>NC_138078.1:122849645-125249645 GCF_964212035.1 Myotis nattereri
CCAGATGTGCAGACTCACAAACATGGCACAAGAAAGAGAAAAGCATGAGGAATTGAAAGAATAAAGTGTTTAGGGCTCATTTTCTATATACCAGGGGTGATGGTTAATTTTATATATTAACTTTATTGGGACATGGAGTACCCAGATATTTAGTCAAACATTATTCCAGGTGTTTCTATGAGGATGTTTCTGGATGGGATTAACATTTAAATTAGTAGACTGAGTAAAGCAGATTGCCCTCCCTAATGTGGGTGGGCCTCATCCATTCAGATGAAGGCCTGAACAGAATAAAAATGTTGATCTTCCTCCAAGTAGAAGAGAATTCCTCCTGTCTGATTGCATTTGATCGGCCTTTTCCTACCTTTGGTCTTGAACAGAACCAGCTCTTAACTGGATCTCAAGCCTGCCAACCTTCAGACTGGAACTACACCATTGACTCTCCTAGGTTTTCAGTTTGACAATTTACCACGCAGATCTTAGAACTTGTCAGCCTCCTTATAGTAAATCTCCTTATATTCATGTTCATTCTGTTTTGTTTGTTTGTTTGTTTGGTGTTTTTTTCAGAACCCTGACTAACACACCAGGTTTAGGGAAGCCAGACTCCACTGGTTATTGGAAACTCTAAATGGCCTGTCTGCTTTTCGAGTGGTTCACATATTGAATAGGACTAAGCTTTCAAGTTTGGAAGCAGCAAGACACATTATAACATCACTAGAAAGGTAAGGAATGAAGTGCTAACACTGAAAGACAATAAACAAGCCTATGGTCACTCTACTGATTTTATAGTGTATAATAATATCACTTCTTGGCCTTCATTTTCTAGCCTGAAAAATACATGATGTTGTTTGTTTAATTATTTTACAGTGTAAAATTTTTATGTTTAGAATTAGCCAACTAGACTCAGTTCAGATTACCCCAATTCTGTTGGCAACACCCAAAGCATCATAGTCAGGAGCCAGTTCAACAAATGCCTTCTTCTCTCCATCAGGCCTGATCAGGGTGTTGTCCTTGGCCATGTTAATGTCATAGAGCTCCTTCACAGCCTGTTTGATCTGGTGCTTGTTGGCCTTGACATCACAATTAACAGAAGTGTATTGTCTTCTATATTCTTCATGGCTGACTTGGTAGTCAGAAGGAACTTAGTGACGGCATTGGGGTCAAGCTTATTTCTCCTGGGGGTACTCTTCAAAGGATATTTACGCTCCCTTCAGAACCACAATGTCTCCGGCAGGTAGAAGGTGGGTAATGTATGGATCTTCTTTTCTGTGTGTGGCTGTGGATGCCTTTCAGTACTGTTTTCTTGGCCTTCAAAACCTTTGCTTTAGCTTTGGGAGGGGCAGGGCTTTCTTCTTTGCTTTCAGTGTCATCTTCATGAAAGCCATGATGTTATACACTGAGTGGCCAGATTATTATGACCACCTGACATCTGTAGGCCAATTAGCTATAATTTCCCGCTGAAGTTGCTAGAGGGCCAGATCATTATAAACATCTGAATAACACCTAAGTATCGTTGCTGATCAAGTTCATCCTATCATGTTTATGGCGTATCCCAATGGAGATGGCTTCTTCCAACAAGACAATGTGCCATGCCATGGCGCTCGTATTGTGTAGGAGTGGTTTCAAGAACATGAGGGAGACTTTACCTTGCTTAGGTGGCCCCCACAATCACCAGATCTCAATCCAACTGAGCATTTGTGGGACGAAGTTAAAAGAGCCATCAGGTAGCTGGTTCCACAACCATCAAATCTCACAGAACTGGACAGTGCTATTCATCAGGCATGGTGTCAGATTCCTCGCATCACCTTTCAACATCTTGTGGAGTCAATGCCAGGAATAATCACCGCAGTATTGAAGGCAAACGGTGGCCCAACCAAGTACTGATGGGGTGGTCATAATAATCTGGCTAGTCATAATAACCTGGCCACTCAGTGTATATTTAGCATGGTCTAATACAGCAATCTTTTCTACTAGATATATTTTTTTCTAAATATATTTTATTGATTCTCTACAGAGAGGAAGGGAGAGAGATAGAGAGCTAGAAACATCGACGAGAGAGAATCATCGATCAGCTGCCTCCTGCACATCTCCCACTGGGGATATGCCCGCAACCCAGGTACATGCCCTTGACCGGAATCGAACCTGGGACTCCTCAGTCCGCAGGCCGACACTCTATCCACTAAGCCAAACCGGTTTCGGCTCTACTAGATATTTTTTAAAGACCTTGACTAGAATGGGACACAGGACCCTTCAGTCCGCAGGCCGACACTCTATCCACTGAGCCAAACAGGCTAGGGCTCTACTCACTTGGTTTTTTTCAAATGTTCTTTGGATTTTCTGTAGCTTCTTCCAGCCTTTTTTTTTTTTTTGAGGAAATCAGAACTTGCAATAATGTTATAAGTTCAGAGATATATTGGTTTTGTGTAAAAAGGAAAAAGTTTGGATTTGCTTACCCAAATATAGACTTTTCAATTCCTCAGCACTTTTTCGGCCTTCCCCCATTTGGTAGTCCCTCAGATGGGGGTGTGCTCAAAGTCTTGAATGAGCTCTAATGGGGTTAATTCAAATGATAGGCTAGAACAAGAACACATAACCAGAGTAAGGTTTTTGACTCATGTTTCCTGCTTTCTCTATAATGACTAATCATTTAGATGCCCCAAACGAGTGGTCTTCCAGATTTTTTTCATTACTTCTTTACTAAATCCTAACACTTTAAAAGTGATAGCACAATTTTCACCAGATCAATTTCTATATTTCTGTATAACTTCAATCTGCCTTCTACATACTTTGTTTACACTAATAAAAAATTGAAGGAAGAAAAATGGATATTGTATCATATTGCCCTTCTTTCATCCAGTAGCCTAAGATCCTGTAATGGCTTTGTAAAATCAGAATATAGTTAGTTTCCTGGGTAACCATGACTCTATGTGGGAAATTCCCATCCTCTTTTCTTTCTATAATGAATCAACCTTTAACATGCTATGAAAATTCTCAAATATATGGGCACTGATTTTTTTAAAGCAATTTTGCAATTCTATGTAAACAGGCTTTTCCAGCTCAGCCAGTTTGGCTCAGTGGTTGAGAGTCAACCCATGAACCAAGAGGTTACCAATTTGATTCCCAGTCAGGGCACATGTCCATGTTGTGGGCTCGATCCCCAGTAGAAGGTGTGCAGGAGGAAGGCAATCAATGTGTTTCTCTCTCACTGATGTTTCTATCTCACTATCTGTCTCCCTTCCTCTCTCTAAAATCAATAAAAATGTATTTTTTAAAGAAAGGATTTTCCATTTAAAAATATTTGTATTTTTAAACACATCTTACACACACAGAATTGTTTTGAAAAGAGTTCCACAATTTTCTCATATGAGAAGAGGAATAGTAAATTTGTAAATAACATTTAAAGTTATCCTCAAAAAACATCGTCTACTGTCCCATTTGAATTTTATTTGTAGGAAAAATTATACTTTTGTTGTTGTTGTTGTTAATTCTCACCCAAGGATATTTTTTCCATTGATTTTTAGGGAGAGTGAAAGGGAGGGGAGAGGAGGAGAGAGAAAAAAGAGAGAGAAGCATCAATGTGAGAGAGACACATCAATTGGATGCCTCCTGCATGCGGCCCGGGATGAACCTGCAACCGTGGTATGTACCCTTGACCAGAATTGATCCCGGGACCCTTCAGTCCATGGGCGGATGTTCTATCCACTGAGAAAACTAGCTAGGGCTCATTATGTATTTCCTAATAATAGAATGTTCTATTACATAACCACAGTACAGTTATTAACTTCATTAGTTTAACATTAATACAAAGCTTTGATCTACTCTACCTTCCATAAACCAATTTTATCAATTAACCAGTAATAGTCTTTTCTAGCACTTTTTTTGACTATTTAGCACAGAATCCAGTCTAGGATCAGGTATTGCATTTAATTGTCATGTCTCTTTAGTCTGTAACATTAGTAAGTCTTTATTTGATGACATAAAGATTTTAGAAGAATATAGTCCTCCTTTCTTTTGTTTTGATTGGATATTTCTAATTTGTAGCTGTCTAATATTTTCTCATGTTTAGATTCATATTATGCATTCCTGGCTAGAAAACTGCATAACTGATGCTGTATGCTTCTTAGAGCATAAGGTTGTTGGGCACAGGATATCTATCTGCCTCCCCATTTGCCCCCCATGGGTGACGTAAAGTTTGTTCACCCAAACAAGAATTTTTCTGATTTTTCCTATTTACAGTTACTATTTTTCTCTAAAAACAAATAAGCAGTCCATGGAGAGATACTTTGAGAACAATGTAAATATTCTGATCCTCATGAAAATTTCCTGTTTTAGCATCAATTGATAATTCCTGCCTAAACCAGTCTTAGCCATGATGGTTGGAAAATGACGATTTTCCAACCCTAGTGTTCCCTCCACATTAAACATTCAATACTCAAACCCCCTTATCTTTCAAAACAGCTTTATTGGCTGTTCTCTCTAAATGAGGATGCTAGTGTGACACACTGCAGTCAAAATGAGCTTGCTTGTCTCAATGGGGATAATAAAGAGCCTGGGAATAGCATAAACTAGATGGGGGCACTGACCCAGCATAGATATGGAACAGATGTAACTAATAGAATCCATAGCAGAGCCTTGTGGCAATCAGAAACTGCAATTCACAGGGATTTTGGGCATTATATAATTGAGTCAGAGTGCAAGGACAGAAACAGATGAGCATCCCAGAGGTCCTTATACAACTGACAAAACTCTTGGTTTAAAAACTGACTTCATCTATCAAAATCAAGAGTCATAACCTTTCACCCAATGACCAGATCTGGGTTGATTTATAGACCTAAAGTAACATAAATGAAGAGGAGGCCAGGTACCATTAAAGAACACAAAAAATATGTATGCATTTTCTACTTCGCCTTTCCTCAGTGAACCTGCAGCCATTTTATCTGGGAAAAGGGAAATACCTCAACTTTGGGAGAATAGTAAATCTTAGTTCTTTTTAAAAAAAATATATTTTATTGATTTTTTACACAGAGGAAGGGAAAGGGATAGAGAGTTAGAAACATTGATGAGAGAGAAACATCGATCAGCTGCCTCCTACACACCTCCTCCTGGGGATGTGCCCGCAACCAAGGCACATATATGCCCTTGACTGGAATCGAACCTGGGACCTTTTGGTCCGCAGGCCGACGCTCTATCCACTGAGCCAAACCAGTCAGGGCTAAATCTTAGTTCTGAATTAACACTAGTTTCAGGACAGCTAGAGCACTATAGTCATCAGTCATAGACTTTTAGGATGGAGATTGACAAGATGTAAGTACAGTTTTGATCCTAGTCAGTCTCACCATAAGCCCAATGAAACCACCAAAACTAATCCAGTGGAAATATCTTCAGTACCTGATAAATGAAATGCACATCCTCCACAAATGACAAAAAGAGGCTTTTAAGAGTAAGAAAGGGTTAAGTAGAAACTCCTTTAGCTCTGTATCCCTAACAAGAAAGCAATACTGCCTCCCTCATAGAATTGCAGAGATAAATGTTACCATCAATGCCTTAAAAGATGGTATACTAATGACTTAATTCATATTTGGCTACTTTAAAGGGTAAGCGTGTCTCAAAGTGACCATTGATGATCACTAATTATACACCAATTCTAATCGTGGCTACTGTTACAGATATGATCTCAGAACCACTTGGCAAGTAGCTATCAATCTAATGAAAGCATTTTCTCTATGTATCAATCAGGACTGGGACTATGGTGAGGTAAGTGAAGTACTCACCTCAACATTTAAGGGATTGCCAAAAACTAAGTAACCAAAATAATACTTTAAAGCAGTACTTTATAAAACTAAAATTAATACAAAAAACAAAATAGCAAAGTGTTACATAGAGACAGAAACAACAACAATCAGAGAACACCAGAAGCAGAACACTTTCATTGTCTTGCAACAGTGGATAGCAACTCTTCAGCCATATGCCACTAATTTCCAGGGAATCTTTAACATCTCAGAATTTCACAAACAAGATGAACACGAAAAGACCCACACCAAGACACATCATAATTACCATGGCAAATGTTCAGGACAAAGAGAGAATCTTACAGGCTGCAAGAGAGAGACAGAAAGTTACATACAAAGGATCTCCCATTAGATTATCAAATGATTTCTCAACAGAAACACATCAGGCCAGAAAAGAATGGACAGAAATTTACAAAGTGATGCAAAGCAAAGGACTGAATCCAAGAATACTCTATCCAGCAAGGCTATCATTCAGAATTGAAGGGAAAATAAGAAGCTTCACAGACAAAAAAAGGCTAAGGGAGTTTATCACCACCAAGCCAGCAATGCAAGAAATGCTAAAGGGACTGGAAGATATCAAAGGAGAGATTTACAACAATACAATCATAGTAGGGGACTTTAATACACCACTGACATCACTGTATAAATCCTCTAGACAAACAATCAGCAAAGAAACAGCAATCCTAAATGACTCACTAGATCAGATGGAATTAATTGACATCTTCAGAACACATCACCCCAAAGCCACGGAATATACATTCTTCTCAAGTGCTTATGGGACATCTTCAAAAATAGACCACATATTGGGTCACAAACAAAGTCTCCCTAAATTCAAGAAGATTGAAATCATACCAAGCATCTTCTCAGACCACAAAGGCATAATATTAGAAATAAACTACAGTAAAAACAACCCAGCCAAAACCGGTTTGGCTCAGTGGATAGAGCGTCGGCCTGCGGACTGAAAGGTCCCGAGTTCGATTCCGGTCAAGGACATGTACCTTGGTTGCGGGCACATCCATAGTGGGGAGTGTGCAGGAGGCAGCTGATCGATGTTTCTCTCTCATCGATGTTTCTAGCTCTCTATCTCTCTCCCTTCCTCTCTGTAAAAAAATCAATAAAATATATTTAAAAAAAAACCCCAAAATACTCAAACACTTGGAAGCTAAATAGCATGTTATTAAATATTGATTGGGTTACCAATGAGATCAAAGAAGAAATTAAAAATATCCTGGAAACTAATGACAATGAAAACACAACAATCCAAAACCTATGGGACACAATGAAAGCAGTCCTGAGAGGGAAGTTTATAGCTCTACAGGCCTATCTCAAAAAACAAGAAAAAATGGTAGTAAATCATATAACTCTACATCTCAAAGAATTAGAAAGAGAGCAACAAGAAAATCCCAGAGTGAGCAGAAGGAAGGAGATAATAAAGATTAGAGCAGAAATAAATGACATAGAGACCAAAAAAATTACAAAAGATCAATGAAACCAAGAGCTGGTTCTTTGAAAGGATAAACAAGATTCATGACCATCTAGGCAGGCTCACCAAGAAGCAAAGAGAGAGGACCCAAATAAACAAAATCAGAAATGATAGAGGCGAAATAACAAGAGACCCCACAGAAATACAAATGATTGTTAAACAATACTATGGACAACTCTACTCCAACAAACTAGACAACATGGAGGAAATGGACAAATTCCTAGAAAAATACAACATTCCAAAACTCAATCAGGAAGAATCTAAAAATCTCAATAGGCCAATAACTATGGAAGAAATTGAAGCAGTCATCAAAAAGCTTCCAGCAAACAAAAGCCCAGGACCAGACGGCTTCACAGGGGAGTTTTACCAAACATTCAAGGAAGAACTAAAACCTATCCTCCCCACACTACTACAAAAAATTCAAGAGGAAGGAACACTTCCAAGTTCATTCTATGAAGCCAGCATCACCCTAATACCAAAACCAGGTAAAGACAACACAATGAAAGAGAATTACAGGCCAATATCCCTCATGAACATAGATGCCAAAATCCTCAACAAAATCTAAGCAAATTGGATCCAGCAGTACATCAGAAAGATAATACACCATGACCAAGTAGGATTTATCCCAGGGATGCAAGGATGGTACAATATCCGCAAATCAATAAACGTGATACTTCACATAAACAAACTGAAAGAAAAAAAACCACATAGTCATATCAATTGATGCAGAAAAAGCATTTGACAAAATCCAACACCCATTTTTGATAAAAACTCTCAGTAAGGCGGGAGTAGAAGGATCATACCTCAACATAATAAAAGCCATATATGACAGGCCCACAGCCAGCATCATACTCAATGGACAAAAACTAACACCATTTCCCCTAAGAACAGGAACAAGACAGGGATGCCCACTCTCACCACTCCTGTTCAACATAGTACTGGAAGTATTAGCCATTGCAATTAGACAAGAAGAAGAAATAAAAGGCATCCAAATTGGAAAAGAGGAAGTAAAACTGTATTTGCAGACAACGTGATATTATACATACAAAACCCTAGAGACTCCATCAAAAAGCTACTAGACTTAATAAATGAATTTGGCAATGTAGCAGGATACAAAATTAACCCCAAGAAATCTGAGGCATTTCTATACACCAATAGTGAACTTTCAGAAAGAGAGATTACAAAAACAATTCCATTTACCATCGCACCAAAAAAATTAAGCTACCTAGGAATAAACTTAACTAAAGAGGTAAAAGACCTCTACTCAGAAAACTACAGGACGTTGAAAAAAGAGATAGAGGAAGACATAAACAGATGGGAGAACATACCGTGTTCATGGATTGGTAGAATCAACATCATCAAAATGTCCACACTACCCAAAGCAATCTATAAATTCAACACTCTTCCCATTAAAATACCAACGGCATACTTCACAGATCTAGAACGAATTCTCCAAAAATTCATCTGGAATAAAAAAAAAGACCCCGAATGGCTGCAGCAATCCTGAGAAAGAACAAAGTATGTGGGATCTCAATACCAGATATCAAGATATAATACAAAGCCACTGTTCTCAAAACTGCCTCGTACTGGCACAAGAACAGGCACATAGATCAATGGAATAGAATAGAGAGCCCAGAAATCGGCCCGAACCAATATGCTCAATTAATATTTGACAAAGATGGCAAGAACATACAATGGAGCCAAAATAGTCTCTTCAATAAATGGTGTTGGGAATATTGGACAGATATATGCAAGAAAATGAAACTAGACCACCAACTTACACCATACACAAAAATAAACTCAAAATGGATAAAGGACTTAAATGTACGATGAGAAACCACAAAAATTCTAGAAGAATCCAAAGGCAACAAAATCTCAGACATATGCCGAAGCAATTTCTTCACTGATACAGCTCCTAGGGCACTTGAAACTAAAGAGAAAATGAAGAAATGGGACTACATCAAAATAAAAAGCTTCTGCACAGCAAAAGAAACCATCAACAAAACAACAAGAAAGCCCACTGCGTGGGAAAACATATTTGCCAATGTCATATCTGATAAGGGCCTAATCTCCAAAATTTATAGGGAACTCATACAACTTAACAAAAGGAAGATAAACAATCCAATCAAAAAATGGGCAAAGGACCTAAATAGACACCTTTCAAAAGAGGACATTCACAAAGCCAAGAGACATATGAAAACATGCTCAAAGTCACTAATCATCTGAGAGATACAAATCAAAACAACAATGAGGTACCATCTCACACCTGTCAGAATGGCTATCATCAACAAATCAACAAACGACAAGTGCTGGAGAGGATACAGAGAAAAAGGAACACTTGTGCACTGCTGGTGGGAATGCAGACTGGTGCAGCCACTATGGAAGACAGTATGGAGTTTCCTCAAAAAAACTAAAAATGGAACTCCCATTTGACCCTGTGATCCCACTTCTAGGAATATATCCCAAGAAAACAGAAACACCAATCAGAAAGGATATATGCACCCCTATGTTCATGGCAGCACAATTCACCATAGCTAAGATCTGGAAACAGCCTAAGTGCCTATCAATAGATGAATGGATTAGAAAACCGTGGTACATCTACACGATGGAATACTATGCTGCTGTAAAAAAGAAGGAACTCTTACCATTTGCAACGTCATGGATGGAACTGGAGAGCATTATGCTAAGTGAAATAAGCCAGTCAATGAAGGAAAAATACCACATGATCTCACTCATTCATGGATAATAGAGACCATTATAAATTTTTGAACAATAATAGATACAGAGGCAGAGATGCCTCAAACAGATTGTCAAACTGCAGTGGGAAGGCCGTGGAGGGTTGGGGGGCAGGAGGGAGGGGGGTAAGAGATCAACCGAAGGACTTGTATGCATGCATATAACCAATGGATATAAGATACTGGGGGGTAGGGGAGGCCAGGGGATTGTCAAGGGCGCGGGGGGGGGGGGAGGAGGAGACAGATGTAATACCCTTTGTAATACTTTAAGCAATAAAATAAAGATATGATATTGGCCCCAAGATGTAAGTTGTAAGGAAACAGGATTCCAGTCGTGTAAGGAGTCCTAGGATAGAGATAAGCACAGGGGTTATTCTAGACATAAATCACCACATTTTATCCATTCAACTAGGATTGGATAAATAATTAAAGGCACATTTCTTTCAGAAAATCCAAGTAGAATTCAGTAAATGCACAATGAAGTATCATGATTTTGCATTTATTTCATAGAAAAATAAGTGATATACCTCAGACTTCTTTATGTTTATACACGTACACCCAATAGTTTCTTTGATGTCATCAGTATAAAGGCACACTATTACCAGTTTTTAATAAGGAGTAAGAGTGATATAGTGAATATTTCATTTTGTGGAGTTGGCAAAAAGATTATTTTTAAGTTTACTTCAAAGGAAAAGTATGAAATAATAAAAGATGAAAGACCAATTCATGTTCTCAGTGCTGGTTAATTCAGAAGCCTCAATGGTCTCATTTTTATCTGCTTACTGAAATTTTTCTAATATAATTGATGTAGGTTTCTGTTTTATTGCATTGCCAGATTAGAAGTGTTTGATATAAGTTTATGTACTCAGTATAATTTAATTATGTCATCCAGTCTTTGTTCATCTCACTGTCAGTTAATGGCTTAAGGTTGGCTCTTCGGGAAATCTTAATTCACTATTATTTAACTACTGCATTAAAATATAATGAGGGAGGCACTTCATCATCTACTATTTGAAATAATTTCATAAACCCTATACATGCAGAGCTACAGCAACTTAGTTTGGTTGAATTTTAAATTATTGAGTCTAATTCATAACAATGTCACAAAAACAATATTGCAAGCCCCATGAACCAGATTCATTTCCTGGAATTAAGAGAACAGGAAGTACTTCTAAAACAGTTCTAAGGACATCGGTGGTATTCACAGGATCAGATAGATAAGAAGTACAATATTATCAAATCCAGTAGTCCAAGTAACTGTTACAGAACTAATAGAAGGGATTTTAGTCATGTGCACTGGAGAGTACATAGGCCTCAACTGTAAATCAGGAGGCAATACTAGAGGAAGTACATAGAAGGAAGTTTGTTCCCGCTTTCCTCAGTGATGTTGTTTTCCATATAATGAAGGAGAAAAATCTACAAGGGGTGACCTGTGGAATTTGAGAAATAAAGTAAATATGTCTCAGAAAGTACTAATTTGCTTCAGAGTGTATTTCTAAGAAACTGTGGTAATGAATTATGCAGAAGTTGTTTAACTCACAGTTCCCTCTGAGGGCAAGGCTGCTGGGAGCTTCCCATCAAATTACAGAGCAGGGAACTTTTGTGTTTAAATGCAAACAAACTTATCAAGACCATGGTGTTTCAGGATATGAACAACAAAGGAAAGTACAATAAATAAAATTCTCTTACAATGAAATTTGTCAAACTTTTAAAGTAAAGTAGCTATCAAAAGAATTTTGCATAATACCTTACCCCAGGGGGTTGAAATCAAAGTTTTACAAATTCTTAATCTCCCTACAAAGTTGGAAAAGAAGTTATAGCACTTTAGCAGCACAAGAGAGCACATCATTTATCCATTCAATAAATGTTTATTTAGCACCTACTACGTGTAAAATTCTGTGTAAAGCACAGAAGATACAAAATCAAGTAAGATATGATATTGGCCCCCAAGATGTCTGTTGGAAGGAAACAGGATTCCAGTCATGTAAGGAGTCCTAGGATAGAGATAAGCACAGGGGTTATTCTATAACATCTTGGCATCCTTTCTCACCTACCACCCAAAAATGTACAGATGGAAATAAAAAATGATGGAAAAAGGGAAGGTCAAAAGAGCAGAGGACAGCTATATCAGCCAGAAATTCAGAATGAAGAAATTGACTAGATTGATTTCTTCAACAAATGAATTGCTAGAAAAAAAAAGTGGGGAGGGAACCTTACATTCAATGAAACTTAAAAAAAACAACAACAATACCATAACAAGCAAATGTAATATGTGAAATTTGTTAAACTCTTAATTCAAACAAATCAAAAACTATGGGACACAGGGAAAACTGAACACTATCTGGATAGTAGATATTAAGAAATCATTGTCAAAAGTTTTAAAGTGGATAATGGTATTGGGGTTGTGCTCATTTTTTAAAGAGTTCTTATCTTTTAGAGACTATTACAGATGAAGTAATAAGACAGCTGAGATTTGCCTTCAAATGGTCCAGTAGGGTAGAGGTGGAGAACTCCCAGCCCACAGACCATATAAGATCCACGAAGTCATTTGGTCTGGCCCTGCCAAGGCATTAGGGGTAAGTTAATTAAATGTTTGACCAAATATAGCAGGCTAATTTTTAAGTTATAGCAGATAATTTTGTATGGCCTGAGAATGATGTTATAAATATCCAAACGGTTCTTGGCAGAAAAAAGGTTCCTCACCCCTGCAGTATAGTATGGTCATATGGTGGTTCATTATATTATTCTCTCTACTTCTGTGTATGTTTGAAATTTTCCGTATTAAACAAATCAACCTGGGTAGTCAGAGAAGGTTTACCAAAGGAGGTTGTTTTTTTTTCTTTCATATTTAAGTTTTATTTATTTATTTTTTATTGCTTAAAGTATTACAAAGAGTATTACATATGTCTCTTTTTTTTTTCCCCCGCCCTTGACAATCCCCTGGCCTGAAGTGAGATTTGAAAGTTGACAAGAGCTATTTAAGTAAAAGGAATGGCCATCCTCTCATCTCAAAGAACTTGGAAATAATATTAACCTTTTTAAAATAACATTTAAAATGTGAAATATATTATATATAATCACGTATTTAATGTAAATGCACAATTTAAAGAATAATAATGAATGTAAATCTGTGGTCCCCCACCCAGATTGGAAAGTGTGCCTTTAAGACTTCCATGCTACTCAGCCTATCGTCCCCTTCCATCCACCTTCAGGAGCTAGCCACTCTCTCCTGAATTTTGTGCTAATTATTCCTTGCTTATCTTTATAGCTTTTGTCACATTTGTTTATCTCCAAAAAATATGATATTATTTAGTTTTACCTGGTTTTGAACACCACATAAATGAAATTATATTGCATGTGTTCAAGGCTGTTTTTGAGATATATCCATGATTTTATATGTACTTGTAGATCATTATTTTTGTTGTTGGTATTCCATTTTATGAATATGGCATAATATTTTCATCCATTCTACGATTGTTGCTACTATAAGTAATCATTTACATGTCCTTGGAGCACAGGGGAAAGAGTTTTGCTAAGGTATAATGGCTGAAGAGTGGAATTTATGGGTAGGATTAAGATTGCTTTGTTGAGATGTCAACTAATTAACTCAACTCATAATGGAAGGAGACTGTCAACGCCACTGTCACTTAGCTAATGGTGTTAGCACACTCAATAATGTTTATTAGTAAAACTCAGCATTGAAAAAAATGTTCCACCCTGGCCGGTTTGGCTCAATGGATAGAGCGTCGGCCTGTGGACTCAAGGGTCCCAGGTTCGATTCTGGTCAAGGGCATGTACCTTGGTTGCAGGCACATATCCAGTAGGGAGTGTTTAGGAGGCAGCTGATCGATGTTTCTCTCTCATCGATGTTTCTAACTCTCTATTCCTCTCCCTTCCTCTCTGTAAGAAATCAATAAAATATATTTTTTTAAAAAAAGAAAAAGAAAATGTGGAAAAAAGGGAACCCTGCTGGTGGGAATTCAGACTGGTACAACCACTATGAAAAATAGTGTGGTTTCCTCAAAAAAGAAAAAAATGTTCTAAGACCATAGTTCGTCAGCGTGTATGTTGCATCATATGGGGGAGAGAAAGGTTGAATATAGGTATCATTTGCTAGAGAGCAGGAATACTTCCTCACACTTCATCATAGCTGGAATAAAATACCCGCCAAGACTATATCCCTCTCTTTGTTTTAAATTCTTGCTCACCAAACAAAGTTTTGAATTGTATTTCCCACAATCTTGATATCAGAAAAAGTTAGCTTATTCTCTGGATATGACAGTACTCAAACAGCCAATGTACTGGAAAGTGATTGCCCCCACTGGAGAACCAGATGCTGAAGTATGAAATTGATTGACAACAGTGAGAATGGAAATATGGAAATTGCATGGCAATTCCTTAGATCCTTAAGAAGTCAAGAGTTTAAGCCTAGGGTCTGAGAAGATGATGGCACCATTAACATACATAAAATAGAAAGGCAGTTTTAATGCAGGGGTGGGGAGAGAATTGGAAGTGATGATGTTAGCACATTCAGAGCCCTTGGGACATCCAGGTAAAGACCAGGTAGGAGTCTTGAAATCAGGTCTGGAACTCAAGTAAAATGTTGCAACCAGATACACATTTAGAATCATCCACATAAGCCTGAAATGAAATTGTTAAGAGATAATGTAAAAAAAAAAAAAAGAGAGAGTGATAATGTAGAAAAGGAAGAATTTTGAGCACAGAACCTTAAGGGCATAACTACATTTAGGAACTAAGAAGGAAGAAGAGCCAGTAAAGGCAACACCAGAGACTGTCAAGGAAGGAGGAAGGAACTAAGAACATAGAAATCAAAGAAAGGAAGTGAGAATTGAAGGCTGAGGAAGGTGAATGGTTGGAGTAAGTACTCTAAAACAAAACCCCGGGGATTCACCTAGTGATAAACAAGAAAGTGGGTCGATAATAAAAGAAGCTACCAACTATTCAGCACCTATTATGCCAGGCACTATGCCAAGAACTTTGCCTATGTTATTTTTTCTTTTCTTTTTCATTGTGGTAGAGTACACATAATATAAAATTTACTATATTAACCATTTAAATATGCAGTTCAGTGGTACTTAGAGTATATTCATATTTCTATGCAACCATCAACATTATCCATCCCCATAACTCTTTTCATCTTGCAAAACTGAAACGCTATATTTATTAAACAATAACTCCCCTTTCACCTGTTCCCTGCCCCCTCAGCTCCTGGCAAACACCATTATACTTTCTGTCTTTAATATTTTGACTACTCTAAGTACCTCATATACTTGGAATCATACACTATTTGTCTTTTGGTGACTGTCTTATTTCATTTAGCATGTCCTCAAGGTTTATCCAGTTTGTAGCATGTGTCATAATTTTCTTCCTTTTTAAACATGAGTAATATTCCCTTATATGCATATACCACTGTGAGATAATAGAAACATATATATTGATTTCTTCCCCTGGTTCCTGGAACAGAGCTCTTAGAACCCTTGTAAACTCCTAAATGATAAGAGCACTAAGAGCATCTTCTGTTCTAATTTTTAATATATATATTCTAAATTTTAATATATATATATAAATAATTGATTTCAGAGAGGAAAGGAAAGGAAGAGATAGAAATATCAATGATGAGAGAGAATCATTGATTAGCTGCCTCCTGCACACCCCTTACTGGGGATTAAGCCCGCAACCTGGGCTTGTGCCCTTGACCGCAATCAAACCTGGGACCCTTCAGTCCTCAGGCTGATGCTCTATCCACTGAGCCAAACCAGCTAGGGCTGTTCTAATAATTTATATTTAATCATCGTTCCTGACATAGGGATTCTAAATCCCCTGTGAGATAGGAGTAACTTTGGTTTAATGAGGCAACTCTGTGTGGGTTCCTGGATAGCTCCTAGATGGGGGTTGGTCTCCAGAAAGACCAAACCATGATTAGAAGCTTTGAATTTTCAGCTGCCCCTCCCCAACTATTCACTACTTCTCTTGAGAAGTGAGAAAAGCTGGAAATGGAGTTAATAATTAATCATACCTATATGATGAAGTCACCATAAAAATCACAATAGTGTGGGGTACAGGGAGCTTCCAGGTTAGTGAACACATCCACATACTGGAAGGGTGATACACCCCAATTCCACAGGGACAGAAGTTGGACCCTCTCAGACTCTGCCCTATATCTCTTTATCTGGGTATTCATCTAAACCCCTTATCAAATCCCATAATGAAATAATAAATATGTGTTTCCCTAATTTCCGTAAGCCGCTCTAACAAACAAATTGTATTCCAGGAAGGGATCTGGGAACCTCCTTTTTGTAGCCATGTTGGACTGAAGTAATGAGTAAACTGAATTCTTACTACTTGCAATTGGCATCTGAAGGGGGGGGGGGGTCAGTCTGATGGTACTGAGCCCTTATCCTGTAGCTATTAAGGTATATAGTGTCAGAATTGAGTTAAACTTCAGGACACCCAGCTGGTGTCAGAGAATTGTATGGTGGGGGGAACTCTCCCATCTAGTATCAGAAGTGCTGTGAGTTTGGTAGTAGTGTGAGAGTAAGGGAGAGACACAGAAAGAAAGAACTGGATTTTTCCATTTACAACCACATTTTCCTTAATCATTCATCCTGATAGACACTTGGGTTGCTCCCATGATTTAGCTATTGTGAATAATACTACTATGAGTATGAGTGTGCATATATCTCTTTGAACCTCCCCTTTCAGTTCTTTTGGGTGAGCCCAGAAGTGAAATTTCTGAATCATATGGTGACTCTAATTTCAATTTTTTGAGGAACCACCATACTGTTTTTCATAGCAGCTATACAATTTGACAATTCTTACCAACAGTGAACAATGGTTCCAATTTTTTCACATTCTTACCAACACTTGTTATTTTCTTTCTTTTTTTATAGTAGCCATCCTAATTGGTGTAAGATGGGTATCTTGTTATGGTAGGGGGACTTATAATCTGATAGATAGATAGAGCACCTGAATTAATCTGAAAAATAATATTATTTTAAATCTTAGAACACATATACTTATGTGAATAAAGGGTTAAGTACCTTATACGTGAATAGGGGGTTACGTTCTTAAGTTTCCTTTTCAAGGCCTGTGCCAAGTGATTAAGGAGATGACTCAGCTGTGAATCTAGCAAGCAGAACCAATAAGCATGGTCAGACCGATCCACCAGGAGTCAAAACATCATCTCATCAACATCATCTCATTGAAGGACAATAGCTGATGTCTTCGGACCTCCAGGGCTGCTCATAGCTACATTCTGTTCCCAGCATCACCCTAGCCTCTTCCACATTATAATCCTGTGCCCTGCACCTTGCTGTAAGACAGGATTTGAATGCTTGTAAGTGCCCTGTCTTCTTGGTTGGCTGGCCTTCTCAATGAATGTCTTATATGATTCAACCCTGCCTTCATTATTGGACACAGCAACAGGCAGCCTGAGCCCAATCAAGAGGTTCCCGGTAACAATTGTAGTTTTGATTTGCCCTTCCCTAATGACTACTGATATTGAACATCTTTTAATGTGTTTATTGGACACTTATTTTCTTTGGAGAAATGTCTATTCAAGTCCTTTGCCCGTTTTTTTATTCTGGTTGCTTATTTATTTGTTCTTTCTTAATTTTAGAGGTTCTAAGTATATTCTGGATATCAGATATATGATTTCCAGACATTTTCCCATTCTGTGGGTTGACACTTTAAATGCTTTTAAATTGATTTTGAAAGGAGAGAGAGAGAGAGAGAGAGAGAGAGAGAGAGAGAGAGAGAGAGAGAGAGAGAGAGGTGAGAGACAAACATTGATTAGCTGCCTCCTGAATGCCCCCTACTGAGGTTGAGCCTGCAACCAGGACATGTGCCCTAACCAGGGATCAAACCTGCAATGTTTTGGTGCATGGGACGACACTCAACCAACTGAGCCACAAGAGCCAGGGCTGGGTTAACATTTTACTTTGTTGATAGTGTCTTTCAATGAACTAAATTTTTAATTTTTCAATGTCTAATTTGTCTATTTTTTGTTGTTGCTATCTGTGCCTATGGTGACATAGCCAGGAAATCTTTGCCAAATCCAATGTCATGCAGATTTTGTCCCATATTTTCTTTTAACAGTTTTATTGTTTTAGTCTCAATTTAGGTCTTTGGTCTGCTTTGACTTAATTTTTGTATACCTATGTTATATTTAATCTTCACAAAAACTTTTAGAAGTAGATAGTAATGCTATTCCTATTTTATAGAAAAGGAAACATTTAAAATAGTGAGTGCCATATCCAAGGCCACAGAAATGGTAGGTAAAGAAGTCAGCATTCAAACCCATGTTTGCATGACTCCAAAGCTCATGGCCTTGCTATATATCATACACTCAAATCTTGACCAAGATTATCAAGAAATTATAACATCATTAACCAGTGTCTGAATTTTACTTAAGAGTAGGAGATGTGGGGTTTTCCCAAGGTCTGGGATTGGCCAGGGGACTTCAGAGTTCAGTCTAGTGTGATAGAACATAAGCTCAGTCGGGAAATGAGTGTACTAAATTGGGACAGTGTGTGTAAGAGTGGGGGACTGTCAAAGCATAGGAAAAACTTGAAGACCTAGAAAGGATCAGATCTAGTGTATAAGGTTGTAGTAAAGATGGGAGTTTCAGAGTTTCCCTTGGAATCTTAGGAGATGCTACAGTTCCCAGAACTGGTCATACTTACTCTCTTCCCTCTGGATCTTTGCACATGATGCTTTTTTCTACCTTGAATACTGTTTGCAACCCTCACCTCCAGCCATACCCCCTGTTACATGCACACTGTAGTTTTGCCTGGCTAAGTCCTACTCATCCTTCAGGTTTCAGTTTAGGTAACACCATCTGAATCAGATGCTTGTTGTCTGTGCCACCATCACCCTCCATGCTTAATTGTAATTTCACTGAGTATCCTCTATAACAGTGATGGCGAACCTATGACACGCGTGTCAGAGGTGACATGCGAACTCAGTTTTTGGTTGATTTTTCTTTGTTAAATGGCATTTAAATATATAAAATAAATATCAAAAATATAAATCTTTGTTTTACTATAGTTGTAAATATCCAAAAATTTCTATATGTGACACGGCACCAGAGTTAAGTTAGGGTTTTTCAAAATGCTGACACGCTGAGCTCAAAAGGTTCGCCATCACTGCTCTAGAATAACTGAGAGCTTGTTTCTCTTTCTCCAATAGGCTGTGAGCTTATTGAGGGCAAGGATGGTTTCTTACTTGTCTCCTTATCCTCAATGCCAACTATATGCTATCTACAAGAGACCCACCTCAGAACAAAAGACACACACAAGATGAGAATGAAGGGATGGAAAATTTTTTTCCATGCAAATGGAAAATAAAATTTAAAAGAGCTGGAGTAGCATACTCATATCCAACAAAACAGCCTTCAAAATGAAGGCCACCACAAGAGACAACAAAGATCACTACATAATACTAAAGGGATCAATCCAACAAGAGGATATAACCCTGATAAATATATATGCACCCAATATAGGAGCACCTAAACATATTTTTAAAAACTTCTAGAGGATTTTAACGGAGATATTGACAACAATACAGCCATAGTAGGGGACGTTAACACCCCTCTGACTTCCCTGGACAGATCTTCAAGAAAAAAACTTAACAAGGAAACAGAGACTCTAAAGGATGCACTGGACCAAATGGATTCAATTGACATTTATAGAACATGTCACCCCAAAGAAGCAGAATATACATTCTTCTCAAGTGCACATTGATCATTCACAAAGATAGATCACATGTTAGGACATAAGTCCCTACAAGGTCAAGAAGACTGAAATCATATCAAACATCTCAGCTGTGGGAGGTTGCCACAGTGGAATGACATTAGAAATCAACTACAGTAAAAACATCCAAAAACATTCAAACACATGGAGGCTAAATAGCATGTTGTTAAACAATGAAGGGGTTACCAACAAGATCAAGAAAGAAATAAAAAAAACTTCCTGGAAACAAATGAAAATTAACACACAACAATCCAAAAATCTCGGGGACACAGCAAAAGCAGTCCTGAGAGGGAGGTTCATAGCACTACAGGCATACCTCAAAAACAAACAAACAAAAAACACAAAACAAAACAAAAAAAGAAAAAAATCAACAATAAACTATTTGACCCTACAACTTAAAAAACTAGAAAGAATACAACAAGAAAGGCCCAGAGTAAGTATAAGGAAGGAAATAGTAAAGATTAGAGCAGAAATAAATAAGATAGAGATTTTTAAAAATTCAAAAAATCAATGAAACCAAGAGCTGGTTCTTTAAAAGTGGAGAAGTAACCACAAACACCACAGAAATACAAAGGATTGTAAGAAAATACTATGAGCAACTATATGGCAATAAGCTGGACAATAGGGATGAAATGGACAAATTCCTAGAAAAATACAATCTCCCAAAACTGAATCAGGAGGAATCAGAAAACCTGAATAGGCCGATAACAACTGATGAAGTTGAAGCAGTAATAATAATAATAAGAAATCCCACCAAACAAAACCCAGGTCCAGACGGCTTCACAGGGGAGTTTTACCAAACTAATTTTTGTTAATTTCAAAGAATTAACACCTACATTCCTCAAACTATTTCAGAAAATCCAAGAGGAAGGAATACTTCCAAACTATTTTTATGAGGCCAACATTATCTTAATTCCAAAACCATATAAAGACACTATAAAGAAAGAGACTTAGAGGCCAATATCCTTCATGAACATAGACGCCAAAATCCTCAACAACATACTAGCAAATCTCATCCAGCAATATACTAAAAAGATCATAGATCATGACCAAGTGGTATTTATTCCAGGGATGCAAGGCTGGTATAATATTCTTAAATCAATAAATGTGATACATCACATAAAGAAATTGAAATATAAAAATCACATGATCATATCAATAGATAAAGAAAAAGCATTCGACAAAATCCAACACCCATTTTTGAGAAAAACTCTCAGCAAAGTGGAAATAGAGGGAGCATATCTCAACATGATAAAGGTCATATATGACAAACCTACAGCCAACATCATGCTCAATGGGCAAAAACTAAAACCATTTCCCCTAAGAACAGGAACAAGACAGGGATGTCTGCTTTCACCACTCTTATTCAACATATACTGGAAGTCCTAGTCACAGCAATCAGACAAGAAGAAATAAATGGCATCCAAATTGGAAAGGGGAAGTAAAACTCTCATTATTCGCAGATGCTATGATATTGTACATAGAAAACCCTAAAGACTCCACCAAAAATACTACTAGATTTAATAAATGAATTTTGCAATGTAGCAGGATACAAAATCAACACCCCAAAATTGATGCTTTTTATATAAAACAATAATGAATTCTCAGAAAGAGAAACTAAATAAACAATGCCATTTAACATTACAACAAAGTAATTAGGATAAATTGAGAATAAATTTAACCAAGGAGGCAAAAGACCTGTACTCAGAAAACTACAGGACATTGAAAAAATAGATAGAAGGGAGAAACTAAGATGGCAGCATAGGTAAACACCGAAATTGCTGCCTCCCACAACAACCTCAAAAATACAACAAAAAGACAAAACGGACTTCATCCAGAACTACAGGAAGGCTGGTGAGTGGAAATTCTACAACTAGAAGGAAAGAGAACAACACACTGAGAGCCAGAGGAGCTGCGGAAGTAAAGTGCAGAGGTATGGAGGCTCGCGCGCGGAAAGGGGCTGGCACCTGAGGATGCGGGTGTCTTTTTAAATCGGGAGGGAGTCACAAGCTCCCGACTGCTCTGAACTCCAGTTCCGGGAAGTCTCTGGGGACCCAGGACTCCTATGGGGAGTAACTGGACTGTCTGAAAGCAGGGAGAACTCGGAACTTGAGGGCGGCTTTCCCTCAGAGGTGCTTGCAGCAATTAAATTACCAGGACACTGAGACGCATGGCCCCTTAGGGAAGGGCTGAGGACCAGCCATAGCTGCTTGCTCCGCCCTTTGATTCCCTGAGGCCCCGCCCCACCCAGACTGCAGCAGAGGCTTTTGCTTATGAATGCCCTGGCCTTTTGCAACCTGAAAATTACCTAACAAACTGCAGCTGGGCCAGACAGACTCAGAACTTCCAAGAGAAGGCTCAAGGCCCCACAGCAGCTTGCATTGCTTCACAGCTGGGCCTCATCAGGGCACCTCCAAACTCCAAAAAAGGAAGGGGAATCTGCAGTTCTCTTCGTAGCTCCTGCTGTGTAACCTCAGGCAGAGGCTAAATTAGCACCTCTTTGATCTAAGAGCCAGTGTACCCAGTGGTCAGAGGGGGACCATCCAGATTACAACTCCTCAGATCCATAAGGGACACACTCAGGGAGCAGACTCAGTGAGCACCAAAGCCCCACTGAAGCAAGTCTTGCCCCAGAAGGGTGTCTTCAGCACAGAAGTTCTCCCACTGCAGACAAAGCTGATTCTTACTGCCAACTGGCCTGGAGGTCAATTCCTCTCAGTGATCCTATAACAATCAAGGCATAACTACAACAAGACTGTGCACAAAGCCCACAAGGGGGTACAGCAAGAGTGTCCACCTCAGGTAACTGGGGAGGCTGAGCCACTGGGCCCTACAGGACACCTAGCACACAAAACCACTCTACCAACACAGGGAAGCATAAAAAGTGCGGAGACAAAGAAACAGGTCACAAATGACAGAAATGGAGGAAAGAAAATGACTGGATATAGAGTTCAAAACCACGTTTATAAGGTTTTTCAAGAATTTTATGGAAACCGCCGATAAATTTAGTGAGACCCTGGAGGATATGAAAAAAGACCAACTAGAAATTAAGCATACACTGACTGAAATAAAGAATAATATACAGAGATCCAACAGCAGACAAGAGGATCCCAAGAATCAAGTCAAAGATTTGAAATACAAAGAAACAAAAAATACCCAACCGAAAAAGAAAAAAGAAAAAATATTCCAAAAATATGAAGATAGTGTAAGGAGCCTCTGGGACAACTTCAAGCGTACCAACATCAGAATTATAGGGGTACCAGAAGAAGAGAGAGGGCAAGATATTGAAAACCTATTTGAAGAAATAATGACAGAAAACTTCCCCTACCTGGTCAAAGAAATAGACTTACAAGTCCAGGAAGCGCAGAGAACCCCAAACAAAAGGAATCCAATGAGGACCACACCAAGACACATCATAATTAAAATGCCAAGAGCAAAAGACAAAGAGAGAATCTTAAATGAAGCAAGAGAAAAACAATCAGTTACCTACAAGGGAGTACCCATACGACTGTCAGCTGATTTCTCAACAGAAACCATGCAAGCCAGAAGAGAGTGGCAAGAAATATTCAAAGTGATGAATGCTAAGAACCTACAACCAAGATTACTTTATCCAGCAAAGCTATCATTCAGAATAGAAGGTCCGATAAAGAGCTTCACAGATAAGAAAAAGCTAAAGGAGTTCATCACCACCAAACCAGTATTATATGAAATGCTGAAAGGTATTCTTTAAGAAGAGGAAGAAGAAAAAGGAACTCTTACCATTTGCCACAGCATGGATGGAACTGGAGAGCGGATAAATACCACATGATCTCACTCATTTGTGGAATATAAAGAACAACATAAACTGATGAACAAGGACTGATCCAGAGGCGGAGAGGCATTGATTGGACTGTCGGGCCTTGGAGGAAAGGTAGTAGAGGCTGGGGGTAAGGGGGAAAGATCAACCAAAGGACTTATATGCAAACATATAGGCCTAACCAATGGACATGGACAACGGGGGGGGGGGTGAGGGCATGAGCGGGGGGGGGGCGGATAGAGGGTAACGTGGGGATAAGGACACATATGTAATATCTTAATCAATAAAAATATATTTTAAAAAAAGAAAAAGAAAAAATAGATAGAAGAAAATGTCCTGGGAAGAGAAAGATGGCAGCTGACAGGATGGAGGTGAGGGAGAGGATGTGAGTGAGCGAGGGGGTGAAAGGAAAGTGTGTGGATGTGTGTGGTATGTGTGTGAGTGAGTGAGTGAGGGACAGTTAAATCTGGCAGGAGAAGCAGGGGCTGGCAGACCAGCCTCTCCTGGACAGGGAGCACCTACCACCCCTGTGGGCACTTCCTGGGCTGTGGGGCTCAGGCATGGAACTCACACCATCTTGAAGGGAAGAGAAACCTCTTCTAGGAACTCTTCAGCAACACCACCCAGACAGGCCTTGGACACTGCCCATGACCCTGCAGCCACTCCAGCCAAAATCCTGCTGCCCCACCCAAAGACCTGCAGACCCTAAGACCTCCACCTCCAAGGGTGAACGGCTCCCTCAGCAGTAAGTGCGACTTCCCCCTTCCCCAGCAGCAGACCTCTGGATGCCACAGTAGTGCTTTTCCAGTGCACAGGCCTCCTGAGCCCACCGCTCCACATGCCGCTTTTGGGTGCCGCTGTGAGCCCCTCCTGGGCATGCTATTATACAAACAAGGATGCACTGCCTCGGCAGTAGAAATTCTGAATTCCCTCTTCCTGGATACCTGCCCACAGACACCTTGGTTGTGCGCAAGGGCCCCTCTGAGTGCCTGAGTGTGCCGCCCTGGCAAATGGACCGTGAGTGCCTCTGTGAGCCACCACTGGGCACATGTGAATCCAACCAAGGATGCAAGGCCCCCAGCAGTAGAATTTTAGACTTCCCCCACTCCTGGCTGCCTGCCCACACACACTTCAGTCACGTGGCTTCAGCACAAGGGCCTCTCTGAGTGCACCACCCTGGCAAATGGCCTCAGGGTACCTCTGTGAGCCGCCACTGGGTGCACACAAATCCAACAAGAGCTCAAAACCCTGGCAGCAAAAACTGAGTCTTTCCACTTCACAGCTGCCGAACCTCTGGACACCACTGTCGTGCTTTTCCAGTACACAGGCCTACTGAGCCCAAGGCCACAAAGGGTGTGCCTCTGTGAGCCCCCGCTGGGTGTGTTCATATCCAACAAGGTCACTCAGCCCCAGCAGTAGAAATTCAGACTCCCCCCACTCCTGGCTGCCTACCCACAGACACCTCGGTCATGTGGCTTCAGAGCCAGGGTCCCCCTGAGTACATGACTGCACTGCCCTGGCAAAAGACTTCCAGATGCCTCCGTGAGCCGCAACTGAGCATGCATGAATCCAACCAAGGCCTTGGCAGCAAAAACTGAGTCTTTCCACTCCACAGCTGCCAACCTCCAGACACCACAGTTGCACCTTTCCAGAGCACAGGCCTCCTGAGCCCCACCACCCCAGCAGACGACTCCTGGGTGCTTCGTGAGCCCCCAGTGGGCACGCGCAATTTCAACCAAGGGCGCAAGGTAGCAAAACTTGGGACATTCCCCTCCCTGGCTGCTGTCCTCTGGACACGGCAGTTGCACCTTTCCAGCACACAAGCCTACTAAGCCTGCTGCCCCTAGAGGCGGCTCCTGGGTGCCTCCTGGAGCCCCGGCTGGGAGTGTTTGAATCCAAACAAGGGAACAAGACCCTGGCAGTAGAAATTTGGACTTCCTCCTTCCCAGCTGCCTACCCACAGACACTATAGTCATGTGGTTTCAGCACACAGGCCCCCTGAGGCTACTGCCCCAACAGGCGACTCCCAGTTGACTCTGTGAGCTGCCACTAGGCACACTTGTATCCAAACAAGGGCTCAAGGCCCTGGCAGCAGAACCTCAGACTTTCCTCTCCTCAGCTGCCAACCTCTGGTCACTGTAGTCACACCGATCCAGCGCAAAAGCCCCCTGAGCCCGATGCCCCAGCAGGCAGCCCCTGGGTGCTTCTCTAAGCTGCCACAAATCACAACCCTGGCCACTGGCATCCAGTCCCCATGGTAGCGCTGCTCCAGCACAAGGGCCCCCTGAGCCCACTGCCCCAGAGGATGGCTACTGGGCTACTCTGTAAGCAGCCATTTGGTGTGCATATCCAACCAAGGGCACACATCCCCTGAAGCAGAAACTGGGACTTCTCCCTCTACAGGGCTAGTGGCACACCACAATCGCTCTGATCCAGCATGTGGCCCCCACGAGCACACACCCCTTGCAGACAGCTCCTGGGCCTCTCAGTGTGTTTCCACTGGGTGTGTGCCTTTGCAACCAAGGGCGCACGGCTCCCTTAGTAGGATCCATGACATCCCCCTCCTGGCTACCTACCTCTGAACAACTTGGTGAGTTACTGAGGACTTGCCTGCCTGGGCAAGGTCACATTTTTTCAGCCACAGACCTTGAGATTCACACATCCTCAGCTGCTGGATTCTGAACCCCCTCGTAATCCAGAGAGGAAAATCACTTTGGCCAGAGTCTCACTGCCTTAACCACAGACTGCAAGACACCCCACACACACACACACTGTCACAGGCTTCAGGCCTTTCATAGTGAGTTGCAGAGTGAGGCTATTCCAACAAGAGTCACACCACACTGGCCAAAGTCACAGTACCCGAGCCTCAGGCCCCAAGACTCCTTTCTCCTAGGCTGTAGACTCTGGGAACCCACAGTGAGCACATAACAGTGAGACCTCAGTCAACCTTTTCCACAAGAGCTGGAAGCACAATCACATCCAAAACAGCTTGCACAATGAAGCCGGGGGTGAGTCACATTGCCAACCCGTGACAAGAATTCATCCATAGCCGAAACCGGTTTGGCTGAGTGGATGGAGCGTCAGCTTGCAGACTGAAAGGTCCCAGGTTTGATTCCAGTCGAGGGCATGTACCTGGGTTGCAGGCACATCCCCAGTAGGAGATGTGCAGGAGGCAGCTGATTGAAGTTTCTCTCTCATCAATGTTTCTAACTCTCTATCTCTCTTCCTTCCTCTCTGTAAAAAATCAATAAAATATATTTTTTTAAAAAAGAGAATTCATCCATGAATAAGAAACTAACATTCAAGATACAACTACATCAAGAGAACCCAAATAGCTCAAGTAGGGAGCTCTGCTAGATCACCAAGCACAGGAGACCTGAAAGATCACACCAGTAGCATCATCCCCCAAAGAAGCTGGGCAGCAAAGCAGTTGTATCTAGGACACAGAACAATTAAAATATTACAGCAAAACATGGGGAGACAAAAAAATCCCCAAAGAAAAGAAAAAGAGGATTCACCAAAAGTGAATTAAATGAAATGGAGGCAAGTAACATGTCAGAGAAAGAATTCAGAGTAATGGTTATAAGGATGCTCAAATGGCTGGATGACAAATACACACAACTCAATGAGAATTATAAGGAGCTGAATGAGAATGTCACCAACATGAAAAGGAACCAAGAGGAAATGAAGAATGACATAGCTGCAATAAAGAACATAATGGAAGGCTTAAACAGTACACTAGAAGAGGCTGAGGATCGCATCCATGAATTCGAAGAAAAGGTAGGAAAAAACACCCCAGCAACTGGAAAGAAAACTTAAAAACTAAGAGGCGAGCCTAAGGGAGCTTTGAGACAACACAAAACAAAACAACATCCACACAATAGGGGTCCCAGAAGGAGAGGAAACTGAGCAAGGAATAGAAAACCTGTTTAAAGAAATAATGACAGAAAACTTCCCTGATATTGGCAACAAAAAAACCACGCAAGTCCAAGAAGCACACAGAGTTCCAAACTAGATGAACTCAAAAAAGACCGACACCAAGACACATCGTAATTAAACTGGCAAACATCAATGACAAAGTAAGAATCTTAAAGGCTGTCAGAGAGAGACAGAAAGTTACCTACAAGGGATCTCCCATTAGAATATCAACTGATTCCTCAACAGAAACACACCAGGCCAGAGGTAATGGAATAAAATATACAAAGTGATGCAAAGCAAGGGACTGAATCCAAGAATACTATACCCAGCAAGGCTATCACTTAAAATTGAAGGTGGAATCAGGAGCTTCACAGACAAAAAAAAAAAAAAAGGGCTAAGAGAGTTTATTTCCACCAAACCAGCAATGCAAGAAATGCTAAAGGGACTGCTGTAAAAAGTGGAAACAGAAAGATAAGAGGAAACACAAACATTAAGAATAAAAGTGATGACAAACAAGTACTTATCAATAATAACATTAAATGTAAATGGATTAAATGCTCCAATCAAAAGACATAGGGTAGGGGTGGCAAGGGCCTGGAAGAAAGTCCTGGGAAGCCCATCCTGGGCAGTGGCAGTCCCCTTGTGTCCCCCTCCGGTCACACAGTGTGGCAGTTCTCCACAGAGACAGGCCCTCCCCCCAACACTGCCCCATCTTGGGGGAGCCACCGGGATGTGTTGTGTCGCCGCTGGAGTGCGTGGTTTTACTATTTTCGCAGGGCTGTTTCCAAGAGGTGGAGCTCAGACTCCCATTTCCTTTCTTCTCCAGTGGTTCAGCTGCAGCTCTGGTGCCTGCGTGACCCACTTGCTTCACAGATTACAGCGGCGGCACCCACTAGCCCCACGCATCATGCCCCATGCTGTGCCCTGGCCCCAGTGGCAGCCTGGGCAGTGCCTGCGACATGGGCTGGGTGGCGGTGGGCCTGCTGCTCGCGGCTGGCGTCTGCACCTGCTATTGCATTTATAGGCTGACGTCGGGGCAGTGGCAAGGTGGCCAGGGCTCCGGCTGTGTCCCTCCTGGTCTGCAAAATTCTTAACCAATGGTTCATATGATGATGTCCTAAATGCTGAACAACTTCAGAAACTCCTTCATCTGCTTGAGTTAACTGAGGATCCTACAATCATTGAAAGAGCTTTGGTCACTCTGGGTAACAATGCAGCCTTTTCAGCTTACCAGGCTATTATTTGTGAATTCGGTGGTATTCCACTTGTTGGAAGCAAAATCAAGGATCCCAACCACAGTATTAAAGAGAAGGCTTTAAATGCACTGAATAACCTGAGTGTGAATGTTGAAAATCAAATCAAGATAAAGGTATACGTCAATTAAGTCTGTGAGGATGTCTTCTCTGGTCCCCTGAACTCCCCTGTGCAGTTGGTGGAACTGAGATTGCTAATACACATGACAGTTACCAATTACCATCAGCATATGTTTACCAATTACATTACAGACTTGTTCCAAGTGCTGCTTTCAGGAAATAGAACCACCAAAGTTCAAGTTTTAAAACTGCTGTTGAATTTGTCTGAAGATCTAACCATGACCGAAGGACTATTTGGTGCCCAAGTGGATTCATCATTCCTTTCCCTTTATGATGGCCACATGGCAAAGGAGATTCTTCTTTGAGCACTTACGCTAATTCAGAATATAAATAACTGCCTCAAAATGGAAGGTCATTTAGCTATTCAGTCTACTTTCACTCAAGGTTCATTGTTTTTCCTGTTATATGGAGAAGAATGTGCCCAGAAAAATGAGAGCATTAGTTAATTGTCATGATGCGGACGTGAAGGAAAAGGTAACAATAATATCCAAATTCTAACTGGTAGGTCATATTTTGGGTTGCGGGCTCGATCCCTGGTGGGGGGCGTGCAGGAGGCAGCCGATCGGTGATTCTCTCTCATCATTGATGTTTCTATCTCTCTCTCCTTCTCCCTTCCTCTCTGAAATCAATAAAGAGATATATTTTAAAAATATGAAAAACAAAATTATTCCAGATGCTGAATTTAAATAGTAAATATCAGATTTCATCATTTCCACAGCTAGTACTTGCCATGGTCTTCTGATTTATTTTGGACCATTTTATTGATACCAAAAAAATATAACAGTTTCTTCTGAAACATATATTTCCTTTTATTTTGCTCTTTGCTGAGCTACTTTAATTATTTCTTCTACATGAAGTGACAGTGACCTTTTTATATGTAAGCTACTCTTCTGCTGTTTGCTGTGATTAGTAGTTACTCACCTGAGAGAGCATTAGTATGTGATTGTTTCAGAACTGCCGTAGGAATGACCTTCTTTTAGTAGCAATGAGATCCTATGCTCTTGTGTCCACCTACCAGACTAGCCATACTGCTTTCAAAAGTTTATTCTAATTATGAAAATCTATTCTATTCAATGAAAATGGTAAACTTTTCAGAGAAATGTTTGCTACTACTCACCCACTCCCACTCAGTGTGCCAGCAGGTAAAGATGCTGTTATAAAATACTGGGATCCATCCAAGTGCCCACCTATAGGCAAATGGTTAAGTCAATCATCTAGTCTTAAAGAACTAAGTAGGTCTGAATGTGCTAATGTGGAAAGACATCCATGAAATATTAATGCTTTTAAATGAAAGATATTTAGGGTTATATATGGATAGCCACTTCTAGAATGATACTCAAACTCCTAGGCGTGGGACTGTGGAGTGAGAAAATGACTTTTCTATGTTCACATTCTACTGTTTGAAATTTTTACTATGGCATAAATTTAATCATAATTTTTTTTAAGTTAAAAGGAAAAGTAACTAAAAAAAAAAGACATAGGGTAGCTTAATGGACAGGAAAACATGACCGATGTATTTGCTGTCTGCAAAACACCCACCTCAGAACAAGGCTCACACAGACTGATAGTGAAGGCATGGAAAAATTTTCAGGCAAATGGAAATAAGAAAAAAGCTGGGGGTGCAACTCTTATATCTGACAAAATAGACCTCTAAGTAAAGGCCATAACAAGAGATAAGGAAGGCCACTACATAATACTAAAGGGAGAAATCTAACAAGAGGATATCACTCTGGTAAACCTATATAAACCCAATACAGGAGCACCCAAATACATAAAACAACTTCTGGAAAATATCAAAGGAGAGATCAATAGCAATACAATCATAGTAGGGAACTTTAATACCCCACTGACACCATTGGATAAATCCTCTAAACAAAAAATCAGCAAAGAAACAGCAATCCTAAAAGACTCACTAGATCAGATGGACTTAATTGACATCTTCAGAATATTTCATCCCAAAGCTACAGAATATACATTCTTCCCCAGTGCATACAGGACATTTTCAAAGTTAGACCACATATTAGGACACAGGCAAAGTCTGTTCAAATTCAAGAGCATAGAAATCATAAAAAGCATCTTCTTAGATCACAATGGCATAAAACTAAAAATCAACTAGAATAAAAACAATGAAAAAAATCAAACACTTGGAGGCTAGATATCATGCTATTAAACAATGATTGGGTTACCAAAGATATCAAAGAAGAAACAAAAAGCATCCTAGAAACAAATGACAATGAAAACACAACAATCCCAAACCCACGGGACACAATAAAAGCAGTCCTGAGAGGGAAGTTCATAGCTCTACAGGCCTACCTCAAAAAAGAAAAAAGAAAAAATGGTAATAAATTATCTACCCTTCCAACTTAAAGAATTAGAAGGAGAAAAACCCACAGGAACCAAAAGAAAGGAGGTAATACAGATCAGAGTAGAAATAAATGACATAGAGACCAAAAAAACAATACAAAGTTGAATGAAACCAAGAGCTGGTTCATTGAAAGGATCAACAAGATTGATGAACCTCTAGCCAGGCTCACCAGGAAACAAAGAGGACCCAAATAAACAAAATCAGAAATGAAAGAGGAGAAGTAACAACTGAACCCACAGATATACAAAGGATTGTAAAAACAAACAAACAAACAAACAAACAAAAAACCCTACGAACAACTCTACTCCAAAAAACTGGACAACCTCGACAAAATGGAAACACTCCTAGAAAATACAAGCTTCCAAAACTCAATTAGGAAGAATCAAAAACCTGAATAGGCCGATTACTATTGAATAAATAGAAACAGTAATCAAAATGCTTGCAGCAAACAAAAGCCTTGGATGGGATAGCTTCACAGGGGCATTTTACAGAACATTCAAAGAAGACCTAAAACCAATCCTCCTCAGACCATTCCAAAAAATTCAAGAGGAAGGCACACTTCCTAGCTCTTTCTATGAAGCGAGCATTACCCTATTCCCAAAACCAGATAAAGACACCACAAAGAAACAGAATTACAGGCCAATATCCCTGATGAACATAGATGCTAAAATCCTCAACAAAATTCTAGCAAACCAGATCCAGCATTACATTAGAAAGATCATACACCATGACCAAGTGGGATTTATTTCAGGGATGCAAGGATGGTACAATATCCACAAATCAATAAACGTGATATACATCACATAAACAAATTGAGAGACAAAAATCACATAAATCATATCAATTGATGCAGAAAACGCATTTGGCAAAGTCCAACACCCTTTTCTGAAAAAAAAAAAAAAAAAAACGCTCTGCAAAGTGGGAATAGAGGGATCATACCTCAACGTAATAAAAGCCTTATATGATAAACCTGCAGCCAACATCATACTCAATGGGCAAAACCAAAAACCATTTCCCCTAAGAACAGGAACAAGATAGGGATGCCCACTCTCACCATGCCTGTTTGATATAGTACTGGAAGTACTAGCCATTGTGATCAGACAAGAAAAAGAAATAAAAGGCATCCAAATTGGAAAAGAAGAAGTAAAACTGTCCTTATTTGCAGATGACATGATACTGTACATAGAAAACCCTAAAGACTCCATAAAAAATATTAGACTTAATAAATGAATTTGGCAATGTAGCAGGATAAAAAATTAATGCCAAGAAATCTATGGCATTTTTATACACCAACAGTGAACTTACAGAAAGAGAGATTTAAAAAAACAATCCCATTTACCATTGCACCAAAAAATTAAGATGCCTAGGAATAAACTTAACTAAGGAGGTAAAAGACCTCTATTCAGAAAACTATAGGATGTTGAAAAAACAGATAAAGACATAAACAGATGGAAGAAAATATTGTGTTCATGGATTGGTAGAATCAACATCATTAAAATGTCCATACTACCCAAAGCAATCTATAAATTCAACACACTCCCCATTAAAATACCAACAGCATTTTCACAGACCTAGAACGAACTCTCCAAAAATTCATCTGGAATAAAAAAAGACCCCGAATAGCTGCAGCGATCTTGAGAAAGAAGAACCAAGTTGGAGGGATTACAATACCAGATATCAAGCTATAATACCAAGCCATGGTTCTCAAAACTGCCTGGTACTGGCACAGAAACAGACATATAGACCAATGGAATAGAATAGAGAACCCAGAAATCAACCCAAAACACTATACTCAAATAATATTTGAGAAAGAGGCAAGAACATACAATGGAGTCAAGAAAGTCTCTTCAATAAATGGTGTTGGAAAAATTGGACAGATACATGCAAAAAAAAATGAAACTAGACCACCAACTTACACCATACACAAAAATAAACTCAAAATGGATAAAGGACTTAAACATAAGATGGGAAACCATAAAAACATTAGAGGAATCCACAGGCAGCAAAATCTCAGACATATGCTGAAGCAATATCTTCACTGATACAGCTCCTAGGGCAATGGAAACTAAAGGGAAAATAAATAAATGGAACTACATCAAAATGAAAAGCTTTTTCACAGCAAAAGAAAACATCAACAAGAAAGCCCACTGCATGGGAGAACATATTTGCAACTGTTATCTCTGATAAGGGTTTAATCTCCAACATTTACAGGGAACTCATACAACTTAACAAAAGGAAGATAAACAACCCAATCAAGAAATGGGCAATGGACCTAAATAGATACTTTTCGAAAGAGGACATAAGGAAGGCCAAGAGACATATGAAAACATGCTCAAAGTCACTAATCATCCGAGAGATGCAAATCAAAACGACAATGTGGTACCATCTCACACCTGTCAGAATGGCTATCATCAACAAATCAACAAACAACAAGTGCTGGTGTGGATGTGGAGAAAAAGGAACCCTTGTGCACTGCTGGTGAGAATGGAGACCAGTGCAGCCACTGTGGAAAACAGTATGGAGTTTCCTCAAAAAATTAAATATGGAACTGCCATTTGACTTAGTGATCCCACTCTTAGGAATATATCCTAAGAAAGCTGAAGCACCAATTAGAAAGAACGTGTGCACCCCTATGTTCATAGCAGCACAATTTACAATAGCTAAGATCTAGAAACAGCCCAAGTGCCCATCAGTAGATGAGTCAATAAAACATTTGTGGTACATTTATACCATGGAATATTATGCAGCAGTGAAAAATAAGAATCTTTTCCCTTTGAGACAGCACTGAGGACCTGGAGAGTATCATACTAAGTGAAATAAGTCAGTCAGAGAAAGACGAGTATCACATGATTGCACTCATATGCGTAATGTAAGTAACAAAATAAACAGATGAACAGAGTGGATCCAGAGACATAAAAGCATGGAACAGAGTGTGAATCTTCAGAGGGAAGGTGGGGGAGGGTGGGTGGCTGGGAGGTAATGAACCAAAGACCTTGTATACATATATGCATAACCCGTGAACACAGACAACAGGGTGTTGAAGGCCTGGAGCAGATGGGGGGATGGAAGGGGTTAATGGGTGAAAAATGGGAACATATGTAATACTTTCAACAAAAAACAATTATTTAAAAAAAACCTGGGATCATAAATGCAGCCTATTTTAGAGGACGGCATCAATAATTAAAATATCCGATCTCTTCTCTATGAGACCATAATAATTAAAATACACGATCTCTTCTCTATGAGACCATATCAACATTTCCAATCTAGATGACTCTAACATTCCAGAATGCCCATCTTTCTTTACTGTTACTTCCAACTTTGCTCATTTCCCAGAAAAAAAGGAACTACTTGCCCTTTCTGAACCTCCATTTCCTTATCTGTAAAGTGAGGATAATAAGAGTATCTTTTTTATAGAATGGTAAGTTTATATGTGCATATATGTTTTATTACACACACACATATATATATATATATACACACACATATATATATATATATACATATATATATATATATACACACACATATATATATATATAAAATATATAAAATCTGTCTCTGTGTACATCCACAAACATAATGTTTGCTGGATGCCCGGCATGGTTCTGAGTGTTTTACATACATTATCTTATTTTAATTCTTTTACAACCCCAAATCCTACCTCCCAAGAATATGCATGAGTCATGCTAATACTCCAAAATATTTGTTGTCTATCTGAAATTCAAATTTAACTGGGCATTTTGTATTTTATCTGGCAGCTCAACCTATAGTAAATGCTTAATAAATATTTTTGGGAATAAGGGAGTGAAGGAGGAAGAGAGGAAAAAAGAAAAGAGGGGAAAAAGGGAGCCAGTTTGTCCATCAGTGGAGCATGAATGAAAAGAGTTGCAGGCTTGAAGGATGTGGTAGATTTGTTAAGACCTAGAAATCACAAAAAAAATCTGGCCTTAACATTACTTCTCACTATTTTCTTTCTTTTTTTCCTCGGTTTTATTGAGGGATAATTTACTTTATCACATTGTATAAGTTTAAATGTGGGAGAACATATTTGGCAATGAGACATACAATTTGATATTTGTATATATTGTGAAATAATAACCACAATAAATTAGCTAATATCCATCACCTCACATAGTTATAATTTTTCCTTGTAGTGAGAACTTTAAAGATCTACTCTCTTAGCAACTTTCAAATATGCAATACATTATCGTTAACTATAGTCACCATATAGTACATTAATCATCACAATTTTCAGTTCTATACAGTACAAGGTAAATAGTTGCTTCCCCCTTTTTTGTTAAAATTTCTGCCCTCGTGTGGTAGGAAAAAGGTATTAGGTCAGAAGCCTTAATTCTGTCTTCTAAGCTCATTGGGACAAAATGTTCCAAGGAGACCAGTGATCTGAAAAGAAGGATATGATGATAGTAGTTTGTTTGTTTGTTTGTTTGTTTGGGTGGAGGACAAGAGAGGAATGAACAAAAGATAAGCCGGCTCTGTGTCTCAGATACTAGGAAAGTATTATTAAAATAGATTTTAAAAATTGTTTAGTGCTGGCTGGTTTGGCTCAGTGGATAGAGCGTCAGCCTGCAGACCAAAGGGTCTTGGGTTCAATTCTGGCCAAGGGCACATGCCGAAGTTGCGGGCTCAATCCCCAGTAGGGGGCATGTAGGAGGCAGCCAATCTAAGATTCTCTCATCATTGATGTTTCTATCTCTCTTTCCCTCTCCCTTCCTCTCTGAAATCAATAAAAAAATATTTTTTAAAAAATGTTTGAAAGACATTAGTGTAAGCCAGCATAGTCTCAGTTTTCAAGTTGTTATGGTGAAAAAATATGTTAAGAGACTGTATCTAAATTCATGCAGTAGAATATTTAAATGGGGAATTCACTATAAATGGTAAAGTAGTATTTACATGTTGTCAATTCAAATGCCACCATGGTAACTTTGGATGGGAAGAAATGTTGGTGTTTCCAGGGTTCAGAAAGCCCCAGTTCGAGACGCCATTTATTGTTGGTGCTCTTGTCCCACTTCGGGCGTCATTTATGCCGGGGTTCATGTCCCAGCATCAAGAAGGTTCAGGAATCTGGAAAAGGGGCTGCGCGTAGATGACATAGAAATCCAGAGACTAATAAAGAGTCCGGAGACGAGATATAATTTTGAAAGGCATTGGGGGTCAGAGGACCTTCAGCTAAAGGAACTGAAGAGTCCCTCCTTGTCTAGGACCCTTGCTTTTATTAACACAATTTGTTCTAAGGCAAGGTGGAGATAATACACTTCAAAGGGTAAGGTTTCAAAGGGTACAGAGGCATTGTCAGTTTGGGGAATAGCTTACGGCTGTTCAGGTGTTTGGCCAGTGGGAGGCAATAACATGTAGATTAAGATGCCCTTTAACTGTCTGGCAGCCACAATCAGTTTCCTATTCAGTTTTGGGGAAATGCCTTTAGCCATTCGCAACAGGTTGAGTCCCCAAGTTTCATCAACCTTTTGATGAAACTCTTAAAATTATGGCATGCTGGAATTGGTCTACGGCAAAGAAATTCTGGTTTTTATGCCTCGTCTGATCATTTTATTTTATTTTATTTATTTATTTTTAAATATACTTTATTAATTTTTTACAGAGAGGAAGGGAAAGGGATAGAGAGTTAGAAACATCGATGAGAGAGTAACACCGATCAGCTGCCTCCTACACACTCCCCACTGGGGATGTGCCCGCAACCAAGGTACATATGCCCTTGACTGGAATCAAACCTGGGACCCTTGAGTCCACAGGCCGACGCTCTATCCGCTGAGTGAAACCGGTTAGGGCTTTACTGTATTTTTTAACTAGAAGCCCAGTGCACGAAATTTGTGCATTGGGTGGGGGTCCCTCAGCCAGGCCTGCCCCCCCCCCACAGTCTGGGAGCCCTCAAAAGATGTCCTACTGATGGGGGGCGACCAGCCAATCAGGTATATAGATACTTTCCAGAGGCAGCACAGACTCCTTCCTTATTTCTTTCCTCTGCGGTTGGAGAACAGGGGACTAAAAGGTGGAGACAGAACTGTGGCCAGGCCTGGGCTTTTGTAGGCAGCAGAAAGAGGGAGAGGGCTGGGGAAAGTCTAGACACATTTCTGTCAATTGTCTTCCCTTTCTCCAGGCCCCTCCCTCATTTTTTCCTTTTCACAGTGGACGCTTGGGCCTCGGACTGACCGGAGCTCAGCGATGGTGGTATTCAGCTCCCTCACTTCTCAGCTGAATGTATAGCCGCCTCCCATTCCAAACAAGGCTGTTTTCAGGTGTCTAAAGCGCTGGGAATCCAGAGCTCCCGGCCTCTCCCCTATTGGTTTCCTCCTTGGGTCAGTTGCAGAGTTCACTGAGACACCAAAGCAGCTCTGCCCTGGTAGTTCTGCACTGCCCCTCCGCCACCCCCCCCCCCCCGGCCGGCACTCTTCCTTGAGTCTCCAGGTCCACAGTCTGTGCTCCTGGAGGTCGCCCAGAGCCCATTCCCCCAGGTAGGTGGGGTAGGGGGGGCTAGCTTGGAGAGCTGGAGGAAGATGGCAGAATAACAGTTGGTATGAACAAGCACCTGCTCAGCCAGACTTTCTAAGCTCCCCACTGAGCCCAGGCCGGGCCCCTTTCCTGGTGCTGGGAGGACTCCAGGTGAGGTCCCCTCCCTGCACCCAGTGCCCTCCTCCCCGTTCCACCACCAGGGACAGGAGCAGCTCATCCGTGATGCTCTGGTCCCTGCCAGCCAGGCAGGTGGCATCGCAGGTGGTGCAGCCTAGGGTGCCGGGGGCCGTGAGCCTCCTCTCCCTATCTGAAGTGTGGGGCAGGGTCTGTGGCTGGGCCACGGAGGCAGGCGCAGGGCCAGGGCAGGGCGGGGCAGGGCACACAGCGCTAGCAGGCTCGGCAGTCTGTGCACGCCCACTCTGGCTCCAGGCCACTGGGCTATCGCTGAGCAACAGTGGCAGTGGTGGTGCAGCAGTCCTCAGCAAGGCCCCTGTGCCCCTTGCAGCCACCCCCAGGAGCTATGCATGGAGATGCCACCTGCTGCTGAGCCACCATCTGGCCCAGGACCTGCAGAAGCTGGGGTGGCCTCAGGCTCCTGCTGGCCCCACCAAAGCCAGACTCAGGGTTGGCTAGCTGCCCCCATTCCCACCCACCAGTCGGGAGTGGCCTCCACCTCCAAGGAAGCGTGACATTAGCACTGGACAGGCCTGTGCGCACCTGTGCTGGGGGGCGGAAGTCCCCGCCCCTGTCCCTGCCTACCAGCTTCTGCCCAGTCGTGATTCGGAGACCATTAGGACCAAGTAGCATATTACCTCTTTATATATATAGATTGTATTTATTGGGGTAATACTGGTTAACAAAATTATATAGGTTTCAAGTTCACATTTTCACAACACGTAATCTGTACACTGCATTATGTGTTTACCACCCCCCCCCCAAGTCAAGACTCCTTTAATAAAAACAATCCAAAACACTCAAACACTTGGAAGCTGAATAGCATGTTATTAAATATTGATTGGATTACCAATGAGATCAAAGAAGAAATTAAAAACATCCTGGAAACTAATGACAATGAAAACACAACAATCCAAAACCTATGGGACACAATGAAGCAGTCATGAGAGGGAAGTTTATAGCTCTACAGGCCTACCTCAAAAAACAAGAAAAAATGGTAGTAAATCATCTAACTCTACATCTCAAAGAATTAGAAAGAGAGCAACAAGAAAATCCCAGAGTGAGCAGAAGGAAGGAGATAATAAAGATTAGAGCAGAAATAAATGACAAAGAGACCAAAAAAATTACAAAAGCTCAATGAAACCAAGAGCTGGTTCTTTGAAAGGATAAACAAGATTGATGAACCTCTAGCCAGGCTCACCAAGAAGCAAAGAGAGAGGATCCAAATAAACAAAATCAGAAATGATAGAAGCGAAATAACAGACCCCATAAAATTCAAATGATTGTTAAAAAATACTATGAGCAACTCTACTCCAAACAAATTATACAACCTGAAGGAAATGGGCATATTCCTAGAAAAATGCAACCTTCCAAAATTCAATCAGGAAGAATCTAAAAATCTCAATAGGCCCATAACTGTGGAAGAAATTGAAGCAGTCATCAAAAAGCTTCTAGCAAACAAAAGCCAGATGACTTCATAGGGGAGATTTACCAAACATTCAAGGAAGAACTAAAACCTATCCTCCTCAGACTATTCCAAAAATTCAAGAGGAAGGAACACTTCCAAGCTCATTCTATGAAGCCAGCATCACCCTAATAACAAAACCAGATAAAGACAACATGATGAAAGAGAATTACAGGTCACTATCCCTCATAAACATAGATGCCAAAATTCTCAACAAATCCTAGCAAATCGGATCCAGCAGTACATCAGAGAGATCATACACCATGACCAAGTAGGATTTATCCCAGGGATGCAAGGATGGTACAATATCTGCAAATCAATAAATGTGATACATCACATAAACAAATTTAAAGAAAAAACCACATAGTCATATCAATTGATGCAGAAAAAGCATTTGACAAAATCCAACACCCATTTCTGATAAAAACTCTCAGCGAAGTGGGAATAGAAGGATCATACCTCAACATAATTAAATTCATATATGATAAACCCACAGCCAACATCATACTCAATGGGCAAAAACTAAAACCATTTCCCCTAAAAACAGGAAAAAGACAGGGATGCCCACTCTCACCACTTCTGTTCGACATAGTGCTTGAAGTATTAGTCATTGCGATTAGACAAGAAGAAATAAAAGGCATCCAAATTGGAGAAGAAGTAAAACTATCCTTATTTGCAGATGACATGATATTGTACATAAAAAACCCTAAAGATTCCATCAAAAAGCTATTATACTTAATAAATGAATTCAGCAATGTAGCAGGATGCAAAATTAATGCCAAGAGATCTATGGCATTTCCATATACCAATAGTGAACTTACAGAAAGAGAGACTAATATAACAATCCCATTTACCATTGCACCAAAAAAAATTAAGATACCTAGGAATAAACTTAACTAAAAAGGTCAAAGACCTCTACTCAGAAAACTACAGGACATTGAAAAAAGACATAGAAGAAGACATAAACAGATGGAAGAACATACCATGTTCATGGATTGGTAGAATCAACATCATTAAAATGTCCATACTACCCAAAGCAATCTATAAATTCAACGCACTCCCCCTTAAATTACCAACAGCATATTTCTCCAAAAATTCATCAGGAATAAAAAAAGACCCCAAATAGCTGCAGCAATCCTGAGAAAGAAGAACAAAGGAGGTGGGATCTCAATACCAGATATCAAGCTGTATCACAAAGCATGGTACAATATCCGCAAATCAATAAATGTCTAAACTGCCTGGTACTGGCACAAGAAAAGACACATAGATCAATGGAACAGAATAGAAAACCCAGAAATCGACCCGAACAATATGCTCAATTAATATTTGACAAAGGAGGCAAGAACATACAATGGAGTGAAGACAGTCTCTTCAATAAATGGTGTTGGTTAAATTGGACAGATACATGCAAAAAATGAAACTAGATCACCAACTTACACCATACACAAAAATAAACTCAAAATGGATAAAGGACTTAAATGCAAGATGGGAAACTATAAAAATACTAGAGGAATCCAAAGGCAACAAAATCTCAGACATATGCCGAAGTAATTTCTTCACTGATACTGCTCCTAGGGCATTGGAAACTAAAAAGAAAATAAACAAATGGAACTACATCTAAATAAAAAGCTTCTGCACAGCAAAAGAAACCATCAACAAAACAACAAGAAAGCCCACTGCATGGGAGAACATATTTGCCAATGTTATCACCGATAAGAGTTTAATCTCCAACATCTATAGGGAACTCATACAACTTAACAAAAGGAAGATAAATAATTCAATCAAAAAATGGGCAAAGGACCTAAATAGACACCTTTCAAAAGAGGACATTCACAAAGCCAAGAGACATATGAAAACATGCTCAGAATCACAAATCACCCAAGAAATGCAAATCAAAACAACAATGAGGTACCATCTCACACCTGTCAGAATGGCTATCATCAACAAATCAACAAACAACAAGTGCTGGAGAGGATACAGAGAAAAAGGAACACTCGTCCACTGCTGGTGGGAATGCAGACTGGTGCAGCCACTATGGAAGACAGTATGGAGTTTCCTCAAAAAGTTAAAAATGGAACTCCCATTTGACCCTGTGATCCCACTTCTAGGAATATATCCCAAGAAAACAGAAACACCAATCAGAAAGGATATATGCACCCCTATGTTCATGGCAGCACAATTGACCATAGCTAAGATCTGGAAACAGCCTAAGTGCCCACCAGCAGATGAATGGATTAGAAAACTGTGGTACATCTACACGATGCAATACTATGCTGCTGTGAAAAAGAAGGAATTCTTACCATTTGCAACAGCATGGATGGAACAGGAGAGCATTATGCTAAGTGAAATAAGCCAGTCAATGAAAGAAAAATACCACATGATCTCACTCATTTATGGATAATTAAGATCATTATAAACTGATGAACAAAAATAGATACAGAGGCAGAGCATGATTGAACAGACTGTCAAACTTCAGCAGGAAGGCCGGGGAGGGTTGGTGGTGGTGTTGAGGGGGGTGGTAAGCATGCATATAAGCATAATCAATGGACACAAGACACTGGGGGGTATGGGAAGCCAGGGGAAGGTCAGGGGGAGAAAAAAAAGGTGACATATATAATACTCTTTGTAATACTTTAAGCAATAAAACAAAATTAAAAAAAAAAAAGACTCCTGCCCTGACCGGTTTGGCTCAGTGGATAGAGCGTCGGCCTGAAGACTCAAAGGTCCCAGGTTCAATTCCAGTCAAGGGCATGTACCTTGGTTGCGGGCACATGCCCAGTGGGGAGTGTGCAGGAGGCAGCTGATCAATGTTTCTCTCTCATTGATGTTTCTAACTCTCTATCCCTCTCCCTTCCTCTCTGTAAAAAAATTAATAGAATATATTTTTTAAAAAGACTCCTTTTATCACCATTCACCCCTCCCATACCCTTCTCCACCTACTCCTATACCCTTCCCCGTAGGAATCACCACATTGTTGTCTGTGTCCATGAGGTTTTTCTCTTTTTTTTTCTGTTTTGCTCAATCCCACGATCCTCCCACCCAGCCCCTCCAACCTGCGCCCATGATAGCTGTCATTAAACTTAGCAGGTAGCTCCAAACCCATGATGAAACTACCATAACCCAGGTAGGAGGCCTCTTTCCCCAGGGAGGTTATTCATTCTCCCTAGCCACAAGAAGAGATGAGGTTGCTATTTGCCTCAACTACAAACCTCACATACTACTATCATCTTGAGTGACTCCAATGCCTATGTTGATATCCCTCCAAACACCAGGTCTCATGGTTCCTTTATCTACTCATATACAGGGCCTTAGTCACACTCTCATACCCTATGCCCATGAACATAACTTTGGTTTTGCCATCTCAGAGTATACCTCCTCTTTTAAAATCGCCAACTCCAAAATCTCACTCTCACTGACTTTCTGTTCTTCCTACTTTCTCACTAAACCTATTCTTTCAACCTCCAGTAGACTTCCAGAACTATGTGCAGTCTCTGTTTTCCCAGTCTTTCCACTTGCTTCTGTTTTCATGTCCTTCCCCCAGCCTGAACTCCACATGTGATCACTTAACTACTTTCTCACTAGCACCTGGACTTCTCAGTCTCTTGCTATTAGTCAGGCCTGGCCCTAATCTCTACCTCAGTCTAACCATCTGTCTACTCATCCTCCAGGGGATGAACAAAGCTAAAGCAAGGGGCATGGTTGGGCAGGTTGGTGCCAATCTCCAGTTAAAATAGCCCAGTTCAACTCAGCCCCCAGAATTTCCTTTCAGCTCTTTTACCCGATCTTAATCAGCTACCTTTCCTTTTTGTTCTTTAACTATTCCAAACCTTCTATAACTCTGAGTACCTCAGCTTCCTCATCTCTATACTGGCTTGATAATAACTACTCAGGGTTGTTGTTGAGAATAACTGAGGAATGTATGACCTGGCACTGATGCAGACCATTGACACACACACCTCATTTACTGCCACTGTCCTCTAGCACCCAACACAATCTGCCTTTCTCTCACACCAAACAAATGGCCTTATCTCACAGAGAAAAGAGAAGGAATGAGGTAAAGGGGAAGTAGGGGTATGTACCCTTCTCAACTTACAAACCACTGATCCTCACCCACCTATAATAATAACTTGCCTCTAGTCTCAGAGAATGAAGGGCACTCCTCTTTTCTCAGGCTAGTCCGTCCTTCAGTGTTCATGTCAGAGACCCTGCTCAATCCATCCCTTCTCTCACCTATATCTTCAGCCCTCAGTTCCTCATCTCCTTAGCTCATAGGCATGCTCAAATATTTCCCCACTTAAATTCTCTCTTGACTCTAAATCTTATTTCTCATTCAATAGTCAAACTTCAAGAGTTGTTTGAATTCATTGTCTAGACTTCTTCACTTCCCATTGACTTCTCCTCCCAATGCAATTGCTCTCTGCCCTCATAGCTCTACCAAAACAGCTCTCCATGAGGTCACAAGTGACTTCCATTCACATTGTTTGGTACTGTTGACCACTCCCTCCCTATTGCCACTCTGTTTTCTCTTGGCTTCTCATTGCAACTCTCAGGTAAAAGGAAAACAGGCCTGTTCTTAGCCTCCTTACTGGTTCTTCCTCTGCATACCCCTTACATGTTGAAGTCTTGGAGGGCTCAACCCTGTGCTCTCAGTGTTCCTCTACACTATCTCCAGGGAGATCTCATTCTATCCCAGCTATTGGGTAACTATTTCCAAATATCTCTTTCCAGCCTAGTCATCTATTGTGAGCTATAGAACCCTTATCACAGCTAGGGATAAGGATCCTTTAAGAGAAAACCCACATTCTTACAACAAGAAATATTCATTTATTTTCACATCTATATACAGGACAAAAATTTTATCAGGCAGTATGGTACTAGATCTCCAGCTCCCAACCCCTCAGCTGAGTTCAGAAGTGGCCTCCACCACTTCTTAGCTATGTGTTTTGGGTTAAGTTCTTTGACCTCATTAGTAAAATGAGATTAACAATAGTTTTGATCTCAAAGGGTTGTAGTGAGGATGAAATGAGATAATCCATGTAAAGGGCTTGCCTCATACATGATAAACACTCACTATATTTTATACTCTCATAGAGGCCCAGTGCACAAAATTAGTGTATGGAAGGGGATTTCCTCAGCCCAGCCTGCACCTTCTCCAATCCGGGACCTCTTGGGGGATATCTGACTGCTGGTTTAGGCCCGATCCTCACCTTAAACTGGCAGTCGGACATCCCTCTCACAATCCTGGACTGCTGGCTCCTAATCACTCACCTGCCTGCCTGCCTGGTCACCCCTACCTGCCCCCCTGGTCACCCCATGCAGCCTGCTGTTCAGTCGTTTGGTCATCTCTCACTAACCCTCCTGCTGGCCTGGTCATAGGCAGCCTTCTTGTGAGGGTGTGAGAGTTAATTTGCATATTACCTCTTTATTATATAAGATTGGACTATTTTTTATACTCTATTGGTCAGCCTGCCGAGGTCTAAATTCTGACTCTATTGCTTTCTACTGATGTGCCCATAAGCAAGTTATTTAACTTCTCTGAGCAGCAGTTCTCTCCTCTGTAAAATGGGGATAACAATAGTATCTACCACATCTGGTTATGCTGAATATTCAATAAGTGGATGCACATAGTGCTAAGAACAGTGCTCAAAAAAATTAAATATAAGTGTTGCTATTATGCTCAGAAAGGCGAGGAATGCATTTGTGAGCCTGTCAGAGAATAGCCATCTGGATCTCATCCCTGATTCTGCTTGCAATATACTAGATACATGTATACATGTTCCTTGAGGCAAGCCAGAAAATGGGAAGCAACATTAGGACAACAAATGTCAACTGCTGCAGTCCAGTGTTAAGCTGCTTCAGGGGCAGCTCTTTGTGCAAGGATAAAAGCTTATTCAGCAGTCTGTGGCTATGTGATTTCTTACAGCTGGACATTGCTATGTGATACTCCCCTGAGGTCCAAGTGGCCTCTCCTGTACTGTCAGCATCCTGTTCTTTCTTATCTTGAAACTGTCTTTGAGGCCCTAAACAAGGATCTGCTGTTCTTATTTTGAAATAAATGGGGGAAAAACTTTAATAACCCTTAACAGTCTAACCCTGCTACAGTTGTGAATCCAACTGCCTTTTATACATCTCAAATAGGCCCATCATGCTCATCCACAATCCTACTTCTTTCTATCAATTTGCACTTTCACTTTCTCCAATGATGTTTTCCAATTTTCCTTTCTCTCCTTAAGTCTCTCAACTTGCCATCTCCCCAACTCTCCCTGCCCCACCCCATCTCTCAGTGGATGACCATGCCTCCTACTTCACAGAGAAAATTGAAGTCATCAGATACAAAACAATCATTCAATGTTGTTAAATCTAACAGTAGGTATGTTCTATCTTCATCTTCCTGGACCTATCAGCAGCATTTGACATGGTCATTCCCTTTTCCTTGATACTTTGATTCCTTTGTTTCTAGAATGCAACAATCTTTTGGTTTTCTTTTTCCTTTAGTGGCTACTGTTCTTCACTCCCCATTACTGGTTCTTCATCATCAATTCAACTTTTAATGTTAGAGAGCCCCGTGGCTCTATCCTTGGACCTCTTCTCTTTTGTATCTACCTTCACTTTTTTATGATTGCATCCAGTTTCATGATTTTAATTAATGACTGCCGGGAGCCGGTCCATCCTTGCTGTTTCAAAGGACCTGGCATATATGGCATACTGTTCTTAATATGTTTGCTCACCTTCTTGGCACTATGTGTTTTAACCAAGGTCTCTGAGAAAGGTTGTTTCCCCAGGTAGGGATTTTCCCCTGAAGTTAGGGAGGGAATAAAACCCCTCAACTAAGTGCCAGGCGGGTAATTAATCACTTTAACTACGAACAATCATGCTTAAGCTACATAATCTTTACTCCCTGGAATGGAGATAAGAAACGCCCTAACCTTTGTAATAGAGATTGATAGGATTGAATCAACTGGTATAAATACAGATGTAACAAGACAGCAAGAGACAGAGAGAGAGACAGAACCTAGGCACAGAACCTACACAGAACGTTCTCTAGAGACAGAAGAACTTCGCTGGAGAGAACATGGCAAAAGATCCTGGACAGAAACTGGCCTCAGAACCTAGAGACAGAACCTAGCGAGAGAACATGGCAAAAGATCCTGGACTGAACCTGACTACAGAAATTGGCAAGAGAACCTGACTAGAACCTGGTGACTGAACCTGGCTGGAGAACCTGGACAGAACCTGGCTGGAGAACCTAGTGAGGGAACTTGGCTACAGAACCTGGCTGGGGAACCTGGAGAACCTGGCTGGAGAACCTAGCAAGAGAACATGGACACAGAACCTGGCTGGAGATCCTAACCAGAACTTCGCTGGAGATCCAGAGCAGAACCTCTCTGGAGATCGAGACCAGAACTTGGCTGGAGATCCTGGCTAGGCTGCTGATCAACTCAACGCTGTCTCCGTGTCATTCCTTCTTCGCCGACTCCATCTACGCCTTTGGGAACCCCTGGACCTGTTGGGGTTGGACCCCGGCAAATGACTATATATTGATTACTCCCAAATTTATATCTTCACCCCACACCTCTCTCTAAATTCCAGACTCATATTCTGCTGCCAACTAGATATCTCCACTAACTGGGTAACTTAAACAATAGATATTTATTTTATCAGAGTTCTGGAGATTAGAAGTCAAAGATAAAGGAACCATCAGGTTCGGTGTCTGGTGAGACCTCTCTTCCTGGATTGTAGATGGCCACCTTCCTGTTGTGCCCTCAAATGGCATTTCTTCTATGTGTGTGTGGAGAGAAAGGTAGCTCCCTGGTGTCTCTTTCTCTTCTTATCATAAAACTAGGGCCCCACACTTCTTACTTCATTTAACCTTAATTACCTCCCTAAAGGCCCTAATACAGATATTATCACAATGGGGGTTAGGGATTCAACACATGATTCAGAAGAAAGACAATTCAGTCCATAACAGATATATAATAGATATCTCAAACATAATATGTCTAAAATGGAACTTCTGATCAGAGCAGATCCAAACATTTGAGTCTAAAAACTTATACAATTTGTGATTCCTTCTATGGGAAAAAAGAACTAAAAAATAAATTAACAGCATATTGTTAGAGCTGGAGCAAATGAGAGACCTAAGCTTCATTAGCTTTATAGTAAATCTGCCTCTAGTCCTGATCTTCAGTCAGACCTCTCTCCCCTCCACACACACCTGTCTCTCCCATACTCCTTTCTCTCCTAGTCAATGGCAACTCCAGGCTTCAAGCTGCCCAGGCCTAAACTCTTCAAGTCATCTTTGACTTTCTTACACTCTACATTTAGTATGTCCAAAAATCCCGCTGTTTCTACTTTCAAAATATATTCATAGTCTGACAACATCTTATCATATCTACCACTATCTCCCTGTACTAAGTCATGATCAGCTCTTGCTTGGAATATTGCAGTAGCCTCTAACTGGTGTCATTGCTTCCACTTGACATCAAATGTCCATTTTCAACATAGTGGAATGTTTAAAAATGTAAAAGAATCAAATCAGCTCAAAACCTTCCAATTTTATTTTTTTTTTACCAATACCATATGATTTTATTAATGTGAGGTTTTTAGAGAAGTCAAACATAGAAACCTAAAGTAGAATGGTGGCTGCCAGAGGCTGAGAGGAGGGGGAAGTGGGGAGTTGATTAATGCATATACAGTTTCATTTTTGCAAGGTGAGAACGTTCTGGAGATTGGTTGCACAATAATATGAATATCCTTAATACTGAACTGTACACATAAAAATGGTTAAGATGGTAAATTTTATGTTATGTGTATTTTACCGTTATTAAAAATTTAAAAAGTAATATAATGAAATGCTATTTCTCAACAACTCCTAATAGGAACTGCCATTGTTACCACTTTTAATCTTGGTAGCCCCTAATGTAATGGGCCCTTATTAAATATTTGTTGACTTAATTTGTAAATTATATAAAGAAAAAAAAACACCCAGCCCTGGCCTGCATGGCTTAGTTGGTTGGGCATCATCAAGTGCACCAAAAGATTGCCAGTTCTATTCCGGGTCAGGAAACATACCTGGGTTTCGAGCTTGATCCCTGGTGGGAGGCGTGCAGGAGGCAGCCAGTCAATTGATGTTTTGCTCTCACATTGATATTTCTCTCCCTTCCTCTCTCTCTAAAAACTGATTAAAAGTCTTGAAAAATAAGTAAGTAAGTAAATAAATGAATAAATAACCAAAACCTCTATTGTGTTTTTGGTCATCTGTTCAGGCAGAATGACAAACACAGAAATGTTGTGTCCCCACCCCATCACCCTAAATCTCCAGCTCTCTTCTGCTGTGTCCCAGGATCAAGGAACGTCAGTTTAATATTGTAACCAGCGCGTCTTCCTGTGGCGTGTCCTCTCTCCGCTCAGCAGACTTGTTTTCCGTGTTTCTGTATAATCTCATCACTGCCACTTCCTTCTCCTCTGTGATAACAGAGCCCGGCTGGTTTGTCTATTCTTTTTGGGCAGTTTGCTTCCTCCCATGTTATTGCTATTGCTATTGCTATTGCTATTGCTATTGCTATTGCTATTGCTATTGCTACCTGGTGATCACCTGGCCAGTACATATTGTTGGTTTTATGTTTCTTTTTTTTTTTAAAATAATTTTTATTTCTTGAAGTATTACAAAGAGTATTACATATGTCTCCTCCCCCCCCCTTGACATTCCCCCAGCCCCTACCCACTAGTGTCCATTGTTTATTCTTATATGCATGCATAAAAGTCCTTCGGTTGATCTCTTAACCCTCCCAACCCTCCCCAGGCTTCCCACTGTAGTTTGACAGTCTGTTCAATGCTACTCTGCCTCTGCATCTACCCCTGTTCATCAGTCTATACTGGTCCCCATTATCTGTCCCAACCTCACTGGAGCCGTCCCAACCTCACTGGGGCCGTTTTGTCCTCACCGGGGCCGTCTTGACCTCACCGGGGCCATCCCGACCCCACTGGGGCCATCACTACCTCACTGGGGCCATTTCAACCTCACTGGGGCCGTCCTGATCTCACTGGGGCCATCTCGACCTTGCCAGTGCCGTACATCGCCAGGGTCGTTTCGGCCTCACCAGGGCCGTCCCAACCTCACCAGGGCCATTTCGGCCTCACCAGGGCCGTTTCAACCTCACCAGGGCCGTTTCAACCTCACTGGGGCCGTCCCAACCTCACTGGGGCCATCTCGGCCTCACCAAGGCTGTTCCAACCTCACCGGGGCTGTCCCGACCTCACTGGAGCCGTCCCAACCTCACTGGGGCCATCTCGACCTCACCGGGGCCATCTCGACCTCACTGGTGCCATCTCGACCTCAGCAGTGCCGTCTCGACCTCACTGGGGCCATTCCAGGCCTGGATGCCGTCTCAACCTCACCAGGGCCATTCTGACCTCACCTGGGCCGTTTTGGCCTCACCAGGGCCATCTCAACCTCACCGGGGCTGTCCCAACCTCACTGGGGCCGTCCGGACCTCACTGGGGCAGTCTCGACCTCACCGGGGCCATCCCAACCTCACCGGGGCAGTCTCGACCTCACTGGGGCCATCTCGACCTTTCCGGGGGCATCCCGACCTCACTGGGGCCATCCCGGTTCAGCCTCACTGGAGCCGTCCTGACCTCACTAGGGCTGTCCTGACCTCACCAGGGCTGTATCAGCCTCACCGGGGCCGCTCTGACCTTACCGGGGGCCGTCCCAGCCTCACCGGGGAAACACGAAGTTTGGCCCTCTGTCCCCTGCCGGGTGGCTCCCCACCGGACAAAATCTCCAGGCTTTCCTGGTGGCTGAACATCCAATACACCTGCTCGGACTTCGCCCTCCACCAAGTGCACAGACTGCCCATCTGCTGTCCCCCAGCATCCCACGTGAGACTGGAACCAGTGGACGTGCTTGTGTGCCTGCTGGTACAGTGGTTCCACATCGCCGGCCCAGCCGGGCCCGGCCCCAGCCTGCCCAGAACCCGTCTCCGCCCCCCAAGTGCATCCCTCCCGGATGCGAGGAGCTGAAATCTGAAGCCTGCTGGGTTGGGCTCTGTACTTGGGGCCTCTACCCATCCTACTCAGTCTCAATGCTCTTCTTTCTATGCGAGGAGTTGAAATCTGCTGTTTGTTGGGTTGGGCTCTGTACTTGGTGTCTCTGCACATCCTACTCAGTCTCAATGCTCTTCTTTCTTTCCTTCCAGTTGTAGAGCCTCCACTGGGCCAGCTTTCCCATCGTTCCATATGATAGCTGTTTGTCCCACAGTTGGTAGCCTCGATGTTGTTATGGGAGGCAGCACGCACCAGTCTCTTCCTTATGCCGCCTTCTTGGTTCTCCTGGGTCTGCTTCTTGAGTGTGTCACCCATGGGTGTGAGGAGTTGAAGTCTGCAATTTGTTGGGCTAGGCTGCAAAAGCACAGGTGGGTCTTTTTGTGCACCTGGCACAGCTTGGATGGGGATGCAAATTGATTAGGGCTTGGTCTCAGGGAGTCGCCAGGGTGGAGCAAATAGCAATGGTGGCGTCTCCAGGGCTTCTCGCCTCTCCGGGACACCAGGGCTTCGCGTCCCCCAGTGCCAGCAAGCAGTTTCGCAACAGAGCCTCCCTCGCTTTCTGACCACTGCAAGGCTGTGCCGCCTCTCCCCGTAGAGTCTGGTGGCTCATGATCCTGCCCAAACCAGCTCAGTGGATTCCTCTTGTGCCTCTGGCTCAGCCTGGATGGGAATGTAAATTGAGTAGGGCGGGGTCTCAGGAAGCCGCCAGGGTGGGGCAAACAGCAATGGCAGCGTTTCCGAGGCTCCTCTTCTCTCCGGGACACCAGGACTTCGAGTCCCCAGTGCCAGCGAGCAGCTGTGCGCCAGAGCCTCCCCCACTCTCCAATCGCTGCAGGGCTGTGCCACCTCTCCCCATGGGGCCTGGGGCCTCAGAGACCTGCCCCGAGCAAGCCCAGAGGATTCGAGGGTTCATAACTGCTTCCGAATGAAAAAATACCATGCATCCAGTTGCAGCCCGCCTGGCATGCGACTGTGTACCTCTGTTTTTGGCGCCTCTGTAGCTCCTACTCAGTCTCACTGCGCCTCTTTCTTTCCTTCCAGTTGTAGAACTCCCATTGGGCCAACTTCCCCATGGTTCTGAATGGTGGTTGTTTGTCTTATAGTTGGTAGTTTCAATGATGTTGTGGGAGGCAGCACGCACAGGTCTACTCCCTACGCCGCCATCTTGGTTCCAAACCTTCCAATTTTTTGATCCAACAAACATAAACAAGGCATTATTCTTGACCATGGAGACACAGCAGTGAACAAAATATACAAGTCCTGCCTTCATAGATCTTACATTATAGTAATGACTTCCCTGATCACTCAGAGTAGTATCCAAGGCCCTTAATTTAATATATTTTTCTTATTTATTGTATCTTATCTTACTAGAATGTAAATTTCATGAAGTGAGGAATTTTTTGGTCTGTGTCCATAGTGCCTAGCATATGTTAGATATTTAATAAATATTTATTGAATAAATAAATGAACTTCCCCCTACCAAAATGATCATCTATCCACATTTGTACTTCTCTGATCCTCTTTCTCTCCTATTACAGTAAAGGAGATACACTTCCTTTTATCTATGGTACTCAAATTTGAGTGCACATCAGGGACTCCTTGAAGGTGTGTTAAAACACAGCACTCTAGGCCCACCCTCACAATTTCTGATTCAGCCAGTCTGAAATGAGGTCCAAGAATCTGCATTTCTAACCAGTTACAGATGATAGTGATACTACTGATCCAGAGATCACACATGAAAACCATTGATGCCATCCCGCCCACATTATCAGGAAATTTATCCTATCAACTATCTTTTCTTTCTAAATATACTCAATGAAACAAGTGGAAGAATATACCGTGTTCATGGATTGGCAGAATCAACATCATTAAAATGTCCATACTACCTAAATCAATCTATAGATTTAATGCACTCCCCATTAAAACACCAATGGCATATTTCGCAGACCTACAACAAACTCTCCAAAAATTTATATGGAATAAAAAAGACACCTAATAGCTGCAGCAATCCTGAGAAAGAAGAACAAAGTAGGAGGGATCACAATAGCAGATATCAAGCTATATTACAAAGCCACTTTTCTCAAAACAGCCTGGTATTGCACAAGAACAGACATATAGACCAATGGAACAGAACAGAGAATCCAAAAATCAACCCAAGACATTATGCTCAATTCATATTTGACAAAGGAGGTAAGAGCATACAATGGAGTCAAGATAGTCTCTTCTATAAATGGTGCTGGGAAAATTGGACAGATACATGCAAAAAAAAAAATGAAACTAGACCACCAACTTACACCATACACAAAAATAAACTCAAAATGGATAAAGGACTTAAACATAAGACAGGAAACCATAAAAATCTTAGAAGAATCTATAGGCAGAAAAGTATCAGACATATCTCATAGCAATATCTTTACTGACACATTCCCCAGGACAACAGAAAATAAGGAGAAAATAAACAAAGGGGTCTACATCAAAATAAAAAGCATCTGCACAGCAAAAGAAACTATCAACAACAACAAAAAAGAGAGACCACTGCATGGGACAACATATTTGTCAATGTTACATCCCATAAGGGTTTAATCTTGAAAATTTATAGGGAACTCATACAACTTAACAAAAGGAAGCTAAACAATCCAATCAAAAAATGGGCAAAGGACCTAAATAGACACTTTTTGAAAGTGGACATACAGGACAAGAGACATGAAAAAATGCTCAAACTCACTAATCATCCAAAAAATGCAAATCAAAACAACAATGAGGTCACACCTCACACCTGTCAGAATGGCTATCATCAACAAATCAACAAACGACCAGTGCTGGCGAAGATGTGGAGAAAAGGGAACCCTCATACACTGCTGGTGAGAATGCAGACTGGTGCAGCAACTGTGGAAAACAATATGGAGTTTCCTCAAAAAATTAAAAATGTAACTCCCATTTGATCCAGTAATCCCCACTTCTAGGAATATATCCCAAGAAATCAGAAATACCAATCAGAAAGAATACATGTACCCCATATGTTCATAGCAGAACAATTTAGAATAGCTAATATTTAGATCAGCAGATAAGCCAGTCAGAGAAGGATAAATATCACATGATCTCATTTGTAGAATATAATGAACAACATAATCTGATGAACAAAAACAGATCCAGAGACATAGAAGCATCAAACACACCATCAAACCTCAGAGGGAAGGCAGGGGAGGGTGGGAGATGGGGTAAGAGGTCAACCAAAGGACTTGTATGCATGCATATAAGCATAACCAATAGACACAAGACACTGGGGGATGGGGGAGGCTGGGGGAAGGTCAATGGGGGGGGGAAGGAGACATATGTACCACTCCTTGTAATATTTTAAGCAATAAAACAAAATTTAAAAAAATTATATATAAAAAATTATATAAATAAAAAATAAATTTAAAAAAATGAATACCTACTTGACTTCTCTGGTTATTTGTCTAAAAGGGGATCTCAACTTAACATGACCAAATTAGAATTATTTTTTTAAATTTCTTTATTGATTAAGGTATTACATATGTGTCTTATCCCCCCACTACTGCCCCCCACTCATGCCCTCACCCCCCCCATCTTTGGTTAGGCTTATATGCATGCATACAAGTCCTTTGGTTGATCTCTCCACCCTCCCCTACCTTCCCTCTGAGGTTTGACGTTCTGATCAATGATACTCTGTCTCTGGATCTGTTTTTGTTAATCAGTTTATGTTGTTTATTATATTCCACAAATGAGTGAGATCATGTGATATTTACTGCCGGGGTCCAGCCCCAGCGGGTCCAGGGGTCCCCAAAGGTGTGGACGGAGTCAGCGAAGAAGGAATGACAAGGAGGCAGCGTTCAGTTAATCAGCAGCCTAGCCAGGAACTCTAGCCAGGATCTCCAGCCAAGTTCTGGTCTGGATCTCCAGCGAAGTTCTGTGTCCATGTTCTCTTGCTAGGTTCTCCAGGATCTCCAGCCAGGTTCTGTAGCCATGTTCCCTCGCTAGGTTCTCCAGCCAGGTTCTGTCCAGGTTCTCCAGCCAGGTTCAGTCACCAGGTTCTAGTCAGGTTCTCTTGCCAATTTCTGTAGTCAGGTTCAGTCCAGGATCTTTTGCCATGTTCTCTCCAGCGAACTTCTTTTGTCTGTAGGTTCTGTGTAGGTTCTGTCTTCTTCCTTCTGTCTTCTTAGTTCTGTGTCCTGCTGTCTTGTTACATCTGTATTTATACCAGTTGATTCAATCCTATCAATCTCTATTACAAAGGTTAGGGCGTTTCTTATCTCCATTCCAGGGAGTAAAGATTATGTAGCTTAAGCATGATTGTTCGTAGTTAAAGGGATTAAGTACCCGCCTGGCACTTAGTTGAGGGGTTTTATTCCCTCCCTAACTTCAGGGGAAAATCCCTACCTGGGGAAACAATCTTTCTCAGAGAGGAGACCTTGGTTAAAACACATAGTGCCAAGAAGGTGAGCAAACATTTTAAGAACAGTATGCCATATATGCCAGGTCCTTTGAAACAGCAAGGATGGACCGGCTCCCAGCAATTTACCTTTCTCTGACTGGCTTATTTCACTTAGCATAATGCTCTCCAGTTCCATCCATGCTGTTGCAAATGGTAAGAATTCCTTCTTTTTTACCGCAGCATAGTATTCCATTGTGTAGATGTACCACAGTTTTTAATCCACTCATCTGCTGATGGGCACTTAGGCTGTTTCCAAATCTTAGCTATTGTAAATTGTGCTGCTATGAACCTAGGGGTGCATATATCCTTTCTGATTGGTGTTTCTGGTTTTTTGGGATATATTCCTAGAAGTGGGATCACAGGGTCAAATGGGAGTTCCATTTTTAGTTTTTTTGAGGAAACTCCATACTGTCTTCCATAGTGGCTGCACCAGTCTGCATTCCCACCAGCAGTGCAGCAGTGCACGAGTGTTCCTTTTTCTCCACATCCTCTCCAGCACTTGTCCTTTGTTGATTTGTTGATGATAGCCATTCTGACAGGTGTGAGATGGTACCTCATTGTTGTTTTGATTTGCATCTCTCGGATGATTAGTTACTTTGAGCATGTTTTCATATGTCTCTTGGCTTTCTGAATGTCCTCTTTTGAAAAGTATCTATAGCCAAAACCGGTTTGGCTCAGTGGATAGAGTGTCAGCCTGCAGACTGAAAGGTCCCAGGTTCAATTCCGGTCCAGGGCATGTACCTGGGTTGCGGGCACATCCCCAGTAGGAGATGTGCAGGAGGCAGCTGATTGATGTTTCTCTCTCATCGATGTTTCTAACTCTCTATCTCTCTCCCTTCCTCTCTGTAAAAAAATCAATAATATATATATATTTTTAGAAAAAGTATCTATATAGGTCAGTTGCCCATTTTTTAATTGGGTTATTTATCTTCCTTCTGTTAAGTTGTATGAGTTCCCTGTAAATGTTGGAGATTAAACCCTTATTGGTGATAATATTGGCAAATATATTCTCCCATGCAGTGGACTTTCTTGTTGTTTTGTTGATGGTTTCTATTGCTGCGCAAAAGATTTTTACTTTGATGTAGTCCCATTTGTTTATTTTCTCTTTAGTTTCCATTGCCCTAGGAGCACTAACAGTGAAGAAATTGCTTTGGCATATATCTGAGATTTCACTACCTGTGGATTCCTCTAGTATTTTTATGGTTTCCTGTCCTATGTTTAAGTCCTTTATCTATTTTGAGTTTTATTTTTGTGTATGGTGTAAGTTAGTTGTAGTTTAACTTATTTTTTTGCATGTATCTGTCCAATTTTCCCAACACCATTTATTGAAGAGACTGTCTTGACTCCATTGTATGTTCTTGCCTCCTCTATCGAATATTAATTGAGCATTGTGGTTTGGGTCGATTTCTGGGTTCTCTATTCTATTCCATTGATCTATATATCTGTTCTTGTGCCAGTACCAGGCTGTTTTGAGAACAGTGGCTTTGTAATATAGCTTGATATCTGCTATGGAGATCCCATCTCCTTTGTTCTCCTTTCTCAGGATTGCTGCAGCTACTCGGGTTCTTTTTTATTCCAGATGAATATTTAGAAAGTTCGTTCTAGGTCTGTGAAATATGCCGTTGGGATTTTAATGGGAAGTGCATTAAAACCATAGATTGCTTTGGGAAGTATGGACATTTTAATGATGTTTATTCTACCAATCCATGAACACAAAATGTTCTTCCATCTGTTCATGTCTTTCCCTATCTCTTTTTTCAACGTCCTGTAGTTTTCTGAGTAGAGGTCTTTTACCTCCTTAGTTAAGTTTATTCCTAGGTATCTTAATTTTTTGGTGTGATGGTAAATAGGATTGCTTTTTTAATCTCTCTTTCTGTAAGTTCATTATTTGTGTATAGAAATGCTATAGAATTCTTGGCATTAATTTTGTATCCTGCTACATTTCCAAATTCATTTAATAATTCTAATAATTTTTAGATGGAGCCTTTAGGATTTTCTATGTATAATATCATGTCATCTGTGAATAGGGACAGTTTTACTTCTTCTTTTTCAATTTGGATGCCTTTTATTTCTTCTTCTTGCCTGATTGCAATGGCTAATAGTTCCAGTACTGTCAAACACGAGTGGTGAGACTGGGCATCCCTGTCTTGTCACTGTTCTTAGGGGAAATGGTTTTAGTTTTTGCCCATTGAGTATGATATTGGCTGTGGGCTTGTCATATATGAATTTTATTATGTTGAGGTATGATCCTTCTATTCCTACCTTGCTGAGAGTTTTTATCAAGAAAGGGTGTTGGACTTTGTCAAATGCTTTTTCTGTGTCAATTAACATGACTATGTGATTTTTATTCCTCAATTTGTTTACGTGAAGTATCACGTTTATTGATTTGCGGATATTGTACCATCCTTGCATCCCTGGGATAAATCCTACTTGGTCATGGTGTATGATCTTTCTGATGTACTGCTGGATCCGATTTGCTAGAATTTTGTTGAGGATTTTGGCATCTATGTTCATGAGGGATATTGGCCTGTAATTCTCTTTCATTCTGTTGTCTTTATCTGGTTTTGGTATTAGGGTGATGCTGGCTTCATAGAATGAGCTTGGAAGTGCTCCTTCTTCTTAGATTTTTTGGAATAGTCTGAGGAGGATAGGTTTTAGTTCTTCCTTGAATGTTTGGTAAAACCCCTGTGAAGACATCTGGCCCTGGGCTTTTTTTGCTGGAAACTTTTTGATGACTGCTTCAATTACTGCCATAGTTATGGGCCTATTGAGATTTTTACAATCTTCCTGATTGAGTTTTGGAAGGTTGTATTTTTCTAGAAAGATCTCCATTTCCTCCAGGTTTTCTAGTTTGTTAAAATAGAGTTGTTCATAGCATTTTTAAACAATCCTTTGTATTTCTGTGGGGTCTGTTGTTATTTTGCCTCTTTCATTTCTGATTTTGTTTATTTGGGTCCTCTCTCTTTGCTTCTTGGTGAGCCTGCCTAGAGGTTCATCAATCTTGTTTATCTTTTCAAAGAACCAGATCTTTTGTAATATTTTTTGGTCTCTATGTCATTCATTTCTGCTCTGATCTTTATTATCTCCTTCCTTCTGCTCACTCTGGGCTTTTCTTGTTCCTCTCTAATTCTTTGAGTTGTAGTGTTAGATGAATTATTATAATTTTTCATGTTTCTTTTGTTTTTTTGTTGTTTTTTTTGTTGTTTTTTGGTGTGTGTGTGTGTGTGTGTGTGTGTGTGTGTGTGTGTGTGTGTGTTTGAGGTAGGCCTGTAGAGCTATAAACTTCCCTCTCAGGACTGCTTTCATTATGTCCCATGGATTTTGGATTGTTGTGTTTTTATTGTCATTAGTTTCCGGGATGCTTTTTATTTTTTCTTTGATCTCTTTGGTAACCCAATCATTGCTTAATAGCATGCTATTCAGCTGCCAAGTTTTTGAATTTTTGGATTGTTTTTATTATAGTTTATTTCTAATATTATGCCATTGTGGTCTGAGAAAATGCTTGATATGCTTTCAGTCTTTTTGAATTTGGGGAGACTTTGCTTTTGACACAATATGTGGTCTATTTTTTAAAATATCCCATATGCACTTGAGAAGAATGTATATTCCATGGCTTTGGTGTAAATGCTCTGAAGATGTCAATTAAGTCCATCTGATATAGTGAGTACTATAGGATTGCTGTTTGTTTGCTGATTTTTTGTGTAAAGGCTTTATCCAGTGATGTCAGTGGTGTATTAAAGTCTCCTACTATGATTGTATTGTTGTTGATCTCTCCCTTGATATCTTCCAGGAGTTTTTTTAATATATTTGGGTGTTCCTGCATTGGGTGAATATATGTTTATCAGGGTTATATCCTCTTGTTGTATCGATCCCTTTAGTATTATGAAGTGGCTTTCCTTATCTCTTGCTATGGCCTTCACTTTGAGGTCTATTTTGTCAGATATAAGTATTGCTACCCAAGCTTTTTTTTTTTTTTCATTTCCATTTGCCTGAAAGATTTTTTTCCATCCCTTCATATTCAATCTGCCTGAGTCCCTTATTCTGAGGTGGATCTCTTGTAGACAGCATATATATATATATATATATATATATATATATATATATATATATATATATAATTTTTTTTATCCATTCAGCCACTTGATGTCTTTTGTTTGGAGCATTTAGTCCATTTATGTTTATAGTTATTATTGAAAGGTACTTGTTTGTCGCCATTTCTATTTTTTGTGTGGCTGTTTTCTTTCTTAGCTTTTTATTTCTTCTTTTCAAACCAGTCCCTTTAGCATTTCTTGCATTGCTGGCTTGGTGGTGATAAACTCCCTTAACCTTCTTTAGTCTGTGAATCTTCTTATTTCCCCTTAAATCTTGAATGATAGCCTTGCTGGATAGAGTATTTTTGGATTCAGTCCCTTGCTTTGCATCACTTTGAAAATTCCTGTCCATTCTTTTCTGGCCTTATGTGTTTCTGTTGAGAAATCATTTGATAATCTAACGGGAGATCCCTTGTATGTAACTTTCTGTCTCTTTCTTGAAGCCTTTAAGATAAACTCTTTGTCCTGAACATTTGCCATGGTAATTATGATGTGTCTTGGTGTGGGTCTTTTCGTGTTCATCTTGTTTGGGACTCTCTGTGCTTGTGTGAGTTTTTTCTTCCCCACCTCAGGGAAGTTCTCTGACATTATTTCTTCAAATAGGTTTTCTAACCCTTGTTCCTCTTCCTGTTGTTCTGGCACTACTATTATTCATATGTTGCTGCTCTTAGGCCTGGGGCAGGCTGCTCATAGGATAGGCTGCTCGTAGGGCTGCTGCTCCTTAGACAGGAGTGGGCTGCTCATGTGTCTGCTGCTTGCATGGTTGCAGAGCCCTAGGCTTTCTCCAGGGGTCCTCTGCCCTTCTCGGTTGAAAACTGTTTCACCAGCTGAGTCTCCTTCACCAGTTTGGGTTGGAAGTTATTTGTTTCAGCTGCTCATTCTATTTGCTCCGGGACAAGGCTCAGGACACATCCATCTATTCCGCTGCCATTTTGTCTCTCTCCAAATTAGAATTCTTAATTGTCTCACTACCTAAACTGTTACTCTTAGTTTCCCCCCACTGCAACTCAGTATTAGCACCATCAACTTACTTGCCTAAGTCCAAAATCATTCTTGACTCTTTCTGTACTCATGTAGCTACCTGATCACCAAATTCTACCCTTCTCCCTACTAAATATCTTTCAAACTCATCAAATTCTCTCTTAATACAGCACCATCATCTCTCTCTTGAGCTACAGTTGTAAACTCTTAACTAATCTCACTATTTCCACTTTTGCCGCATTCTCCACCATCTTCCCAGCAGCCAAAGTGATCTATCTAAATCTAACCAAGTCCTTTCTCTCCTTATCGCCTTTCCATGTAGCTCCTCACACCCAGGATAAAGTTGAAGACAGGAGTTCCACAAACATGTGTACAAAGGCCACTGAGCTTGGTGGCATTACATAAATGTCAAGGCCTTCATAATATCTCTCCTGCCTACCTCTGCTCCTCTTTGCCTCCTACAAAATTCTCACTCTTGTGATTTCAGCTTACCTACAATTCCCAGAATGCTGATTATCCTTGCCCATAATACCCTCTTCCAAGAACACATCTGTGTTCTACTCTGTGCTTCCAGATGTTCTCATGCTTCCCCTATCATATCACTTACTACTCTGTATTTTAACCATTCATTTTATTTTCTGCTTCTTTCATGAAACCATGAGAATCCTGGAGAGCAAATATGACTGTGATTTATTTAACTCTCCATCACCAATATTTAAACACATATTAGGCATTCAATAAATGAATGAGTTATTAATTAACTTATGAACATATGGCAAGTTCAGGAGTAAGCCTGTTTCCAATGGATTAAAAACATAACTGAAAAGGGAGTAAATGGAGATATTGATTGTAGGTCATGCTTTTGAGAAGCATGGCTATCAAGAAAAAGAAATGGGAGAAAGAAGGGTTGAGGGAAAGTGTTATAGAGATTGCTAGTTGCCTAACCTAGTATTCATTCTCTTCCTTATAGAAGACCAGTTTTTTTGCTGGGCATATGATCTTTTTTCTAGATTAGAATAAAGTCTGCATTTTTCACTCTCTTGCAGCTATACGTGGCCAATGGGAAATAAGCAGAAATGTTGTGTGATACCATATAGCATATTTCCTTAAAGGTACTTGATGTGATGGACATGGACAACAGGGGGATGAGAGCATGAGTGGTGGGGGGAGGATGGGGGTTAGTGGTGGGGGGGAATGAAAACACATTTGTAATTCCTTAACTAATAAAGAATTTAAAGATTTTAAGAAAAGATAGTTGATGTGTACCATTTGCCTCTTTCTACCCTCACTCTATTTTGCTGCTTGGAATATAAATACAATGGTTTGCACTTCACCTTGGACCCTGAAGAAGAGGATCACACTCTAGGGATGACAGAGTAGAAAGCGGGAAGAAGACTGAGTCACTGATAACCATACAACTATTACATCAAACTTGGATTGCCCTCCTGAGTAACTACACATGAGACATAAACTTTAATTTTGTTTAAGCCATTGTTAGGTCAGGTTTTTTGTTACTCATAAAAGAACCTAATCCTAAGAAATACATAGAGTGGTTTTATTTATGATGGGAGAGATAAGAGAATGTTTATAGCTAAAGGAATGAGTTAGTAGAAAGAGAGATAGAGGACCCAGTTGCTAGATCAAGGTTATTGAGGGTATAGGAGGGAATGGAGACATGGTACACTGATGGATGGATTTGCTTTAGATAAGCACAGAGACATCTAATTCTGTGAGACCCACAGAAAGGACAAGAACTAGCATTTGTTGAGCACATTCTATGTATTGAATGCTTTATAAATATTATCTAAATCCTCAGAACACTTTAATGTAAGAATTATAAAGAATACAGTTTTTAAGCTGTTTGTTGTGTTCAGTTGTGCACAAAATATGGTTTTATTATTTTAACAAGAATTCAGTTTCTATTTCAAGCCATAATCAGATTTCAATTGAGTCAATATTGTTTGTGATAACAATAACAAAAGATTGAAAATAACCTCAATGTCCACTATATGGGAATGGTTAAATAAATTATGGTCCATCTCCAAAATGGAACAGGTTACAGCTGTTAAAAAAGAATGAGATAGCTCTTTTTGGATTAACATGGAATAAACTCTAAACACATTTAAAATGGAAAAAAAACAAGGTTAAGAACATTAGGTATAGCATGTTATGAATTTGTGTAAAAAAAAAGGAGAAGCAAAACAATAGAGTGTGTGTGTGTGTGTGTGTGTGTGTGTGTGTGAATGAATACACAAGAAACTTGTAAGAAATGGATGTCTCCTGAGAAGGAATAAAGGGATGGTGTAGTAAGGGGAAGACTTTTCACTGTATACAATTTGGTTCCTATTGAATTAAAGATGTTGTTCTACAATCTACATATTTTAATTATTTAAAAATAAAGAAGAGGTCATTAAAATAAATAAACAAATTTAGGATTTTCTCCATCATTCTCTTTCTTCCTGGGGTGGCATCTCAGTTTCAGGAGGCTTACAGAGCCTTGTGGTTGTAGTAAGAAGCAGCTATTTGAGCTGGATCCAGGTTTTGTTTCTTGTTTTTAATTCTCACCTGGAGATGTTTTTATTGATTTTGAGAGAGAGAGAGAAACACTTACCAGTTGCCTCCTGTATGCGCCCTGACCAGGAATCGAACCCATAATCTAGGTATGTGCCCTGACTGGGAATTAAAGCCACAACCTTTTGGTGTACTGGCTGACACTCCAACCAACCCAGCCAACTGGCCTGGGCTACATTCAATATTAGTTTCAGGTGTATAGTATAGTGGTTAGACAATCATATACTTTACAAAATATTCCCCCTGACATTTTTGGTACCCACCTGGAACCATACATAGTTATTACAATAATATTTACTATATTCCCTATGCTGTATTTTACATCCACATGACTATTTTCTAACTACCAATCTTTATTTCTCAATCACTTCACCTTTTTCACCCAGTCCCCCAGCCTCCCTCCCTTCTGGCAATCATCAGTGTGTTCTCTGTATCTATGAGTCTGTTTCTGTTTTGTTTGTTCATTGATGTTGTTTTTAGATTCCACATATAAGTGAAATCCTATGGTATTTGTCTTTCTCTGACTATTTCACTTAGCATAATACGCTACAGGTCCCTCCATGCTGTCTCAAAGGGTAAGAGATCCTTCTTTTTTACTGCTGCATAGTATTCCATTGTGTAAATATAGCACTGTGGTTTTTTTTTATCCATTCATTTATTGATGGGTACTTCCATATTTCAGCTATTGTAACTAGTGCTGCAATGAACATAGGGGTGGATATGTTCTTTGGAAGTAGTGTTTTGGGTTTCTTTGGATAAATGGCCAGAAGTGGAATTGCTGAGTCATAAGTTAGAGATGGATCCAGGTTTAATGGGCCTGATTTACACTATTTTGAAATCCTTTTAAGAAAAATAATACACAATTATGAATAAAAAATTAACTACAAATCCTTGGAATTCATTGGTACAAATGAAGGAGCCCTAATTGAGCTGAGGCTTCATTAGCTTCTCTGATGAAGCTAATTAAATTCAATTCATTCCGTTGAATCTGAGACACAGTTATTCTTCCAAGTTACTCCACTGAGATAAGATCATTCTAATTTTATTTCTAGCCTTACAGCCATGCCCCAAATGCTTAGAATCATGACAGAGAGATGTCTTCAGATCTTCCATCTCTTTCTTGGATAATTTCAGTGCCCTTCTTAGAGATCACAGCCAATGCTGTGAGAAAATTGGGAGAATCAGGATGCAGACAGTTAAAGAGCAACATTGTGAACTACTCTGATATCTTGATGACATCATTTCCCACTTGGCTGTGATATTTTCTCTGGCACTATCTAGCCAATCAAGTGTAGGAACAGATAAAAGAGGGCTTTTGTGCTGATCCAGAGTTGGGATTTTGCACAATGTATGTTCTATCAGGACAAAGACAAGGGAGGTAGATGTATCGTATGATAGATATTGAATGGATGGACCATGGACACTAGGCTCAACAGTGAAGATGGAGATTTGGAAAAAAAGATAGTGGGAAACAGTTGTGTGTGTGGGGGGCGCGGTAAAGTAGGCAGAGCTGAAACCAATTTACTGTGAGGCTGTGGTGCTAAGAAGTTCAGCAATGATTTCCATGATATCACTATCTCCTAGCACTTTTCCTATCTTTGTTGTTACTCATTTACTGTCTCTTTTGTTGGACCTTCTTTTTTTTTTTTTTTTTTTGAAGGTGCTGCTCTTCCCCTTTTGGGGGTTTATTATTTACGCATGTTTAGAACGTAGAAAGGCCGTCATGCATTATGGTTCAGAAGGGACAGCTTGGAACCCCTGTGAGCCAGAGTGAGAATACAGAACAGCCAAATAAGCAGTGTTTCCCCTAAAACTTCACATTTGGGGTTAAGCCAGTCAGAGGCCGTGGCAGTAGCATGCTCTGCCTGGGGACATGGGTAGATTGAGTCACACAGGGGATGATCTGTCAAGGTTTGGCCTTGGAGCCGGAGACAGCAATCCACTTGTTAGAAATAAGGCAAGTCCCAAACTTCAGGGGTCCTGGTAGAACACAAAGCAGACCTGGGAGCCAGGCAGCAGGCAAATGTCTCTACTCCTGCAGGAGGGTGTGCAGCACGTGGTCAGGGAGCACGCACACTGAGCCCGTGTGGACCTTCTTTTTTTACCCATTAAATACTAGTATCTCTAGGGCTCTGTCTCCATATTAGATATCTTCACTTGGAAAACACACAGGCACTTCAAATCCAACACAATTTAACTAGTTTTCTTCCCCACACCACATGTAGTCTTATTTCAATTTATTGAGACATATTTTACAAACTTAATTTCATTTAACTTCCTTACCTCTCAAGTTTTAGAGATAAGAAAACTGAGGCTCAGTTCAAACAACTTGCCCTAATACTAGTTCTGCTGCAAGTGTCAGTGCTGAGATTTGAACGCAAGTCTGACTGACTGAAAAGCCTATCACCCATTCATGAGTGCCTTCTATGGATTTTGTAGTTTTATATACCTTACTTATAAGGCTCTGTCCTGCTCAGTGTAACTACTATCAGTCTTGTTACCTAAGTTAGAAATATGAGTGATATCCTCATTTCTTCTTCCTCACTACCCCTCCCCAGGTAATACAAACTAAGCCATTATCAAGTCCTGCTGTTTTTACCTCAGAAATAAGTTTGGGGAGAACCAAGATGGAGGCATAGGTAAACACCTGTACTTGCTGCCTCTCACAGCCACATCAAAATTACAACTAAAAGACAGAACAACTACAATCAAGAACCACGGGAAAGCTGGCTGAGTGGAAGTACTACAATCAGAGAGGTGAAGAAAATGCATTGAGACTGGTAGGAGGTGCGGAGGCACGGAACAGGCTGGCACCTAGGTGTGCTGCTTTTTTAATCGGGAGGGAGATACAAGTTCCCACTTGCTGTGAACTCCAATTCCGGGTAAGACTCTGGGGGACCCAGACACATACAGGGAGAAACTGGACTGTCTGGATTCAGGGCAGGAACGTGAGGGCAGCTTTCCTCTAAATGGAGGTGCTCACAGTAGTCATTGTTCCTGCACTGGGACCTCCCTGGTGCAGGGCTGACTGGCAGCCATTGTTGTTTGCTCCGCCCTGGGGATTCCCTGAGACCCTGCCCCACCCAATTTACAACCCCACCCAAGCTGTGTGCAGTGGCTTTTACATATGAATGGCCAGTCCTTTCTCAGCCTAAATTCTGTCAAACAGGCAGCAGCTGGGTCAGGGAGACCCAAAGCTATCACAAGAAGGCCCAAGAACTGGCACCAGCACCTTGCTTCACAGCTGGGCCTCATCTGGGCACTTCCAAACCCGATACAAAAAGGAGGAATCTGCAGATCTGTGGGAAACTGTTTATTGCCTTCACTATCTGATAAGCATAGACAGAGAACTCCCCGAAACCCGTCGAAGGCTGGGTGCCTTTGAAGCCCTAGCAAAGCTCGGAGCTAGGCGCCACCTCTGTTTGTCCAGACAGTGGTAGCTGAAACTACTCCCCCATTTATTATGTAAATCCTTGCTGATGGGCTAGTCTGCTTGTTACTAGGGGGTCACCTGCCTAAGGGCTATGCTATGGGTGCATCCCAGATCAATAAAAGCTTGGTGAGGCCTGAGCACGGAGGAAGTCCTTTGGGAATTGCCGCCTGGTCCCCCAATATTGCAAAATTATCTCGTGTCTTTTTCTCTCATTTGCTGTGCGGCCCCTCTTTCAGATACCGAACCCTACTCCACGCAGAACGTGGAGGGAGTCTTACTCAACACAGATCTCTCTGTAGCTCCTGCTGGGTGGCCCCAGGTAGTGATTGACTTTGCACCTCCTTGGAGACCCAAGAGCCAGTGCACCCAGTGGTCAGTGTGAGACCATACCAGATTACAACTCTTCACATCCATAAGTGACACACTCAAGGGGAAGACTCAGTGAGCACCAAAGCCCCCACTGAAGCAAGTCCTGCCCCATAAAGGTGTCTCCTGCACAGCAGCTCTTCCATTGTAGACACAGCTGGTCCTCACAGCTAATTGGCCTGGCGGTCAATTCCTCCCAGTGACACCAATAGCAATCAAGCCTTAACTACAATAAGACTGTGCACACAGCCCACAAAGGGGTGCACCAACAGTGTCCACCTCAGGTAATTGGGGAGGCAGAGCCACTGGGCCCTATAGGACACCTACCACACAAGGCCACTCTATCAACTCAAGGAGACTTTAGCAGCTACCCAATACATAGAAACAAACACAGAAGCAGCCAAAATGCAGAGACAAAAAAACACGTCACAAATGAAAGAAATGGAAGAAAGCAAACTACTGGATATAGAGTTCAAAACCACACTTATAAGGTTACTCAAGAAACTTCTAGAAACCTCTGAGGAACTTAGTGAGACCTTCAAGGATCTTAGTGAGAATGCCAAAAAAAAAAAAAAAAATGGAAAAGGACCAGTCAGAAATTAAGCATACACTGACTGAAATAAAAAAATAATATACAGAGATTCAACAGTAGACTAGAGGATCCCAAGAATCAAATCAAAGTTTTGAAATACGAAGAAGCAAAAAACACCCAACCAGGAGAGAAAAAAAAAAAAGAATCCAAAAATATGAAGATAGTGTAAGGAGCCTCTGGGACAACTTCAAGCGTACCAACATCTGAATTATGTGGGTGCCAGAAGAAGAGAGAGAGCAAGATATTGAAAACCTATTTGAAGAAATAATGACAGAAAACCTACCCTACCTGGTGAAAGAAATAGACTTACAAGTCCAGGAAGCACAGAGAACCCCAAACAAGAGGAATCCAAAGAGGACCACACCAAGACACATCATAATTAAATTGTCAAGGGCTAAAGACAAAGAGACAATCTTAAAAGCAGCAAGAGAAAAGCAGTTAGTTACCCACAAAGGAGTACCCATAAGACTGTCAGCTGATTTCTCAACAGAAACTACACAGGCCAGAAGGGAGTGGCAAGAAATATTCAAAGTGATGAATAGCAAGAACCTACAACCACGATGACTCTACCCAGGAAAGCTATCATTTAGAATTGAAAGTGAGATAAAGAGCTTCACAGACAAGAAAAAGCTAAAGGAGTTCATTACCACCATACCAGTATTATATGAAATGCTGAAGGGTATTCTTTAAGAAGAGGAAGAAGAGCTGAAACCGGTTTGGCTCAGTGGACAGAGCGTCGACTTGCAGACTGAGGAGTCCCAGGTTCGATTCCGGTCAAGGGCATGTACCTGGGTTGTGGGCACATCCCCAGTAGGAAATGTGCAGGGGGCAGCTGATCGATGTTTCTCTCTCATCGATGTTTCTAACTCTCTATCTCTCTCCCTTCCTCTCTGTAAAAAATCAATAAAATATATTTTTTAAAAAAAAGAAGAGGAAGAAGAAAAAAGTAAAGATACAAATTATGAACAACAAATACACATCTATCAACAAGTGAATCTAAAAATCAAGTGAATAAATAATCTGGTGAAAAGAATAAACTGGTGAATGTAATAGAATCAGGGGCATGGAAAGGAAGCAGACTGATAATTCTCATTCTTGGGGTTAAGAGGGTATGGGGGTGCTAGAAGAAATTTGACAAAGATCTTACACCTATAGATGAGGACTTGGGTGGGGGGGCGAGGGCCTGGGGTGGGGTGGGAACCGGGTGTAGAGAAGCTATGGGGGGGAAAAAAAGAGGAACATCTGTAATAATCTGAACAATAAAGATTTTTTAAAAAGAAATAAGTTTTGCATGCACCAAGCTCCTTCCATCTCTACCACCATCACTAGTCTGAAACACCTAGTTTTCTAGCAGAACCTTCTAATGAACCTCCACATTCTTACTCTGGTCTCTCCACCCATTCTCCACATGCATCCAGAAATGATGCTGGCAAAGCACATCTCTGATCAGATCACTTCCCTTAGTAACTATAGGATAAATTCCACTTCTTTGTGTAACATAAAAGTTTCTCCATTATTCTCAACAACTTCATATCGTGCTCTGCTCTTTTTTTAATAGGGCACTCAAGTGTTGATAAATATTTTTTGTGTCTGAATTTTATACCATTGAATAAGGCCTCTTATGGACAAAGTATACAAAATTACAAGCACACACACACAAAAAAAAACACACAGCAAAACAAAACAAAATTACAAGCACAAAATTTCGTAAGAGGCTCTTTGGCGAAAGGGGTTCCACAAATGAGGAGCCTTGAATTTTAAAATTCACTAGCATCACAGTAAATCTATAAGAAAACTCAACAAACCATGTGCTGTTTTCTAAATGCATATGCCTTGCTGCCTTGACACATGTGGTTCCCTCTACTTGGAATGTCCTTCCCCTTACTTACCTGAAAACTCATTCTTTGCCAATGGTGTCCTGGATGCAGATCATGGGCTCTTGAGAGCTGTTAAATGCAAATTTTAGAAACCAGTGTTAAATACAGCCAATTTAAAAAATTTGATTAAACTTTGAATTAAATTAGCTGTATTAAAAAGCAAAGGTAATAAATATTCAAAATGCATAATTTCCTAATTATTTACAACATTTTACTATTATCTATGTTTTTGATGCTTTCTATGTCCATCATATCTGTGGAATAGAAATACTTTGTAATGATGTGCTGCTGTACCTGTCTTCCCAACTCTTCATTTAATTACTTCACATTGGGTAACATGAAGTTAGCTGTGATGGGAGTATTTACACCACAGAATTCAGCAAATGCACAAGTCAGGGCTTATTTTTCCTTAGATTATTCATTGTTAAGTATTTATCAGCACACCACTGTTTGTGACCCAACCCAAGGAGCACCTCTGTGCAGCCATCCTTAATTTCCTTCCCTTTACACACACACACACACACACACACACACACACAGAGTTGATCACTAAGCCCCTCCTATACCCTGGATACCACTCTATAGCACTTACCATACTCTATTTCAATAGTCAATTTAGTTAAAAGCAGGTATTATGTTTTATCCATCTTTGTGTCACAAATGCCTCTTACATTGTAAGGGCTCAATTTATGTTGGTTGAATAAATTTAACCTCTTTGGGTTCAGTTTCTTATGTCAAATGAGAATACCTGCTCTCTTTACCACATACAAACCTTATAACAACAAATTAAATACTAGACATTAAGGTACTTCGAAGAAAAAGTAAAAAATATCACATGAGTGCAGGTATTATTTTCACATGTTCATGTAGCTTAATCAGTTTCTATCATAAAACACCCATTGAAACATATAATGTTAGCTGTCCCCTATTCTCACTCAAGATGTACTGATATTTAATCTCTGACCTGTTTGAACTATTCCAGTGTAAGAGACAGGAGAAATCTCTGTTTTAATAAAGCTGACTATAGGGTATGTTTTTGTAAAGTTAATTTTGGAAACCGGTGAAGAAAATGATAAAATCATGGATATATTCCCATTTGGGGGGGGGGGGATCCCAATTGACAACGGCATTAAAATGGGTCAAGCCATCCTACTGAAAACTCTCTTTCTCTGTCCCTTATTATATTTATATTTATATTTAATTTGTTTAACAAGCCCTAATGTGTCACTTAACTATGTGTCTGACATTGTTCTAAGTGATTTACAGATATTAACTCATTTAATCTTTATAAAGTTCTCTTTATCCTCATTTTATAGACAAGGAGACCGAGTCACAAGAGGTTAGGTAAAGTACCCAAGGTCATGTACTTTACTTCGCTGTAGGCCATTTCTGGACCATAATATCATGATTCTGATTCTACTCTTGCAGCCTAACAACTTGACTCTCCCATTCTTGTATATGGATTTCCCAGATCATCACATCAGTTACCACATCATATCCTACTTTTGGGGGCAGTAATAGCAAACTACAAAAGTATGCATTAAAAAATGAACCTTACTTTCAGCCAGGAGAGCCAAAGTTGCTCTTCCACTAACCATTTGTGATGTTTTGGAAGCCCAGTGACCCAGCAAAAAAATAGAAGATCTCAGCATGGCATCATAGTGCAGCAAAGAATTGCCTGCTGTAGTGGGTAGCCCCTTGAGGTAGTATATGGTCACTCCCATCATAATGTCATAGAAGGTTGTAGCCTGGCTATAGGTCTCTTCCCACTTAGTAGGTTTCTCACTCTGGAGGACTATCTTGACCACCAGACCTTTGCAAGGAACTAGTGAGTCACTGGGGACAGCATCCATTCCCCCATTTATATTCTTGATCCTGGGTCCTTTTTGCTGTTTGCTTGATGGTTCTATAGTAAACCAAAGTACAAGCAACATGGGGCCAGTGTGAGTTACTATAATTACAGGTCTTTGGACCACAATCAGCCTTGGTAGTCTGACCTATATCAGGCCTCCTGGAGAAGTGATTTAACAGCTCTGAGTCTCAGCTTCTCCATCTATAAATATGTGAGTCACTACATAAGTGTCAATATTATGTAGTGGAAAGAAAAAAGAGTTTGTGTAAGATAAGCTGCCACAACCTTTGCGGCAGGGTTCAGTATCTAAAGAAGGGGCTGATGCACAAATGAAAATACTATACAAGAAATATGAATGCATGGGGGGCCAGGTGGAGACCTCTCTCTTGGAGAGGCACCCATTCGGGTCCCATTTGCTTTTTATTCACTTGAATACATATTTGCCCTTTAGCAATGCATACAGGCAGATCAAAGGTAAAGTTTGGTAAACAGCATAAGGATTACAGTGGGGCCTTGACTTATGAGTGTCCCGACTAACGAGTTTTTTGAGATACCAGCTGTCTCTCGGCCGATTTTTTGCATTGAGTTGATAGAGTAATTTGAGTTAACGAGCTCCTTAATGAGCTCGGTCTCAGAACGAATTAAACTCGTAAGTCAAGGCCCCACTGTATCAGGTTAGGAAATTGCCTTGAGCCACTGAGCCCACAGCAGGGCAATATTATGCTGATTTTCAGCCCTGCTGAATATCAAAGTCTATTAGCCTTCCAACGCAGTGGTTCTCAACCTTCCTAATGCCGCGACCCTTTAATACAGTTCCTCATGTTGTGGTGACCCCCAACCATAAAATTATTTTCGTTGCTACTTCATAACTGTAAGGTTGCTACTGTTATGAATCGTAATGTAAATATCTGATATGCAGGATGTATTTTCATTGTTACAAATTGAACATAATTAAAGCATAGTGATTAATCACAAAAACAATATGTAATTATATATGTGTTTTCCGATGGTCTTTGGGGACCCCTGTGAAAGGGTCATTCGACCCCCAAAGGGGTCGCGACCCACAGGTTGAGAACCGCTGGTCCAACGGGTCTTTTTGCATTAATATGCTACCTACTGTTTGTTTTAACCTCCAGCAATAAGCTTTTATTCATTCATTCATTCATTCATTCATTCACTAAAGGAATATTATGGACTATCCATTATGTGCCAGTCATTGACTTGGACACTAGAGACACAGCGGTGAACAAGCCTGATAATGGAGTAATCCCTGCCCTCATGAAGCTTACATTCTAGTTGGGACACAGGCAAAAGACAAGCAAACAAATAAATAACTATAAACTGGGATAAACTATGATAGAAATGGTGTGTGAGGATGGGGGGAGGGGAAAACTTACTTTCCAGAAAGTATTCAAATAAGGTTTCTCTAAAGAAGTAGTATTTAAACCAATTTATTATTTTACTAAATTTGTGACCTGGGCAAAATTATAGTAAGTTTAAAAATTACAATATATAACTACTCTGAGCCTTAATGGGCATAACTCTTACCTCTCAGGATCCTTGTGGTGATCCAGTAGGATGATATGTGTAAAACATCCAGCACATAGAAAATGCTCATTCCTTTCTTCTTCTAGTTCAAGCAGTCAGTGCTCTCTATCTGAAAATTGCTTAAGGTCACACAATCTGTCTTGGTAGCTATTTATCTACTTAATCAGTTCAATAAGTCAGGAATATAGTGGACAAGTCAAATCCCCCTAAAATTAGCAAAAATAATATGTGCTTACACTTTAGGATTGAACCTATATGCCTACCATTCAAGGTCTCCCCATCAGGAAATCTGAATAAGCCTTTCCCTAAAATAATCAGCTAGCAAAGCAGTAAAATAACATCTTATAATTTTCCAAATTGGTGCCAGCTAGATTTTTCTATCACTGACTTGACCTTCAGGAAAAAGTTATGGAATATACCCACTACTGGATCCTTGCAGTGCTCAAGGACCTGGGACCTTGATTTCTCTTTTGGGTGGAACAGGGGGGAAAATTCTTTGATAGGGAAAGTATGCTGTGGTTTCTCTCCACTTACAAGTGAGGGTCTAGCAGAGTTTAATTTTTATACCCAAGGTCACATAGCAAAGATGCTAACAAGCTCATACCAGAATTCAAGGCTATGGACTCCTTTGCCACTATTTTCTCACTTAGACCAGTAGTTGCCTGAGGCAATGATTAAAAATTCAATTCAGCAGAACTAAAACTGACTAGTTATCCCAGCACAAGACACACACACACACACACACACACACACACACACACACACACACACCACGGATTATTGGAAAGAATGATGCTGATTTTGTCAAGATTAATGTGATTAACATTCACTATCCTGAAGAATCTATACTAAGAGCTAAGATAGATTATCATATGATAGAGCAGTCTTTAAGGTCGTTTGGTGGAACCTCATCTGACCACGTTTTAAAAACACAGTGCTAAACACACACACACACACACACACACACAGAGCACTAAAGTAGTCACTTTTTTAAAGTACTTATTGTTAATAATATACCTACAAGTAAATGTTTAAACCATGTTTCAGAAATAGTCTGAAATGTGGAGAGGATCACACTGCTGAGCAAAGAAGAAAGGAAGTGAGAGTTGCTGAACTTGATAAAACAAAAACAATATTCTTGGTTTCTAATTTAAGTTTTTTCATGTTTAAACTGCTATTTATTCAATGACTGCTTTCAATCATTAATATTAAAGATAATAAACTTCTAACTGAAATTTTGTCTGAATCAACCATGGTATAACATAAATCAGCACTGAAAACTATGAAATTTTCATCTTCAGAAAACTTACTGAAGATATGTTTTTACTTTCAAACATGTATACTCATTTCCAATCATATTTAATACAGTCAGTCCTCATCTTAAAATGTAAGAACTCTTTCAAAGTTAAAATAGCATACTTAATCATTAAGCTGGTTATTTTCAAATTATTCAATACAGAAAACCATGGTATGCTCAAAACAGATTAGAAGCAATGGATGTAACAGCTGTTTCCCAAACCAATGCTTTTGAACAACTCCTAGAAATAGATGTAGTAATATCCCTGGTTTGGTGGCCAAAACAATTTAAGCAAATTGGAAGTGCTTAAGCCTTTGTCAAGTGACTCTACTGAAATCAAAGTTGATATACTTTAAAAAACAATATTATATATAGTAATTATTACTGCTTCTGACAAGTCAGTTGAGAAACCATCCAACATATGTAATACAGTCTTTAAATAGGATTGTCCTTTTCATAAAATAAATTTTTATTGATTTCAGAGAGGAAGAGAGAGGGATAGAGAGATAGAAACATCAATGATGAGAGAGAATCATTGATTGGCTGCCTCCTGCATGCCCCCCACTGGGGATTGAGCCCACAACCCAAGCATGTGCCCTTGACTGGAATTTAACCGGGAACCCTTCAGTCTGCAGGCCGATACTCTACCCACTGAGCCAAACCAGTGAGGGAAGGATTGTCCTTTTTAAAAATATGTTTGTATTGATTTTTAGAGAGAGAGGAAGGGAGAGGGATAGGTAGAAACACTGATGAGAGAGAAACATTGATCGGCTCTCTCCTGCATATCCCTTACCAGGGATCCAGCCAGCAACTCAGGCATGTGCCCTGACTAGGAATCCAAATGGTGACCTCTAGTTGGTCCGACGGTTGTGGGTTATTGTTAAGCTGATTAACAAATGGTGACCTCTTGGTTCATGGGTCGATGCTTAACCACTGAGCACACCAGCCAGGTAGGATTGTCTTTTAAGCACAATTACCTAAATCACTCAAAGAAACAAAAGCATAGGAGTAACTGTAAAACAGATGCAATTTGGCAACTTGATTCTCCTAAAACATTAGAAGTGTTCTGTTATATAGTAAACATAATCTAGGGCTAGAAAAATAATTGGAGAACAAGACAAATTACTGGAATAATATGGAAGAGCTTCCTCTCCACCATGAACAGAAACAATTTTATGGTTCCCAGAGTGAACTTGCTTTTCAAATATCTTGTTAAAGACATGAGATTTTTTCATAGTTTCCTATAGAAGATAGATTACATAAGGCTTTTTAGCTATAGAAATATTCAGGTATCTTCAAACATAAGACCAGATAGTCTCATGTGAAAGTGACATGAAATTGGGATAAACAACAAATGTATAGCTCTGTGACATCACTTTCTTCTGCATTTTCATCTACCCTCAGCTTGGCTGAATACTGTTTATTCATTAGCTCTTTAAATGACGTTCCATTCTAAATACTCTCTGCTATTCACACTGGTAAGGCTTCAATGGCCATCCATAACCAGATCTGTGTCTTTGGCTCTAGTATCTGCTGTACCCATCTCTCTCTGGATGTCCCAATGGCCTCTCCAATCTGCATGTACAAAAGCAAGCCCATCATCTCCATCACCTCCACCATCTGGCATCACTTACCACAACCTCTACCTACCAACACCACCTACTAACACCACCTGCTCTTTCTCTGTATCTCAGTTGTGCTTGCCAGAAATTTAGAAGCTATTCCAGAAAGACTGCAAGGAGTAGGGATAAAGGATGTGGGGATTTGGAATTAGCTTACTCCAAGTGCTACCACATTCTAATTAGATGAACTTTCAGCAAGATTATCCCACTTACTATCTGATTCCATATATAGTCTGGACACTAGAATCGGGATAGATTCATAGTCTGGCTCAGCTAGTTATGGGCTGCATCACCTTGGGCAAGTTACATAACTTGTAGGGGCTTTAGTTTCTTCATCCGTAAGATAGAGATAGCAGAATTTCTTACCTCATAGTTGTTGTATTTAAAAATATTGCATGTGAAGCACTAGCACAATGTAAGCACTCAGTAAATATTACTCATTATTATAATTATCTATATTCTTCTCTTTTCCAATCATGTTTTATCTCAACATTTTATTATAAAAATTCCAAAACAAAAAGAAAAGCTAAAAGAATTGTATACTTAACACACACACACACACACACACACACACACCCGTCACTTAAGTTCTACTATTGTTAACAGTTTGCTATATTGACTTTAACACTTATCTCTCCATCTGTCCATCTTAATTTTTATGCATTTCAAAGTAAGTTGTGGAACCATTTCATTTTATCCCTAAATGCTTTAGCATGCTTAACATTAACCAGAGTTCAATATTTAGTTTGTGGATTATCCCCCATTTTACAGATGTGGAAATTACAGCTTACAAGGTTAAGAATAATGGCTAAGAACTTGGGCTTCAAAATGATTCAGACCTGGGTTAATGCTGGACAAATCTTGAGCCTCAGTTTCTGTACCTAAAGGTGGGAATTAAAAACAACTATTGGGCATCACCTTGGGCAGCAGAATAGGTGGATGCTGCACAGACATGCTCCCAGGAACAAGCTGGAATTACAACTGAAATACAGAAGGCTTCCTGAATAATCAATGAAAAACTCACAGGAGAGAACCCTGATACCCAAGGTCCTAAGGTGGAGAATGCATAGAGAATGGTAGGAGGTGTGGAGGCACAAGAGGGCTGGCCAGGCACCCACAGACAGCAACTGAAGTCCCAGAGAGATATTTCAGCTGTGTGTGTGTTGGGGGGGGGGGAGGTACCACTGAGAACTCTGGGATCTAATCCCAAAGCTGAGCTCCCCAGCACAGAGCACCAAACTGAGGAGGTACCCACATAACATCTGGCTGTGTAAAGCAGTGGGGTACTGTCTTCCAGGAAGCGGCAGCTGAAAGTTCGGGCACCCACTTGAAGGGTCAAAGCACAAAAATTTCCTGTGGAGCCACCCATGTTCTGCTCTGGCAGAGGGAGTGTGAAGTGGACTGGACTTGTGAGAGCAGAACCCAGGACTGGGGACTCAGGGGATAGAGCTCAGAAGGCAGACACCCAAGGTTTCCTGACCTGAGTCATTCCCTCACACAGCAGAGGACATCTTTCCCACATAGACATCTGCCTTGCCTGGGGGGAAGACAGTCGACACACCCTATTGGAAAACACCTTGCCCCGAGGCCACTCAAGAGATTAAAAGTAACAATTAGCCACCAGGCAGAAACAACTGTCCCACCCTGTTGAAAAAACTCTCATCACATCTGAGGACGATTGCCTAGAAGCAATTCAAGTCAGAATTCTATTAGTCTGTAGACCAGTGGTTCTCAACCTTGGCTGCACATTAGAATCACCTGGGAATCTTTTTAAAATCCTGGTTGCTGGGCCTCATCCTCTATAAATTCTGTTTCCTACCCCATAACAAAGAAACAGAATTTCTGGAGGATGGGACCCAGAAATCAGGATTTTAAAAAGATTCCCAAGTGATTCTAATGTGCAGACAAGGTTGAGAACCACTGGTGTAAAGGATCTACCTAATACAGGGGTCCGGTGTTTTTGCCACCGCTGCCTGTTGCTTAGCAGCCAACTCGTCCCGGGCCCACAGTGCGCATGTGTGGAATGTGCACCACACTCTCCGACTCCCCTCCTTTTCTCTGTCTCTCAACTCCTCCTCTCAGTCTCGGGTGTGATCGGACGAGTCATGAGCTTGCCTTTGCAGAGCCTGCTGATGCCTGAGGACCAAGGTAAGAACAAGTTAGGATTTTTTTTTTTTGAAGTTTTGTTTTTTTACTTCAAAATAAGATATGTGCAGTGTGCATAGGAATTTGTTCATAGTGTTTTTTTTAAACTATAGTCCGGCCCTCCAGTGGTCTGAGGGAAGTGAACTGGCCCCCTGTTTAAAAAGTTTGAGGACCCTTGACCTAATACATAGTCACAAACTTAAACAGACAACCAAAATGAGGAAACAAAAAAACAACCCCCAAATGAATGAACTAGAGAATTCTCCAGAAGAAGAGATAAGTGAAGCAGAGATAAGAAATTTATCTGAAACAGAGTTCAAAGTAATGATGTTAAAAATGCTCAACAGTATTAAAAAAGATATAGTAAATATGAAAAAAGAACAGTCTGAGATAAAGAATGACATAACACAAATAAAGAACACATTGGAAGGAATACACAGCAGATTAGGGGGAGCTGAGGATCAAATCAGTGAATTAGAAGACAGAGTTGAAAATATCACTCAATTAGAGAACTTTTAAATCATTTTTTTTGTAAATATATTATTTTGTTCCTCTTCTTTCTCTTCTTATCCACTCATCCCTTTTCTACTTCCTCTATTCTGAATTGAGGTCCTCGCCATATTTATCCAATTCTTAACCTTATTTCCTGTATATCAGCTCAGCCTCTACAGATTCTGCCCCCACCCTCTTTACTGGGTGTTTGGTGTTTATATTTGTCTGGTTTATCTATTGGTTCTGTGGTGTTTTCTCCATATATATATATATATATATATATATATATATATATATATTCTCCTTTTTCTTTTCTCTCCTATCTTTTTTTCTCTCTTAGACTTCATTTGTGCTCTCTTTTCTCTCCCCTAACTCTCTTTTCTCAGGTGGTCACTTATATTGGGGTTATCGGTGTTGTGAGTACATTAAGGTTTTTTCCCTCTGGGTCATGTCTTGTTAAGGTGAATTTTATCCTGTCTGGATAAAGTTCTAGAGAGCAAGCCACATAACCAGACACCTGGAGAGGAAACTTCATTAACAAATGGGTCAATTACACCCTAGACCCAGCTACAGAGGCAGGAAGAAGGTGGCAGCAAGGGAGCAAAAGTGGAGCGTGTGGTTGTAGGGTGTGTGTGTGTGTGTGTGAATGAGGTACAGTTAGACCCCTCAAGACCTTCAGAGGCAGGCTAACTGGGCTAGCCTAACTAGGCAGCCTCTACTACCATTGCAAACAGGACCAGGAGGCCAGCTCTTCTTCAGAGGCCTCTCCTTTTGAAGGGGAGAGCTGATGTAATTGAGAGCCCAGCCTCACCTCCACCCAGGGTGCCCTCAGGTATAATACCTGGGACTCTACAGCCACCCCTGACAGGGACCTGCTACCTCAGCTGTGGTACCACGGTCAACGAGTCTCCAGCCACCCCGGGTGCAGGTTTCTGTGAGTTCTGAAGCACGCTCCCCTCTGACCAACCCAACGCTTTAGTTCAGAGTACTGCAACCACGTGAGCAGCAGACACATGAGCAGCACGCTTCTGTCCAAGGAGCATCAGTCCCGCGAGCAGCCTGCCCCAAGCCTAAGAGCAGCAGCCTCATGTGGCCTGCCCCTGTCCAAGGAGCAGCAGCTGTGTGAGCAGCTCACCCCCATCTGAGGAGCAGCAGTTCGGCGAGCAGCCAGTCCCCATTCAAGGAGCAGCAACAGCCAACCCTGGTCCGAGGAGCAGCAGCCACATGAGCAGACTGCCCACGTCCGAGGAGCGGCAGCCCTGTGCAGCATGCACCAGTCCGAGGAGCAGAGCCAAACACAGCCTGCACCTGTCCAATGAACAGCAGGCGGGTGAGTGGCCCATCCCCATCTGAGGAGGAGCAGCCACGTATGCAGCTCACTCCCATCCGAAGAGCAGCAGCCGTGTGAGCAGCCCACCCCCATCTGAGGAGCAGCAGCCTTGCAATCAACCTGACCATGACCAAGGAGCAGTGGCCCCACAAGCATCCCACCACATCCTCATTCAAGGAACAACAGCAGTGTGGAGCCAGCCCCCATCCAATGAACAGCAGCCACATGAGCAGTCTGCCCCAGTTCAAGGAGTAGCAGCTGCGTGTGTAGCCCACCCCCATGCAAGGAACAGCAGCCTCGTGATCAGCACACCCTCTGTCTGAGGAACAGCAGCTGTGCGAGAAGCCTCCCCTGACCAGCCAGAGGAGCCACCACAGCTGTGAACAGCACCCACCAGAGGAGTTGCTGTCAACTGAGGAGAAGCTGCTACCGCAACCACCCGAGGAGCAACTGCAGCCTGAGGAGCCACTGCCACCCAAGGAGCAGCCCCAGAACGACTCAACAGCTAGATCTGTCAGAGAAATCAAACATGGGTAGACAAAGAAACCCCCAAAGGAAAGAAAAGGAGCAATTGCCAGAAAAACAGCTAAGTGAAACACAGGCATGCAACATGTCAGAAAAAGAATTCAGAATAAGGGTCCTAGAGTGCATAAGCCAGAAGGAGGAAAAAAAATCAACAACTTATATAAGAATCAAGAAGAAATGGATGAAAAAAATCAATAACTTATGTAAAAACCAAGAATAAATAAAGAGTGATATAGTTGCAATAAAATACACCATGGAAAGTTTCAACATTAGACTACGAGAAGAGGAGGACCGAATTAGCAAATTAGAAGACAGGGAAGCAAAACACACCCAAACTAAACTGCAATTGGAGAAAAAAATTAAAAGACATGAGGAGAGCCTAAGGGAGCTATGGGACAACATGAAACAAAGCAACATATAAATAATAGGGGTGCCAGAACAACAGGAAGAGGAACAAGGGTTAGAAAACCTATTTGAAGAAATAATGTCAGAGAACTTCCCTGAGGTGGGGAAGAAAAAACTCACACAAGCACAGAGAGTCCCAAACAAGATGAACACGAAAAGACCCACACCAAGACACATCATAATTACCATGGCAAATGTTCAGGACAAAGAGTTTATCTTAAAGGCTTCAAGAAAGAGACAGAAAATTACATACAAGGGATCTCCCATTAGATTATCAAATGATTTCTCAACAGAAACACATCAGGCCAGAAAAGAATGGACAGGAATTTTCAAAGTGATGCAAAGCAAGGGACTGAATCCAAAAATACTCTATCCAGCAAGGCTATCATTCAAGATTTACGGGGAAATAAGATTCATAGACAAAAGAAGGTTAAGGGAGTTCATCACCACCAAGCCAGTAATGCAAGAAATGCTACACGGACTGTTGTAAAAAGAAGAAATAAAAAGCTAAGAAAGAAAGCAGACACCACAAAAAATAAAAATGGCTACAAGTACCTTTCAATAATAACTTTAAACTTTAAATGGACTAAATGCTCCAATCAAAAGACATCGACTGGCTGAATGGATAAAAAATCATGACCCATACATTTGTTGTCTACAAGAGACCCACCTCAGAATAAGGGACTCATACAGACTAAAAGTAAAGGGACAGAAAAATATCTTTCAGGCAAATGGAAATGAAAAAAAAGCTGGGGTAGCAATACTTATATCAGACAAAATAGACCTCAAAGTGAAGGCCATAACAAGAGATAAGGTAGGCCACTTCATAATACTAAAGGATCGATATAACAAGAGGATATAACTTTGATAAACATATATACACCCAATGCAGGAACACCCAAATACATAAAAAAAACTCCTGGAAGATATCAAGGGAGAGATCGACAACAATACAATCATAGTAGGGGAATTTAATACACCACTGACATCACTGAATAAATCCTCTAGACAAACAATCAGCAAAGAAACAGCAATCCTAAATGACGCACTAGGTCAGATGGACTTAATTGACATCTTCAGAACATTTCACCCCAAAGCCACTGAATATACGTTCTTCTCAAGTGCACATGGGACATTTTCAAACATAGACCACATATTGGGTCACAAGCAAAGTCTCCCTAAATTCAAGAAGATTGAAATCATACCAAGCATCTTCTCAGACCACAAAGACATAATATTAGAAATAAACTACAATAAAAACAACCCAAAACACTCAAACACTTGGAAGCTGAATAGCATGTTATTAATTATTGATTGGGTTACCAATGAGATCAAAGAAGAAATTAAAAACATCCTGGAAACTAATGACAATGAAAACACAACAATCCAAAACCTATGAGACACAATGAAAGCAGTCATGAGAGGGAAGTTTATAGTTCTACAGGCCTACCTCAAAAAACAAGAAATAATGGTAGTAAATCATCTAACTCTACAACTCAAAGAATTAGAAAGAGAGCAACAAGAAAAGCCCAGAGTGAGCAGAAGGAAAGAGATAATAAAGATCAGAGCAGAAATAAATGACATAGAGACCAAAAAATAAATACATGAAATCAATGAAACCAAGAGCTGGTTCTTTGAAAGGATAAACAAGATTGACGAACCTCTAGCCAGGCTCAAGAAGCAGAGGGAAAGAGGACCCAAATAAACAAAATCAGAAATGATAGAAGTGAAATAACAACAGACCCCACAGAAATATGGAGGATTGCTAAAAAAAAAAATACTATGAACAACTCTACTCCAACAAACTAGACAACCTGGAGGAAATGGACATATTCCTAGAAAAATACAACATTCCAAAACTCAATCAGGAAGAATCTAAAAATCTCAACAGGCCAATAACTATGGAAGAAATTTAAGCAGTCATCAAAAAGCTTCCAGCAAACAAAAGCCCAGGGCCAGACAGCTTCACAGGGGAGTTTTACCAAACATTCAAGGAAGAACTAAAACTTATCCTCCTCAGACTATTCCAAAAAATCCAAGAGGAAGGAACACTTCCAAGCTCATTCTATGAAGCCAGCATCACCCTATTACCAAAACCAGGTAAAGACAACACAATGAAAGAGAATTACAGGCCAATATCCCTCATGAACATAGATGCCAAAATCCTCAACAAAATTCTAGCAAATCAGATCCAGCAGTACATCAGAAAGATCATACACCATGACCAAGTAGGATTTATCCCAGGGATGCAAGGATGATACAATATCTGCAAATCAATAAATGTGATACATCACATAAACAAATTGAAAGAAAAAAAAACACATAGTCATATCAATTGACACAGAAAAGCACTTGACAAAATTCAACACCCATTTTTGATAAAAACTCTCAGCAAGGTAGGAATAGAAGGATCATACCTCAACATAATAAAAGTCATATATGACAAACCCACAGCCAACATCATACTCAATGGACAAACTACAACCATTTCCCCTAAGAACAGGAACAAGACAGGGATGCCCACTCTCACCACTCCTGTTCGACATAGTACTAGAAGTATTAGCCATTGCAATTAGACTAGAGGAAGAAATAAAAGGCATCCAAATTGAAAAAGAAGAAGTAAAACTGTCCTTATTCGCAGATTACATGATATTGTACATAAAAACCCTAAAGACTCCATCAAAAAACTATTATACTTAATAAATGAATTTGGCAATGTAGCAGGATACAAAATTATGGCCAAGAAATCCATAGGATTTCCATACACCAATAGTGAACTTACAGAAAGAGAGACTAAAAAAGCAATCCCATGTACCATTGCACCAAAAAAATTAAGATACCTAGGAATAAACTTAACTAAAGAGGTAAAAGACCTCTACTCAGAAAGCTATAGGACATTGAAAAAAGAGATAGAGGAAGACATAAACAGATGGAAGAACATACCATGTTCATGGATTGGTAGAATCAACATCATTAAAATGTCCATACTGCCCAAAGCAATCTATAAATTCAATGCACTTCCCATTAAAATACCAACAGCATTTTCACAGACCTAGAACAAACTCTCCAAATATTCATCTGGAGTAAAAAAGACGCCGAGTAGCTGCAGCGATCCTGAGAAAGAACAAAGTAGGTGGGATCTCAATGCCAGATATCAAGCTGTATTACAAAGCCACTGTTCTCAAAACTGCCTGGTACTGGCACCGGAACAGACATATAGATCAATAGAATAGAATAGAGAGCCCAGAAATCTACCGGAACCAATATGCTCAATTAATATTTGACCAAGGAGGCAAGAACATACAATGGAGTCAAGACAGTCTCTTCAATAAATGGTGTTGGGAAAATTGGACAGATACATGCAAAAAAATGAAACTAGACCACCAACTTACACCATGCACAAAAATAAACTCAAAATGGATAAAGGACTTAAATGTACGACAGGAAACCATAAAAATTCTAGAGGAATCCAAAGGCAACAAAATCTCAGACATATGCCAAAGCAATTTCTTCACTGATACTGCTCCTAGGGCATTGGAAACTAAAAAGAAAATAAACAAATGGAACTACATCTAAATAAAAAGCTTCTGCACAGCAAAAGAAACCATCAACAAAATAACAAGAAAGCCCACTGCATGGGAGAACATATTTGGCAATGTTATCACCGATAACATTAATCTCCAGCATTTATAGGGAACTCATACAACTTAACAAAAGGAAGATAAACAATCCAATCAAAAAATGGGCAAAGGACCTAAATAGACACTTTTCAAAAGAGGACATTCGGAAAGCCAAGAGACATATGAAAACATGCTCAAAGTCACTAATCATTCGAGAAATGCAAATCAAAACAACAATGAGGTACCATCTCACACCTGTCAGAATGGCTATCATCAACAAATCAACAAACAACAAGTGCTGGAGAGGATGTGGAGAAAAAGGAACACTCGTGCACTGCTGGTGGGAATACAGACTGGTGCAGCCAGTATGGAATACAGTATTGAGTTTCCTCAAAAAGTTAAAAATGGAACTCCCATTTGGCCCAGTGATCCTACTTCTAGGAATATATCCCAAAAAACCAGAAACACCAATCAGAAAGGATATATGCACATCTATGTTTATAGCAGCACAATTTACCATAGCTAAGATCTGGAAACAGCCTAATTGCCCACCAGCAGATGAATGGATTAGAAAACTGTGGTACATCTACATGATGGAATACTATGATGCTGTAAAAAAGAAGGAATTCTTACCATTTGCAACAGCATGGATGGAACTGGAGAGCATTATGCTAAGTGAAATAAGCCAGTCAATGAAAGAACAATATCACATGATCTCTCTCATTTATGGATAATTAAGACCATTATAAACTGATGAACAAAAATAGATACAGAGGCAAAGCAGCATTAAACAGACTGTCAAACTATAGGGGGAAGGCAGGGGAGGGTTAGGGGGGAGTGGATAAGAGATCAACCGAAGGACTTGTATGCATGCATATAAGCATAACCATGGACACAAGACACTGTGGGGTATGTGAAAGTCAAGGGGAGAAAAAAAAAGGAGACATATATAATACTCTTTGTAATACTTTAAGCAATAAAACAATTTAAAATAAATAAAGAAATAAATAAAAATCTAAAGCGAAAAAAATAAAGATTAAAATAAATTAAATTAAATTAAATGAAAATAATAATAGATTTACCTTATAGAATATTACTATTTTATAAAATTGTGAAAATTATTATGTAGTGCATGTATAGCATTTATCATTGCAGTGTCTGAAACATAGAAAGTCCTCAATAGCCCTAACTGGTTTGGCTCAGTGGATAGAGTGTCGGCCTGCGAACTGAAGGGTCCCAGGTTCGATTCTAGTCAAGGGCATGTACCTTAGTTGTGGGCACATCCCCAGTAGGGGGTGTGCAGAAGGCAGCTGATCAATGTTTCTCTCTCATTGATGTTTCTAACTCTCTAACCCTCTTCCTTCCTCTCTGTAAAAAATCAATAAAATATATATTTTTAAAAAGAACTCAATAAATGTTAGCTACTGTTGTTATGTGGGTTTTTTGTATATTAAGAATAATTACTGTACAGAGACAGAGAAGCATCGAACAGGCCATCAAACCTCCAAAGGAAGGTGAGGGGTCAGGGGGTGGTGATAAGAGATCAACCAAAAGACTTGTATGCATGAATATAAGAATAACCAATGGACACAGACACTAAGGGGGTGAGGGCATGTGCTGGGGGGTAGGAGTAAACAGTGAGAGGTCAATGGAGGAAAAAGGAGACATATGTAATACTTTAATCAATCAAGAATTTTAAAAAGAATAATTACTGTGCTCTTCTTTCGATATCCACATTGCTCATTGCCTCTTGACCTCTTCCTCTCTACTCAGTTGTCACCTCAACAATGAGAAATCCCCTAATCATTGTATTTTAATATAGCAACCAATTCTGCACTATTTCCCTATCTTGCTATACTGGGTAGAATTGTGTCCCTTTAAAAGCTATGTTCAAGTCCTAACCCGTATACCTGTAAATGTCTTTGTTTGAAAACTAGAGGCCTGGTGCACAGATTCGAGCACCCGTTGGGTCCCTCAGCTTGGCCTGCACCCTCTCACAATCTGAGATGCCTTGAGGGATGTCAGACTGCGGGTTTCAGCCTGATCCTGGCAGGCCAGGCCAAGGGACTCCACCAGTGCATGAATCCATGCACCAGGCCTCTAGTATGCATATTAGATCTTTGGTTAATCTCTTCCCAACCTATCCCTCACCCCCTCCCTCTGAGATTCATCAGTCTGTTCCATGTTCCCATGCCTGTGCATTGAGCATCTGCCACCTGGTGATCAGTGTGCATCATAGCTACTGGTCAAATGGTTGAACGGTCAAACAATATAATGGTCACTTCAGCTTTTATATATATAGACTAGAGAGAGGCCTGGTGCACAAAAATTTGTGCACTCGGGAGGGTCCCTCAGCCCGGCCTGTGCCCTCTCGCAGTCTGGGACTCCTCAGGGGATGACCACCTGCTGGCTGAGGCCCGCTTCCCGGGGGATTGGGCATAAGCTGGCAGACATCCCTCTGGCAGCCAGGAGCCCTCAGGGGATGGCCACTTGCCAGCGGGGAGCAGGCCTAGTTGCAGTCAGACATCCTTAGCGCTGCTGAGGAGGCAGGAGAGGCTCCCAACACCACCGCTGTACTGGCAGCTATCAGCCTGGCTTGTGGCTGAGCAGAGCTCCCCCTGTGGGAGTGCACTGACCACCAGGGGGCAGCTCCTGCATTGAGCATCTGCCCCCTGGTGGTCTGTGTGTGTCATAGTGACCAGTGATTCCCAGTCGCTCTGCTGTTAGGGTCAATTTGCATATTACCCTTTTATTATATAGGATAGAGGCCTGGTGCATGGGTGGGGGCCGGCTGGTTTGTCCTGAAGGGTGTCCCAGATCAGGATGGGGGTCCTGCTGGGGTGCCTGGCCAGCCTGGGTGAAGGGCTGAGGGCCATTTTCAGGCTGGCCACACCCCCTTCAGGGTGGGGGGTCCTGCTGGGGTGCCTGGCCAGTCTGGGTGAGGGGCTTATGGCTGTTTGCAGGCTTGCCACAGCCCCCAGCCACCCAAGCTCCCAGTGGAGGCTGGCTGGAAGCAAGTTTCTGGGATTTATTTAGCTTCTATAATTGAAACTTTGTTGCCTTTTGTGGAGGCCACATCCAGCCAGGGCAGGCGGGAAGCTTGGCTTCCTCCATCGCTGGGGCAACCAAGCCTCCTGCTTGCTCTAGCTCCGTGGCTGCCGGCCGCCATCTTGGTTGGGTTAATTTGCATATAGTCGCTCTGATTGGCTGGTGAGCGTGGCTTGGGCATAGCAAAGGTATGTTCAATTAGCATCTTTATCTTTTATTAGTGTAGACTAGAGGCCTGGTGCACAAATTTGTGCATGGTTGGGGTCCCTTGGAGTGGCCTGCAGAGATTGGGCTCCAGCTGCACCCCCCAGGTTCGCAGTCCCACAGCTCCAAAGCCCCGCCTGGCACCCCACCTTGACCTGGTGCCACCCCCTCACCTGCTCCACCATCGCACCACAGTCCCACTCTCATCAGGGCCCTTCAGGGCCAGCAGTGCCTCCACTGCGGCCCGCTGCTAGTGCTGCATCTCCAATGCCCGCCATGGTCCATGCTGCCCCCTGGTGGTCAGCTCACATCATAGCAAGCAGTCCAACTCCTGGTCTCCTAGAACTTCGGGTCGAACAACCACCTGAGGGAACAATTTGCATATTAGGCTTTTATTATATAGGACAGTATCTTTGCAGAGTAATCACATTGAGATGAGATCACACTGGGTTAGGATACGCCCTAAACCCAATGATTGGTGTCTGTCAGAGAAGAGACAGAGAAACACATAGAAACACACAGGAACAGTATTGTGTAACGATAGAGGCAGAGATTGGAGTGATGCATTTACTAACCAAGGAATGCCAAGGATTGCTAGCAACCACCAGATGCCCTAAAGAGAAGAAAGGATCATCCCCTAAAGCAGTGGTTCTCAAGCTTGGCTGCACATTAGAATCACCTGGGAATCTTTTTAAAATCCTGATTTCTGGGACTCATCCTCTGGAAATACTGTTTCTTTGTTACTAATATTGTGGCCCCACCCCATAACAAAGAAACAGAATTTCCAGAGGATGAGGCCCAGAAATCAGGATTTTAAAAAGATTCCCAGGTAATTTTAATGTGCAGCCAAGGTTGAGAACCACTGCCCTAAAGCTTTCAGGGGGGCCTGTCAAAACCTTGATTTTGTACTCCTCCCCTCCAGAACTAAGTGAATAAAATTCTGTTGTTTTAAGCCACTCATTTTGTTATAGCAGCCCTAGCAAACAAATACACTTGTTTTATTTTTGGCATAGCACTTACCATCTAACATACTAAATATTTATTTTGTTTATTATATTTCTCCTCACTAGAGTATAAGATCATTGAGAGCAGGGACTTTTGTTTATACTGATTCCCTAGCACTGAAAGGGTACCTGGCAATAATAGATGCTCAATAAATATTCTCGGAAGGAAGGAAACTTACTGTTCTTATATACTACACTACATACCATGATTTTTTAGTTTGTCTTTTGTTTTTTTAATTTTAAATGGTTTTTGATGTGAAGTTTTTATGTGTTCAAATTCATGTTTTTAGTGGTTTCTGTCATCAATGTTATGCTTGAAACAGCTTTTCCCAATCACATGGTCATATATTCACTTTTTTTTCCTTTTAGTATTTCATAGTTTAATTCTTGTTTTAATTGTTTGTTATGAAAAGTTTAAATATAGAGGAAAGTGTAGAGAATAATATAATGTGCAGTTTCATTTTTTTATATTAAATCCTCCATCCATTTGGAATTTATTTTATGTGTGGGCTGAGAGAGAGCTTTAGTTATTGTATTGTTTTCGTTTTTTTCAAAATAGTTAACCAATTATTCCAGCAACTTTTATTGGTTAATCTATCTTTTCTTTACCAATTTGAAATTACACCATAATAATCATCTAAATACTTATATATACTTAGATCCATAGAACAGAATAGAAATCTTAGCAATAGGTATATTTTATTATTATTATTTACACTATTACAAATATCCTCATTATCACCCCTTTGCCCACCTCCACCTTCACTCCCTCTTCCTTCTGGATAATACCACACTGTTATCCAGTCTATGGGTTATGCAAATATGTTCTTTGGATAATCCCTTCACCTTCTTTCATCCAGTGCATCTATTTTTGTACTGGCATCACTTTTAAAATGCTGCTTTAGAATAGTTTTAATATATATTCATACAAGTTCCACTTCATGATTCCTCTTTTCTCATTATTTTCTTGACCATTCTTCCCTGTCTATTCTTACAGATGAACATTAGAATCATTGTGAAGTTTGGAAACCATCCCCATGAGATATTGTTTAAAATTTACCTATGTATTTGTAAACAAAAGCTGCTTATATCTCTAGCTCTCTGCCTCTGTCCCTATTGGAATCCTCATCTCCCATCTTAAAATAGCCTCCTAGGTAACTTCAGGCTAACATTGCTGTCAGGGTGATCTTATTAAATGGGAAAATTTGGGTTTTATTACTTTCCTGTCTAAAACTCTTAAGTGACTTGCCTTTCCAGTTGGAATAATGTTCCATGACCTGGTCCTAACTAACCTAGCTATCCCCTCACAAACACCAGACGTTCTGAACTAAGAACAGTTCTTTGGAGGAGCCTCAATCTGATTTCTTCCTTCCCTCACTTTTTGCATAAACAACTCTGCCCCCAAAAGATCCTTCATTGGCCTTTTTGCCTGCTTTAACTCCCTCCAGGCTGCCTTCCCTGACACTGCACCTGGGAAGTGCTTCCTGATCCATTCACACTCCATTCCCGGCTCTGGGGTTATGTGCCCTCCTCCTTGCCTCCAAACATTTAGCACAACACTCACCTATTGGTTCCTAATTGTTCATTTATCAAAACCTCGAACAAGTAACTCCTTCCTGGGCTTCTGTTTCCTCAGTTACTAAAGAATAAAGCTGGGCCATGATTTATAAGTAAGGATACTTTCAGCTAAACGTTTATACAGTAGCTTCACCCATTTTGCTATTTATCCCTTGTTTGATAGCCAATAAAGCTGAGGATTGCCAAAAATGCAACTTTCAAGTCAACATATGTTTGGGCTCAACATATGTTTCGGCTAATTAAACCTATGCCACGTGAACTCTTCTGACTAGAGAAAATTAATACCAATACTGATGACCTTGAAAAACCATGGGATAATAAATTATTCTCTAAGTCAAAGGCAGAAAATATACCTGGTTGTGCTTCCACTGAACTTTCTGTAATTCTTTAGAAATGAGAAAGCCATATATATATAGTGTATATATGTACTAATTTTGCCTGTAACTAATGATTTAAATTACCCCTTTCCCTCAAATTCGAAACAAATGACTTAAATGCAAAGCACTTTCAGAATTATTTGAGACATCTGACTTTAACAAGGACATATGAGAAATTCTGAAGCTGGAAGAGGCCCTTAAATAATCCAGGTCAGCCCTGATTTTAGATGAAGGAATTGAGACCCTAGTGGGCAGAGTAACCTTCCCCTAAGTGAAACAGCCTCTCCACACATGCCCATTAAAAGTGGAAACTGCAATAACTGTCTGCATACTAGCCACCTTTGGTAAAGCACCAGTGAACCACTAGAGACAATAAACTTGTATTATTAAAGCGGAGGTTTGGTGGTGTTAAGGATTATAACAAATAAGCTTTAATCCCCTCTTTTACTGAGCTACTTTATTAGAGAGGAGGGAGACCTTTGTTTTGCTGCCACATCAAACTTAACTATGATTAGGCACCAACAAAGTAGTAAGCATTAGACAGCACAGGAAATATCTGTAGAGTTCTTTATGCTTGTATAATTGCCTCAAGCATTAGTCACTTGAAAAAAATCGCACACACATAATACTGGAAGACAGAATTTACTACTGAAAGTCTCTTTTCATTAAGATTTCACTTCATCACTAAGAATTAAAATCCATCCCCCAACACTACCACCAAAGAGAACTACTTAACCCGCATATGCTTGAGGTAGACCAACATTATCACTGTTTCCCCTAATGAGGAAAAGGAAGCCTTAAGCAACTAGCTCAAAGCTAAAAGCACAGTTCATTAAGAGCTCCTCTTACTGATTAAATTGGACCAATGTTATAAGTGAAAATTAAAATGGTTTGAAAATTCAAAAATCTCATGGCAGCAGGAAATAAAGAATAACACATATGTATAAAGTCTAGTTTGCAAGCAACTTTTTGATGAGAACTAAATGCTCATGTTGGTCGACTGTAAAACTACCACATACCTAGTTTTTCAATTTGTCAAAAACATGACAAGTTAGTCTTAAAGATTAACGTTAAAATATGAAACACAGAACTAGAAAGCAAACAGGAACTGCCTAGACTTGTGGTCGGCAAACTGCGGCTCGCGAGCCACATGCGGCTCTTTGGCCCCTTGAGTGTGGCTCTTCCATATAATACCTCGTGCGGGCGCGCGTACAGTGCGATTGAAACTTCATGGCCCACGCCGCAGAAGTCGGTTTTCTGCCTGGGTGAGTCTATTTTGAAGTACTGTTGATATTTGGCTCTGTTGACTAATGAGTTTGCCAACCACTAGTAGGCCCTAGACTACTTTAAATTTTATGAATTTGAAATTTCAGACACCTTCCTTTATTTGTCCTAAAAGCTGACGTCTTTCATTCTTGAGCAGTGGTTCTCAAAGTGCAGTCTCAGGACCTGGCCATAGCAGCAGCATAACCTAAGAACAGGTTAGAAATGCAAATCCTCAGACCCTCCCCTATCCCAGTCCTACTGAAACTACCTCTGGAGGTAGAGGTGGCTATCTGTGTTTTAACAAGTGCTAATGTTTAAGAACCTCTAGAGCAGTGGTTCTCAACCTTGGCTGCACACTAGAATCACCTGGGAATCTTTTTAAATCCTGATTTCTGGGCCCCATCCTCCAGAAATTCTGTTTCTTTGTTATGGGGTGGGGCCACAACATTAGTAACAAAGAAACAGAATTTCCGGAGGATGAGGCCCAGAAATCAGCATTTTAAAAAGATTCCCAGGTGATTCTAATGTGCGGCCAAGGTTGAGAACCAGGCTCTATAGAGAATCCAAACTGCCTTATCTAGGTGCCAACTGTCAGGATAAATTTAACACTTATTGTGTTATTAGTCAATATTCACTTTTTCTACCTTGTGATATGTTTCAAACAGCTAAGTAGCAGTGCATGAATAATTTCTGCTCAAATTTACTCACCCTACAGAGCTCCTGAATCCCGAATCCTAACAGTAAGCCCATGTGTCCAACATTTACTAGACTCCAATGTAAGGCTGTATTTCTCCCTCTCAGTGGCCCTTACTGAATTTGATAGACAAGTTTACTCTTTTCTTATGGTAGATCAAGTGTGCCCAGTTCCTCAAGGGCAGGCATCCTATGGGTTTACAGTTTTGCATTCCTCTCTCATAGATTGAGCACATGTACTAAAAACAAAATGAACACATTTCGCCTGTATAACAAAATTCCCAAAAGTAGATGTCTTGATGTTTTATATAGATGTAAACTTAGAAAGTAGTTATGCCTGAGTTTTCCTTAAGGACCCCCTCCCCACTGTGATATTTTTTTAAAAACCCTCTAGTATTGTTAATTTTTAAAAAACAAAAAAGGAGTCCAGTTTTTTCAGATCTATAAATGTCATTTATTTTATTGTGATCATTCCCCATACTGCCAAAACACTTCATGATTTCCATTTTATTTTTTAATATTTAACATCATTTTAAAAATCCAGATACAATTCAGAACACTTAAGAGCAGTAACTAGAGAAAGGATTTTACCATCTTACTTTATATTGATAAAAACTGCCGTCAAGAAAGGTCCTGCGGTTTACAGATGGATACCGTGCAATTTTTCACCTATTCTACTAATCAAAATTGCATCGTGATCCACCCGACAACAGCAAGACAGGTCATTGTACAATTACCAAATATCAGAAATTATAACCTTCAAAAATTAAAAGAAGACGATAAAATCCTCTTTTCTTCCACAGGCCGGGACAAGTGCAATACTTTATACATAACACAAGTAATGCAACAAATCCCCACCCATGGATGAATGGGTGTGAATGCTGGAGATGTGCGTGAAGATAGTCACAAAGCAGTAGGCAGCACACATTATCACAATCAGTTTTGCATGGATTTGCACAGCCATATATACATATATACGCTGAAATGCAAACCTGCAAAACTAATCGTAAGTAGCAGAGTCTTTGGATATTCTCTACATCAACAAGAGATTCATTATCCAAGAGTACTAGAAGTGCTCACACTACAGTAGAATAATGGCAAAACTACCTGCACTATGAGCACTTTGGTACTACTAGGATCTTATCTTTAGTAAATAACTGTACACTGCACACAGTTACCAACATCTGCTCCCAACAAACAATGAAAATGCAAAATACAAATCTTTGAAACTTGGCCTATTCAAATGATTACTCAAGGCATTCTTTGTAATGCTGTGTATTAGGCAGCCTGTGCCAGAAGGGGCATTTAGGGCAGTAGATTCTAAGCTGTTTCACTAACTGCACTAGATGCACCTTAACACAAGAGACACGCTATGAAGAACAGTTCAAAAGCATCAACAACTTAATTATGCACAAACTACATTTCTCAGTAGCCATTGATTAAATCACCATGGTAATGTAAGAAGTGCTTGCATTGCAGTAGATCTCCAAAAGCTACCTGCACTGTAAGCACTTTTACATGGCCAAGGCCTATTCCTGTAGTAAAATTGTCTTCCACAAGCTCTTCTTTTCCATCTTCACAGATCTATTCAGACTCACCTGGTTAAAAACAAAACAAAACAAAACAAATTAGATACTGGACAAGTAAACTATTAGTTAATATTCCTGAAACATGCTTTCTTTTGACTTAAAGTATCCAAGCTAGGTTTTGGAGTGTCAGGCAAATCCTGAAAAATATTAATAATCTGAATTATTTACACAGTTGAAAACACTAGCGATTTCAAAAAGTCCAATTCTTAAGTATAAGTGGATTTTGGACTTTTCTCCATCTAAGAAAACTTGCTATCTGCATCCCAGTAAATTCACAGGCCCATTATGTCCACTCTGATTTTATAAGAGGCTTATCTAGAAAAGATGCATGTAAAATCAGGGTGAGTATTCTCTTTTTGAGGTAGGACTCTGTATAAAATAACTGTTAGATTAAATGAATATTCCCTGCCCCCACCCCATTAATAGAAAATGAGAGAAATATTAGAGCTGGTTTAAGAAACAGCCTTCTGCACTCTTCACATAATGCACAGATGGCCTAGAGATGTCACATTTTGATCTATTTCAAAGGGCTCTTGTTCTGTTTAAACATTTATGGACCCATTTTCTCCATTAAACCCAAAGAAGGCAGATTAGCTCTTCTTTCCTTCATGTCATTATCATCCATAATAAAACCTTTTCCCATTTCCAAGTGCTTATTTTACCTAAGAACATGCAGCAAGGAGGTGAGCCCCTACTTGAAAAGGGCTCACAAGGTTCCCTTACCTCTTCCATGATGGGTTAAAATGTGTAAAAAAGAAAAGTCAGAGACATAGAATTTGTAATACATTTAATTAGTGTGGGTATCTTAAAAGTTGAACTTCCATCATGGTATCCCACACAACTAATTCTAGGCTTTAAAAAAAACACTATTTTAACTGACTCATTACAATCACACAAGTCTAAAATGGATTTTCTATAGAAGACTAAAGCTAACATAGAAAATAGTAATTTTCCTCTTACATCGAGTTTCTACACCTCTAACCTTTTTTTTCACCATTGAAAAATTACTCCAAACTGGACTCAACTTGGCAAAACTGAGCCCCACATGACTCCGAGAAAGCACCTTCTCCAGTCAGTACCTTATTTTAATTATTCATCTTGTGTACATCCCCTTGGGCAGATACTCTCCAACCTTTTGAAATTGTAAAAAGAGAACAAACAAAACCCCCTCCCTATCGCCTTGGCGAATCCCTTGGCCTCTTCCCAGGGCTCTCACACCCTTACCTACTGCTCCCATTGAGTCTGAGCAGCCCACGTCCAGGGTGTGCTCCAGCTGCTCACACCACGCGCTCGGGTCCTCGTGCGGCAGCCACAGCCGGGGAGATTAAAGAGAAAGAAACAAAGCATCATGGGAAACAGAGTTCTCCATTCAAAGCACCAAAAAAAAAACCGCGCCAAGCCCACGCCCCCCTCCCCCTCCATTCCGGTGTTGGTGGGAATGGAGCCAAGGGGGAGGGGAGTCCCTCTTTCCCCCTCCACGTACACCCCCCAAATTCTCCAGGAACTAAAGATCAACAGTGGAGGAGAAATGGGGATGTTTTCCCGCGCGCGCCCCGCTGCCCCTCAACTGCACGCTGGTACTGTGCTTTCCTCAAGTCCTGCCTGCTCCGTCCCCTCCCACCCATCCAGTCAAGTCTCCCCATCACAGCTGCTCCCACGCAGGTCCCCCGCCTTCTGCCTGGGCCGCCTGCCTAGACAACCCCGCATGGAACCTGACTTGGACCCGCGCCCGCCCCTCGCAGGTGGCACGCGCGGTGATCCAGCACCAGTCACCCCTCTCTGCGTCTCCCTCCCCGATGCATCCGGGGCTGCACGCCACCCAAGCGCTCAGGTCCCGCGGAGCCTGAAGAGGAAGAGAAGCAAGAAAAAGCGTCCAGGAAATTCTTTGGGGCCGCGAGAGCACCCCTCACCCGCAGCGCCCCTGTCCAGAACAGCGCGGAGACACTAGCCTTCCTGCTACCACTTGAAGAGCGCTCCGTCCCCTCAGCCCTCTGTCCGAAGCTATATCCCTGGGAAAAGCCCGCCCCTCTGCCTTTAATAGCCCAGGGGAAAAAGCCCGCCCCCGCCCACCCGGCCCGCACAGGAATTAGGAAACGGAACCCCTTCTCCGTCAAAGCGAAAACCCCACCGAGTCCCAGTTACCCACGGGCGAGCGCAGGCGGCATTTTCCCCTCTTTCCCCCAACCCCGGGTCCTTAATTAAGAGGCGCGCCTGGGAAGCCGGCCCCGGACAGCATCGGTGCACTGGCGCCAAGCCCAGGATGGTGCGCTCGCCACCACCTCGTCCCGTAGGGCTCCCAGGGCTCTCGTCCCCTCTCCTCCCTGGAGATAAACTGCGAGAACCACGGAACCGTGGGACCTGGGTGTCCCCCCGCCCGACCCCCCCACCACCACCACCACCTGGCGCGCGCATGCGCGCCACCGCGCCGCTACATTGAAAGTGTTCCTAAGGCCCGAGGAGGGAAGAAATACACAGCACATTCACTCTAGGCACGTGTGAAAATGTTAGCACCTTGTGCTAATGTTAGGAGGGTTTTGCCTTTGCCAGGCGGCCCCCACCCCCCATCAGGGCTTCATCGCTAGCGGTAGCTGCCATAGAGTACACGCACAAATGCAAGGAAGATATGATGAAATTATTTTGCTTTCTCTTCTCATTCCACAGCTAATGAGAACCAATTGAGGGCACACTGCTTAAAGGCCAAAGCCCAAGTACACTCTGTGTAAAAAAAAATAAATAAATAAGACGGTGTCTTAGTTTAAGAAACGCAATAAAAAAATCCCAGACGTTGTACACTGGGCAAAATGCGCTCATCAGATTCCCTAGCGGACAACGAGGTAGGAGTAGGGGCCGTGTGTAGTGTGGAGACGAGTTACAAATCACAGAAGGCAGTGAGCACTCAGGGTTCGGTGCAGGAAAACACTGGAAGGCAAGAGGGGGTGGGGTGAGGTGTTAAGGAGGGAGAGGAGGGGGAACGCAAAATGAGGCCGGACCCCTCTTGTGACCGCGGGACATGGTGGCAGCCCAAAGCCACAGGAAAGGGCGCCACGTGATTCTTAACCTGGTGCACAGTAGTAGTTCAGGCAAGAAAATTGCATAAGACTGGCCTCTCCTGCCCCTGGCCCATGATGGAGTCCTACCTGAATGGGCCAGCGGAGGATGCCAGGAAAGCCACTGATTTCTCCAACGTGAGTCACTCTTACAGGTGGGATTTCTCCCTTTTCATAAAATGAGCAAACAGACTTTGCAGCCCACCCTGGTGGGTCTGCCTGATACTTTCTGGAAGCTATGCAGCCCCAAATTTTTTACCCAACCAGATCCCTCCGGTGAGATTGCACCCACTGCTATGCAACTTTCGACCTTGAATGGTAACGACTAGCAGTGGAAAGAGGAGCAGAGGGAAGAGATCTTAAACCCGACTTTAAGAAACATTGTAGTAAAGCAAAATAAGAACAGTACCTTTAAGCCTGAGCAAAACCTGACGTAAAAGAAGGGGTTTTGCAAAAGTGGCGCGAAGATAATATCATGTGATCCGACCCCAGGGCTTCTCCTTCCCCTTTTGCCAAATTCCCCTCCCCCCCCCAAAAAAAGGGGGGGTAGGGAAGTTACATCCGCTCCTCACGAACTATTAGCATAATTAATTGTGTCCTGCAGCTGCAGACCGTGCTGCTCCCTGTCAATAAGTAAACATATCCTCATCCTCTTCACCATCAGAACAAAAAGACCCATTACTCTGATTTTGGAAAATGTTCCCAAATAAATTTCATTTTCATCAAAAGTCTTACTTTGGCATTCCGACTATGTTTATGTGTCTTGGTTTGAGAGACAGAATAGAGTTAGAAAGTACGAAATCATCTTATTAAAAGGGAACAAGCAGGAGTAGCTCCCCAAAAGTGAGATATTTAAGTAGAGGCATTAAATGGAAATGCCTTTTTGAGGGACTTCACTAGTTTAAAATTTTCCAAGTTTTCATCGGTTCTTCAAACAACACATCCTCCCAGAGTCTTCCTACTCAGCCCCCCAACTCCCACCCCTCCTTCCCTTTAAAGCTAGAACAATACCCAGAATAAGGTATTTTGAGATTGCTTTACCAGAATATTTTCTTGTTTTTAATGTTTTTAGAGGCTTGCAACCTATAGAATGTCTGGATCAAGTTCCCAAGTGGCGAAAATAATTTATTCCATTTATGTACCTGTCTAGCACAAGATAAATTTAAGGGCAAGATACAGGTTATTAAAAAACCCAGGACACACGAAGAAATTTTTGTCTTTTTTCTCTTGGAAAAACCTAATGGCCAAAATACCTAGAGAATTAAAAAAAAAAAAGGCTAAAGAACAAAGCATTTCTCTCTCTCTCTCTCTCTCTCTCTCTCTCTCTCTCTCTCACACACACACACACACACACACACACACACACACACACACACACTCAGAATAACTAACAGCTCAAAGAAAAGCACGTGATCCCTTCATGCTTTAAAACTTGTGGTCATGCTGAGGCTAAAAGCTAAGAGCTTGTGACCCCACAACCCCGTCCCCTCCCCCAGACCACAGCCCAGGGCTTAAGGCTCCAGGCTCCCACCAGGCTCCAGCTTGCTCCCAGTATTGTGAGACAAACAATACTAAGACATTCTACAAATTAAAGGAGCCACAGCTCCTAGTCCCAGTCATGTCATTTATGCCTGAAGAGATTGGCCTGTGTGAGTGTTTGTATATGTGTGTATATAAATGATATAAGTCATATAGAATGTATGCTTATACAGAAGTCCACTTGTTCTATTAGAATGTGTAAGAAAGGTATAGAAACTGGCCAAAGGGAGCGAGAACTTATCCTTTGTGAGACTAATAGTTCTAATCACAATTTAAAATTCTTGTCATTATTTTGAGTTTATAATGGATTTTTAAAAAACAGATATCCTGTAGAGTATTGCCCCTAAAATCAAGATATTCTGAGCTTTTATCTGCCTGAAAAGGGGAGGAGAGACTCCTCTATATTGACCTCTAGATTTCATTGTGCCTTATAAAGCAGCCATCTAAAGTAATTTGAGTTTTAGCACCTTTAAAAATACCAGTAATTGACATTTTACCCAGTTGAAAAATCATTTCATTTGATTTAGAAATAATATCTAGTGGCTCTATTAAACCTAATGATTGGTATCTTATAACAAAAAGGTCCCCATGGAAACCAGAAAGTAATTTAAGAGTATTATGTTCCTCACACAACTAGAATAGAGCTTTTGTTCAATGTGTATTTACTACTTTAATTTTTTGGATGACACTTGCAGTAAGGTCTCTCACACTCTAGTTTTGCATGGGATCAGGAATTCAGTGTCTTAGTGCAATATGTGTTTTGCTCTAATTGTGTGGTTCTGTGTTCCTGTGTGAGTGTGCATGCCTATGAGGCCTAAAACAAAGCCAGAAAATCAGAACACTAAGTGAACAAAATGGGGGGATGGGGGGTGGAGGTACCAAGGAGAAAATATTTCAGATGCTATTATGTTACTTGATTCTAGAACAGGAACTGTGACTTCCTTAGAATCAAATAAAACTGGTCTTCACTAACTTTGGTTTTGTAAAATAAATATTCCTTTATTTACAAATATTTAATATTTTTAAAACGAGTCCATCTTGTTTTGAATGGCCAGAAAACTAAGATAAATCAATATGATAAAAAACTAGAATATTTTGTTTACCAACCCTTCATTTGTTTATGGAAACTTATGTCAACAAAACAAAGGGAAAAAATTAGAGGTAATAATGAGTTTCTGATTGTTATTTATTTTCAATAGTATCTAACAACATACATCATGGAAATAAAATAAACAATACATCTCTAGTGTCAATGTGAATTAAATCTCAATTTCAAAAAATTTACTCCTTGGTAAGAAGGAGAAAATTTCACTAATTGAACATATACAGTTAACATAATTTGGTTTAAAAATGTAGAAATTAAAAATATATTTAACTTAATCTCAAAGAATTTATTATGATAGCAAGAAGTGCATTGACATTCTGAAATGTGCATAAGTTTAAGATATACAATTTATTAGATTTTATTTGTTAGTAAATTACTTTTATAAACTAATCTTTGCTAACTTTGATACTTAATAAGTATTTCAGTATTTACAAACATTTCTGTTCTTTATTAATGAGTTAATATTTTGAATGAATTACAAGAATAAATTACAATAGAATAAACATATCTTGCACAATTCAGATGAAATATGTTGGTACTAGCACTTACAACATGGAACTAATTTTGTTAATATGTGGTGCTTTAAAATTACCTTGTTCCATGGAACTTTGCTTCTTTCAGTAATATGTTAAAACAGTTTTCTTTCACTAACAACTGTATTTTTACAGATGAAATATTTTAAGCAAAATACTTATGTAAATATTGAAAATATAGAAAATAATCTGCCTTTCATCAGTAAAAAAAATTTTCTCAAATTAATTCTCCTACCTTGAGAATAGACTCAATAGACATTAAAGTGATTCACTATTAAGACTAAATAGTGTTAAAGGTATTTTTACACTGTTTGAAACACTTTGATTTTCCTGTTTATGTGACCTTAGAAGTGGAACTTCTGGTATTACAAACCATAAAATTGCTAGCAGACTATAATACTAAAATCAAAGAAAAAGCTATAAAATAGAAATGTTTTACGCACATTACTTCTTGTCAATCACTTTTCTGATTAAATTTGTCCATCTTTTGCACCATTATAAATTTTCTAAGTGAAAAAAAAAAAGTCATAGTATGGAATATGATGAAAGATAAAGTTTTATTTTCAAAACACAGTCTCCAAAATCTTATCACCATAACATTTTCTTTCAAAGCCAGCAAATCATGGTGTTAAATATTATCTAATTATATCATAATTTTACACTAGTAAGTTTGTTAATTGAAAATGTCATGATTAAGAACTAAAAACTCTAGATCACAACTATTCTTTTAAAGTAGAAAAATTGAAATCATTTAGTATTCTCTCTGCTATAATTGAAATAAAGCATGATATGATTCTACTACCTATGTAGAAAGAGAGCGCAATGATATTTTTTGGAGTTTCTCCCTCTTTTTTTTTCTCCTCAAAGATAACATTTATCTTCAGCTAGTCCTCCGCTCAAGTTAGAGATTCACTTTAACTGTCTCCTGACTTGTGATTGCTGAAGGAAGTAGGACTATTGTGTGGCCTTTTTCATGCTGAGGAGTAAGGCTCAGTGAAATGTGTTGAATTATCCAGATGCCTGAAAGAAGTGCAATGAAAATTTAGAACAACCTAAAGAGCAGAGCTAACACTCACTTGTAAAAGGGAATCTTTCAACAGATATAGTCTACAGAGGACATCAACTTTAAAAATGAAAGATATTTTATTTTCTCAAAACAAATGCAATTTAGCTTACTTTTGAAAATCTTACAAGAATGTCTAAGTCAAAAGGAAGACTAATGATTAAAATCAAACATGAAAAGATGCAATTTTATTTTTAATTATATAATTTATATCTCTGCTTAGAGCTCTACATGTATTTTTATTCTTTCAGAAAAGAGTGATCTGTCCATACCATTCCACACTTTTTCAAGTCCTAATGAATTTAACTACTTGAAATTTTACTCCCTAAAGTAAAAAGAAAAAAAGATTCACATCACTAAGACAAACAGCTCCTTTATAGTTGTTAGTCATCCCATTTCTATAGCTGCTACTTATTAAAACATCTTTAAGAATTAAAACACTTTATGTGTTAGAAGATTAAGAAAAAAGAAAATATGGAAGCTGTGATTCAATATGGGTCGCATATTTTTGAAAATGTTTAGGTATCAAAACTTGCTGAACTAAATAACATTATTATAGGATGTGTTTTAAGTACTCAAGAACTCAAGGTTAACGAAGCAAACATGATATGTTGGTACGTATTACAAAAAAATACTGTACTACAGAATGTTAAACCTTTTAATGTTTTTTATAATTAATTAACTAGACCAAAGTTCAGTGTTTCCTTGGAGGATATCAAGGCTAATAAACAAAAGCATTTTAAATATAGTCTGCTTGTTGATTTTGGAGAAATGGCAAGACAAATAGTCCTAGTGAACATCTATAGTTAAATTATATTTTTAGAATATAATACTTGACTAATCTGTAAATCCTTTCATGTTTATTTCATTTGAAATTTTGCTTTAAAGACCTATTAAACAAATGCATGGAAACCACTAGATCTTGATGAACTATGGTAGTTAGCTTCTTTAGAGTAAGATACACACCTTGCAAATGTTAATAGCCTTCAGACTCAATTACACTACTTGAGGCTTTCTTTAATTTGATCTGAAATAAAATGTATTTTCTTCCTTTGCATGTTTTAGTAATGCTTTTTCAGCTCTCAGAAATATACTTATTCTTCTACACTGTATTATTTATATGTATCTGGATATTTTTAACTAGTTACCAGATATAGTTATAGCCATATCTTTATTGCTCAACACAATTTTTTTTAATTTAATGTGTCTAAAGATAATCAACAAACAAGAAATTGAATAGACCCCATCAGTTTGGTTAATCACCTAACAAAACCAAGGCCAATTTTTATTTGTTGTATTAGTCCTACTCAACTAATTACCCCTTTTCATTAAGCTTCAAAAGGGTCTTCTTAAAATGCTACTTTATAATCTTTAAAATCTGCTGGGGGGGGGGGGTCAGAATTCATACATTTACCTGATTTTTTTCTTATTTCTGTGTCAGATATTTAAATATAAAAATTAAGAGATTTCATTTTATATTTTGGTTCCTAAACAAAGTGCCCTATTTATGCTGGTTTGGGAGCTACAGTTCTTTGGTTTTCTGCAATTTCAACTATTTCATTTACAATTCAAACACACCATTCTTAAACTAATCTCTACTTGATTAATCCTTGAATGCATCTTTCTTAAACTCCAGCAACAAAGTTAACAAGTTTACATAAATGTCTTGATATTTAAGATCTAAAGCCCTTAGAAAATTAATCCTAAAGTTAATTTTTCTGGTTTTTAACTACCACATATCTGCAGCTACATAAATTAACCCTAGTATTTTACAAATTAGCACAAACTGAAAAAATCCCAAATTCCAATTTGCCTTTCATTATGCCTGACTCCTCATCAATTTCTTAGTTCTTTCAACACTAAGTTTATGATGTACCAACAGTATTAAACCCTGAAATGACAGAGCAGGGTATCTTTTAAAGGGTAGGTTGAGCCAATATTTCAGGTTGGCATTATTTTAGTGGGCATCTAATCACTTCATTTTACAGATGAGGAAACTGAGCCTCACCTCCACCCCAATAACATGACTAAGATGCCTTCATCAATTGTCACAGAGCCAAAATAAAGAAAACCACTAGTTTGGTCTATTTTGAAAAGAACTTTATATAGTCCTTGACTTATTTTCCATCTCGATTTTCCTGTAGGGCAATTGTGAAGACTAAATGAGATAATCTGTGAACACAACAAAATGATCACAATACGTAGCATTTCAGAGTGCTCAATAAATGTACTTTTTTTCCTTTTTTCCTCTTTCATGCTGATGAGTTAGGACTATTTCTCAGACTTCTTGCCAAGATCTTGACTTCTTACTGCCAGCCATATTTGTGGCACCAGAGATGCAAGCAAGACACTGAAAGAGTTTGGGGAGACTCAGGCTATCAAAAATTTAACATTCCGACATCCTCACACTTTAACCACATTCTGATTATAACAGCTGAAAAGACATAAAGTGTTCCAAGAAACCTGACACAGGGAAATGGGTACATGCTGTATTTCTCACCCCTCACTTCAGATTGGGATCCCAAATCATGATTCCAAATTGAACGGAACCAAATTTTTGCCACCATGAATTGCTTTTTGTGATATTGGTTTCAAGCTGTTTATTAAGAAACAGAAGACTCAGAAAGAACCTTTGACAGTCCTCAATTTCCTGCTCAAGAGACTCAGACAGAGAAACTTATGCCTAATTTGAATTAAGTATGGTAAACAGAGGGCTTCAAACAGAAGCCTGTTAGCTAGATACCCCCTGTGCGGCATTGTTTCTGAGTTGGCTAGCAAGAATTTTCCTGCCTTATATGTTTCATTCTTAGTTAACTACCTGTAAATAGCCCATTCCCCTTTCCAAAATCTAGTACCCTGCCTCCCTTTTCTCCTTTGTCCAAAAATGTTTTATATGCCCGATGTTGCTTTGCTGTCTTTGGAATTTTCATGCCTATGTGAATTCCCCAGGTGCATGTATCAAAACTTTGATTTTCTCCAGTTAATCTGTCTCTTTCAATTTGATGATTAGCTCAGCCAGAAGAACTTAGAAGGTGGGAGGAAAAGTATTAATATTTTAGCCCCCACAAAATAAGGAACATTTGATCATCAAAATGCTACTTTATGTTCAAATTCATAAGCTTCAATTAAAGTTTCCTCAGATATCAATTCCTTCTTAGTTTTTCTTCAACTATATAGTTAAAAATTAGAAACACAGCTCACTCTCTGATGCCTTTATATATACTAGCTTGACATTAAAAGAACTATTAATATTATATAAACTGTTATACCATCTGTGTTATAATTCTGCCTCATCAGGTTTTATGGAATGACCCCCTCACACCATTTCCTTCATTCCACCAGGCATGTCATCAAAGGAGAATAAATTAAGTATTGTGCCAGAAAATGTGGTCTACTTTCTAAAAGGCATCTATCTCTAGCTTTCAGAAATGCCTTTTGGAATGAGCAATGTGGAAACAGTGTCCCCATTGTTGTATAGGAATGTCATGAATTGGATCCCCACCCCAGCCTTTTATAGAGAAAAAGAATAAAAAGCGTTCATCCCAGTTTAAAATTATCATATTTTATAGCATATGCTAACATGCTAATGAGATGAGGTATTATCACATCTTTGCTGAGGCTATTATGGATAATTGAGCTTTGTCCATCCACCCAACTAGATTGTAAACTCTGTGATGGTCAAGACAACTTCAACTTTGTAGTTTTATGAGACCCCTGTTAGAATATGTTGACACTTCCATTGTTGGTCTAGTGACTAGGTTGAATATTTGTATTGGGGGATATCAGAAATGCCAGCTCTTTTGCACTTTGTAAATTCCATTTCAACACTGTTTACTAGTGACTAAAAACCGTATAGATAACATGAGCAATTCTTTAACTCTGTCTAAAATATATCACTGAGAGATCAATGTTCCCCTAGTAAATAAAGATAACTCTAGGGAGTTTCTCTGTAAAGATTTAGACAGCTCACAGAGAAGTTCCTTTTGGTGGTTTGACATAGAAAGGGGTAGGAGAAGATTAAGGGACTCCAGTTTAGTTCAAAGTGTTGGAGAGAGGTTTTTGCATCTCAAAGAGGGGGAGGAGGAGGGAATCTAAGAAGACTGGTGCTGGGAATTTGGCCCTTTTGCTTCCTACTGACTGCCTTAAACTCCCTCTCCCAAAACCTTATGGTGGTGGAGAAAAGGGACCTGGATAGAGAATCAGGAGATTTCAGTTTGAGTCTGCGCTCTGTCACTAACTACCTGAATGACATTTAAGCAAATCACTTACTAGATTACCTCTGAGGTCTCTTCCCACTCCATAAATCTTTGCTCTTTATCTCATTCTCCCCCTCCTTTTTGTTCTTCCTTTCCCCCCACCCCCACCCCTTCTTCCTGGTCTTCCTTTAAACTGCAATAATAGTAATAATTAATTAGTTACCTCTGGAGAGAGAGTTGAAATGGTGTGTGGAGTATTAATGGAAACTAGCTTTTTATCTCTGTCATGAACTTTTTTCTGTATTTCTGTGGGGTTTCTTTATTGATTAAATTATAATTTCTCATGGATTTAAGATGCTTACTAGTATTACATTTAAGTATTCAATAATCTGCCAAAAATGTTTCTTGTTTGTAAATATAAATGTTAACACAAAACATTTGGTCACAAAGAGTGCAGTAAATCAGAGATTAATGTGGTATTATTCCACATAGATTTACCATGTAGAAAAATAGTCCACAAAAGTAAGTGTTGGACCCCGTGGCTCATGTTGCTTTTTACCTCATTTTTAAGCTATAAATAAGGGTTTGCATTCATGTAAGCCAGCAGAAAGATTCTGGGAACCCCCTTGACTATAATTGTGTCCGAAGTGTATTAATACTTTATCTCATGACATGGACACATGACTGTCAGAGATTTGGGCAGATCAGTGGTCTCTAGTTCTCTCTCCTCCCATTCTTTAAGGACTCTTTCAAGTCACACCTCCTGCCAAGCACACTGTGATTCCTGCATTCTCTGAAAAACCATGGCACTTGAGTTCCATTTTGTTTAAGTTGTGTACTTGGGTATTTATACAATAATCTAACGACAGTAATGATCTGTGGTCTCTCTTTTAGAGCTCAACAATTTTCAAAGCACATCAATATACATGTATTATTTTGTTTAAAATTTATCTAAAACCTGTGAGACAGATAGTTGAAATTATCCCTATTTCCATGGGCAGAACTGAGGCTCTGAGAAGATAAATAATTTGGCATGATGGAGTCTGTGCTGGAATCTGGGTTGGCCTGTTACTCAATATCATTTCAGAAATCTTTATTCTCACCACAAAGGAGACACAGCAAAGTCATGATGGGAGCATTTAGAATAGTAAATCAGAGTAAAGCCTGGTGCTGGTGTCAATGATGGAATGTGTCTTCCCTCGGAGCGTCTGAGAGGGAGGGAAATAAAATTCTCTGGGACAGAGTTACATGGTGGTTTAGCCTCCAATGAGACTTTTTTGGGGGGAAAGTTTAAGCTCATATGGATTAAGCTCACTGTTGGTTCCTTGAACACTGCACTGTCCAATAGGAAGATAATAAAAGCTGCACGTGTAATTTTAAATTTTCTTGTATGTAGCCAAATTTAAAAAGTAAAAGAAACAAGGGAAATTAAGTTTAACAGTACACCTTATTTAACCCAATGTATCTAAAATATACTCATTTGAATATGTAATCAATATAAAATTAGTAATGAGATATTTTTCCTTTTCTTGGTATTAAGTCTTTCAAATCTAGTGTGTATTTTATACTTATAGCACACTGCATTTCAGACAAATCAGATTTCAAGTGCTCAGTAGTACATGTGGCTAGTGGCGACAATATTGGACAGCACAGACAGGGGAATTTTGCTGCCTTCTGGCACTGACCACTCTATTAATATCACTAGCTATTCTGTCTCCATCTTTCTTCTTCATCTTCCACAGTGTGACTGTTAGCTGTTAATATTGCTTTGCCAATGTTTTCAGATCATCAAGCCATCTCTGTAATAAAGGGTTCACTCCATATTTATCTCATAATAACAGATAACATTTATTGAGTATGTATTATATGTCAGGCCTGCTTCTAAGTGCTTTAACTTCATATGTATTAATTCATAAAATCATCATAACAACAGTATGAGCTAATCTTTTCACCATCTCCTCACTTTACAATTGAAGAAACTAAAGTATTTAACTCCCAAAGTTACCCAACTATGAAGTACAGGCAGCTTGATTTTAGCCCCACAAGCTTAACCACTTCTCCACCCAATCCCACCCTGGCCCTGCTCCAGAACTAGGGCCACAGACAACAGAAAAAGTAATACTTCATTTCAGTCAGTGACAGAAGTACATACAACTTGGTCTCAGCTCCTCTTGAGTCCTTCAGACCTGTGTGGAATTTGGACACAACTGTTCTTCCTTTGTGTGGTGGTTGCTATAGCAGCTAGTACATAGTATATACATATATAGGGTTTGTGTCTATCTATTTGGGTCTGTACCTACACACACACACACACATACATATGCACACATACACATGCCCACAAACTATCCTATATAATAAAAGCTTAATATGCTAAGTGTCTGGTTGTCTGGCTGGCCGTTTAACCAATCAAAGCATAATATACTAATGATATGCTAAGGCCACTCAACTGCTTGCTATGACGTGCACTGACCACCAGCGGGCAGACGATCCCACCAGTAAGTTAACTTGCTGCTGGGGTCTGGCCAATCGGGACTGAGCAAGACAGGCTGGACATGCCCTGGAGCCCTCCCATGATCCCTCCCCAACTGGCCAACCTCCCACATCCCTCCACGCCCCCATCTTTCACTGGTGGGGTCCCTCAGCCTGTCCTTCGCCCTCTTGCAATCTGGGACCCCTCAGGGGATGTCGGAGAGCCAGTTTCAGCCCGATAGCAGAAGATCGGTCTCTATGATGCACACTGACCACCAGGGGGCAGACGCTCAACACAGGAGCTGCCCCCTGGTGGTCAGTGCACTCCCATAGGGGGAGCGCTGCTCAGCCAGAAGCCTGGCTCACAGCTGGTGAGCTCAGTGGCAGTGGTGGGAGCCTCTCCCACCTCTGCAGCAGCACTAAGGATGTCCAGGGAGCAGGCTTAAGCCATCAGTCGGACATCCCCTAGGGCTTCTGGACTGTGAGAGGGCTGAGGGACCGTCCTCTCCCGAGTGCACGAATTTCATACACCCAACCTCTAGTAGAGTTCATAAAAACCATAGAATTAAAGAGCCAGAAGGGATTTTAAATGCAGTCTCATCAAGAAAGTGCAGCTCGGCGCATTAAGGAAACTTGCTCAAAGTTCCACAATCAAACTAGAACCCAGATCATCTGACACTTCAAGATATTTCATAGCTACGAAATACCTCTTATGCATAGCAATTCCTACTTGAAAGTAGCAAGTCTATTCTCACTAATATACACTTTTTCCAATGTTTATCTTCGCTGCCAAAGTATATATTTTTTAAATTTTTTCAGTATTTACAAGAAGCACTTATGCTTGTTAGAAATTTAAATTTGGAAAGCTCAGAGTTAAGTGGATTCCTCTTGCCTTGCCTTTAGTTAAACATTTACATTGTTTTCTAAATGTTTCACCAGGTCAACAGCATATTGCATTTTTTAAGGATTGCACACTTATTTAAATTCTCTACCACCCTAATTCTGAACCCTTAATAAATGTGTAGTTAACAAAATTGAAATTGTACAATTGTTAGTATGAAGAGGTTGAGTTTAGCCCATTCATTTTATAGATACATGTTTTTTAAATAATGTTAAAATGCCCTACTCAGACGGCATTGTTACCAGCCTGACCTTGAGGATTAGTGCTGGTAGCCATTTCAGCCAAAGGGACAGCAGTAACATCTCACAAAGATTTTTTCTTTCAGCAACAAACTAGCCATCGCTCTTTCCTCGGATCCTTCTATTTCAAAGTGGAGAGCTTGACGATATTTTAAATGTTGAAATGTTTCCCACTTAAGCACACTTGATTTCTTATTTTAAAAAAGGAGGGGGCTTTCATATATTATGTTTCAAAGTGGAGATGGTTGTGAAACTTGAGCCCTGACACACAACCTCAACCTGACTTTTTAAAAGTGCTCAGAAAACTGTTCTTCTAATAAGCATGACCACAGCCTGCTCTTTAATGATTTTTTACCAGCCTAAGTACTTTATTCTAAATCATTAAAAAATCAAAATAGTTTACATTAAATAAATCCTTGAGTAGGAAAGAGGATGGCCCCACCCATTGGTGAATAAAGACTGAGAGATAAAAACGGAAAATACAAAGCTAGTTGCAGTATAGTTACAGCTTAATTCTCAGGAGCTGATTCTTAACAGAATTTTTAAAAGAAAAACGACATATTCGGAATCATTTGTAATATCATGCAAAAAACACATTAGGGAGTATGGGAAATTAGTTTTGTTCTGGCTTTTAACATTTTCAGAGCCTACCTCAGTGAACAAAATGCTAAGTACAAAAGCAAATGAATTAATATTAAGGTGGTTGAGTCAGAGTCCTGTTTGTTGTTTATTGCTCTGTGATTTTTTTGTTAGAAGCCCATTGTAGAAGCCCTAGGGCTACTAAATAGATGAATAATGTCAATAATAACTAATACAAACTGCTATGGAAAATACTCTGTTTTCAAAACCACAGGTTAGTTCCTGGAAGTCAGCAGTCAGAGAAAGGATGTGGTATAGCAGCAAGTTTAAATAGCTGTGCAACAAAGGAAAGAGATCGGTTGACTTCTGCCTCCTAGAGGGTTGAAATCGGAAAGAACTATATTTGAATATGGCTCATTCAGAAAGCATTGAAGATGAAGACTTCATCACATTTTGAAAAGCTTCACTAATCACTTCTGCGAAATCGGGTGAGAAAGGAACTAATGTAGCAGGATAAAGATAAGATGAAAATATATTAACTTTGGGTTCAACAAATCAGCCCCACTCATTTTGGTTGTTATACAGAAGGCATTGACTTTTTAAATGAAGCCTCAAATCTCATTTCTCATTATTGTGAATTGGTAGTCATTGTAATACACCTGGCTTAAAATTTCTGTGCAGTTGTCGAGTTTTGTAGCCAAATAAGTTCCACAAAATAAACTCATCGCAGGAGCAGGAAAAGCGGCTCTTTTGAAAATACCTTGTGATCAGGCTCTAGGTCATGACCTGGGTCTTGAGAAACTTGAGTTAGTAGATGTTAGTTTTTCTTAGCTCTTTGTTTACCCTGGACTTAGACATTTTGTATTATTAAAAACCTGTGGCTTTTAAGGACATTCTATTTATCTTTCCAGGCTTTTTTAATGGAAATGCCTAGATTTTCTTGGAAACGGGGATTTTATTGTGGATTCCTGGTGCCCCTTGGAGAGGCTTATTTTTCTGGACAATAGTTTTCCTTAGTGGCACTACTCTTTTTATCTCCCAATGGTCACAAGCTCCCAAGGTCGAGAAAAGTGCATCTTTTTGTTCTAATGAATATGAAATTCCATTTTAAAAAGTCTGCAAAAGGGGCTCTTGGTTAGTAACTTAAGGTATATTTCCACTACATGAGGTATCCAGGGGTTGGCCTTCAAGACATTTGGAGAAAAAGAAAATCCAACTCAGTTAAAGTTAGAGAATTGAGCAACAGTAGGATTGATTATTGTCACTTAAGAGTTTTATCTTTTGTTATCTGTATTTTAAAGTGTATTGTAAAACATTGGCATGCTTGCTTGTCATTGTTAAAAGAATAGAACCCAGTAAACTTTGCATAAGGAAGTAAATTACCATTGCCTTTGACTATAGTGGAATTCTCAGGGTGTCAAAAGTTCTATTGCTCTAGACTGCATCTAGTCCTCATGATAGCATAAACATTAAAATGCTTTGTGAGTTCATGTTGTTTGAGTGCATGGTCTTCTCATCAATAAATCAATCTTTCAGGGAAAAGTGGAGTTTTTTAATTAAAAGCTGCAATGCTACCTAATTAATGAATATGAAATAATACAAAAAATACAGTTCCTCGGTCTCACTAACCACATTTCAAGTACTCAATAACCACATGTAGCTGGTGGCTACTGACTTGGACAGTGAAGATATAAAACATTTCCATGATTGCATAAAGTTCTGTTGGACAGCACTGCTTCAAAGGGCGCTTATTCTTTGACATAAATCTTAATACCTGGTAGCAGAAAATGCTGATTATTATTATAGCTTGCCGTCCACATAATTCTAGCTTTCTAGATGGTATAGTATCTCTTCTACACAGTTTCAATGTATAGAAATTCATTGAGGCTGGTAATTTGGTATGATTATTAAGAATTATGAAAGTTTCCCTCAATAGTTGTTACTCTAAACTACAATTTAAAACAAACAAACAACCTCTCAGTGCCTCAGTGCCATCTAGCTTTGATTAAGCAAGGAAGGAATGTGGCTTCCTCTATTTTTTTTTCTAATCAGGCTATGCAGAACATTATAGAAACTATGCATGATTGGCATACATTAAATGCACATAAATTGTTAAGAAAAGATATAAGGGTAACTTGTTGCAAACTGACTACTTCTGAAAAGATTCACATGATAGTATTTTTTAATCACCTATTTGGCATTTTATTTTTTTATAGTAATAGTTGTTTTCTTTTTAATCCTTCAAAATGTGTCTCATAAATAACTGTGCTAATTAGAGTGGCTTTTTATGCTTCCCACCTTCATGATCCTTCCAATTCCCCACAAGTCCTTTATTTGCTCTATGGTCCACCTGGACTTTCTTCATCTCCCACCTTTGGTCATGCCCTTCTCGCCATCCGGAATGCTATCCCCATGTCTGCCTTTCTGAGACTTATCCATTCTTCAAGGCGCCCATTTGAAATGCCACCTCTTCCTGATCTCTCCGGCTGAGGTGACCTTTCTTTCTCCTGAATTTTAACTGCATTATAATGAAGTGTTTCATCTCCCTTACTAGATTATAAGCTCATTGGTACAAAGATCTTGGCCTTACTCATCACTGGATCCCTCCACATACTTGACACAGGGCTATTGCCATGGGAAATTAAACCAATTTTCTAAAAGTACACACAAGATATGTTTTGGGGGGGGGAGGGGCTTTTGTAACATTTTAAAATTATCGACAGTATTACAGTTGTCTCCCATTTCCCCCCACCCTTTACCACCCTCCTCCCAGCTCCTAGTCATCCCCCAGATCTTCACTGCCCTATTGCCCATGTTCATGGGCTATGCATATAAGTATACTAGAGGCCCAGTGCATGGATTTGTGCACATTGAAAATAAATTAATTAGAAGGTGGCCAGTGGGGTGGGACTGGGTGAGATGAGCTGGACACACACTGGAGCCAACCTCCCGGAGTCCCTCCCCAGACGGCCGCACCTGGGGCAGTGCCGGGGCTCAAAGGACGCCTGCAGAGTGAGCGGGGTACCTCCAGCAGGTGGGGTCCCTCAGCCTGGCTGGCAGGGATCAGGCCGAAACAGGCAGTCTGACATCCCCCAAGGGGTTCTGGAGTGCAAGAGGGCACTCTGCAAAGTTGCTGTCGCTTGTCAGCTCCTGCATTGAGCACCTGCCCCCTGGTGGTCATTGCGTGTCATAGCTACCGGTCAGATGGTCACTTAGGCTTTATATATATTCTTTGCTTTATCTCTTCTCATCCCCCCACTCCCACATGGAGGTATGTCAGTCTGTTCCATGTCTCCAGGCTTTGGGTCTCATTTTGTTGGTCAATTCATTTTGTTCATTAGATCACACAAGATTTCTTTGAGTTTCATCTGCACTGACAAACCAGACAGTAGCATAGCACATATGGCTTTACATTAAGTTTTAACAAGTACACTTTGCCCATGCCAATTCATTTTATCTTGTATAGATAATTTGTAATATTATCACAGTTATGTGTATTTACCTACCATATTGTACTCATGTGAGCTAATAAACAAGGAAATCGGGCTGCAGCAATGTGAAATCTGGATCTATTTAAATCTAGATTGCATTAACACTTGACAAGGTAACATTTTTTTCTCATATCAAATTGACAAAGTCTAAAGAGCTTGATCAAGTAGTGTTGATATGGGGAAACAGGCTCATTTATTTCAGGGGGGAATGTAAATTGGTACAATTTCTGTGGAAGGCAATTTGGTAATAGCCATCAAAATAAAAAATGTAACAAGCAATTTCACTAAGAGGAATGTATCCAACAAACTTCCACCTATATACCAAATTTCTTGTGGCCTCTTGAGGGAAGTACTCAGCACCATCTTGTGTCCTTGCCTAAACATTAAACCTGAATTTGATAAAGTCTCCTGATAAAGTAATATAATGTCAGTCAATGGAATACTATTGTATTGCTAAAAAATAGAGAAAGATAGAAAGGCAGATAGACCTGTTATGGAACAATCTCTAAGATATAGTAAGTGAAAAATAATGTAGGACAATATGAATAATATTCTCATGTAGGTAAACAAGAGGGGATAAATATACATATATGTACATATATTTGTATATGTTATTTTTAAAAAGTATTTTTTAGAAATTGCTAACAATGATAACGCCTGGAGAAAGGGTTGGACTTTATAGGAAAATTGAATGAGAGAGAGACTTTAACTACTTTTCTAACTTAAAAAAAATACTTTTAATTTTTAAGACTTTAAAATATTTCTGAGACCAGTAGTTAAGAACTAAACTTTTTGAAATGATTCATGCTTATTGCCAATAGGTGCTAGAAATATTTTTGCTGACTGGTCAATGTTTGGGGGTAGAAACACATTTTAAAATGATCTGTAAATTGTCAAGCATTAATGTTCTCCTTTTTGTCAAAGGAAATACATGCATTTCTCACTCACAAACAACAGAAACTTTCCCATTTGGAGATTCCCCAGAGGGACCTTAACTAAATACATGTTTTCAAGGGCTAGGAAGCTGCAAAAAAATGCAACCCTCCAGAGCAGTGGCAGAGATAATTTGAAATTGCAGATAATTGAAACCTCATAACATTTTGTTTTGAAATGCATATTATTTTTAGAAGCAGTCCATTATGTTCTTTATTATGTTTTGCTGAGGATAATATACATATTAAAGTGAATTTGTAGTCTCTGAGAACCCACCAAGATAGTGGAAGATAGTGGAAGACATGGGCCTGACGTATGCTTTGTGGTCAAAGAGATACTGATAACTTATAACTAGGTCAGGAAGTGATGGTTGTAGATTTTTATTTCACTTCCCATCACCATTTAGACATTCTGCCTTTGCTTTCATATGACCTCCCTTCTAAAATCTCTCTGAGAGCATTCCATCTAATTTTCCTTCCAAACTAAAGTTTAAAATAACAATACTGATCTGTAAGAAGAGAAGAAATTAGCATCCTTTCTATTTATAAAGTAAAAAGATTAGGGTATTTTTCAATTAATGTATTCCACATGGACAACTCTATTATTCTTGCCTAGTCAAAGGTGAGTGTCCTAAACACCAGTTCCTCCAGGTATATAGTTTAATAAGTAGGGCAGAAGCTTAGGTAAACCATGTGGAAAGCTGTAGATCACTGATAAGAAGGCATTACTTTAAACGTTTTTGTGGTTGTTTTGGGGGTTTTGTTGTTGTTGGGGATGGAACTGTTGGATAAAGCAAAAACTGCACAAGATGAAAGAATGAAATAAGTCCCTTTTCTGATCACTGCCTGCCTGACATTGTGCTGGGCACTTACAGCCATGGTACATGTTTCATTCTCACAAACACCCAGTAATAGAAGTGAGGGCGGGGAGCAGCTGCATAGAGCAGCAGAAGAAATAGTGACACCCCCAAGATTTCTAGTTTGGCAGGCTGGATAGATTTGATGCTTTTAACAGAGATGGGGAACACAGCAGGAGCTACAGATTTGGGTGAAAATTAGGAAGAGTTACTGAGTTCCATTTTCCACAGGATAATTGGTGGGTCAGTAGGTTCTGACAGGTCATATGGTGCATGCTGGGTCATAACCTTTTAGCCAGTGAAAGAAACAAGCCAGTGAAAGAAACAAGCCATCCTTTCTATCCCTCTGAAAATCTTAATTCCCACCATATGTTTTACTGCCCATGGCACATTACAGATCATTGGTCGATTTTTTTAAATGCCAGAACACTGTATTGCTATTGTTCTTGTCTCTGTACTTTTCACATTGATATTAGCAATAGAAAAATTTTATTTTTTTAAAGTGCAAGTAATATGGAAGTATATTTTATTTACTATAACAGCTGTGTTCCGCCAAAGTGATATATATATATATATATATATATATATATATATATATATCCATTCATTTTCAACTCTCTTTAGCGAAGTGCTTCTTTAAAAAAAATACAATTATCCAGTAAAACATAAGAAAATGCTCAACCTCACTCACAGTGTATATTAAGCCTGGCTGGTGTGGCTCAGTAGATAGACCATCGACCTGCAGACTGAAAGGTTCTGGATTTGATTCCTGGTCAGGGCACATGCCTGGGTTGCAGCTGGATCCCCATTGTGGGGCATGCAGGAGGCAGCCAATTAATGATTCTCTCTCATCATTGATGTTTCTATCTCTCCCTCTCCCTGAGGATCAAAAAAAGGAATTCATTCCAAAATTTTCTACAATATACAAGCAGAGAATTTTTTTGTTTATTTTTGTTTAGTTTTGCTTTTTATTGATTTTTAGACAGAGAGGGAGAGAGAGAGGGCAAAACCTGTTGCCTCTTTTGATAACATGTCCTCCTTAAGTGTAATCTGAGATTTAAAAATAATTTATTGTGGCCCGGCCAATGTGCTCAGTGGTTGAGCATGGACCCATGCACCCAGGGGCCATTGGTTCAATTCCAGTCAGGGCGCATGCCTGGGTTTCCGGTTAGATCCCCAGTAGAGGGCATGCAGGGGGCAGCAGATCGATGATTCTCTCTATTCATTGATGTTTCTATCTCTCCCTCTCCCTTCCTCCCTCTCAAATAAATAAAATATATTAAAAAATAAATTATTACAACTGCAAACAAATCATAACAATGCAACAAAGTTTTGTTTCCAAAACTTACGTACTCTCCTCCCTAGAAATTTTAATACTATCTTATTCTACCATCTCCCTTAATTCTCTCCAGAATGCTTTTTTCCCCTTTGCTTTATTTTATTTTTTATTGAGAGATAAGGCATATAACATTGTGTAAGTTAAGGCATACAACATACTGATTTGATACATTCATATATTTCAAAATGATTGCCACTGTAGTGTTATCTAACACCTGCATCATGTCACATAATTACCATTTCTTTTTGTGGTTTGAACACGTAAGATCTAGTCTTTTAGCAACTTTGAAGTATATAATACAGTATTGTTGACTATAATCACTATTCTGTACATTAGCTCTCCAGAACTTATTCATCTACTAGTCACAACATTTTTTAAAATTTATCTTTATTGTTAAAAGTATTACAGATGTCCCCTTCCCCCCCCATTGGTCTCCTCCTTCCCACTCCTGTCCCCTCCCCAGGCCTTCACCCCACTATTGTCTGTGTCCATATTAACCATATTGATTGGTTAGTCTCTTCCCTTCCTCCCCTTCCCTCTGAGGATCCTCAGTCTGTTGCATGCTTCCATGTCTCACTTATATGTGGACTCTAACAAACAAAATAAACTGACAAACAAAATAGATTCTAGTTATAATTTTTAAAACCACTTTTTAAACAACTTTATTGGGGCATAAGTGACATAAAATGAACTGTACATATTAAAACTGTATCTAATAATTATTGCCACATGTATAAACTCATAAAATCATCACCACAATCAAGATTTTTTTCTATTTGATTATTGTATCCTCAGTGCTAGAACAGATCCTGGCACAAAGTGATGTTCAATTAATATTTTTAAATGGATGAATGAATAATAAATTAAGCATTATGGACTAACCAAAGGAACCTAACCACTGTACATAATGTTGGATGTGTGGAAAATCTTTTCAGAGTTCCAAATAATGAATTTGCAAGTCAGCATGAGAAGCATGCTACTTGTAGATGATTATTTACTTGCTTTAAATAAAGTATAAATAACAATAATAAAAAGCCATGTATTAAGTTATTGAGGAAGGTGCTGGTTTTACTCATTAAATATTAATCAGGGGAAAGTACTCTAGGCTATAAGGATTTAAGCGTTATGGGTCTATTCTCAGATATGTCTTAATTTTAGCCTGACCTCTATGAGTATTATTATCATATAACTCATACGCCTTGGTTCTCAGTCTGTAATCAACATGTAATTTCTAATTATAATTGTAATTTCATGTAGGTTTCCTTAAAGAGATAAAAAATCAATGATTTAACATATGCTTTTTGGACTCTTACTATGTGTTAAACACTATGCTAAGTTCTGGGTGTAGACTGGGAAAATAGCAAATAGGGCTTCCATGTTCCTGGCATTTACTGGTAAAGATAATTGTGGGGAAAGAACTTAAATAAATAAATTTGTAATAAATGTTTAATCACAAATTATGACACATTTTCTAAAGGAAAAGTACCAGATGCCACTGGATTAGTTGGTCAGAGAAAGTCTCAGAAAGTAACAGTTAAAGTGAGATATGAAATATAAGTAGAAGTAAACCATGCAAAGAGCACAGAAATAATATTCCAGGAAAAAGAAACAGCATGTCAAGGATCTAAGGTAGGAAAGAATAACATGTTGAGTAACTAAAAAAAGGTCAGTTTGTCTGTAGTATTGTATAAGAGGACGATTATGGATATATAAGCAGGATTCAGATCATACTGTTTTATGAGCAGTGTTAAATAGCTTGCAATTTATCTAAGGTTCAAATGCAGAACTTTAAAGGGTTTGACCCAGGCAAAATGACATGATCTAATTTTCATTTTTTTAAAATTACTCTTGCTGCTATGGGGAGAATGGATTGGTTGGAGAGAAGAGTCGGCAGAGGACATCCAATGAGAAAGCTATTAAAGTAATGTAAGAAAGAGATGTTAGTAAGTTTAAGGCAGAGTGGGGGCAGAAGAGATGTAGAAATCAGAAGACCCAGATCTGAGCCCTGAGGAATGGTCACTGAAGAGTTGTATAGAAAAGTGAGGTGTTGTAAAAGCCAGAAACTGGTTCCAAGAGAAAAGGAATAATCAGATGTGTCAGAAACTGCCAAGAGGTTGAATTAGATAGGAATGAAAAGTATGTCTAATCAACATGGCAACTTAGCGATCATTTCTGACCTTTGTAAAGGAGTTTTAGTGGATCCAGAAGCTATATTGAAGTAGACCAAAGAGGGAGTATAGGTTTTCTGCTTCTGGAATGTCATTACTTCTGAACACAAAAAGTAATGGTTAACAGATAAGAAAACATCTATTTAAAAGCCTTGAAAGGGGGCTCGCTTTGGCAGCACAATAGTAAAAGTGGAAAGATACAGAGAAGATTAGCATGGTCCCTGCTCAAGGATGAAACACAAGTTTGTGAAGCATTCCATATTTTTGCTGTGGCCAGTGTGGTTTTGTCTGTTGGGCATCCTCCTGTACACCAAAAGGTTGCTGATTCGATTCCCAGTCAGGGCACATGTCGGAATTTCGGGTTCAATCCCCAATGGGAGGAGTGATGTTCTGCTCTCACATTGATATTTCTCTCTCTCTCCCACTCACTTCCTCTCCCTCTAAAAATCAATTAAAATATTTGAAAAGATAAAAGCCTCAAAGATTTGTAAGGTAAGGAATTATCAAGATAAATCCTAAGAGACTGTGATAACAAAAAGAAGCAAAGTAATGACATCAGCTTTGTCCTGAAGACCATTGTAGAATTGGGGGAATTTGAGGATTTCAACTTTGCAAAAGCCACCCAAAACAAGTCACAAGTCATGCAGCCAATTAAAAGTGGAAAGTCTAATAGCAGTCTTTTCCCCATTTAATTGGTGTCCAAAATGAATAAACCCTCAGTGAAGGAGAAATTAACTTGTTTTTGCACCAACTTTCCCCAGGAACTACAAAGGAATATTTCCTTTGTGGTGCTAAGCAGAACAGGGAGGAAAAATTCGGCCTACAGTTTGTCATCATGCAGTCCCAATTCCCACTGTCTGAGTTATTTAAGAAATCTCTAGTCATAAATTTAAAGTGAGTCCTGGCCAGGTGGCTCAGTTGGTTGGAGCGTTGTCCATTATACCAAAAGGTTGCAAATGTGATTCCTAGTCAGGACACACACATAGGTTTTGTGTTCTATCCCTGGTCAGAGGGAGTATGGGAGGCAACCGATCTCTCTCCCTCTCCCTCTCCCTCTCCCTCTCCCTCTCCCTCTCCCTCTCCCTCTCCCTCTCTCTATCTCTGTATACAAATTCTCAGGTGAGAATTTAAAACAAACTAACAACAACAAAATACCATATCCTTGGATGAGGATAAAAAAAAAACTTTAAGTGATCCTGAGCTGGTCTGTTAAGGGAATGTTCCCAAACACTTAGCAAAAGCAATGCAAACACAGATCCTTTCTGAAGAAATTCACCTTTGTCCTAGATCTCAATTAATTTATTCAAATTATGTTATAAGGAAAGTGAGCAGCTCACACAAAAGAGTTAATAATCAACCAAGCAATTGAATTACCACCACAAGTGAGAATTGGCAAAAGTAAGATGACAGAGCCACATCCTGAAGTAATTTAGATACTGGGATGATTAAACAGAGGATATGTAGAACTATGCTTACTATGTTTAAAGAAATAAATATGTGTGTGGAGGACAAAAAATTCTTAAAAATTACCATATTTGAAAAATTTATTCAACGATCTTCCAGAAGTAAAAAAAAAAAAAAAAAAGATTGAAATTAAGAACTTAATCAATTGAAGAGATTAACAGCAAATTAAACACAATTAATTGGAGAATTAGTGAATTGGAAGACATTTTACTTTTATTTTTTTAAATATATTTTATTGATTTTTTACAGAGAGGAAGGGAGAAGGACAGAGAGTCAGAAACATCAATGAGAGAGAAACATCGATCAGCTGCCTCCTGCACACCCCCTACTGGGGATGTGCCCACAACCAAGGTACATGCCCTTAACCAGAATCAAACCCAGGACCCTTCAGTCTGCAGGCCGACACTCTATCCACTGAGCCAAACCGGCTAGGGCTGGAAGACATTTTAGAAGAAGTTATTCATAAGAGAATAGGTCTTAAAAGTTATTATAAGAAAAAATCCGTAACTGTGGTAATGATAGATGATAACTGAACTTATGGTGGTGATCACTTTACACTATATACACTATATACAGATATAAAATCATTATGTTGCACACCTGAAACTAATATAATGTTATATGTCAATAATATCTCAATTTAAAAATAAATTATTTAAAAATATAAAGTAGAAATTCCTAAAAAAATAAGCACAGAGAGGCAAAGAGAATATAGTAGTCTCCTTATCCCTGGAGCACAAGTTCCAAGACCCTCAGTAAGTGCCTGACAACACAGATAATACTGAATCCTATTTATACTATGTTTTTTCCTATACATACATACCTATAATAAAGTTTAATTTATAAATTATGCAATTTCACAGATAGAAGTTCTGCTCTTACCATAGATCTTAGCAAACTCAGCATGATTTTTTTCTTACATTTTTTTTAATTTATTGCTTAAAGTATTACAAAGGGTATTACATATGTGTCCATTTTATCCGCCCGCCCTAGACAGTCCCCTAGTCTCCCCTATCCCCCAGTGTCTTATGTCCATTGGTTATGCTTATATGCATGCATACAAGTCCTTTAGTTGATCTCTTACCCCCCTACCTCCTGCCCCCCAACCCTCCCTGGCCTTCCCGCAGCAGTTTGACAATCTGTTTGAGGCAGCTCTGCCTCTGTATCTATTATTGTTCAAAAGTTTATAATGGTCTCTATTATCCATGAATGAGTGAGATCATGTGGTATTTTTCCTTCATTGACTGGCTTATTTCACTTAGCATAATGCTCTCCAGTTCCATCCATGACATTGCAAATGGTAAGAGTTCCTTTTTAGAGCAGCATAGTATTCCATCGTGTACATGTACCACAGTTTTCTAATCCATTCATCTACTGATGGGCACTTAGGCTGTTTCCAGATCTTAGCTATGGTGAATTGTGCTGCTATGAACATAGGGGTGCATATATCCTTTCTGATTGGCGTTTCTGGTTTCTTGGGATATATTCCTAGAAGTGGGATCACAGGGTCAAATGGGAGTTCCATTTTCAGTTTTTTAAGGAAACTCCATACTGTCTTCCATAGTGGCTGCACCAGTCTGCATTCCCACCAGCAGTGCACAAGTGTTCCTTTTTCTCCACATCCTCTCCAGCACTTGTCGTTTGTTGATTTGTTGATGACAGCCAGTATGACAGGTGTGAGATGGCACCTCATTGTTGTTTTGATTTGCATCTCTCGGATGATTAGTGACTTTGAGCATGTTTTCATATGTCTCTTGGCTTTCTGAATGTCCTCTTTTGAAAGGTGTCTATTTAGGTCCTTTGCCCATTTTTTGATTGGATCATTTATCTTCCTTTTGTTAAGTTGTATGAGTTCCCTATAAATTTTGGAGATTAGGCCCTTATCAGATATGACATTGGCAAATATGTTTTCCCACACAGTGGGTTTTCTCTTTGTTTTGTTGATGGTTTCTTTTGCTGTGCAGAAGCTTTTTATTTTGATGTAGTCCCATTTGTTCATTTTCTCTTTAGTTTCAAGTGCCCTAGGAGCTGTATCAGTGAAGAAATTGCTTCGGCATATGTCTGAGATTTTGTTGCCTTTGGATTCTTCTAGAATTTTTATGGTTTCCTGTCGTACATTTAAGTCCTTTATCCATTTTGAGTTTATTTTTGTGTATGGTGTAAGTTGGTGGTCTAGTTTCATTTTCTTGCATATATCCGTCCAATTTTCCCAACACCATTTATTGAAGAGACTATCTTGGCTCCATTGTATGTTCTTGTCTCCTTTGTCAAATATTAATTGAGCATATTGGTTCGGGCTGATTTCTGGGCTCTGTATTCTATTCCATTGATCTATATGCCTATTCTTGTGCCAGTACCAGGCAGTTTTGAGAACAGTGGCTTTGTAATACATCTTGATATCTGGTATTGAGATCCCACCTACTTTGTTCTTTTTCAGGATTGCTGCAGCTATTCCGGGTCTTTTTTTATTCCAGATGAATTTTTGGAGAGTTCGTTCTAAATCTCTGAAGTATGCCGTTGGTATTTTAATGGGAAGTGCGTTGAATTTATAGATTGCTTTGGGTAGTATGGACATTTTAATGATGTTGATTCTACCAATCCATGAACACGGTATGTTCTCCCATCTGTTTATGTCTTCCTCTATATCTTTTTTCAACGTCCTGTAGTTTTCTGAGTAGAGGTCTTTTACCTCTTTAGTTAAGTTTATTCCTAGGTAGCTTAATTTTTTTGGTGCGATGGTAAACGGGATTGTTTTTATAATCTCTCTTTCTGAAAGTTCACTATTGGTGTATAGAAATGCCTCAGATTTCTTGGGGTTAATTTTGTATCCTGCTACATTGCCAAATTCATGTATTAAGTCTAGTAGCTTTTTGATGGAGTCTCTAGGGTTTTGAATGTATAATATCATGTCGTCTGCAAATAAGGACAGTTTTACTTCCTCTTTTCCAATTTGGATGCCTTTTATTTCTTCTTCTTGCTGAATTGCAATGGCTAACACTTCCAGTACTATGTTGAACAGGAGTGGTGAGAGGGGGCAGCCCTGTCTTGTCCCTGTTCTTAGGGGAAATGGTGTTAGTTTTTGTCCATTGAGTATGATGTTGGCTGTGGGCCTGTCATATATGGCTTTTATTATGTTGAGGTATGATCCTTCTACTCCCACCTTGCTGACAGTTTTTATCAAAAATGGGTGTTGGATTTTGTCAAATGCTTTTTCTGCATCAATTGATATGACCATGTGGTTTTTTTCTTTCAATTTGTTTATGTGATGTATCGCGTTTATTGATTTGCGGATATTGTACCATCCTTGCATCCCTGGGATAAATCCTACTTGGTCATGGTGTATGATCTTTCTGATGTACTGCTGGATCCGATTTGCTAAGATTTTGTTGAGGATTTTGGCATCTATGTTCATGAGGGATATTGGCCTGTAATTCTCTTTCATTGTGTTGTCTTTACCTGGTTTTGGTATTAGGGTGATGCTGGCTTCATAGAATGAGCTTGGAAGTGTTCCTTCCTCTTGAACTTTTTGTAGTAGTCTGAGGAGGATAGGTTTTAGTTCTTCCTTGAATGTTTGGTAAAACTCCCCTGTGAAGCCGTCTGGTCCTGGGCTTTTGTTTGATGGAAGCTTTTTTATGACTGCTTCAATTTCTTCCATAGTTATTGGCCTGTTGAGATTTTTGGATTCTTCCTGATTGAGTTTTGGAATGTTGTATTTTTCTAGGAATTTGTCCATTTCCTCCATGTTGTCTAGTTTGTTGGAGTAGAGCTGTCCATAGTATTTTTTAACAATCCTTTGTATTTCTGTGGGGTCTGTTGTTATTTCGCCTCTATCGTTTCTGATTTTGTTTATTTGGGTCCTCTCTCTTTGCTTCTTGGTGAGTCTGGCTAGAGGTTTGTCAATCTTGTTTATCCTTTCAAAGGACCAGCTCTTGGTTTCATTGATTTTCTGTATTGTTTTTTTGGTCTCCATGTCATTTATTTCTGCTCTAATCTTTATTATCTCCTTCCTTCTGCTCACTCTGGGGTTTTCTTGTTGCTCTCTTTCTAATTCTTTGAGTTGTAGAGTTAAATGATTTACTACCATTTTTTCTTGTTTCTGAGATAGGCCTGTAGAGCTATAAACTTCCCTCTCAGGACTGCTTTCATTGTGTCCCATAGGTTTTGGATTGTTGTGTTTTCATTGTCATTAGTTTCCAGGATGTTTTGAATTTCTTCTTTGATTTCATTGGTAACCCAATCAATATTTAATAGCATGCTATTCAGCTTCCAGGTGTTTGAGTATTTTGGGTTGTTTTTATTGTAGTTTATTTCTAATATTATGCCATCGTGGTCTGCGAAGATGCTTTTTATGATTTCAATCTTCTTGAATTTGGGGATACTTTGAATATGTGTTATGAGAATGTATATTCCGTGGCATTGGGGTGAAGTGTTCTGATGATGTCTATTAAGTCCATCTGCCAGGAGATTTTTTATGAATTTGGGTGCTCCTGCATTGGGTGTGCTGGATAAAGTAATCTTGGTTGTAGGTTCTTGGTATTCATTACTTTGAATATTTCTTGCCTCTCCCTTCTGGCCTGCAAAGTTTCTGTTGAGAAATCAGCTGACAGTCGTATGGGTATTCCCTTGTAGGTAACTGAGTTTCTTTCTCTTGCTGCTTTTAAGATTCTCTCTTTGTCTTTTGCTCTTGGCATTTTAATTATGATGTGTCTTGGTGTGGTCCTCTTTGGATTCCTTTTGTTTGGGGTTCTCTGCGCTTCTTGGACCTGTAAGTCCATTTCTTTCACCAGGTGGGGGGAGTTTTCTGTCATTATTTCTTCAAATAGGTTTTCAATATCTTGCTCTCTCTCATCTTCTGGCACCCCTATAATTCTGATGTTGGTACGCTTGAAGCTGTCCCAGAGGCTCCTTACACTATCCTCGCATTTTTGGATTCTTTTTTCATTCCGCCCCTCCGGTTGGGTGTTTTTTGCTTCCTCGCATTTCAAATCATTGACTTGATTCTTGCGCTCCTCTGGTCTGCTGTCGGGAGTCTGTGTAATATTTGTTATTTCAGTCGGTGTATGCTTAATTTCTAGTTGGTTCCCCAACATAACATCAAGGGTCTCATTAGTTTTCTTGTAGATCTCATTAAGTTTATCGGCGGCTTCTAAACAGTTCTTGAGAGACCTTAAAAGTGTGGTTCTGAACTCTAAATCTTCCATTGACAATTTTGTTCTGTTTCTTTGTCTCCGCATTTTGTTATGCTTCCTTGGTGCACCCCCTAGTGGTCTTTGTGCGCAGTCTTATAGTTAAGCCTTGATTGTTGTAGCTAATACCAGGGAGGGTTTGACCTCCAGGCCAAGTGGCTGTGAGAATCAGCTGTGTCTGCAGTGAGAGAACTTCTGTCCTCTAGGGAGGTGCTAATCTAGCATTTGCCTGAGGCTATCGGGCAAATGCCTCTGTGCAGGGCTTGGGCGGGGCAGGTCGCACAGGATCAACAGGGTGGTCCAGAGAGAGCAGTTATGGCAGCTGTCAGTCCTGTCCCCAGGGGCTCTGCCTCTCTGAGTCCCAGCAACTGCTGCAAACCTCGGAGAGAAAGCTGCACTTGCTCTGACCGAAGCGAGACAGTCCTGCTTCTCCCGTTTGAGTCTGGGTCCCTAAAGACTCGCCCGTATCTGGAGCTCAGAGTCTGCGACTCCCTCCCGATTGAAAACGCCAACCGCACCCTCCGCCACCAGCCCGCTCTGCGCACTCCGCACCTCAGAATTTGACTTCAGCACTGCGCCTCCTCTGAGTGTCCGTATGCATTTCTCTTTCCTCCTAGTTGTAGGACTTCCACTCAGCCAGCGTTCCTGTGGTTCTGGGTGATGTCCATTCTGTCTTTTAGTTTCACTTTTGAAGTAGTTGTTCAAGGCAGCAATCTCCGGCGTTAACCTATGTCGCCATCTTGGTTCTCCTTCCGATTTTTTTTTTAAAGTGATATTTAATTAACATATTATAAAATTCACCTTGATAAAGTGTACAATTAAGTGGTTTTCAGTATATTTAATTATCACATTAAATGTGTTCAACCATAGCTATTATCTAATACCAGAACATTTACATCACCTCAGAAAGAAACACTGTACTCATTAGCAGTCACTTCCCATCTCCTGCCCCTCCTCCTAGCTTTTGATGACTGCTAGTCCTTCTGTCTATGGATTTACCTGTTCTGGACATTTCTTCACACAGAATGTGGCCTTTGTGACTTTTTTTCACTTAGCGTAATTTTTCAAGGTTCACCCATGTTGTGGCATGTATCAGCATTCCATTCACTTTCATGGCTGAATAATGTTCCATCGTACATGGACAGACCACATTTTGTTTGCCCATTCACCAACTGAATGGCCTTTCTTTGTTTTGTGGGTTTTTTAATTAATTTATTTATTTTTTGCTACGATAAATACTGCTGCTATGAAAATCCATGTACAAGCTTTTTTTTATTATTATTATTAGTTAAGGTATTACAAATGTGTCCTCATCCCCCCCTTTAACCCCCAACCTCCCCCACACACACAAACTCATGCTCCCATCCCCCCATTGTCCATGTCCATTGGTTTGGCTTATATACATGTATACAAGTCCTTCTGTTGATCTCTTCCCCTTACCCCCGCCCTCCCCTACTTTCCTTCTGGGGATTGATAGCCTGATCGCTGTTTCTCAGTCTTTGGGTCTGTCCCTTTTCATCAGTCTATGTTGTTCTCTATAATCCACAAATGAGTGAGATCATGTGGTATTTATCTTTCTCTGACTGGCTTATTTCACTTAGCATAATGCTCTCCAGTTCCATCCATGCTGTTGCAAAAGGCAAGAGTTCCTTTTTTTTTTTACCGCAGCATAGTATTCCATTGTGTATATGTACCACAGTTTTCTAATCCACTCATCTGCTGATGGGCACTTAGGCTGTTTCCAAATCTTAGCTATGGTGAATTGTGCTGCTATGAACATAGGGGTGCATATATCCTTTCTAATTGGCGTTTCTGGTTTCTTGGGATATATTCCTAGGAGTGGGATCACAGGGTCAAATGGGAGTTCCATTTTTAGTCTTCTGAGGTAGCTCCATACTGTTCTCCACAGTGGCTGCACCAGTCTGCATTCCCACCAGCAGTGCAGAAGGGTTCCTTTTTCTCCACATCCTCTCCAACACTTGTTGTTTGTTGATTTGTTGATGATAGCCATTCTGACAGGTGTGAGATGATAACGCATTGTTGTTTTGATTTTTTTCTTATTAAGTTGAGAACTTTCAATTTTTCATTTAAAGATGGCAAGTTATGGCATTTCTTTGGTATATTTGAATTGCCTCATTTACTTTTGCTCTTTGGGGCTATTACTAAGTAAAATAAGTGTTACTTGAACACAAACACTGTGATAGTATGACAGTCGATCTGATAAGCAAGACAGCTACTAAGTGACTAATGGGTGGATAGCATATACACCATGGATAAGCTGGACAAAGGGATGATTGATATCCCAGGTAGGATGGGGCAGAATGGTGAGGGACTTCATCATACTATTCATAACGGCAGGCAATTTAAAATGTATGAATCATTTATTTCTGGAATTTCCCATTTAATATTTTCAGACCACAGTTAACCATGGGTAACTGAAACAGCAAAAGTGAAACTATGGATAAGAGAGGACTACTGTATATGAAAGAGGGTATAAAATGATTTTCTAGCCAGGTTTTGCTGTTGTTTGGTAAGTTTCAAATCAAGTTGTTTAATATAACATCTAGTACATGTTATAATCAAGTTTTTTTCTGAAGAAAAATAAAAGATCCCAACCAGTGTGGCTCGGTGGTTGAGCATTGACCCATGTACCAGATGATTGCTGGAACCACTCTGGGTCAGGGCACATGCCCAGGTTTCATGCTCGATCCGAAGCAGGGGGCGTGCAGAAGGGAGCCAATTGATGTTGGTATTTATCTCACATTGATGTTTCTATCTCTCTCCCTCTCCCTTCCTCTTTCTCTGAAATCAATAAAAAACGTTTAAAAAAGATAAAAGACAGCAAACAAGAAAGAAACTTGGAATTTAGAGTTACCGACTCAGGTATAAATTAGAGTTCTAGAAGGAAAGGAAACAAAAGGAATAGTTGAGAGCTTTCAGAACTGAGAAGAGACACCATAGTAGAGCAGCCAAAGAGAAAAGACAGATTACTTTCAAAGAAAGGAAAAACACTAGACTGCTGACAGCTAATTCCCAACAGCAACATTGGAGCCAATAGACAATTGAATGATAGCTTTAATGTGCGAACAGAAAACAACTACCAACTTATAATTGTATAGCTTGCAAACGCACATTTCAAGGAAGAGAGTGAAATATAGAGAACATGCCACCAGTAGAACTTCAATAAAGGACATCCCAAAGGTAGAATAAAAGTCATCTCAGATATCAGAGATGCAGATAGGAGAGAAGAGCAAAGCATGTGAAAAATAAATGGATAAACCTAAATAAATATTAACTGTATAAAAGTAAATAAGTCTTAGAGGGTTGAAGTATATAAATATATAGAATTGAAATACAACATTAACACACATTGAGAAGGAGCAGTAAATTAGTCTAGCATTTTAAGTTCCTTATGTTGTCTGGATAAAGAGTATTGATTAGTTTAAAATTTTTGTAAGATTTCATATTGCAATGTGAGGGATGACCATTTAAAAGTAAAATTAGAGGGTAAAAGCTTGAAATTGGGAAAGAAATAAACTGTGGAATAAGAAAAGGTGAGAAAGAAGGAAAAGGAACATGGGAAAGAGGAACTTATAACACAAAAATAAGGTGGTAGATTTAACCCAAATATTAAGTAGCTAAAATGAACAAAGATTGTCAGTTAAGTTGTTTATTGAGAAATATTAAAAACACAATGGAGCAAAAAATGTTGAAAGGCAAAAAGTGGAGAAAGTATATAGCATAAAATAGCATACAACCCAACTTGATCTATAGATTCAAGACAATTCCTAAGAAATCTTAGCTAGCTTCTTTGCAGAAATTGATAAGTTGACCCTAAAATTAATATGGAAAATAAAAGAGATCAAAATATCCAAAACAATCTTGAAAAAGAAGAACAAAGTTGAAGTACTCACATTTCCCATCTTCAAAACTTACTGTAGAGCTACAGTAATCAAGACAGTGTGGCACTGATATAAAGGTAGACATATAGATCAATGAAAGAGAACTGAAAGTGAAGAAATATACTCTAAAATTTACAGTAAATTGATTTTTTATAAGGATTCCAATACATTCAATGAAGAAAGAATAATCTCTTTAACAAATGGTTCTGGGACTGCTGGGTGTCCACGTGCAAAAAGAATTGTTGGCCAATTCTCTTTTTTTATTCTTTGTTGTTGTTAATCCTCACTGGATGATATTTTTCTCATTGATTTTCAGAGTGAACCGGAGGGAAGGAAAGGGGGGCTGGGGAGAGAGAGAGAGATGTGAGACACATCCACATCAACTGGTTGCCTCCTGAAAGTGCCCCAACCAGGGGCGGGGAGTAAACCCTCAACCCAGGTACGTGCCCTTGACCAGAATCAAACCTGAGATTCTGGTGTACAGGCTGATGCTCTAACCACTCAGAACAGCGGTTCTCAACCTGTGGGTCGCAAACAATGAAAATACATCCTGCATATCAGATATTTACATTACGATTCATAACAGTAGCAAAATTACAGTTATGAAGTAGCAACAAAAATAATTTTATGGTTGGGGGTCACCATAACAAGAGGAACTGTATTAAAGGGTCGCGGCATTAGGAAGGTTGAGAACCACTGACTTAGAAACACCAGTCAGGGCAATTTTTTAATTTTTATTTATTTTTATTTTTATTTATTTATTTTTTTAATATATTTTATTGATTTTTTACAGAGAGGAAGGGAGAGAGATAGAGAGTTAGAAACATCGATGAGGGAGAAACATCGATCAGCTGCCTCCTGCACACCCCCCACTGGGGATGTGCCCGCAACCCAGGTACATGCCCTTGACCGGAATCGAACCTGGGACCTTTCGGTCCGCAGGCCGACGCTCTATCCACTGAGCCAAACCGGTTTCGGCCAGGGCAATTTTTTAAATCCTCACTCAAGGACATACAGAGAGAGAGAGGGAGGGGAGAAAGTAGGAGAGAGAGAGAGAGAGAGAGAGAGAGAGAGAGAGAGAGAGAGAGACATTGATACATTGATGTGAGAGGAAACATCAATGGGTTGCTTTCGGTATGTGCTCCAAACAGGGATGGAACCCAAAACCTGGGTATGTGCCATGACTGGGAATCAAACTCTCGGCCTTCCAGTGCATAGGATGATGCTCCAATGAACTGAGCCATTCTGGCCTGGCTTCTTATTCATTTTTTAAAATGTCACTTGGATTTAACACTGGGTTTCATGAAATCAACAAAAGTACACACTTTGCTGTCTGTGCATAGGCTGAATAACAACTGTGAAGTGACTAATTGCCAACAAACTGGTAAAGAAGTGATGTGATTGGTAATTGATCATGATGCACATCTCTTATTTAAGTACTTATATGTGTACTGATAAGCTAGCATTAAGTCTGTATTTATGCAATAATTGGTGTTATTTAACCTAACAGTGGTAACTGAAGTTTGTGCATATTGCAACCAAGCAAAGTGAGAACTATCTGTATACATGCTTTACTTATTAGATTTTACGGTCAAGAGCTATACGACACACGTAGTACAGAACCATGCAATATTATGCTTCCATTTCTTCCCTTCCAACATTTACACTATTTTGGGCATATGTTTTACATTTACTTGTTAGAAATCCACAAAATATTGATCATTTTTGCTTTAAACTCTTGCTGTCTTTAAGAGATTTAAGTTATAAGAAAAAAAGGCATTTTACCTACCCACATATTTACTATTTCCAGTGCTCTGCATTGCTTTGTGTAGATCTAGGTTTTCATACTGTAACAGCACTGTAGGACTTCCTTTAACATTTCTTGGAGTTCAGGTCTTCTGGTGATTAAGTCTTTCAGCTTTTGTATATCTGAAAAACATTTTACCTCTGTTTTGAAAGATATATTTACTAGGTTGACTTTTCTGTCACTATTTTCAAGATGTTGCATTGCCTTCTGACTTGCATTTTTCTTTCTTGTCTTTTTAATAAGAAGAGACCTTAGATTTTTTTAAATGGTTTTATTGATTTTGAGAGAGAGAGGAAGGGAGAGGGAAAGAGATAGAGAAACATTGATATCTGTTGTCTCCCACAGGCACCCCAACCTGGAATCAACCCCCCAACTTCGGTATGTGCCCCAACCAACCTTTCAAGCATGGGATGACACTCAACCAACTGAGCCACAGAGGCCAGGGCTGGCTTGCATTTTAGTGATGAGAAATCTCCTGTCCTCTGTATGTAAATATTCTCTCTCTCTCTCTCTCTCTCTCTCTCTCTCTCTCTCTCTCTCTCTCCCTCTCTCTCCCTCTCTCCTTTTAACATTTTCTCTACCACTGGTTTTAAGCAATTTGATTATCATGTGCCTTGGTACATGTGCTTTGGTTTTCTCCATGTTTCTTGGGCTCAGGGTTCACTGATCTAATTTTTGAGTGCTCAGTATTTAGCACACTTACCCGACATGTTGCAGATAAATCAGTAAATATTTCCTGAATCAAACGGAATGATTTAGTAAGGTATACTAACTATATGAATGTACCTATTTGGATTTTTAAATATTTTAATTTTTTTAACCAAAGTCACTTTCACCTACAAGTATTATGTTTTTTTCTGAGCCTTACTCTCACTCCAGCTTTTCCCACCTACTGTCTTGTGTTTTAAGATCCACTATATCTAATTTATTTTTCGTGTTGCAACCTGTCATGCTCTTTCATGCTTCTGTGCCTTTGCACATACTATTCCCTCTGCTTTTACCTCTTTTGTCTGCCTGGAGAACTACTATTCAACTTTCAAGACCCAGCTCAGATGATTCAACTTCCAAGGAGCTTAAGACGTCTTGACTCAAAACCCTTTCCCATCTGATTGAGCAATTCTTCATCAGGGACCACCCTTAGTTTGTAAATAGTTCCATAATTGCAAAATTCACATTTGTTTACCTGAACACTTCTAGCACTTAGCCCTAATGTCAGGCACATTGAGGTGGTCAGAAATCATTACTTGAATAAATTAGAGTTGGGAGAAATTTAAGAAAAGCAATAAAAAATTATGAGAAAGTGATATGAGGTTGGATTAAGTTGTTTTCAAATAAAAATTTTATTGAGGTACACAAACAGAAAATATATGCAAATCTTAAGTGTACATCTTCACGATTTTTCACCAAAAAAATGCATTCATGTAGCCAGTGCCCAGATCAAGAATTAGAATACACCCCAGAGGCCAGCCTGGTCCCTTTCCCAGTCACTATCTCACCTGTAGTAACCATTATTCTAACTTCTGACACCAGAGATGAGTTTTACCTCTATAACAATGTATTACATTCTCCTGCTACTACCAATGGCTAAGACTTATTAAGTACTTCTTATATAGCAAGAACAGTCCTTCCTTCTTTCCTTTATCTTCACTAAAGGACATTTTCCCATTGATTTTTAGAGAGACTGGAAGGGAGAGGGAGGGACCGAGAGAAACACCAATGTGAGAGAGACACATTGATTGGTTGCCTCCTGCACGCATCCTGATCAGGGCCAGGGAACCTGCAACAAAGGTATGTGCCCTTGACTGGAATTGAACCTGGGACCCTTTAGTCCTCAGGCCGACTCTCTATCCACTGAGCCAAACAGGCCAGAATGATATGTCAGTAGTTTAAAAGCTATTACTATTGGAGAGAAAACAAGATGGCCGCATAGGTAAACACCGGAAATTGCTGCCTCGCACAACCACTTCAAAAATACAACTAAAAGACAAAACGGACATCATCCAGAACCACAGGAAGGCTGGCTGAGTGGAAATTCTACAACTAGAAAGAAAGAGAAAAGCACACTGAGACTCAGAGGAGGTGCAGAAGTAAATGCAGAGGTACGGAGGTGCATGCGGAAAAAGCTGGCAACTGAGGACGCAGTTGTCTTTTTCAATCGGGAGGGAGTCTCAAGCTCCCGACTGCTCTGAACTTAAGTTCCAGGCAAGTCTCTGGGGACCCAGACTCATACGGGGAGAAACTGGACTGTCTGGCATCAGGTGGAACTCGAGGGTGGCTTTCTCTCAGAGGTGCTTGCAGTGATTACCGCGGGAGATTGAGACGCGGGACATCTTAGGGTAGGACTGAGGATCTGCCATAGCTGTTTGCTCCACCCTGTTGATTCTCTGAGACCCTGCCCCACCCAAGCTGTGTGCAGAGGCTTTTGCATATGAATGGCCTGGCCCTTTGCAATCTAAAATTACCTAACAAACTGCAGCTGGGTCAGAGAGACCCAGAACATCCAAAAGAAGGCCCAAGGTCCCACAGCAGCTTGCATTGCTTCACAGCTGGCCCTCATTTGGGCACCTCCAAACCCCAAACAAGGAAGGGGAATCTGCAGATCTCCTGGGTAGTCTCAGGCAGAGGCTAAATTAGCACCTCCTTAGAGATCCAAGAGCCAGTGTACCCAGTGGTCAGAGTGGGACCATCCAGATTACAACTCCTCAGATCCATAAGGGACACACTCAGAGGGCAGACTCCGTGAACACCAAAGCCCCACTGAAGCAAGTCTTGCCCCAGAAGGGTGTCTCTAGCACAGACGTTCTCCCACTGCAGACACAGCTGATTCTCACAGCCAATTGGCCTGGAGGTTAATTCCTTCCAGTGATACCTACAATAATCAAGGCTTAACTACAACAAGACTGTGCACAAAGCCCACAAAGGAGTGCACCAAGAGTGTCCACCTCAGGTAATTGGGGATGCTGAGCCACTGGGCCCTATAGGACACCTAGCACAGAAAGCCACTCTATCTACACAGGGAAGCATAAAAAATGTGGAGACAAAGAAACAGATCACAATTGACAGAAATGGAGGAAAGCAAACTACTGGATATAGAGTTCAAAACCACGGTTATAAGGTTTTTCAAGAATTTTCTAGAAACCGCTGATAAATTTAGTGAGACCCTCAAGAAATCTAGTAAGACCCTTGAGTATATGAACAAGGACCAACTAGAAATTAAGCATACACTGACTGAAATAAAGAATATTATACAGAGTTCCAACAGCAGTCTAGAGGATCGCAAGAATCAAGTCAAAGATTTGAAATACGAAGAAGTAAAAAACACCCAACTGGAAAAACAAAAAGAAAAAAGAATCCAAAAACATGAAGATAGTGTAAGGAGCCTCTGGGAAAACTTCAAGCGTACCAACATCCAAATTATGGGGGTGCCAGAAGAAGAGAGAGAGCAAAATATTGAAAACCTATTTGAAGAATTAATGACAGAGAACTTCCCCTACCTGGTGAAAGAAATAGACTTACAAGTCCAGGAAGTGCAGAGAACCCCAAATAAAAGGAATCCAAAGAGGACCACACCAAGACACATCATAATTAAAATGACAAGAGCAAAAGACAAAGAGAGAATATTAAAAGCAGCAAGAGAAAAAAACTCAGTTACCTACAAGGGAGAACCCATACGAATGCCAGCTGACTTCTCAACAGAAACTATGCAGGCCAGAAGGGAGTGGCAAGAAATATTCAAAGTGATGAATAGCAAGAACCTACAACCAAGATTACTTTACCCAGCAAAGCTATCATTAAGTATTGAAGGTCAGATAAAGAGCTTCACAGATATGAAAAAGCTAAAGGAGTTCATCACCACCAAACCAGTATTATATGAAATGCTGAAAGGTATCCTCTAAGAAGAGGAAGAAGAAGAAAAAGGTAAAGATACAAATTATGAACAACAAATACACATCTATCAACAAGTGAATCTAAAAATCAAGTGAATAAATAATCTGATGAACAGAATAAACTGGTGAATATAATAGAATCAGGGGCATAGAAAGGGAGTGGACTGACTGTTCTCGGGTGGGGGGAAAGGGGTGTGGGGGTGCAGGAAGAAACTGGGCAAAAATCATACACCTATGGATGAGGACGGGGGGGGGGTGGTAAGGGCAGAGGGTGGTGTGGGAACCAGGTGGAGGGGAGCTATGGGGGGGGGGGAAAGAGGAACAACTGTAATAATCTGAACAATAAAGATTTAATTTAAAAAAAATAAATAAATAAAAACTATTACTATTCATTGCCTGACATTGGAAAACCGTGAATGTCAGAACAAGGGAAAGCTGGATATAGAGTCTCCCAGGCACTAGGGTTAGGTGCCCTTTATATGCCAGTACTACATAGTTGTTGAAAGCCACATCTGCCTGAGTTCAAACCCCAGCTCCACCAATTGCTAACTATGTGGCTTTAGGCAACTGAATCCTTGTGTGCCTCAGTTTTCTCATCTGTAAAACATAGATACTAATAGTATCTACATCATAAGATTGTTGTGAAGGTTAAAGGAAACAGTCCCAGAAGGTGGTATGTGCTTCATTCATTCAATCATTCATTCATCCATTCAACAAATATTTGCTCAGTGCCTACCATGTTCCAGGCACTGTGATTGGTGCTGAGGATGTATCAGTGAAAAAAGTCAATGATCCCTGCCTACTTGGAAAAGTTTGTTTATATTTATATTTTAGGAGGGTAACGGATTTATAAGACAAGGTAACAATTATGACAACATATGTTTATATAGCATTTGCTATGTGTCTGGCATTGCTCTGAGGGTCTTAAGAATATTAATTCAGGAAGATGGCTGCCGATGGGAAGGCAGACTGCAAGATAGTGTGTGAGTGAGAGAATGAAAGGAGAGTGTGTGGACATACAGGGAGTGTATATTTGTGGATGAGGGACAGCTATACTCCAAGGGAATGTTGGGTACTGCCAGACCGGGCTCCCCTGACCGGGAAGCCTCCACTGCTGCTGAAATCTCTCCTGGAGTGACTGGCTCTGCCACGGAGACCGCACCATCTTGAAGGAGAGAGTGGCTGTTATCAGAAGCCTATACATCCCAGGACTCTACAACCACAACACCCAGGGACCAGCTGTGAACCCAGGAACACCGGATCTCACGCAGCACAAATATGCTGACTTGGATGAGCTCTGAACCTTCTCACGGAAAGGTCAGATTTTGCCTAGCCCTAGGGAAAGGTGAGGTCTGTGATTCAGGCTGGAGAGAGAAATGCGCACAACGGGATCTAGAGGTTCGGGAGAAGTCTTCGCCCCACAAAATCCACAGCCATTGGGGCTAACATGATCCACAAATGTGGAAAGGGAACTGCAGGGCTGCTGGCAGAAGGGAACTCTAAAAATCTACCCATAGCTGGACTGAGCACAAAAGGCAGCTTGAAATTTTCCAAGTGTGCCAGCTGCTTAGTGCCAGGGGGAAAAAAAAGACGTGCACAGAGACATTCACAGAGTTTCCAACAGTGCAGGAAGGTAAAAGTCGCGAGTTCGTGCACTTACTCTGGCTCTTTTTTTCTCTTTAAATCCTTGCTTTTTTTAAAAAAAAATTTTTTAAAAATATATTTTATTGATTTTCCACAGTGAAGAGGGGAGAGGGATAGAGAGTTAGAAACATCGATGAGAGAGATCGATCAGCTGCCTCCTGCACGCCCCCCAGTGGGGATGTGCCTGCAAACAAGGTACATGCCCTTGACCGGAATCGAACCTGGGACCCTTCAGTCCGCAGGCCGACGCTCTATCCATTGAGCCAAACCAGTTCAGCAAATCCTTGCTTTTGATTACTAAGCCCAGTACATAGGATCACCCAATTGGGGACACTCATAGAGACTGCAGGGGAAAGTTGTTTTTGTGGAACCTAGGGATCAGAATGGGGAGTAACGATCAGAGAACCAGCTCTGGGGCAGTCCATTCACCCAAACCAGTATTAAGTGTGACAGGGAAAACAAAATCTAAATACTGGCTAGAGAGGACTTATAGCCCCGGAGGTTAATCCAGAAACACTGCCACCCAGGGGTTGAATCACAAATTGACCCTTATTTAAGCACAAATAAAGGAATCTAAGAAATAAAGAAATATTGTCTGCTTGAAAATCAAGACTGTGGCTTACAACACAGAGGATCAGTGGAACCCAGGGAACTTCAACACTGTCCTGACTACCTGACAGGAAATAGGCGTGCAAAACAGAACAGTAGAGGAAGTGAATGACCTTCACTACTGCACATTTTTATTTTTCCATCTTTTACTTAAGAAACTATTTTTTTTCATTTTTCCTCATTTGATTTTACCTTTTTAATTATTATATTTTTATGTTTAATCAGTATTATTACTACTACTATTTTACCTTGTTTTTAAAGTGTCATTTTATTTTCTTTTATTTTGGGATTAGTGTTCTACATTCTATTTTCATTTTTCCTTTAGCATCATTTTACCCTATCTCAACTTTACCTTTATGCCAACACTCTCTACCTCACTTTTCCCCTTTTGTTGTCCTGTTTCTCTTACCCTATTCCTGATTTAGATTTTCCCTATTCCTTCTTTCTATCCCCTGTTAAAAATTCACCCTACTTATATATCTAATTTCTGATCCCCTGCTCTAAGTCCATACATACCTCTCTCTTCTCTTTCATCACTATCCAAATTTTTTCTCTCTTCCCTTTTATTTGTTTGTTTTTGTTGTTGTTATTGTTTTTTGTTTTTTTGTTTTTGTTCTAGGTTTTTATGTTTGTTTATTTTTTTGTTTTGCCTTGCTTTCTTTCTGTTCCATTGTTGTTGTTTGCTTGATTGTTGAATAGATTGTGTGTGGTTTTGCTTGTTTGTGAGATTGGTTCCCTTTTTTTGTTTTTGTTTGTTTTTGGCTTCTGTTTTTTCCTTTCCTCGCTTGTTATTAGTTGTTGTTTGTAGTTTGCATTCATCTCTGGGTTTTTTTGTTTGCATTTTGGGGGATTAGTGGTTGTTCTATTTGAGTTTTCTCCCCATATAAATAGATTTTCCCCCTTCTTTTTTATTCTCTTTCTCTTCTCTCTTACTTTTTTTCCTTTTCTCAATATCATTTTTGCACTCCTTTTTTTTTTCTTATGCCCTAATTCTCTTTTCTCTGATGGTCACCTTTATTTGGGATTATTAGTATTGTGAATACATTTGGGTTCAGTGCCTTGTGCATTATGCCTTGTTGTGTTGTATTTTGTGCAGTTAAATCAACACAGTAGAGAGAGCACTACATAACCAGATACCTGGAGAAGAGACATCATGGGGAGTCAAAGAAACAGCCCACATATGAAAGAAAATGAGGCATCACCAGAAAAAGAAGTAAATGAAATGGAGGCAAGCAATATGTCAGAGAAAGAATTCAGACAAATGGTCCTTGAAAAGAATGGAAGGCAAATTCAAAAATATGTGTAAGAACCAAGAGGAAATTAAGAAGAACAAGGAAGAAATGAAAAATGACATCGTTGCTATAAAGAACTCAATAGAAAGCATCAACAGTAGACTAAAAGAAGCAGAGGACCGCATGAGTGAGCTAGAAGACATGGTAAGAAAAATACCCAAGCAGAGCAGCATCTAGAAAAAAAACTTAAAAAACAGGAGGAGAACCTAAGGGAACTTTGGGACAACACAAAACGAAACAACATCTGCATAATAGAAATGCCAGAAGGAGAGGAAACTGAGCAAGGAATTTAAAACCTGTTTGAAGAAATAATGACAGAAAACTTCCCTGATATAGGGAAGAAAAAACTCACACATATCCAAAAATCTTACAGAGTCCCAATCAAAATGAAACTCAGAAGACCGATGCCAAGGCGCATTATAATTAAATTGGCAAACACCAACGACAAAGTAAGAATATTAAAAGCAGTCAGAGACAGAAAGTTACCTAAATTCACGCAAGATTTGAATTTTACGCCATTTGTGCCATAAAGTGTTGCCAACAACAACCAAAAAAAGATAGCATGACAGCTGACAGTTCAGGGTTATTAAAAATGGAGCGCTACATGAAAGAACAATGCGTTTTCATTGTTGAGCAATATTTTAAAAATAATGAAGGTTTGGCAGCTACATTTTGCAATTTTCGTGCAAAATATGGTCGAAATAGTGATTTAACTTCATCAACTGTGAAGAGATTAATTAAAAAATTTAGGGAGACTGGATCAATTAGTGATCTTAAACACTCTGGCCATCCTTCAACAAGTTGTTCAACACAAAACATTGAAGCAGTTCGTGAGAGTGTTTCTGAGAGTCCAGGGACATCAATTTGGCACTGTGGTCAAGAATTGGACATTTTGAGAAGCTCTCTATAGCATATTCTCACGAAAGATTTGCATCTTTATGCTTACAAAGTTCAATTGACTCAAGAACTGAAGCCTACTGACCAAGTACAGCAAATAGAGTTTGTTGAATGGATTATGGAACAACAACAAGTGGATGCTGATTTTTCGAACAAAATCATCTTCAGCTCTGGTTTGGTTAATTGACAAAATTGTCACATTTGGGGTTCAGAAAATCCATGAGTGATTGTTGAAAAACAAATGCATCCACAACGTGTCACTGTTTGGTGCAGATTTTGGGCTGGAGGCATCATCGAACCATTCTTCTTCGAAAATGCGGTTGCTCAGGCATAACAGTTAATGGTGCTCACTATCGTGACATGATAATCCATTTTTTGTGCCTAAATTGCAAGATATGGATGTGGACGACATGTGGTTTCAACAAGATGGTGCCACATGCCATACAGTCCGAGAAACAATTCAATTACTGCATGAGTCATTTCCTGGTCGTGTAATTTCTGTTTTGGTGATCAGAATTGGCTGCCCAGATCATGCGATTTAACACCGTTGGACTTTTTTCTTTGGGGTTTTTTGAAGTCTAAGGTATATGCCAACAAGCCCACGGCCACCCACACCTTGAAGGAGGAAATTGAGCACTGTAACAATGAAATTCAGCCACATTTATGCAAAACGACCATGGAAAATTTCAACAAAAGAGTGTGTATGTGCCAGCAAAGCTGTGGAGGTCATTTACCCGATATGCTATTCCATACATAACCCTATACTGTCTACTTTATGAATCAATAAAAAACTTACAATTTTTAATTATAAACTTGTGTTTTATATCAAAATTAATTCTTGCGTGAATTTTGGGACACCCTTTATAAAGGATCCCCCATCAGACTAGGGACTGATTTCTCAACAGAAACACATCAGGCCAGAAGGAAATGGAATGAAATATACAAAGTCATGCAAAGCAAGGGTCTGAATCTAAGAATACTGTACCCAGCAAGGCTATCAATCAAAATTAAGGGTGAAATCAGGAGCTTCACAGAAAAAAAAGGACTAAGGGAGTTTATTACCACCAAACCAGCAATGCAAGAATTGCTAAAGGGCCTGCTATAAAAAGAAGAAATAGCGAAGAAGGAACATAGACATAAAGAATAAAAATGGGAGAGAGAGGCTCTTCCTTTCCGTCTGGCTGCAGCCATCAGGTAAACCAAGATGGGCGTTTACAAGTACATCCAGGAGCTATGGAGGAAGAAGCAGTCCGATGTAATGTGCTTCCTTCTCCGGGTGCACTGCTGGCAGTACTGCCAGCTCTCTGCGCTCCACAGGGTCCCCTGCCCCACCCGGCCAGACAAAGTGCAGAGGCTGGATTACAAGGCCAAGCAAGGTTATTTCATATATCGGATTCGTGTGCACCATGGTGGCCACAAGAGCCCTGTTCCTAAGGGTGCGACCTACGGCAAGCCTGTCCATCACGATATTAACCAGTTGAAGTTTGCTTGAAGTCTTCAGTCTGTTGCCAAGGAGGGAGCTGAACGCCACTGTGAGGCTCTGAGAGTCCTGAATTCTTACTGGGTTGGTGAAGGTTCCACATACAAATTCTTTGAGGTTATTCTCATTGATCCATTCCATAAAGCTATCAAAAGAAATCCTGACAACTAGTGGATCGCCAAATCAGTCCACAAGCACAGGGTGATGATGCGAGGGCTGACATCTGCAGGTTGCAAGAGCCATGGCCTTGGGAAGAGCCACAAGTTACACCACACTATTGGTGGTTCTCACCATGCAGCTTGGAGAAGGCACAATACTCTCCAGCTCCACCGTTACTGCTAATATAAGTAATGTTTGTAAAATTCTTACCTAATAAATAATTTATGATAGTCATGTCTGCTTAAAAAAAAAGGAATAAAAATAGCAACAAACAAGTACCTATCAATAACTTTAAATGTAAATGGATTAAATTCCCCAATCAAAAGACATAGGGTAACAGGTAAGAAAACATGACCCATATATCTGTTGTCTACAGGAAACCCACCTCAAAAAAAGGACTCACACAGACTGATGGTGAAGGGAATGGAAAAAGGTTATTCAGGAAAATGGAAATGAAAAAAAAAAGCTGGGGTAGCAATACTGATATCTGACAAATTAGATCTCAAAGTGAATGACATACCAAGAGATAAGGAAGGCCACTTCATAATACTAAAGGAAGCAATCTAACAAGAAGAAATAACTCTGGTAAACATATATGCACCCAATACAGGAGCAACCAAGTACATAAAAATACTTCTAGAGGATATGAAGGGAGAGATTGACAGCAATACAGTCATAGTAGGGGACTTTAATACCCCACTATCACCATTGGACAAATCCTATAAACAAAAAATCAGCAAAGAAACATCAATCCTAAATAACTCACTAGATCAGACGGAATTAATTGACATCTTCAGAATATTTCACCCCAAAGCCACAGAATACACATTCTTCTGAAGTGCACATGGGTCATTTTTAAAGATAGACCATACATTGGGTCACAGGCAAAGTCTCTTCAAATTCAAGAAGATAGAAATCATAGTAAGCATCTTCTCAGATCACAATGGCATAAAACTAGAAATCAACTACAATAAAAACAATTTTAAAAAATCTAACACCTGGAGGCTAAATTAACACTGACTGGGTTACCAGAGAGATTAAAGAAATAAAAAGCATCATGGCAACAAATGACAATGAAAACAAAACAATCAAAAATCTATGGGACATAATGAAAGCAGTCTTGAGAGGGAAGTTCATAGCTCTACAAGCCTACCTCAAAAAACAAGAAACAATGGTAATAAATTACCTAACCCTACAACTCAAGGAGTTAGAAAGAGAGCAACAAGAAAAGCCCAGTGTAAGCAGAAGGAAGGAAATAATAAAGATCAGAGCAGAGATAAATGACATAGAGACAAAAAAAATACAAAAGATCAACAAAACCAAGAGCTGGTTCTTTGAAAGGATAAACAAGATGATGAACCTCTAGCCAGGCTCACCAAGAAGCAAAGAGAGAGGACCCAAATACACACAATCAGAAATGAAAGAGGTGAAATAACCTATTCCACAGAAATAAAATGATTTTGAAAAAAATACTATGAACAACTCTATTCTAACAAAAAGGACAACCTAGAAGAAATGGACATATTCCTAGAAAAATACAAGTTTCCAAAACTCAACCAAGAAGAATAAAAAAAACTGAATAGGCTGATAACTACCAAAGAAGTTGAAACAGCAATAAAAAATCTTCCAGCAAAAAAAAAAAAAAAAAAGCCTTGGTCTGGACAGCTATACAGGGGAGTTTTACCAAGCATTCAAAGAAGAAATAAAACCTATCCTCCTCAGACTATTCCAAAAAATTCAAGAGGAAGGCACACTTATAAGCTCTTTCTATGAAGCCAGCATTATCCTAATTCCAAAACCATATAGACACCACACAAAAAAAGAGAACTACAGGCCAATATCCTTGATGAACATAGATGCTAAAATCATCAACAAAATTCTAGCAAATTGGGTTCAGCAATACATCAGAAAGATCATACACCATGACCAAGTGGGATTTATTCTGGGGATGCAAGGATGGTACAATACCCACAAATCAATAAATGTAATATGTCACATAAACAAACTGAGAGACAAAAATCACATAATCATATCAATTGATTCAGAAAAAGCATTTGACAAAACTCTTTTTTGATTAAAACTCTCAGCAAAGTGGGAATAGAAGGATCATACCTCAACATAATAAAAGCCCTATATGACAAACCAACAGCCAGCATAATACTCAATGGGCAAAAACTAAACCCATTTCCCCTAAGAATAAGAACAAGACAAGGATGTTCACTTTCACCACTCCTGTTCGGCATAGTACTAGAAGTACTAGCCATAGTGATCAGACAAGAAGAAGAAATAAAAGGCACCCAAATTGGAAAAGAAGTAAAACTGTCCTTATTTGCAGATGACATGATACTATACATAGAACACCCCAAAGACTCCATCAAAAAACTACTAGACCTAATAAATGATTTTGGCAATGTAGCAGGATACAAAATTAACACCCAGAAATCTATGGCCTTTTTATACACCAATAATGAACTCACAGAAAGAGACATGAAAATAAAATCCCATTTACCATTGCACCAAAAAAAATTAAGATACCTAGGAGTGAGGAAAATGGCGGAGGTATAAACGGACGTGTCCTGTGCCTTGTCCTGGAGCAGATAAGGGTGAGCAGCTGAAAAGGGTAACATACAGCCCGAATAGGCAGAGGATTTTCAGCTGAGAGACTGTCTGAAGCTGGGAAGGACCGAGAACTCCCAGAAAAAAAAAGGACAGTTGGAGACTGCGGCTGAAACCTCTCTCGGTGCGCCAGCTCAGCAGCAGAGACCGCGCCATCTTGGGTAGCTGTTGCTGACGTCCAGAGATCAGCTTCTAACCTGGAAACCCGAGGATTTCAAGCAGCATGACTGCGTGAACTCAGACGAGCACTGCTTCTTCTCACGGAAAGCAGAGAGAGAACTTCATAACCAAACACCTGGAGAAGAGAGATCATGGTGAAACAAATAACCAACCCACATATGAAAGAAAAACAGACATCATCAGAAAAGGAAGTAAACGAAATGGAGGCAATGGAGGCAAGCAACCTGTCAGAGAAAGAATTCAGAGAAATGGCCATAAGGTGGATGAAAAAAATGGAAGACAGTTTCAACAATATATGTAGGAACCAAGAGGAAATGAAGAAGAACCAAGAGGAAATGAAGAGAAACCAAGAAGAAATGAAAAATGACATCACTGCTATAAAGAACTCAGTAGAAAGCATCAACAGTAGACTAGAAGAAGCAGAGGACCACATAAGCGAGCTAGAAGACAAGGTAGGAAAAAATACCCAAACAGAACAGCTTCTAGAAAAAAAAATTAAAAAGCAGGAGGAGAGCCTAAGAGAACTCTGGGACAAAGCTAAACAAAACAACATCCGAATAATAGGGATGCCAGAAGGAGAGGAAACTGAACAAGGAATAGAAAACCTGTTTGAAAAAATAGTAACAGAAAATTTCCCTGATATAGGGAAGAAAAAACTAACATAAATCCAAGAAGCTCAGAGAGTCCCAAACAAAATGAACCCAAAAAGACCGACACCAAGGCACATAATAATTAAATTGGCAAACACCAACGACAAAGCAAAAATCTTTTATATATATATATATTTTATTGATTAAGATATTACATATGTGTACCCTCTACCACCCCCCCCCCCGCTCATCCCCTCACCCCCCCCGTTGTCCGTGTCCATTGGTTAGGCCTATATGCTTGCATATAAGTCCTTTGGTTGATCTTTACCCCTTGCCCCCACCCTCCCCTACCTTCCCTCCAAGGCCCGACAGTCCAATCAATGCCTCTCCGTCTCTGGATCAGTCCTTGTTCATCAGTTTATGTTATTCATTATATTCCACAAATGAGTGAGATCCTGTGGTATTTATCCGCTCTCCAGTTCCATCCATGCTGTGGCAAATGGTAAGAGTTCCTTTTTCTTCTTCCTCTTCTTAAAGAATACCTTTCAGCATTTCATATAATGCTGGTTTGGTGGTGATGAACTCCTTTAGCTTTTTCTTATCCGTGAAGCTCTTTATCTGACCTTCCATTCTGAATGATAGCTTTGCTGGATAAAGTAATCTTGGTTGCAGGTTCTTGCTATTCATCTCTTTGAATATTTCTTGCCACTCTCTTCTGGCCTGCATAGTTTCTGTTGAGAAATCAGCTGACAGTCGAATGGGTACTCCCTTGTAGGTAACTGACTGTCTTTCTCTTGCTGCTTTTAAGATTCTCTCTTTGTCTTTTGCTCTTGGCATTTTAATTATGATGTGTCTTGGTGTGTTCCTCTTTGGATTCCTTTTGTTTGGGGTTCTCTGCGCTTCCTGGACTTGTAGGTCCCTTTCTTTCACCAGGTAGGGGAAGTTTTCTGTCATTATTTCTTCAAAAAGGTTTTCAATATCTTGCCCTCTCTCTTCTTCTGGTACCCCTATAATTCTGATGTTGGTATGCTTGAAGTTGTCCCAGAGGTTCCTTACACTATCTTCATATTTTTTTAATCTATTTTCTTTTTTCTTTTTCAGTTGGGTATTTTTTGTTTCTTTGTATTTCAAATCTTTGACTTGATTCTTGGGATCCTCTTGTCTGCTGTTGGATCTCTGTAAATTATTCTTTATTTCAGTCAGTGTATGCTTAATTTCTAGTTGGTCCTTTTTCATGTCCTCCATGGTCTCACTATACTCCTTGAGGGATTCATTAAATTTATCGGCGGTTTCCATAAAATTCTTGACAAACCTTATAAACGTGGCCTTGAACTCTATATCCAGTCGTTTGCTTTCCTCCATTTCTGCCATTTGTGCCCTGTTTCTTTGTCTCCGCATATTGGCTGCTTCCCTGTGTTGATAGAGTGGCCCTGCGTGCCAGGTGTCCTGTAGGGCCCAGTGGCTCAGCCTCCCCAGTTACCTGAGGTGGACACTCTTGGTGCACTCTTGGTGCCTTGGTTGTTGTAGGATTACTGGGAGGAATTGACCTCCAGGCCAATTGGCTGTGGGAATCAGCTGTGTCTGAAGTGGGAGAATGGTCCCCCTCTGACCACTGGGTACAGTGGCTCCTGGATCTAAGGAGGTGCTAATTCAGCCCCTGCCTGAGGCCACACAGCAGGAGCCACGAAGAGGCTCAGCTGTGAAGCAATGCAAGCCGCTGCGGGTCTTGGGCCTTCTCTTGGAAGTTCCAGGTCTGCCTGGCTGGGCTGTAGTTAGGTACATTCACATGCAAAAGCCTCTGCCGCAGCCTGGGAGGGGCGGGGTCTCAGGGAGTCAAAGGGCGGAGAAAGCAGCTATGGTGATTCTCCGCGCCCGGAGTCACGCGTCTCAGTGTCCCGGTAATGGCTGCAAGCACCTCTGAGGGAAAGCCGCCCTCAAGTTCGCCCGCTGCCGCCTGACAGACCAGCTTCTCCCCGTATGAGTCCTGGGTCCCCAGAGACTACCCGGAACCGGAGTTCAGAGCAGTCGGGAGCTTGTGATTCAAAAAGACAGCTGCGTCCTCAGGTGCCACCCCCTTTCCGCATGCGCGAGCCGCTGCTGTACCTCTGCACTTCACCTCCGCAGCTCCTCTGGCTCTCAGCGTGCTTTTCTTTTCTTCTAGTTGTAGAAATTACACTCAGCCAGCCTTCCTGTTGTTCTGGACGATGTTTGCTCCGTCCTTTGGGATATTTTTCAATTGTTGTGTGAGGCAACTATTTCCCGGTGTTTATCTATGCCGCCATCTTAGTTTCTCCCCATAAGGAAGGTGACAAAGCAAGAATTTTAAAAGCAGCCAGAGAGAGACAGAAAGTTACCTACAAAGGATCCCCCATCAGACTAGCGACCGATTTCTCAACAGAAACACATCAGGCAAGAAGGGAATGGAATGAAATATACAAAGTCATGCAAAAGAAGGGTCTGAATCCAAGAATACTGTACCCAGCGAGGCTATCAATCAAAATTGAAGGTCAAATCAGGAACTTCACAGACAAAAACGGTCTACGGGAGTTTATTACAACCAAGCCAGCAATGCAAGAAATGCTAAAGGGTCTGCTGTAAATAGAAAAAATAGGAAACAAAGAAGGAACGTAGCGGTAAAGAACAACAATGGTGACTAACAAGTTTCTATCAATAATAACTTTAAATGTAAATGGATTAAATTCCCCAGTCAAAAGGCATAGGGTAAATGAGTGGATGAGAAAACATGACCCATATATCTGCTGTCTACAGGAAACCCACCTCAGAAAAAAAGACGCACACAGACTGATGGTGAAGGGATGGAAAAAGGTTTTACAGGCCAATGGAAGTGAAAAAAAAGCCGGGGTAGCAATACTGATATCTGACAAATTAGATCTCAAAGTGAAGGACATAAAAAGAGATAAAGAAGGCCACTTCATAATACTAAAGAGAGCAGTCCAACAAGAAGAAATAACTCTGGTAAATATATATGCACCCAATATAGGAGCACCCAAATACGTAAGAAATCTTCTGGAGAAGATCAAGGGAGAGATTGACACCAATACAATCATAGTAGGGGACCTTAACACCCCATTATCACCACTGGACAAATCCTCTAAACAGAAACTCAACAAAAAACATCAATCCTAATTGACTCACTAGATCAGATGGAATTAATTGACATCTTCAGAACATTTCACCCCAAAGCCACAGAATACACATTCTCCTCAAGTGCACATTTGTCATCTTCAAAGATACACCATATATTGGGTCACAGACAAAGTCTCTTCAAATTCAAGAAAATTGAAATCATATCAAGCATCTTCTCAGACCACAAAGGCATAAAACTGGAAATCAACTACAACAAAAACAATCCAGAAAAATCAAACACATGGAGACTAAATAGCATGCTATTAAACAACGACTGGGTTACCAGTGAGATCAAAGAAGAAATAAAAAGCATCATGGCAACAAATGACAATGAAAACACAACAATCCAAAACCTATGGGACACAGCAAAAGCAGTCTTGAGAGGGAAGTTCATAGCTCTACAAGCCTACTGCAAGAAACAAAAAACAATCAGAATAAATGACCTAACTCTACAACTCGAAGAGTTAGAAAGAGAGCAACAAAAAAAGCCCACTGTAAGCAGAAGGAAGGAAATAACAAAGATCAGAGTGGAGATAAATGACATAGAGACCAAAAAAAAAAAAAATACAAAAGATCAACAAAACCAAGAGCTGGTTCTTTGAAAGGATAAACAAGATTGACAAACCTCTAGCCAGATTCACCAAGAAGCAAAGAGAGAGGACCACAAATAAACAAAATCAGAAATGAAAGAGGAGAAATAACAACAGACCCCATAGAAATACAAAGGATTGTTAGAAAATACTATGAACAACTCTACTCCAACACACTAGACAACCTGGAGGAAATGGACATATTCCTAGAAAAATACAACCTTCCAAAACTTAACCAGGAAGAATCTAAAAATCTCAATAGGCCAATAACTATGGAGGAAATCGAAGCAGTAATCAAAAAGCTTCCAGCAAACAAAAGCCCGGGGCCAGATGGCGTCACAGGGGAGTTTTACCAAACATTCAAGGAAGACCTAAAACCTATCCTCCTCAGACTTTGTCAAAAGACCCAAGAGGAAGGAACACTTCCCAGCTCATTCTATGAAGCCAGCATCACCCTAATCCCAAAACCAGATAAAGACAATACAATGAAAGAGAATTATAGGCCAATATCCCTCATGAGCATAGATGCCAAAATCCTCAACAAAATCTTAGCAAATCGGATGCAGCAGCACATCAAAAAGATCATACATCATGACCAAGTAGGATTTATCCCAGGGATGCAAGGATGGTACAATATCCGCAAATCAATAAACGTGATACATCACATAAACAAATTGAGAGAAAAAAACCACATAGTCATATCAATTGATGCAGAGAAAGCATTTGACAAAATCCAACACCCTTTCTTGATAAAAACTCTCAGCAAGATAGGAATTGAGGGATCATACCTCAACATAATAAAAGCCATATATGACAAATCCACAGCCAACATCATACTCAATGGGCAAAAACTAAAACCATTCCCCCTAAAAACAGGAACAAGACAGGATGCCCCCTCTCACCACTCCTGTTCAACATAGTACTGGAAGTACTAGCCGTTGCGATCAGACAAGAAGAAGAAATAAAAGGCATCCAGAGTGGAAAAGAAGAAGTAAAACTGTCCTTATTTGCAGATGACATGATATTGTACATACAGAACCCTAAAGACTCCATCAAAAAATTATTAGACTTAATAAATGAATTCGGCAATGTAGCAGGATACAAAATTAATGCTAAGAAATCCATGGCATTTCTTTACACCAATAGTGGACTTACAGAAAGTGAAACTACAGAAGCAATCCCATTTACCATTGCACCAAAAGAATTAAAATACCTAGGAATAAACTTAACTAAGGAGGTAAAAGACTTATATGCCAAAAACTACAGGACACTGAAAAAAGAGATAGAGGAAGACATAAACAGATGGAAGAATATAACGTGTTCATGGATTGGTAGAATCAACATCATCAAAATGTCCATACTACCCAAAGCAATTTATAGATTCAATGCAATCCCCATTAAATTACCAACGGCATACTTCACAGATCTAGAACGAACGTTCCAAAAATTCATCTGGAATAAAAAAAAAAGACCCCGAACAGCTGCAGCAATCCTGAGAAAGAACAAAGTAGGTGGGATCTCAATATCAGATATCAAACTGTATTACAAAGCCACTGTTCTTAAAACAGCTTGGTACTGGCACAAGAACAGACATATAGATCAATGGAATAGAATAGAGACCCCAGAAATCGACCCAAACCACTATGCCCAATTAATATTCGACAAAGGAGGCAAGAGCATACAATGGAGTCAAGACAGTCTCTTCAATAAATGGTGTTGGGAAAATTGGACAAATACATGCAAAAAGATGAAACTAGACCACCAACTCACACCATACACAAAAATAAACTCAAAATGGATAAAAGACTTAACGTAAGACGGGAAACCATAAAAATACTAGAGGAATCCACAGGCAGCGAAATCGCAAACATATGCCGAAGGAATTTCTTCTCTGATAATGCTCCTAGGGCAATGGAATCTAAAGAGAAAATAAACAAATGGGACTACATCAAAATAAAAAGCTTTTGCACAGCAAAGGAAACCATCAACAAAACAACAAGAAGACCCACTACATGGGAGAACATATTTGCCAATGATACCACCGATAAGGGTTTAATTTCCAACATTTACAGGGATCTCATGAAACTTAACAAAAGGAAAATAAACAATCCAATAAAAAAATGGGCAACGGACCTAGATAGACACTTTTTGAAAGAGGACATACAGAAGGCTGAAAGACATATGAAAACATGCTCAAAGTCACTAATTATACAAGAGATGCAAATCAAAACGGCAATGCGGTATCATCTCACACCTGTCAGAATGGCTATCATCAACAAATCAACAAACAACAAGTGTTGGAGAGGATGTGGAGAAAAAGGAACTCTTCTGCACTGCTGGTGGGAATGCAGACTGGTGCAGCCACTGTGGAGAACAGTATGGAGCTACCTCAAAAAACTAAAAATGGAACTCCCTTTTGACCCAGTGATCCCACTACTAGGAATATATCGCAAGAAACCAGAAACGCCAATCAGAAAGGATATATGCACCCCTATGTTCATAGCAGCACAATTCACCATAGCTAAGATTTGGAAACAGCCTAAGTGCCCATCAGCAGATGAATGGATTAGAAAACTGTGGTACATATACACAATGGAATACTATGCTGCAGTAAAAAAAAAAGGAACTCTTGCCTTTTGCAACAGCATGGATGGAACTGGAGAGCATTATGCTAAGTGAAATAAGCCAGTCAGAGAAAGATAAATACCACGTGATCTCACTCATTTGTGGATTATAGAGAACAACATAGACTGATGAAAAGGGACAGACCCAAAGACTGAGAAACAGTGATCAGGCTATCAATCCCCAGAAGGAAAGTAGGGGAGGGCGGGGGTAAGGGGAAGAGATCAACTGAAGGACTTGTATACATGTATATAAGCCAAACCAATGGACATGGACAACAGGGGGATGGGAGCATGAGTGTGTGGGGCGGGGGGGGTGGGGAGGGGGAGGTTAGGGGTTAATGGGGGGGATGAGGACACATTTGTAATACCTTAACTAATAATAATTTTAAAAAAAGATACCTAGGAGTAAACTTAACCAAGGATGTAAAAGACCTGTACTCAGAAAACTACAGACATTGAAAAAAGAGATAGAGGCCCTGACTGGTTTGGCTCAGTGGATAGAGCGTCGGCCTTTGGACTGAAGGGTCCCAGGTTCAATTCCAGTCAGGGGCATGTGCCTTGGTTGCGGGCATATCCCCAGTGGGGGGTGTGCGGGAGGCAGCTGATCGATGTTTCTCTCTCATCGATGTTTCTAACTCTCTATCCTTCTCCCTTCCTCTCTGTAAAAAATCAATAAAATATATTTTTTTAAAAAAAAGAAAAAAGAGATAGAGGATGACATAAACAAACAGAAGAACATCCCATGTTCTTGGATTGGTAGAATCAACATCATTAAAATGTCCATACTACCTAAAGCAATCTATAGATTCAATGCAATACCTATTAAAATACCAATGGCATATTTTACAGACCTAGAGCAAACACTCCAAAAATTCATCTGGAATAAAAAAAAAAAAAGACCCGAATAGCCACAGCTGTCCTGAGAAAGAAGAACAAAGTTGGAGGGATCACAATACCAGAAGTCAAGCTATATTAACAAGCAATGGTTCTCAAAACTGCCTGGTACTGGCACAAGAACAGACATATAGACCAATGGAACAGAATAGAGGATCCAGAAATTGACCCAAGCCATTATATTCAATTAATATTTCACAAAGGTGGCAAGAGCATACAATGGAGCCAAAACAGCCTCTTTAATAAATGGTGCTGGGAAATTTGGTCAGATACATCCAAAAAAATGAAACTAGATCACCAACTTACACCATACACAAAAACAAACTCAAAATGGCTAAAGGGCTTGAATGTAAGATGGGAAATCATAAAAACCCTATAAGACTCCGTAGGCAGCAAAATTTCAGACATATGTCATAGCAATATCTTTACAGACACAGATCCTAGGGCAAGAGAGACTAAATAGAAAATAAACAAATGGGACTACATCAAAATAAAAAGCTTCTGCACAGCAAAAGAAACCATCAACAAAACAACAAGAAAGTCCACTGTTTGGGAGAACATATTTGCCAATGTTATGTCCAATAAGGGTTTAATCTCCAACATTTACAGGGAACTCATACTATTTAACAAAAGGAAGATAAACAATCCAATCAAAAAATGGGCAAAGGACCTAAATAGACACTTTTCGAAAGAGGACATTCAGAAAGCCAAGAGACACATGAAAACAAAGTCACCAATCATCTGAGAGATGCAAATCAAAACAACAATGAGGTACCACTTCACACCTGTCAGAATGGCTATCATCAACAAATCAATAAATGACAAGTGCTGGAGAGGATGCAGAGAAGAAGGAAGCCTCCTTCACTGCTGGTGGGAATGCAGACTGGTGCAACCATTGTGGAAAACAATATGGCGTTTCCTCAAAAATTTAAAAATGGAACTCCCATTTGACCCTGTGATCCCACTTCTAGGAATATATCCCAAGAAACCAGAAACACCAATCAGAAAGGATATGTGCACCTCTATGTTCATAGCAACACAATTCACCATAGCTAAGATCTGGAAACAGCCTAAATGCCCATCAGCAGATGAGTGGATTAAAAAACTGTGGTACATCTACACAATGGAATACTACGCTGCCTTAAAAAAGAAGGAATTCTTACCATTTGCAGCAGCATGGATGGAACTGGAGAGCATTATGCTAAGTGAAATAAGCCAGGCAGTGAAAGAAAAATACCACAGAATCTCACTCATTTATGGATAATAAAGTACATTATAACTTGATGAACAAAAAGATAGATACAGAGGCAGAGAAGCATCGAACAGACTGTCAAATTACAGCCGGAAGGCGGGGGAGTGTTGGGGGGGGGGCATAAGAGATCAACTGAAGGACTTGTATGCATGCATATAAGCATAACCATTGGACACAAGACACTGGGCGGTGGGGGTGAGGGCATGTGCCAGTGGGGTAAGGGAGGCCAGGAGAAGGTAAATGGGGAAAAAAGGAGACATATGTAGTACTATTTGTATTACTTTAAACAATAAAATAAAATTTAAAAATATATATTAATTCAACTTGACCTGTGTGACTCAGTGGTTGAGCATCTACCTATGAACCAGGAGGTCATGGTTCGATTCCCATGGGCACATGCCTGGGTTGTGGGCATGCAGGAGACAGCTGATAGATGATTCTCTCTCATCATTGATGTTTCTATCTCTCCCCCCCCTCCCTCTCTGAAATCAATAAAAATATATTTAAATATATATATATATATTAATTCACTGAATTCTCACAATACTCCTATGAGTTAGGTACAATTATTATCCCCATTGTACAAATTAAAAAATTGAGGCACAAAGCAATTAAGAAAGTTTATTTTAACCCTGGCTGGTTAGGTTCTGTGGTTGGAGCGTTGGCCTGTGGTCTAAAAGGTGGCCAGGTTCGATTCCTGGTCAAGGCCATGTACCTTGGTTGCAGGTTCCCCAGCTGCAGTAGGGGTGCATGCTAAGGCAACCAACCAATGTGTCTCTCTCATGTCAACGTTTTATTCTTTCTCTCTCCCCACACCCCTCCCTTCCACTCTCTCTAAAAACCAATACAAATCCTTACCCCGTGTTAGTGAATAAAGTATTATATTTCCCAGAAAGAAAGTTTATTTTATTACACTAATAAGGAACTTTATGTCAAGCAAAATATGGAACCCTTTAAAAAAAAAACAGAAATAATAATTACAAGGCAATTTGTGGACTTAATATCAAGGAAAGAAGTTTGTTTTTTTTGTTTTTTTTCAGAATCCCCAAACTAATTCTGATGGGGTCCATAAGAATACATACATTGACATTAGGCCTATTCCTGCCTCCAAAATTTATTGACATTGGTTCTCTAAGGAGGATAAAGGAAAATGAGAACTAGGCCTCAGGGCACTTGAATACAACCTTGCAAGCTCCCAAATACATTATATTCAATTACCAAGAAGTTTTGAAGTTCTGAAATCTATCTTAGTATTGTTGCTAAGTCACTACCTTGCTTGGCCTTGATAAATTAGACTGTCACTTTTTTGCTTTTTTAAATTTTTATTATTATTACTAGAGGCCTGGTACATGAAATTCGTGCACTCGGGGGGGGAGTGTCCCTCAGCCCAACCTGCACCCTCTCCAATATGGGACCCCTCAGGGGATGTCTGACATCCCTCTCTCAATCCAGGACTGCTGGCTCCCAACCGCTTGCATGCCTGCCAGCCTGATCACGCCCTAACCACTCCACTGCCAGCTTGATCGACCCCTAACTAACTACTCCCCTGCCAGGCCGATTGCCCCCAACTGCCTTCCCCTTGAGGCCTGGTCACCCCTAACTGCCCTCCCCTGCCAGCCTGATTGCCCACAACTGCTCTCCCCTGCCGGCCCAATCACCTCTAACTCCTGTCCCCTGCCAGCCTGGTCCCCACCAACTGCCCTCCACTGCAGGCACTGTCTGCTCCAACTGCCCTCCCCTGCAGGCCTGGTCACCACCAATTGCCCTCCCCAACAGGCCCGGTCACCCCCAACTGCCCTCCCCTGCCAGCCTGGTTGTCCCTAACTGCCCTCCGTGCAGGCCCGGTCACCCCTAATTGCCCTTCCTTGCCAGCTGGGTTACCCCTAACTGCCCTCCCCTGCAGGCCCAGTTGCTCCTAACTGCCTTCCCTGCCAGCTCAATCACGCCCAAATGCTCCCCCCTGCAGGCCCGGTCACCCCTAACTGCCCTCCTCTGCCGGCCTCATCACCCCCAACTGCCCTCGCCTGCAGGCCTGGTCCCCTCCAACTGCCCTCCCCTGCAGACCTGGTGGCCCCCAACTGCCCTCCCCTGCAGGCCTGGTCAACCCTAACTGTGGTCCCCTGCCGGCCCTGTCCTCCTCAACTACCCTTTCCAGCCAGCCCTGTTCCCCCCACTGCCCTCCCCTGAAGGCCCAGTCACCCCCAACTGCCCTCCTTTGCCGGCCCAGAAACCACTAACTGCCCTCTGTGCAGGCCCGATCACCCCTAACTGCCCTATCCCGCAGGCCTGATCAACCCAAATGCCCTCCCCTGCAGGCTTGATTGCGGCCAACTGCCCTCGCCTGCAGGCCCAGGCGCACCTAACTGCCCTCCCTATAGGCCCAGTCCCCCCAACTGCCCTCCCCTACTGGCCATACCTCCCTCAACTACCCTCCCCTGCAGGCCCGGTCAACCCTGTCATCCCCTGCTGGCCCTGTCCCCCCCCTCCCAACTACCCTCCCCTGCAGGCCCTGTCGCCCCTAACTGCCCTCCCCTGCAGACCCTGTCTCCCCCAACTGCCTTCCCATGCCGTCCCAGTCGCCTCCAACTACCCTCCCCTGCAGGCCCTGTCACCCATAACTGCCCTCCCCTGCTGGCCCTGTCCCCCCCAGCTTCCCACCCCTACAGGCCCAGTCACCCCCAACTGTCCTCTCCTGCCAGCCATGTCCACACCAACTGCCCTCCCCTGACGGCCCTGTTCCTTCAACTACCCTCCCCTCAGGCCCTGTTGCCTCAACTGCCCTCCTCTGCCAGCCCGGTTGCCTCTAACTGCCCTCCCCTGCAGGCTCAGGAGCCCCCAATTACCCTCCCCTTCTGACCCTGTTTGCCCTGACTACCCTCCCCTAATGGCCTGGTCACCCCCAACTGCCCTCCCATGCTGGCCCTGTCCCCCCAGCTGCCCTCCCTTGCCGGCCCGGTTGCGCCCAACTGCCCTCCACTTCTGGTCTGATAACCTCTAACTTCCCTCCCCTACAGGCCCAGGAGCCCCTAAATGCAGGACTGGTCACCCCCAAGTGCCCTCCCATGCCTGCCTGGTTGCCCCTAACTGCCCTCCCCTGCCAACCCTGTTTGCCCTGACTGCCTCTGCTGATGCCCTGGTCACCCCTAACTGCCCTCCCCTGCCAGCCTTGTCCCCCCACAACTGCCTTCCCAGCAGAACCTTTCACCCCTAACTGCCCTCCCCTACAGGTCAGGTCACCCTCAACTGCCCTCACCTGCTGGCCCGGTTGCCCCTAACTACCCTCCGTGCAGGCCTGGTCACCCCCAACTGCCCTCCACTTCTGGCCTGGTAACCCCTAACTGCCCTCCCCTGTAGGCCCAGGAGCCCCTAACTTCCCTCCCCAGCCGGCCCTGTCACCCCAAACTGCCCTCCCCCACTGGACCAGTCCCCCCCGCCAGCTGCCCTCCCCTTCAGACCCGGGCACCCCCAAATGCCCTCCTCTTCCAGCCTGGTAACCCCTAACTGCCCTCCCTTGCTGGCCTGATCGCCTACAACTGCCCTCCCCTGCAGGCCTAGTCACCCCTAACTGCCCTCCCCTGCTGGCTCAGCCTGTCCCAACTGCCCTCCCCTGCAGGCCCTGTTAGCCTTAACTGCCCTCCACTGCTGGCCCTGTCCCCCCCTACTGCCCTCCCCTGCCATCCCTGTAGCTGCAACTGTCCTCCCCTGTCAACCTGGTCACCCCCAACTGCCATCTCCTAAATGCCCGGTCACCCCAACTGCCCTTTCCTGCTGGCCCAGTCGCCTCAAACTGCCCTTCCCTGCTGGCCTGACCGCCCACAACTCCCCTCCTCTGCCGGCCTGGTCACCCCTAACTGCCCTCCCCTGCCAGCCTGGTCACCCCTAACTGCCCTCCCCTGCCGGTCTGGTCCCCCCCAACTACATTCCCCTTCCAGCCAGGTAACCCCTAACTGCCCTCCCTGCCGGTCTGGTCACCCCCAACTGCCCTCCCCTGCCAGCCCAGTCACCCCTAACTGCCCTCCCTGCAGGACCAATCACCCCTAACTGCCTTCCCCTGCAGGCCCAATCACTCCCAACTGCCCTCGCCTGCAGGCCCAGATGCCCCTAACTGCCCTCCCTATAGGCCCGGTCCTCACAACTGCCCTTGCCTGCCGGTCATGTCCACCCCAATTGCCCTCCCCTGCCAGCCCTGTCTCCCACAACTACCCTCCCATTCAGGCCCTGTCGCCTCAACTGCCCTCTCCTGCTAGCCCAGTTGCCCCTAACTGCCCTCCCTTGCAGGTCCAGTCAACACTAATTGCCCTCACCTGGCAGCCCTGTCCCCCTCAACTGCCCTTTCCTAACTGCCCTCCCCTGAAGGCCCGGTCACCCCTAACTGCCCTCCCCTGCAGACCCAGTTGCCCCTAACTTCCCTCCCCTACAGGCCCGGTCACCCCCAACTGCCCTCCCCTGCTGGCCCTGTCCACACAGCTGTCCACCCCTGCAGGCCCTGTTTCCCCAGCTGCCACCGACTTCTGGCCTGGTAACCCCTAACTGTCCTCCCCTGTAGGCCCAGGAGCCCCTAACTGCCCACTCTACAGGCCCGGTCACCCCTAACTGCTCTCCCTGCCAGCCTGGTCACCCTAACTGCCTTCCCTTGCAGGCCCACTCACCCCTAATTACACTCCCCTACAGTCCGGTCACCCCAAACTGCCCTTTCCTACTGGCCAGGTCATCCCTAACTGCCCTCCTCTGCAGGCCCGATCACTCCCAACTGCCCTCCCCTGAAGGCCTGGTCACCCCCAATTGCCCTCTCCTACTGGTCAGATCAACCCTAACTGCCCTCCCCTGAAGGCCCGGTCACCCCTAGTTGCCGTCCCCTGCCAGCCTGATCGCCCACAACTGTCCTCCTCTGCCAGCCCTGTCCCCACCAACTGCTCTCGCCTGCTGGCCCGGTCACCCCTAACTGCCCTCCCCTGCCAGCCTGGTCACCCCTAACTGCCCTTCCCTGCAGGCCCAGTCAACCCTAACTGCCCTCCCCCGCCAGCCCTGTCCACCCAAACTGTCCTTTCCTGCCAGCACTGTCATCCCAAACTGCCCTTCCCTGAAAGCCTGGTCACCCCTAACTGCCTTCCCCTGTAGGCCTGTTCACCCACAACTGCACTCCTCTGCCAGCCTGGTAACCCCTAACTGCTCTCCCCTGCAGGGTCAGGAGCCCCTTACTGCCCTCCCTACAGGCCCTATTGCCCCCAACTGCCCTCCTCTTCTGACCTGGTCACCCCTAACTGCCCTCCCTTGCTGGCCTGATCAACCACAACTGCCCTCCCCTGCAGGCCTGGTCACCTCTAACTGCCCTCCCCAGCCGGCTCAGCCTGCCCCAACTGCCTTCTCCTGCAGGCCCAGTTGCCCGCCACTGCCCTCCCCTGCCAGCCCTGTCCCCTTCAACTGCCCTCAACTGCTGTCCCTGTTGCCCCAACTGTCCTGCCCTATTGACCTGGTCACCCCTAATTGCCCTCCCCAGCAGGCCCAGTCACCCCTATCTGCCCTTTCCTTCTTGCCCTGTCACCCATAATTGCCCTCCCTTGCAGGCCAAGTCGCCCCTAACTGCCCTCCCCTGTAGGCCCTGTCCCCCCATGTGCCCTCCCCTGCAAACCTGGTCACCCCCCACTGCCCTCCACTGCATGCCCGGTTGCCCCTAACTGCCCTCCTCTGCCAGCCTGGTCACCCCTAAATGCCCTCCCCTGCTGGTCTGGTCACCCTTAAGTGCCCTCCCCTGCAGGCCCGATCACCCTTAACTGCACTCCCCAGCAGGCCCCGTCGCCCCCAACTGCCTTCTCCTGCAGGCACAGTCACCCCCAACTGCCCGCCCCTATAGGGCTGGCCCCCCCCTAACTGCCCTCCCCTGCAGGCCCGGTCACCCCCAACTGCCCTCCCTTGCTGGCCTGATCACCCACAACTGCCCTTCCCTGCTTGCCTCATCGTCCCTAATTGCCCTCCCCTTCCAGCCTGGTCGCCCCCAACTGCCCTCCCCTTTAGGCCTCGTCCCCCCTAACTGCCCACCGCTGCTGGCCTGATTGCCCACATCTGCCCTCCCCTGCCGGCCATCTTGTGGTGGCCATCTTTGACCACATGGGGATGGCCATCTTTTGTGAGGGTGTGACATTCAATTTGCATATCACCTCTTTATTATATAGGATTTTTTGTTGAACATCATCTAAGGATATTTTTTCATTGATTTTTAAAGAGAGTGGAAGGAAGGGGGAGAGACAAAGAGAGAAACAGAGATATGAGAGAGACACATCGATTGGTTGCCTCCTGAATGTGCCCTGACTAGGGCAGGGATTGATTCTGCAACCTCGGTACGTGCCCTTGATCAGAATCAAACCCAGGACCTTTCAGTCAGCAGACCAATGCTCTGCCCACTGAGCAAAACCAGCCAGGGCTAGACTGTCACTTTTTAAATGTACGTCCACCTTCTTTCACTGGAGATTCTAGTGCTAATGCTTACTTTCACCCTCATGCTTCCTAGAAAATACTAAATTTCCTAAAAGTCACTATTATTACTATTTTGAACACCCCAGTTCCACTCTATTTCAGGCCCCACTACCTTTGCCAGGTCCATCTTTTGCTCAGGCCCTGGATGAGTCCAAATCATACTATAACTAGAGTGTGAACAATTTGGTGATGGAAGAATTAGCATTGGGCAACCAGCCTAATCATTAATTAAGCAACAAAATACCATGACTAAAATCTAAAACATAATGAAGAACATGGATTTGTTCCCCAACCAAATTCTGGAAGTTGTGAGCAACTTTTGAAGCTCAAAGAGAGTAGTTTTGGGACTGACAAAAGGAACTTGTTTTACACTGCCAGTAGTGTAGAACTAGTTGCCCCCAGTAGGTGTTAAATTCAAACAGGTGCAAGAGCAGTTTAGAGAAATTTCTGAGTCATAAATAAGGAAACCATGGGCTACCTGAGATACAAGCTCAACCTCCCATAGGGGCACAACCAGGGGGCAATGCTCTCATGACACTGTTCCTTGGAGCCTTGACCAGAGGCAGAAATTCTGGCCAGACCATTGTGCTGAGGGTTAGAGGTGTATGTGGGGTTGTGGGGTGGTATGCAACTGCCACATTGTTAGGGACCCTGAACCAAATCTAAGCGATCTTCCAGAGCTAACTCTCCTCAACGTCACGTTACTGACCTGCAGGCCTAGGGGCTAGCCCTGCATCACTCCCTGTTTCCCTGACAACCACTGTGTCCAGGGGCCTTTGTGAGTCATCAAGAGCCTTTGTGATAAGCCCACTGCGGGCGGAGCAGCCTCTCAGTTTCTCTCCCCTTCCCACCCTGACTGACTGGCTCTCTTGTGATTTGAGCTCCTGTTTCCTGCTGGAAGAAGCCGACAGAAGAACCACCGCACCGGGTATGTGCAGTGCTCTGCCAGGCGGGGAGCACCAGCCAGTTCCCTGGTCCTTTTAAATCAAGCTGGACGGGTGCTAGGCAACTGCGCGGCTCGCGCTGGAGCTGCACTGCGGACGCTCTGCCAGGCGCCGGCCCAGCCTGGGCTCGGTGGCCAGCTGCTCTGAACTAAGTGGTGCTACCAGCGGGTGGTGGCCGTCTTCGGAGGAGTGGGGACCGGAACCACCGGACCCCATCCACGCCACCAGGTAAGTCTGCGCGCGCAGGAAAGCCGGGAGGAGCCTGGCTTGTCCCTCTTCTTGGGCTCGCCTCTCTGTAGAGGACGTTCCCCACTTGTCCCCCACCACAGGTTTCCTCTCTTTAGAGCCTCAGGCCAGGAGTTACGGAGCTTTTGGGAGGGAAGGGAACGGGACGTCGGAGTCGAGGTATGGAAGGAGTGGGGTTGAGCCCTGCCAGCTGCCCCTCCCCGCCCCGTTTCGTGTCAGCCAGACTATAGGGATGGTGTCACCTGTGATTGTGGTCTGGCAGCGCCCTGCCTGAGCCACCTTCTCTCCACTGAAAGCAGTGATGGCAGGAGTTTCAGTTGACCATTTACAGAGAAAACCCCCCAAATTATGCATGCCTAGATATAGCTTTATAGCAAGAATGTGACTTCCATGCTAATAAAGTACTCAGCCTTCAGAATTAAGGGGACTCGTTTCTTTTCTTCTAGAAGGTATCATTTCACACTACTGACAAAGAATTGTCCACAAGGCCCCGTTGTAAATGGCACTTCACTTAGTTCTCAATAACTGCCAAGCAATACAGAAGACAATTTGTCCCGTGAAGTGGACACTTGGCTCATATATTAAGACTCTGAAAGACTAAGGCACAAATCAGGATAACTGCCCTTTTAAATGTTTTTTCAAATTAACTGTGCCCTGAGGGAGGGAAGCAAGACCTACACTCCCGCCCTTTGCTAATGTGGTTCTTGGCATGCTCATTAATAAGCATGCTGCTGCTACTGCAGCCACCAGCTGTGGCTCATTTGTTCAATAGGTGTTGAAGGTGAGGAGATACTACTATGTTTGACTATAATGCCATCATCATTCTTGTCCCATTTGGTATTTGCATTACTTGGGAAATGAAGACAGTGCCTCATAGTTGGGAAAGTAGGTTAAAAGTTAAGAAAACTTTCTTCAAAGTGGCTGGCATCACATTTTAGATGGGCCAAACAGATATAAACAGGGATTTTGGCGTTCTGGTTCATTATGTTTTCTAATTATGCTGGTGGGTTTTTATTTTTCAGGTCAAACTGGAGGAGAATGATGACATCAAGTAGAACAACCTATACATCAGAAAGTGTAAGTACAGTTGTGCTGGCTCATATCTTGTTATGCGTGTTTAGAAGCACAGAGCTTCAACCTTGTAACTAGATCATTAATCTGCATGATCAGTACACTATCAAGAAAGCCTTAAAAAATACAAAAGAAAAGTGTCCTGAAGATTTTTAGCTAAGCCAAATAAACTTTGATGGGAAAATAAAAATCCTTTCCCTAAAATGTCATCCAAAACACTTCATAAGTCACAAAACAAATTATAAGTATTGACAAAAACTCAATTAGAATCAAAGCATTATAGAATTTTCAGAAAAAAGTATTAAGGATCAATTATTCAACAAATATTTTTTTTAAAGTGAGAAGGAAGGGCAGTTTCTTTTTAAAAAATATATAATTTATGGATTTTTTACAGAGAGGAAGGGAGAGAGATAGAAACATCGATGAGAGAGAAACATCGATCAGCTGCCTCCTGCACACCCCCTACTGGGGATGTGCCCGAAACCAAGGTACATGCCCTTGACTGAAATCGAACCTGGGACCCTTCAGTCTGCAGGCTGAAGCTCTATCCACCAAGCCAAACCGGCTAGGGCTATTCAACAAATATTTATTGATGGCTACTATGGGTCAGGTAACAGGTAGGGATACAAAGATGAATAAGATACCAGGAGATCACAGTATATTGGTAAAACAAAAGTTTGTATGAAATGCAGTAGAAGCACAGGAAAAACTCAGAGTGCAGCATCATCCTTGCTGATCTTCAAACTGATACTCCAATTGTAGTATTTTAAGAACTTATTGGTGAATCTGAAAACCACTGGAGCATTTGGAAAGTTCTTGGTAAAGTAACTGCTGATAAAAATACAAATATCACACTAGCTGGTTTGGCTCAGTGGATAGAGCATCAGCCTGTGGACTAAAGAGTCCCACGTTCAATTCTGGCCAAGGGCACATGCTGGGGTTGCGGGCTCAATCCCCCCAGTGGAGGGCATGCAGGAGGCAGCCAATCAATGATTCTCTCTGATCATTGATGTTTCTATCTTTCTATCCTTCTCCCTTCCTCTCTGAAATCAATAAAAATATATTAAAAAATACAAATATCTTTGTGAAAAACACTACCACTTTTCTGCTTAGAAATAATTTAGCTTCAGAATTTGGGGGCATAAAACAACTTGCAGGATTTAGATCTAATTCTTCCCTGAGGATGCAGGTCAAATTAATGTAAGATTTGAATTTAGGTTCCCCTCTACATGCCGTAATACTACCTATACATTTTTTTCAAACTGGCTTTTTCTGAGGTCTGATTACCTCAGGCTGACAACTTTGAAGCACACATCTTTGGAAAAGGGTTGAGTTATTTAACTAGCTGGTTCATGTTCTCAAGGAGAGTAAGGAAAACCTGAAAACAGAATAAGAATCATTTTTACAGTATGCTTTAAAATTACTTCCATTTTCATTAATTTCTTTTAACCACCTGTGAAATAAGTATATCGTGCCTATTTTACAGCTGAAAAAAAAATTGAGGTAAGTTTTCACATAGCTCTAAAGTGTGGGAGCCAAGATAACTGACTCCTTCATCTTATTTTTTCCACCATAGTCCACACTCAATTCCTTTCTCAAGATCTTCCTTTCTCTTCTCCATGATTCTGCATGGTAAAACATGTTCACCCACCCTGACTTCAGACAGTTCCTTTGGGTTCTAATTTTAGTATTGGATAGTTTTCTGCAAGCCAGTAATTCTCAATAGTGAGGGAATGGCAAATCTCCCCTAGATGGGGCAGGTCAGAATCTTTTCGAATAAGGAGAGAGGCTAATGATGGCAGTGTTTTGTGCTTAGGAACAGTGGAAGAAGAATAAAAGGTTGAGAACTACTGCTTTTAAGTGAGAACAGGTTGGACAATTGAGCAAAAAAACAAGGCTAGTAATTTTCTTTGTAGCAGACTCCACCCACCTCCTCCCCCATTTTCACCAAGCAGCTTTTCTAAGGGTTGGGAGAACCAAAAACCTCCAAGAATAATGGGGAAAAGTTCCTGGAGCTAAGAAGGGCCCTTTGTCTTCCCCTTACTGCCACTGGACTATGATTAAAAGCTGGGCTTTTAATCTGGCTTTTAATCTAGTTGATTGGGGCTGAGGAACTAAGGGCAGTGACAGAAGTTTGCCCATCCCAAGTTGGAGAGGACCTTTTCCAACCATCATTTCCAGTTTACAAAGTTTGTAATGAAGCACTCTTGTTATATGAGGAAAAGCTTCTGGAGGTTTTCCAAAACTATTTCTCAGTCCCTGCATACTCCTGCCTAGAAGAATAGTCTCTTTTTGCAGACACATCTAGATTTATGCAAAAGAGGTGGTCCTGAAATTTTGAAATCAAATTCTAATGTACATGAGATAAGGCAACAGAAAAAATTATATTTGATTTTTATGTCATCAAATTTTTCTAAAGCATGTGATTTAAAATATGAATATTTTAGAAAAAATAGTTTGTATATATTTGATCACTTATCCACCTTAATATGAGTATATTCCTCAGGGACCCATACCTTGAAAATGAAACAGATTTTTATTTTTTTTTGCATTTCCCTTTCACAATCAACAGCAGTGTATTATTTTCTGGAACTATTTAAGGATATATATGCATTCACCTAAGATTTTTATGGAATGGTTTGCCCAAAGATCCATAATAAATGACCACTCCTTGCTTAGCTCTTAACAATTATTATGTTATATCACATCACATTATTTTCAATTTGTATTATTAGTGCTTCCCAAATTCTTTAGGTAAATATAAACTACTTTTATGAGTTAAGAGATCCCTTACTCCACCAAAATGACCTACTATCTTGCCAGAGGGTAAAAGTAATTAGAGGATGAATGGTGATGTTTTCAGGTAGACACTAACTAGAACCATCAAGAGTCCATTATTAATTTATGCCAGACACAAATGAATAGCTATATCATATTATGGACACCCCGGCATTGACAGTTTAATCCCAAGGATTTCTGGGGGATCACTGTCTTAGAGGATCACTAATGTTATATTTGTCATGTGACTATATCATTTTCCTTGTTCTGACTTATTTCTTTACATCTTTTATTTCTCTTGGACCTCCTTCCCCTACCCTTCAGTCCTTCAGAATCCAACACAGTGTTGGGTAATAATAAATATAATAATAAATTTTCATAATTGATGCACTAAAAAGTCATTCTTGTACTTTCAATAAGGATTCTGGTTTGATTTGCCTTATGCTGCAAAAATTTACCTAATTAAGTTTTTTGTGAGCAAAATGGCTACCACTCAGGGGTAGAGGAGTGTCATTGCTTCAATGCCTATTCCTTTTCCTTGCCAGAGAATACTAATGTCATACTTGTTCCACATAAAAAAATGAACAGTTCAATTTGCAAAGAGAAAATGAGACTGGCAGCTTTTAACCCCAGTGTGGGCTTTGCCATATTCTGGGTAGATTTGGGAACAGGCCATTAAAGGATATCTTGCCAATGAAATAGAAAAAGAAAGAAAGAAAGAAAGAAGAAAGAAAGAAAGAAAGAAAGAAAGAAAGAAAGAAAGAAAGAAAGAAAGAAAGAAGCTCAGAGACCCCCTGACCCTGCCCTGTATAAGCCATGTGAGAATTCCAAAGGCATTTCAAACCTTTCTCTTTCTGCCCTTTGATATGTGACATGCCATTCTCCTTACCACCACCACCACCACCCCCGCTTTATTTTTCCTCTGTCCTTTTGTGGCCCTTTAAAAAATACCTAAGCTCTGAAAATACTGGGTTGTTTTCTTTCAATTTGTGGAATGAAACCCAGCAGAATAATAAAGGGGAATTTTAGAACAAGTACGGACCTGGGAGACAGGGTTTCAGTTTTACCATTACAGGCTGTGTAGCCTTGATCAAGTCATTTAACTTCTCAGAGCCTTAGTTATAAAATAAGTCTATTCTCCCCAGTTCTATGAAAAGCATCGTCTATATCAGGAAATTGTACAGAAGTTCAGAAAGGTAGTGAAATTTATGTATTTTGAGAGGGTTGGCGATAGAAGTCACTTTTTCAAGTACAAATGACTAAAAAGAGTTTTCTAGTTTAAGTTTTATCTCTACCTAAATCTCTTTGTCATTATTGCTATCCGCAGTTATAAAGTGGCCTTGGCTTACTTGCCTTGCTGCATATCTCCTTTCAGATCAATCTCATCAATGCCTTTCATCCAGAATTCATTAGGAGGAATAGTATTCTCTCTCCCATTACTACCTGATTGGAAGCATTTTTATCTTTTACAGGATGGTCTAGTGAAAATTTGACTGCTACAACAATGTGACTGGCTACAGATGATGTATTGTAAAATGGCATACCTGAAATCCATATAATTTTATTAACAAACTAGAGGCCCGGTCCCCACAGCCCAGCCAGCACCCTCTCCAATCTGGGACCCCTCGAAGGATGTCTGACTGCCCGGTGGGATTGGGCCTATATGGGCAGTCAGACATTCCTCTCACAATCCAGGACTACTGGCTCCCAACCCCTCACCTGCCTGCCTGCCTGATTGCCCCTAACCACTTCTGCCTGCCAGCCTGATCACCCCCTAACCACTCCCCTGCCAGCCTGATCGACACCTAACTGCTTCCCTGCCGGCCTGATTGCCCCCAACTGCTCTACTCTGCTGGCCTAGTCATTCCTAACTGCCCTCCCCTGCCAGCACAGTCGCCCCGAACTACAGTCCCTTGCTGACCTTGTCGTGCCTACTGCCCTCCCTGCAGGCCGAGTGCCCCAACTGCCCTCCCCTACAGGCCTGGAGCCAGCCAACTGCCTTCCCCTGCCGGCCAGATTACCCCCAACAGCCCTCCCCTGCAAGCCTGGTCCCCCCAACTGCCCTCCCCTGCAGGGCTTATCCCCCCCAACTGCCCTCCCCTACAGGCCTGTTCCCCCCAACAGGCCTTCCCTGCAGGGCTTATCCCCCCCAACTGCCCTCCCCTGCAGGCCTGGTCCTCCCCAACTGCCCTCCCCTGCAGGGCTTATCCCCCCCAACTGCCCTCCCATACAGGCCTGTTCCCCCCAACGGGCCTTCCCTGCAGGGCTTATCCCCCCCAACTGCCCTCCCCTGCAAGCCTGGTCCCCCCAACTGCCCTCCCCTGCAGGGCTTATCCCCACCAACTGCCCTCCCCTACAGGCCTGTTCCCCCCAACGGGCCTTCCCTGCAGGGCTTATCCCCCCCAACTGCCCTCCCCTGCAAGCCTGGTCCCCCCAACTGCCATCCCCTGCAGGGCTTATCCCCCCCAATTGCCCTCTCCTGCAGGCCTGTTCCCCCCAACGGCCCTTCCCTGCAGGGCTTATCCCCCCCAACTGCCCACCCCTGCAGGCCTGTTCCCTGCAACCGCCCTCCCCTGCAGGCCTGGTCCCCCCAACGGTCCTTCCCTGCTGACCTGGTCCCCCCAACTGCCCTTCCCAGCAGGGCTTGACCCTTCCAACTGCCGTCCCCTACAAGACTGGTCCCCCAACGGCCCTCCCCTGGAGGCCTGTTCCCCCAACTGCCCTCCCCTGCTGGCCTGGTACCCCAACGGTCCTCCCCTGCAAAACTGGTCCCCCAACGGCCCTCCCCTGCAGGTCTGTTCCCCAAACTGCCCTCCCCTGCAAGACTGGTCCCCCAACAGCCCTCCCCTGGAGGCCTGTTCCCCCAACTGCCCTCCCCTACAGGCCTGGTACCCCAACGGCCCTCCCCTGCAGGTCTGTTCCCCCAACTGCCCTCCCCTGCAAGACCGGTCCCCCAACGGCCCTCCCCTGGAGGCCTGTTCTCCCAACTGCCCTCCCCTACAGGCCTGGTACCCCAACTGCCCTCCCCTGCAAAACTGGTCCCCCAACGGCCCTCCCCTGGAGGCCTGTTCCCCCAACTGCCCTCCCCTGCAGGTCTGTTCCCCCAACTGCCCTCCCCTGCAAAACTGGTCCCCCAACGGCCCTCCCCTGGAGGCCTGTTCCCCCAACTGCCCTGCCCTGCAGAACTGGTCCCCCAACGGCCCTTCCCTGCAGGGCTTGTCCTTCCAACTGCCCTCTCCTGCAGGCCTGTTCCCCCCAACTGCCCTTCCCTGCAGGCCTATTCCCCTAACTGCCCTCCATGCAGGCCTGGTGCCCCCAACGGCCCTTCCGTGCAGGGCTTGTCCCTTCCAACTGCCCTCCACTGCAGGCCGGAAACCCCATCTGCCCTCCCCTGCAGGCCTAGTTGCCCCAAACTGTCCTCTCTTACAGGCCTGGGTCCCCATCAACTACCCTCCCTAGCAGGCCTGGTCTCCCAAACTGCCCTCATATGCAGGCCTGGTCCAGCCCCAACTGACCATTCCTGCAGGCCTGGTCCCCCCAACGGCCCTCCCCTGCAGCCTGGTCCACAAACTGTCCTCCTCTGCAGGCCTGGGTCCTTCAACTGCCCTCCCCTACAGGGTTGGTAGCCCCAACTGCCTTCCCTACAGGCCTGGACCCCCAACTGCCCTCCCCTGCAGGGTTGGTAGCCCCAACTGCCTTCCCTACAGGCCTGGTCCCCCCCAACTGCCCTCCCCTACAGGCCTGGTCCCCCCAACTGCCCTCCCCTGCAGGCCTGGTCCCCCCCAACTGCCCTCCCCTACAGGCCTGGTCCCCCCAACTGCCCTCCCCTACAGGCCTGGTCCCCCCAACTGCCCTCCCCTGCAGGCCTGGTCCCCCACAACTGCCCTTCTCTGAAGGGCTAGTCCCCCTCACTACCCTCCCTTGCACTCCTGGACCCCCAAATGACCTCCCCTGCAGGCCTGGTCTTCTCCAACTGCCCTCCCCTGAAGCTTTGCCACCCCAACTGCCCTTCCCAGTAGGCCTGGTCCTCCCCAACTGCCCTCCCCTGCAGGCCTGGTCGCCCCCCAACTGCCCTCCTCTATGGGGCTGTTCTCTCCTAACTGCCCTCCCCTGCAGGACTGGTCCCCCAAACTGCCCTCCCCTGCAATACTGGTCCTCCCACAGCCCTCCCCTGCAGGCCTGATTCCCCCAACTGCCCACCCCTGTAGGCCTGGTCCCACCTCAACTGCCCTCCTGTACGGGGCTGTTCTCTTCTAACTCCCCTCCCCTGCAGGCCTGGTCCCCCCTAACTGCCCTCCCCTGCAAGACTGGTCCCCTGCAACTGCCCTCCCCTGCAGGCCTGGTCCCCACAACTGCCCTCCCCTGCAGGCCTGGTCCCCACAACTGCCCTCCCCTGCAGGCCTGGTCCCCCCTACTACCCTCCCTTGCAGTACTGTTCCCCCCAAATGAACTCCCTTGCAGGCCTGGTCTTCTCTCACTGCCCTCCCCTGAGGCCTTGTCCCCCAAACTGCCCTCCCCTGAAGAACTGGTGCCCTCTAAATGCGCCCCCCCCCCCACTGCAGGCCTGGATCGCCCCTCTGCCCTCACCTGCAGGCCTGGTCCCCCCCCTCCTCTGACCTCCAGTGCAGGCTTGATTCCACCAACTGCCCTCCCCTGCAGGCCTGGTCCCCCCCCCCCCAACTGCACTCCCATGAAGGCCTGGTCCCCCCCCCAAATGCACTCCCATGAAGGCCTGGTCCCCCCCCCAACTGCACTCCCATGAAGGCCTGGTCCCCCCCCCCAAATGCACTCCCATGCAGGACTGGTCCCCCCCACAGCTGCCCTCCTCTACAGGGCTGTTCTCTCCTAACTGTCCTCCCCTGCAGGCCTGGTTCCCCCAACTACCTCCCCTGCAGGCCTGATCCCCTCAATGGCCCTCCCCTGCAGGCCTGGTCCCCCCCCCCCAAATGCACTCCCATGAAGGCCTGGTCCCCCCCCCAAATGCACTCCCATGCAGGACTGGTCCCCCCCACAGCTGCCCTCCTCTACAGGGCTGTTCTCTCCTAACTGTCCTCCCCTGCAGGCCTGGTTCCCCCAACTACCTCCCCTGCAGGCCTGATCCCCTCAATGGCCCTCCCCTGCAGGACTGGTGAACCCAACTGCCCTCCCCTGCAGGCCTGGTCCTCCCCAACTGCCCTCGCCTGCAGGCCAGGTCCCCCCAACGGCCCTCCGCAGAAGGCCAGGTTGCCCCAACTGCCCTCCCCTGCAGGCCTGGTCCTCCCCAACTGCCCTCCCCTGCAGGCCTGGTCCTCCCCAACTGCCCTCGCCTGCAGGCCAGGTCCCCCCAACGGCCCTCCGCAGAAGGCCAGGTTGCCCCAACTGCCCTCCCCTGCAGGCCTGGTCCTCCCCAACTGCCCTCCCCTGCAGGCCTGGTCCTCCCCAACTGCCATCGCCTGCAGGCCAGGTCCCCCCAACGGCCCTCCGCAGAAGGCCAGGTTGCCCCAACTGCCCTCCCCTGCAGGCCTGGTCCTCCCCAACTGCCCTCCCCTGCAGGCCTGGTCCTCCCCAACTGCCATCGCCTGCAGGCCAGGTCCCCCCAACGGCCCTCCGCAGAAGGCCAGGTTGCCCCAACTGCCCTCCCCTGCAGGCCTGGTCCTCCCCAACTGCCCTCCCCTGAGGCCTGGTCCCTCCCAAACTGCCCTCCTCTGCAGGCCTGGTCCCCCACACTACCGTCCCTTGCAGTCCGGGTCCCCCCAAAATGACCTCCCCTGCAGGCCTGGTCATCTCCAACTGCCCTCCCCTGAGGCTTTGTCCCCCCAACTGCCCTCCCCTGCTGCCCTGATCCCCCCAACTACCCTCCCCTGCAGGCCTGGTTCCCCAAACGGCTCTCCCTGCAGGCCAGGTCCCCCCAATGGCCCACCCCTGCAGGACTGGTCCCCCCAACTGCCTTCACCTGCAGTCTTGGTCCCCCAACTGCCCTTCCCTGCAGACCTGGTCCCCCCCAATGACCCTCTCCTGCTGGCCTGGTTGCCCCCCCCCCAACAGTCCTCACCTGCAGGCCTGGTCACCCAAATGCCCTTCCCTGCAGACCTGGTCCCCCCCAACAGCCCTCCCCTGCCGGCCTGATACCCCCCCACCTGCCCTCCCCTGCAGGCCTGGTCCCCTAACTGCCCTCCCCAAAAGGCCACGTCACCCCAATTGCCCTCCACTCAGGACTGGTCCCCGCCAAAATGCCCTCTCCTGCAGTCCTGGTCCTCCCCAACTGTCCACCCCTGCAGGCCTGGCCCCCCTACTGCCTTCACCTGCAGGCCTGATCCCCCCAACTGCCCTCCCCTGCAGGGCTCGTCCCTTCCAACTTCCCTCCCCTACAGGCCTGTTCCCCCAACTGCCCTCCCCTGCAAGACTGGTCCCCCCAGCTACCCTCCCCTGCAGGATTAGTCCCCCCAAACTGCCCTCCCCTGCAGGCCTGGTTCCCCCCACCTTCCCTCCCCTGTCGGCCTGGTCCTCCCCAAGCTGCCTTCCCCTGCAGGGCTGGTCTCCCACCCCCAATGCCCTCACTTGCAGGCCTTGTCCATGCCAAATGCCCTCTCCGGTAGGCCTGGATCCCCCCACCTTCCCTCACCTGCTGGCCTGGTCCCTCCCAAACAGCCCTCCCCTGCAGGCCTGATCCCCCCCAACTACCCTCCACTCAGGCCTGGTTCCCCCCACCTTCCCTCCCCTGCAGGCCTGGTCCCCCACAAACTGCCCTCCCCTGCAGTCCTGGTCCCCCCAACTGCCCTCCCCTGCAGGATTAGTCCCCCCAACTGCCCTCCCCTGCAGGCCTGGTCCCCCAAACGGCTGTCCCGTGCAGGGCTCGTCACTTCCAACTGCCCTCCTCTGCAGGACTGTTCCCCCAATTGCCCTCCCCTGCAAGACTGGTCCCCCCAACTGCCCTCCCCTGCAAGACTGGTCCCCCCAACTACCCTCCCCTGCTGAACTGGTCCCCCAAATACCCGCCCCTGCAGGACTAGTCCCCACAATGGCCCTCCCCTTCTGAACTGGTCCCCCAACTACCCGCCCCTGCAGGCATGGTCCCCCACAACCTCCCTCCCCTGCAGGCCGGATCGCCAAACTGCCCTCCCCTGCAGGCTGGGTCCCTCCAACTGCCCTACCCTGCAGGCCTGGTCCCCCAAACTGACCTCCCCTGCAGGCCTGTATGAACAACTGCCCTCCCCTGCAGGCCTGGTACCCCAACTCCCCTCCCCTGCAGGCCTGATCCCCACAACTGCCCTCCCGTGCTGGCCTGGTCCTCCCCACGGCCCTCCGCGGCAGGCCTGGTCCCCCTAACTGCCCTCCCCTGCAGGTCTGATTCCCCAACTGCCCTCCCCTGCAGGCCTGTTCCTCCCCAACTGCCCTCCCCTGCAGGCCTAGTCCCCCCAACTGCCCTCCCCTGCAGGCCTGTTCTTCCCCAACTGCCCTCCCCTGCAGGCCTAGTCCCCCCAACTGCCCTCCCGTGCTGGGCTGGTTCCCAGCCCCCCACTGCCCTCACTTGCAGGCCTTGACCAATCCAAATGCCCTCTTCTGTAGGCCTGGTTCCCCACACCTTCCCTCCCCTGCCAGCCTGGTCCCCCCCAAACTGCCCTACCGTGCTGGCCTGGTCCCCGCAATCTGCCCTCCTCTACGGGGCTGTTCTCTCCTAACTTGCCTCTTCTGCAGGCCTGGTCCCGCTCAATTGCCCTCCCCTGCAGGCCAGGTCCCCCAACTGCCCTCCCCTGCAGGCCAGGTCCCCCAACTGCCCTCCCCTGCAAGTCTGATTCCCCAACTGCCCTCCCCTGCAGGCCTGGTCCTCCCCAACTGCCCTCCCCTGCAAGTCTGATTCCCCAACTGCCCTCGCCTGCAGGCCTGGTCCCCCCACCTGCCCTCCCCTGCAGGTCTGATTCCCCAACTGCCCTCCCCCGCAGGCCTGTTCCTCCCCAACTGCCCTCCCCTGCAGGCCTAGTGCCCCCCAACTGCCCTCCCCTGCAGGCCTGGTCCTCCCCAACTGCCCTCCCCTGCAGGCCTGGTCCTCCCCAACTGCCCTCCCCCGCAGGCCTGGTCCTCCCCAACTGCCCTCCCCTGCAGGCCTGGTCCTCCCCAACTGCCCTCCCCTGCAGGTCTGATTCCCCAACTGCCCTCCCCCGCAGGCCTGGTCCTCCCCAACTGCCCTCCCCTGCAGGCCTGGTCGTCCCCAACTGCCCTCCCCTGCAGGCCTGGTCCCCCCAACTGCCCTCCCCTGTAGGCCTGGTACTCTCCAACTGCCCTCCCCGGCAGGTCTGATTCCCCAACTGCGCTCCCCTGCAGGCCTGGTCCTCCCCAACTGCCCTCCCCTGCAGGCCTGGTCCTCCCCAACTGCCCTCCCCTGCAGGCCTGGTCCTCCCCAACTGCCCTCCCCTGCAGGCCTGGTCCTCCCCAACTGCCCTCCCCTGCAGGTCTGATTCCCCAACTGCCCTCCCCCGCAGGCCTGGTCCTCCCCAACTACCCTCCCCTGCAGACCTGGTCCCCCCAACTGCCCTCCCCTGCAGGCCTGGTCCTCCCCAACTGCCCTCCCCTGCAGGCCTGGTCCTCCCCAACTGCCCTCCCCTGCAGGCCTGGTCCTCCCCAACTGCCCTCCCCTGCAGGCCTGGTCCTCCCCAACTGCCCTCCCCTGCAGGCCTGGTCCTCCCCAACTGCCCTGCCCTGCAGGCCTGGTACTCTCCAACTGCCCTCCCCTGCAGGTCTGATTCCCCAACTGCTCTCCCCTAAAGGTCTGATTCCCCAACTGCACTCCCCTGCAGGCCTGGTCCTCCCCAACTGCCCTCCCCTGCAGGTCTGATTCCCCAGCTGACCTCCCCTGCAGGTCTGATTCCCCCCAACTGCCCTCCCCTGCAGGCCTGGTCCCCCAACTGCCCTCCCCTACAGGCCTGGTCCTCCACAACTACCCTCCCCTACAGGTTTGATCCCGCAACTGCCCTCCTCTGCAGGCCTGGTCCCCCCCAACTGCCCTACCCTGCAGGGCTGGTCCCCACCAACTGCCCTCCCCTGCAGGCCTGGTCCCACCCAACTATCCTCTACTCAGGCCTGGTTCCCCCCACCTACCCTCCCCTGCCTGCCTGGTCCCCACCCAAACTGCCCTCCCCTGCAGTCCTGGACCCCACAAACTGCCCGACACTGCAAGCCTGGTTCCCCCCACCTTCGCTCCCTTACTGGCCTGGTCCCCCCCAAACTGCCCTCCCCTGCAGTCCTGGTCCCCCCCAACTGCCCTTCCCTGCAAGCCTGGTTCCCCCCAACTTCACTCCGCTGCCGGCCTGGTGCCCCCCAAACTGGCCTCCCCTGCAGGCCTGGTCCCTCCCCCCGCCCTCCCCTGAAAGCCTGGTTCCCGCCACCTACACTCCCCTGCCGGCCTGGTCCCCCCCAAACTGCCTTCGCCTGCAGGACTGGTCCCCACTAACTGCCCTCCAATCAGGCCTGGTTCCCCCCAAACTGCCCTCCACTCAGGCCTACTCCCTCCCAAACTGCTCTCCCCTACAGTCCTGGTCCCTCCCAAACTGTCCTCCCCTGCAGGCCTGGACCCCCCCAACTGCCCTCCAATAAGGCCTGGTCCCTCCCAAACTGCCCTCCCCTACAGGCCTGGTCCCTCCCAAACTGCCCTCCCCTACAGGCCTGGTCCCCCCCAACTGCCCTCCCATGCAGGCCTGGTCCCCCACAACTGCCCTCGACTCAGGCCTGGTCCCTCCCAAACTGCCCTCCCCTACAGGCCTGGTCCCCCCCAACTGCCCTCCACTCAGGCCTAGTCCCTCCCAAACTGCCCTCCCCTACGGGCCTGGTCCCTCCCAAACTGCCCTCCCCTGCAGGCCTGGTCCCCCCCAACTGCCCTCCACTCAGGCCTGGTCCCTCCCAAACTGCCCTCCCCTACAGGCCTGGTCCCTCCCAAACTGCCCTCCCCTGCAGGCCTGGTCCCCCCCAACTGCCCTCCCCAACAGGCCTGGTCCCCCCCAACTGCCCTCCCCTGCAGGCCTGGTCCCCCCCAACTGCCCTCCCCAACAGGCCTGGTCCCCCCCAACTGCCCTCCCCTGCAGGCCTGGTCCTCCCCAAACTGCCCTCCCCTGCAGGCCTGGTCCCCCCCAACTGCCCTCCCCTACAGGCCTGGTCCCCCCCAACTGCCCTCCACTCAGGCCTAGTCCCTCCCAAACTGACCTCCCCTGCAGGCCTGGTCCCCCACAACTGCCCTCGACTCAGGCCTGGTCCCTCCCAAACTGACCTCCCCTACAGGCCTGGTCCCCCACAACTGCCCTCGACTCAGGCCTGGTCCCTCCCAAACTGCCCTCCCCTGCAGGCCTGGTCCCCCACAACTGCCCTCGACTCAGGCCTGGTCCCTCCCAAACTGACCTCCCCTACAGGCCTCGTCCCCCACAACTGCCCTCGACTCAGGCCTGGTCCCTCCCAAACTGCCCTCCCCTGCAGGCCTGGTCCCTCCCAAACTGCCCTCCCCTGCAGGCCTGGTCCCCCCCTACTGCCCTCCACTCAGGCCTGGTCCCTCCCAAAAGCCCTCCCCTGCAGGCCTGGTCCCCCCCAACTGCCCTCCATTCAGGCCTGGTCCCTCCCAAACTGCCCTCCCCTACAGGCCTGGTCCCCCACAACTGCCCTTGACTCAGGCCTGATTCTCCCTACCTTCCCTCCCCTGCTGGCCTGGTCCCCCGCAACTGCCTGCCCCTGCAGTCCTGGTCGCCCCAAGTGCCCACCAATTGCAGGCCTGGTTCCCCCCACCTTCCCTCCCCTGCCAGACTGGTCCCCCCCAACTGCCCTCTACTCAGGCCTAGTCCCCCCCAAACTGCCCTCCACTCAGGCCTGGTCCCCCCCAAATGCCCTCCACTCAGGCCTCGTCCCTCCCAAACTGCCCTCCCCGGCAGGCCTGGTCATTCCCAAACTGTCCTCCCCTACAGGCCTGGTTCTCCCCACCTTCCCTCCCCTGCCGGCCTGGTCCCCCACAAACTGGCCTCCACTGCAGGCCTGGTCCCTCCCAAACTGCCCTCCCCTGCAGACCTGGTCCCCCCAACTGCCCTACCCTGTAGGGCTGGTTTTCCCCACCTTCCCTCCCCTGCCGGCCTGGTCCCCCACAAACTGGCCTCCACTGCAGGCCTGGTCCCCCCCAACTGCCCTCCCCTGAAGGCCTGGTTCCCCCCACCTTCCCTCCCCTGCCGGCCAGGTCCCCCCCTAACTACCCTCCCCTGCAGGCCTGGTCCCCCACAACTGCCCTCGACTCAGGCCTGGTCCCTCCCAAACTGCCCTCCCCTGCAGGCCTGGTCCCCCCCAACTGCCCTCCACTCAGTCCTGGTCCCTCCCAAAAGCCCTCCCCTGCAGGCCTGGTCCCCCCCAACTGCCCTCCATTCAGGCCTTGTCCCTCCCAAACTGCCCTCCCCTGCAGGCCTGGTCCCCCACAACTGCCCTTGACTCAGGCCTGATTCTCCCCACCTTCCCTCCCCTGCTGGCCTGGTCCCCCGCAACTGCCTGCCCCTGCAGTCCTGGTCGCCCCAAGTGCCCACCAATTGCAGGCCTGGTTCCCCCCACCTTCCCTCCCCTGCCTGCCTGGTCCCCCCCAAATTGCCCTCCCCTGAAGGCCTAGTCCCCCCCAACTGCCCTCCACTCAGACCTAGTCCCTCCCAAACTGCACTCCCCTACAGGCCTGTTCCTCCCAAACTGGCCTCCCCTGCAGGCCTGGTCCCCCACAACTGCCCTCGACTCAGGCCTGGTCCCTCCCAAACTGACCTCCCCTGCAGGCCTGGTTCCCCACAACTGCCCTCCACTCAGGCCTGGTCCCTCCCAAACTACCCTCCCCTGCAGGCCTGGTCCCCCACAACTGCCCTTGACTCAGGCCTGGTCCCTCCCAAACTGCCCTCCTCCGCAGGCCTAGTGCCCCCCAACTGCCCTCCACTTAGGCCTAGTCCCTCCCAAACTGACGTCCCCTGCCGGCCTGGTCCCCCAAACTGCCCTCCCCTGCAGTCCTGGTCCCCCCCAACTGCCTTTCCCTGCAGGCCTGGTTCCCCCCAACTTCACTCCGCTGCCGGCCTGGTGCCCCCCAAACTGGCCTCCCCTGCAGGCCTGGTCCCTCCGCCCGCCCTCCCCTGAAAGCCTGGTTCCTGCCACCTACACTCCCCTGCCGGCCTGGTCCCCCCCAAACTGCCTTCCCCTGCAGGACTGGTCCCCCCTAACTGCCCTCCAATCAGGCCTGGTTCCCCCCAAACTGCCCTAAACTCAGGCCTATTCCCTCCCAAACTGCCCTCCCCTACAGGCCTGGTCCCTCCCAAACTGTCCTCCCCTGCAGGCCTGGTCCCCCCCAACTGCCCTCCACTCAGTCCTAGTCCCTCCCAAACTGCCCTCCCCTGCTGGCCTGGTCCCTCCCAAACTGCCCTCCCCTGCAAGCCTGGTCCCCCCCAACTGCCCTCCACTCAGGCCTGGTCCCTCCCAAACTGCCCTCCCCTACAGGCCTGGTCCCTCCCAAACTGCCCTCCCCTACAGGCCTGGTCCCTCCCAAACTGCCCTCCCCTGCAGGCCTGCCCCCCCCCCAACTGCCCTCCCCTACAGGCCTGGTCCCCCACAACTGCCCTCGACTCAGGCCTGGTCCCTCCCAAACTGACCTCCCCTGCAGGCCTCGTCCCCCACAACTGCCCTCGACTCAGGCCTGGTCCCTCCCAAACTGACCTCCCCTACAGGCCTGGTCCCTCCCAAACTGCCCTCCCCTGCAGGCCTGGTCCCCCACAACTGCCCTCGACTCAGGCCTGGTCCCTCCCAAACTGACCTCCCCTACAGGCCTCGTCCCCCACAACTGCCCTCGACTCAGGCCTGGTCCCTCCCAAACTGCCCTCGACTCAGGCCTGGTCCCTCCCAAACTGCCCTCCCCTGCAGGCCTGGTCCCCCACAACTGCCCTCGACTCAGGCCTGGTCCCTCCCAAACTGCCCTCCCCTGCAGGCCTGGTCCCCCCCAACTGCCCTCCATTCAGGCCTGGTCCCTCCCAAACTGCCCTCCCCTGCAGGCCTGGTCCCCCACAACTGCCCTTGACTCAGGCCTGATTCTCCCCACCTTCCCTCCCCTGCTGGCCTGGTCCCCCGCAACTGCCTGCCCCTGCAGTCCTGGTCGCCCCAAGTGCCCACCAATTGCAGGCCTGGTTCCCCCCACCTTCCCTCCCCTGCCAGACTGGTCCCCCCCAACTGCCCTCTACTCAGGCCTAGTCCCCCCCAAACTGCCCTCCACTCAGGCCTGGTCCCCCCCAAATGCCCTCCACTCAGGCCTCGTCCCTCCCAAACTGCCCTCCCCGGCAGGCCTGGTCGTTCCCAAACTGTCCTCCCCTACAGGCCTGGTTCTCCCCACCTTCCCTCCCCTGCCGGCCTGGTCCCCCACAAACTGGCCTCCACTGCAGGCCTGGTCCCTCCCAAACTGCCCTCCCCTGCAGACCTGGTCCCCCCAACTGCCCTACCCTGTAGGGCTGGTTTTCCCCACCTTCCCTCCACTGCCGGCCTGGTCCCCCACAAACTGGCCTCCACTGCAGGCCTGGTCCCCCCCAACTGCCCTCCCCTGAAGGCCTGGTTCCCCCCACCTTCCCTCCCCTGCCGGCCAGGTTCCCCCCTAACTACCCTCCCCTGCAGGCCTGGTCCCCCACAACTGCCCTCGACTCAGGCCTGGTCCCTCCCAAACTGCCCTCCCCTGCAGGCCTGGTCCCCCCCAACTGCCCTCCACTCAGTCCTGGTCCCTCCCAAAAGCCCTCCCCTGCAGGCCTGGTCCCCCCCAACTGCCCTCCATTCAGGCCTGGTCCCTCCCAAACTGCCCTCCCCTGCAGGCCTGGTCCCCCACAACTGCCCTTGACTCAGGCCTGATTCTCCCCACCTTCCCTCCCCTGCTGGCATGGTCCCCCGCAACTGCCTGCCCCTGCAGTCCTGGTCGCCCCAAGTGCCCACCAATTGCAGGCCTGGTTCCCGCCACCTTCCCTCCCCTGCCTGCCTGGTCCCCCCCAAATTGCCCTCCCCTGAAGGCCTAGTCCCCCCCAACTGCCCTCCACTCAGACCTAGTCCCTCCCAAACTGCACTCCCCTACAGGCCTGTTCCTCCCAAACTGGCCTCCCCTGCAGGCCTGGTCCCCCCCATCTGCCCTTCCCTGCAAGCCTGGTTCCCCTACTTCCCTCCCTGCTGGCCTGGTCCCCCCAAAACTGCCCTCCCCTGCAGTCCTGGTCCGGCCCAAATGCCATTCCCTGAAAGTCTGGTTCCCCCCAGATTCCCTCCCCTGCCAACATTTTCCCCCCCATACTGGTCCCCCCTGCAGGCCTGGTCCCACCTAACTGCCCTCCCCTGCAGGCCTGGTCCCACTAACTGCCCTCCCCTTCAGGCCTGGTCCCCCGCAACTGCCCTCCACTCAGACCTAGTCCCCCCCAAACTGACCTCCCCTACAGGCCTGGTCCCCCACAATGCCCTCCCCTACAGGCCTGGTCCCCCCCAAGTATCCTCCACTCAGGCCTGGTTTTCCCTACCTTCCCTCCCCTGCCAGACTGGTCCCCCCCAACTGCCCTCTACTCAGGCCTAGTCCCCCCCAAACTGCCCTCCACTCAGGCCTGGTCCCCCCCAAATACCCTCCACTCAGGCCTCGTCCCTCCCAAACTGCCCTCCCCGGCAGGCCTGGTCGTTCCCAAACTGTCCTCCCCTACAGGTCTGGTTCTCCCCACCTTCCCTCCCCTGCCGGCCTGGTCCCCCACAAACTACCCTCCCCTTCTGGCCTGGTCCCTCCCAAACTGCCCTCCCCTGCAGGCCTGGTCCCCCCCAACTGCCCTACCCTGCAGGGCTGGTTTTCCCCACCTTCCCTCCCCTGCCGGCTTGGTCCCCCACAAACTGGCCTCCACTGCAGGCCTGGTCCCCCCCAACTGCCCTCCCCTGAAGGCCTGGTTCCCCCCACCTTCCCTCCCCTGCCGGCCTGGTCCCCCCCTAACTACCCTCCCCTGCAGGCCTGGTCCCCCCCAACTGCCCTCCACTCAGGCCTGGTCCCTCCCAAACTGACCTCCCCTGCAGGCCTGGTCCCCCACAACTGCCCTCGACTCAGGCCTGGTCCCTCCCAAACTGACCTCCCCTGCAGGCCTGGTTCCCCACAACTGCCCTCCACTCAGGCCTGGTCCCTCCCAAACTACCCTCCCCTGCAGGCCTGGTCCCCCACAACTGCCCTTGACTCAGGCCTGGTCCCTCCCAAACTGCCCTCCTCCGCAGGCCTAGTGCCCCCCAACTGCCCTCCACTTAGGCCTAGTCCCTCCCAAACTGACGTACCCTGCCGGCCTGGTCCCCCAAACTGCCCTCCCCTGCAGTCCTGGTCCCCCCCAACTGCCTTTCCCTGCAGGCCTGGTTCCCCCCAACTTCACTCCGCTGCCGGCCTGGTGCCCCCCAAACTGGCCTCCCCTGCAGGCCTGGTCCCTCCCCGCGCCCTCCCCTGAAAGCCTGGTTCCTGCCACCTACACTCCCCTGCCGGCCTGGTCCCCCCCAAACTGCCTTCCCCTGCAGGACTGGTCCCCCCTAACTGCCCTCCAATCAGGCCTGGTTCCCCCCAAACTGCCCTAAACTCAGGCCTATTCCCTCCCAAACTGCCCTCCCCTACAGGCCTGGTCCCTCCCAAACTGTCCTCCCCTGCAGGCCTGGTCCCCCCCAACTGCCCTGCACTCAGTCCTAGTCCCTCCCAAACTGCCCTCCCCTGCTGGCCTGGTCCCTCCCAAACTGCCCTCCCCTGCAAGCCTGGTCCCCCCCAACTGCCCTCCACTCAGGCCTGGTCCCTCCCAAACTGCCCTCCCCTACGGGACTGGTCCCTCCCAAACTGCCCTCCCCTACAGGCTTGGTCCCTCCCAAACTGCCCTCCCCTGCAGGCCTGCCCCCCCCAACTGCCCTCCCCTACAGGCCTGGTCCCCCACAACTGCCCTCGACTCAGGCCTGGTCCCTCCCAAACTGACCTCCCCTGCAGGCCTCGTCCCCCACAACTGCCCTCGACTCAGGCCTGGTCCCTCCCAAACTGACCTCCCCTACAGGCCTGGTCCCTCCCAAACTGCCCTCCCCTGCAGGCCTGGTCCCCCACAACTGCCCTCGACTCAGGCCTGGTCCCTCCCAAACTGACCTCCCCTACAGGCCTCGTCCCCCACAACTGCCCTCGACTCAGGCCTGGTCCCTCCCAAACTGCCCTCCCCTGCAGGCCTGGTCCCTCCCAAACTGCCCTCCCCTGCAGGCCTGGTCCCCCCCAACTGCCCTCCACTCAGGCCTGGTCCCTCCCAAAAGCCCTCCCCTGCAGGCCTGGTCCCCCCCAACTGCCCTCCATTCAGGCCTGGTCCCTACCAAACTGCCCTCCCCTACAGGCCTGGTCCCCCACAACTGCCCTTGACTCAGGCCTGATTCTCCCCACCTTCCCTCCCCTGCTGGCCTGGTCCCCCGCAACTGCCTGCCCCTGCAGTCCTGGTCGCCCCAAGTGCCCACCAATTGCAGGCCTGGTTCCCCCCACCTTCCCTCCCCTGCCAGACTGGTCCCCCCCAACTGCCCTCTACTCAGGCCTAGTCCCCCCCAAACTGCCCTCCACTCAGGCCTGGTCCCCCCCAAATGCCCTCCACTCAGGCCTCGTCCCTCCCAAACTGCCCTCCCCGGCAGGCCTGGTCGTTCCCAAACTGTCCTCCCCTACAGGCCTGGTTCTCCCCACCTTCCCTCCCCTGCCGGCCTGGTCCCCCACAAACTGGCCTCCACTGCAGGCCTGGTCCCTCCCAAACTGCCCTCCCCTGCAGACCTGGTCCCCCCAACTGCCCTACCCTGTAGGGCTGGTTTTCCCCACCTTCCCTCCACTGCCGGCCTGGTCCCCCACAAACTGGCCTCCACTGCAGGCCTGGTCCCCCCCAACTGCCCTCCCCTGAAGGCCTGGTTCCCCCCACCTTCCCTCCCCTGCCGGCCAGGTCCCCTCCTAACTACCCTCCCCTGCAGGCCTGGTCCCCCACAACTGCCCTCGACTCAGGCCTGGTCCCTCCCAAACTGCCCTCCCCTGCAGGCCTGGTCCCCCCCAACTGCCCTCCACTCAGTCCTGGTCCCTCCCAAACTGCCCTCCCCTGCAGGCCTGGTCCCCCACAACTGCCCTTGACTCAGGCCTGATTCTCCCCACCTTCCCTCCCCTGCTGGCATGGTCCCCCGCAACTGCCTGCCCCTGCAGTCCTGGTCGCCCCAAGTGCCCACCAATTGCAGGCCTGGTTCCCGCCACCTTCCCTCCCCTGCCTGCCTGGTCCCCCCCAAATTGCCCTCCCCTGAAGGCCTAGTCCCCCCCAACTGCCCTCCACTCAGACCTAGTCCCTCCCAAACTGCACTCCCCTACAGGCCTGTTCCTCCCAAACTGGCCTCCCCTGCAGGCCTGGTCCCCCCCATCTGCCCTTCCCTGCAAGCCTGGTTCCCCTACTTCCCTCCCTGCTGGCCTGGTCCCCCAAAAACTGCCCTCCCCTGCAGTCCTGGTCCGGCCCAAATGCCATTCCCTGAAAGTCTGGTTCCCCCCAGCTTCCCTCCCCTGCCAAACTTGTCCCCCCCAAACTGGCCCCCCCTGCAGGCCTGGTCCCACCTAACTGCCCTCCCCTTCAGGCCTGGTCCCCCGCAACTGCCCTCCACTCAGACCTAGTCCCCCCCAAATTGACCTCCCCTACAGGCCTGGTCCCCCACAATGCCCTCCCCTACAGGCCTGGTCTCCCCCAAACTGCCCTCCCCTACAGGCCTGGTCCCCCCCAAGTATCCTCCACTCAGGCCTGGTTTTCCCTACCTTCCCTCCCCTGCCAGACTGGTCCCCCCAACTGCCCTCTACTCAGGCCTAGTCCCCCCCAAACTGCCCTCCACTCAGGCCTGGTCCCCCCCAAATGCCCTCCACTCAGGCCTCGTCCCTCCCAAACTGCCCTCCCCGGCAGGCCTGGTCGTTCCCAAACTGTCCTCCCCTACAGGTCTGGTTCTCCCCACCTTCCCTCCCCTGCAGGCCTGGTCCCCCACAAACTACCCTCCCCTTCTGGCCTGGTCCCCCCCAACTGCCCTACCCTGCAGGGCTGGTTTTCCCCACCTTCCCTCCCCTGCCGGCCTGGTCCCCCACAAACTGGCCTCCACTGCAGGCCTGGTCCCCCCCAACTGCCCTCCCCTGAAGGCCTGGTTCCCCCCACCTTCCCTCCCCTGCCGGCCTGGTCCCCCCCTAACTACCCTCCCCTGCAGGCCTGGTCCCCCCCAACTGCCCTCCACTCAGGCCTAGTCCCTCCCAAACTGACCTCCCCTGCAGGCCTGGTCCCCCACAACTGCCCTCGACTCAGGCCTGGTCCCTCCCAAACTGACCTCCCCTGCAGGCCTGGTTCCCCACAACTGCCCTCCACTCAGGCCTGGTCCCTCCCAAACTGCCCTCCCCTGCAGGCCTGGTCCCCCACAACTGCCCTTGACTCAGGCCTGGTCCCTCCCAAACTGCCCTCCTCCGCAGGCCTAGTGCCCCCCAACTGCCCTCCACTTAGGCCTAGTCCCTCCCAAACTGACGTCCCCTGCCGGCCTGGTCCCCCAAACTGCCCTCCCCTGCAGTCCTGGTCCCCCCCAACTGCCTTTCCCTGCAGGCCTGGTTCCCCCCAACTTCACTCCGCTGCCGGCCTGGTGCCCCCCAAGCTGGCCTCCCCTGCAGGCCTGGTCCCTCCCCGCGCCCTCCCCTGAAAGCCTGGTTCCTGCCACCTACACTCCCCTGCCGGCCTGGTCCCCCCCAACCTGCCTTCCCCTGCAGGACTGGTCCCCACTAACTGCCCTCCAATCAGGCCTGGTTCCCCCCAAACTGCCCTCCACTCAGGCCTACTCCCTCCCAAACTGCCGACCCCTACAGTCCTGGTCCCTCCCAAACTGTCCTCCCCTGCAGGCCTGGTCCCCCATAACTGCCCTCAACTCAGTCCTAGTCCCTCCCAAACTGCCCTCCCCTGCCGGCCTGGTCCCCCCCAAACTGCCCTCCCCTGCAAGCCTGGTCCCCCCCAACTGCCCTCCACTCAGGCCTGGTCCCTCCCAAACTGCCCTCCCCTACAGGCCTGGTCCCTCCCAAACTGCCCTCCCCTGCAGGCCTGCCCCCCCCCCAACTGCCCTCCCCTACAGGCCTGGTCCCCCCCAACTGCCTTCCACTCAGGCCTAGTCCCTCCCAAAAGCCCTCCCCTGCAGGCCTGGTCCCCCCCAACTGCCCTCCACTCAGGCCTGGTCTCTCCCAAACTGCCCTCCCCTGCAGGCCTGTTCCTCCCAAACTGGCCTCCCCTGCAGGCCTGGTCCCCCCCATCTGCCCTTCCCTGCAAGCCTGGTTCCCCTACTTCCCTCCCTGCTGGCCTGGTCCCCCCAAAACTGCCCTCCCCTGCAGTCCTGGTCCGGCCCAAATGCCATTCCCTGCAAGCCTGGTTCCCCCCAGCTTCCCTCCCCTGCCAGCCTTGTCCCCCCGAAACTGGCCCCCCCTGCAGGCCTGGTCCCACCTAACTGCCCTCCCCTTCAGGCCTGGTCCCCCGAAACTGCCCTCCACTCAGGCCTAGTCCCTCGCAAACTGCCCTCCCCTGCAGGCCTGGTCCCCCGCACCTGCCCTCTTATGCAGGCCTGGTTCCCCCCAACTGCCTTCCCCTGCCGGCCTGGTCCCCCCCAAACTGGCCTCCCCTGCAGGCCTGGTCCCCCCCAACTGCCCTCCCCTGCAGGCCTCGTTCCCGCCACCTACCCTCCCCTGCCGGCCTGGTCCACCCCAAACTGGCCTCCCCTGCAGGCCTGGTCCCCCACAACTGCCCTCGACTCAGGCCTGGTTCCCGCCACCTACCCTCCCCTGCCGCCCTGTTCCCCCCCAAACTACCCTCCCCTGCAGGCCTGGTCCCCCACAACTGCCCTCGACTCAGGCCTGGTCCCTCCCAAAGTGCCCTCCCCTGCAGGCCTAGTGCCCCCCAACTGCCCTCCACTTAGGCCTAGTCCCTCCCAAACTGACGTCCCCTGCCGGCCTGGTCCCCCAAACTGCACTCCCCTGCAGTCCTGGTCCCCCCAACTGCCCTTCCCTGCAGGCCTGGTTCCCCCCAACTTCACTCCGCTGCCGGCCTGGTGCCCCCCAAACTGGCCTCCTCTACAGGCCTGGTCCCTCCGCCCGCCCTCCCCTGAAAGCCTGCTTCCCGCCACCTACACTCCCCTGCCGGCCTGGTCCCCCCCAAACTTCCTTCCCCTGCAGGACTTGTCCCCCCTAACTGCCCTCCAATCAGGCCTGGTTCCCCCCAAACTGCCCTCCACTCAGGCCTACTCCCTCCCAAACTGCCCTCCCCTACAGGCCTGGTCCCTCCCAAACTGTCCTCCCCTGCAGGCCTGGTCCCCCCTAACTGCCCTCAACTCAGGCCTGGTCCCCCCCAACTGCCCTCCCCGCAGGCCTGGTTCCCCCCAACTGCCCTCCCCTACAGGCCTGGACCCCCCCAACTACCCTCCACTCAGGCCTAGTCCCTCCCAAACTGCCCTCCCCTACGGGACTGGTCCCTCCCAAACTGCCCTCCCCTGCAGGCCTGGTCCCCCCCATCTGCCCTCCCCTGCAGGCCTGGTCCCCCCCAACTGCCCTCCACTCAGGCCTAGTCCCTCCCAAACTGCCCTCCCCTACGGGCCTGGTCCCTCCCAAACTGCCCTCCCCTGCAGGCCTGGTACCTCCCAAAATGCCCTGCCCTGCAGGCCTGGTCTCTCCCAAACTGCCCTCCCCTACAGGCCTGGTCCCTCCCAAACTGCCCTCCCCTACAGGCCTGGTCCCTCCCAAACTGCCCTCCCCTGCAGGCCTGCCCCCCCCCCAACTGCCCTCCCCTACAGGCCTGGTCCCCCCCAACTGCCCTCCCCTGCAGGCCTGTTCCTCCCAAACTGGCCTCCCCTGCAGGCCTGGTCCCCCCCATCTGCCCTTCCCTGCAAGCCTGGTTCCCCTACTTCCCTCCCTGCTGGCCTGGTCCCCCCAAAACTGCCCTCCCCTGCAGTCCTGGTCCGGCCCAAATGCCATTCCCTGAAGCCTGGTTCCCCCCAGCTTCCCTCCCCTGCCAGCCTTGTACCCCCGAAACTGGCCCCCCCTGCAGGCCTGGTCCCACCTAACTGCCCTCCCCTTCAGGCCTGGTCCCCCGAAACTGCCCTCCACTCAGGCCTAGTCCCTCGCAAACTGCCCTCCCCTGCAGGCCTGGTCCCCCGCACCTGCCCTCTTCTGCAGGCCTGGTTCCCCCCAACTGCCTTCCCCTGCCGGCCTGGTCCCCCCCAAACTGGCCTCCCCTGCAGGCCTGGTCCCCCCCAACTGCCCTCCCCTGCAGGCCTCGTTCCCGCCACCTACCCTCCCCTGCCGGCCTGGTCCCCCCCAAACTGGCCTCCCCTGCAGGCCCAGTCCCCCCCAACTGCCTTCCCCTGCAGGCCTGGTTCCCGCCACCTACCCTCCCCTGCCGCCCTGTTCCCCCCCAAACTACCCTCCCCTGCAGGCCTGGTCCCCCACAACTGCCCTCGACTCAGGCCTGGTCCCTCCCAAAGTGCCCTCCCCTGCAGGCCTAGTGCCCCCCAACTGCCCTCCACTTAGGCCTAGTCCCTCCCAAACTGACGTCCCCTGCCGGCCTGGTCCCCCAAACTGCACTCCCCTGCAGTCCTGGTCCCCCCAACTGCCCTTCCCTGCAGGCCTGGTTCCCCCCAACTTCACTCCGCTGCCGGCCTGGTGCCCCCCAAACTGGCCTCCTCTACAGGCCTGGTCCCTCCGCCCGCCCTCCCCTGAAAGCCTGCTTCCCGCCACCTACACTCCCCTGCCGGCCTGGTCCCCCCCAAACTTCCTTCCCCTGCAGGACTTGTCCCCCCTAACTGCCCTCCAATCAGGCCTGGTTCCCCCCAAACTGCCCTCCACTCAGGCCTACTCCCTCCCAAACTGCCCTCCCCTACAGGCCTGGTCCCTCCCAAACTGTCCTCCCCTGCAGGCCTGGTCCCCCCTAACTGCCCTCAACTCAGGCCTGGTCCCCCCCAACTGCCCTCCCCGCAGGCCTGGTTCCCCCCAACTGCCCTCCCCTACAGGCCTGGACCCCCCCAACTACCCTCCACTCAGGCCTAGTCCCTCCCAAACTGCCCTCCCCTACGGGACTGGTCCCTCCCAAACTGCCCTCCCCTGCAGGCCTGGTCCCCCCCATCTGCCCTCCCCTGCAGGCCTGGTCCCCCCCAACTGCCCTCCACTCAGGCCTAGTCCCTCCCAAACTGCCCTCCCCTACGGGCCTGGTCCCTCCCAAACTGCCCTCCCCTGCAGGCCTGGTACCTCCCAAAATGCCCTGCCCTGCAGGCCTGGTCTCTCCCAAACTGCCCTCCCCTACAGGCCTGGTCCCTCCCAAACTGCCCTCCCCTGCAGGCCTGGACCCCCCCAACTGCCCTCCCCTACAGGCCTGGTCCCCCCCAACTGCCCTCCACTCAGGCCTAGTCCCTCCCAAACTGACCTCCCCTGCAGGCCTAGTCCCTCCCAAACTGACCTCCCCTACAGGCCTGGTCCCCCACAACTGCCCTCAACTAAGGCCTGGTCCCTCCCAAACTGCCCTCCCCTGCAGGCCTGGTCCCCCCTAACTGCCCTCCACTCAGGCCTGGTCCCTCCCAACTGCCCTCCACTCAGACCTAGTCCCTCCCAAACTGCCCTCCCCTACAGGCCTGTTCCTCCCAAACTGGCCTCCCCTGCAGGTCTGGTCCCCCCCTAACTGGCCTCCACTGCAGGCCTGGACAACCCCAACTGCCCTCCCCTGCAGGCCTGGTCCCCCCCAAACTGGCCTCCCCTGCAGGCCTGGTCCCCCCCAACTGCTCTCCACTCAGACCTAGTCCCTCCCAAACTGCACTCCCCTACAGTCCTTGTCCCTCCCAAACTGCCCTCCCCTGCAGGCCTGGTTCCCCACAACTGCCCTCCCCTGCAGGCCTGGTCCCCCACAACTGCCCTCCACTCAGTAGTAGTCCCTCCCAAACTGCCCTCCCCTACAGGCCTGGTCCCCCACAATGCCCTCCCCTACAGGCCTGATCCCTCCCAAACTGACCTCCCCTGTAGGCCTGGTCCCCCCCAACTGCCCTCCCCTGCAGGCCTGGTTCCCCCCACCTTCACTCCCCTGTCGGCCTGGGCCCCCCCAAAGTGCCCTCCCCTGCAGGCCTGGTCCCCCCAAACTGCCCTCCCCTGCAGGCCTGGTTCCCCCCACCTTCCCTATCCTGCCAGCCTGGTCCTCCCCAAACTGCCCTCCCCTGCAGGCCTGGTCCCCCCAAACTGCCCTCCACTGCAGGCCTGGTCCCACCTAACTGCCCTCCCCTTCAGGCCTGGTCCCCCGCAACTGCCCTCCACTCAGGCCTAGTCCCTCGCAAACTGCCCTCCCCTGCAGGCCTGGTCCCCCCCAACTGCCCTCTTCTGCAGGCCTGGTTCCCCCCAACTGCCTTCCCCTGCTGGCCTGGTCCCCCCCAAACTGGCCTCCCCTGCAGGCCTGGTCCCCCCCAACTGCCCTCCCCTGCAGGCCTGGTTCCAGCCACCTACCCTCCCCTGCTGGCCTGTTCCCCCCCAAACTGCCCTCCCCTGCAGGCCTGGTCCCCCCCAACTGCCCTCCACTCAGACCTATTCCCTCCCAAACAGCACTCCCCTACATGCCTGGTCCCCCACAACTGCCCTCCCCTGCAGGCCTGGTCCTCCCGTACTGCCCTCCCCGCAGGCCTGGTCCCCCCCAAGTATCCTCCACTCAAGCCTGGTTTTTCCCACCTTCCCTCCCCTGCCAGACTGGTCCCCCCCAACTGCCCTCCACTCAGACCTAGTCCTTCCCAAACTGCCCTCCCCTACAGGCCTGGTCCCCCACAATGCCCTCCCCTACAGGCCTGGTCCCCCCCAAACTGCCCTCCCCTACAGGCCTGGTCCCCCCCAAGTATCCTCTACTCAGGCCTGGTTTTCCCCACCTTCCCTCCCCTGCCAGACTGGTCCCCCCCAAATGCCCTCTACTCAGGCCTCGTCCCCCCCAAACTGCCCTCCACTCAGGCCTAGTCCCCCCCAAATGCCCTCCACTCAGGCCTCGTCCCTCCCAAACTGCCCGCCCCGGCAGGCCTGGTCGTTCCCAAACTGTCCTCCCCTACAGGCCTGGTTCTCCCCACCTTCCCTTCCCTGCCGGCCTGGTCCCCCGCAAACTACCCTCCACTTCTGGCCTGGTCCCTCCCAAACTGCCCTCCCCTGCAGACCTGGTCCCCCCCAACTGCCCTACCCTGCAGGGCTGGTTTTCCCCACCTTCCCTCCCCTGCCGGCCTGGTCCCCCACAAACTGGCCTCCACTGCAGGACTGGTCCCCCCCAACTTCCCTCCCCTGAAGGCCTGGTTCCCCCTACCTTCCCTCCCCTGCCGGCCTGGTACCCCCTAACTACCCTCCCCTGCAGGCCTGGTCCCCCACAACTGCCCTCGACTCAGGCCTGGTCCCTCCCAAACTGACCTCCCCTGCAGGCCTGGTTCCCCACAACTGCCCTACACTCAGGCCTGGTCCCTCCCAAACTACCCTCCCCTGCAGGCCTGGTCCCCCACAACTGCCCTCGACTCAGGCCTGGTCCCTCCCAAACTGCCCTCCCCTGCAGGCCTGGTCCCCCACAACTGCCCTTGACTCAGGCCTAGTCCCCCCCAACTGCCCTCCACTTAGGCCTAATCCCTGCCAAACTGACCTCCCCTGCCGGCCTGGTCCCCCAAACTGCCCTCCCCTGCAGGCCTGGTCACCCCAACTGCCCTGCCCTGCAGGCTTTGTACGCCCAATTGCCTTCACCTGCAGGCCTGATCCTGACAACTGCCCTCCAGTTCTGGACTGGTCCTCCCCACGGCCCTCCCCTGCAGGGCTGGTCCCCCTAACTGCCCTCCCCTGTTGGCCTGTTTCACCAACTGCCCTCCCCTGCCGGCCTGTTACCCCAATTGCCCTCCCCTACAGGCCTAGTCCCCCCAACTGCCCTCCCCTGCCGGCCTGGTCCCCACCAAACTGTACTCCCCTGCAGGCCTGGTCCCCCCCAACTGCCTTCCCCTGCAGGCCTGGTTCCCCCCACCTTCCCTCCCCTGCAGGACTGGTCCCCCCCAAACTGGCCTCCCCTGCAGGCCTGGTTCCCCCCAACAACCCTCCCCTGCAGGCCTGGTTCCCCCCACCTTCCCTCCCCTGCCGGCCTGGTCCACCCCAAACTGGCCTCCCCTGCAGGCCTGGTCCCCCCCAAACTGGCCTCCCCTGCAGGCCTAGACCCCCCAACTGCCTTCCCCTGCAGGCCTGGTTTCTACCCACCTCCCTCCCCTGCCAGCCTGGTCCCCCCAAACTACCCTCCCCTGCAGTCCTGTTCCCCCCAAACTGGCCTCCCCTGCAGGCCTGGTCGCCCCCAACTGCCCTCCACTCATACCTACTCCCCACCAAACTGCCCTCCCCTGCCGGACTGGTTCCCCCCTAACTGGCCTCCCCTGCAGGCCTTGTTCCCCCCACCTTCCCTCCCCTGCAGGCCTGGTCCCCCCCAACTGCCCTCCACTCAGACCTAGTCCCCCCAAACTGCCCTCCCCTACAGGCCTGGTCCCCCCAACTGCCCTCCCCTGCAGGCCTGGTTCCCCCCACCTTCCCTCCCCTGCCGGCCAGGTCCCCCCCAAACTGGCCTCCACTGCAGGCCTGGACAACCCCAACTGCCCTCCCCTGCAGGCCTGGTCCCCCCCAAACTGGCCTCCCCTGCAGGCCTGGTCCCCCCCAACTGCTCTCCACTCAGACCTAGTCCCTCCCAAACTGCACTCCCCTACAGTCCTTGTCCCTCCCAAACTGCCCTCCCCTGCAGGCCTGGTTCCCCACAACTGCCCTCCCATGCAGGCCTGGTCCCCCACAACTGCCCTCCACTCAGACGTAGTCCCTCCCAAACTGCCCTCCCCTACAGGCCTGGTCCCCCACAATGCCCTCCCCTACAGGCCTGATCACTCCCAAACTGACCTCCCCTGTAGGCCTGGTCCCCCACAACTGCCCTCCCCTGCAGGCCTGGTTCCCCCCACCTTCAGTCCCCTGTCGGCCTGGGCCCCCCCCAACTGCCCTCCCCTGCAGGCCTGGTCCCCCCAAACTGCCCTCCCCTGAAGGCCTGGTTCCCCCCACCTTCCCTATCCTGCCAGCCTGGTCCTCCCCAAACTGCCCTCCCCTGCAGGCCTGGTCCCCCCAAACTGCCCTCCCCTGCAGGCCTGGTTCCCCCCACCTTCCCTCCCCTGCCGGCCTGGTTCCCCCCAACTTCCCTCCCCTGCCGGCCTGGTCCCCGCCAAACTGCCCTCCCCTGCTGGCCTGGTCCCCCCCAACAGGCCTCCCCTGCAAGCATGGTTCCCCCACCTTCCCTCCCCTGCCGGCCTGGTCCCCCCCAAACTGCCCTCCCCTGCAGGCCTGGTCCCCCCAACTGCCCTCCCCTGCAAGCCTGGTCCCCCCCAACTGCCCCCCCCTGCAGGCCTGGTTCCCCCCACATTCCCTCCCCTCCCAGCCTGGTCCCCCCCAAACTGCCCTCCCCTGCGGGCCAGGTCCCCCCCAACTGCCCTCCACTCAGACCTAGTCCCTCCCAAACTGCCCTGCCCTCCCAGCCTGGTCCCCCCCAAACTGCCCTCCCCTGCAGGCCTGGACCCCCCCAACTGCCCTCCACTCAGGCCTAGTCCCTCCCAAACTGCCCTCCCCTACGGGCCTGGTCCCTCCCAAACTGCCCTCCCCTGCAGGCCTGGTCCCCCCCATCTGCTCTTTCCTGAAAGCCTGGTTCCCCCCACCTTCCGTCCCCTGCTGGCCTGTTCCCTCCCAACTGCCCTCCCCTGCAGCCTGGTTCCCCCCACCTTCCCTCCCCTGCAGTCCTGGTCCCCCCCAACTGCCCTCCCCTGCAGCCTGGTTCCCCCTACCTTCCCTCCCCTGTTGTCCTGGTCCCCCCCAAACTGGCCTGCCCTGCCGTCCTGGTCCCTCCCAAACTGCCCTCCCCTGCAGTCCTGGTCCCCCCCAACTGCCCTCCCCTGCAGCCTGGTTCCCCCCACCTTCCCTCCCCTGCTGTCCTGGTCCCCCCCAAACTGGCCTCCCCTGCCGGCCTGGTCCCTCCCAAACTGGCCTACCCTGCCGGCCTGGTCCCTCCCAAACTGCCCTCCCCTACAGGCCTGGTCCCCCCCAACTGCCCTCCCCTGCAGTCCTGGTCCCCCAGAACTGCCCTCCCCTGCAGGCCTGGTCCCCCCATCTGCCCTTCCCTGCAATCCTGGTTCCCCCCACCTTCCCTCCTGGACTGGTCCCCCCCAAACTGCCCTCCCCTGCAGGCCTGGTCTCCACATCTGCCCTTCCCTGCAAGCCTGGTTCCCCCCAACTCCCTGCAGGCCTGGTCCCCCCCAAACTGGCCTCCCCTGCAGGCCTGGTCCCCCCCAACTGCTCTCCACTCAGACCTAGTCCCTCCCAAACTGCACTCCCCTACAGTCCTTGTCCCTCCCAAACTGCCCTCCCCAGCAGGCCTGGTTCCCCACAACTGCCCTCCCCTGCAGGCCTGGTCCCCCACAACTGCCCTCCACTCAGACGTAGTCCCTCCCAAACTGCCCTCCCCTACAGGCCTGGTCCCCCACAATGCCCTCCCCTACAGGCCTGATCCCTCCCAAACTGACCTCCCCTGTAGGCCTGGTCCCCCCCAACTGCCCTCCCCTGCAGGCCTGGTTCCCCCCACCTTCACTCCCCTGTTGGCCTGGGCCCCCCCAAACTGGCCTCCCCTGCAGGCCTGGTCCCCCCAAACTGCCCTCCCCTGCAGGCCTGTTTCTCCCCACCTTCCCTATCCTGCCAGCCTGGTCCTCCCCAAGCTGCCCTCCCCTGCAGGCCTGGTCCCCCCAAACTGCCCTCCCCTGCAGGCCTGGTTCCCCCCACCTTCCCTCCCCTGCCGGCCTGGTCCCCGCCAAACTGCCCTCCCCTGCAGGCCTGGTCCCCCCAACTGCCCTCCCCTGCAGGCCTGGTCCCCCCCACTGCCCCCCCCTGCAGGCCTGGTTCCCCCCACCTTCCCTCCCCTCCCAGCCTGGTCCCCCCCAAACTGCCCTCCCCTGCGGGCCTGGTCCCCCCCAACTGCCCTCCACTCAGACCTAGTCCCTCCCAAACTGCCCTGCCCTACAGGCCTGGTCCCCCCCAACTGCCCTCCCCGCAGGCCTGCTTCCCCACAACTGTCCTCCCCTGCAGGCCTGGACCCCCCCAACTGCCCTCCACTCAGGCCTAGTCCCTCCCAAACTGCCCTCCCCTACGGGACTGGTCCCCCACAACTGCCCTCCCCTGCAGGCCTGGACCCCCCCAACTGCCCTTTCCTGAAAGCCTGGTTCCCCCCACCTTCTGTCCCCTGCCGGCCTGTTCCCTCCCAACAGCCCTCCCCTGCAGCCTGGTTCCCCCCACCTTCCCTCCCCTGCAGTCCTGGTCCCCCCCAAATGCCCTCCCCTGCAGCCTGGTTCCCCCCACCTTCCCTCCCATGCTGTCCTGGTCCCACCCAAACTGGCCTCCCCTGCCGTCCTGGTCCCTCCCAAACTGCCCTCCCCTGCAGTCCTGGTCCCCCCCAACTGCCCTCCCCTGCAGCCTGGTTCCCCCCACCTTCCCTCCCCTGCTGTCCTGGTCCCCCCCAAACTGGCCTCCCCTGCCGGCCTGGTCCCTCCCAAACTGGCCTACCCTGCCGGCCTGGTCCCTCCCAAACTGCCCTCCCCTACAGGCCTGGTCCCCCCCAACTGCCCTCCCCTGCAGTCCTGGTCCCCCAGAACTGCCCTCCCCTGCAGGCCTGGTCCCCCCATCTGCCCTTCCCTGCAATCCTGGTTCCCCCCACCTTCCCTCCTGGACTGGTCCCCCCCAAACTGCCCTCCCCTGCAGGCCTGGTCCCCCCATCTGCCCTTCCCTGCAAGCCTGGTTCCCCCCAACTCCCTGCAGGCCTGGTCCCCCCCAAACTGGCCTCCCCTGCCGTCCTGGTCCCTCCCAAACTGCACTCCCCTACAGTCCTTGTCCCTCCCAAACTGCCCTCCCCTGCAGGCCTGGTTCCCCACAACTGCCCTCCCCTGCAGGCCTGGTCCCCCACAACTGCCCTCCACTCAGACGTAGTCCCTCCCAAACTGCCCTCCCCTACAGGCCTTGTCCCCCACAATGCCCTCTCCTACAGGCCTGATCCCTCCCAAACTGACCTCCCCTGTAGGCCTGGTTCCCCACAACTGCCCTCCCCTGCAGGCCTGGTCCCCCACAACTGCCCTCCACTCAGACGTAGTCCCTCCCAAACTGCCCTCCCCTACAGGCCTTGTCCCCCACAATGCCCTCTCCTACAGGCCTGATCCCTCCCAAACTGACCTCCCCTGTAAGCCTGGTCCCCCCCAACTGCCCTCCCCTGCAGGCCTGGTTCCCCCCACCTTCACTCCCCTGTCGGCCTGGGCCCCCCCAAACTGCCCTCCCCTGCAGGCCTGGTCCCTCCAAACTGCCCTCCCCTGCAGGCCTGGTTCCCCCCACCTTCCCTATCCTGCCAGCCTGGTCCTCCCCAAACTGCCCTCCCCTGCAGGCCTGGTCCCCCCAAACTGCCCTCCCCTGCAGGCCTGGTTCCCCCCACCTTCCCTCCCCTGCCGGCCTGGTCCCCGCCAAACTGCCCTCCCCTGCTGGCCTGGTCCCCCCCAACAGGCCTCCCCTGCAAGCATGGTTCCCCCAACTTCCCTCCCCTGCCGGCCTGGTCCCCCCCAAACTGCCCTCCCCTGCAGGCCTGGTCCCCCCAACTGCCCTCCCCTGCAGGCCTGGTCCCCCCCACTGCCCCCCCTGCAGGCCTGGTTCCCCCCACCTTCCCTCCCCTCCCAGCCTGGTCCCCCCCAAACTGCCCTCCCCTGCAGGCCTGGTCCCCCCCAACTGCCCTCCACTCAGACCTAGTCCCTCCCAAACTGCCCTGCCCTACCGGCCTGGTCCCCCCCAACTGCCCTCCCCGCAGGCCTGGTTCCCCACAACTGTCCTCCGCTGCAGGCCTGGACCCCCCCAACTGCCCTCCACTCAGGCCTAGTCCCTCCCAAACTGCCCTCCCCTACGGGCCTGGTCCCTCCCAAACTGCCCTCCCCTGCAGGCCTGGTCCCCCCCATCTGCCCTTTCCTGAAAGCCTGGTTCCCCCCACCTTCCCTCCCCTGCAGTCCTGGTCCCCTTCAACTGCCCTCCCCTGCAGCCTGGTTCCCCCCACCTTCCCTCCCCTGCTGTCCTGGTCCCCCCCAAACTGGCCTCCCCTGCCGTCCTGGTCCCTCCCAAACTGCCCTCCCCTGCAGTCCTGGTCCCCCCCAACTGCCCTCCCATGCAGCCTGGTTCCCCCCACCTTCCCTCCCCTGCTGTCCTGGTCCCCCCCAAACTGGCCTCCCCTGCCGGCCTGGTCCCTCCCAAACTGGCCTACCCTGCCGGCCTGGTCCCTCCCAAACTGCCCTCCCCTACAGGCCTGGTCCCCCCCAACTGCCCTCCCCTGCAGTCCCGGTCCCCCAGAACTGCCCTCCCCTGCAGGCCTGGTCCCCCCATCTGCCCTTCCCTGCAATCCTGGTTCCCCCCACCTTCCCTCCTGGACTGGTCCCCCCCAAACTGCCCTCCCCTGCAGGCCTGGTCCCCCCATCTGCCCTTCCCTGCAAGCCTGGTTCCCCCCAACTCCCTGCAGGCCTGGTCCCCCCCAAACTGGCCTCCCCTGCAGGCCTGGTCCCCCCCAACTGCTCTCCACTCAGACCTAGTACCTCCCAAACTGCACTCCCCTACAGTCCTTGTCCCTCCCAAACTGCCCTCCCCTGCAGGCCTGGTTCCCCACAACTGCCCTCCCCTGCAGGCCTGGTCCCCCACAACTGCCCTCCACTCAGACGTAGTCCCTCCCAAACTGCCCTCCCCTACAGGCCTTGTCCCCCACAATGCCCTCCCCTACAGGCCTGATCCCTCCCAAACTGACCTCCCCTGTAGGCCTGGTCCCCCCCAACTGCCCTCCCCTGCAGGCCTGGTTCCCCCCACCTTCACTCCCCTGTCGGCCTGGGCCCCCCCAAACTGCCCTCCCCTGCAGGCCTGGTCCCCCCAAACTGCCCTCCCCTGCAGGCCTGGTTCCCCCCACCTTCCCTATCCTGCCAGCCTGGTCCTCCCCAAACTGCCCTCCCCTGCAGGCCTGGTCCCCCCAACTGCCCTCCCCTGCAGGCCTGGTTCCCCCCACCTTCCCTCCCCTGCCGGCCTGGTCCCCGCCAAACTGCCCTCCCCTGCTGGCCTGGTCCCCCCCAACAGGCCTCCCCTGCAAGCATGGTTCCCCCACCTTCCCTCCCCTGCCGGCCTGGTCCCCCCCAAACTGCCCTCCCCTGCAGGCCTGGTCCCCCCAACTGCCCTCCCCTGCAGGCCTGGTCCCCCCCACTGCCCCCCCTGCAGGCCTGGTTCCCCCCACCTTCCCTCCCCTCCCAGCCTGGTCCCCCCCAAACTGCCCTCCCCTGCGGGCCTGGTCCCCCCCAACTGCCCTCCACTCAGACCTAGTCCCTCCCAAACTGCCCTGCCCTACAGGCCTGGTCCCCCCCAACTGCCCTCCCCGCAGGCCTGGTTCCCCACAACTGTCCTCCCCTGCAGGCCTGGACCCCCCCCAACTGCCCTCCACTCAGGCCTAGTCCCTCCCAAACTGCCCTCCCCTACGGGACTGGTCCCCCACAACTGCCCTCCCCTGCAGGCCTGGTCCCCCCCATCTGCCCTTTCCTGAAAGCCTGGTTCCCCCCACCTTCCCTTCCCTGCAGTCCTGGTCCCCTTCAACTGCCCTCCCCTGCAGCCTGGTTCCCCCTACCTTCCCTCCCCTGCTGTCCTGGTCCCCCCCAAACTGGCCTCCCCTGCCGTCCTGGTCCCTCCCAAACTGCCCTCCCCTGCAGTCCTGGTCCCCCCAACTGCCCTCCCCTGCAGCCTGGTTCCCCCCACCTTCCCTCCCCTGCTCTCCTGGTCCCCCCCAAACTGGCCTCCCCTGCCAGCCTGGTCCCTCCCAAACTGGCCTACCCTGCCGGCCTGGTCCCTCCCAAACTGCCCTCCCCTGCAGGCCTGGTCCCCCCATCTGCCCTTCCCTGCAATCCTGGTTCCCCCCACCTTCCCTCCTGGACTGGTCCCCCCCAAACTGCCCTCCCCTGCAGGCCTGGTCCCCCCATCTGCCCTTCCCTGCAAGCCTGGTTCCCCCCAACTCCCTGTTGGACTGGTCCCCCCCAAACTGCCCTCCCCTGCAGGCCTGGTCCCCCCCAACTGCCCTCCACTCAGACCTAGTCCCCCCCAAACTGCCCTCCCCTACAGGCCTGGTCCCCCACAATGCCCTCCCCTACCACCCTGGTCCCCCCCAACTGCCCTCCCCTGCAGTCTTGGTCCCCCAACTGTCCTCCTCTGCAGGCCTGGTTTCCCCCATCTGCCCTTTCTCCCTTGCAGGCCTGGTCCCCCCTAGCTGTCCACCCTTGGTGGCCTGGTTGCTCCTAATTGCCCTCTCCTGCTGGCCCTCTTGTGGCAGCCATCTTGTATCCACATGGGGGCGGCCATCTTTGACCACGTCGGAGCAGCCATCTTGTGTGTTGGAGTGATGGTCAATTTGCACATTACCGCTTTATTAGATAGCATGTCACCCCAATAAATTCTATTAAAGAATAGCCCAGCAGGCATGGGTAAGTAGTTGAGCATCAACCTGTGAACCAGGAGGTCAGGAGTTCAATTCTGGTCAGGGCACATGTCTTGGTTGCAGGCTTGATTCCCCCAGTGGGGGGTCCTACAGAACACAGCTGATCAGTGTTTCTCATTATTGATGTTTCTATCTCTCTCTCCCTCTCCCTTCCTCTCTGACATCAATATAAATATTTTTTAAAAAATAAATGATAAATAAAACATAAATAATGTAAAATGTGGCTGGCAATTAGCATCATCATCTTATCTTTTTCTTCTGTTTCTTTCCTTTATGATTGCTGTAATAATCTCTACTCATTTGCATCCTTAATACTAGAGGGGAGAGAAACCAGCATTATATGATTATCTTTCCTCTTTAAGAACAGATAGGTCATAGGTCCTTCTGGATGGTGACTAGTAGAATAAATAAAATCAGAACTATTTCAAGAAAAAGGAGGTGATGCTTCCAATGGCAAATCTATATCATAAATTTGAAGTCACAGCTTATTATTCTAGTCTGATTGACTAAACTTTACTAAAGCTTGCCTTACAGCTTTTGAACCCATCGTTTTAACACCTTTACTGAATATTTGCACCTTTCCCTTTCCTCAAAGCCAAGTGAGTTGACAGTGGAGATGTACCCTTGAGGGTCAGGCATGTTCAGTACATGTAGATATGAAGTGTCATTGTTGGTAGCAAGGACATCTATTAAAATTTAAACTATTCTTGCTAAAAAGAAAGTATTAGAGATAATATATCAAAAAGTGGTTATCTCAAGGCCATGGGATTATGAGGGGATTCCTTTTCTGTATTTTCCAAAATTCCACAAATAACAAATACTACTATTAGAATCTTTACATAATATGAATATTATATAAATATAAATTATGCATTAAATAATTTACTATTATAACATTTCAAATCTTTAATAATATTAAAGAGAATATTAATTTAAAAATAAATACAACAGTTGCCATTTTTTGTTACCAAGATAAAATTACATTTGTGTGCATGGGAAAAATAGATGCAGGCATAATTTGACCTTTCTCATTGGTAATACCACAAATATATTACAGAAGATTAATATATAAAATGAATGAAGTTACCCCTTCCTCCCTCTTTTGACTCTTAGCAGTAACTAAATTATTAGTTTGTTGGCTTCAGATGCCATTGGCCCTTCAGTGTGTTGCCTGGTTCCTTCTTTCTCCCTTCTCTCAGAAGTAGTAACCAATTAAATACTTCCATGCTTTAAGAGAGTTGTATGTTAAGGATTCCCTTTGAATACTGAAGAAACAAAATAAACATCCTCTAATTTTGATGCATTTAGAAAGTTGATTATGATTTAGCATGCTAAGGTTTCACCTAAAAACTACACTTGGAATTAATATCTTGAGAAAAACACATTTGGTGATATTTTCAGTTGTTGACATTCGGTTCTCATCATGAAATTGCTGTCAAAATGGATAGAATTCTGTACACTTTGCAGTCATGCCTAAAAGCAAAGCCCAAGACTGGAATAGCAGGAATTTACAGGTCAAGACAGAAGGGCATTTGGCAGAGTTAGTCATGAGGAAGTTTGAATGGTATACTTTACCAAAAGCAGCTCACATTGCATTAAGCCCTGATGTTTTAGTCACTTTAAAGAATGAATAAATAGTAGTCCAACCAAAAAGAACTGAAGAAAAATCAGGGAAACTGGAAGCACAGGTATTAGCCTATTTTAAAATTAGGCCTATTGATTTTAAATCACTTTTACTCTTTTTGAAGCAATCTGTTTTCATGTGTATGGTTGTCTTTTATAGAATTATTTTCTATAATTAATGACCAAATGTATCAATTTATTGATTATATTTCATAGCATCAGAGAATTTTAAAGCTGGAAGGATCTGTAGAACTTAGCTAATATCACCCTTTCGGTTTACAAATGAGGGAACTGAGGCCCAGGCCACTTCGTGAGTTATAAGGAGAACCAGTCTTCAAATATTTAAGTTCCTTCAGCCATAAGCCAGCATTCTTAGTTCTTTTCACTACAGTAGCTGCCAGTGTAAATAATGTGCTTTGATTAAAATTATTTTCCAGGAATTGGAAGAGGTGCTTGAAGAAATGGATGGTAGGAGAAAACGCTGGAAAGAGAACATGTTTGCTCCTTCTTTTAGTGCTCATGATGTTCTAAATGACGTTTTACAGCCTGAATCTCTTCCTGAACAAATGACTTTTGGGAAGGCCAAGAGAATGGGAAAAATTTACAACATGTCTAGTAGAAAGTTTCAAGAAGAGAATAAATTTCGGAGGAAAGAATTTATTTCCCAACCAAATGAAAAAGAACAAGAACCAAATTTGAGAGAGAGAAAGATGAACGTTTCAAAGAATGAAACAGACACAAATTCTGTCTCCTGTGAATCCTCTAATTTGGATGTTACAACTGAAGAAAGCTTTAATAGCACAGAAAACTACTTCTTCTGGAATAAAAAAGAATATCTATCTCAATGGCGACAAAACAACAAGCAGAAATATACTGAAAGAAAGTCTCAAAATGTTAGCCTGAATGTTTTGAATGACCTGGAAGCGCTCAATATGAAATGCAAAAAAATAGAAGAGGAATTTGAAAATGCTGAAAAAGAACTTTTGAACGCCAAAAAGGAAATCTGCCCAAAAGCCCTAAATTTTCAAGAAACAGGGGCAGAAACTTTGAAAAAAGACTGGGAACTTCAAGCTTTAAGAAATGGCCTGTCTGAAAAAGCAACAAATTTCAAAAACTTAACTGAAGAGCTCCAGCAAGCCAGAGAAGTCATCCACAAGTTGAGCCAAGAGAACAGAGACTTAAAACAAGTTGTGAGGAAGTTAAAACATCAAACTAAAGTTGGAAATGCACTCCTAAAGGAAGAAATAAAATTGCATTATGAATTAGAAGTGGAAAAGATCCATGGAGAGCTTGATGCCATCAAGAATGAACTAAGAATTGAGAAGACCATGCAAGCGAGAAGTAACAGAGCCCTAGAGTTGCTTAGAAAGTACCTTTCTTCTGTACTATCAAGTACCCCTGACAGCTTTACAGGGGATTGTTGTTAAAACTTAAAAAATTAAAAAGCCTTTAATTAGGCAAGCCATTGAACCAAATCCGTGTTTTTTTTGTGCTTTCTTTATATATTTCTTAAAATGTGTTTAATGGGATGTAATTTTCATTTTTGGTGAATCCATACATCTGTAAAAAGTATATATATCAACTTCAAAGCATCTGCTTTCTCTTTCTAATGAAGTTATTGCAGATGTCCAAATGGAAATGAAGTGTCAGAAATCTTTCTAATACTATTTCACTCAGACCTATAGTGATTCACCAGATCATATATGAACACAAATCAGTACCCCTTTTGTGATGTTGTGAGCATTATGTCCTTGGCATGTGAATATTCTTTAATCTGTGTTCATTGATACTAACAATAAAAATCATGTTTATGTATATAAGCATAACATGTGTCTGTGGCTCTTATAGCTGCCTGTTCAGACTCAATGGGATACAAAAATGTCTCTGCTTTCTTTGAGATCTAACCTTAATTAGGCACATATAAACATCTCCAGAAAAAAATGCAGATTTTCCTCTCCCCTGCTGTTTTCCCCATGCTTTCTCCCTTGACCCAGCAAAGGTTCCCATAGACTAGAAGATGACTTTAAGACAGGACTGTGACCTTTGCTAGAGCCCTGATTTGTCAGCATTGGTTTTTGCATTTTATTATGTTGACCACCAAGGGGCGTTGTTTACACAGTTTTAACATTCTACCAGGGTGGGGGTGAGGGTTTATAAGCTTCCTGCCCAGTTTACATCACCAGCTGGGGTGAAAGGTGCTGGGTGTTAGCTATGGAAGCTGCTAGTGAGCTGGTTTGATTTATACAGGAATCCAGCCCTCTAAGGGGCCTGAGCAATGACGATTTATTTTACACTTTTAGAGAATAAACATGTACTGCCTCAATCCTTTGGTGAAAACAATGGGTAGTATTTGTTTATATCAACCATCATGATTTTTTTTGTAATTGGAGCTCTATTTGTATGTAATTTTTAAGTCCAACGAACCCAATGTAATTACAGACTATGAGAATGGAATACAATTGTAAGGGTTTAGGTATCTTTCCATATGGGAAATCCCCAAACTGGGGATTTTAAAGTCCTAAAAGTCCTCGTCTTTAAAATGAGGGAGTAGTACTGTCATCCAGATTCTTTTTGCTTCTAATGTTTTGTGATTTTATTAAGTGTTACTGTACCTGTGAAGAAATAAAACTCCTATGGCATTGGATGCACTCAGTTCTAGTACTTTGGGGGAACCTACATTTCTGACACCCCCCTTTCAAAGAAACATAGAAAGTCTGTTCTTCATAGTTTGAACATTTCCAAACACTGTGCCATTACTAAATCAGGAGAGGGAGTAAATGAGCTGCTTTCTTCTCCTTTATCTTGTTTCATTTTTACTTGTTAAGGTTGGGGAAGGCAATGAATGGAGACAAACTACGCTGACCTTAATGCTGTGCAGGGATTGCCTAGCATGGGAACACTGGACTAAATTGGAAGATAATCATTTTTGGCACTTTCTGAGTTAGTCCTGATAACCCAGGTACTGGCAGCCCACTCAAAGGGAAAGATGACTTTCAGGTTTTCGGTGGCCACTGGCTTCTCACCAAGAGGCTAGGTACAAAAGCAAACTAGGAACTCTTTTGCCCTATTCAACTGTCTTCCTCATCACCCCCTTAAAGTTGTCCCTTTGTCCTTGCCCCAGAAAGACTCCCAGTCTCTGACTGCTAGTGTGCAGAGCTGCTTACATGTTAAAATATATCACAAATTGTATTAATTAAACTACTGGGCTCAGTCCTCTTCGTATATTTTAATTTTTAAAAAGGAACTTTTATTCCAGGAGAATTTCTATCAACCGACCACCATCTAAAGTCTTAAGTGACAACTTGGTTTATCTTGCATGAGTATGTATGTGTGCTAATGTGTGTTTGAGGGGTGGGGAAAGAGTGTGGTGGAGGGAGATCCAGAAAAGATAAGTGTATGGCTTGCCCAGTTCCAGGATGAGAGGAGTTGTATTACTAGGAAGGAACTAGAAAATAGATTATTTTTAAAAATATATGTTTCTATTGATTTCAGAGAGCTAAAGGGAGAGGGAGAGATAGAAACATCAATCAGTGTCCAGCTGGTGTTGCTCAGTGGTTGAGCTCCTATGAACAAGGAGGTCACAGTTCGATTCCCGGTCAGGGCACATGCCCGGTTTGCGGGCTTGATCCCCATTGTGGGGCATGCAGGAGGCAGCCAATCAATGATTCTCTCTCATCATTGATGTTTCTATCTCTTTCCCTCTCCCTTCTTCTCTGAAATCAATTTAAATATATATTTTTTAAAAGAACATTAGCCCTGACCGGTTTGGCTCAGTGGATAGAGCGTTGGCCTGCGGACTGAAGGGTCCTAGGTTCGATTCCAATCAAGGGCATGTACCTTGGTTGTGGGTACATCCCCAGTGCGGGGTGTGCAGGAGGTGGCTGATCGATGTTTCTCTCTCATCAATGTTTCTAACTCTCTATCCCTCTCCCTTCCTCTCTATAAAAAAAAAAATCAATAAAAATATTTTTTTTTAAAAAAAGAAACAATCAGCTGCCTCCTGCAGACCCCCTACTGGGGATCAAACCTGAAACCTAGGCATGCACCAAGACCTGGAATCAAACCGTGACCTCCTGGTTCATAGTATGATGCTCAACTAACCGAGCCACAGCAGCAAGATGGAAAATAGATTCTTGTTGAGACAGCCTGGGATATTGAACCCCAGCAAAGCCCACTCTGTGGAAACCTAGGTCCAGATACTAGCCAGGGAGATAATAGACAATCACCAAATCCAGAGAGCTAAAGAGAAAAGGAAGCCAAGGTAACAGAGCCAACAGTTTGGATCTTGGGGGTTCATATGTTTTGATGCTTTTATTTTCAAAAGCAGGGCTGCAGTATGCTGGGACAAAGCTAGGCTGTTCCTTGTCCTATGTAGATGGGAACAGCAGTAGGTTGTGGTGGCTTAAAGAACCATAATCAAGGCAGATGCTAATAGTCTGTCCCATTGTCTTCGTAATCACACTCACTTGTTGTATTAGGTGGCTCCGAATTTTGATCAGAATATATTGTCACTGTTCCTTTTAGTATATCAAATTGGAGATGTGGAGGTATTTTTATTTTTAACAAGAATGGCACGTTAGGCTACTCATCCCTTTAATCTGATGGGATTTTCTTGAAATCAGCGATGCAATTGCATACCAATCCCCACAAAATACCAGTTCCTTCCTTACTAGGAAGCATGGTCTGTCACATGGCTATAGAAATATCTGCTGTACCTTGGGTTTACAATTCAGCTCTAGAAACATTAGCTGATCACTTATTACCATAGTTAACTTCTAAGACACACTTAAAAATCCCTGAATTTATGACACATCTTGAAATCACTGGCATGTCATAGTATAATTGTCAGATTTTTTTTTCTTTCCTAATGGTTCATAAAATAACGGTCTATCTTAAAATCAATGGGATTTTAGATTTGATGAAATGTGATCTGTGCTAGGCTGGGGACATGCAGATAAAAGGATTTATGAATAAGACAGGTCTCTAACCTCCATGACCTTACTTATATGACTAACTGAAAGAACGTGGTAAATACTATACTAGCATTGCTAATACAAAGTTCTGGGAGAGCACAGAGGAAGATCAGTTAATTCTGCCTGTGGGACTAGAAAGGACTTCATAAAGGAGGTGATATTTGAGCTGAGCCTTGACGGATAAGAAGCATTTTTCCAGGCCATGCATGGGGGCAGGGGCAGGGCCACTTCTGGCATGTGAATGTGGAAGGTCTACTTGGCTTCAGCAATGAATTAGAACACTGGGATGTTGCATTTTGCTGACTTTTTAAGTTCTATTTGAGGTTCTATTCTGAAAATTACTGATTCCAATTTTTTGCTCATTTGCATGTAGACTAGAGAATGAAGTTCTCATGACATAAAGACCAGGTTCCAGACAACATAAGGCAGGAAAAATTTTTTACTGGTGCCACTGTACCTTTGGCTGCCATCATTTTTGTTTGGGAAACAAAAGACCTAAGAGGGGAAAAACCAAGATGGCGGCATAGGTAAACACCTGAAATTGCTGCCTCACACAACCACTTCAAAACTACAACTAAAGACAAAACAGACATCATCCAGAACCACAGGAAGGCTGGCTGAGTGGGAATTCTACAACTAGAAGGAAAGAGAAAAGCACACTGAGACTCAGAGGAGGTGCAGAAGTAAAGTGCAGAGGTACAGAGGCACACATGGCAAGGGCTGGCAACAGAGGATGCTGCATCGGTGTCTTTTTCAATCAGGAGGGAGTCACAAGCTCCCGACTGCTCTGAACTCTAGTTCCAGGTGAGTCTCTGGGGACCCAGACTCATACGGGGAGAAACTGGACTGTCTGGCAGCGGGCAGAACTTGAGGGCGGCATTCTCTCAGAAGTGCTAGCAGCAATTACCGCGGAACACTGAGACGGGAGACTGAGACACAGGAGACTCTTAGGACAGGGCTGAGGATCAGCCATAGCTGTTTGCTCCTCCCTGTTGATTCCCTGAGACCCCGCCCCACCCAAGCTGCTAGCAGAAGCTTTTGCATATGAAAGGCCTGGCCCTTTGAGATCTAAAATTACCTAACAAACTGCAGCTGGGTCAGAGAGACCCAGAACATCCAAAAGAAGGCCCAAGGCCAAGGCCCCACAGAAGCTTCCATTGCTTCACAGCTATGCCTCATCTGGGCACCTCCAAACCCCAAACAAGGAAGAGGAATCTGCAGATCCCTCCGTAGCTCCTGCTGGGTAGCCTCAGGCAGAGGCTAAATTAGGACCTCCTTAGAGATCCAAGAGCCAGTGTACCCAGTGGTCAGAGTGGGACCATCCAGATTACAACTCCTAAGATCCATAAGAGACACACTCAGGGGGAAGACTCAGTGAGCACCAAAGCCCCACTGAAGCAAGTCTTGCCCCATAAGGGTGTCTTCAATACAGAAGTTCTCCCACTGTAGACATAGCTGATTCTTAGACAATTGGCCTGGAGGTCAATTCCTCCCAGTGATACCAACAACAATCAAGGCTTAACTACAACAAGACTGTGCACACAGCCCGCAAAGGGTTGCACCAAGAGTGTCCACCTCAGGTAATTGGGGAGGCTGAGCCACTGGGCCCTATAGGACACCTAGCATAGAAAGCCACTCTATCAACACAGGGAAGCAGCCAAAATGCGGAGACAAAGAAACAGATCACAAATGACAGAAATGGGGGAAAGCAAACTACTGGATATAGAGTTCAAAACCACGGTTATAAGGTATTTCAAGAATTTTCTAGAAACCGCTGATGAATTTAGTGAGACTCGAGGATATGAAAAAGGACCAACTAGAAATTAAGCATACACTGACTGAAATAAAGAATATTATACAGAGATCCAACAGCAAACAAGAGGATCACAAGAATCAAGTCAAAGATTTGAAATACGAAGAAGTAAAAAACACCCAACCGGAAAAGCAAAAAGAAAAAAGAATCCAAAAATACCAAGATAGTGTAAAGAGCCTCTGGGACAACTTCAAGCGTACCAACATCCAAATTATGGGGGTGCCAGAAGAAGAGAGAGAGCAAAATATTGAAAACCTATTTGAAGAATTAATGACAGAGAACTTCCCCTACCTGGTGAAAGAAATAGACTTACAAGTCCAGGAAGCGCAGAGAACCCCAAACAAAAGGAATCCAAAGAGGACCACACCAAGACACATCATAATTAAAATGCCAAGGGCAAAAGACAAAGAGAGAATCTTTAAAACAGCAAGAGAAAAAAAGTCAGTTACCTACAAGGGAGTACCCATACGATTGTCAGCTGATTTCTCAACAGAAACTATGCAGGGAAGAAGGGAGTGGCAAGAAATATTCAAAGTGTTGAATAGCAAGAACCTACAACCTAGATTACTTTACCCAGCAAAGCTATCATTCAGAATTAAAGGTCAGATAAAGAGCTTCACAGAGAAGAACAAGATAAAGGAGTTCATCACCATCAAACCAGTATTATATGAAATGCTGCAGGGTCTCCTTTAAGCAGAAGAAGAAGAAGAAAAAGGTAAAGATAAAAATTATGAACAACAAATACATATCTATCAACAAGTGAATCTAAATATCAAGTGAATAAAAAATCTGATGAACAGAGTAAACTGGTGAATATAATAGAATCAGGGGCATAGAAAGGGAGTGGACTGACAATTCTCGGGGGGTGGGTGGGGGTGGGAAGGGAAAGGGGTTTGGGTGGTGTGGGAAGAGACTGGACAAAAATCGTACACCTATGGATGAGGACAGTGGGGGGGGTGATAAGGGCAGAGGGTGAGGTGGGAACTGGTGGAGGGGAGCTATGGGGGGAACAAAGTGGAACAACTGTAATAATCTGAATAATAAAGATTTATTTTTAAAAAAAAAGACCTAAGAGATTTTGGTCATAATATCCAGCTAAGTCCACTGTGAGTAGTCTACTTTCAAAAAGATGTATAAAAGAGAAATACCACAGTTGCTTCTCTTTCCAAGAAAGCACAGCATAACAGAGATTAAGTGCACAAACTTTAATTATCCACATACTAGCCATGTGATCTTGAACAAGTTACATAATTCTCAGTAGCTGAGTTCCATCATTTTGTAGGATGGAGTTAATAAATAGTATTTGGTCCTGGCTGGTTTGGCTCAGTGGATAGAGTGTCGGCCTGCGGACTGAAGGGTCCCAGGTTTGATTCCGGTCATGGGCATGTACCTTGGTTGTGGGCACATCCCCAGTGGGAGGTGTGCAGGAGGCAGCTGATCAACGTTTCTCTCTCATCGATATTTCTAACTCTCTATCCCTCTCCCTTCCTCTCTGTAAAAAATCAATAAAATATATAAAAAATAAAATAAATAGTATTTGTTGGGAAAATAAGGTGAGATCACATATAGTCAATAAATTTCACCATTGTTGTCAACATCATCATCATTAATATTATATAACTGACAAGGAGAAATAGACCAAATCCATTTATCTCCTCCCAGCTATTAATTACTCTTACCAAACTCTATATATACAGGATGGCCAAAAGTAGTTTTACATTTGTTCATATGGAAAATAATACAATAACTAATAATAATAATACAAGAATAAACTATGTTTCGCATACTCATAACTATAAACCTACTTTTGCCACACCCTGTATTGTCTCTCAAATTGTGTCCTCTGGAGAGGATATACTACACTCATGTGTTTCAGTGATGTGTGATATGTTTGAAATGGTGGAACAAGTTGCAGAAAGCATATTTTTATTTTATTTGTATATGAAGCCTTACGCCAAAGTAATGAATTTGTCATATGGAGTTTCTGGCCTCAAGTCAGATCCTGTAAGGGCATTTTCTTGGGTCACAGCCTACCCAGCCCCCCTCCAATCAAACTGGTGTAAGGTTGGCCCCTGGCCAGCAGAATACCAGAAGTGGGTAAAAAGCCCTGCTCTAGTACTCCAGTGGGAAAAAGCTCATCTAGGAAAAGGGAATAGAGATAAAAGAGTCTATTATAGTATTTTCTATTTCCCCTTGGCACAGGGAGCCATGCAGCTGGGGACCCACTATTTTTTGCAGAATCTCTCCCCTGCCACCTCTCTCACCATTGATAATACCCAACTTTTTTATATTTGCTACATTTCAGGGGGCTCAGGTTGCCATTTCCCAGGGAAATGGATTCATACATGGTTCTCTGAGAGTGTGTTCTGGGGTATACTTGAAGCACTTCTCTTGCCTTCTAGCCCATTCCTGTTGATTCCACAATAGGTGTTGTCATATACTGTATTCCAGACCATTATAGGAGATATACCTGAGACCCTTATATCACTAGTATCCTAGCCTGAATTTGTACTATTGGTTAAAACCTAGTTATAAAACTTTATTATGTATCACTTCCATGTATGACATTTTATGTAATATGCATAAAAATACAAGTATTTCCTCATCAAATGAAACTGAGGCTCAAAGATATTAAAGGACTTATTCAATATCACACAGCTAGTAAATGGTGAATCTGGGATTCAAACCCAGACTGTCCAATTCCACATATGATGCTTGTTCCATTATATCGGACCACCTTTTTTAAAAATATATATATATATTATTGATTTTTTACAGAGAGGAAGGGAGAGGGATAGAGAGTTAGAAACATCGACGAGAGAGAAACATTGATCAGCTGCCTCCTATACACTCCCTACTGGGGATGTGCCTGCAACCAAGGTACATGCCCTTGACCGGAATCGAACCTGGGACCCTTGAGTCCACAGGCTGACGCTCTATCCACTGAGCCAAAGCGGTTAGGGCATCAGACTACCTTTTGTGCTAAAATTAATGCACCAAATGTTCAATCACCATGAAGGTTATTTAAATTTATCAAAGACAAACTGGTTTATTACTGCAATCTGGACTCAACTCGAGTAAGTGATCTCTTAAATGGCTGAGATGAACAGTGAAGATTCATCTCATTATTATAGAGACCATAAAGTGTTCATGTCTTCTGTTGGTGGGTAAAGTCTATGTGAAGGACACAGTATCTTTCTATAACAGTAAACTTGACTATAAAAGTACCCCAAACAAAAACAATTGAAATATGAAGCCTAATTGACAACTCTCTAAAGCCAGTTCCAGCACTGATGGAATCAAGTTAATAAACACCCAGGATTCTTTGGACAACACTCATTGTGACTTTGTGAATTGCCGGGGTCCAACCCCAGCGGGTCCAGGGGTCCCCAAAGGTGTGGACGGAGTCGGCAAAGAAGGAATGACAAGGAGGCAGCGTTCAGTTGATCAGCAGCCTAGCCAGGATCTCCAGCCAAGTTCTGGTCTCGATCTCCAGAGAGGTTCTGCTTAGGATCTCCAGCCAGGTTCTGGCTAGGATCTCCAGCCAGGTTCAGTCACCAGGTTCTAGTCAGGTTCTCTTGCCAATTTCTGTAGTCAGGTTCAGTCCAGGATCTTTTGCCATGTTCTCTCGCTAGGTTCTGTCTCTAGGTTCTGAGGCCAGTTTCTGTCCAGGATCTTTTGCCATGTTCTCTCCAGCGAAGTTCTTCTGTCTCTAGAGAACGTTCTGTGTAGGTTCTGTGCCTAGGTTCTGTCTCCTTCTCTGTCTCCTGCTGTCTAGTTACATCTGTATTTATACCAGTTGATTCAATCCTATCAATCTCTATTACAAAGGTTAGGGCGTTTCTTATCTCCATTCCAGGGAGTAAAGATTATGTAGCTTAAGCATGATTGTTCATAGTTAAAGTGATTAATTACCCACCTGGCACTTAGTTAAGAGGTTTTATTCCCTCCCTAACTTCAGGGGAAAATCCCTACCTGGGGAAACAACCTTTCTCAGAGACCTTGGTTAAAACACAGTGCCAAGAAGGTGAGCAAACATATTAAGAACAGTATGCCATATATGCCAGGTCCCTTGAAACAGCAAGCATGGACCGGCTCCCAGCAGTGAATCTATTTTTATATAATTCAAAATTATTTATTACATTTAAAACAATATTTTCCCTTGGAATCTTTGTCTCCTAAAATGTTGTCATTGAAAGCTGACTACTTTTTAAGAAAAAATGCTGTGAACCCCCTTGATGCATAAAAAGTGTTAAATATACTTGATGATTATATGTACATAGGGTGGGGAAAAGTAGGTTTACAGTTTTGTGTATGGAAAATAACACAACAATAAATAATAATACAAGAATAAACTCTGTTTTGCATATTCACAACTGTAAACCCACTTTGGCCCCACCCTGTATATTTCACTCTTGTTCTTTCCTTGATACCCTGGTAAGTTTCTTCAAAGTTACAATAAAGGAATAATATTCTGTCACCCATAACTGGAAGGACTCTTGAAAAACTATTTCAGGATATCTTTATGAAAGAAAGTATCTTCACTAATGGGACAGATTGTTTTCTTTAAATTTACAAATTTACTCAAGATTTTACAAAATAACTCCCCTTCACATAATATGGTTGAATAAAATCTGGAGAGCTGCTTTTGGCATGCATAGATGTAGGTTATGTCAACAAAGAGCCTGCAGGGCATTTCTGGTTTTGAGGTAATCAAACTTTTAAAGTACATAAAATACTTTTATGTGTTTTTAATGAGTATAAAAATGCACTTGCATGTAGTATAAAGAGTTTTACCCCTTAAAACATGAATTATCTGAAAACTTTTCCTTTGGGTATGTATTAAGCTATGTCTATAAGTAAACTGCTGAGAGCAAAAGGCTCCAGTTCCTATGTTTCTGCCAGGGCAGAATGGTGTACTAGAAATAGTGAGATGTGGAGTTTGCCCAGTTGGGTTCACTGGTAGAAGATATTGAGATGGAGTTTGGGGTGCAAGAAGTTTATTAGGGACTAGCACCTCTGAAGGAAAAGGAGAGGAAGTAGGATTGAGCAGAGAGAGAGAAGTCAAGTTGCCATGCAAACCTGACAAAGCCTTGTCAACTGGGCAAGGAGCCCCGGAGTACTGTCTATCAGTGACCCACATTGGGTGGAAATTGCTGGGTCTTTATACCCCTGCCTTACTCAGTCACCAGACATGGGTTGCCTCTGGTAGGGTATAATCTGGGGCAGATAAGACAGACCCTGAAAGAACTGATAGTTGGAGACTCTGCTGACCTTATTAGTACTTTTCTCTGTTGGGCAGCAAGTCCTTCCTTGAGGGAGACCTGGGTGGTGGATCTTTGTGTCTACCAGTGTCCATCCCTTGAACCTCTCCTTCTGGATTCCTTCAGGCCTCTCTTCCAGTGGAGAAACTTAGAAGAGTGTTGTTAGTGGGACAACCTACAGTCCCTGCTTCTGCAGCTGGTCTTGGCCTGCAATTGACAGCGCCTCCTTCCTTCACTATCCATTCTAGGTCATTCTCACCCTTTGCTACTGCCCTCTGGTGGCCTCAGTGGCTTACTGGATGTCCTGACTAAACCCTCATCTCTGAAGAGACTGAGCTCCTGATAATAATGCCCTTCTCAGGCTGGGGTTGCTGTACCTGTCTCTGTACAGTCACCATTGGACAAGGGACTGTATGTCCAAGTGGCAACATACTATTTCCACACGTTTCTCCATACCCCATTGTGTAACAGAGTATTGCTTATTTGCCTCCTCCTGATAAAGTCAATTACTCCTGCCAAGTCATTGATCCCTCTTCTGGCCTGCTGGTCCCTAGATACAAGGAGCCCAAAGTGCCCAGGCAGCAGCTGTAGCTAAGAATTCAATGGGATTCTTGCTGTGTCCCCAAGAAAATGTGCCCCCTTTGGAGACCAGGTCCTCTAATTCTGTAGTTATAGGGATGGTAAACACAAAGTTCCTTTGAGCATTTTAAAGATGTGGCCTCATTGTTTTCTCATGTGCAATGTTCCTTTACACACAATGTTTTTCTTAGCTGTTGTTACTGGTTTTAAGTAATTTGATGCAGTCAGGATTTAATCAGAGAAGTAGAACCATTAAGAGATTTTATTTTTATATCTACTAATATATCATCTACATCTATCTATTATCTATCAATTGATCAGCATAGACATCAGTGATTTCGCCTTATTTGTGGGAACTAGTTAAACAGTCTCTGTAACCTTTACATCTAATTCTGGAGCTTGAAGTCTGCAGGGCAGCTTGCAGGGGGCAATAGATGTAAAATTGGGGGCAACAAGGACAAACTAAAAACCAGAAGCATGAACTGGAGTCTGTATCAGTCTCTCATCTCCAACTTTGATGATGTGACTATCCTGCAGGAGAAGCTGGTGTTCTTTGTCTATAAGTATACACACCTGGCCCTGGTCTAGGAATTTCAGAAGTTGAAGCAGTGTTTAGGGGAAGGTGTAGCAGCAGCCACAGGCCCAGTTGTTGTCCCACACTAGTGAGGTAAGCCAGTAGATAAGTGACAATATATATGAGTTGCAACTATACCTGGTGCCCCTGCTCTGAATTTTCAACGTAGAAACTATACGTAGGACTCCTGCTTCCTTAAGGCCTGTCCAATCTGCAAAACATCTCACAGGTAAAGGAATTCTGGGAAATGTAGTTCAGGCTAGGCACACTGTCACATTACAAACCTACTGCAGTCCCTCAGTGAGTTTTTGAGAGTGATTAATGGGAATCACTCTTGCTTCCACCTTTTGATTCCCATACTATGTATTCTTCCAACTGATTCCAAAGAATTGTATACAATTCTGTGTACAATTCTTTGATTCGGTGCATATACTTCATCTTGGGAAATGGCACTCCATTCTCACAGAGTACTGCCTATTGCCTCAATTTTTGAATGATATATTTTTTTAATATATTTTATTGATTTTTTACAGAGAGAAAGGGAGAGAGATAGAGAGTTAGAAACATCGATGAGAGAGACACATCGATCAGCTGCCTCCTGCACACTCCCTACTGGGGATGTGCCCGCAACCAAGGTACATGCCCTTGACCAGAATCGAACCTGGGACCCTTCAGTCCGCAGGCCAAAGCTCTATCCACTGAGCCAAACTGGTTAGGGCTTTGAATGATATTTTTGCTGATTAAAGAATTTGTGCTTGATTTTTCCACCTTTGCACATTTTAAAGATATGACTTCTGTTTTCTCATGTGCAATGTTCCTTTACACATAACGTTTTTCCTAGCTGTTGTTGCTACTTTTAAGTAATTTGATTATGATGTGCCTTAATATAGTTTTCTTTATGTTTCTTGTATTAGGAGTCCATTGATTTTCTTGGATCTGTGTGGGTCTTACAGTCCTATTTCTTGGTTATAGTTATATCTTTAAGTATTTTTCTCTCCCTCCTCTCTCTCTCTCTCTCTCTCTCTCTCTCTCTCTCTCTCTCTCTCTCTCTCTCTCTGAAGCTGTGCTTTCAGCTGCCTATCACAATGCTCTATCAGGCTAGCAATTTCTGGATGATGTGGTATGTAATATGACCAGTGGATCCCATGCTAGTGGATCAAATAAGTCCCTAAGTCCTGAAAAAGAGGTACTGGCTGAGGCCCTTCAGGTAAAAAAGCCAAACCCATACTTGAAATATGTGTCTATTCCTATAAGAATGAACCATTGGCCCATAAAAGGGGCATAATGTTGTGGACTTGCCATCAAGTTGCTAATTGGTCTCCTTGAGGAATGGTGCCATATTGTGGTCTCTGTGTTGGTCTCTGTACTTGGCAGGTTGAATATTCTGAAGAACAATAGCTAGACTGGCCTTGGTAAGTGGCAGTATATCTTGTTGGGTTCATGCATAGTATTGATCTCTGCCACTATGTCTATTATGTCATCATTGGGGTGGTCAATGACAAAGACTGGCCAATGTCAACTGTCCAAGTCATTTTGCCTACTTAGTTGTTCAGTGCCTACTCTGAGCTATGTGCTCTATGGTGTGTGTTAATATGTGATGAAAATCTTCATGCTTAAATACCACTTTCAGCCCTACCTGGTTTGGCCCAGTGAATAGAGTGTTGGTCTGTGGACTGAAGGGTCCCAGGTTCGATTCCGGTCAAGGGCACGTACCTCAGTTGCAGGTTCCTCCCCAGCCCAGGCCCAGGTCAGGGCTCATGCAGGAGACAACCAATCGATGTGCTTCTCTCACATCTATATTTCTCTCTGTCTTTTCCTTTCTCTTCCACTCTCTCTAAAAATCAATGGGAAAATATCCTCAGGTGAGGATTAAAAAAAAAAAAAAAGACCACTTTCACATATCCATTTCACATGCCTCTGCCTCAGATCATCCAGTCTTTTTTGTTCCAAACTCCTAATAACAACCTTGGACCATTTCTCTTTCCATCCAAGGTGGGTGACCAAGTGCATCACCCAAAGTTCTGCCCATTAGGAGAATTTTCACTTGGCACTGTCTTTCAAGTTCCCCATTTCCTAAGTGAGGCTATAATTCAGCCACTGTCCATTTTTGGCTTGCACCCTTACATTGACCCAACCCATCCATAAACCAAGCATTTCCCTCCTGCTTCTGGTCTGATAGGATCCCCAAAGAGCTGTAGGCATGAACTGAGAGAGGAGCCTTTATACAACAGTGGTGCATGCTGTGGGCATCTGAGCTACCAGATCTTGAAATTTTGTTGTACCCTTTAGTCATGTTCATAATCATTTCTGGATACTCTCTATTTCATCTTTTGATAGATTGTTAGTGGGTCCTCATGACCTTATGATTTAATGGGTCTGATAGGAAGTTCTAGTTGCATGGTTACTTGTTTTCCCATGGTCACCATGGCTCAGTAGCTTATCACAAGTTGTTTTTCAAAAGGCATATGATTCTCTTCTGCATATAGCATGGCCTTGCTTTAGACCTCCATGAGCCTGCATTGTGATTCTGCCACAGGATTTTGCCGCAGATCCCAAACTGCATGTTTTTCCACCACTGACACTTCCATTACTTATGATCTGTCATATTGTATGGGCCAGGTAGCAAGGCAGTTTGTATGACAGCATGAACTTGTTGAAGAGATCTTTACTTCTCTGGGCCCCAGTCATAGCTGGAAGCCTTCCCTGTCACCTGGTATTAGGGATGGTGTAGAGTCCCTAAGTGTGGGATATACTCCTCTGGAAACCAACAAAGCCCACTAGGTGTTGTGGTTCCTTCTTTGTAGCAAGAAGTGCAATGTACAAGTTGTCTTTTATTTTAAAGGAAATTTCCCAGCATACCCTTGACCACTGGACCTCTAAAAATTTTATGGATCTGGTAAGCCTCTGAATCTTTTGGGGGTTTTTATCCCCCACCCTCGGGAGTGCATGTGTCTTACCAAGAGGTGGCACACTAACTACCGCTTGCTCTTCTGGTCTGGTCAATAAAATGTCATCAATGTAATAAGCTAATATGATGTTCTGCAGGATGTCCAGATGACTCTGATCTCTTCAATTATGACAGAGGGTAGGGGAGCTAATATAGCCCTGGGACAAAACTGTAAATGTATACTATTTCCTATTTCATTTCAATGCCAACTCTTTCTGTTTCTCTTTTTTGATTGGGATAGAAAATAAAGTATTTGCCAAATCAAAGGCCAGAAACATGTATTTGAGGTTATATTAATCTGTGCCCATAAAGTTGCCACTTCTAGCACAGTAGCTGTGATTTGAGCTACTACTTGTGGTATAGTCTATAGACATTTCCATCTGTCACAGACTGGTAAATTACGTTGAGGTATGGTAAGAATCACCACCCTGTATCCTTTAGATCAGTGGTTCTCAACCTTGGCTGCACATAGAATCACCTGGGAATCTTTTTAAATCTGAGAGGATGAGGCCCAGAAATCAGGATTTTAAAAAGATTCCCAGGTGATTCTAATGTGCAGGCAAGGTTGAGAACCACTGCTTTAGATCCTTAAGGGCAGTACTTACTTCTACCCCTGCCCCATGTAATGATATGCTATCTTGGCCGGGGTGGTGGTAGTGGTGGTGGTGGTTTTGTATCAGAGGCTTTAACTTGGCCTTCTCTACTGTTTCCCTACTGTGATAATTCTTATCTCACTGGCCAAAGACACAAAGCAGTGTTTGTGTCAACCACCCAACTGAACACTTGTATTCAGGAGATGACCACAGAGTTCTTGCATCCAATGAACCTCCTATGAGCTGGATCTTGGCCAGAACTCCATTAAATTATCTGGTTCTCATATGTTCCCATTCTCATGATGAAGTTTTGCATCTCCAGGTATCAATGAAAACTCAGAATCTATATTCAATAGTCCTCAAAATATCTGTGTGTACCCCTTCTCCAGTGCACAATTACATAAACAAACAGCCAGAGGTCCCTTTGCAGAAGGAAAGAGGGGAATCACTATAGTGCATACTTGTGTAATTACAGTGTCATTTCTCCTAGGGACCCAGCCACTTCTATAACTGAACATTGGGTTTGAAAATCGGCTAAGGTCTGAAAACTGGACAGGGCATCGTAAATTATTTTATTTTTATTTTAAATGTAGCTTTATTGTTGAAAGTATCACAGATATCCCTCATTTTCCCCCCCAATTAACCCCCTCCACCTCATGCATACCCCCTCAGGCCTACCACACTGGGTCCATGGATTATGCATATATGCATATAAGTTATTTATTTTTTTTATTGAAACGACTGCCCTCAGACTCCCAGACCTTTTCTGCTATTACAAGCTGAGTAGTACCCTTTTCAGCTGCCCATAAATTTTGCCTCTAGGGAGTGCCATGTTATATTAACCATCTCCATAACTCTGTGGACCAAGCCCCTTGGCTGCCATGTGAACTCTGTCTTGTAATAATTTCAAGCTTTTGGCTTCTGGAAATTAAGCACCACCTCCTGGCCTCTGTTGTCTTGGGTATTATCATTTACAATGCTATCAGTGAGCTAAGTTTATAACAGCTTTTTCTATTGTCTGTCCTGGACTGCATAAGAGATTAATGCTGAACTTTTGAGTGATGCTGATGTCCCTCCAAACAGTGCATTCCTGATGGCCTTGTTAAATAGTGTACCTTCTGCTTCTTCCCATGGAGTGCAGTCTTCTAGTGGGTCTTGTGGCTGAACATGGAAATATTCATTCCAGCATGCCCACCCACTTCCTTGAGCCTTCTAATCCCATCCTCAACTATTTGCCACAGCATTTCTGACATTTCAGCTCCAGTCAGCATAGTTATCACATTTTCCTTCTAGAAACCATCCTAATAGAACCCTTTCCTGGAGTCCTTAACAGAATATTAAATACTGCCTCTCAGGAAAGCATTCAGTAAACCTCTTATTGAGTGTATCTGTTCCCACCTTGATCAAGCACTCAATCCAGTTTCACCTATATTCTCCTTTCTCCTTCTGGTCCAAGCCAGATACTTCTTGCAGCTTCTTTGGAGTGTAATCCATTTCCTTCCTATCAGGTCTAGCATATCCCAAGATGGGTAATGGTTAGACTTGCCCTAACTATCAGACTAATACCCAGAAAAGAAGGTAGGAGTGAGTCCTGAGAGGGAACACAAGTTGCCTGTGAGGAGAGGCTGTTCCATGGTCTTCCAGCATGAGGGTGAGAGGGTATTACCTCTTAATAGGGATGGGGTGGCCCATGTCTACTAATGCACAAAGTTCAGGGAAATCTAGAGAGTCAAAATCTAGAGAGTCAAAATCTTGGACTCTCACCCAGAAGACTCCATCTATGCATCAGGATGCCAGATTTTCCCAACCAAGGGCCTTGTCTTGGTTGGATGTTGAACCTTGGTTGGTATGCCTCAATTCATTTGGGTGGGTTGAGTTTGTACCTGTCTTAGTCCATTTAGAATTCCATAACAAAATACCACAGACTATGTTGCTTATAAACAACTAGTTTACTTCTCACACTTCTGGAAGCTGGAAGTCCAGATGAAAGTGCCAGCATAGTCACATACTGATGAACACCTCCTTCTAGATTGCAGACTGCCAACTTCTCACTATGTCCTCACATAGTGAAAGGGCTGAAAGAGCTCTCTGGAGCCCCTTTTATACAGGTACTAATCCCATTCAAGAGGGCTCTACCCTCATGGTCTAATCATCTCCCAAAGACATCAGCTCCTAATACCATCACCTTGGGGGTGGGATTTTCAAACAAGGATTTTGGAGGAGCACATTCAGATCAAAGCAGTCCCCAAACCTGAAAACACCAATTATTGTAATTACATTATTTTATAACTAAATATTATATAAATTGAATAGATACAGTTATGAAAAATGTGTTTTATAATTAGGTTTAATACTTATAGAAATTATATTAAATGATCAAAGTTGCATCATTGTCAATTTATTTATGGTTGAGATATCTATAAAGATGGAAAAATATGAAAATCTATAAATATTCTGCTCCCAGTTTTCTTTGCACATACCTCTAAGTCTTTTTTCCAAATATGTTTTTATTGATTTCAGAGAGGAAGAGAGAGGGGAAGAGAGGTAGAAACATCAATGATGAAAGAGAATCATTGATCAGCTGCCCTCCTGTACGGGATCGAGACTGCAACCTGTGCGTGTGCCCTTGACTGGAATCAAACCTGGGACCCTTCAGTCCGCAGGCTGACGCTCTGTCTAATGAGCCAAACCAGTTAAGGCTCTAAGTCTTTTAATCATTTAAAATAAACAAACTGGATCCCTAGCTGGTTTGGCTAAGTGGATAGAGCGTTGGCCTGTGGACTGAAGGGTCCTGGGTTTGATTCCAGGTCAGGGCACATGCCTGGGTTGCAGGCTCAGTCCCCAGTGTAGGGCATGCAGAAGGCATCTGATCAATGATTCTCTCTCACTATTGATATTTCTCTTCCTCTCTGAAATCAATAAAAAATATATTTTAAAAAATTAAATCAACTGGAAATCAAATGAAGCATAAATGTGCTATTTAAAATATGAAGGACAAGGAGAAAAACCTATCAGCATATTCACACTTGGAAGCAAAAGCCTTAGCCTTAAATCAATAGACTGGTGAGCAAGTGTACAGATTTAAGGAAGAATAGAGTGTTCATATATTTTTTTCCTTGTTTTGAATAATTTTGTACTTAGCATTTATTTTTGTCCCTTGGGCATCCCAGGTAAGGGCTTGCTTCCCACCTGCCTTCTGTTTTTTAAAATATATATTTTTATTGATTTCAGAGAGGAAGGGAGAGAAATATAGGAACATCAATGATGAGAATCATCAATCGGCTGCCTCCAGCCTGCCCCCTACTGGGGATTGAGCCCACAACCCAGGCATGTGCTCTGACCAAGAATTGACCAGTGACCTTCTGGTTCATAGGTCAATGTTCAACCACTGAGCCACACCGGCTGTTTTGCTGCTTGTTTTTCCAGGTGGTACCACCCTTACTTGACCATGTGACTTTCATTTACTCAGCTCCCAGTGTTAGTGATTCTGGCTGGATAGCTCACTTCATCTACCCATGGGCTTAGGTGGCTGGAGATCCAGCTAATTTCCATGTAGACCTGCTACTCCCAGCTCAAATGTTTGTCTAAGCCTGTGACAGGCTGAAACTACTAGAGCCATTCAGATGCTTCACAAACCATAACTGTGTATCCTGCAAACACCCAAGGGTCTGAGAGTAGAGGCCTGAAGGACTTCAAATGTAGCTGTGTTCACAGGTTCACCATTAGATCTGCCTGTCTGCAGGGAAGCCCTGTCAGGTCTTTCAAGGAGATACAATCATATATGACCAGCTATCTTTTCCTGACCTTTCCTACTTGCTTCTTCCTTTTTTGGTAACAGTTTTATTGAGATACTAGAGGCCCGATGAATGAAATTGGTGCAAGAGTAGAGCTTCCTTTCTCTGGCTACCGGCACCGGCTCCCCTCTGGCACCTGGGACCCAGGCTTCCCTCCAGCCATCCACCAGCACCTGGGACCTGGGCTTCCCTTGCAGAGAGATGCCCCGACCACCCACAGCAGCCTGCTGTTTTGTGGCTTAGGCCTCCCTCTTTGGGATGATCATGGAGCCCCCCTGATTGATCGCCCTGCTGGCTGGTGGCCTGGGCCTCCCTCTGCAGGGAGATCATGGGGCGATGGCAGGGCCCCTGACCAATCGCATCGCACCTGCCTTGGCTGGCCTGGCACCAGTGGATGTCATAGCGTGATCCAGGATGGTCATCTGGATGGTCATCCGGATGGTCGTTCTGCTGTTCAGCCATTCGGTCGATTGCATATTACAGTTTTATTATATAGGATAATTCACATGCAATACAATTCACCCATTAAATGTATACAATTTCATGGTTTTTATTATATCCATAGTCTTGTGAAACTAGCACTGCTATCTAATTTTAGAACATTTTCATCACCACAAAAGGAAAGCTTGTACCCATTAAGCAGTTGCTTCTCATTCCTCCTACCTCCCAGCCCCTAGCAACCACCAATCTGCTTTCTGTTTCTATTGATTTGCCTATTCTGGATATTGCATATAAATGGGAACATACAGAGAAACCAAGATGGCGGCATAGGTAAACACCAGAGTTTGCTGCCTCGAACAACCACTTCAAAAATACAACTAAAAGACGGAATGGACATCATCCAGAACCACAGGAAGGCTGGCTGAGTGGAAATTCTACAACTAGGAGGAAAGAGAAAAGCATACCGAGACTCAGAGGAGGCGCAGTGCGGAAGTAAAATACTAAGGTACAGAGGCGTACACGGAGCTGGCTGGCGGCTGAGGGTGCGGTTGTCGTTTTCAATTGGGAGGGAGTCTCAGGCTCTGGGTTCCAGTTCCGGGCAAGTCTCTGGGGACCCAGACTCATACGGGAGAAGTGGGACTGTCTGGCATTGGTCAGAACTCGAGGGCAGCTTTCTCTCAGAGGGGCTTGCAGCAATTGCCGGGACACTGAGAAGCAGGGCCTCTGAGGGCAGGACTGAGAGCAGCCATAACTGCTAGCCCCACCCTGTTGATCCCGTGGGACCTGCCCCGCCCAAGCCCTGCAGGGAGGCTTTTGCTGGATAGCCTAAGGCAGAGGCTAGATTAGCACCTCCCTAGAGACCCAGGAGCCGGTGTACCCAGAGGTCTGAGTGGGACCATCCAGTTTGCAGCTCTGTGGAACCAAAAAGGACACACTCAGGGGGCAGACTCAGTGAGCACCAAAGCCCCATTGAAGCAAGTCTTGCCCCATAAGGGTGTCTCCAGCACAGAAGTTCTCCCACTGCAGACACAGCTGATTCTCACAGCCAATTGGCCTGGAGGCCAATTCCTCCCAGTGATACCTACAACAATCAAGGCTTAACTACAACAAGACTGTGCACAAAGACCACAAGGGGGTGCACCAAAAGTGTCCTCCTCAGATAATTGGGGAGGCTGAACCACTGGGCCCTAGAGGACACTTAGCACAGAAAACCACTTTATCAACACAGGGAAGCATAAAAAATGCATAGACAAAGAAAAAGGACACAAATGACAGAAATGGAGGAAAGCAAACGACTGGATATAGAGTACAAAACCACACTTTTAAGGTTTTTCAAGAATTTTCTAGACACTGCCAATAAACTTAATGAGACCTACAAGAAATCTAATGAGACCCTCGATGTTGTGATAAAGGACCAACTAGAAATTAAGCATACACTGACTGAAATAAAGAATATTATACAGACTCCCAACAGCAGACTAGAGGATCGCAGAATCAAGTCAATGATTTGAAATAAGAAGAAGCAAAAAACACCCAACTGGAAAAACAAAAAGAAAAAAGAATCCAAAAATACGAAGATAGTGTAAGGAGCCTCTGGGACAACTTCAAGCGTACCAACATCCAAATTATAGGGGTGCCAGAAGAAGAGAGAGAGCAAGATATTGAAAACCTCTTTGAAGAAATAATGACAGAAAACTTCCCCTACCTGGTGAAAGAAATAGACTTACAAGTCCAGGAAACGCAGAGAACCCCAAACAAAAGGAATCCAAAGAGGACCACACCAAGACACATCATAATTAAAATGCCAAGAGCAAATGACAAAGAGATAATCTTAAAAGCAGCAAGAGAAAGACAGTCAGTTACCTACAAGGGAGTATGCATACGACTGTCAGCTGATTTCTCAACAGAAACTTTGCAGGCCAGGAGGGAGTGGCAAGAAATATTCCAAGTGATGAATGCCAAGAACCTACAACCAAGATTACTTTATCCAGCAAAGCTATCATTCAGAATTGAAGGTCAGATAAAGAGCTTCACAGATAAGAAAAAGCTAAACGAGTTCATCACCACCAAACCAGTATTATATGAAATGCTGAAAGGTATCCTTTAAGAAGAGGAAGAAGAAGAAAAAGGTAACGATACAAATTATGAACAACAAATACACATCTATCAACAAGTGAACCTGAAAATCAAGTGAATAATCTGATGAACAGAATGAACTGGTGATTATAATAGAACTCAGGGGGAAGGGGGGGGTCACTCAGCCCGGCCTGTGCCCTCTCATAGTCTGGGACCCCTCAGGAGATAATGAGCTGCTGGCTTAGTCCTGCTCCCGGGTGGCAGAGGGCAGGCCTAATCCCCAGGTGCAGCCCCTGGTCGGGCTCAGATCAGGGCTGTTTGGGGAGTTGGGGTGCCACCCCCTGTCATGCACAGAGTAGGGCGGATCGGGAGGTTGTGGCGCCACCCCCTGTCACGCTCAGGGTAGGGCCAATTGGGAGGTTGGGGCACCGCCCCCTGTCACACACAGAGCAGGGCCGATCAGGGGGCTGGGGCACCGCCACTGTCACACTCAGGGCAGGGCCGATGGGGAGGTTATGGCTCTACCTCATCACACACAGAGCAGGGCCCGTGAGGGGCGGGGTGTTGGGGCGCTGCACCCTGTCACACACAGAGCAGGGCTGAATAGGGGGTTGGGGCGCCACACTCTGTCACACACAGAGCCGCAGGGCAATCAGGGGGTTGGGGCACCTTCCCCTGTCACAAACAGAGCAGGGCGGATAGGGAGGTTGTGGCCCCGTCCCCTGTCACACACAGAGCCGCATGGCGATCGGGGGTTTGGGCGCTGCCCCCTGTCACGCTGATCCTGGTGCTGGGAGGCATATTACCCTTTTACTATATAGGACAGAGGCCTGGTGCATGGGTGGGGGCTGGCTGGTTTGTCCTGAAGGGTGTCCTGGATCAGGGTGGGGGTCCCCACTGGGGTGCCTGGCCAGCCTGGGTGAGGGGATGATGGCTGTTTTTAGCTGGTCACACACCCTTCAGGGTAGGGGTCCCCACTGGGGTGTCTGGCCACCCTGGATGAGGGAATGATGGCTGTTTGCAGCTGGTCACACACCCTTCAGGGTGGGGGTCCCCACTGGGGTGCCTGGCCAGTCTGGGTGAGTGGCTGAGGGCTGTTTTCAGGCTGGTGGGTGACTGAAGCTCCCAACCGCTCCTTTTTTTTTTTTCTTTAATTCTGGGCCAGCTTTAGCTCTGGCTCCAGCTCTGAGGCCTCTGCTGCTGAAAGCAAGTATCTGGTTTGTTTGGGTTCTATAATCTCGAAACACTGTATCAACTCCAGCTCTGAGATCCCGGCTGCTGAAAGCGGGTTTCTGGGGTTTTGTTTAGCTTCTATATTTGTTACAATGTTTCAAAATGCAAGCTCAGAGGCCAGCAGTGGCAGGTGGGGAACGTTGGTTTCCTCCATCACTGAAGCAAGCAAGCCTCATGTTAGCTTCCAGCTGCCTGGCTGCTGGCCGCCATGTTGGCTGGAAGTTAATTTGCATATCTCACTGATTAGCCAATGGGAAGGGTAGCAGTCTTATGCTAATTACCATGTTTCTCTTTTATTAGATACGATCAGGAGCATAGAAAGGGAGTGGACCTACTATTCTTGGGGGGAAAGGAGTGAGGGAGATGCGGGAAGAGACTGGACAAAAATCGTGCACCTATAGATGAGGACAGTGGGCAGGGAGTGAGGGAGGAGGGTGGGGTGGGAACTGGGTGGAGGGGAGTTATGGGGGGTAAAAAGAGGAACAAATGTAATAATCTGAACAATAAAGATTTAATTAATCAAAAATAAAAATAAATAAATGGGAACATACAAATGTGACCTTTTATGTCTGTTTTCTTTCACTTAACCTAATGTTTTTGAGATTCATCCACGATGTAGCATGTATCAGTACTTCATTTTCATGGGTGAATAATACTTCCACTGTATTGATATTCACTTTTTGTTCATTCATTCATCTGTTGACGGCCATTTAGATGGTTTCCACTTATTTGACTATTATGAATAATGCTGATCTGAACATTCATGTATAAGTTTATGTGAGACATATGTTTTCATTTCTCTAGGAGTGAAATTCCTGAGTCATATGGTAACTTTATGTTTAAACTGTCAAGGAATACTGAGTGTGTTTAATAGAAAATTGATTTTTAATTCTCAGCATGTAAATTTTTTACATCATGGATTTATTCACCATCTGGTTTAATATCACACTTGCATCCTTATTATTCATACTAGAGGCCTGATGCATGAAGATTCGTGCAAAAATGCACCTTCCTTCCCCTGGCTGCCGGCACTGCGTTTGCTCCGGCCTGGAGTCGCCTTTCTGCCTTTGTTCCAGCCTGGAGCCGCCTTTCTGCCTTCCCACGCTTCCCAGAGGCCCTGAGTGGCTGGGGAAGTGCAGAATGCCTGTGTCGTTGCCATGCCACCTGTGTATGCAAATTAACCGGCCATATTTGTTGGGTTGATTTGCATATTCACTCCTGATTGGCTGGTGGGTGTTGCAAAGGTATGGCCAATTTGCATCTTTCTCTTTTATTAGTGTAGATACTAGATGCCTGGTGTATGAAATTCATGCATAGGGAGGTCCCTCAGTCCGGCCTGCCCCTCCCCCCACAGTCTGGGAGCCCTCACAGGATGTCCTACTGATGGCTTAGGCTCATGGTGAGTGGGCCTAAGCCACAGTCTGGCCTCCCTCTGCGGGAGGCGACTGGCAGATCAGGTATATAGATACTCTCTGGAGGCAGCACAGACTCCTTCCTTATTTTTTTCCACTGTGGTTGGAGAACAGGGGAATAAAAGGTGGAGACAGAACTGTCGCTGGGCCTGGGGCTTTTGTAGGCAGTGGAAAGAGGGAGGGGGCTTCAATTGTCTCCCCTTCCTCCGGGCCCCTCCCTCCATTTTTTCTTTCTCATGGTGGACACTCGGGCCTTGCACCGACCAAAGCCCAGTGACGGTGGTGTTCAGCCCCCTCACTTCTTAGCTGAATGTACAGCTGCCTTGCATTCCAAGCTGGGCTGTTTTCCAAGTGACTAAAGCGCTGGGAATCCAGAGCTCCCAGCCTCTGCCCTCTCGGTTTCCTCCTTGGTTCGTCTGCAAAGTTCACTGAGACACCAAAGCAGCTCTGCCCTGGTAGTTCTGCACTGACCCCCCGCCCAGGCCCCTGCAGGCACTCTTCCTTGAGTCTCCAGGACCACAGTCTGCACTCGGGGAGGTTGCCTGGAGCCCATTCCCCTAGCCAGGTGGGGCAGGGGGGCTAGCTTGGAGAGCTGGAGGAAGATGGCAGAGTAACAGCACCTGCTCAGCCAGACTTCCTAAGCTCCCCACGGGGTCCAGGCTGGGCCCCTTCCTGGCATGGGAAGAACCCCGGCTGAGGTCCCCTCCCTGCACCCAGTGCCCTCCTCCCCGTTCCACCACCAGGGGTGAGAGAAGCTTGCCCACAATGCTCTGGTTCCTACCAGCCAGGCAGGTGGCTGCACAGGTGGTGTGGCCTAGGGCACCAGCAGCCGCGAGCCTCTTCTCCCTGCCTGAAGCATCGGGCGGGGGCCCTGGCCAGCTGTGGAGGCAAGCACAGGGTCGGGGCGGGGTGGGGCAGGCAAGGCGTGCAGCGCTAGCAGGCTCAGCAGTCTGTGCACACCCACTCTGACTCCAGGCCTCCGAGCTCCCACTGCGGAGGCACAGCAGCCAGTGGCAAGGCCCCATACCCCTCGCAGCCACCCCCGGGTGCAGTGCATGGAGATGCCACTGAGCCACCATTTGGCCCAGGACCTGCGGGGGTTGGGGTGGCCTTGGGCTCCTGCCGCCCTGCCAAAGTCAGACTCAGGATTGGCTGGCTGCCCCATCCCCGTGCACCAGTAGGGCGCAGCCTCCACCTCCAAGGCAGCTTGATGTTAGCGCTGGGCAGGCTTGTGTGCACCTGCACTGGGGGCAGAAGTCCCCGCCCACCAGCTTCTGCCTGGTGGTGACTCGGACACCATTAGGACCAATTAGCATATTACCTCTTCATATATATAGATACCCCATGATCACTGATGGCTGCTTAGGGAACAAAAACAAATTTTATTATTAACCTAATCAAAAATAGAATTAGACAACTAAAAATAAAAGTTAAACAAAGACATATATGTAAATTTTAGATTGTTACAAACTGGCCATTACTATCTAATATATACACTGTCCTCTCTGTGTTTAACTGCATAAAACATTATTATTCTAATCAATTTGTGAAAAATTGAGTACATTACTTATATCTCACTAGTTTTATTTCTGATGTTACTTTAGCAAGACCGTGAAAGGAAGTAATCAGACTTTATCATTTTTTAAACTTTCTTTTGCTGTAGTCTAGACCAGTGGTTGGCAAACTGTGGCTCATGAGCCACGTGCGGCCCTTTGCCCCTTGAGCGTGGCTTTTCCACAAAATACCAACTTCTGCGCATGGAACACAAAGTTTCAATCGCACTGTACGTGCGCGCCCACACATGGTATTTTGTGGAAGAGCCACACTCAAGGGGCTAAAGAGCCGCATGTGGCTTGCAAGCCGCAGTTTGCCGTCCACTGGTCTAGACCATCAACCTCTAACTTCTTGTGCTGTTGCCTGATTGGCCCACTTTCCTGAGTTGACCTCACAAAGACATGCTTGGGTTCCTTGCTCAAGATGGTGTCTTAAATCTATCTATACTAATGAAAGGGTAATATGCTAATTAGACCAGGAGACCTTCTGGGAGACCTTCCTGACATCCTTCCGGACAAAGCCATGGTGGTGGGGCCGAGGCAGAGGCGGTTAGGGGCAATCAGGCCAGAAGGGGAGGGCAGTTGGGGGTGATAAGGCTGCCGGGGGGGACAGTTGGGGGTGAGCAGGTCGGCAGGGGGCAAGTTAGGGGTGAACAGGCCAGCAGGGGGGGCAGTTGGGGGCAATAAGGCTGGCAAGGGGGGAAGTTGGGGGTGAGAAGGCTGGCAAGGGGGCAATTGGGGGTGATCAGGCTGGCAAGGGGGGGTGAGCAGGCCAACAAGGAAGGGCAGTTGGGGTGAGAAGGCCAGCAAGGGGGGCAGTTGGGTGAGCAGGCTGGCAAGGGGGCAGTTGGGGGCAATCAGGCTGGCAGGGGAGGGCAGGTGGGGGTGATCAGGCTGGCAGGGGGCAGTTGGGGGCAAGCAAGCTGGCACAGGGGGCATTTGGGGGTGAGCAGGCCGGTGGGGGAGCAGTTGGGAGCAATCAGGCTGGCAGGGGAGGGCAGGTGGGGGTGATTAGGCTGGCAGGGGGGCAGTTGGGGGAAAGCAGGCTGGCGGGGGGCGGGGCAGTTGGGGTGATCAGACTGGCAGAAGAGGGCAGTTGGGGGTGAGCAGGATGGCAGACAGAGTAGTTAGGAGCCATCAGGCAGGCAGGCAGGTGAGCGGTTAGGAGCCAGCGGTCCTAAACCAGCAGTGGGACATCCCCCCAGGGGTCTCAGATTGGAGAGGGTGCAGGCCAGGCTGAGGGACACCATTCCCCCATGCATGAATTTCATGCACTGGGCCACTAGTAAATGTATAAAAAGCCAGTGACCAGAACACAGTAACGACCCAAACGACAGGTCACTATGACACCCACTGTGGTCAGCAACCTGCCCGAATTGGTGGGGGGGGGCCTGGCAGCCAACCTCCTGCAGCCCCTCCTCCCGGCTGGCCACACCCCTGATGGGTCCCCACCACCCCACTCAGCCCAAAACTACTCCCCCTGGCCAGCCCCGCCCCTGATTGCCCCCCTACCCCAATAGGGGGCGGGGATAGCTGGCCAGCCAACCTCCTCCAGCCCCTCCCTGCCTGCCCCCCCCTAGATTGGACCCCCACCCCAATCAGGGGCAGGGCCAGCTGGCCAACCACCTGCAGCCCCTCCCCCTGGCCAGCCCCATCCCCAATGTGTCCCCACCACCCCGATCTGTCCATGGCCCCTCCCCCCCACCAGCTCCACCCCTAATTGAACCCCCACTCTTATCAGGGGCAGGGCTGGCCAGCCAAACACCTCTGGCCCCTCCCCCAGGCCACTGGCCCCTGATCAGCCCCCCACCCCATTCTGCCCATGGCCCCTCCTCCCAACCAATTCCACCCCCAATTGGTCCCCACACACCAATCAGGGGTGGGGCTAACCAGCCAACCTCCCATAGCCTCTCCCAACTGCCAGCCCCATGCCTAATTGACCCCCCCATCCCAATCATGGACAGGGCCCACCAGCCAATCATCCACAGACCCTCCCCCCAGCTGGCCCAGCCCTGATCAGGCCCCAATTGAGGTGGACTGGCCAGCCAACCTCTCGTCATCTCCTCCTCCCAACAGGCCTGGCCCCAATCTGCCCCAATTGGGGCTGGGCCAGCTGGACCCAACCTGTGCACGAATTTGTGCACTGGACCTCTAATCCTATCTAATAAAAGAGAAACATGGTAATGAGCCATACCTCCGCTACCCTTCCCATTGGCTAATCAGGGCGATATGCAAATTAACTGCCAACCAAGATGGCAGCCAGCAGCCAGGCAGCTTGAAGCGAACAGGAGGCTTGCTTGCTTCAGTGATGGAGGAAGCCAATGTTCCCCTCCTGCCTTGCCGGCCTCTGAGCTGCAGCTCTAAGAAACAATGTTACAAATATAGAAGCTAAACAAAACCCAGAAACCTGCTTTCAGCCAGCCGGGCTTCAACCAGCAGGACCGCAACATTGTTTCAATTATAGAACAAACACAGATCCCTGCTTTCAGCCAGCCGGGATCTCAGAGCTGGAGTGAGCAGGACTGCAACAGTGTTACAATTATAGAACCCAAACAAACCAGATGCCTGCTTTCAGCTGCCGAGGCCTCAGAGCTGGAGCCAAGCCTCAGAGCTAAAGCTGGCCCAGAATGAAAAAAAAGTAAAACAGGACAGGTTGGGAGCTTCAGTCACCCACCAGCCTGAAAACGGCCCTCAGCCCCTCATCCAGGCTGGCCAGGCACCCCAGTGGGGACCCCCACCCTGAAGGGTGTGTGACCAGCTGCAAACAGCCATCATTCCCTCAGCCAGGCTGGCCAGGCACCCCAGTGGGGGCCCCCACCCTGATCCAGGACACCCTTCATGGCAAACCAGCCAGCCTCCACTGGTGCACCAGGCCTCTATCCTATATAGTAAAAGGGTAATATGCCTCCCAGCACCGGGATCAGTGGAGCTGCAACGCCTCCTGGCCCCTGGAGCAGCATGACAGGGGGCAGCGACCAAACCCCCTGATAGCCCTGCGGCTCTGTGTGTGACAGGGGGTGGGGCCACAACCTCCCTGTCCACCCTGCTCTGTTCGTGACAAGGGAAGGCACCCCAACCCCCTGATCGGCCCTGCTCTGTGTGTGACAGGGTGCGGCGCCCCAACCCCCCCTCACCCCCCTCCCCCCCCGCACGGGCCCTGCTCTGTGTGTGATGGGGTAGAGCCATAACCTCCCCATCGGCCCTGCCCTGAGTGTGACAGTGGCGGTGCCCCAATCCCCTGATCCGCTCTGCTCTGTGTGTGACAGGGGGCGGTGCCCCAACTCCCCTATCGGCCCTACTCTGTGAGTGACGGGGGGGGAGCTCCTCAACCCCCTGATCGGCCCTGCTCTGTGCGTGACAGTGGGGAGCTCCTCAACCCCCTGATCGGCCCTGCTCTGTGAGTGACAGGGGAGAGCTCCCCAACCCCCTGATTGGCCCTGCTCTGTGCGTGACAGGGTATGGAGCCCCAACCCCCCTGATGGGCCCTGCTCTGTGCGTGACAGGGGGCGGCACCCCAACCCCCCAATCTGCCCTACCCTGAGTGTGACTAGGGGTGGCATCGCACCCTCCCGATCCACCCTGCTCTGTGCATAACAGGGGGCGGTGCCCCAACTCCCCAATCATCCCTGCTCTGAGCCCGACCAGGGGCTCCACCTAGGGATTGGACCTTCCCTCTGCCACCCGGGAGCAGGCCTAAGCCAGCAGGTCATTATCTCCCGAGGGGTCCCAGACTGCGAGAGGGCACAGGCCGGACTGAGGGACCCCCCTCTCCCCACCGAGTGCACAAATTTTTGTGCACCGGGCCTCTAGTAGGAATATAAAAGAACTGACTGAATTAGCCAACAACTGGCCTCTTCCATTATCTTCCTACCTTTACCCCAACTTGGAACTAACCCTCATGCACACCTTAATTCTAAATCTCATGTTCTCCCACAATGATAACACTCATGGCACATGGGGTTATAGATAATTAGGTAAGGGTGTGAAATGTGCAGAAGAGCAGGATTTACATTGACTATGGACCAAATATCTCCATGGATGTTTTGGACGAGACCAAATTCTTAACTCTCAGGTAAAATGAAAATTTTTCTGTTAAGTTTTCTATACTACCTAAATGTAAGTGGTCATAATGACACCATGGTCCTTAGGGTTCATACTGGGAACATTATAATTTGGGCCTTTAAGTCTTTTAGTAATTAGAACCCAGTTGATAAAAAAAGACTTTTATCAAATCTCACTCAATGTTAAAAAAGCAAAGTTTCATAAGCATAGAAAATTATTGCTACACGTTTTATTTTATTTCATTTTAAAGCTATGGGTTCAGAGAATTCTTCAAAATTCTAGTAAAATAAAGTGAAATGTTCCCTACTACGCAGCTTCCTCCTAGACATGTCTGTGTGTCTGAGGCGGCAGTGACTATAGTTTACAATGAGCCAGTTATGACAAATCACCATGATCTATCTCAGGCCACGCCTTCTTCCCTTGGCTTACATGGATCTGAAAGTTAAAATCTTGTATTGTACATACTACAAGATACTAGAAAAACAAGACCTTCACCTTACAGTTAATATTTTAGGTTTATATTTTTGTGGTTGTAAAATAATACCTATTCGTTATAGAAAATCTAGATAATAGAATGTGCCCTTTGACCCACAAATTCCATTTCTAGGAATCTATTCTTTGCACATGGGCTCAATAATTTGTGATGTGCATGGATGCTTACTGTAGCATTGTTTGTAACAGTAAACCACTGGAAACAACAGTTTAATTACAGTATCTCCAGCAGCTTAAAAAAATGCAGCAGCTTTAAAAATAAAGTTAATTTATATGAACTGACATGGAATGGTTTTTGATGTATATATTTATTTTCTTTTTTTATTTTTTAAAATATACTTTTATTGATTTCAGAGAGGAAGGGAGAAGAAGAGAGAAATAGAAACATCAGTGATGGAAGAGAATTATTGATTGATTGCCTCTTGCATGCCTCACACTAGGAATTGAGCTCGCAACCCGAGCATGTGCCCTGACCAGGAGTTGAACCATGACCTTCTGGTTCATAGGTTGATGCTCAACCACTGAGCCACACTGGCCAGGCGATGTGTATATTTCTTTAAAATTAATTGTACCTTTACCACAATTGGACATTGTTTTTCCTGTTGCAGAGGCTACGTTTTGATTGCTTTATCCAAAAGACATCATCTTAACCCAGAACTAGAGTTTGGAGTAGGAAAACTTACAGAGTAAACACAGTCCCTCTTTGTGAATGGTAGATCTTTTTTTTTTTTTTTTTTATCAATAAAGCCTCCATTTTATGCTTTCTGTTTGAGGGGACTGAGGGTGTTCTATTTTTTTTAATCAAAGTAATACAAGCATAAGCTTAAACATATGAAAGAGTATGCAGGCTTTAATGACATGCAATAGTCCCTTGCCCCCCTTTTCTCAATTTTCAGACATACTTCCTAGAAGTAATCATTTTTAACCATTACTCTTTTTAATTCTTCTGGTGGTTATCCCTTAATTCTAAATAGCACACACATTGTTTAAAAAACTGAAATTCTACCCAAAATGCCTATAATGCAAAACATCAGTCTTCTCACACATCCACTCTATTTCTACTCCTCCACAGTAATCAATTTCTTGTCCTTTTTTCCTATTTTATTTACTAATTTAATAATACAATATTTAATAAGGTAATACATGGTTTACATGGTTCAAAAATCAGAAGTGCAAAAAGGATATATATTGAAAAGTCCCACTCTCCCCTTTCACCTCATTTCTACTATATTTTTTAGTGTTTCTGATATATATTTTCTCTCCCCCTTTGTTACATGAAAGTATCATACTCTAAACACTGTCCTTCACATTGATTCTTAATATTTAACAACATATATTTTCATATCAGTACATAGAGAACTTCCTTATTTTTTAACAGCTACATAATATTCCATTGGGTAAATGCACCATAATTTATTTAACCATGCCTTACTGATGGACAATTGATTGTTTTCAGTTTCTAATTGATATAGAATATTTTGAAAATAGACCTGAAATTTGGGGGATATGACTAAGGCCACTTACTAAAAAAGAATTGCTTCCAGGAAGATATAAGGGGAGAAAGGAATTCCTAGGCAGAAGTTAACCTGATGTCTTTTATACCTGAGTACAGTCTAAGATTTCTCCCATAAACATTTTCAAGAGTAGTTTTGAGATCCATTGGAAAGGTAGACCTTGTATTTGTAAGTAAACACATTTCGTAAGACTGATAATATATATTTGAAAAGTTGCATACCTTTTGAAAATAGGAGGATAAATAGAAACCTGGTAAAATATACTTTTAGCAGAAGACTACAAAATATTTTTTGATAGCAAGAGCAGTCAGAAGAACCAGGGCAGTATATTAGTGGGTTTACACAAAGGTTTAAAACCTTCATTCAAGATTAAGATTCTTGTTTGTTGGGTTTTTAAATTAAATATGTGATTATGGGGGCTGTCTTCTTTTTCAAAAGATAACGACTTTAAAAATATTTGATCTTAACTGTATTTACTGTGATAGTTCCACAAATAATATTATATGTACACTAGTGGCCTGGTGCACGAATTCGTGCACATTGAAAAGGAATTAATTACAAGAAATATTTTACTATTGCTATTTGCCCTTTCTCTATAATTGAAGTGTCAGAGATTAAAGAAAAGTAGTACAATGTATATAAAAATAATATATAAATTTATTAATAAACAATAACAACAAAGATGATATAAAAACAACAAAAATGTGATATAAAAACAACAAAAACATGATATAAAAACAACATTGATACAAACATTGACTGATAAGTTAATTAAACTTATTCTAATATCTCCCTATATACCACATTAAGAGTAAAAACACTTTCAGAGTATTTTACTAATTTCCCTGTGATGAAGTATTGACAACTTTAAGGTCACACACTCTTCAAATTTGAGAGAAAGCAACATATAACTGACCATGTCCGAAACAGGTTCAGGTAGGAATATTACTACTCTGTCTAGAGTTTGTCCTTGTGATTTATTAATTGTCATCACAAATGCTGGCATTAAGGGAAACTGTCTTCAAATTAATTTAAATGGGAGGCCAGTGTCAGATGGGGACAAATCAATTCTTGGAATCAGAAAAACCTCTCCTTCTGCAGATCCTGTTAACAATTCAGCTTCGATTATGTTAGGTTGCAATCTTTTGATAATAAATCTGCTACCAGCTTTTTACGAAGATGGCGCCGAAAGCTAAGAAGGAAGCCCCTGCCCCTCCCAAAGCCGAAGCCAAAGCAAAGGCTTTGAAGGCAAAGAAAGCAGTGTTGAAAGGCGTCCACAGCCACAAAAAAAAAAAGAAGATCCGCTCATCACCCACTTTCCGACGGCCAAAGACACTAAGGCTCCGGAGGCAGCCTAAATACCCTTGGAAGAGCGCACCCAGGAGAAACAAGCTTGACCACTATGCCATCATCAAATTCCCCCTGAGTACCGAGTCAGCCATGAAGAAGATAGGAGACAATAATACACTGGTGTTCATTGTGGATGTCAAGGCCAACAAGCACCAGATCAAACAGGCTGTGAAGAAGCTCTATGACATTGATGTGGCCAAGGTCAACACCCTGATCAGGCCTGATGGCGAGAAGAAGGCATATGTTCAACTGGCTCCTGACTATGAGGCTTTGGATGTTGCCAACAAAATTGGAATCATCTAAACTGAGTCCAGCTGCCTAATTCTAAATATAAAAATTTTACACTGTAAAAAAAAATAAAATAAAATAAAATAAATCTGCTACCATTACAAAGACCCCCTTTACTATTAAGATTACTCAGTAGAATGATGATTGCACCTACTTTCAATTTTAATTGATGACACGGCATTCCCGAAGGTGTAATACTATTAAGAAATTTGATGGGAAAATTTTTGGCATCATCTGTTGAATCAATGGAATCATCACTCAAATAAGTGTGAAAATCTCCATTGAGGATATCCAAAATTTCTTCATTTAATTTATGAACATGCTCATTTTTAGGACAAAGAGTTGCACGTTTAGATATATTTTAATATTATCTATAGATATACTATTTCCAAAGATAGCTTCAATAATAAATCCATTACAAATCATTTGACAGGGGATTTCAATAATATCCATTCCTAAATGAAAACTGCTATCAAGTTTGCCATCTCCAAGTTTTAATAACCATTCACTATAAGCAAAATTCTCTGATCTCATATTTGTTTTAAGAAACAACTTTCTGAAACATCCCCAAACACTATAGTACTTTAAACTTGTTTGTACTATGGCTTATCGCATAGCATACAGCACAATTCTAAGACATTGTCGAAAATCCCCTCCCAGAAGAACTTTTCCACCAAATGCAACATTCAAATTCATAATTTCTCTTAGTAATCTATCTATAGTGTTTATAGCATGACTGGATGCCATGGTGCGTTCATCAATAATGAGAAGTTGGGCCTTTTTAATGGTTTTAGCAACTTCACTCTTTATATTGAGTCTAGAAATTGAAGTTTCATTTAATGGAATTGGTAATTTATATTGGGAACAAAAGGTTCTTCCACCGAAAAGTGAATTTGCAGCAATTCCTGTAGACGCTGTGGGTAAAACAGTACCACCATGACCTGTAATATAATGTATTAAAACTTTATAAAGATTTGTTTTTCCACTACCTCCTGGACCATCCAAGAAAAAGCATTTGGGGTATACAGTTTGATCTTCAATGGTGGAAGTTACAGTCTGAAAGGCTGCCGACTGTTCATCGTTCAGAGAATTTATCAAAACCTCTGCCTGTTGTCACTTGTATGATTCATCACATGTAGTTGTATTCATTAATAAAGGATAGTCTGAAAGCTTGAAATGCGAATATTTCATTCCATGCAATGTGAATACCTCTTTAATTTCGTTAAGGGCATGCATTTCACTGTTCACATAGGCACCTTCTCTTTGGTGTAATTTCTAACAAAAATCTTCAATAAAATGAGATTTATTCTCATCCAATAATTTGTCTGCACCCAAAGGACATCCAAACACACAGATATATACAAAAAGTTGCCGTAGTTGTTTGGGCATATTAAGGATGATTGCATCGTCAATTGTATCTTTCCAGATAGTGTCATCGATTAATAATCCTCTATGTTTAGCAGCTTCACAAAGTGTATCATAAATTACACCTCCTACAGTTCGCAGATCAGCAAAACTTATTGCACCTTTTACATGCAGAAGTAAAAGTCTAAGGTAACATTGTTCTGGTTCTCTAAAGCTCACAGTGAACATTCTACCTAATACTTTATTCCCACCCTTTTGACGTTTTCTCCACGAAGAATTAATAAACACATAATGTTGTGGAATCTCCCAATAAGAATAATTATGCATGTCAGAATCTAATCTATTCAATAAAAACCAAGCCATCAAAGTCGAGTTATGCCTTTTAGCCCTATCTATAACTTCAGCAAAATCATTGGTATGAAAATACAAATTCTGATCATTTGGCAAATGAATAGCTAACCTTATGGTTGCGTGAGATTGGTCATGCATTCACATTGCAAAAAGTCTCCAGACAGTCTCAGGAACACTCACATACCTGGAGTCAATGAAGTCCTGTGCTTCGTCGTGATTGATAATATTTTTTTTCAGAAATTTGAATATTTGCACAATCATGCCATTTATAGATGCATTTAAATAAATATTTTGACACTCTTAATCAATGCACAGATTTCAACGTTTATATGACAGTTATATTTAAGGCACAAATACGGGTTATAAGGGATAATCCAAGTGTTATCGACAACTTTATTTCCAATAGACATCGTGCTACCAGATCTTGGTTTGTATTTGGGATATCCATCAATATTTCCAATGGTCACATTTTGAAATTCTTTTGGATATCCCTTTGAACATTTTCCATTTTCCATACATGGACTATTTGGATTTTGCATTCCACATGGTCCATGTACCATATTTGATTTTACAGTTTGAAAAAGTCGAGGACACTGGTCCTCATCTGGAATTTCTGCCTTAACTATACGGTCAATGTCATCTTCTGAACGTAATTTGGACTCACTATCTAATATCAATCATATGTGAGTGTGAAGCAATCTGCGTTTCTGAAATTCAATGACATGAATTTTAGCTGTAACTTTGCCAAATAAATCAAATTTACATATATCATTTAAAAGAGCATTCAGCTTAATATTAAAAACCCTGGCTACCAAGTCAGGTCTGTTTTCAACATTTTGCCAGCGTTGTAAATTGTTTGCAATATCTGCCCATTTGGGGTTGCATGTCATGGTTAGGATTAAATCGGGCTTGCCATACTTTGTTACAATTGCCATAGCATCCTGATATCGCTGCTGCATATTTCTGGGACTACCCTCAAAAGACAACGGAACTATTACCATTTTACCAATTGGCACATTGTCATTTTTGGATCTAGATGTGAGATAATCCACCAAACCACTATATTTTTCAGCTCTCAACTTAGATTGGTTTGCTTTAATGAAATTTATTCAATTGGCTTCCATTTTTTAATATGAATCAACAATATGCTGTTGAGTTAATTTTCCTGCATTTAAAATAGGATTGAATGTGTCCTGGACAGAGAGATGAAATCCATAATACTGCATTTGTGTGAGTTGTGTCCTTATATTTCATCTAGTATTATTGTTGATTACACTGTCTTCTCTGAGTCTTAATGCAATATCTGTTTCCCAGCATTTTTCACCATGTGGAAAAAGAATAGGATACATCATGGCATCTAATGTAGGAAACAGGATACTGATTTGTTTCATTTTAGTGGCATTCAGATTACAGTGGGACCTTGACTTACGAGTGTCCCGACTAACGAGTTTTTTGAGATGTGAGCAGTCTCTCGGCCAATTTTTTGCTTTGAGTTGCAAGCTAAAATTCGGGTTACAAGCCAGCTTCAGATACCCCACCGCTAGTTGGCGCAGTGAACGTCCCAGTGAACGCCACAACATCAGCCCAGCATCACATGTCTCGCTCGTTCACTATTGATTTGACATACGAGTAATTTGAGTTACGAGCTCCGTCACAGAACGAATTAAACTCATAAGTCAAGGCACCACTGTATTAGGATTTGGTTTACAATGAATGAGCAAGTCCTTTCAAAAGGAGGTTCTCCATCTTCGTTTCTGAATATGATGGCAACTTCGGTTACATGGGGATAATTATATCTACCTGGATCACTATTATGATCATAACTAGAGGCCTGGTGCACAAAAATTTGTGCACTTGGGGGCGGGGGAAGTCCCTCAGCCCGGCCTGTGCCCTCTCACAGTCTGGGACCCCTCGGGGGATGACCACCTGCTGGCTGAGGCCCACTCCATGGGGGATTGGGCCTAAGCTGACAGTCAGACATCCCTCTGGCAGCCCGGGAGCCCTCGGGGGATGTCCACTTGCCAGGGGGGAACAGGCCTAAGCTGCAGTCGGACATCCTTAGCGCTGCTGAGGAGCAGGGAGAGGCTCCCACCACCACCCCTGTACTGGCAGCCGTCAGCCTGGCTTGTGGCTGAGCAGAGCTCCCCTTGTGGGAGTGCACTGACCACCAGGAGGCAGCTCCTGCATTGAGCATCTGGCCCCTGGTGGTCAGTGTGTGTCATAGTGACCAGTCATTCTCAGTCGTTCTGCTGTTAGGGCCAGTTTGCATATTACCCTTTTACTATATAGGATAGAGGCCTGGTGCACAGTTGGGGGCTGGCTGGTTTGCCCTTAAGGGTGTCCTGGATCAGGGTGGGGGTCCCACTGGGGTGCCTGGCCAGCCTGGGTGAGGGGCTGATGGCTGTTTGCAGGCTGGTCAAGTCCCCCCCCCCCACAGTGGAGACCCTCACCCCATGGAGGTTTGGCCAGACTGGGTTAGGGGCTGATGTCTGTTTTCAGGCTGGCCACACTCCCTTTAGGGTGGGGGTCCCCACTGGGGTGCCTGGCCAGTCTAGGTGAGGGGCTGAGGGCCATTTTCAGGCTGGCCAAGCCCCCCCGGTGACAGAAGCTCCCAGCCTCTCCTTTTTTTCTTTTTTCTTTTTTTTATTCTGGGATTTATTTACCTTCTATAATTGAAACTTTGTAGCTGGAGTGGAGCTCAGAGCCAGCCAGGGCGGGCGGGAGGGAAGCTTGCCTTCCTCCATCACCAGGGGCAACCTAAGGCTCCAGTTCCGTGGCCATGGCCAGCTGAAAGCAGGTATCTGGGGTTTATTTATCTTCTATAATTGAAATTTTGTTGCTTTGAGTGAAGCTCAGAGCCAGCTGTGGCAGGTGAGAAGCTTGGCTTCCTCCATCATTGGGGCAACCAAGCCTCCTGCTTGCTCCAGCTCCATGGCTTCCGGCCGCCATCTTGGTTGGGTTAATTTGCATATAGTCGTTCTGATTGGCTGGTGGGCATGGCTTAAGGCATAGCGAAGGTTCAGTCAATTTGCATGTTTGTCTATTATTAGTGTAGATTATTTCTGTGGGAGCAATACCTTTCACTGCTGCTTCAGATCGGGCTTCCTTTTCTACCTCATGTAGCATCTTGTATGATTTTGTTAATTCGTTTATTTCATGCATGAGGTTGTTGATGTTGATCATGAGTCTTTCTGAACAACCTTGGTTTTCTGGCATTGCTAATCTTTTACTCGTCACTTTAGCTATATCTAAAATATAGAGTTGAGAAACACCATCTGAAGGATGTAAAGTTCCAGTACTGTGATAAACTTGACCATGTATTCTAAAACAGTATGGCCCATATCCTGATGGTGATGCAATATTTGCACCCATTGAAGCAAAAGCAAAAGAACTATTTATTGAATGAATATTTTCCATGAAATTTTTACTGTCAGAATCTTTATCATTAATTTTTTTAATATATTTTATTGATTTTTTACAGAGAGGAAGGGAGAGAGATAGAGAGTTAGAAACATCGATGAGAGAAACATCAATCAGCTGCCTCTTGCACATCTCCTACTGGGGATGTGCCCGCAACCCAGGTACATGCCCTTGACCGGAATTGAACCTGGGACCTTTCAGTCCGCAGGCCGACGCTCTATCCACTGAGCCAAACCGGTTTCGGCTATCATTAATTTTTTTTAAATATTCCGGGTATTCTGGAAAATGTACATCATTTGAACAAATTTTACCTTTGCTACAACTTCAAGAAAATTTTCCATCAGATGGTTTTTCATCAGAGAAATTTAGTGATAGGCAAAATTGATATGTAAGTCATTCCACCACAACTGTTTGATAATTGCATCCTCATTTACTCCATTTTCGCTCTGAAGGCAGTTCCTACCAGTATTGGTAGTACTTGTTGATGACTGTTCTTTAGACATAGTCTATCACTGATGCCGGCTTCTTTCAGCTGCAGAGGTACCTTGTGCCAATAGTTGGTCTTCAGATACATTCTGTCACTAACACTGGCTTCTTTCAGCTTTAGAGGTACTTTGTGCCAATAGTTGGTCTTTAGACATATTCCCTTCTCTCTCCTGTCCGGGTCTGGGGTGCAGGTGAACAGGATTCTGGGCTGTCAGGGTCGGACAGCAAGCTGACCAATGGCTAATTCCGTGAGAAATGGGGCTCCCTCCTCCCTGCTGTCAGGGTCTGTGGTGCGGATGAACAGGAATCTGGGATGTCAGAGCATGGACAGCAAGCTAACCAATGGACAATTCCACAAGGAATGGGGCTCCCTCCTCCCTGCTGTCAGGGTACAGGGTGTGAGTGAACAGCATTCGGGGCTGTCAGGGCACGGACAGCAAGCGGACCAACGGCTGATTCCATGAGGAATAGGGCTCCCTCCTCCCTGCTGTCAGGGTCTGGGGTTAGGGTGAATGGGATTAGGGGTTGTCAGGATGCCTACAGAAAGCTGACCAAGGCCAATTCTGCGAGAAATGGGGCTCCCTCCTCCCTGCTGTCAGGGTCTGGGGCGCGGGTGAATGGAATTCGGAGCTGCCAGGGCTCCAACAGCAAGCTGACTAAGGCCGGTTCTGGGAGGAATGGGGCTCTCACCTCCCTGCTGTCAGGATCCAGGGTGCTGGTATCCAGCTCCCTCCTCCCTCCTGCCAGGGTCAGGGGTGTGGGTGAGTCGGATTCAGGGCTGTCAGGATGCCGACAGCAAGGTCTGGGTCAGTGCTCATCATAGCTACTGGCTGGTGGTCTGGTCATTGGTCGTTCTGGTTGCTTTATGTCTTACATTAATTAATTATATTTTAATTGCATTAAAATATAATTAATTAATGTAAGACATATGCATGTTCTTTAGCATTATTCCTTAAATGCATCTTGCATTATCCAGATTTTTTAAACTGACTTTTTATTTTAGAACAGTTTTATGTTCACATCAATATTGAGCAATAGGTACAGAAATTTCCCATATAGGCTCTACTCCCACACATGCATATCCTCTCCTATTATTTTTTTAGTTATATATGTACTTAAATTGAAACAATATTTTTTATTGTATAAAACTCAAATAATGTAAATACATTCTTTTTTCCCCTCTATCCATACACCTTTATTAGAATTAATTGAATGTGATATTCAGGCTTTATTATACCAAAATATATGTAGAATTATTTTAAATAAAAATGATAGTATGTTATCAATATTGTTCTATATTTTTTCATCTACAGATATGATGTAGGTAACTCTCTAAATTACAACTTTTGGACTTCTTTCATTTTTGAAATGTCCATAACATTAAAAATTATGGAAACATCATTAAGCTATTAATTTTTTCTAAACTGTTTTTAAACATAGACATATATTCTATTTGTAGTAATATATGCATCAAAATATTTACACAACTATCCTATATAATAAAAGGCTAATATGCAAATTGTCCCCTCAGGAGTTCAACTGGGAGACTGGGAGTTCAATCGCTCACTATGATGCACTGACCACCAGGGGGTGACGCAGAATATGGTGGGAGACCAGTGGTGGTGGTGGGGCACTGAGGGAGTGAGGGAAGGAAGAAGTGAAGAGGCCAGGAGGCAGGGAACCTGATAGGCCCTGATCGCTGGCCAGGTTTAGGGACCCTACCTGTGCACAAATTTCATGCATCGGGCCTCTAGTAAAAATATGTGTGTACATACATCCTCTCCCATTATTAACCTTTCCCACAAGAATGATATATTTTTTATAACTGATGAACCTACATTGAAGCATCATAATTACACAAAGACCATAGTTTATATTACAATTCACTCTTGGTATTATACATTCTGTGGATTTGAATAAATGTATACTAACATGTACCCACCATTATAGTTTCATACAGAGTAGTTTCACTGTACTAAAAATCCTCTGTGTTCTGCCTATTTATCATTCTCCTTTAACACCTGACAACTACTGATCTTTCTATTGTCTCTATAGTTTTGGTTTTTCCAGAATGCCATATAGTTGGTAACCTTTTCAGATTGGCTTCTTTCACTTAAATTATGCATTTAAGCTTCCTCCATATATTTTCATAGCTTGATAGCTCATTTCTTTTTAGCACTGAATAATATTCCATTTCCTTGTTGACATATGTGGAGCCTCTTTTTATATGCTTATTTGCCAGTTTCATATCCTCTTTGGTAAGGTGTCTGTTAAGGCTTTTTTTCCCACTTGTTAATTGGGTTGTTTTATTTTTCTATTGTTGAGTTTTAATAGCTCTGTGTGTATTTTGGATAATGATCCTTTATCAGGATGTATCTTAATCAGAAATCACAAATGCTAAAAAACAGTGGGATGGCATTTAAAGAACTGGAAAAAAATATTGTCAACTAATCTACACTAATAAAAGACAAATATGTAAAGTGAACATACCTCCATGATGCTCCACAGCCAATCAGGAGGGAATATGCAAATTAGCAGGACAAAGATGGCAGTGGCCATGGAGCCAGCTGGAGCCGGCGGGTGGCTTGGGTCACCCCCAGTGATGGAGAAAGCCAAGCTTCCCACCAGCCTAGGCTGGCCACTGAAGGAGGGGCCTGTGGGCGGCAGCCACAGAGCAGGCCAGAGTGAGCGGGAGGCTTGGGTCGCCCCTAGCCATGGAGGAAGCCTGTGCTGGCTGCGGAAGGAGGGGCCTGTGAACGGCAGCCACAGAGCCAGCCTGAGCGTGTGGGAGGCTTGGGTCGCCTGGGCCAGCTGCTGAAGGAGATGCCTGCAAACAGCCCTCAGCCTCTCACCCAGGCTGGCCATGCCACCATCGGGTTGAGAGTCCCCACTGGGGAGCGTGGCAAGCCTGCAAACAGCCATCAGCCCCTCACCCAGGCTGGCCAGACACCCCAGCTGGGACCACCACCCTGAAGGGGGTGTGGTCAGCCCAAAAACAGCCATCAACCCCTCACCCAGGGTGGCCACACCCCCCCCCAGCGGGAACCCTCACCCCATGGGGGTATGGCTGGCCTAAAAACTGCCCCAGCCTCTTGTCCAGGATGGCACCATCCCTAGTGGGGACCCCCACCCCACTTGGGGCATGGCTGGCCTGCAAACCACCACAGGCCCCTCGCCCAGGCCGCCCCGCCACCCAAGTGAACTCCCACCCTGATCCAGGACACCCTTCAGGGCAAACCAGCCAGCCCCCACCTGTGAACCAGGCCTCTATCTATACTAATAAAGGGTAATATGCTAATTAGACTGGGAGACCTTCCAAGAGACCTTCCAGACGTTCTTCTGGACAAAGACATGGTGGCAGGGCCGAGGTAGAGGTGGTTAGGGGCCAAGAGGGGAGGGCAGTTGTGGGTGATCAGGCTGGTGTGGGGGGCCGTTGGGAGTGATCAGGCTGGTGGGAGGGGCAGTTGGGGGTGAGCAGGCTGGAAGGGGGGGCAGTTACGGGCAAGCAGGCTGGTGGGGGGGCAGTTGGGGGCAAGCAGGCCAGCAGGGGGGCAGTTGGGGATGAGCAGGCTGGCAGGGGGGCAGTTGGGGGTGGTCAGGCTGGTGGAGGGGGCGGTTGGGAGTGAGCAGGCTGGCAGGCAGTGTGGTTGGGGCAATCAGGCAGGCAGGCAAGTAAGTGATCCTGCCCAGTGATCCCACTTCTAGGAATATATCCCAAGAAATCAGAAACACCAATCAGAAAGGATATATGCACACCTATGTTCATAGCAGCACAATTCACCATAGCTAAGATCTGGAAACAGCCTAAGTGCCCATCAGCAGATGAATGGATTAGAAAACTGTGGTACATCCACACGATGGAATACTATGCTGCTGTAAAAAAGAAGGAATTCTTACCATTTGCAACAGCATGGATGGAACTGGAGAGCATTATGCTAAGTGAAATAAGCCAGTCAATGAAAGAAAAATACCACATGATCTCACTCATTTATGGATAATTAAGACCATTATAAAACTGATGAACAAAAATAGATACAGAGGCAGAGCAACATGGAACAGACTGTCAAACTACAACAGGAAGGCCGGGAAGGGTTGGGGAGGGTAAGAGATCCACCGAAGGACTTGTATGCATGCATATAAGCATGACCAATGGACACAAGACACTGTGGGGTATGGGAGGCTGGGGGAAGGTCAAGGGGAGAGAAAAAAGGAGACATATGTAATACTCTTTGTAATACTTTAAGCAATAAAACAATTTTAAAAAAAGAACTTTTCCAACTCAGCAACAAAAAGATGAACAACCCAATTAGAAACAATCACTGAACCTGAATAGACATTTCCCCAGAGAAAATATATAAATGGCCAAAATGTACATGAAAAGATACTGGATCTCATTAATAATTAGGGAAATGCAAATGAATACCACAATGAGATGCCACTAAAATGGCTATAATAAAAAAATGACAGTAACAAATGTGCGTGAGGATATAGAGAAAACTGAACCCTCATATATTGCTGGTGTAATGCAAATGGTATGACCAATTTAGAAAACAGTTTGACAATTCCTCAAAATGTTAAATATAGTTACCATATGACCTAGCAATTCCATTTCTATGTATACACACAAGAGAAATAAAAATATACATTCTTACAAAAACATGTATATGAATGTTTACAGCAACATTGTGTGTTATAGCCCAAATGTGAAAATAATCCAAGTGTCTATTGATAAATTTATGAACAAAAAGTGGTATATCCATATAATGGAGTATTGATCATCCATAAAAGAAATGAAGTACTGATACTTGCTACAACATAGCTGAACCTCAAAAACATTATACTGTCAAAAAAGCCAGACACAAAGACCACACACATATTGACAATTCCATTCATTTGAATGCCCAGGATAGGCAAATCCATAGAGACAGAAAGTAAATTAGAGGTCATGGTTGTATAACCTTGTGAATATACTAAAATGCACTAAATTTTACACTTTAAAATGGTATGTGGGCCCGACTGGCATGGCTCAGTGGTTGAGCATCAACCTATGGACCAGAAGGTCACGGTTCAATTCTCGGTCAGGGCGCATGCCCAGGTTGTGGGCTCAATCTCCAGTGTGGGGTGTGCAGGAGGCAGCCTATCAATGATTCTCTCTCCTCATTGATGTTTCTCTCTCTCTCTCTCTCCCTCTCTCTCTGAAATTAATACAAAAATATTTAAAAATTTAAAAAATAAAATATGTGGCATGTGAATTGTATATGTTAGAAAGAAAAGGGAAGAAAAGGAGAAGTGTTATTAAAGTACCACTACCAAGCAAATGGAATTGCTGATGTTGTCACAGATTCTCCTAAGGTGCCAATTATTTTTTCTATGAAGGGGAAGGAGTAGGCTCCTGATAAAGCCAGCATCTAATTGGAAATGGCTGTGCTCCAGGACCCTGCAGGACAAATTTTAATAACACACTCCTCTAATAATTTCTCCAGAAATGTGTAGAGTATGTTTTGCTTTCTCCAACAATTTCTGTTAAAAGCATAATGGTATTTGTTTCATGCTTTATCCAGAAGTTAGATGTATAGGTTGTTCTAGAAAGTTTTCCTCTTCAGCTGGGCTATATTCATGCCACCGAGCTGATCATGTCTTTGATGAGAAGCTGAATCCCACACAGGTTTCTGGCCAATGAAAGAGAATTAATGCTGTGTCGTGAAGTGACATGCTCTGATTTGTTATTTAAATCCCATGGGTTTGTGATTATGGCATTTGTTTTTACACTCAAATAGGAGAATATAAATATACTTAGGTTAATGTATAATGATTTTTCCAACCAGTTAGCTTATTTTTAATGCTGCAGGGCTTCCTGCCAATTCAGTAACAATTACCCCACATTGTCATCTGAGAGAATTATGCAATAGTAGATTCTGAAAAATGTGTATTGAATAAATAAATGACTGATGTACTTTTCTCGTTTATTTTTCATGGAGGGTACAGAATCATAAATCAATACTTCATATAGTGATTCAGCCACTAAGAAATTAAGTTCACCATCAGTTAAATGAGAAGTCAGATGAAAGGAAGCAGATAGACAGTTGTATGATGGTAACTTTTAAGAACATGGATTATCTTTGTTCTCAACCAAGAGCATGGTACCTAGGAGTCCAGAAAAAAGACAGGCAAGAGTGAGGGTTAGGCCATAAGAGAAGGGGTCTTTCTGGCTCATTCTCTTTATTTACTCCTCCAAACAATTGACCTCCCTTAACTTCAATTGCTGAATGAAGTCTTCATACTGGCATGAAGTGTAGTTTCTTAAAGATCCCTCAAAGATTGGGTTTTGTTGAGGCTAAGCTAAAAATTACTGCATTCTGTTGCCCCTTGTGGATGCACAGAAGAAATACGGCATACATCTGATAAACTGATAGAAGGAACAGTTTCATTATGGAAGATGAAATAATCAGAAATCGAAGAATCTTAGCAACTGCAGCAGACAATAAATAAGGGCAGGATCTATGTTAAGCTTTTAGAAGTTGCTTTGATTGCTTGTTTGCAGATGATAGTGCTCAGTCCACCGGGGTCCTAGTCCTGACTATTTTGTCTTGCCCTTTTTCCTAGACAATTTGTCAGCCCTATTTTTCTTCCCTTCTTTGGGAGTGTACTGAAAAGTATGTAAACTCTAACCTGAACACCACCCCCACCTGGACAACAGTTCCTGCTGCTGGTAATTATTCAGGGAATTCCTGGGATAACCAGTTTTTCTGGCAAGTTTAAATTCCTTTCTTGCTGCAGAGTCTTCCTGGTGTCTAAATTTCTCACCCGAATTTGGGACCATGCATGGATTTTTATCATTTACTCCACATTACAATTTGTTCCCAGACCCTCACCACAATCAAGCTCAGATGTAACTGATCTTTATATTTTAGTCCTAGTCCACTTCTAGGTCTACTGCCCATGAAGCCTTTTGGTGTGTGTCTAGCCTTTTGTTTGTTTCTGCCAAAAGTGGATTCTAAGCATTGGGGTCACATCATTTCCATGCTGCTTGGCATACAACTATTAATATAGAAATTTTTTTAAATATATTTTTATTGATTAAGATATTACATATGTGTCCTTGTCCCCACATTGCCCTCTACCCCCCCCCTGCTCATGCCCTCACCCCCCCCTCCCCCCGTTGTCCGTGTCCATTGGTTAGGCCTATATGCCTGCATGTAAGTCCTTTGGTTGATCTTTCCCCCTTACCCCCACCCTCCCCTACCCTCCCTCCAAAGCCCGACAGTCCAATCAATGCCTCTCCGTCTCTGGATCAGTCCTTGTTCATCAGTTTATGTTGTTCATTATATTCCACAAATGAGTGAGATCATGTGGTATTTATCCGATCTCCAGTTCCATCCATGCTGTGGCAAATGGTAAGAGTTCCTTTTTCTTCTTCCTCTTCTTAAAGAATACCTTTCAGCATTTCATATAATGCTGGTTTGGTGGAGATGAACTCCTTTAGCTTTTTCTTATCCGTGAAGCTCTTTATCTGACCTTCTATTCTGAATGATAGCTTTGCTGGATAAAGTAATCTTGGTTGTAGGTTCTTGCTATTCATCACTTTGAATATTTCTTGCCACTCTCTTCTGGCCTGCATGGTTTCTGTTGAGAAATCAGCTGACAGTCGTATGGGTACTCCCTTGTAGGTAACTGACTGTCTTTCTCTTGCTGCTTTTAAGATTCTCTCTTTGACTTTTGCTCTTGGCATTTTAATTATGATGTGTCTTGGTGTGGTCCTCTTTGGATTCCTTTTGTTTGGGGTTCTCTGCGCTTCCTGGACTTGTAAGTCTATTTCTTTCACCAGGTAGGGAAAGTTTTCTGTCATTATTTCTTCAAATTGGTTTTCAATATCTTGCCCTCTCTCTTCTTCTGGTACCCCTATAATTCTGATGTTGGTACGCTTGAAGTTGTCCCAGAGGCTCCTTACACTATCTTCATATTTTTGGAATCTCTTTTCTTTTTTCTTTTTCAGTTGGGTATTTTTTGTTTCTTTGTATTTCAAATCTTTGACTTGATTCTTGGGATCCTCTTGTCTGCTGTTGGATCTCTGTAGATTATTCTTTATTTCAGTCAGTGTATGCTTAATTCTAGTTGGTCCTTTTTCATGCCCTCCATGGTCTCACTATACTTATTGAGGGACTCATTAAATTTATCGGCGGTTTCCATAAAATTCTTGAAAAACCTTATAAACGTGGCCTTGAACTCTATATCCAGTTGTTTGCTTTCCTCCATTTCTGCCATTTGTGACCTGTTTCTTTGTCTCCACATTTTGGCTGCTTCCCTGTGTTGATAGAGTGGCTTTGTGTGCTAGGTGTCCTGTAGGGCCCAGTGGCTCAGCCTCCCCATTTACCTGAGGTGGACACTCTTGGTGCACCCCCTTGTGGGCTTTGTGCACAGTCTTGTTGTAGCTATGCCTTGGTTGTTGTAGGATCACTGGGAGGAATTGACCTCCAGGCCAATTGGCAGTGAGAATCAGCTGTGTCTGCACTGGGAGAACTTCTGTGCTGGAGACACCCTTCTGGGGCAAGACTTGCTTCAGTGCAGCTTTGGTGCTCACTGAGACTGCACCCTGAGTGTGTCCCTTATGGATCTGAGGAGTTGTGATCTGGATGGCCCCCCTCTGACCACTGGGCACAGTGGCTCTTGGATCTAAGGAGGTGCTAATTTAGCCTCTGCCTGAGGTTACACAGCAGGAGCTATGAAGAGAACTGCAGATTCCCCTTCCTTTTTTGGAGTTTGGAGGTGCCCTGATGAGGCTCAGCTATGAAGCAATGCAAGCCGCTGTGGGGCCTTGGGCCTTCTCTTGGAAGTTCTAGGTCTGTCTTGCCCAGCTGCAGTTTGTTAGGTAATTACAGGTTGCAAATGGCCAGGGCATTCATATGCAAAAGCCTCTGCCGCAGCCTGGGCGGGGCGGGGTCTAAAGGAATCAAAGGGCAGAGAGAGCAGCTATGGCGGAGCCTCAGCCCTGCCCTAAGGAGTCGCGAGTCCCAGTGTCCCGGCAATGGTTGCAAGCACCTCTGAGGGAAAGCCGCTCTCAAGCTCGCCCGCTGCCAGACAGTCCAGTTTCTCCCTGTATGAGTCCTGGGTTCCCAGAGACTTCCCGGAACCGGATTTCAGAGCCGTAGGGAGCTTGTGTCTCCCTCCGGATTCAAAAAGACAGCCGCGCCCTCAGGTGCCAGACCCTTTCCGCGCGCGCGCTCTGCCCCCGTACCTCTGCACTCCACCTCCGCAGCTCCTCTGGCTCTCAGTGTGCTTTTCTTTCCTTCTAGTTGTAGAATTTACACTCAGCCAGCCCCCCTGTAGTTCTGGATGATGTGCACCTTGTGTTTTTGATGCATTTATCAATTGTTGCGGGAAGCAGCAATTTCCCGGTGTTTATCTATGCCGCCATCTTAGTTTCTCTCCAATATAGAAATTTTTCAAGAAAGGACAGGATTAGGGGATATAGACATAGTCCCAACATCTTTCCTCCCCGTCTCTATAGAACAGTTATCCCCATACTTCCAACTAGTGAAGCCACTGCACCTAACAGTAATGATAAAAATAAAAATGGCTACCATCTATTGAATGGGCATTAGGGGCTAGGCACTTGACAAACAGCCCTATGAGGTAGGTATTATTAGTCTGCCTTTAATGTAGAACAGTATGAAGCTCAAGAGAATACAATACTTGCGCAGGATCACACAGCAAGCTTGTGGCAGCATGGGGATTCAAAACTAATCTGGCCCTGGCCAGTGCTGCGAAATGGTTAGAGCATCAGCCTGTGCAGCACAGGGCCAGGAGTTCAATTCCCAGTCAAGGGCATGTACCTGGGTTGCAGGTTTGGCCCCGTCGGAGCACATGCATGAGGCACCCAATCGATGTCTATCTCTCATACCAATTTCTCTTTCTCTCTCTCTCTCTGTCTATCTCTCTCTCCTGTCTGTCTAAAATTCAAAGGAAAAAATATCCTTGGGTGAAGATTACCAAAAAAATGTTTTTAAAATGTCTCCAGCCCTGACTGGTTTGGCTCAGTGGATAGAGCATAGGCCTGTGGACTGAAGGGTCCCAGGTTCTATTCCATTCAAGGGCATATGCCAGGGTTTCAGCTCAATCCCCAGTGAGAGGCGTGCAGGAGACAGCCAATCAATTATTCTCTTTCATCATTGATGTTTCTCTCTCTCCCTCTCCCTTCCTCTCTGAAATCAATATATATATATATATAGTCTTCAGGACCTGTGTTCCTTTAACACTGTTTCATTCCTGTTAGAAAATCATGGATTTTGGTGCTATAGTCAGAAAGAGGTGAACTGGATAGGTGGAAAATGATGTAATTTGACCCTTAGAATACACATTGTATTTCCTTTTACTATCCTTCCTATGATTAACTCTCAACTCCAACTATAAAGACAGAGGAAACATGTCCCACTTAAAACTATATCCATGTAGTATTTACAGGAAAATATATTTTTATACTAATCCAAATCACAGAAAATAATAAAACATGGTTTCCCTTCTCTCCCTATTCTCTCTTTGATTCCATCTATCTCTATTAAAATTTTTAAAGGCAACTTTTCCACAAATTATCTTTTGAAGTAAAACCTACATACTATGTAAGGTGCTCAAATCTTACATGCACAGCTCAATGAATTTTCACAAAGTGACACACCCATTTAATCACCCCTCAAATCAAAATAAAGAACATGACCAACATCCCAGAAGCCTGCCTTGTCTAGTCACTAACTGACTTTCAATAATTGTGATTCTGACTCCTATTATTATTGATTAATTTGCCCGTTTATATAAATGGAACCAGAGAGTATATTACTTTGTGTGGGCCTTCTTTGTTTCAACATTATATCTATGAAACAAATCCACATTGTTGCTTGCAGCATAACTTAAAAAATATATCCTATCTACTAACAGAGTTATATACAATTGACCATCACTCCAATACACAAGATGGCCACCCCCTTGTCGTCAGAGATGGCCACCACAAGATGGCTGGCAGGGGAGGGCAGTTGTGGGTGATCAGTCCAGCAGGAGAGGGCAGTTAGGGAGGGCAGTTGGGGGTGACTGGCTCAGCAGAGGAGGGCAGTTGGGGGCAACCAGGCATGCAGGGGAGGACAGTTGGGGGGGGACCCAGGCCTGAAAGGGAGGGCAGTTGGGGGGGACCAGGCCTGCAGGGAAGGGCAGTTAGGGGCAATCGGGCCAGCAGGGGAGCAGTTAGGCATTGATCAGGCTGGCAGGGGAGTGGTTAGAGGGTAATCAGGCTGGCAGGCAGGCAAGTGGTTAGGAGCCAGCAGTCCTGGATTGTGAGAGGGATGTCCCAGATTGGAGAGGGTGCAGGCTGGGCTGAGGGACACCCCCCCTCCATGCACGAATTTCATGCACCGGGTCTCTAGTACATATATACGTGTGTGTGTGTGTGTGTGTGTGTGTGTAATTGTTTTGTATAAATATACTACAATATATTTATGAATCTAACAGTTGATGGACATTTGGGTGATTTCCAGTTTGGAGCTGTTCTGAATAATGTTGCCATGAACATTTTTTTTGGTGTCTTTTGATAGATATATGTCCTTAATTCTCTTAGGTATATATTTAGGACTGGTGTTGCCAGGTCATAAGATACACATGTGTTGAGCTTGGTAGATAATGCTAAATAGTTTTCAAAAGTGGATGTACCAATTTTTACGAGAATAAGCAGAGTATAAGAGTTACTCCACATACTTGCCAACACTTGTTATCATCAGGCTTTTAAATTTTAGACTTTCTGATAGTTTTGTTATATTGCCGAATCGTGCTTTTAATTTGAGAAAAAATATGTTAAGCACCTGTAATTGGCCATCTGTAGATTCTAATTTTTAAACTATTTGTTCAAGTTTTTTATTCATTAAGAAGTGAACTGCCTCTAACTGCTGTGCTGTACATCTTAATCTAATGCAAAATAATGTTGAATGCAAGCTGTAATTGAAAAATTAAAAAATGAACTGCTTTTCTTTATCTCATTGATATGTAGGAATTCTTTGTATAGTCATACTAGAAGTCTTTTGTCAGATAAATATATTTTAAATATTGTCTATGGCTTGCCTTTCAACTTTTTAAATGGTGTCTTTTGGTATACAGAGGTTTTTATTTTATTTTAATGAAGACCAATTTATTAATATTTATTAGTTTGGTTATTGCTTTTTATTCCCTGTTTAAGAAGTCTTTTACTACCCCCAAGTTAATGAAGATAGTTTCCTATTTTGCCTTCTAGAAATTTTATTTTACTTATTACAGTTTAGTTTTACAATCAATTAGGAATATATATTTGTGTGTTGTGTGAAGTAAGGATCCAAATTTATATATTTCCATATGTATTCCAAATAAGATACTATTTATTGAAAAGATCATTCCCTCCTCCCCCTGCACACACCTATTCAATTAAAATAGCACATTTGTCAAAAACCAGGTGATTTAGTATACTAGTATAAAGGTCCTTTTCTGGATTCTCTATTTTCTTCCATCAGACTATTTGGCTATCCTTGTATAAATACCAGTATTTACCATGTCTTTTTATTTTCTGTATTTTGATGCTTTGACTTCTGGAGCCTTACTGAAACTGGAGGGACTGCCCCTCTCAGGGTTAGCTAATCCCTAGAAATAGTACACAACTCACCTGAGAGTTGACTGACTGAATATACTGCCTTTCTGGTCAAGTGGAGCATTTACAGGGACACAAAAATTATCTAAGTTTTTATTTGCTGACATGGAACCCCTGGCAGAAGTGGTTCCACTTTGAGCCTAGAAAGTTAGTTAAACAACGGGCAAAAGAAAAAAAAAATCACCATGTCAACTGATTCAGAGAAAGCATTTGACAAAATTCTAAACTCATTCATTGTCTTAGCACAGACTGCTGTAACAAAATATCATTAAATTTAAATAACAGAAATTTGTTTCTCAGAGCTCATGAGGCTGAGAAGTTCAAGACCAAGGTGCCAGCTAATTAGGTTCCTGTTGAGGAACTTTTTCTGGCTTGCAGATTGCTGTCTTTTCTCTGTATCCTTACATGGTGGAGAGAGAGAGATCTCATGTCGCTTCCTCTTTTGTAAAGGAATTAATTCCATCATCAGGGCCCCACTCTCATCACTTATTCTAATTCTAATTACTTCCCCAAAACCTCACTTGCAAAGACCATGACATTGGGGATTAGAACCTCAACTTTTATTTTGAGAGACACAAACATTCAGTCCATAACACTCATGATAAAAACTCTCACACAACTAAGAGAGGGGAACTTCTTCAATTTGATAGATTATCTACAAAAGAAACCTACAGCTAACATAACACTTAATGGTGAAATACTGGATGCTTTTCCCCAAGAACAAGAACAAGGCAAGGATGTTGACTCTTACCATTCTTTTCATCAAAGTACTGGACGTCCTAGAGGCAAGAAAAAGAAACAAAAGACAGATTAGAAAGAAGAAAATAAAACTGTTCCTATTTGCACATGTCATGTTGTCCAAGCATAAAATCCCATGGAATCTACCAGAAAGCACTGAGAAGTAATAAGTGAATCCAGCAAAGGCCACCAGCACAAGACAAACACACAAATATTAACTGTATTTTTATATACTAGCAACTAGCAAATGGAAACAAAAATTACAAACACAAAACATCAAATAAAATGAAATACCTAGGTATATTTCTAACAAAGCAAGTATAAGATCTGTGTCTAAAAACTATAAATAAGCATATGAAAACATTATTAGCCATTAGAGAAATGTAAATTGGAACCACAATGAGATATTATTACACACCTATGAGTATGACTAAAATGAAAATACTGATGATATAAAATGCTGGTGTGGATGTAGAGAAACTGAATCTCTCATACATTGCTGGTATGAATCTAAAGTGGTACAGACATTCTGGAATATAGTCAGTTTACTATCAAATTAAACACACACTTATCATACAACTCAGCAATTTACTCCTAGCATTTATCCTAGAGAAAATGAGAATTTATGTTCACACAAAAACTTGAATGGAAATATGTATAGCGGCTTTATTCATAATCTCCAAAAACTGGAAATAACCCAGAAGATCTTCAATGGATGAGTGTTTAAGCAAATTGGTATATTCATACCATGGAATACTACTCAACAATACAAAAGTAAGAAGTTTTCATATCCATAGCTTGAATGAATCTCAAGAAATGTTGAGTGAAAAAATCCAATCTCAAAAGGTTATATACGGTATGACTCAATGTATTTAACATTTTCAAAATGACAAAATTATAAAGATGGAGAACAGATTAGTGCAGTGTTTCTGGACTTTTTTTGCCTCCCAAGAAGACTTTTTAGACATGTTTTTTCTAATTCACCCCCAATTAAATACTAAGGAATAAGATTTTATCAGGTAGGGTTGAATTTTGGAAGGCCACAATCATTGTACTGTCTAAGTTTCTTTTTCAGGGAGGAGGGAACATGTTGGAAGAGATAGGAGAGGAAGTCACACTTTTCTGAAGATACATTTTTGCAGAGTGTTGACCTCTGAAATCCTGCCAATGTTCTACATTTTCAAAGATAAAATGTAATCAACAGGATGGGGCGGGGGGGAAGGGGGAGAAACCTAAAACTGAAAGCAAATAGAAACAGATAAACCCAACTGCATTTCAAATGAATAACATAGTCACATTGAAAAGAACTAATCCAAGTCACTTTTGAACACAGCACTTGATCTATAGATCCTCAGATTAGGGATAAAAAGAACTACATACAAAGCTGGTATGTTGACTAGAAAATATTAAATACATATATATAGATATATATCTCTATACATACATTATATACATAGATAGCTATATTATATTTAACTAGAAATATATATATATATATATATATATATAGAGAGAGAGAGAGAGAGAGAGAGAGAGAGAGAGAGAGAAAGAGAGAGAGAGAGAGAGAGCACTATTAAATAAAATAAGAAATGATCTCTAAAAGTTGTTTCAGGCCCTAGCTGGTTTGACTCAGTGGATAGAGCATAGGCCTATGGACTGAAGGGTCCCTGGTTTGATTCCAATCAAGGGCACATACCTCAGTTGCAGGCTCAACCCCTGGCTCTGGTTTGGGCCCATGTGGGAGGCAACCAATCGATGTGTCTCTCTCACATATGTATTTCTATCTCTCTGTCTCTCCCCTTTCCTTCCCAACTCTCTTTAAAAATCAATGGAAAAATACCCAAGGTGACGATTAACAATAACAACAACAAAACGTTGTTTCAGTCCAGCTGGTGTGGCTCAGTGGTTGAGCATGGACCCATGAACCAGGAGGTCACAGTTGATTCCCAGTCAGGGCACTTACCCAGATTGCGTGCTCAATTCCCAATAAGGGGTATGCAGGAGGCAGCCAATCAATGGTTCTCTCTCATCATTGATGTTTCTCTCTCTCTCCCTCTCCCTTTCTCTCTCTGAAATTAATAAAAACATATATTTTTTTAAAGTAAAAAGCTTTTTTTCAAAATAACCAGCAATTTGACTAAGTGCTCTTGCTTTTATTCTTTTTCTTAAGTTTTAAAAATCTCCTTTCATTTTGGAATCATGTATGGTTCCATACTCACTTTATGTTAGAAAAAGTGTAGCATATTGCTTGATAGAATGAGTTTTGAAGTCAGAGAGTTTGTGTTTAAATCCCAGCTTTTCCCTATATTATCTGTGTGATCTCAATCTTATTATTTAACCTCTCTGAATCTTGAATACCTGGTCTGTAAAATTAGAGTAGTACTCATATCACTTCAGAAGGATGCCGGAAGCCGGTCCATCCTTGCTGCTTGACACAGTCGCTGCAGGAAAGAAACATCTGCACAGCATATGTTTCAAGGGACCTGGCGTATATAGCATACTGTTCTTAATATGTTTGCTCCCCTTAGCGCTGTGTGTTTTAACCAAGGTCACCTCTCCGAGAAAGGTTGTTTCCCCAGGTAGGAATTTTTCCCTGAAGTCAGGGAGGGGATGCCTCTCCTAGAAAGGTTGTTTCCCCAGGTAGGAATTTTTCCCTGAAGTCAGGGAGGGGATGAAACTCCTTAACTAAGTGCCAGGCGGGTAGTTAATCACTACAAACAATCATGCTTAAGCTACATAATCTTTACTCCCTGGAATGGAGATAAGAAACGCCCTAACCTTTGTAATAGAAATTGACAGGATTAAAATCAACTGGGATAAATACGGATGTAACAAGACAATAAACAGCAGAACCTCTCTGGAGATCAAGACCAGAACTTGGCTGGAGATCCTGGCTAGGCTGCTGATCAACTGAACGCTGTCTCTGTGTCATTCCTTCTTCGCCAACTCTGTCTACGCCTTTGGGAACCCCTGGACCTGCTGGGGTTGGACCCCGGCAGAGGGATACATATTTATATACCTCACAGAGAATTCCTTGAGGAAATGTACATAGAGTGCCCAGTATACTGCAGATGCTCAATATCAAATATGTTATTGTTATTGTATGCAATTATTATTGAGTGACACAGTAATATATTTATGATGTATTCTTCCATATGTAAGAAAATAAATAGGGCTTAGTGACTAATCTATGTGCCCAGATAAGACAATCACATAACTTTTCTGTTCTCATGTTACACATTGATACATATTCTGGGAAGTCATAACTAAAATATCAAATATTTTAAAATTATAATACTTGCTATAACTCTTTCTATTGAAAAAAAATTCAACTTAAGTTTTTGTTTTTGAATTTTGGACTTTTAATCAGAATGGCTTTGTTACTAATGGACCAACAGTTTGTCACTAGGCTGAATATCTCCTTCAGGAAATAAAGGATGACAGCTTTGAGTCAGTTAATGGCCCAGAATCACCATCTTGTGTTAGAGTCCTGGAACTAACTGCCTTTTCTCATTATAATACCTTGGGCAAATCACTGAAATATTTTAAATATCACTTTCCTTATCTGTAAGATCTGGATAATATTGTCTATTAATAGGATTGTTATGAGGATCCACTGAGAAGGGATGCGAACACTTTTGTAAATAGTGAGGTGTTACACAAGTATATCAGAAGGTATTATTATATATTTTCTGTCACAAAGGTCAAAGAAAACACGGGAAAATGGTTCTACTGTACTTTGACTTTGTTTTATAAGCTATGATTCTGTTACTTACTACATGCCATTAGAATTCTCAGTAGATATTAAAAAATAGATTATGAGGTATCAATTTAGTTCATGAACAGTAGAGTGCCTTTGCCACCTACTATGGTATCTGTCCTTTGTTTAACCTTTCCCTGAGAAGCCTGTTGTGAAATGAATTATCTTTTGGTAAGAAAATAATTACTGTGAAAAACATCCCCCAAACACAATCTACTAAGACTTTTCTTGACCAGTTGGAAAGCAATTTACTTACAAATAAAAATGAGTTTAGCTATATTAGCATATACATTTTTTTCTGGCTCTGGAACATCCATTAGCATCTCTACATAAGAAATATATATTTCTCATTATAAATAACATTACAGTATACTTTGCCCCCAAAATAATTTTTATATATAACTCTACAACTCAACTAATTAGAAAGAGAGCAACAAGAAAAGCCCAGAGTGAGCAGAAGGAAGGAGATAATAAAGATCAGAGCAGAAATAAATGACATAGAGACCAAAAAAAAAATGCAAAAGATCAATGAAACCAAGAGCTGGTTCTTTGAAAGGATAAACAAGATTGATGAACCTCTAGCCAGGCTCACCAAGAAGCAAAGAGAGAGGACCCAAATAAACAAAATCAGAAATGATAGAGGCGAAATAACAACAGACCCCACAGAAATACAAAGGATTGTTAAAAAATACTATGAACAACTCTGTTCCAACAAACTGGACAACCTGGAGGAAATGGACATATTCCTAGAAAAATTCAACCTTCCAAAACTCAATCAGGAAGAATCTAAAAATCTCAATAGGGCAATAACTATGGAAGAAATTGAAGCAGTAGTCAAAAAGCATCCAGCAAACAAAAGCCCAGGGCCAGATGTCTTCACAGGTGAGTTTTACCAAACATACAAGGAAGAATTAAAACCTATCCTCCTCAGACTATTCCAAAAATTTCAAGATGAAGAAACACTTCCAAGCTCATTCTATGAAGCCAGCATCACACTAATACCAAACCAGATAAAAACAACACAATGAAAGAGAATTACAGGCCAATATCTCTCATAAACATAGATGCCAAAATCCTCAACAAAATTCTAGCAAATCGGATCCAGCAGTACATCAGAAAGATCATACACCATGACCAAGTAGGATTTATCCCGGGGATTCAAGGATGGTACAATATCCGAAAATCAATAAATGTGATACATCACATAAACAAATTGAGAGACAAAAATCACACAGTCATATCAATTGATGCAGAAAAAGCATTTGAAAAAATCCAACACCCTTTCTTGATAAAAACTCTCAGCAAGGTGAGAATAGAAGGATAATACCTCAACATTATAAAAGCCATATATGACAAATCCACAGCCAACATCATACTCAATGGGCAAAAACTAAAACCATTTCCCCTAAGAACAGGAAAAAGACAGGGATGCCCACTCTCACCACTCCTGTTCGACATAGTACTGGAAGTACTAGCCATTGTGATCAGACAAATAAAAGGCATCCAAATTGGAAAAGAAGAAGTAAAACTGTCCTTATTCGCAGATGACATTATACTGTACATAGAAAACCCTAAAGACTCCATAAAAAATTATTAGACTTAATAAATTAATTTGGCAATGTAGCAGGATACAAAATTAACACCAAGAAATCTATGGCACTTCTATACACCAATAATGAACTTACAGAAAGAGAGACTAAAAAAGCAATCCCATTTACCATCACACCAAAAAATATTAAGATACCTAGGAATAAACTTAACTAAGGAGGTAAAAGACCTATATATGGAAAACTACAGGACACTGAAAAAAGACAGAGAGGAAGACATAAACAGAAGGAAGAACATACCATGTTCATGGATTGGAAGAATCAACATCATCAAAATGTCCATACTACCCAAAGAAATCTATAGATTCAATGCACTCCCCATTAAAATACCAACAGCATATTTCACAGACCGAGAACGAACTTTCCAAAAATTCATCTGGAATAATAATAATAATAAAAAAGACCCCGAATAGCTGCAGTAATCCTGAGAAAGAAGAACAAAGTAGGTGGGATCTCAATACCAGATATCAAGCTATATTACAAAGCCACTGTTCTCAAAACTGCCTGGTACTGGCACAGGAACAGACACATAGATCAATGGAATAGAATAGAGAACACAGAAATCGACCCAAGCCACTATGCTCAATTCATATTCAAAAAAGGAAGCATGAACATACAATGGAGTCAAGACAGTCTCTTCAATAAATGGTGTTGGGAAAATTGGACAGATACAGGCAAAAAAATGAAACTAGACCACCAACTTACACCATACACAAAAATAAACTCAAAATGGATAAAGGACTTAAACATAAGACGGGAAACCATAAAAATACTAGAGGAATCCACAGGCAGCAAAATCTCAGACATATGCCGAAGCAATTTCTTCACTGATACTGCTCCTAGGGCAATGGAAACTAAAATAAATAAATGGGACTACATCAAAATAAAAAGCTTTTTCACAGCAAGAAAAAAAAATCAACAAAACAACAAGAAACCCCACTGCATGAGAGACTATATTTGCCAATGTTATCACCGATAAGGGTTTAATCTCCAACATTTACAGGTAACTCATACAACTTAACAAAAGGAAGATAAACAACCATATCAAAAAATGGGCAATGGACCTAAATAGATACTTCTCAAAAGAAGACAAAAGAAAGGCCAAGAGACATATGAAAACATGCTCAAAGTCATTAATCATCTGAGAGATGCAAATCAAAACAACAATGAGGTACCATCTCACACCTATCAGACTGGCTATCATCAACAAATCAACAAACAACAAGTGCTGGTGAGGATGTGGAGAAAAAGGAACCCTCGTGCATTGCTAGTGGGAATGCAGACTGGTGCAGCCACTGTGGAGAACAGTATTGAGTTTCCTTAAAAAACTGAAAATGGAACTCCCATTTTACCCAGTGATCTCACTTCTAGGAATATATCCCAAGAAACTAGAAACACCAATCAGAAAGGATATATGCACCCCTATGTTCATAGCATCACAATTCACCATAGCTATGATTTGGAAACAGCCTAAGTTCCCATCAGCAAATAAGTGGATTAAAAATTTTGGTACATCTACATAATGAAATACTATGCTGCAGTGAAAAAGGAGTTCTTATCATTTGCAACAGCATGGATGGAACTGGAGAGCATTATGCTAAGTGAAATAAGCCAGTCAGAGAAAGATAAATATCACATGATCTCACTCATTTATGGAATATAATGAACATAAACTGATGAACAAAAACAGATCCAGAGACCGAGAAGCATCAATCAGATCATCAAACCTCAGAGGGAAGGTAGGGGAGGGTGGGGGTAAGGAGGAGAGATCAACCAAAGGACTGGTATGCATGCATATAAGCCTACCCAATGGACACAGACAACAGGGGGGGTGAGGGCATGAGTGGGGTGGTGGGGGGCAATGGGAGGATAAGGACACATATGTAATACCTTAATCAATAAAGAAATTTTTTTAAAAAGTAATTTTGAAAAACAACAACCCCTATCTCCCCACTTGTCAAGGAGTCCTTGTCAAAACACTTGCTGAAGTATGGAGGCCCTTTGTCTACATTTTGTCATGAGCCAGTTTTGTAATCTAATCCAACCTGCCTAAATTATTTTATCAAAGAAAGAAGTGAAGTTAGTTCGATGTCTATATATCTATCTATGTATCCTATCTAATAAAAGAGAAACATGGTAATTAGCGTATGACCGCTACCCTTCCCATTGGCTAATCAGGGCAATATGCAAATTAATTGCCAGCCAAGATGGTGGCCGGAAGCCAGGCAGCTTGAAACTAACATGGGGCGTGCTTGCTTCAGTGACGGAGGAAACCAACATTCCCCCCTGCCTTGCCGGCCTGAGCCTGCAGTTTAAGAAACATTGTAACAAATATAGAAGCTAAACAAACCCCAGAAACCAGCTTTCACCTGGCTGGGATCTCAGAGCTGGAGTTGATACAGAGTTTCGATTATAGAACCTAAACAAACCAGATACCTACTTTCAGCAACTGAGGCCTCAGAGCTGGAGCCAGAGCTAAAGCTGGCCCAGAATAAAAAAGAAAAAAGAAAAAAAGGAGCAGTTGGGAGCTTCAGTCCCAGCCTGAAAACAGCCCTCAGCCCCTCACCCAGACTGGCCAGGCACCCCAGTGGGGACCCCCACCCTGAAGGGTGTGTGACCAGCTGCAAACAGCCATTATCCCCTCACCCAGGCTGGCCAGGCACCCCAGTGGGGACCCCCACCCTGATCCAGGACACCATTCAGGACAAACCAGCCATCCCCCACCCATACACCAGGCCTCTATTCTATATAGTAAAAGGGTAATATGCCTCCCAGCACCAGGATCAGCGGAGCCGCGAGGCCTCCTGGCACCAGGATCAGCGTGACAGGGGGCATCACCCAAACCCCCTGATCGTCCTGCGGCTCTGTGTGTGACAGGGGGTGGGGCCACAACCTCTCTATTGGCCCTGCTCTGTTCCTGACAGGGGAAGGTGCCCCAACCCCCTGATCACCCTGCATCTCTGTGTGTGACAGGGTGCAGCGCCCCAACACCCCCCCTCCCCCGAAACCATAGGCCCTGCTCTGTGATGGGCTAGAGCCATAACCTCCCCATCGGCCCTGCCCTGGGTGTGACAGTGGCGGCGCCCCAACCCCCTGATCCGCCCTGCTCTGTGTGTGACAGGGGGCGGTGCCCCAACTCCCCTATTGGCCCTACTCTGTGAGTGACAGGGGGGAGCTCCCCAACCCCCTGATCGACCCTGCTCTGTGTGTGACAGCGGGGAGCTCCCCAACCCCCTGATTGACCCTGCTCTGTGCGTGGCAGAGGGTGGCGCCACAACCCCGATTGGCCCTGCTCTGTGCGTGACAGGGGGTGGCGCCACAACCTCCCCATCGACCCTGCCTTGAGTGTGATAGGGGGCGGTGCCCCAACTCCCCAATCGGCCCTTCTCTAAGCCCAACCAGGGGCTGCACCTAGGGATTAGGCCTGCCTTCTGCCACCCGGGAGCAGGCCTAAGCCAGCAGGTCGTTATCTCCTGAGGGGTCCCAGACTGCGAGAGGGCACAGGCCGGGCTGAGGGACACCCCCCTCCCCCCTGAGTGCACAAATTTTTGTGCACCGGGCCTCTAGTGTATATATAAAAAGCCATGACCAGAATGACTAGTCGCTATGATGCCTCTATGGCCAGTGAAGCAGTCTGATTGGGGGGTGAGGCCAGCTGGCCCCCCACCCATGGCCCTTCCCCCCAGCTGGCCTCACCCCCGATCGGCCCACCCCACCCCAATCGGCCTGCAGCCACTCCCCCTGGCTGGCTCCGCCCCCTATGGGCCCCCACCACTTCAATTGGCCCACGGCCCCTCCCCCCAGCCAGTCCCACCCCAGATCAGCCCCCCACTCTGATCAGGGACAGGGCTGACCAGCCAACCTCCCACAGCCACTCTCCCAGCCACTGACCCCATTCAGCTCCCCCACCCCAATCAGGGGCGGGGCTTGCTAGCCAGTCTCCCTGTGGCCCCTCCCCCCAGCCAGCCTGGCCCTGATTGGGCCCAGATTGGGGCAGGCTGGCAGGCCAACCTCCTGCTGTCTCCTCCTCCCCTCAACAGGCCCGGCTCTAATCCACCCCAATTGGGGCTGAGCAAGCCAGACCCCACCCATGCACGATTTCATGCACTGAGGCTCTATCCAGGGGTGGGCAAACTTTTTGACTCGAGGGCCACAATGGGTTCTTAAACTGGACCGGAGGGCCAGAACAAAAGCATGGATGGAGTGTTTGTGTGAACTCATATAAATTCAAAGTAAACATCATTACATAAAAGGGTACGGTCTTTTTTTCCAATAGTTTTATTCATTTCAAATGGGCCGGATCCGGCCCACGGGCCGTAGTTTGCCCACGGCTGCTCTAGTCCTATATAATAAAAGCCTAATATGCTAAGTGTCTTACTGTTCTACTGTTTGACCAGTCACTATGACGTGCACTGACCACCAGAGGGCAGATGCTCCGACCAGTAGGTTAGCTTGCTGCTGGGGTCCAGCAGATTGGGACTGGGCAAGACAGGCCAGACACACCCTGGAGCCCTCCTGCAGTCCCTCCCTGGCCTGCCAGCCTTGATCAGCCCTATTGGGACTGGGCGAGACGGGCCGGACATGCCCTGTAGCCCTCCCACGGTCCCTCCCCAGCCCTGATCATGCTCTGGTGGGATCCCTGGGCCTGGCCTGCACCCTCTTGCAATCCAGGACCCCTCCAGGGATGTTGGAGAGCTAGTTTCAGGCCAATTCCCACAGGCCAGGCCGAGGGACCCCACCTGTTCACGAATCCATGCACTGGGCCAGTTTCAGGCTGATCCCGCAGGCCAGGGCTAGAGACACCACTGGGGCATGAATCCGTGCACTGGGCCTCTAGTATATCAATAAACATACATTTCTTGGTCCTTCCAAATATTCAAAAACATTTTCCTTTAATAATCCTTGCTAGAACTAATCATTTTATTAATATCAGGATATTTTTAAGGGAGCTACCTTCTCTTTTGAGGGAAACTCTATAGTATGTTAAGCACCACACACATATCCAAATCCTTACCTTGAACATTAGCTATATCTTTGTTTTACACATGGGAAAACAGAGATTCTGAGAACTATTTATGTGGCCTAACCAAGGCTACTGGGTAGTAAGTATCAGAGCCAGAATTCACCACAAGGTTGTCTAGTTCTAGTGTTTGTCTTTATTCCTCCAAGCTGTTTTGCCTACTTCTACTCCTGGAGAACATCTTTTTTCTCCAACAATTCCTTAATTAGAGAAGAAAGAAGCACAATAATAGATGAAGAGTTATTCATTTAGTATGTCATCCCTCTAATTGTATCATCAGCCCTAAGCACCAGGTATATAACTTTTTTAATCTTCCTTCTCCTTATTTTCTGTATATAAACTCTAGAGTGTTTTTTGTTTTCAGCACTTATTGCAAATGTCAGATCATTTAGAGCTCCTTGTCACTATTCATAATTAGCTATGATATCTTTTTATGTGTTTTTCCTTGTGTTTGTGTCCTTCCATCCCTGTTTTTATTCATTCAATCAATCGGTTAACATTAACTGAGTACCATATGGGTTAAGCACTGAGAAGATGGTGGTAAATACGATGAACATATTTCTTGTTCTCATGGAGTTTATAGTCTAATGAGATAGACAGTTGAAAAGGCATTTATACTGTAATGTGAAAAGTACTATGATAAGGGTAAAGCACTGAGTTCTGTGAAAGCTCAGAGGAAAGAAACCCAACCTTAACCAAACTGAGGATGACAGTGTGGCAAGCAGAGGGAGAGATGGCAGGGCTATAGAAATCTTCTACGAAATGACATACCAAGTAAATTCTAAAGGATGAGTAGTAAGCCTGTTGAAAAGGGCAGGAAAAGGAATTCACTGCAGAGAGAATAGCATGTTCTAAGGCCAGAAAGAAAAAGAGAGCTGGATTATTTTGGGAAATATGAATAATGTGGTATGGCTGGACTATAGGATGAAACCATTCAGGTGGAAAATAATCTGTATCATAACCATGAAGGACTTCATAAATCATGCTAAGGTAATTGGGCTTTATCCTGAAGGCAATAGAGAGTATTTGATTTATTTCAAGAAGGGGAATTGTGTGATGACATAAATGTTTATTTATTTTATAATGAATCAGGAAGCAGGTGGAGAATAAATTGGGTGGGAAAACAAAGAATGGAAAGCTGAAGACCAGTGAAGTAAAAAAGATACTAAGTGAGGTAAGAAGTTTAAAATTTGAGAGAAAAACCTGTCAGAACCAGAGTCTCCTGGTTCTACAGAGGTAAAGATCAGTATTAACGACTCTCCATGGGGAGGGCCCCAGTAATTGTTGCAAGTCCTAGAAGACTATGCTCTAGCAACAAGAATAAAACAAAGCAGTCTAATAATTGCAAAACTTCAAACCAGTCTTAATCAGCTCAGCCTCTGGTTGGTTAAAATGATTGACCAACCATTATATCTGCCTAGCAGAGAAAAGGATGGACACTCTGAAGGAAAAGAACATCAGCAGGAGTCAGATTCTCCATAATTTTTGATACACAATGTCCAGCACTTCACTAAAAATTACTGGGTATGCCATGAGAGAGAGAAAAAAAAGACTATAGAAATAGACCTACAGAAGATCCACGGATTTGAGTTAACAGATGAGAACATTAAAATAATGTTGATTAATGCATTGGAGAAAATAGATGATAAGAATTGGGGGGATTGCCCTAACCAGTTTGGCTCAGTGGATAGAGCGTCAGCCTGCGGACTCAAGTGTCCCAGGTTCAATTTCGGTCAAGGGCATGTACCTTGGTTGTGGGCACATCCCCAGTAGGGAGTGTGCAGGAGGCAGCTGATAGATGTTTCTATCTCATCTATGTTTCTAACTCTCTATCCATCTCCCTTCCTCTCTGTAAAAAATCAATAAAATATATTTAAAAAATAAATAAATAAATAAAGAATGGGGGGATAATATCACCAAGATGTAGAAGTATGTGAACCCAGGTTCCATCCACCCACAAAGATCAATAATTAGACAGCTTCCACAAACAAAAACAGTTCTGGGAGAGGTCAGGGGTCCACTTAAGAAGCTTCAACAACATAATGGAACAAAAAAGAACTGAGAATAATCACACCAAAAGGGAAGGAAGAAGCACTTCATTTGCCCACACTATTCCATCCTGTTCAGTGCCAGAAGGAAACTCCTCATCTAGAAAGAGTTCTCCTCACGAAGAAAGGGACAGCAGGGTAAACAACCAGCTTCTCCAGCTTTTCAGGGCACTGTATGAGGATCCATTTTGTTTTCATCCCAACCAGACACCAGCAAAGCTGAGATATATAGAGATGGCTGGGAACAAGGGAGAAGGGCAGTGGGTACCAATATCAGCCACACAGCAGGAGCAATAGAGGTTCCCTGTGATCTACTCTGTATAGAAACCCAGTTGGGAGGGAGAAACCAAGATGGCGGCATAGGTAAACACCGGAGTTTGCTGCCTCGAACAACCACTTCAAAAATGCAGCTAAAAGACGGAACGGACATCATCCAGAACCACAGGAAGGCTGGCTGAGTGGAAGTTCTACAACTAGGAGGAAAGAGAAAAACATACCAAGACTCAGAGGAGTGCTGAAGTAAAATACTAAGGTGCGGAGGGCATGAGGAGAGGGCTGGCAGCTGAGGGCGCGGTTGTCGTTTTCATCGGGAGGGAGTCTCAGGCTCTGAGCTCCAGTTCTGGGCGAGTCTCTAGGGACCCAGACTCATACGGGAGAAGCGGGACTGTCTGGCATCGCTCAGAACCCTAGGGCAGCTTTCTCTCCGTGGGGCTTGCAGCGATTACTGGGACACTGAGAAGCAGAGCCTCTGAGGGCAAGACTGAGAGCAGCCATAACTGCTACCCCCACTCTGTTGATCCCGTGGGACCCACCCTGCCCAAGCCCTGCAGGGAGACTTTTGCTGGATAGCCTCAGGCAAAGGCTAGATTAGCACCTCCCTAGAGATCCAGGAGCCAGGAAGCCCAGAGGTCAGAGTGGGACCATCCAGTTTGCAGCTCCATGGAACCATAAAAGACACACTCAGGGGGCGACTCAGTGAGCACCAAAGCCCCATCAAAGCAAGTCTAGCCCCAGAGGGGTGTCTCCAGCACAGAAGTTCTCCCACTGCAGACACAGCTGATTCTCACAGCCAATTGGCCTGGAGGTCAATTCCTCACAGTGATAACTACAACAGTCAAGGCTTAACTACAACAAGACTGTGCACAAAGCCCACAAGGGGGTGCACCAAGAGTGTCTACCTCAGGTAATTGGGACACTTAGCACAGAAAGGCACTCTATTGACACAGCGAAGCATAAAAAATGCCGAGACAAAGAAACAGGACACAAAGAACAGAATTGGAGGAAAGCAAACTGCTGGATATAGAGTTCAAAACCACACTTTTAAGGTCTTTAAAGAACTGTCTAGAAGCTGTCCATAAACTTAATAAGGCCCTCGAAAAGACTGGTGAGACTGCAGATAAATGTAGTGAGATCTTCAAGAAGACTGGTGAGACCGCCGATAAATGTAGTGAGATCCTCAAGAAATCTAATTAGACCCTCGATGTTGTGATAAAGAACCAACTACAAATTAAGCATACACTGACTGAAATGAAGAATATTATACAGACACCCAACAGCAGACCAGAGGAGTGCAAGAATCAAGTCAAAGATTTGAAATATGAAGAAGCAAAAAATGCCCAACCAGAAAAGCAAAATGAAAAAAGAATCCAAAAATATGAAGATAGTGTAAGGAGCCTCTGGGACATCTTCAAGTGTACCAACATCCAAATTATAGGGGTGCCAGAAGACGAGAGAGAGCAAGATATTGAAAACCTATTTGAAGAAATAATGACAGAAAACTTCCCCTACCTGGTGAAAGAAATAGACTTACAAGTCCAGGAAGCACAGAGAGTCCCAAACAAAAGGAACCCAAAGAGGACCACACCAAGACACATCATAATTAAAATGCCAGGGGCTAAAAACAAAGAGAGAATCTTAAAAGCATCAAGAGAAAAGCAGTTCGTTACCTACAAGGGAGTACCCATACGACTGTCAGCTGATTTCTCAACAGAAACTATGCAGGCCAGAAGGGAGTGGAAGGAAATATTCAAAGTGATGAATAGCAAGGACCTATAACCAAGGCTACTCTACCCAGCAAAGCTATCATTTAGAATTGAAGGTCAGATAAAGGGCTTCACAGGCAAGAAAAAGCTAAAGGAGTTCATCACCACCAAATCAGTATTACATGAAATGTTGAAGAGTGTTCTTTAAGAAGAGGAAGAAGAAGAAGAAGAAGAAGAAGAAGAAGAAGAAGAAGAAGAAGAAGAAGAAGAAGAAGAAATAAATATATATGAACAATAAAAAGCCAATACATACCTATCAACAATTGAACCTAAAAATCAAATAAATGAATAACAAATCTAATGAACAGAATAAACTGGTGAATAAAATAGAATTAGATGCATGGAAATGGAACAGACTGATGATTCTCAGGAGGAGGGGTTGTAGGGAGAGTGGGAAGAGATTAAACAAAGATCTTATATGCATACTAGAGGCCCAATGCACGAAATTTGTGCACTGGAGGGGGGCGTCCCTCAGCCTGGCCTGCACCCTCTCGCAGTCTGGGACCCTTCACTCCTTACAGCTCAGCTCAGTGCTCCTTAGCGCTGCCACAGAGGCAGGAGAAGCTCCTGCCACCTCCACTGTGCTTGGCACCTGTGAGCCTGGCTTTTGGCTGTGCAGCGCTCCCCCTGTGGGAGTTCACTGACCACAAGGGGGAAGCTCCTGCATTAAGCGTCTGCCCCCTGGTGGCCAGTGCACATCATAGCGACTGGCCATTCTGGTCGTTCCGCTGTAACGGTCACTTAAGGCTTTTATTATATAGACTAGAGGCCCAGTGAATGAAATTCATGTACAAGGGGAGAGGAAGACCCTCAGCCTGGCCTGCACCCTTGGGGAATGTCGGGCCTAAACTGGCAGTTGGACATCCCTCTCTCAATCCGGGATGCTGCATGCACCAATAACCATACTTTTCATACAGGTGAAAGGTATCTTGCTGTTGTATGAGCAGCTACATTTTTTGGCCCCAATTATAAAAAGTAGTACATAACATGATCCTTCTGAGGCAGTAGTACCATTTTCCCCATCTTATGGGTGGAAAAACTGAAGCATAAGACACTGGGGGATAGGGGAGGCTAAGGGACTGTCAAGGGCGGGGGGGGGGGGGGAAGGACACATATGTAATACCCTTTGTAATACTTTAAGCAATAAAAAAAGAAAAAGAAAAACTGAAGCAGAGAGAAGTTAAGTAATTGGTTTTGTCACACAGTTATAAGTGTCAGAATCAGGGCTGACCACAAAATGTGCAAGCCAGAGCCCATGCATGTTATCTCTGCATCATCCTGTTTTTTCAGTATCAGAGTAGCCTTGCCAGGTTTTAATTTTTAAATCTAAGAGACTGTTCCCAATATATAGGGTAGGGTCCCTAGGCCTGGCTGGCAATCAGGGCTGATCTGTGGGGGTGACCAGCAGGCAGAGCGATCAGAGGGACCCCGCTGGCACCCACCTTGGCTGGTGGCCTGGTGCCACCCACTGGCTAGCCCCACCCCCAGATCACCACCACCTGTCGCCCCCTGGTGATCAGTGCGCATCATAATGACCGGTCGTTCTGCCAGTCATTCTGCCATTCGATCGATTCATATATTAGGAGGTTATTATATGGGATATGTATTACCTATGAACACAAACAATATGGTGGCAAAGACCAGGGGTGGAGCAGGGACTGGGTGGAGGGGGACAATAAATTTAAGAAGATTGAAATCATATCAAGTATCTTCTCTGACAATCCTATCTAATAATAGACAAACATGGTAATTAACCGTACCTCTGACACACTTCCCATTGGCTAACCAGGGCGATATGCAAATTAACTGCCAACCAAGATGGTGGCAGGCAGCCAGGCAGCTGAAGAGAACAGGAGGCTTGCTTGCTCCAGTGATGGAGGAAGGCACGGTTCCCCTCCTGCCACTGCTGGGCTCTCAGCTTGCACTCTAAGCAACTATGTTGCAATTATAGAAGCAAAACCATCCCCAGAAACCTGCTTTCAGCCAGCCGGGCTTCAGCCAGCAGGACCGCAACAGTGTTTCAATTATAGAACAAACCCAGATACCTGCTTTCAGCAGCCGAGGTAGAGCTGCAGCTGGGCCTCAGAGCTAAAGCCAGCTCTCAGCTCCAGTGACAGCCATAGAAGGTAAATAAATCCCAGAATAAAAAGAAAAAAATGAAAAAAAGGAGAGGTTGGGAGCTTCAGTCACCCGCCAGCCTGAAAACGGCCCTCAGCCCCTCACCCAGACTGCTCAGGCACCCCAGGGGGGACCCCCACCCTGAAGGGGGTATGACCAGCTGCAAACAGTCATCATCCCTCATCCAGGCTGGCCAGGCACCCAAGCGGGACCCCCACCCTGAAGCAACAAGATGGCAGCTAATTTGCATACTGAAGGTGGGCCGCAGTGGGCAAGGCTGTCTGCAGTCCGGGACCGGACCTGTGACCCTGCCGGGCGGGGGGCAGTGCTTGAGGTTGTTCACAGTCCGGGACCCGGATCTGAGACCCTGCTGGTCGGGGGGCAGTACTTGAGGCTGTCCACGGTCCCGGGACCCGTATCTGTGACCCTTCCTGGCAGGGCGGCAGCTTGCACAGGGGTGGATCGGCCCGGGTTGGGCAGGGCAGGACACCTGGCTTCCGCCCAGCCCCAGTCACTCTGGGCAGGTGAGCAGCATGCAGAGAGCCTCTGGACAGGGGAGGCAGGCCGGCGGAGGGCGGCCTGTATATCCCACATGGCGGTGGTGACAGCTGTGAGCGCGCCAAGCGGAGCCTGCAGGCTGAGCTGAAGTAGCACCTGCAGGCCATCAGCGCCCAGGAGTGGCTGCGCAAGATCCGCCTCCTGGCCCAGAAGGTGCAGGATTGCAGGGACAGCCACCGTGGTGGGCCAGACTGACGTCCTCCTGGCCGCACCACGGGGGTTTGAGGATCTGCCAAGCCAGAGGCCTCCGGTGTGCACATCCCCCCTGGCATGCGAACATCCCCCAGCACACTGTCACCCTCCCACGCCTGCAACAGTTGCAAACCAAGGCGTGCACAAGTTCCCTCCGCCTCTCCACCGCACTTCCATCAACCCGGCATGCCTAACACCCCCACAGGATGTGCACACATCCCCTCTGATGCGCTCATGTCCTTTGGAGAGTGTCTGGGTGTTCTGGGTGCTGAGGGTGGGCGCCTGTGAGATGACAGTGAGAGGACGGAGTGGTGATGCCCTGTTCCCATGGAGGCCAGTGCAGCTACGAGATCACCTCTGGGAGGTTAATGCAGGTGCTGAGGGGGGAGCAGGTGCAGACAGACACACCTGGTGGGCACGGGCGGCCCTTGCTGAGGTGCCTTTGGTCAGTGTTCAAGATCAAGAACCCAGAGGCGGAGAGGAATTCCGTCCTCTCAGTGAAACAGTGGGATAGTTGGGGTGACTGTAGAGGAGGAATGTGCACTTTGGGTGCCAGCACCCATGAGCGAAGGCTGCCCTGACTGAGCTTTGCTTGCTTGGGGTCTAGCTCACTCCTGCCAGGCAGCGGGTGACAGGATGTGCTTTTCCGAATTAATGAGAGAAAACGTTGATTCTCCTGCTGCCCACGAAGGTAGAAAGTGAAGTAGGGAGACATGTGGGGAGTGAGCGAGGTTCCCTGTCTTGGGGGTTCCAAATCTGCTGTTGGTTTCTTTCACTGCTGACTAGAGATATACAGGGTGTCCCCCCAAAACGTATACACACTTTGAATACCTACTAATTCCAATGGTTTTAAGCATAAGAAAGAAACAACAATGGAGCTGTTATCTGTTAAAAGTGTGGGCACAAACAAGCAGTTGGACATTCCCTGAGGGGTCTCAGATTGGAGAGGGTGAAGGCCAGACTGAGGGGCCCCTTTCCCCTCCTACCCCAGTGCACGAATTTCATGCACCGGGCTACTAGTAATGGTATAAAAGTAGAAATGAATCACAAGAAAAAACTGAAAAATATACAATGACTAGAGGCCTGGTACACAAAATTCGTGCATGGGGGGGTCCCCTCAGCCCCGCCTGTACCCTCACCAATGCAGGACCCCCTGGGGATCAGGCCTAAACCAGCAGTCTGGCATCCCTCTCACAATCCAGGACCATAGGCTCCTTACTGCTCACCTGCCTGCCTGCCTGATCACCCCTAACTGCCCCCCACCTCCGCCAGCCTGATCGCCCCTCACTGCCCCCTGCCAGCCTGGTTGCTCCCAACTGCCCCCCCTGCTGGCTTGGTGCCCCCAACTGCCCCCCTCCACCGGCCTGGTCACCCCTAACTGCCCCCCCCACAGACCTGGTCACCCCAACTGCCCCCCCTGCTGGCCTGATTGCCCCACACAGCCTGCTGTTTGGTCGTCCCCCCGGTTGTTTTGGTCGTGAGGGCCCCTGGCTTTTTATATATTAGGATATACTGTTAAATAACATGCTACTAAACAATTAATGGGTTAACAATGAGATCAAGGAAGAAATAAATATATACCTTGAAGCAAATGGAAATGAGAATACAACAACCCAAATCTGTGCAGCCCAGTGAAAGCAGTGCTAATAGGAAAAGTCATAGCATTACAGGCTTTTCTCAAGTAACTAGAAAAGGGTAACAAAAAATTTGATATGTAAAGAAACAATGTAGACTAGAATGATAACAAATTAATAAAGCGGATAGATAAAGACAATAAATAAAAAGGGGGGGGAAGAGAAAAAAAGTGAAGTGACATTTGTCCCAGCAGAGTTTTGTATCTCCTGGGAGCTCCCTTTGGTTCCTGCTCTTCTGATGACTGCAGCTGACTATTCTGTCTGGTAATTCTGAGCTTCCTGAGAGCTACTTACGTGCTAACCACTGTCAGAATCTGTCCTCCTTTGGCTCTTAGCAATTTGTTTAAAGCTCCAAGCAATCCACAGTTTGTGTCTGTTTCCACAGGACTTGGCTGTGAGTGGGAGGGGCCAAGCTGCACTCTAAGGCCAGTTTGTTAGCAGCAGGGGCCCAGGGATGGTCAGCAAATTTTCGCAGATTCCCCAGGCTCCTCACCTGCCCACCTTTGCCTGCCCGCCAGCTGTGAATCTTAATAACTTAAATGTCTTTTTCGGAAAGGGCTTTAGGTGGAATTGGGAGTATAGCTCTCTGGGTCTCCCCTGAGGAGAGGTGCTATTCAGATTTCAGGGAAAGTGTTGCATTGTTTTTCTCCATCCCAGAGCTGCTCCTCTGAGAGTGTCCCAGAATATTACTCTGCCCTCATATGCATTCCAGTGGGATCAGCTGGATATCAGGAGTTTCAATCAGCTTTCCTGCGAGGGGGAAGCACCAGTCAGGTTCCCTGATAGTGGAGTGGACGGCCCCACCCTCAATCCAGTCTCTGCCGGTCCCTGCAACTGTTTAAGCCTGTAGGCTAGGCCTCTGCTGCTGCTCCTCAGCAAAGGTCAAGAGGCAGGGTGTGGCAGGCAGGGATCATGAGGGCAGGGCGGGCTGTATCACCTAGGGCGGTTTTTTGGTGTGTGTTTTTTTTTTCCTTTTCCTGATCCGTGGCTTCTGGGAGGGGCTAGACTAGAGCCTCTCAGGGAAAATGGCCGTTTTGGTTTGGGAGGTTATGATCGAATTCAGGATGCCCGACTGCTGCTTTTCCATGTCTCCCCCACATTCTTCCCACCCCAGCCTCTCCTCAGGCACCGTGAGTCCTCACTGCCCTTCTTCCAGCAAAGCCTCGGGTGAGTAGCTTCAAATGAAACGCCTGTGCTCTGGGGTTTTTTTGTGTGTTTTTTTTAAAGACAAACTGAGGCCTTTTCTCTGACCAGCTCCAGTCTGCCGGGAAGCCAGAAACCCTACGGCATTTCTCAGCTGGATGTTATGTAGACCACTGTTCTGGGCTCTGGTACTTTGGTATGTGAAGCCCAACCTGGGTTCTGGGCCTCGATATTTCCTCAGGGAAAAGACCCTTCCGTAGCTGAGGAAGCTGGGTCAGCCCCTCTTGGGACCTCACCCTTTCTACCAGTCTCTAGGTGTTTTCTGTACTTCCTTAGTATGTCTTCTTCTCACATAGACCTCAGTTGGTAATTTTGGATGAATATTCCCCAATTTAGATGTATTTCCAATCTGGCCCTGGGAGGAGGTGGAAGAAAGGTATACCTATTCAGCCGCCATCTTCTCTCTGGTATTTCGAGTGTGTATTCTTTCAATTTAAAATTTTTTAAGAATGAGTTCAAAACAAGAGACCAGGTGATTATGAGTGTATGCTTATTAAAGCTGGGGACAGTGAAACAAAGAAGGGCCTAGGACAAAAAGCAACAGGAGAGAGCCAAGACGGGTGGCTTTGGCTGCCTAGAAACATTATAGGAAAGAAGTGAGCCAAGGCGGGGCTGCTGTCAGCTCACTGGAAAGTCGGAGAAAAGGGTTCTTGGAGACAGGTTCAGGGGGCTTGCCTGGGACAAGCTACCGCATTCCATTCCCCCCAAGTCTTGTGGGGTCCCTTAGAGTTTAGGAGACACAGCTTGAAAGGGAAGAAGAGGGAAGTAGAAAGGGAAGAAAGGCGTGGGCATGCTCATGGAAAGAAGAGCACCCCTCAAGTGTGTATTCCTCTAAAATGTAAATGCAACCTTTTAACAAAATTGAACATATATTGAGTCATAAAGCTAGAAATCCATAACAAAAAGATGGTTGAAATTCTCAATTGCTTGGGAAGTAAGCAACATATTTTGTAATAACTAATGGATCAGTTAGTTAATCATAGTAGAAATTAACAGTATTTTAATTAAATGGTAATGAGCATGCAACATTTCATACAGTCAAGCAATACTTTAAAAGATATTTATAGTCTTAAATGCATACATTAAAAAGAATAAGACAAAAACCAATAATCTGGGCTTCCATCTCAAGAAGCTAGAAAAAAACTGCAAATAATTACCAAAGAATGTAGAAGGAAGAAATAATAAAGGTAATAAGAACTGGTTAAATAAAAATCTAACATACAGTAGAAAAAATTCAGTTAAGAAAAAAAGTTGGTTTTGTAAAAAGAATAATAAGATACATATATCTTCCCCTAGCAAGATTAACCAAGGAAAAAAAAGGGGAAACACCAACCAGCAATATGGGAATGAAAAAGCCCACATCACTGAATATCATTTAAATTTGAAAAAACAATATCAGAATAGTATAAATAAAATTTTAGGCCATTAAATTTGACAACATGTCTGAAACAATAAATTGCTCAATAGACAAAAATTACCAAAGGTAACAAAAGAGTAAATAGCACATATATTATCTAAATAAAGAGTGTGTTATAGAAATTGAAGCGCCTTATTAAACACCTTCCCAAAGAAAACCCCAGGATGTAGATGACTGTACCAGTGAATGCCTCTAGACATCTAAGGAAGAAAAAATAAAAAGCAAATCTTCATAAATACTTCCAGAGAATAGAAAAAGAGTGAACACATCCAAATTCTTTTTATGTGGCCAAAATAACCTTCTCAAAACCAGACAAGGATTATAATAAAGGGAAATTACAGGAAAATCTCTCTCATGAGCATAGATGCAAATTCCCAAGTATACTATTTACCAATGAATTAAGAGCTATATACCAAAGATAATACATCAGAAACAAGTGACATTTTTCTAGGAATATAAAAGTCTACATTCTATAATCAATAAATATAGTCACCATATAAATAGAAATTAAAGAAAAATCTTATGATCATTTTGATGTATACAGAAAAATCTTTAAAAACTTAACATTTAAAAAATAAAAATATAACATTTATCAATAGATGAGAAAATAAGGAATCTGTGGTACTTATTATATACAATGGAATATCACTTGGCCATAAGAAAGACAAATACTATATGATTTCACTTATATGTGGACATTAATGAACAAAATAAACTGACAAACAAAATAGAAATAGAGGCATGGATACATAGAACAGACTAAAAGCTATCAGAGTGAAGGGGGACTGGGAGAGGATGAAAAAGAGTGAAGGGAATAGCCAGAGATTAAATCTACATAACCCGTAGACACAGACAACAAACAGTATGGTGATAGCCAGAGAAAGGAGGCACACAAAAATAAATAGAGTTTAGCGGTAGCAGGTTTGCTGCAGTGGTTAGAGCTTCCCCTCATGGACAGAAGGGTCATGGGTTCGATCCCTGGTCAATGGCACATACCTCAGTGGGAGGCTCGATCTCCCACCCCAGTCTGAGTGCTTGTGGGAGGCAACCAATCAAAATGTCTCTCTCACATCAATGTTTCTCTCTTTCTCTTCCCCCTCCTTCCTCCCCTCCATTATCTCGAAAAGAAAATCAATGAAAAAAATATCCTTGGGTGAGGATTAAGAAAAATAAAATTAATTAATTAATAGAGTTTAAAGAAAAGAATGAAATCTTACCACTTGCCACAGCATGAATGAAACTAGAGCATATTATGCTAAGTGAAATAAGTCATTTAGAGAAAAACAAATACCATGTGATTCAAAGAATATAAACCAGTGATTCCCAAAGTGGGCGCTACCGCCCCCTGGTGGGCGCTGCAGCGATCCAGGGGGGCAGTGATGGCCACAGGTGCATTTGTTTTAACTTTTTTTGTATTACCTTTCTATTCTGAGTTCAATAAATAGTTTCATAATTTCAAACTTCAATGTTTCTAATTTACGAAAAAGGTAGAAACATTAATACATATATCTTTCTGTTTAATTGCTATTAAAATTTAAAAAAAATTAATTTCCAGGGGGCGCTGAGTAATATTTTTTCTGGAAAGGGGGCAGTAGGCCAAATAAGTTTGGGAACCACTGATATAAACCAACAAATAAAACAGAAACAGACTCATTGATACAGAGAACAGACTGATGGTTGCCAGAGGAGAGGGGAGAGCTGGGGGAATGGGTTTCTTTTCAGATTGCATAAATCTTTTGCCTTTTATACCTGAAATTAGTACAAAATAATATCGAATGTAAACTGTAATTAAAAAAATAAAAGTAATTTTAAAACATTCATTCATGATTAAAAATATATTTTTAGCAAATTACTAATAAAAACAATCTCTCTTAACCTTTTAAACTGTATTTACAAAAAAAAGCCCTCATCAGCCCTGGCCAGTGTGGCTCAGTTGGTTGAGCATTGTCCCATGCACCAAGAGGTCGCTGGTTCAATTTTAGGTCAGGGCACATGCCCACGTTTTGGGCTCCATCCTCAGAAGCGGGGTGTGCAGGAAGCAGCCAATCAATGTTTCTCTCACATCGATTTCTCCCTCTCTTTCTAAAAAATCAATTTAAAAAAGCACATCAAACATCATGCTTAATGATGAATTGTTGAAAAGTTTTCCCCCCTGCCCTGGCCAGGTAGCTCAGTTGGGTGGAGTGTCGTCCCCATATGCCAAGGTTGTGGGTTTGATCCTCAGTCAAGGCACATACAAGAGACAACCAATGAATGCACAGATGGGTGGAAAAACAAATCAATGTTTCTCTTTGTTTCTCCCTCTCAAATCAATAATTTTTTTAAAAATTTCACCCTCTGACATCTAGAAGTCTGTTATCACCACTTCTCGTCAACATCACACATGGAGCTTAATATAATAGAACAGAAAAAAGCAATAAAGAGTATATGGTAGGCCCTACCTGGTTTATCCTGTGGACTAAAGGGTCCCGGGTTCAATTCCAGTCAAGGGCACATGCCTGGGTTGTGGGCTTAATCCCCAGTAGGGGGCATGCAGTAGGCAGCCAATCAATTCTCTCTCATCATTGATGTTTATCTCTCTCTCCCTCTCCCTTCCTCTCTGAAATCGATAAAGTGTATTTTTTTAAAAAGAATATATGGTAGAAGAGGAAGAAATAAAACTGTCATTATTTACTATAACAGCATGATTTTACACCAAAAAATCTACAGAAAATGTATTAGAATTAATAAACAAATTTAGTAAAACTGCCAGAAAGTTTTTATTTTAAAAAAACCAAGTGTATATCTATCTATAAACCAGTATCAAATAAATATGAAATGAAAAATTTAAAGATACCATTTGCAATAGTTTTAAATAACATCAAATAATTTGAAATAAATCTATCAAAAGATGCCCAAGAGTGTGGGGAGCCGATATAGGATTAAGCCTCGGACTGACCTGTGGGCAAAGTCACAAACAATTCCCAGCTTAGAGGGCACAGTCCTCTTAGCATAATTAGGCTTGACCTTGCAACACTCCCCTAGATCTTATCTGGGAAACTAATGGGCTGAGGAAGTGCAGGAAGTATAACCATGGTCAAAACAAGTGAAACTCACAAGAACAAAAACAAGTGAAACTCACAAGAACAGTGTAAACAACTGAAACTCACAAGAACTGTGTAACTAATGGAAACCACTACCTTGTTTACCTCTCACTTGCCTTGGGATCTTTCTCTCTGGCCTCAGCCAGGCACAGGGAAGATCCACGGAGACTAAGGAAAGCTAGAGAGTTCTGAATGCTGTCTCCGTGTAAAACATTCTTCGCCGACTCAGTCCACACCTTTGGGAACCCCTGGACCCGCTGGGGCTGGCCCCCAGCACAAGAGTTGTATACCGAAAACTAGAAAATATTTTTTTTTAAAAAAGACATAGAAATAGGATATACCATGTTTGAGGATTACTATACTTAATATGGTAACAATGTCTGTTCGCCCCAAATTGATCCATAAAGTCAATGCAATAGCAATCAAAATCCCAGTAAATTGTTTTATTACATTAAGAATTTGACACATTGCCCTAGCTCAGTGATGGCGAACCTATGACACCTCTGACACGCGAACTCATTTTTTTGGTTGATTTTTCTTTGTTAAATGGCATTTAAATATATAAAATAAATATCAAAAATATAAGTCTTTGTTTTACTATGGTTGCAAATATCAAAAAAATTCTATATGTGACATGGCACCAGAGTTAAGTTAGGGTTTTTCAAAATGCTGACATGCCGAGCTCAAAAGGTTCACCATCACTGCCCTAGCTGGTTTGGCTCAGTGGATAGAGCGTTGGCTCGCAGACCAAAGGGTCCCAGGTTCAATTCCAGTCAAGGGCACATACCTCAGTTGTAGGCTCAATCCTCAACCCCAAGTCTGGGCGCATGCAGGAGGCAACCAATTGATGTGTCTCTCTCACATTGATATTTCTCTCTCTGTGTCTCTCTTCCTTCCTTCCACTCTCTCTAAAAATCAATGGAAAAATATCCTCTGGTGAGAATTAACAAAACAAACAAAAAAAGAATTTGACACACTGATTACAACATTTATATGAAAATGTAGAGTCAAAAATAACCGAGATGTATTATAGATCTAAATGAGATTAGTAGATCAACTAAACTTCCACAAGGAGGCAAATGATTAAATATATTTCTGACCTTGGCAAAGGCAGTGACTTCTTTTAAAAGATCAAAGGGCCCTAACCATGAAAACAAAAGTTGACAAACTGGACTGCACTACATTTAAGAAATTCTCTCTGTTAGGAGACACTATTAAGAAAGCAAAAAGCAAGGCACAGTGGGAAATGATATTTCTGTATAATATAACTAACAAAGGGCCTGCTTTTATTAAAAATATATACAGAATTCCTACAAATAATTAAGAAAAAGACATACAACTCTATAGAAAAATTGGGGAAAGACAAGCAGGCATTTTCCCCTTTTTCCACCGCTTTAGCTACATCTCACAGATTTTGATATATTTTCATTTTAACTTATTCAAAATATTTTCTAATTTACTTTCTGGTTTCTGTTTTGACCCATGGATTATATGGAAATCTGTTGCTGAATTTGTAAGAGCTGTGACAGTTTTGTTGTTGTTATCTTTCTGGAAATGATTTCTATTTTAATTATGTTATAGTCTGGTCTGAGAAAATTTCATTTCTATCCAATTTCTTAAGTTTTTTGTTGTTTTTTTAATTCTCACCCAAGGATATTTTTCTATTGATTTTTAGAAAGCGTGGAAGAGAGAGAAAAAGAGAGAAATATCAATGTGAGAGAAACACATCGATTGGTTGCCTCCTGGACTTGCCCAACCAGGGCCCAGGCTGGGGAGGAGCCTGCAACCTAGGTATATGCCCTTGACCGGAATTGAACCCAGGACTCTTTGGTCCACAGGCCCACACTCTATCCACTGAGCAAAACTGGCTAGAGCAGCCGTGGGCAAACTACGGCCTGCGGGCCGGATCTGGCCCGTTTGAAATGAATAAAACTATTGAAAAAAAAGACCGTACCCTTTTATGTAATGATGTTTACTTTGAATTTATATTAGTTCACACAAACACTCCATCCATGCTTTTGTTCCGGCCCTCTGGTCCAGTTTAAGAACCCATTGTGGCCCTCGAGTCAAAAAGTTTGCCCACCCCTGGGCTAGAGCAATAGTTTCAATACCACAACAGCCTATCTGATAACCAAGATAGCTATTAAGTGACTAAAGGACAGGTAGTGTATACAGTGTGAATACACTGGTCAAAGAGATAATTCATGTCCAGGGTGGAACCCTGAATGGCATGCTATTTAAAACTTAAGAATTTTTCATCTCTAGATTTTTCCATTTAATATGTTTGGACCACAATTGACCAAGGGTAACTGAAACTGTGGAAAGTGAAACCATGGATACGGGAGACTATTGTATATGCTATCTACTGGAGAAGTCACACTTTAGATTCAAAGACACAAATAGGTAAAATCCAAAAGATGGAAAAAGCTACATCATGGAAATAGTAGTGATAATAAAAACATGAAGAGAAAAATCATTATAGACACAAGGAAGGACATTATATATTGACAAGAGTCAATCCACCAAGACAAATCCTATCTAATAAAGAGGTAATATGCAAATTGGCCATCACTCCAGCACACAAGATGGCTGCCCCCATGTGGTCAAAGATGGCCACCACAAGATGGCCGACAGGGGAGGGCAGTTGGGTGCGATCAGGCCGGCAGGGGGGGCAGTTGGGGGGGAACAGGCTGGCAAGGGAGGGAAGTTGGGGTGACTGGGCCAACAGGGGAGGGCAGTTGGGGGGGACCAGGCCTGCAGGGGAGGACAGTTGGGGGGACCAGGCCTGCAGGGGAGGGTAGTTAAGGGGGACCAGGCTGGCAGTGGAGGGCAGTTGGGGGGGACCAGGCCTACAGGGGAGGGCAGTTGGGGGCAATCGGGCTGGCAGGGGAGGGCAGTTAGGGGCGACTGGGCCAGCAGAGGAGGGCAGTTAGGGGTGACCAGGCCTGCAGTGGAGGGCAGTTAGGGGGGACCAGGCCGGCAGTGGAGGGCACTTGGGGGGACCAGGCCTGCAGGGGAAGGAAGTTAGGGGCAAACAGGCCTGCAGGGGAGGGCAGTTGGGGGCAAACAGGCCTTTAGGGGAGGGCAGTTGGGGGCAAACAAGCCTGCAGGGGAGAGCAGTTGGGAGCAACCAGGCCAGCAGGGGAGGGCAGTTGGGGGCAATCGGGTTGGCAGGGGAGGGCAGTTAAGGGTGACCAGGTCTACAGGGACGGGCAGTTGAGGGGGGACCAGGCCTGAGAGGGCAGTTGGGAGGAGGACCAGGCTTTCAGGGGAGGGCTGTTGGGGGCGACCAGGCCAGCAGGGGAGGGCAGTTGGGAGCATTCGGGCTGGGAGGGGAACAGTTAGGTGTTTATCAGGCTGTCAGGGGAGTGGTTAGGGGGTGATCAGGCTTGCAGTCAGAAGTGGTTAGGGGCAATCAGGCAGGCAGGCAGGTGAGCAGTTGGGAGCCAGTAGTCCTGGATTGTGAGAGGCAGTTGGACATCCCTCGACGGGTCCCAGATTGGAGAGGGTGCAGGCTGGGCTGAGGACACCTCCCCCCCCCCCCATGCACGAATTATAAAGATATACACATCTACAACAGAGCCCCAAAATACATGAAGCAAAAACTGACATAAGTGAAGGGAGATATGAAACAATTCAACAATGATAGTTGAAGACTTCAATGTCTCACTTTTGATAATGAATAAAAACTATGCAGAAGATCAAAAGGAGATAGATAGATGATAGGAAGGAGGAAGGAAGGGAGGGAAAGGAAGGGAAGGAGGGAGGGAGGGAGGACATTCCACAAAGCAAAAGCTGAATATATATTCTTCTCAAATGCCCATGAAATGCTCTCTAGGATAGACCATATGATAGGCAATAAAACAAACTCAATCCATTTAAGAGAATTGAAACTACACAAATTATGTTATGTGATCACAATGAAGTGAAATTAGAAATTAATAACATAAATAAATTGGTAAATTCACAAATATGTGGACATTAAACCTCATCTTCCTAAATAATCAATGGGCCAAAGAAGAAATCACAAAGGAAACTATAGAATATTTTGAGATAAATGAAAATGTAGACATAGCATACCAAAATGGATGGGATGCAGATAAAGTAGTGTTTAAAGGAAAATTTATAACTGTAAATACCTACATTAAAAAAGATTCAAATCAATGACCTAAACTTTCAGCTTTAGAAGCTAGAAACGATGAAAAAAACTGAAAGCAATTAGAAATAATGAAGATTAGAATGGAAATAAATGTAGTAGAGACTACAAAGAGAATAGGGAAAAATCAATTAAACCAAAGGTGTTCTTTGTTTTCTTTCTTTCTTTTTTAATTTGTCTTTATATTTTTTTAAAGGTGGTTTTTTGTAAACATCAAGAAAATTGAAAAACATTTAACTAGACTGACCAAGGAAAAGAGAGAAGGCTCAATTTACTAAAAACAAGAATGAAAGAGGACATTATTACAAACTTTTCAGAGATAAAAAAGATTACAAGTGTATACAGTGAACAACTATATACCAACAAATTAGGTAACTTAGATAAAATGGACAAATTACTAGAAAGACAAAAACTACCATACCTGACAGAAGAGAAAAATAGAAAAATCTTAATAGACCTATGATAAGGAAAGAGACTGAGTTAATAATGTTAAAACTACACACAAAGAAAACTCAGGACCAGACGGCTTCACTGGTGGATTCTACCAAATATTTTAAAAAGAGTTAATAGCAATTTTTCACAAACTCTTCCAAAATATAGAAGTGGAAGGAACACTTTCTAAGTCATTATATGAGGCCAGTATTACTCTGACACCAAAATCAGACAAAAACATAGCAAGTAAAGAAAACTAAAGATCAATGTCTCTTATGTAAACAGAAACAAAAATCTCCAACCAAATACTGACAAACCGCATCCAGCAACATATAAAATGGATTATACTCCACAACCAAGGGGGGTTTATCCCAGAATCACAAGATTGTTTTAGCATCCCTTAATCAGTTAATGTAATACACTATATCAATAAAGGACAAAACTCACATGATGATCTCATTAGATACAGAAAAAGTTTTTGACAAAATTCACTCATCCCTTAAAGATAAAAACATTCAACAAACTAACAATTGATGGAAACTTTCTCAACCTGATGAAGGACAAGCTTTGAAAAACCCACAATTAACATTATATTTAATGGTGAAAGATTAAAAGCTTTACCCCTAAGATCAGGAATGTAACATGGATGTCTGCTCTTATCACTTCAACTCAACATTTTTAAAAATTGAAATATATTAACATATAACATTGTGTAAATTTAAGGTGTGCAACATGCTGATTTGATACATTTATATATTGTAATATGATTGCTATTGTAAGTAATAGCACTTCTATCACATCACATAATTATAATTTTTTGTGGTGGGAATAATTAAGTTTTAGTCTCTTAGTAAGTTAGACAATTACAATACAAAATTATTGTTTGTATTCACTGTACTCTGCATTAGAGCTCCAGGACTTATTTATCTGCCAGTTGCAAGTTTGTGTCTTCAAACAATATCTCTTCTATTCAACATTGTACTGGCAGTTCTAACCAGGACTTTGGCAAGAAAAAAAGGGGTGGAGGGATTCAAATTGGAAATGAAGAAGTATATGAAACTATCTCTATTTGCAGTTAACATGATCTTGTATATGGAAAATCCTAAGGGATACACTAATAATCTACTAGAATTAATAAATGAGTTCAGTAAGGTTATAGACACAGGACCAATATATAAAAATTACTTGTATTTCTACATACTAGCAATGAACAAGTCAAAAATAAAATTAAGAAAATTATTCTGCCAAAACCGGTTTGGCTCAGTGGATAGAGCGTCGGCCTGCGGACTGAAAGGTCCCAGGTTCGATTCCGGTCAAGGGCATGTACCTGGGTTGCGGGCACATCCCCAGTAGGAGATGTGCTGGAGGCAGCTGATCGATGTTTCTCTCTCATCAATGTTTCTAACTCTCTATCTCTCTCCCTTCCTCTCTGTAAAAAATCAATAAAATATATTTAAAAAAAAAAAGAGAAAGAAAATTATTCTATTAGTTGCTGGGGTCCAGCCCCAGCGGGTCCAGGGGTTCCCAAACGTGTGGACGGAGTCGGCGAAGAATGTTTTACACGGAGACAGCGTTCAAAACTCTCTAGCTTTTTTTACTCTCTAGCTTTTTTTACTCTCTAGCTTTTCTTAGTCTCCGTGGATCTTCCCTGTGCCTGGCTGAGGCCACAGAAAGAGAGATCCCAAGGCAAGCTGAGCCTTTATTTTATAGTGAGAGGTAAACAAGGTAGTGGTTTCCATTAGTTACACAGTTCTTGTGAGTTTCACTTGTTTACACCATGGTTATACTTCCTGCACTTCCTCAGCCCATTAGCTTCCCAGATAAGATCTAGGGAGTGTCATAAAGTCAAGCCTAATTATGCTAAGAGGACTGTGCCCTCTAAGCTGGGAATTGTTTGTGACTTTGCCCACAGGTCAGTCCGAGGCTTAACCCTATATCGGCTCCCCACAATTAGTAATAGCATCAAGAAGAATAAAACACTTAGAAATAAATTTAACAAAAGAAATGCTGGCATGTACACTGAAAACTACAGAATATTGTTGAAAAATTAAAGACCTGAAATATTAAAAATCATCTCATATTTATAGATCAGAAAAATTAACATTGTTAAGATGACAATACTCCCCAAATTGAACTACAGATTTAACACAATCCTTTATCAAAGTTCTAGCTAGCTTTGTTGCCAAATTTGACAAGCCGATCCTAATTTTTATCTGTAAATTCAAAGGACCCGGAATAGCCAAAACAACCTTGCAAAAGAAGAACAAACTTTATTTTTTTAAAAAATATATTCTATTAATTTTTTTGTTTTTTTTTACAGAGAGGAAGGGAGAGGGACAGAGAGTTAGAAACATCGATGAGAGAGAAACATCAATCAGCTGCCTCCTGCACACCCCCTACTGGGGATGTGCCCGCAACCAAGGTACATGCCCTTGACCGGAATCGAACCTGGGACCTTTCAGTCCGCAGGCCGACGCTCTATCCACTGAACCAAACCGGTTACAACGAAGAACAAACTTTAAAGATTTACATTTGCTAATTTCAAAACTTACTACAAAGCTATAATAATCAAAACAGTGTGGTATTGACATAGTGAGAAACATACTGATCAATGGAAAAGTATTGAGAGTCCAGAAATAACATCTCACATTTACAGCCAATTGATTTTCAACAAGGGCACTACGAATGGGGAAATAATGTGTTTTCAACAAATGGTGTTGTGACAAATAGATATCCACATGCAAAAGAAAAAGTTGAAATCCTACCTTCCACCATATACAAAAATTAGCCAAAAATTGACCAAAACTTAAATCTAAGATCTAAAATATCCTCTCAACAAAAGTGTTGGACATAGAATACCTAGATTTTACTAAATAAAAACATAAGTTTTTCAGAGTTGTAGGAATTAGTTTCTAGCTCTCCAAAAATGTACATTCACTTTGAATCATCAAGCTACTTTTGGGAAATGAGCTGTTTACTAATCACGTTGTTTGAACCTATAAATTCATCATGTAGGCTTATCCATGCCTAAAATGTTCATAATTTTTCCCTGGCTATTGTGGCTCAGTTGGTAGGAGCATCATCCCATACACCAAAAAGTCACAGGTTAGATTCCTGGTCAGGGCACATACCTAGGTTTCGGGTTCAATCCCTCGGTTGGGGTGAGTACGGGAGGCAACTAATCAATGTTTTTCTCTCAAATATCTCTCTCTCTCTCTCTCTCTCTCTCTCTCTCTCTCTCTCTCTCTCCCTCTCTCTCTCTTTCTGTCTCTCTCCCCCTTCCTCCCTCCCTCCCTTCCTCCTATCCTTCCCCCTCTCTCTAAAAAAATCAATGAACATGTCCTTAGGTAAATCCTTGGGTGAGCATTTAAATACATACATACATACATACATACATACATAAAATGTCCATCATTTTTAAACATCCTAAAGTATATTGGATGCCATCATGTTAACCCACTTTTTCTCAGGGAAAATGGATCAAGCACAGAGGTAACTTGAAGTTGTGAAATCAAAATTGAATTCCAAATAAGTTAGACAGAGTCTTTATAAGAATTTGAGGAAGTCATATTTAATTGACTGCCTTTTCTGGTGACATTTTATTTTGAGTTCTAAAGCTGTCTGATTTCCAAAATTTGCATTGGTATTGTCTGCTGAATATGCAGATAGCAAAGTTAGACTAAATTTCAACAAACTTTTATATTTTTTACGGTTTCATTATAATCTTCATCAAAATGGAGAAGATGATTTAAAATTCTACTTTTCTTTTTTTTTAAAATATATTTTATTGATTTTTTACAGAGAGGAAGGGAGAGAGATAGAGAGTTAGAAACATCGATGAGAGAGAAACATCGATCAGCTGCCTCCTGCACATCTCCTACTGGGGAGGTGCCCGCAACCCAGGTACATGCCCTTGACCGGAATCGAACCTGGGACCTTTCAGTCCGCAGGCTGATGCTCTATCCACTGAGCCAAACCGGTTTCAGCTAAAATTCTACTTTTCAAATCAAAGTACTTGAAAGCTAGGAGGAACAGTTTTCATTTGCTGTGATTTGACATATCACTTGATATTACTGTAGAAAGCATGACCCTTGGTAAGATCTGATAGAATCAGCTCTACACTGTAAAGACCAACACATCTTCAAACAAAATTTCCCCTTTTATTCACCAACAGAACATTTCAGTTGCAAAGTCTGAATCAGGAAATGCAACTTTTTCAAAGGGCATTCAAGAGAATCATACAATAATGCATGCTTGTTCATGAGATATGTCTAGGCTAAATGAGTGGCTACCAAATCTACCTGAACATTATTGTCTTTTGGAAGACCAAAAGCTTTTTATTCATTTACAAGCACTTATCGGTCTCATCCTGGCCTTGTGAGAGTCAGTCTCCATATGTGCTTTCACATCCCCTTCTCTGCCAGGCCCAATTCCAAATTCTTTTCAGTTTACTGTTCAGTATGTTCTGTTTTGGTTGCTTACTTCCCTAATCCAGTTATATGTGTCCTTCCATCTGTCATCAAAATAACAAGGTCATTTAGCTTTCTTTTTTTGTATGTGGTTTCTGGGTCAGGCTATGGTTGGTATTGTAATCATTTTCATTTTTTTTATCTGAACACTTAGAACACATACTCACAATATTCATAATGCTAAAAATTAATGTAGCACTGTCTCCATACAAATCACAACAATTAATCCATAGGCAAAGTTAGAGATAGAATGTTACAAATCATGATTGCAATGCACTTAAGCTGCAAACTTAAAGTAGCCCCCCACCACGTGATGCAACAATAGGTGATCTATTATTGTGAATTGCAAATCATTGTTTTCAACATCAGTGGTCAGGATTAACAGCAATGGATAATGTCATATCTATTGGACACTAAAAACAGCATTGCATTCAGCCCCTATTTTTTGAGCCATATTATGGGTTTTATACTTTTTTTTCCCCAAACATGAAAGGAGTTTCCTGAGATGCAGGATTTCCAGTAATAACACTGGGACAGTACTAAGGAAATAAGGATAATTGGTCACCCTCAGAGCGCTGGAAGGTTTGTTTTTGACAATTTTGTCCAGTTTTACAGCTGCTTTTGGGGGAGAAGATTTGTTAACCTCCTTAATTCATCATGCTGGAAGTAAATCTCCCATACTATTATTTTACATATTATTTTTAGTGTGTTTCTCTTACTAAACTGTAAACTTCAAGAAATAGGGATTTTTGTTTGTTTTGTTCACTGCTGTATCCTCTATGCTTGGCACATCATAGGCACTCAATAAATATTTTTGATGGATAAATGAATTGATGACATTTGCAGGAGTGTAGAGTCTAGATTGGAGGAGGGAAAAATTTAATCATATAGGCAAGTCAGTAAGCTAGTAGAGGGTCCAGATTAGAGATGATAGAGATGGTGGAGATAATGAAAAGTGGACTGATTTTAGAAATAATTAGGCGGCAAAATTGCCACGATTAATGGTAGAGTGATGATTGGGGAAAGTGAAATGGAGGGTGGTGTCAAGGATGACTCCTTGATCTCTGGCCTGCAGAACTGGGTGGTTAAAGGTGCCATTCAGTGAATTAGCAAACAATGGGCCAGTGCCAGGTTTATAGGGAGAGGACCCTGAGTTCTGTTTAAGACAGTAAATTTGCCATAACCTGTTTGGCTCAGTGGATAGAGCGTCCTGGGGACTGAAGCATCCTGAGTTTGATTCTGGTCAAGGGCACATGCCTGGGTTGCGGACTCAATCCCCAGTAAGGGGTATGCAGGAGGCAGCCAATCAATGATTCTCTCTCTCCCTCTCTGAAATTAATAAAAAATATATATTAAACATAAAGACATAGTAAGTTTGAGATTCCTTTGAGACGACTAAGCAATTTCAAATAGGCAGTTGGATACATGGTCCAGGAATTCAGAGGAGATATGCTGTCTAGAGACAAAAATTAGTGTTATCAATCCCAATAGGTGGATGATTATCAAGGAAGAGAGAGAACAGGGCCTAAGGTAGAGCTGCAATTATACTCTGCATGCCCTCAAGTTTTTATTTGTATTAATTAAATTACTTGATTGTCAACTGGAGACTAGGATTTCAAATCATATTGTTTTAAAGATTTTGAAATGAAACAATTCCAAAAGGTTTTCAGGTTTTCTACTTTTCTTTCACTTCACATTTTTAGAGATGAGGCATGTCTCATGGAAGAGTTTGGTGTCCATTGGTTGTGCTTTAAAAAAAATTGGTTTAGAGTGACTATGGAGGATCATGGGTCTGACTTCATAAGTATTTATCAAGTCCTCCTGCATACTGAGCAGTGTGCTAGGTGCTGTGGAGAAGGTAAGAGATATTTACTGTGCTTACTCTTGTGAAAGTTTCAAAATATTGGGAGGAATAATTGCATATTAAAATTGGAAGATCATCTAGTCTGATTCCATCATGTTTTTCAGAACATAAAAGTATGTCCCAGGATGATAAAGTGACTTTTTAAGTTTAAAATGAAGAAATAGAGATCTCATTTTAGAAAACAGAGGTCCTGATTTCTAGCCACATTACTTTTTCACTAAGTTATTCGTTCATTCAGCAAATTTTAGCTGAGGGCCTACTATGCGAAGTTACTGTTCTAGTCATTCATGGTAAATCTTGCAACTTTTTCATCTGCATTTGCCTCTGGAGAGTAATAGTAATAGATTCACAATCCTTGCAGCATTCAATGAGCAGAGTTGACTGACAACTGGGTGTGGCTTACATCTGGACCATCCACTTTCAATTGATAATAATTTCTTCTCTTTGTGCCTGAGGGGAGAGGAAACAAGAGGTAGATTAACATGTGAAGCAATTAGAGAATAATATACAGTATATAATTAAGTACTAAATTGCATTGTGTGACTAAGTGCAATAGAGAGGTACAGGAGCCAAGGCCTAGAGTACAAGACAGCAATCTTAGAGAAGAAAAAGTCTTCCCATAGTAGTAACCATTGGCTCCCTGACATGTTCTTTGAGTAAGTTCAGCAAACATTTATTGGGTAGGCACTGTGCTAGGTGCCTGTGGTATAAAAAATAATAAAACATGGTCTCTTCTCCACCAAAGATCACTGTCCATTGAGAGAGACAGAAGTGCATATAATTTCAATATAATGGTGGTAAATGATGAGAGAGGTCTGGCTAGAGAGTGTATGAAAGCATTGGGGAGCTTCACCCAATGAAAGGGCAATTAAGCCCTGGATGTGTGGCTCAGTTGGTTGGAACATTGTCCCATTCACCAAAAGGTTGTGGGTTCAATTCCCAGTTGGGGCACATACCTGGGTTGCAGGTTTGATCTGCAGTTGGGCACATACAGGAGGCAACTGATCTCTCTCTCTCTCTCCCTCTCTCTCTCTCTTTCTCTCTCTCTCTCTCTCTCTCTCTCTCTCTCTCTCAAAATCAATAAACATATCTTCAGGTGAGGATTTTAAAAAAGGAAAGAAAGGGTAAGTAAAGCTTTTGAGAATAAGGGCTGACACCTGAACTGAATCTTGAAGGCCACTATATCCTAGCTAGTTGAAAAAGAGTTGTAAAAGGAGTTTTAGGAAATAAGAACAGCATGAATAAAGAGACAAAGACCTTCTGTCCCTATCTCATATTTCAGAAAAACTGGAAACAATTAATAGCTACTCTTTTTTTGTATTATTGGTTTCAAAGAGGAAGGGAGAGGGAAAGAGAGAAACATCAATGATGAGAATCATTGATCGGCTGCCTCCTACATGCCCCCTACTGGGGATCGAGCCCACAACCTGGGCATGTGCCCTTGACAGGAATTGAACCTGGGACCCTCCAGTCTGCAGGCCAACGCTTTAGCCACTGAGCCAAACCAGCTAGGGCAATAGCTACTCTTAAGTGGAATAAATGTCAAGTCACATGTATACCTAAAATTAGTACAATATTGTTTGTTAACTATATTAAAATAAATGAAAAAATACAATTTCTTCCCTTGAGGAACTCAGAATCTGGGGCAAGAATTAAAAAAAAAAGAACAATGACAACAAAAAATCCTTGAAAAGGTATTTCCATCATCCTCAGTTTACAGATGAGGAAAATAAAGCACTGAGAAGTTAACCTGAAACCAGGAGTTTTAGGATTTGCGTCTAGGCCATTTGGTTTTTGCCTTCCAGTATAGATTATATCTCATTGTGAATATTTGCACCCAACAAATCTATATTTAATTCCTCTAGTTTTTAGACTTATTATCATAACATGATTAGTGTAGATCTGTATGATCATGTTATTTAACTAACAGCCAAAAGGAACAGAGATGATCAAGATTACCCAATGGCAAAGCCAGTTATAAGCAAATGCCCTCACTAAAATATACGTCTAAGAATGGCATTGATCAGAATGAAGTCTCTCAAGCACTCAGATGTAACTTATAAAATGCACAATTGATAAATGTTTTTTCTTGTTTTCAACTTGATGACTGCAGGTTAGTGGTTCTCAAACATGTTTTGTATGTCACAGTCTTACCTGGGGAGCTTATTAAAAATATAGTTGCTGGGCCCCATATCACATGTATGCCAGAATTACTGTGGTAGGGCTTGGGTTGCTGTATTATTAACAAATTCATGAAATGATTTCATTCCATTCCAATTCCACTTCTCCTATTCTTCATTACCTTCTCTTCCCCATTCTCCAAGGCCTTTTAATATTTATTGAGTACCTACTATAGGCCAGGTACAGAGTTCTGTGGGCTGGATATACAGCAGTGAAAAAGACAAAACAAAGCCCTGATGAAGAGAGATAATAAACACATAGAGAAATGAATAAGGGGCACAGTGATAAAGAGCTTGACTAATGGGGTCAAAACAAATGTAGATTTGACACAAGGTTCTTCCTCTTCCTAGCTGTGTGACCTTGGGCAAGTTACTTAATTGTTCAAGAGTCTTGTCTGTAAAAACTGGACTAATAATAGTCCCTGCTCAGGGCTGTTGTACAGATTGAATAAGATAATGCACATAATGTATTTAGCAGGGTGCCTGGTACATTGTCCAAAGTCAGTTAACTCTTATTGTTTTGCAAGCATCAGCATTATAAAGTTTATTTTGCCAATATTGCCATTGATGTTGAGTTCAGTTTCTTTGTTTATTCAACATTCAACAAACAGCAATTTAGAGATATTCTTGTGTCTCTAAGGCATTTCCCCTACCACAGTTGTGTTTCCTGGGCAGTTCCTGTATCATACCCAGCTTCAAATTGCTGAAACAGGAAGAGACATCAACAACAAAGTCCATCAAGGCTCCCAGCTCCTCAATTAGGTATCTGAGTAGCTCCATAAGCTGGACAGAGTTAAGAATTTTATGAAACCTCACCAATACAATAAGTGGAAGTTAAAAAATAAACAATAACCATGAAAACTAAGTAGAAGAGCATAGGGACCAACTGCTGAGAACCAACATTATGAGGTAGATCTATCAAATGATATGGCAGTTAAGAGATATGAGAAAATAATCTGTTCTTCATAGTTAGTGGGGCAAGAACATTCGCATATGTCATTCTCTGTTCTTGTGCCCCAAATAAATTTGCTAGGAATATTAATCTCATTTAACTGATATGTAAACGAAGTCTCAAAGAATTCGAATGAATAGCCCAAGGTCACTCTGCTAGTTGGTGGAAGGCCAGTGAGTCACAAGCCTAGGTCTTCAGACTCTTATGCAGCAACTCACAAATAGATAGACTTTTATTTTTTTATTTATTTTAATATATTTTTATTGATTTGGGAGAGGGAGAGAGAGATAGAAACAGCAATGATGAGAGAGAATCATTGATCGGCTGCCTCCTGCATGACCCCTATTGGGGATTGAACCTGCAACCTGGGCATGTGCCCTTGACTGCAGTCGAACCCAGGACCCTTCAGTCCGCAGGCTGATGCTCTATCCACTGAGCCAAACCAGCTAGGGCAATTTTATTTTATTTTTCACAGAAACATTTAAAATGCTTAATCCATCCACGTTTAATATTTCTTATTCTTTATTTTTAATGTGCCCAGTATATAAAATGCAAATAAACTTTGGTTCCATTTAAATGCCATTTACAATATTTGTTTTTGCGCTAGTCACTGTTGTAATTTTATATTTGTTTATGTGATTACTTGATTAAGGTCTGTCTCTGCTGCTACATCAAGTTGGACCATGTCCATTTTTATCTATCACATAATAAGTAATCAAAATGTACTTGATGAATGAATGAATGATCCACTGTTGTTGATTACAGCCAGAAGGGAGGTCATAAGCATGTGGGTAGGTTTAGCCTTTGCTTTAAGCAGAAGCAGGAATGCCAGCGGCATTTTACATGGAAACACTGAAGATGGGAAAAGGAATTAATTTTTAGTTGCTGGAGAGAATGAATTTGCTTGTACTGGTCTTAGTGATTGAAGTTCAAGGACAGGCTGATCTAAGCAGAGCAGATGCAGTTGCTAAGCAGTTGTCTACAGGTTACAGTGAAGTCAAGAGATTGTATAATTGATAAATCTCTACACACACATGCACAAAGAATGGAGGGCAGTTTCTTAATGTGTGGTTCTCAACAGTCTGAATCAGAATAGCTGGGCAGTTTGAGAAGGCAGAATCGTGCACCTAGACCTTCAAACTGGGGGAGGGGAATGCAAAAATCTGTATGTTTAACAAGCTCCTCAAGTAATTCTCACTTCCACAGTTTAAGAACCCCTGGGGTGGAATAACAATAGACCACCAGAAGGTCTAAGGCTAAGCTCTAGGGCTAAGCCAGTATTATAAAGTGAGAAGGGAAACCTCCAAGAGACTAAAATAGCAACCAGAGAGCCAGGGTTAGAGTCCTTGTTAGGAACTGAGGTAAGTGAAAGTTTAAGAGCAAGGACATAGCTAAAAAATGTTCAGTGTAACAGAGATGTCAAGAATGAAGGTAGAAAAGAAAGAAAAAAAAGGAATGACGGTAGAGAAATGTTGTGCAAAGGTAGAGATGAAATCCAGATTTTGTGGAGCCTGACCCTGTCCTGCAAGACCCAACTCAAAGCATTTCCTCTCTAGGGATATATTTCCTCTTCCTCTGGACCAAGTTCATCAATTCTATTATAGCATTTTACCTATTGTACTGAAATTCTGTTTTCTTCCTCATTATAAATACCTGATTTTCTTCCTCAGACTGAGATTTCCTTGAAGGCAGGAACTGTCTTATTCCTTTTCAAATCCCCAATGTCTGGCATAATACCTGGCATACAAAAAATATCTGCAAATGCCTGCTGAATGAGTGATCAGAGAGCAATTGGAAGCAAAGAACACAGTCTGGCAGTGAAGGTAGAGGAATCCTATGTGTTTTAAAGGAAACAAGAGCCAGGCAATTGATGCTGCTGGAGCAGGGAACAAGTAGGAAATCAGTCCTTCCAGAGCACAGAAGAGATGTGATTAAAACCACAGCTTTAGCTTTAAAAATCAGAAGGACAGTTCTTTCTGTGAGTCTTGAAGGAAGCAAAAAAGGATGGGTGTAGAAGATACTGCTTAGCTCAGATGGCCCTACTCAGTCAGGAAGCTAGGCCTTTGCTGGGAATGAGGTACAGTAAGTGATAACTAGAGCTTGAAGAAAAAGGCAGGAAGAGTGTTGGTGGGAGTGTAGTGATAGATCAATAAGAGATTAAAAGATCCTATGCTATATCCTCAGGCATTGTTAAGAGCCTGTTATCACAATCTGACTCCTTCCTGTAGCCCTTGAAATAACAGGCTGCATCTATCAGTTGTGCTAATTGGAACTGGCTACCAGGCTTGGGGTCTGAAACTAAAAAAAGTTGGGTTTCCAACTTTTAAGGCACTTACCACAGTCCATCTCCTATGGTAGCTATTTGTCTTTTTCTTGTTAGACTGTAAAGAGGTGAGGACAAAGGCTGTGTCTTATTCACTGTTGTGTTGTACCTTAGCATAGTGCTTTGTACGTAATAGGCAGAGGATGTCTACACCAGGCACACACCTTTAATGTAACATTTATCATATCATACTGTGTATTTGTTTGTTTTTCTGTCTGCCTTTATAGACCATGAGCTCAAGGTCAGGAGTTAATCTATGTCTCTCTTGTGTTTGGAAATTAGTTTTGCAGATGTTTATTGAATCAAATTTTGTTGAAATGAATGCATGGATAATAGAATGAATAAAAGATAGCAAAATGTGGGAGTGTTGGGAAAAATCTTAAAAAAAAAACCAGTGGATAGGCACTACATTTTGTTACTGACACAATCATCAGTCTCATTTTGACATCAATAAGTGTGTAAAGCTGGTGGAAAATTATACTCAGGGAACTGTTTTCAAATACACTGTAAATGTTTGAATATACATTCTGGGTCTTGGTAAATCTCAAGCCACTCCCTTTCATGGTACAGGGCCTGGGTGAAAAGGGTAAGAGTACCATGCGGTTAAATGACTGCTACTATGAGTACCTGTTTATATGGGATACAATGTTACCCCAATGTGTTTACAGTATCCTTGAGGATTACAATTTAAGGCTGACATTGCAGGGGAAAATATGAAGTATGAAACAACATTGTATCAAAGCAATGGAAAGCCACTGCCTCCCCTTCTGTCAGGAAAAGTAGCTACTTAAAGGGCATCTTTAAATTTTCATTTGTTTCTTAGGGCTTTTTCCCCGTCTCTTAAACCACGGGCTTGCACTAGTGAGCCAAGTAGAAAATAATAAAAGCTGACCCTTATATAGAGCATACTATATTATTCTATGTAATAATATTATTACATAGTATTATTCTATGTAATTTACATATATTAACTCATTTCTCTAATTTCTCATTACAACCCTAGGAGATTTGGACTTGTTGAAATTGAGGGAGAGAGAAGAAATGCACGGTGATCAAGGTCATAGAGTTAGAGTTGGGGAGCTGGGATTCAAACCCAAGCATCCTTGCTTCATACATCAAAGAGGTAAGTGTTTTGTTTAAATGTCTGGTTTACCTGTGTGAGTTGTAAAAAAAAAAAATCACGTATCTTTTCTGATTATGATAATGTCAGCATTTATAGAGGGCCTATTATATGCCAGGGACGCTAATACACACTTGCATTATTTCATTTCTTCCTCACAATAAACCCATTAGATACTACTTTTTTAATCCCCATTTTAAAGACAGAAAATTAAGGTACAGAGATTAAAATGATTCACCCAAGGATTGAATTTGAGACAGACTCCGCTACGAGCTTCTCAGTCTTTCCTGGCAGTAAAATGAGAGGACGGAGGACCTCAAAGTGATGCCATGAGAGTACAATGAAATAATGGATGTGAAAAGGCCTCGGTGAACAAGTGCAAGGGATAAGGCCTACCCATATGAATCACTGTTGAAAACTGGTCACTCAGGGTCCCTACCCAGTGGTTTCTGGTCCTAACCCTGCTGCTTCTTCACCCAACCCACAGCTTTGAATCTCTTTCTGTATCTCGTCGGATCCTGCCCCAAACACTTGGCTGAGCGATGGACCGGAGAATAGAAGGTACGCGCGCGCGAGCAGGAGGCGGGGCCTGTTGCCCAGCTCCTAACTGGGGGCGGTGGGTGCACATGCGCTGTGGTTCTGCGGCTTCAGTTGTCCCTTCACTACAGCCAATCAGAACCCGCGGCGCGTTCAGGCGTATAACGCCCTTTGAGTCGTTGCGTGCTGGGGGGAGCGACGTAAGGGCACTCCGCGAGCTCGTCTCCTCGAATGAAAGGAAACAACCCCCGGCGACAGAGCCCCGCTCTGAGGCGCTGCTGGAGAACCGAGACCGACTTCTTTCTCTTTCCCCTCATTGGCGCTTCTCCCCTGCCGTTCGCCTCTGGGCCCCGCTGGTGAGTCCCCACAGCACCCTGGGGCCCCCCATTCTATGCCTGGCGGGAGAAGACAAGGAGGATGGCGGTAGCCAGGCCGCCGCCCCTGCCCGTTGTTAAGGGGGAATCTTGGTGGTCTCGCTTTATTGTCGGGGACCCCAGAAGCGCCGCTCATTGAAGGCAGTTGGCTTGGAGGCTGCTGAGAAAAGTAATTTAGAGGAGATAAGGGAGAGGTTAGGCTTAAGTCTAGACTTCGGGGGAGGGGGCGCAACATTTAGGGAGGAAAAATACTGGGTATTTCTAGTCTTTGGCGTTGCTTAGTACATATTTGGGAAGGAGGGAGACTCCCAGTTTGGGAAGAGTAAGAGGAAGAATTGTTAGGATGGCAAGAAGGTTAGCCTTACAGAAAGAGGAAAAACTCCGGGGTGGGGGGGATTAGGGGTGAAACAGATACGAAACCAAGACTTAGAGGGCGAACTCCTAGGGGAGGAGGGTTAAGGAAAGTGGTAGGATGATATTTTCCTGGATTCTGGTGGATTGGAAAAGGACAGTTAGGGGACCCTGACTTTACGACAGAAAGGAACCTGCTAAAGTGCTTTAGAGGAAGATAGTTTTGCGAGTTTATCTAGCGCTAGATTAGAGGGAGATCTTGGAGTCTAGTGTGTATTGAATAAATAACGGGGAGGATCCGGTACGTTATGGGTACTATCCTTTATTATATGCACGAACAGCACGGCGTTCTTTTGAAATTTGTTCCTTTCGATATTCTGTGTGGAAGTTGAAAAATCCTTTAGTAATTGAAAAACCGTTTCTTTTCATCGGCTTATGGACTTAATATCAGGTCTTATTCATACAGATCAAATTCTTTCTCTACCCTTTGGTTTGAAACAACTGGAAAATTCCTTCAGTTTCCTTTTGAATAACCGCAAGAAGCAGTGCGAAGCATGTAATATCGTGCAACCAAATTCAGGTGCCCTTCCGGTTCATTTCTTATTCGTTTATTTCTCTCCACTGTAACTTTCCTGACATAAATACTGCTTTTGTGGGGATCACATATATATATTTTGATCTGTATATTTCAACTGGCTTGCGTGTAGAATTGTTTGATCTTCTGGTACTGCAGTTTTTGTTTGTGTGTTTTTCTGTGAAAATGGTCTTTCAGATACCAGACATTGAATGTGCTCTCGAGTTAGCTCTTGAATGCTCTCCTTGATGTTTCAGTTTATTTCTACCTTGGTGTTTCACAGCATCTTGGAAAATCAGAAATGCATTGGTTGTTTCAGCTTAACTAATCGTGCTTTTATATTTTTCAGACATTTAAATTGCTTTTCACCTCTATTATCTTTGCCTCTTTATTTCTGCTTTATAACATTGCCTATAATGTGATGTTTCTTTTATGGAAAAGGTTTCATTGTTGGGTGAAGGCATCAAACTTTGATCTTTGCATGCCATGAAAAACATTTTAAACTAAAATTAAAATGCCATGTAGCTGTGTGGATTATTATGAACCCCTTAATATTGGTCCTTGGAATGCCCTTATTCTCCTTAACTAGAAGACCACAAATGTGACAGCATTAGATAAAAATCTATATTTTTATGATAAAGACATTTTTGCTAGGACTCATTGTTTCCATGATGATCTCCACTTCATGTTTTATAAGGAGGCTGAAAAAAAATTAGCAAGATGTGCACAGATGCATTGTTTGAATTTTAGTGGAAAAATCCATTCAGTCATTGCACATTGGGGAAAGTTTTTTATTGGTTTTGTGCACTTTTGTGTGTTTCTGTTCATTTTACAAATTATATTTATACTGATTACAGCAAAAATACACTAAAATATCTTTGAATGCAAAATAAAATATACCTTTCTTCTCTTGGAATTTGGGATATTTGATAGCCAGAAAAGCAGGTTCTCAAAATTAGGATGAGAAATTTACCTGTTTATAAACTGAAAGAGGCAAAATTCAATATGGATAAAATTTTGAGGGTACCATTTTCAGAATTAATCTCAAGAATAAAAAGTGATTTTCTACTTTAGGAATTTTCTTTATCTTAAGCTGATTTTATATCCTATGATAGCTACCATTGTATAGAAATTACACATTAATGATGCCTGTACAAATTAGATTCACAATGTGCCATCCTTTCAACTGGCCAAGGATGAGCGGGAGAAATGCTGAATGTATTACAATGGTTTCATAGTGCCTGCTATTGCATAGTAGAAAAAAACACTAATTTAGAACACAAATAGCAAATTTTGATGCTATTTATTAATTTGGTGTTTTGCATAGTTAATTCTAAAGATTTTGGCAGCTATATTCTTGATAAAGCAACTGAACACATATTTGCCTGATCAAATGCAAACACACTTCCTCTTTTGTTTCTTTTGTTTCTTTGTTATGTTCTTTTTTCTCCTTTAATCTTAAAAGTATTTGCTGCCTATTTTCAATCAGTTTCACAGTTTATAACCTGTGCTGTGAATACAGTACCATTTTATGCCATTTGGAAGACTGAGGTATTTAAAATTGGCATTAAAAGTTTGTTAAACCCATCTACACAGAGACCTTCAGGGCCTTTGAAGTTTTGTTAAAAAGAAAAATCTAGATATAAATTGATAAGAACTCTTTGTGGCTTCACTTTAAATTTTGATTAAGTATCTGCATTTTTATATTATCAAGTGCTAAATGGTTTGTACCTACTACCTTGCTGACATCCAGTGTTACTGTTCTTGGTAAGTGCATCTCAGAAAGCTACAATATTGTGTTAGTGAGTCTATTTTTTCAACATGGTATTATGAAAATATTAAAATATATCAAAAATTGAAAAATATAGTAAATTTTAAGACAAAAATTTGAGATTTTATTCATTGCGATTTATTTTGTGGCAACCTGGTTCCTGAACTGCTTAGTTCTGCTGATTTGGAAAAACTACACAAATCAAGTAACTGATTTTACATTTGTTTAATACTTCTGAAGAATCTGTGTTGAGCTTGATGATCTAAATATGAAACCTTATTATGTTAGAGCTTTTCTTCCCTTTTTTGTTTGACTATCCTACCTATAATTATAGTTTGACTGAATTTAAGACTCATTCAGAAATATGTTCCTACCTTTATACAATATTACTAAGTAAATGTGAAAGTTATTGTATTTAGAATGCTACTTTTAGTTTACAACTTTAATAAGCAGACTTTTGGAGTAAATCTGAGTCAGATAATACAGTTATTTTTATAAATAATTAATTTCTAAAGTTTACATTTTTGAATAGACTTTTATAAGCCTATTTTTTTTCTTAAAAATGGAATACAATAGCAAAAATTAACTTATTAAAGACATATACGTGATTTTTACCTTGAAAATAATTCAAGTTTAAAAATAAGTGTTCCAAAGTCATCATTAAGTACATTTATTTCTTTCTTGTTTACCAATATGTAAACTTTAAGGAATTACAGAATTCTGTTCATTCTGGGCATTGTGTAGTTGTAGTTTTTGTTCTTCTCTTATATAATATTTTGTTTCCTTGAAGGAGCATCTGCCTATACATGAAAAATATGTTGCATTAATTTTGTCAGCAGATGATGGATTTAATATCACACATTGTACATTTTTTACTTATCCAGGCAGAAATAGTTCTAATTCACATATCCCCTAATTTGGGAGCGGTTTGATTTTTCTGAATTTCATTAGATTATACATAAATACATATTTTTTTCATTATGGAGGCATCTTAAGTTTTAATAGTGATTTGTCTAAAATCACTAAAAAGCCATTTAAAATGCATATATTAGAACTTAATTACGATATTAAGCAACTTACCTGACTATGTGTACACTGATTTTAAATGAAATTAACCATTTTGTTGCTCTTCTTATTCTCTGTAGCATTTCTTGGGGCTTATAAAGTGGCATTTTAAAGGCAACTTAAAAATCATGTCAAGTTCAGTTGAACAGAAAAAAGGGCCTACAAGACAGCGCAAATGTGGCTTTTGTAAGTCAAATAGAGACAAGGAATGTGGACAGTTACTAATATCTGAAAACCAGAAGGTGGCAGCACACCATAAGTGCATGGTAAGTATACCAGCAGCAACTGAGAGACTTGAAGCCATAAGAATATTAACAATGAATAGTCCTGAATTCTAAAAAAAAATGAAGAAAAACTCAGTTAAATTTTAAGAATATTTCCTTTTAAGTTTAACATCTTATTCACTGCTTCATTGTAATTTCTTTATATATGAACCTTAATTTTTTTAAAATGTAATTTATAGCTCTTTTCATCTGCTTTGGTATCATCACACTCTGATAATGAGAGTCTTGGTGGATTTTCTATTGAAGATGTCCAAAAGGAAATTAAAAGAGGCACGAAGCTGGTAAGTTGTTATTTCTGCTTCTTGCGAATAAAATTTATTTTAAGCTCATTAGTAAAGAAATTGTGTATTTTAAAGTGTATTACCTTATTAACTGAATTTAATTTTAAATTGCAGTCTTTTTTTTCCCATACCAGCAAATTTCAAGGCTGGATTTAACTTACTTACCAATTAACAAAAGGAGTGGATCACTTGAAATTATATAATGTTATTAAGCAGCGTCACCCCAATAAATTTATTTAAAAATAGCAAATGTAAAAAAAGAAGTGAATCAATATTCATTTTTGTTCTTTTAAAAAATAATTAAAATCTTCTTGGAGGCTGTATTGACTTAGAAAACAAGCAGTTTGCTTAATTTGAATGTATTATGTGTTAAAGTTTTCATTTAAGTATATTTTCACAATTAAATTTTGATGTGTTTTCACCCATCATAAAGTAATTGTCATTACAAATGAAGATGGCAGTAATCTTTCAACAGAAAAATGTCAGCAGTTGCTGAACAAAGTATTGAACTGTGATTCAGGTATATAACCCAGCATTTATGACTTTTGATAACTTTTGGTGAGTTTTACAGTTTTTCTGAAGCTATGCTAGAGTAATGTTCCTATAGCTGTCTTCACTACCAGTAACCAGATTGGCAAGATACTATATTGTTCTATTGGAAAAGTAGTGTCATTTCAGTTGATATATTTATGATACATTATGGTTTGCATTAAAACAGTTTCTTTTCATTTGATTATTTTTCTCCTTTGAACTCCTTAGTGAAATTGCATCTGTAAATGTACCTCCAGTAGCTTCACTATGAAGTGTTTCATTATTTTAAAGATGGGTTTGACAGAACGTATATCTCTGCTCTTGGGAACTAAGTAATCTCATTTCACAAAGAATCTGATGGGAAGTGGAAGCTATCATTTTGATGATCAGGAATTATTTTGAAAAGTAGTCAACCTTTTAGTATTAGAAAAAATAATATGAAGAAGTTCAAGGACAACATTTGAGATTTGCTTTAAGATAAATAGTCTTAAATCCTAGAGTCAGTATTGGCACAAATGGAAATTTAGAAGTCAGACTGTTTTTGTTGTAATGAGATCTTAACTGAAAATGTTTATCTTCCCCACCCCCAAAACTGTAGATACCAATAGAATGCTCCATTTTAATTTGATTTTTATTTGTTTAAATGTGGCTTTAGATTTCATGTTACTGTGGCTTACTGACCTGAGAACCAGAACAGCATGTTTTTATTTCCTCATCCTTAAAAACAAAATCAGATACAAAGAAAGAATACTATTTACTTGATGGTGGGTGTACTGTAAGCCTTATCAGCCCATTATTTATTCCTTGGCACTATGAAATGTCTGGAAAATGCTTCCACATCCTGACTTGTTACAATTTTTTTGTCTAGTTAGAGCAGGAACAGTTTTGGTCGCTACTGTTACAATATTAGTAACAAACTAGAGGCCCGGTGCATGAATTCATGCACGGGTGGGGTCCCTCAGCCTGGCCGGCGATCAGGGCCAATCGGAGCCGGCCTGCCAGGGGGAGGAACCGCGGGAGGTTGGCTATGGGAGCGCACTGACCACCAGGGGGCAGCTCCTGCGTTGAGCGTCTGCCCCCTGGTGGTCAGTGTGCGTCATAGCTACCGGCTGGTCGTTTGGTCATAATGGTCACTTACATTATATATATATATATATATATATATATATATATATATATATATATATATATATATTTATATATATATATATATGTATATAGCCTAGTTTTACATGAAGCAGCAGCATACATCTGGCAGTATTGGTAAATTCAATGGAGATTTAATCTATTTGGACTGTGTGTGAAGAAAGCATCAGAACTTTGTGCAGGTTTCACTATTATAAGTTGTTTTGATTAATTTTTAGTGGTATAGTGTATGGAGTTGATTCCCCCCTCCTCAAGTGTAGTGAGTTATACATAACTTATTCATTGATCTAGGGAGTGGAACAATATTGGAGATAAAAACCACAAACTATAGTAAAAGTTTTGTATTTGAATCCCAGCTTTGTCACTTATTAGCTGGTTGACCCTGGGCAAATTATTTACTTCTCTACGCCATGTTTTCATCACCTGCCAAAAGAAGATAACATCAGTCCTTGTACTTTTCTCACAGGGATAATGTGAGAATTAAGAGAGAGACTATACAGGACTAAACATGGTGCCTGGCATGTGGTTAGGACTTGATAAATAATAGCCACCATTCTAGGTATTAATTTTAAATAATAAGGTCCAGCTAATATTATCATAGGCTAATGAAGAGCATGCTGGGCTGGGAAGTCACGGAGTCTATTTTTTAAATAACTCTGCCACTGATACATTATATAACTTTAGATAAGTCATTAACTTAATTTTTTCACCCATGGTAAACAGATAATGCTGTACCACTGCTTACTAAACAGTGATGTTGCATAACAAAAACTGCTATAAAATATACAGAGTTTCCTTAGGTGTTTTGAAGCCATGTTGAGGCTGTGGGCATCTGGCATTGAAGAATAATGGCAGAAATAGAGAACTTTGGAGCCTGAGTATGTAATTTTGCTCCTTTTCCTCCTCCCAAAATGTCAAAATTTAAATAACTTATATAGGGGACAGGACTAGAGTAGCATTTATATGTTTAACATTGAAATTATTTTGAAGTCTCCTTTTAGCCTTTAGTTTTGCTCCTTCCATTATATCATTTTATATGAAGTATTATCAAGTAACCAAAATATCAAATTTTAGTTTTTTTCTTTACTTTTTCCTTTGTAAATTTGTCTAAGTAATAAAAGGACCATAAATCAAATAGGAAGGGAGAGAAAAGTGAAGAACTTCATGTAGGTAGATAAGCTACATATAAACTAGATAATCAGCATCCCTAATTGAGTTTTTAAAGCATTTTATCCTGTGAGCCTGTTTGTCCTGGCTCCTGTTTATCTAGATTTCTAGGTGAAAAGTAGGTCATGAATACTCATTGAAAATAATCGAAAACAGGAGTGCTGGTCCCTGGGTGCTCTCAAGGCAGGTTCTAGTCTATATTTGGTGTTGGCTCCAGAGTTGCTCACTTGCCCCAAAGAAAAGTAGAGAGAGAAGCGGTTAGGGCTTGATAGAAAAGTGATATAGGTAGCCAGATGGGTCAGTCTTGAGAGGATGGGAGGTTGCAGTAGAGCGGGAGGTATGGTTGTGTGGTTTCTATGTTCATGCTGCCAAAGGCAGATTTCCAAGGTTTTCATGTTTGCCACAAGGATCAGGGGAGGAAAAACCATTCCACAAGAATGTATTCATCTCTTTTTACATCACCTTTAACTATATAGCCCCAAGGTGGACCAGGAGAAATTTGGCAGGGTACTGAGGTTTTTATAATTTGAGACTCTGTTTTTACAGTTAAGACAGATATATATTTTTCCAGAATGGTTTCCAGTTCCTGTTGAAGCCTTATGGAGACACCACATCTGTACCACCTACTCCTATTCTCCAACCATCTAGCCAAGAAATGCAAATTTCCAAATAAAATTATGAGTTACCACTATTTTCCTTTTGTTAAGGAGACACTTGAAAGCAGTATATTTGAAGAATGTACTCTTTCTGGATGAAGTTGGTGGTGAGATCATTAAGAGTATCTACATCAGCCCTGACTGGTTTGGCTCCATGGATAGAGCGTCGGCCTGCGGACTGAAGGGTCCCAGGTTCGATTCCAGTCAAGGGCATGTACCTTGGTTGTGGGCACATCCCCAGTGGAGGGTGTGCAAGAGGCAGCTGATTGATGTTTCTCTCTCGTCGATGTTTCTAACTCTCTATCCCTCTCCTTTCCTCTCTGTAAAAAATCAATAAAATATATGTTTAAAAAAAAGAGTATCTACATCAGATAGTTACTGTTCTAATTAGTACCTGGGTCAGATATGTCACAGACTCTAGGAAAAAAAGGAGTTCAAAAGGCTATTTCATTCTCCTTCCTTACCCCTAGGTAAGACTGCTAGAAGCCATCCAATGTAAGATTTTTGTCCTATTCTTAAATATATCAAGAAATTGTAATTCTACCCAAGCAATCTGAAACAGGAGCAGTATTATATAACACATTTCAGAGTCGAGAAATTAATCCTTCTGTATAACTCAAGTATCTTGCTTAATTTTTTAAAAAATATATTTTTATTGATTTCAGAGATTAAAGGAGAGGGAGAGAGAGATAGATACATCAGTAATGAGAGAGAATCATTGATCAGCTGCCTTCTGCAGGCCCCGTACTGGGCATCAAGCCCACAACCAGGCATGTGCCCTGACTGGAATCAAACTGTGACCTCCTGGTCATAGGTCGATGCGCAACCACTGAGCCACTTCAGCTGGGCCATCTTGCTTAATTTAAAGCCATTTATGCTAGATCCTTTTCCAATCAAGGAACTATTTGTTTTTTTATTATTAAAAACTACAGGCCCAGTGCATGAAATTTGTGCCCCGGGGAGGGTGTCCCTCAGCCCAGCCTGCACCCTCTCCAATCTGGGACCCCTCAAGGGCAGTTGGGCATCCCTCTCACAATCCAGGACTGCTGGCTCCCAACCGTTCGCCTGCCTGCCTGCCTGATTGCCCCTAACCACTTCTGCCTTCTAGCCTGATCACCCCTAACCACTCCCCTGCCAGCCTGATCGATGCCTAACTACTCCCTTGCCAGCCTGGTCACCCCTAACTGCCCTCCCCTGCCAGCCTGGTCGCCCCTAACTGCCCTTCCCTGCAGGCATGACACCCCCCCCAAACTGCCCTCCCCTGCCGGCCCAGTCACTCCTAACTGCCCTCCCCTGCCGGCCTGGTCGCTCCCAACTGCCCTCCCCTGATGGCCTGGTCACTCCTAACTGCCCTCCCCTGCAGGCCATCTTGTGGTGGCCATCTTGTGCCCACATGGGGGCAGCCATCTTGTGTGAGGGTGTGATGGCCAATTTGCATATTATCTCTTTATTATAGAGGATTATTATATAGGATAAAAAATTCTCGCCCAGTCAATGTGGCTCATTTGGTTGAATGTTGTCCCACACACCAAGAGGTTACTGGTTTGATTCCCGGTCAGGGCCCGTGCCCAGGTTGCAGGTTCCATCCACAGTAGTGGGAGTGCAGGAGGCAACTGATCTATGTTTCTCTCTCATCAATGTTTCTATCTCTCCCTCTCCTTCCCTCTCTGTCTCTCTAAAGAATCAATAAAAACATTTTTTTTTAATGAAAAGTTCCTCATGTATCTCATGACTTTCCTCAGGTCACTCCTAAGCTTTCCCCTTTTCAAACTAAATTTTACTCACATGTATTAAGAAATCCTCTGAATATTCTCCTGCTTTTTTCAATAGTAGAAACAGCTAACATTTATTGAACACTAAATGTGTTAGGGACTGGGATAAGTACTTTAAGTACATGATCCTATTTAATCTCATAATCATACAGTGAGATAGGAAGGTATTCATTCTCACTTTACAGACAAGGAAACTGAGGCTTCGAGAAATTAAGTAACCTGGCCGTGGTTATATAGCTAGTAAGTGGCAGAGCTGGAATTTGAATCCAGGGCCAGTTAACTACAAAGTCAGAATTCTTAATCATTTGATTATACTAGCCTGCATTTTAAGCTACCTAACAAAAAATCACATTTAAAAATGTCATGATTAGAGCTTAGTAGTTTTCTAACAGAGATGGACATAGTACCTCATTTAGGACATAATCAGATTCATATTAATATATTCTGTTATTAGCATTAACTTACTGTTTTTAGGGCAAAAATCCTGTATACACATAATGTATAAGAATATTCTGATTCTGTGTTACACTTAAGATATTTTTTGTAGCCCCTGAAAATAAAAAGGCAAATAGAGAGAAAAACATTGATGAGAGAGAAACAGATTAGTTGCTTCCTGCACCCCCACTACTTTGTTATTTATTCAGTACCAGTGGAGTGCTTTGCACCTCAGAGAAAAAGTATGTATGATTTTCAAGAGTTTATGATCTAGATATTGGGCATGTCATGAATCTGCATATATGACAATTTATAGTATACCCTTTTTAAATTTTCCCGTGGGTGAGGATTCTTGCCTATTTAGGTAGTTAAGACTGCTTCCTAGAGATTGTAAGGTTAAGAAAAAGGGATAAGTCAAGGAAACAGATTAGGTATATTAGAATGGGTCATTGAGACTGGCAGTAGTGGATTGGAATTGAGTAATGTGAGATGATTGCAGGGTCTTTAAATTTTTTTTTAATCCTCACCTGAGGATTTTTGCATTGATTTTAAGAGAGAGTAGAAGAGAGAGGCAAAGACAGAGAGAAACATCAATGTGAGAGAAACACATCGATTGATTGCCTCCTGCACGAGCCCCGAGCAGGGCCGGGGCCAGGGAGGATCCTGCAACCAAGATATGTGACCTTGACCTGAATCAAACCTGGGACCCTTCAATCCGCAGGCCGATGCTCTATCCACTAAGCCAAACTGGCTAGGGCAGGGTCTTTAAATATTAAAAAGGAATTTCAGCTGGATTAGAGGGGATGGGGAAAGACAGTGCATTATTTTTCAGGATATAAGTGATATACAGTAGTCACTGTGGAGAATGGAAGATAATGGCTGCATATTTGTCTGGTATCCATAGTTGTCATGCAGGCATCTTAAACTCAACCTGTTTAAACCAATATTCGTTAACTCCCCACCCTGAAACCTGATTCTCTTTCTGAATTCTTTACCTTCAATTCTTTATACTTCCACATCGGTCACTTGGTTCTATTTCTGGGTTGTCTCTGCCTTCTTTTCTTTTTTAATGGCCTCCTAAATGCAGTCTTCCTCTTCCCACCCTTCCAGCATACTACTGGTAATGATTTGATCTCTACTTTTAAAACCTAATGTCACTCTCTGAGTAAAAATCTTCCTGATTCCTTACTGCATAGAAAACAATATCCAGAGGCCTCACTGTACCCTTCAGAAGTCATATCTTAAGTCACCTTTTCCATTCCTTAACTCATTCCCTTTCCTCTGTTTCCCAATTATCCTCTGCTTGTCTCTACTGCTGCATATGTGCTCATGTTACTCATCTCCTCGGATCAGTTTTCTCTGTTTTTGAGTCCTATTGAGCTTTTACCTCTGTCATAAAGTTTAACACTATGCACTGTATCTGTTACACGTTCTCAAGCCTTTCTTCCCCACTCATCTGTGAACTCTGGGGGAATAGAAACTATTCTGCTTGCTTAGCATAGGATTAAGTGAGGATAATGCATGGAAAACACTTAGCACAGTGCTTGATGTCTCAGTTGTGCTCAATAGTGTTCTAATAAATAATGGCCACTTATTAATTGTTGGTTGAATTTGAAAGAGAGAGCTTCAATTAGATAATAGTGTGAAGCCTTAATAATGAGCTAGGTGTAAACTGACCATGGAAGTAATGGTATAGCCTAAAATTCCTGTTTTGGTTAATCTGTGTTTTAGTGTTGTTTGCAGCTCCAGCAGTTTGAAAAGGAAGGAGAGAAATCTAGAGGGAAAAATCAGGTTGGTTATTTGTTCAGGATGGTAGAGAGCAGTGTATGCTTCAAACAGGAGTTTTGTTTGTTTCTTCAGCTTTCACTCATCCAGTATGGTGTTATTTTTGTTTACATAGGCATTATATTATTTGTCAAGACCTGCATCTAGAATTCATGTATCTGTTCATTTGTTAGATACTTAATTGAGTGTCTACTTTGTACCATGCACAAATGGAAACACTTTGGGTGCAACCATGAATGAATATAGTTTAGCTTTAGGAGTATCTGAAGAATGCCACAGGAGAGTTGGGAAAGAACGCCATTATTCTACCTGAGAAGGCAGAGGCTTCATAGAAAGTGACATTTGAAATGTGTTCCACTGAGAAAGTGATGCTGTAGAAGTCAAAGGGAGAAGAGTTTCAAGGAGGAGAAAGTGGTTAAAGTATTAAGTAAGTATTGAATGGCAGTGCTGTTTACAGTGTGTGGCTCATTTAGCATTAATGAAGGACAAAATGGAGCACCCACAGTGTAAAAATGCTAGCACTGCTAACTGCATACAAAGGAGCAGAAGGTGACTAATAGTGTTACTAACCAACAGTGGTACCTAGCCAACTATGAAATCAGAAAGGGGAGATAGGGGATTACAGACAGGTATCTTTTGCAAAAGGTCCCAAGTGACTTTTAATGAACACTCTTGGGCATGGACCATTGCCTTGGGACAGGAGTTGGCAAACTTTGTGTAAAGGACCAGATAAATATTTAAGGCTTTGCCAGCCATATGGTCTCAGTCATAGGCACAGACAATACACAAAAAAATGAGCATGTCTATGTTCTGATAAAACTTTATAAAAATAGGTGGTGGTCTGGATTGGGATTGCAGGACTCCACCTTAAGGTATTTTGCAGGGAAACAGGTAAATTTTCTATGTAACTAAGTGTACATGAATCATTAATGTATTTATATAGATATGAATTTTTTAAAGAAGCTCTCATTATGACATGCAGATTAACTTGTGTGCAGGTATTTTACATTGTTTATATTAAAATCAATTTTGCTTTACTTTGGAAGTAATTAAGGAGAATGAATGAAGTCCAAAGAGAAACTTCAAGTCTAATGATGGAGAAAATCAGGTCTTCGACTATTACTGAATTAGCTAAATTTTTTTTTTTAATTCAAACATTTTTTTCTTTGCCTTCATTTAATACTTCTTTGTAATTTGGAATACTGTCAATTTATTTCATTATATAATTACTTCTTATTTATTTGTGCTAATGGAAGAGAATGCAAACCAATAATAAAAAATAGTCCATGTCTGGTGGGTGACTCAGTACTTAAACATGAATGAATATTTGGGGTTCTTCACAAATGAAGTATAGCAACAGCATCACAGTTTAGCATACATTTTAGCAAGAAAGACTTACACCTTAGAAAGAACCTAAACCTAATGATCTGAGCTCAAAAAAAGTCTGTCTGATCTTTCAGATGAAAAAAGAATCTTGAAAAGCTCCAATAAGGGAATTTACTTCTTGTCAATGATGATTCATAAATATGGATAGGAGTATGTGATATTCAGAGCAAGGTCAGGAGACTAGTTTAAGTAAGAACTTAATAGACTTAGTTCATTGCCCTCCAATTTCCAAAAGACTTTTGAAAAGATGTATTCAGTAACTGCTTGGATTTAGTCTGTTACTCTAGTAAAATAAGTAATTTTTAGAAGTTCTCTATTTTAGAAGCACTTGGAATTTAAGGTCCTAATCTATCAGGTTTTGACTTTTCAATGACTTTGACAGCTTTCAGATTTTATTTTTGCTTTCTAGCTTTATATTTAGACTTCATTATTATATACCAGAGGCCTGTTGCACGAAAAGATTCGTGCAATAGGCATTCCCTTCCCCTGGCTGCCGGCACTGGTTTTCCTCCGGCACCCGGGACCCAGGCCTTCGCTCCGGCCGGAGCCACCTTCAAGCCTTCGCTGCCCCGCCTGGCCGCCCCGGGTCTGGTCGCACACAGGACGCCTGCCACCCTGGGTCGCAGATAGCAGGCCCAGATGGCAGCAGGGCAGGCGGGATGGCACTGTCCCGCCCTGCCTGCAGTATGCAAATTAGCCGCCATCTTTGTTGGTGGTTAATTTGCATATCACGCTGATTAGCCAATGGGAGGCATAGCGAAGGTATGGTCAATTACCATGTATGTCTATTATTAGATAGGATTGTAGCTATAATGGTAAACCAGAAATGGTTATAAGATCATGTTCTACCCTCCCATGAAATGGTATTACTTTTAGAAAATTTTAACAAATAAATGGGATAACTGTCAGTTAACTAGATAATTCAGAACTTACTCTGTTTTCTGTGTTGGATATGTGAGGTATTACTATAAATAAAGCAATAAACCCGGAGTTAAGAGCATTTTTAGGCAGCCCTGAAAACTTGCCCCAGCTACACTGTGCTGCTTTTATTAAAAACAAACACCAGTGTAAGGTTAACTGCTCTCACTTTTTGTCTTGTTTCCTATAAAAATATCCTATGTACCCTGTTTCCAACTCCAAGCACTTTTGGTATTTTTTCTTTGCCTTCAGATTCAAGAACATTCTCTGAACATTTGTAGCCATTTTCTTGGAGCAGGTGTCTTGAGAGCAGTAACTACTTAGCTGTGAGAATTTATATCTATATACTGTGGTCAGTTACTGATGTATATCATAGATATACAGCAATTAAACAGGGCAAATCTAAATCTTAGAGAGCCCTCTCTCCCTTGACTCTATCTAGCCATCAGATTTCGGCTTTTCCCCAAGAGCCTTCTCTTTTCCCCTATTCTAGAAGATATTGATCTTATTTTAGTTTTACTTTATATCTATCTGTGGTCTTAGATGAGTTTTCCTTAGCTACTGAGAAAGCAGTATTTTTCCTTTTATTCCTTAAGACTTCTTCCTTTTGCAAACTGAATTTCAATCCTTGCCTGGTTCAATTGACTGAGGAGCAGGTATGTCCCAGCCTTCGGCCCCTGTGGGACTTTTAGCTAAGTCATGGTCCTTTCAGTTTCTGCTATCTCCTCTCATGCATGACTTGGTTCCTCTTTCATGAGTGGCTCAGCTCCTTAAGACTCTGGTTATGTGGCATAACCTAATCTTAACATAGTACAGCTTCTCAGACATCAGAACAGTGTTTACCAGGGGTGGGGAGATGAGGAACCTAGGGAGATGTTGGTCAAGGGCTATAAAGTTGCTATTATGTAGGATGAATAAGTCTAGAGGTTTCACGTAGAGCATGATGACAGTAGTTAATAATACTATATTATATACTGGAAATTTGCTGAGAGTAGATTTTCTGGTGCTTTCACCACATGCACCAAGAAATGGTAGCTATATAAAGAAATGGACATTAATTAGCTTGGCTGTAATAATCATTTCAACTATGTATATATATAGTAAAACATCATGTGCCCTAGCCTGTTTGGATCAGTGGATAGAGTGTCAGCCCTTGGACTAAAGGGTCCCGGGTTTGATTCTGGTCAAGAGCTTGCACGTACCTTGGTTGTAGGATCAGACCCTGCCCTGGTTCCAGGCACATGTGGGAGGCAACCAATTGATGTGTCTCTCACATCTATGCTTCTCTCTCTGTGTCTCTCCCCCTCCCTTCCACTCTCTCTAAAAATCAATAGAAAAATATCCTCAGGTGAGGATTGACCAAACTAAAGCACCCAAAAAGAACATTATGTTGTATACCTTAAATATATATAATTTTATTTAAAAATAAAGATAGTATAGCTTCTAACCATAATATAAAGATGACATTCAAACATCTTAAATAAAATTGGACCTTTTCTTACACTTTCCCCATGTTGGAAGAGGTAATTGATTACTGAGATTTACTAGCTCTACGAGATAGCAAACTGAATAGAGGAGTAAAACAAATTATCAACAAAGAAATTTTTACCTCTATTTAAATCAAGAACTTAAAATTGAGGATACAAGCAGGATAAGCTAAGAATTGACATACCTATATTGGGGACAGGAAATTAGCCCTCAGTAAATATTAGGTATGTGGGACAGACCTTTTCTCAGGAAGGAAGGGGTCCATCATTGTTTTTGAAAAACATGTTTCTATCAGGTTAACTTTCCTTTTTCCACATTTGAGAGAGCCATGGGTAAAGTGCAAGCATGACATTAAATGGCAACCAACAGTCATTCTGCTGAGGGCTCAGCAGGGACTGTGACAAATTGGAGGGAAAATGTTTTATGTAAAGTGGAATACAGGCCCTAGCCGGTTTGGCTCAGTGGATAGAGCATCGGCCTGCGGACTGAAGGGTCCCGGGTTCGATTCCGGTCAAGGGCATGTACCTTGGTTGCGGGCACATCCCCAGTGGGGAGTGTGCAGGTGGCAGCTGATCGATGTTTCTCTCTCATCGATGTTTCTAACTTTCTATCCCTCTCCCTTCCTCTCTGTAAAAATCAATAAAATATATATATATATTTTTAAAAAAAGTGGAATACAGGATAACATTACTCAGGTCCCACCAACTGCTGCCTTGCTGTGGTGGAGGGCCCCATTTTCCTATTATTCAAATAAAGTCCTTTTTTTGTATTTTCCATAATGTTCCACATATCTGGTTTCCCAACATCTTTATCTCTTCCTTATTTTTTTTTAAATATATTTTTTATTGATTTTTTACAGAGAGGAAGGGAGAGGGATAGAGAGTCAGAAACATCAGTGAGAGAGAAACATCGATCAGCTGCCTCCTGCACACTCCCCACTGGGGATGTGCCCGCAACCAAGGTACATGCCCTTGACCAGAATCGAACCTGGGACCCTTCAGTCCCCAGGTCGATGCTCTATCCAGTGAGCCAAACTGGCTAGGGCTCTCTTCCTTATTTTTGACCTTGTTTATTAACAGAGCTAATCTTTCCCCCCAAATATTCTTGCCTCTACTCATTCTGTGCCGCTTCAACTGATTGTTCTTCTCCAAATCCTAGATCAGACTGTTTAAATATTTGCAGGCATACCTGAAGATAATTATGCCAAATCTTCAGGTATTAGAAATGTGAATGAGAAAAGATTTGCCTTAAGATATTAAAATCTTCAATAACAGAGTAAGCTTAAAATTAACTATTTTGTAACATACAGTGTTAGTCTTCCAAAAAATCCAGTCTAGACACAATTAATGGAAGAAATCTATATATTTATAAAGATAATAAGCTATATGTGGAAGTAAAATGATAAGAGCCAACATGAATACTGTATCTTAAGTCCCATAGGCGTTTGGGGGGAAAATTATTTCAGGGGTTGGAATATAACATAGTAGACTTATAGGTAATAATTATGTTCCCATTTTGTATTCATAGGTACACAAACAGATTTAAAATTTATAGTTTTAGTGTGGATAATTTTTGCTATTTTTTTAGTACCTTGCCAGAATTTCATATGCAAGAAGGTATTTGTTTATTTATGAATGTTGTATAAAATAGATCCTATAAATTCTAATTGAGAAAAATTCCTGCTCCTAAACTTGAAAAGAATTTTCACTCTCTGAAAACATTTTTATTGGTATGTCTTCCTTTTTTCTTCCTTGAGAGAAATTGACAAAAGTGGCAATCTTCTTCTCAGTTAAAAAAAGTATCAGTCTTAAGTTGCTGTAGTTAACTGGTTATACTTTGGGCAGATGAACTCCTTTAGCCTTCTTTTTAATTGGGAAGCTCTTTATTTGACTGTCTATTTTGAATGATAGCCTTGCTGGATATAGTAATCTTGGTCTCAGATCCTTGCTTTCCATTACCTTGAGTACTTCATGCCATTCCCTTCTGGCCTGTAGAGTTTCTGATGAGAAATCAGGTTTCAGCCTTATGGGAACTCCTTTGTAGGTAACAGTTTTCTTTTCTCTTGCTGCCTTTAAGATTCTCTCTTTGTCTTTAATTTTTGGCATTTTAATTATGATGTGTCTGGGCATGAGTCTGTTTGAGTTCTTCTTGTTTGGGGTTCTCTGTGCCTCCTGAAATTGTGTGACTTTTTTCTTTACCAGGTTAGGGAAGTTTCCTACCATTATTTCTTCAAACACCTTCTCTATTCCTTTCTCCCTTTCTGCCTCTTCTGGCACACCTACTATTCTAATATTGTTACGTTTCACATTGTCCCACAGCTCCCTTAAGCTGTCCTCTGTTTTTTAATTGTTTTTTTCTTTTTGGTTCTCTAATTGAGTGATATTTTCAACTCTGTCTTCTAATTCACTGATTTGATCCTCAGCTTCCCCTAATCTGCTGTGTATTCCTTCTAATGTGTTCTTTGTGTTATGTCATTCTTTATCTCAGACTGTTCTTTTTTATAGTTACTATATCTTTTTTCATACTGTTCAGCATTTTTAAGATCATTATTCTAAACTCTGTTTCAGATAAATTTCTTATCTCTGCTTCATTTATCTCTTCTGGAGAATTCTCTAGTTCTTTCATTTGGGGGTTGTTTCTTTGTTTCCTCATTTTGGTTGTCTGTTTGGGTTTGTGACTATATTTTAGATAGTTCCTCTACACCAGGGGTCCTCAAACTACGGCCCGCGGGCCACATGCAAATACAAATATTGTATTTGTTCCCGTTTTGTTTTTTTACTTCAAAATAAGATATGTGCAGTGTGCATAGGAATTTGTTCATAGTTTTTTTTAAACTATAGTCCGGCCCTCCAACGGTCTGAGGGACTGTGAACTGGCCCCCTGTTTAAAAAGTTTGAGGACCCCTGCTCTACACCTCTCAATCTCTAGTGCAGGACAGTATTAAAGGCTGTTTCTGACTAATTGGATCAGGTTAAGACTCAGCCTCCAGAGACCACCTCTGCCTACAGACTAATAGGATTCTGACTTGAATTGCCCCCAGGCAGTAGTCCCTAGGTGTGGAAAGAGTTTTTTCAATAGGGTGGGACAGTTGCTTCTGCCTGGAGGCTAATTGTTACTTTTACTCTGTTAAGTGGCCTCAGGACAAGGTGTTTTCCAATAGGGTGTATTGACTGCCTTTCCCCCAGGCAAGGTAGATGTCTGTGTGGGAAAGATGTCCTCCGCTGTGTGAGGGAATGACTCGGCCCAGGAAACTTGGGGTATCTGCCTTCTGAGCTCTATCCTCTGAGTTCCCAGTCCTGGGTTCTGCCCTCACAGCTCCAGCCCACTTCACCCTCCCTCTGCCAGAGCACAAGGTGGGTGGCTCCACTGGGAATTTTTGTGCATTGGCCCTTTAAGAGGGTGCCCGAACTTTCAGCTGCCACTCCCTGGCAGACAGCACTCCACAGCTTTTCACAGCTAGATGTTATGTGAGTACCCTCCTCAACTTGGTGCTCTCTACTGAGGAACCCGCTTTGGGATTAGATCTCAGTGGCTACCCCCACAACTGAGATAACTCTCCAGGACTTCAGTTGCTGTCTGTGGGTGCCCAGCCAGCCCTTTCACGCCTCCACCCCTCCTACCAGTCTCTATGTGGTCTCCACCTTCAGTCCTTGGGTATCAGGGTTCTCTCCTGTGAGTTTTCCATTGATTAATCAGGAATCCTTTCCATATTTCAGTTGTAATTCCAGCTTGTTCCTGGGAGCATGTCCCTGCAGCATCCTTCTACTTTGCCGCCATTTTTAATCCAGATCACAGTATACTGTTTTACCTAATAATAGACAAACATGTAACTTGACCGTCCCTCCACTACGCTCACAAGCCAATCAGGAGAGTATGCAAATTAATCCAACAAAGATGGTGGTTAATTTGCATACGTAGGCACGAAGTGGCGGATCGAAGACTGAAGGCTCTGGCCAGAGCTGGCAGCCAGGGGAAGGGAAGGCCTATTGCACGAATCTCTTTGTGTAACGGGCCTCTAGTCTATAATAATAGACAAACATGTAAATTGACTGTCCCTCCACTATGCTTACCAGCCAGTCAGGAGAGTATGCAAATTAGTCCAACAAAGATGGTGGTTAATTTGCATGCAAAAGTGCCCAGTGGCCTGGGTCCCGGGAACATCATCGGGCACCCAGGTCACTCCGAGGTAGGTCACGTGTGGTCCCTGAGCAGCCTAGGAAGGGCCTGAGCCAGGGGACTCCTGGGCAGGGCCTGAGCCTGCGATCAGAGCCAAGGGGGCCCCTGCCCAGGCCTAATGCCTCTACCAGAGACCTTAGGCTTGGGCAGGGGCAGAGCTGGCAATCGGAGGGAGCTAAGGGTCCCCTGCCCAGGCCTAACGCTTTGGACAGAGGTGTTAGGCCTGGGCAGGGGCGGAGCCCACGATCGGAGGGAGCTGGGGGTCCCCTGTCCAGGCCTGAAGCCTCAGCCAGAGGCTGTAGACCTGGGCAGGGGCAGAGCCGGCGATCGGAGTGAACTACAGAGGAAACACCTTTTCTGACCGCTCATTGGCTAAGTTCCCTGTATGCCACTGGTAATATTCTTAGTAACTTGGGTAATAAGAATCCAAAAAGGTGATCTAGGGTCTTTCCACCACACTTCTGGAGAAAAAAATGAAGGTCTGCTGCTGGAATGTCATATCCTATGAAAGACACATCTTCAAAATGTCATATCCTGCCCTAGCCGGTTTGGCTCAGTGGATAATGCCTCGGCCTGCCGACCACAAGGTCAGGGTTCAATTCTGACCAAGGGCATGTACCTAGGTTGCAGGCTCCTCTCTGGCTGGGGCCCAGGTCAGGGCTCATGCAGGAGGCAACCAATCAAAGTGTTCCTCTCACTTTGATGTTTCTCTCTGTCTTTCCCTTTTTCTTCCACATTCACTAAAAATCAATGGAAACATAGCCTCAGGTGAGGATAAAAAAAATAATAAAGAAAGAAATGTCATATCCTATGAAAGACACATCTTGAAAATGCCTAAAGAAAGTGGTCATTTTTTCATAGTGAAGGGACTGGAGTCTGTGTTGATAAAAACACCTTGGTGGCTGCAGTGACTGGCAGTGGCTGCAGCAGTGGGGTGATGGGGCTGGTGCCTTCCCCTGATCAGCCCAGTCGCTTCCCACAAAGGGAGGCCAGACTGTGGCTTAAGTCGGCTCCCCAAGAGGAACAGGGAGTGGGCCTAAGCTGTCGATAGGACATCCCCTGAGGGTTCCCAGAATGTGAGAGGGGGCAGGCTGGGCTGAGGGGCCCCCCACTCCAGTGCATGAATTTCGTGCACTGGGCCCCTAGTACAATCTGTGATAATAAAAGTGTCATATGCTAATTAGACCAGACATCTTTCTGGATGACCTTCCAGATGAAGCCATGACAGCGGGGGCTGAGGCAAAGGCAGCTGCCTCGATGGCTGGGGCTGAGCTCCTTGCACTAATTTTATGCATTGGGCCTCTAGTTTTTAATAATATCTCTCCTTTCATTTTTGCCTGCTAGTTGAATTTAATACATTTTTCAAAATGTACTTATGCAAACTCATTTTAGATGTAATTTCAAGATGAACTATTTGCAGTAGAGTTTTTAATGAAATGGGGTAATGTTCGATTTATTAGGTTAAAAAAACAGGTTGCAAAAAAAACGGGGAAAAAAACAGGTCGCAAAATGGTACATACAAAATTACATGGAAAATACTTTCACATAAGCATTCAACACTTAAAGAGAATCTCTGCTTGATTGGTATGAGTGATTTTTCATCTTTTGTGTGTGCTCTTTTGTGTTTTCCAAAATTTCTATAATAAGTCTATGTGTTTTGATTAGCAATGTAATTTACTTGCCCCACCGGCATGGCTCAGTGTTTGAGCACTGATCTATAAATCAGGAGGTCACAGTTTGATTCCTGGTCAAGGCACATGCCTAGGTTGCAGGCTCGACTCCCAGTGGGGGGCATGCAGGAGGCAGCCCATCAATGATTCTCTCTCATCATTGATGTTCCTATCTAACTCTCCCTCTCCTTTCCTGAGATCAATACAAATATATTTTAAAAAAGGAAATGTAATTTACTAAAAGTTTCTATATTTATTTAAGGAAGTGGAGTATTTCACTAGTATTAATAATTGACACTGGCCCTCATGTTTTCTTGGAAGTACCTGTATTGAGAATGTTTCTGTTTCTGACTTATATATGAGTATTTTTTGAATGATAGCTTGAAAAAGATTTTGAGTGTTTGACTTGCTTAGAGCAATACAAGAAAATTTATTGGAATCTATATTAGCCTCTTGGTAAATCAAATTGCTTTAGGGCCAAGTAATCTAAAATTAGGATGGTAAATGGTATTTATGTTAAAATGAATAAAAAGGAATAAGGACAGTTTTGAATGAGGTATCTAGCAATTTAAAAACAAATGAGCAGTTTTTAAGATTTACCTTATTATGAGTTTATTTTGGCATGGCATTTATGGCTTAGAAGATAGCCTTATCAAAAGGCCACTCTGCACAGTATATGGTGATATGTTAATCAAACCACTAACAATCATTGTTACATAATTGTTATGCTACTTTTTAAAAATAATTTTTCCTAGTTTTAGATCATGAGCTAAACAATATGAGTTATTCAATAAAGTCATAAGGTAAGGTATATTAAAATATATTGAAAGAATCTGTTCTTTTATCTGTTTGAATTCATAATGCAAGAGGTAAGTAACAGATTACATCACAAAATATTTTTAGAGCTTAAGGTATTTAGAATCTACCTAATTCTTTTTGTCTTCTTTCCTTCCCTCGCTTAAAATTGATTTTACCAGGTTCCCAAATAGTATGTGAAGGTTGTTTTTTCCCAAAGATTCTCATTGATTATGTGGAAATACAAAGGAAATTTTTTTCTGGTATGAGGCATTTTCACCAGTTATAATTTACATTTCTAGGAAGATCTGGATTGTGAATAGTTCTTAATTCTATACAGTTTACATCCCTTATCTGCAACATTTCACATTTTCTCTTGACCACAGTGAAACAATAGACATTAATATTCCATTAATTTTGTTATTGTTTAACATGGGAAAAAAGCACCCCTGGTAGAATTGTATTCGAATTACTTCTTGGCATGAACCCAAGAAAAATAGCATTAAGTTACACAACTTTTCATTAACCAATTTGTTTTCCCTGACAGAGATTAATATGCCTCTAACCTGATATCACTGCCTTAGCAAAATCACACACTAATAATATTTTATTGTTTTACTGTAGATGTGTTCTTTGTGCCATTGTCCTGGAGCAACAATTGGTTGTGATGTGAAAACATGTCACAGGACGTACCACTACCACTGTGCATTGCATGATAAAGCTCAAATACGAGAAAAACCTTCACAAGGAATTTACATGTAATTATTCAACTTCTCTTTAAAATTTTTTAACAGTTATACTTTCTTTAGGCTTTTTAAAAAAATTTCCCCATTTCAAAATATTTCATCATCGTAGAGTGTTTTCGGTAAATAATTTAATGCTTAGTGAAATGGCATATAAAGTTTAATAGTAAGGTTTTGGGAATCTAGCTTGTAATTGGGGTAAAGTGTATTACTCATTTTTTAAATTTGAAAAATTGGTTTAGTTTGTTTACTTGATAATTTTTAATTTCTTCATTTTTATAGGGTTTATTGCAGGAAACACAAGAAAACTGCACATAACTCTGAAGGTATGTCATTCAGTCAATTGTCAATTGCAAGAAGAAATTTGAGTAAAATATGAGTAAATTATACTATATTAACTTTTACCATTGGATGTACCTCAATATTGAATACATTTTGAAGAATTAAGAAAAGCATTAGGATAAACTAATGTACAATAGTGAAAAAGATCTGAATTTTTTTAAAAAACTTTTATCTTAAAGTTTTTGTAAAGAGTTAATCAAATGAAGCTAATGGTTAGGGATTTCTGTGTTTATATAAATGTTTTAGTGGATTATAGAGTTAATAATTGGCCTACTGTCTAATATAGAAATGTGAACTGAGGATACTAGTACATTTTGTCATCACCGGGCTTTCTGTTAAATTTTTATTTACATTATAGTACTTGTTTTGTTTTGTTTTTAATACAGACATGTTGATAAGAAGTAATCAAGTTTTAAATATAAACCTAAAATTACTTTATAGTTTCTTTTTATTTAAATTTATACAAGACCGGGTTAATTATTTTTATGTAAAGTTAGCCAAGTTATACTTGGTTTTTAAAAGGTATGGGAAAGTTCTCAAATTGAATTCTCACTTGTTTTAAACTTTTTCAAACAGGTGGCTTTGACACTTTTACATCCTATATTATAAAAGGCTAATATGCAAATTGTCCCCTCTATCAGGCGTTCTACCTGGAGTTCGACCAGGGGGTGGGGCCGGCCAGCCAACCTCCTGTGTTCCCTCCCTTGGCTGGCCCGGCCTATCGGCCCCAATCAGGGTGGACCGGCTGGACTCCACCCATGCATGAATTCATGCACCAGGCCTCTAGTGTAATATAAAAAGGCTTAAATTTCATCTCATATTGTTCTATCCTTCCATTTAGATTAATGATCTTTAAAGTGTTTTGGTTTTTTTTAAGTTTCCTAGAACGTGTTGCTTAGAATTAGAATAGTTTGAGCCTGTTGTTTTAGGAAGTTGTTTCTTTATAAAGAATTACCCAGCCTAGCTGGCATGGCTCAGTGGTTGAGCACACAACATATGAACCAGGAGGTCACAGGTTCAATTCCTGGTCAGGGCATATGCTTGGGTTGCAGGCTTGATCCCCTGTGTGAGGCGAACAGGAGGCAGCCAACCAATGATTCTCTCTCATCATTGATGTTTCTGTCTCTCTTTCCTCCCTCTCCCTTCCTCTCTGAAATCAATAAAAAATATTTTTTAAAGAAAAGATTTACCTAATTATCGGTGTTAGGATATTTGTGGTCTTTTTTGATCTCTTAGAACTTGATTTTATAATACAAACTGGTATTACTTCTTCTCTGGACTCCAGATTAGTCCAAATACTTTAAAAGTGCTGGTTAGCACTCGCTGGTTTGGCTCCGTGGATAGAGCATTGGCCTGTAGACTGAAAGGTCCCGGGTTCGATTCCGGTCAAGGGTACATGCCCGGGTTGTGGGCTCGATCCCCAATAGGGGGCGTGCAGGAGGCAGCTGGTCAATGATTCTCTCATCACTGATGTTTCTCTCTTTCTCCCTCTCCCTTCCTCTCTGAAATCATTAAAAATATTAAAAAAAATAAAAGTGCTGGTTAAAAATACAGTCGTTAGCAAAAACTTGTTTTTAACATAAACAGATTAGGAAAACAATAGCAAACTGTTTTTGAAGTGCTAAAGTGCAACTGATAAACCTTTATAATGTTTTGTTTTGTTTTTAAATGTATTTTTATTGATTTCTGAGAGGAAGGAAGAGGAAGAGAGATAAAAACATCAATGATGAGAATCACTGATTGCCTGCCTCCTGCACTTCCCCTACTGGGGATCGAGCCTGCAACCTGAGCAAGTACCCTTGATCGGAATCGAATCCAGGACCCTTCAGTCCATAGGCTGATGTCCTGTCCACTGAACCAAACCGGCAAGGGCAACTTTTATAGTGCTTTTCTTCAGTTTCTTCCTTACTTAATTCTAGAATTGAATTGAAAACCTTTTGTGAAAAGTTAAGAGTAAGCTTTCCCACCTTCTACTTCAGATTTTAACAGTGTATTTATTTGATTCCCTTTAAGATTGTAGTGACCATATATGGCAAGCCAAGGATTGAGACTTATGACCTGATGAACACAAGTATATGAGCATACTGAGGCAGGAAATTTGAGGATGGCAGCAAATGATTTAGACATCTCCCCTTTTATTCTTTAGATTTCTGGAGCTGATAGTACCATCTAGTGGTGGAGGAAAGTCACTGCAGACTATGTAAAGTTGAATAATTTTGACCACTTTATGCTTTGAGAAACATATTAATGAGAACTATCTAAATACTACTTTTCAAGATGAATTTTCTTTTAATGTAACTGGCAAGATTACTACAATTCAAATTTTTGATACAATTGATTCGATTTTTGAGTTTTGTGTACTTTTATACACATTGTGTTTATACTCAAATTGTAGAACTTGAAGCATAATTTTACAATTTAAAAGTATTACAGCCCTAGCCAGCTTCACTCAGTGGATAGAGCATTGGCCTGCAGACTTAAGGATCTTCGGTTTGATTCTGGTCAAGGGCATGTACTTCAGTTGCAGGCTCAATCCCTGGTCCCAGTCAGAGCTCCTGCAGGAGGCAGCCAACCAATGTGTCTCTCTCACATGGATGTTTCTCTTTCTGTGTCTCTCCCCCTTCCTTCCAATACTTCTAAAAATCAATTGAAAAATATCCTCAGGTGAGGATTTGTTGTTGCAGAATGGATGGGAGAATGCTCAGCCAGCACTCTGGGAGAGGAAAGTTTAACCTTTATTTCACAGATCTGTTAGTCCAGGGGAATTCCGGATCCAAAGCCTGAACTGAACTTGTGGGGAGGCTCTGACCTATATATCTCCTCCTGTGGCAGGCCCCTGAGGGTCCCCACAGCTCACAGCTTGACCCAAGTCAGTCTTGGTGGGGCACTGGGGTTAGGTTCTGCAGCTCCACCCAAGTTAGTCAGAGTGGGGAAGTTAAGACTACTGTTTTAACCAGATACTGAACTAGGTTGCAAGACCACCACCCCTGTCATTTTCCTTTTCAAATTAACCAAAAAAAAAGAAAGTATGCTAAAAAAGTAAAGCATTACAGAGTTCATATTTATTGAACTTTGATTTTTATAACATTCATCTATGTTGAATAGCTAATCTAATAAAAGAGAAACATGCAAATTGACCTACCTTCGCTGCACCCAAGCCACGCCCACCAGCCAATCAGAGTGACTATATGCAAATTAACCCAACCAAGATGGCGGCCGTCAGCCATGGAGCTGGAGCAAGCAGGAGGCTTGGTTGCCCCAATGATGGAGGAAGCCAAGCTTCCCGCCTGCTCTGGCTGGCTGTAGCCTCTGCAAAAGGCAACAAAGTTTCAATTATAGAAGCTAAATAAATCCCAGATACCTGCTTCCAGCCAGCCTCCACTGGGAGCTTGGGTAGCTCGGGGCCATGGACAGCCTGCAAACAGCCATCAGCCCCTCACCTAGGATGGCCACACCCTCATGGGGTGAGGGTCCCCACTGGGGGCTGTGGCCAGCCTGCAAATAGCCTTCAGCCCCTCACCCAGGCTGGCCAGGCACCCCAGCAGGACCCCCCACCCTGAAGGGGCTGTGGCCAGCCTGCAAACAGCCATCAGTCCCTCACCCAGGCTGGCCAGGCACCCCTGCGGGACCCCCACCCTGATCCGGGACATTCTTCAGGGCAAACTAGCCGGCCCCCACCCATTCATCAGGCCTCTATCCTATATAATAAAAGGGTAATATGCAAATTGACCCTAACAGCAGAACAACTGGGAATGACTGGTCACTATGACATACACTGACCACCAGGGGGCAGATGCTCAATGCAGGAGCTGCCTCCTGTTGGTCAGTGCGCTCCCACAGGGGGAGCTCTGCTCAGCCACAAGCTAGGCTGAAGGCTGCCAGTACAGCGGTGGTGGTGGGAGCCTCTCCCGCCTCCTCAGCAGTGCTAAGGATGTCCAACTGCAGCTTAGGCCTGCTCCCTGCTGGCACGTGGACATCCCCTGAGGGCTCCCGAGCTGCCAGAGGGATGTCTGATTGCCAGCTTAGGCCCAATTGCCCGGGGAGTGGGCCTAAGCCAGCAGGTGGTCATCCCCCGAGGGGTCCCAGACTGCGAGAGGGCACAGGCTGGGCTGAGGGACCCTCCGAGTGCACAAATTTTTGTGTGCCGGGCCTCTAGTGTTATTATATTTATTTGTTTTTTGTCAAAAGCAGAACTTCCCATTATTTCATTGTTCTAATGGGAAACATGTTCTACTTTATGATTGTAATTTATGATGGGAGTTTATAAGGTTGAATTTTAGGGACTGTCTTTGTTTGAAAATTGTACTGTACTAGTCTGTACATCAAAGAGGAATTTTGGTACCTGTGGCATTTTCATCATTTGCCATCTGTGGCTCAATACCTATTTTGCTAATACTTAAAATGATAAATACTGTATAATTCAGTCTATCATGTTAGTTTGACATAACATGAACTGTGTTTTGAAATATTAAATTTTAGAATCTCTTTATTCTTCCCATAGTTTTTACTTTTCCAGAAAGTGATATAGCTAGAATCGTACAGTATATAGCCTTTTCAGATTGGATTCTTTCATTTAATTGGCCTTTTTGAGAGGGGGTGGTTAATTGATACATAAATACTTACGAGAAAAGATCCTATAGACAAGAAGAGATTGGAGGTACAGGAAGGAGAATTCATTGTATAAGCGGAACAATTGTCCTATAATAGGAGGATATTTACACTGTAATAGGAATTAAGGAAGAGGATAGGCAGTTCCTACCAGTCTATTTTCACTTTGAGGGAGAATGTAGAAAGAAGAATGATGTTTGGAAGTTGAAGGAAAAGGTTTTTTTGTTGGTTTGTTTGTTTATTTTTTTCTTTATTGATTAAGGTATTACATTTGTCCTTATCCCCCCAAGGAGAAAGCTTTGAAAGAATAGTTGTGAAAACCGGGAGAGGAAGTTTGCCTAGAGAAATGTAATGTTTCTAGACTGTTGAAGGCCCATTTGAGGTTGGTAACCATGAATTTACATAGTGATATCATCAGTCAGTTTGTGTGGCTTTCCTCCAGTAATTCAGGATCCTGGGTGTAGCATAGAGAAAGTGGCTATTTGTTTAATTTAGAATCCTGATTTTGCTTAGTGGGCTCAACAAAGAAAGAAAGGGTTGAGGGAATTTAGGGTATTTGCAAGAGAGAAATCTAAGATAGGGATGTGAAGGCAAGAAAAGAAGAAAAACAGGAAGGATTTATAGCCTGGAGGTCTTGACAAAGTTGAAGAGCAATGAGAATGAAAGTACTTGGGAAAGCAAGCTTTTATGGTCCCAGTGTGTGATAGAGTTATTTCAGAGGCAGAATTGTTTTGGATGATTATATGGATTGGGAGGTTAATGGACATTATTGAAGATCAAAGAATTGACTGGTTAGGTTTTGCTGGGGTTGTCCATTTGGACAGTTGAAATCATCCAGGATGATGACAGGGGTTGAGATGGAGAAAAGGGCTATGAATTGTGTGCTAAAGAAAGTCTGATTGGTGCACTGCCGGTATGGCAGGGAGAGGAAATCATTTAGAAAGATGTTGCCCTAGTACAGATATGAGGAAATATGACCCTGACTCCAGGCAGTAGGAATGGTGATAGAAAAAAATGGGACTTGACAGATGCATTTTGAAGGAAGAATGGAGAGGCCTTAGGAAATTTAACTAACATTGACCTGGGGAAATTAAAACAAAATGGTACCCGGCCAGTGTGTCTCAGTTGGTTGAGTGTCAGCCTATGAACCAGGAGGTTATGGTTTGATTCCCCATCAGGACACATGCCTGGGTTTTGAGGCAGCCAATCAATAATTCTCTCTCACATCATTGATGTTTCTGTTTCTCACTCCCTCTCCTTTACTCTCTGAAATCAATAAAAATATATTTTTTTAAAAAGAAAATAAGCCTGATTGGTGAGGCAGAATGATTGGGAGTTGGTAATTGTTAGCAACAAGAAGGGGAAGAAGATAGCATAGTCTGTGGACCAGGAATAGCCAAAATTAAATTGGACAGGAATAACCAGAATTAAATCCTACACCTTATGTTTTTCTTTTGTTGTCCTGTGTTTAGATAATAGGTATATTCTTTGCCTTTTTTAAAGCAATATTTCAAAAATGTCAAACATAGATAATGGCAAATAGCTCTACCTTGTAACTGATGCTACTGTCTGTTTTATAGTAGTGTTTTAATATGATAGCTTGTCATCACTAAGTATTTGAGTTCCTACAAGAAACTATGATGACATGAATAATAGTTTTTTTCTTTCTTTTAAAGAATAGTTTATTGATTTTCAGAGAGAGAGAGGAAGGGAAAGGGAGAGATAGAAACCTTGATGTGAAAGTGCAACATTGATCTGCTGCCTCCTACAGTCCACCCCCACCCCCAACCCCGCCACCCTGCCACCCCACCACCAGGGATCAAGCCTACACCTGGGGCATGTGCCCTAACCCAGGAATCGGGAATAAAACTGGTAACATTTCAGTGCATGGGATGGCCCCCAACCAACTGAGCCAGGGCTGAATAGTGGTTCTTTTAAAAACATTTTCATTAAGGGGTTAAGGCCTTTGTCTTTAATAATTTATATTGAGCAAAGTAATCTGTGCTGAGATAGAAAGTGGTATCTAGAATAGATGCTGAGTGTTAGTCATTCACAGTAATAATGTACAGGCAGTCCTTGGGTTACGGACTCTACGTACATCGTTTCGTGGTTACGTCGCCATCTCCCATTTATTTATAAAAAAAACTTCCATCATTTCGACATATGTACATATGTACTTTATGTTTTTTATTATTTATTTACCACAAGTAAAGGTCAGGAATTGTTATCTTTCTTTTAAATTTTTTTTACTGTTACACTTCATTACTGCTCTGTATGTGCTACAGGTGAGTGACGTAGGTGGGTTCCGACTTACGGCGAATATGTTGCTCCATAGAAATGGATCTCTGATGTAACCCGAGGACCTACTTATAGGATTTATCATGGTCACAAATGTAACCTAAGCTCAGTTTAGGTTCTTGAAATTGTAAAGAGCCAAACTTGTGCTTTATTCTTTTTTTTAAATTACCTAATATAGAATGTTTTGCATGGGATGAGTGTTCAAGAAATGTTTGTAACCTCTTTATTTTCTTTGGCTTAAATCTAAGCACGGTATTTACCATGTCACTTATTTGGGGTGATAATTAGTTGTCCTATAACTTCTCTTGCACTGAGTGTTAGTAGAGCAAGATGAATAAATAAAACAGGGTTTCAGTTTTTTGAGGGTGGGGTGGACACAATTTAGTGACAGATATGTGACCAACTGATTACAATACAGTGGTAACACATGGAAGTACTTAGAGAGGTAAAGGGGTATCGCATTTGCTTCTTAACTCTTAAATCTTTCAGAAAAAAAGTATATGAAGTTTTAGAGAGAATGAATGCTAAAGCAAATGTGGTAAGATATTAACATTTGGGTAAAGGATATATAGAAAATTTTTTTTACAAATTTTAATAAGTATGAAATTACCTAAAAAGGTATTGTAAGTGATAAGTGCCATAATTACAGTGACCATAAAATCCCAAGTGTTCTGAGAGAATGTAAAGGAATCTTTTCTGTCTAACCTTGGAGGCTCTGACCTTGATTTTCAGAGACCTGGTGGAGGTCCTAAGACAGCGGTTCTCAACCTGTGGGTCGTGACCCCTTTGGCGGTCGAACGACCCTTTCACAGGGGTCGCCTAAGACCATCCTGCATATCAGATATTTACATTACGATTCATAACAGTAGCAACATTACAGTTATGAAGTAGCAACGAAAATAATGTTATGGTTGGGCCACAGCATAAGGAACTATATTTAAAGGGCCAGAAGGTTGAGAACCACTGCCCTAAGACAATTCAGAAGCTTTGTTAGAAGTATGTTGAAAGTATGTTATTATTTGTGTAATTCAAAGCCTTTGCATACTTTAATATTTCCTTAGTATTTTCTTTCCCTTGTTCATTTTCTCTAGAGTATGCTACAACTTCAAATCTTCACTACTTTTACTATGTGGAAGTTTAAGGGAAATTTTAATGTGGTGTCAAAGTCTTTCAAAACCTTTTAAATTAGGTAGCATTAAATAGATTTATGAAGTACTAGAAAGGCAGTTTCATACACTGGTTGAATATAGGCTTTGAAATCAGATCTCTACAGTGGGGCCTTGACTTACAAGTTTAATTCGTTCCGTGACGGAACACGTAACTCAAATTACTCGTATGTCAAATCAAGAAGTGAACGAGTGAGACACGTGATGCTGGGCTGATGTGGCGTTCACTGTGACATTCGCTGCGCCAACTAGCGGTGGGGTATCTGAAGCTGGCTCATAACCTGAATTTTAGCTCACAACTCAAAGCAAAAAATCGGCCGAGAGACGGCTCGTATCTCGAAAAACTCGTTAGTCGGGACACTCATAAGTCAAGGCCCCACTGTATTTGAATCTTTTCTCTGCCACTTACTATTTACATGATCTTGAGCAAGTTATTTAGTATCCCTTAGAACCATAGATACATATCTGTAAAATGGGGGGAAAAGCCCATCTCAGTCCTGGCTGGGTGGTTTAGTTGGTTGAGCGTTGTCCGATACACCAAAAGGTGGTGGGTTTGACTCTGGGTCAGGGCACAATCCTAGGTTGTGGGTTCGATCCCCAGTCAGGGCCCATATGGGAGGCAACCTTCTCACACTGATATTTCTTTCACTCTCCTTTCCACTCCCTCACTCCCTCCAACTTCCTTCCTCTTACACTCTCTCTGCCTCCTGTCTTCCTTTCTCTAAAAAAATTCAATAAACATATCCTCAGGTGGTGATTATAAAAATACCTCATAGGATTATTATAAGGATTAAATGAAGTAATGCATATAAAGCTCTGAGCACTGTTCCTGGCATATAGTGACTGCTCAGTAAATACTATGTTCTATGCTATTACTCCTTGAAAACTACCCACCTTTATTGCCAATCATTTTTTTTCTTCCTTGGAAGATAATAGCATTTAAATTGCATTTGTGATTTAACTTGGAAAATTTTAATAATGTATTCATTTTGTGCTCTTTATTAGATTTGACTCCATATTCTTTCATGGATTCACCAGATTTATTGACTACCCATGTGCAGTGCAAAGTGCTGTGCCAGGCATTATTTATGCTCGCCTTTGATTTAGCACACTTCACAAACTTTCATTGTAAGAAGTTTCAAACATATGCAAGAGTGTGTTTGAAACAAAGCCCATCACCCAGCTTTAGCAGTCATCAGTTCATGGTCAATCTTGTTTCATCTATACTCCCCACCCACTTCCTCCAACTGTATTATTTTGAATTAAATGCCAGACATCATATTTCATTTTATCATCCTTACTGTGCTATGTATTTATATGCATATATATATGCATAAAATAAAAAAAAATTATCTGATATCTTTACTGAAAAAGCAGAATTCAGAGTTTACTAGTGACGTAGAGAATGCAGAGCAAATGCACATAACATTTCCACTGGAGAAGACAGGGCAAGTGACCTCAGTCTTCCTTTTGTAGGAGCCCTAAAGATTCAAAGCAGAGGTGGTGTTAATGTTTGGCGTTTTTTTTCTCTTAAAAAAATCCAACAAACATTTATTGAGTGCCTGCTAGGTGTGGGCACATTAGGGAATTTAGAAAAGCAGTTCCCGTGGACAAGGAGCTTACAATCAACTTGAGATATAACAAGAGTAATAATTAACAGTTGAATTGAATTTTATAGTTTACAAAGCATTTTTTTTTTCACAAACATTGTCTTAAAGCAGCCTTTTCAGGAAGATGTTAATAATTTTTGCCATTTGATATACTGCAAGGCTTTGCCCTGAGAATGTTAAGTAACTTTACCAAGTTAAGACCCAGTAAGTGGCAGTTTTCTGACTTTCTGTCCAGGGGTTCTTTCTTCTTCATACTCTTAACTGATGTGAGAATTTAGGATGGAGAGGGAAATATAGCTTAAACCAAGGAGGTAGAAGATGAGCAAAATACTGATTAGGAAGGAGAAATGAATTGGTAAAGGGACAGATAGGATTTTATAATACTAGGAGGAGAGTTGGTTTCCTGGTAAATTGGTCACTCCTGTGCCTCATAGGGGCAATCAGAAGGCTAACCTGGCCATTCTGAAGTGACAAACATCTGGGGGCTGTTCTCATAAAGATTGGGAGGATTGGTGTGGCATAGAAGGAGGACAATATTCTTTTGTCACCTACCTTATCAACCTGGATTTTTAGAGTTTGCAGCTGTGAATGCAAGGTAAGGTAAGGTTTTATTTTTTATCAAATTTGTTTGAATAGGTATAGGAACAGTGTACAAAAATTAGCAGTACACTGTAAGTAAGCTTTTCTCCCATCCTTGCCCTTGCATCTCGATTTCCAAATTCCTTTGCTAAAATCAGCCACTACTATCAGATTCTTATGTATCCTTTTAGAGCAATTCTGTGCATACCTAAGCATGTAACACATTTCTAACTTGAAATGTGTATTTCTTTGACAATAGGTATTACCACTTTAACAGCATGTAGTAACTCACTGACATATATTTGTCCCAGCTCTGCCATTCCCTAGCTTTGTGCCCTTGGGCAAAATTATTTAACCTTTCTGAATTTATTTCCTTATCTATAAAGTGGGGGATGGGTATGGTGACTGATACAACCTCATGGGGCTGTTGTGAGGCTCAAATGAGATAAAGCATGCAGACTGCATAGCATATATAGTATATTCAAAACTCTGAGTATTTCCAATTCATATCTGAAGTGGAAAAGGGCAAGATACAGAACAGTATTCTTAGAATGCCATTTGTCTGTACATCCTTTTTTTACATTTTTTAAAAATATATTTCTATTGATTTCATAGAGGAAGAGAGAAAGAGAGAGTGCACTGGAAACATCAATGATGAGAGAGAATCATTGATCGGCTGCCTCCTGCATGCCCCCTACTGGGGACTGAAACCCGGGCATGTGCCCTGACCGGGAATTGAACCTGGGACCCTTCAGTCTGCAGTCCGACACTCTATCCACTGAAACAAACCAGCTAGGGCTGTACATCCTTTTAAAAACACATTTGTTGCCGAAACCGGTTTGGCTCAGTGGATAGAGTGTCGGCCTGCGGACTGAAGGGTCCCAGGTTCGGTTCCGGTCAAGGGCATGTACCTGGGTTGCGGGCATATCCCCAGTGGGAGATGTGCAGGAGGCAGCTGATCGATGTTTCTCTCGCATCGATGTTTCTAGCTCTCTATCTCTCTCCCTTCCTCTCTGTAAAAAATCAATAAAATATATTTAAAAAAAAAATAAATAAAAACACATTTGCGCCCTAATCAGTTTGGCTCAGTGGATAGAGCATCGGCCTGCGGACTGAAGGGTTCCAGGTTCGATTCTGGTCAAGGGCATGTACCTTGGTTGCGGGCACATCCCCAGTAGGGGGTGTGCAGGAGGCAGCTGATTGATGTTTCTCTCTCATCGATGTTTCTAACTCTCTATCCTTTTCCCTTCCTCTCTGTAAAAAATCAATAAAATATATTTTAAAAACAAAACAAAACAAAACATTTGCACACGCAGAGAAAATAGTAGCTGACATTTATTGATAGCATTCTATATGCCAGGCACTGTTCTGAATTAAGTACTTTCCATGAACTACTAACTCATTTAACTCAAGAGTCCTCTGAGGTAGGTCTCACATCTAAGGACACAAAGTCTATGACAGATACAGGTTTCAAAACCAGGTTCAACCCTTGAGACTGAGAAAGGAAGCAGTAACAGTGCTGTAATGGTGACTGATACAACCTCATGGGGTTGTTGTGAGGCTCAAATGAGATAAAGCATGCAGACTGCATAGCATATATGGTATATTCAAACTTCCAAAAGGAAGCAGTTATCTTAAGAGGGAGGGAAGAGAGTTTGTAAGAAGAAAGGGAAACAAGAAAGCTAGGGTGTCAGCTGGGAGTGCAGAACAGGTGGAGTTGGAAGGTGGAAAGGAAGATTTTTTTACTTCTTTTATGCAGATCCTTTATAATGAAAGAAAAAAAATCCTATATAATAAAAGCCTAATATGCTAAGTGTCTGGTCATCTGTTCAACCAATCAAAGCATAATATGCTACTGATATGCTAAGGCCACTCAACCGCTCGCTATGACGTGCACTGACCACCAGGGGATAGACACTCCACTGGTAGGTTAGCTTGCTCCTGGGGTCTGGCCGATGGGGACTTGAGCGAGACTGGCTGGACACACCCTGTAACCCTCCTGCGGTCCCTCCCCAGCTGGCCAACCTCCTGCATCTCTCCCCAGCCCTGATCGTGCACCGGTGGGGTCCCTCAGTCTGGCTTGTGCCCTCTCACAATCTGGAACCCCTTGGGAGATGTTGGAGAGCCAGTTTCGGCCCAATCCCGCAGGCCAGGCTGAGGGACCCCACTGGTGCACAAATTCGTGCACCGGGCCTCTAGTATTTTATAAAAGGTTAAAACATTTTTACAAGTTTGAATTGGGAAAAGAAAGCCAATAAGTAACCATCAAAAATTGAAACAAAGGTTCTGTGACTAGCTTTGTACTCACATTTTCATGTGCATTTTTAATTTTTTTAAAGGATAAGTTCCCAAAAGTAAAATGACTGGGTCAAAGGATTCAATCTTTTTAAGGTTCCCAAACTGCTTTCTAGAAAGATTGTGCTAGATTATATTCCCATCAACAGTGAATGACTTTACCCCCTTCCTTTCATCACATTGGATGTTATAAATTCTTTTAATTACAAAGGTAGTAAATTCCCATTGTTTAAAAAAATTAGATTAATCAAAGAAGAATTATGCATATATACATAGCCCAAGGACACAGATAACAGTGCAGTAAAGGCCTGGGGTAGGATGAGATCTGGGTGGAGAATGGAAATTAGGAAACATCTGTAATACTCTCGGCAATAAAAATAAGTTTAAAAATAAGTAAAATTTAAAAAAATAGTACTGTTAAAATTAAAGTAGTTTAAGAAGTTACTCTCTTCACCCTGAAATCACATTCTCTAGTAATAACAGTTTGGTGTATATCTTCCCAGAGCCTTTTTTATATGTGTACAGTCTTACATGTGTACAATCTTTTTTTTTTAATATATTTTATTGATTTTTCACAGAGAGGAAGGGAGAGAGATAGAAAGTTAGAAACATCGATGAGAGAGAAACATCGATCAGCTGCCTCCTGCACATCTCCCACTGGGGATATGCCCGCAACCCAGGTACATGCCCTTGACCGGAATCGAACCTGGGACCTTTCAGTCCGCAGGCCGACACTCTATCCACTGAGCCAAACTGGTTTCGGCTGTGTACAATCTTATATATATATATATATATATATGCATACTAGAAGCCCAGTGCATGAAATTCATGCACTTGGTGGGGCCCCTCAGCCTGGCCTGTGCCCTCTTGCAGTCCGGAAGCCCTCGGGGATGTCTGACTGATGGCAGTTGGACATCCTTAGCGCTACTGTTGCACTCGCCAGCCGTCAGCCTGACTTCTGGCTGAGCGGTGCTCCCCTTGTGGGAGCGCACTGACCACCAGGGGGCAGCTCCTGTGTTGAGCATCTGCCCCCTGGTGGTCAGTACACATCATAGTAACTGGTCCTTCCATCGTCTGGCCAAAACTTGCTCTTTGACATTCCCCGAGGGGTCCGGGATTGTGAGAGGGCACAGGCCAGGCTAAGGGACCGCACCCGTGCACGATCAGAGCCAGGGAGGGACACAGGAGGTTGGCCAGCTGGGGAGGGACTGCAGGAGGGCTCCAGAGCATGTCCGGCCTATATCTCTCAGTCCTGATCAGCCAGACCCCAGCAGCAAGCTAACCTACTGGTTGGAGCATCTGCCCCCTGGTGGTCAGTGCATGTCATAGCAACTGGTCAACCGATCGACTGTCTACTCCCTGGTGTTCATTGCACATCATAGCAAGCAGTTGAGAGGCCTTAGCATATCATTAGCATATTATGCTTTGATTGGTTGAACAGCTGACTGGATGACCGGATACTTAGCATATTAGGCTTTTATTATATAGGATAAATACTTTTAAAAAACAGTGGCATCATAGTATATAGTAATGTTATGCAACTTGCTTTTGTCATTCTGTGGTATATCACAGACATTCTTTCACGTCAGTGCATACAGATAAAACTCATTCTTTTTAAGTTATGTCCCCTAAAATAAATAGAAGTGCGATTTATTTAAGGATTTCTCTTAACAAAAACCAGTTATATCTATTTTTCACAAGTATATATAAAACTGATCTCCCTTATACGTGTGTGTGTGTGTGTGTGTGTGTGTGTGTGTGTGTGATTCTATATGATAGAGTCCTAGAAATGAAGTTGCCAGGTGAAGGGGTCTATGCATTTAACATTGGAAATAACTACTGTCACATGTACCCAGTTTATGCTGCCACCAGCAGTGTATGAGAGTACCCAATTTCCTACTTATCTCATTTAATTTCCTTTATTTTATCACTAGTAAGGTTGGGCTTCTGCTACCTTTTTTAAGTCATTTATATTTCTTCTGTGAATTGCCAGTTCCTATCCTTTGCTTATTATTTCTTGAAGCTTGTCTTTTTAAAGTTGATTTGTAGTGCTCTTTATATATATATATATACTAGAGGCCCGGTGCACAAAAATTCGTGCAATTGGGGGCAGGGGTCTCTCAGCCCTCTTGCAGTCCGGGACCCCTTGGGAGATGTCCACCTGCCAGTTTAGGCCCACTCCCCAGGGGGTCGGGCCTAAGCTGGCATTCAGACATCCCTCTGGGAGCCCTCGGGGGATGTCCGCCTGTGGCTTAGGCTACGGAGGAGGCGGGAGAGGCTCCCGCCATCACCACACCACTGTGTTCGCAGACATCAGCCTGGCTTGTGGCTGAGCAGAGCTCCCCCTGTGGGAGTGCACTGACCACCAGGGGGCAACTCCTGCATTGAGAGTCTGCCCCCTGGTGGTCAGTGCGGGTTATAGCCACCGGTCGTTCTGCTGTTAGGGTCAATTTGCATATTACCCTTTTATTATATAGGATTATTCTTCTGTCACTAAATGCAAATGATTTCCCAGTTTATCATTTGTTTTTGCATTTGGTATATGGTACTTGTGCCACACAAGTTTAGTGAGATCTCTCAATCTTTTTCTTTACGGCTTCTTAGGTGTCCCAACCCTAAGATTATAAAAAATATTCTCCTTCATTGCTTCTGTTACATTTATAGTTTTTTTTTATGATTAGATTTTTAAATTCATCTCTAATTTTCCTATGGTATGAGAAATGAATCTCAATTTTTTCTAAATGTAGAGCCAACTGTGCCATTATGTCTTTCCCCTACTCATTTCAAATGACACCATTATCATAGTCTGGATCAGTGGTTCTCAACCTGTGGGTCGTGACCCCTTTGGCGGTCGAACGACCCTTTCACAGGGGTTGCCTAAGACCATCCTGAAAATCAGATATTTACATTACGCTTCATAACAGTAGCAACATTACAGTTATGAAGTAGCAACGAAAATAATTTTATGGTTAGGTCACAACATGAGGAACTGTATTTAAAGGGCCAGAAGGTTGAGAACCACTGGTCTGGATCTTCATATATGTACATGGGTCTATTTTTTTATTATTATTATTATGAAATTTCTTTTACTTCAGTATATGTGGTGAGGCTTACTGGGAATCTAAAAAGACCATAACAGCGGAAAGAGAATGCTTGAAAAGATTAGGTTTAAGTGTAGATTTTAATTCAAATGCAATTTCTATGGGACAATTTTCAATCTTGCTTTTTCTTCTGCTGATAACTTTTCCTGTGCCAGTGTTTTAACTGCTATTGCTTTACAGTGTATTTTTGCCCTGGCCAGTGTGACTCAGTTGGTTGGAGTGTCGTCCCACACACCAATAGAAGGCAGGTTCAAGTCCCTATTAGGGCACATATCCAGGTTGTGTGTCCGATTCCAGGTTAGGGAGCTGGCGGGAGGCAGCCAATTGATGTTTCTCTCTTTCCCTTCCTCTCTCTAAAATATATATGTATACACACACACACACATATAATTTTTTTAAAGATAGTCTTGTGAATTGTACTTTTACTCTTCCATGGAATCAATTTATAAGTTTTTATTTTATTGGAGTTTTGTTAAATTAGGTTAGTGAGAACTGATACCATTCTGTTGTTGATCCTGTTCATCCAGAAACATGGTCTATCTGAACATTATTGTGGGGCTTCTTTATATTTTTACTAGAGGCCCGGTGCATGAATTCCTGCATGGGTGGGGTCCGCCGGCCTGCCCCAATGGGGGTCCATCAGGCTGGGCCAGCGGGGGGAAGGGGCCGTGGGCAGTTGGCCAGCCGGCCCTGCCCCTGATCAGGATGAGGGGGCCAATCGGGGCTAGGCCAGCCAGGGGGAGGGGCTGTGGGCAGTTGGCTGGCCAGCACCACCCCTGATCAGGGTGTTGGGGGCTGATCAGGGGCCGGGCTGGCTGGGGGGAGGGCCAATCAGGGCTCAGATAAGGCTGGTTGGCTGCCTCAGTGCGCTTCATAGCCACTGGTTGTTCTGGTCGTTCCGCCATTCTGGTCTCTGGGCTCTTATATATATAAATTTTTAACACGTTGTTGGGTTTATTGTAGCTTTTTACAGCTATTTTAAGTGTGCTATTTTGAGAAGTGAAAATGATATGTCACTTAATTTATACTTGTTTGATTCTAGAGTAGTCAAACTTTCTAAAAGCATGTTTATATTCTGTGATATTTGATCATGTGTTTGATCCATTTTTCTGTTGGAGTCAATCTTTAAGAGCTTATATTATAAGGATACTAATCCTTTGTCATAGGTGCAGCAGATATTTTTTCAGTTGCCTTGTAATTTTATCAGTTTTTTTACTTTCACCAGTTTGAAAGTTAAATCTATCAATTGTGATTTGTTTTTTACTGTTGCTGTTATGAAGTCCTCTAAAATTTTATACTGAATGATTCCATATTTAGGACAGATAAATATGCCATGTGGAAAACTAAACATATTGGCCTGATAATGAAGTCAGAGTATTTGCTTTATAGATATTTAATATAGTGTTATTATAGTGTTAGTGATTATTTCATTATAAACAGAATATTATGTATATCAGATGTGATATATCAGAATGATTGAAATACTTGTTTATGATATTTCATTTTAATAATTTTTAATTTTTAGCCAGTGTAAGTAATTCTAGCAGCTTTAATTAAATTCTGTATGAAAATTGTCAGTTTGAGTGTTTAAAGTAGGTGGTATGTTCTGATATGAAATTTGCTATAGAGTTAAGATCAGAAGATATCTTTAATTGACTTGTGTGTCTTCACAAGGAGATTTATTCACATGAATTTGTCTTATTGCCTGTAAAATACTATCCACTTTTACTTTTTCCCCTTGTTTTCTCCCTCAAATCCTACAATAGTTATGTAAAATTGTATTGATGCAAACTTTATTAACTGTTGTGAAAACAGTCTAAAATTCTCAATTCCTGAAGTTTATATATTTAGGTATATTAATTGAATTACCTTTTATTACCTTTTTCTTTTTTTTTAATTCTCACCTGAGAATATGTTTTTTTTGTTTTGTTTTTGTTTTATATTTCTTTATTGATTTCAGAGAGAAAGAGAGAAGGAGAGAGAGATAGAAACATCAATGATGAGAGAGAATCATTAATCGGCTGCCTCCTGCACACCCCCCCCACTGGGGATCAACCCCCGCAACCCAGGCATGTGCCCTTGGCTGGAATCGAACCTGGGACCCTTCAGTTGAAACACAGGCATGTGCCCTTGGTTGGAATCGAACCTGGGACCCTTCAGTCCGTAGGCTGATGCTCTATCCACTGAGCCAAGCCGGCTAGGGCGAGAATATGTTTTTTTAAAATATATTTTTCAAGAGAGAGGAAGGGAGAGAGAGAAACATCGATGTGAAAGAGAAACCTTGATCTGTTGCCTCCTGCATCTGACCAAACCAAGGATCGAACCTGCAACCTGGGTATGTACCCTAACTGAGAATCAAACCCGCAACCTTTTGGTGTACAGGACAACTCTCCAGCCAACTGAGCCACCCAAGCAGGACAAATTACCCTTTTTAAAAAAATCATAATAAATATGCTTCTATTTGTAAAATAAAAATTTTCAAGTACAGTGAAGCTTTGACTTATGAGTGTCCCGACTAACGAGTTTTTTGAGATACCAGCTGTCTCTCAGCCGATTTTTTGCATTGAGTTGATAGAGTAATTTGAGTTAACAAGCTCCTTAATGAGCTCAGTCTTGGAATGAATTAAACTCGTTAAGTCAAGGCCCCACTGTATTTATTAGGAAAGATCTGCATAGAAGTTGATATGCTTTTTTCATTGAAAAAATTAGTCCCTGGAATTATAATCAATAACTAATGGTACAAAAGAAATGAAGAAGGTATTAGCTCTGTGCCTTAAAGTTTCTGTAGTTTGACCCCAAGTCAAGTGAACATTTGGTTTTTATACCTTTTTAGAACTAAATACATTGTCTTATATGTAGTAGGCCTTCAATAAATAAAATATTTGTAGTGAATAACTAAATGAAACACCTTCCATTAATGGTAGAAATTATTTTCAAATTGCTGGGAAATGCAGTTCTAAAATTTCTACATATACTTTGTTTAATCCATTAAAGTATGTACTGCTAACCTACAACATAGCTTTTCTATTGCTTACGTTAGAAATTCCTTTTATAGTTAACTAGAGGCCCGCTGCATGAAATTCGTGCATGGGGGTATGTGTCCCTCAGCCCAGCCTGCACCCTCTCCAATCTGGGACCCCTCAAGGGCAGTCGGGCATCCCCCTCACAATCCAGGACTGCTGGCTCCCAACCGCTCACCAGCCAGCCTGCCTGATTGCCCCCAACCACTTCTGCCTTCCAGCCTGATCACCCCTAACCACTCCCCTGCCAGCCTGATCGATGCCTAACTGCTCCCCTGCTGGCCTGGTCGCCCCCAACTGCCCTCCCCTGTAGGCCTTAGTCACCCCTCAACTGCCCTCGCCTGCAGGCCTGGGTCCTCCTCATTTGCCCTCCCCTGTAGGCTTTAGTCACCCCCAACTGCCCTCCCCTGCAGGCCTTGGTCCACCTCAACTGCCCTCCCCTGCTGGCCATCTTGTGTCCACATGGGGGCGGCCATCTTGTGTGTTGGAGTGATGGTTAGTTTGCATATTACCTCTTTATTAGATAGGATACTTGTTTAATTACTTGTTCAGTTAGTTCATTTGTAGATGATTTCCTTGTTAAATTTGATCATTTCATTTTCATGATAGTTTACAGAACTAGCTGTCTAGAGCAGTACTGTCCAGTAGACTTTTCTGTGATAGAAACATTCTGTCTGTGATGTCCATTAGAGACACACCTTGCCACATGTTTTCAAGGCAATTGAGAAACTGAAGGTTTAATTCTATTTAATTATAAATGACTTAAATTTTAAAAAATCTCATGTTGCTAGTAGCTACTATATTATACAGCACAGATATACCTACTTTATGTTCATTTAGTTTTCCAAGTTGTTCTAAGTTTATTTTCTAGGTAAGTTCTGATTTCACCAACAGTGTGAGGTAAGACTCTGAAACCTATGGTAAAAAAAAAAAAATGAGCTAATTCTAAAAATTAATTTATTAGAGTTTAGAGATGTTTACTGAATTATGTAGACAAGATCACAAAACCCATTTTTATAGAATTATAAGTTCAATGAAATAATTTTCAATTATTATAATAAAAGTATTTTTGTTTGATTTTTTTGCATTTATGTGAAACTTTAGGTTGCTATAATTGAACATATCACAGACCATTTCTCCTTATTTCCAAAGGCAGTTTTATTCTAAGGAGAAACCTATGATCTAATGCTCATGAACTAATGCTCATTTTAAGATTGGTCCATGTAAAGTTTTTGTTCATTTTTAAACAGCTGATTTAGAAGAAAGTTTTAATGAACATGAACTGGAGCCCTCATCACCTAAAAGTAAAAAGAAAAGTCGCAAAGGAAGGCCACGAAAAACTAATTTTAAAGGGCTATCGGAAGATACCAGGTCCACATCCTCCCATGGAACAGATGAAATGGAAAGTAGTTCCTATGTAAGTAGAAAAATGCTTTATTCTTACTTTTTGTTGCATTATGAATATTTCATTTAAACTGTGTTTATAGGTAAAATTCCTCATTTGAAATGTTAACTAAGCTTGAGGTTACTAATAGCATATTTTCATGGATTTTTAAAAAAGTTTCTTTCTCTTTTCATTTGCAGAGAGATAGGTCTCCACACAGAAGCAGCCCTAGTGACACCAGGCCTAAATGTGGATTTTGTCATGTAGGGGAGGAAGAAAATGAAGCAAGAGGAAAGCTGCATATATTTAATGCCAAGAAGGCAGCTGCGCATTATAAGTGTATGGTAAGCATAGTTTCTTTTATGTGCTTTTAAACCCGTTTTTTGAAAAGCATTTAGCTAGTAATCAAGTATGGCACTTTCCCCCCAGCATTAGTATTTTATAATTATGAATAGTACTAGAGGCCTGGTGCTCGACATTTGTGTCCTGGCACAGAGGGGGGGAGGAGGGGTGGGATCCCTCAGCCCGGCCTGCACCCTCTCGCAGTTCGGGACCCCTCAGAGGATGTCCGCTTGCCAGGTTAGGCCCGCTCCCCGCCATCGCCACTGTGCTTGCCAGCCAGAAGCTGGGCTCGCTGCTCCTTAGCATGAACCCGGCTTCTGGCTGAGCGGCGCTTTCCCTGTGGGAGTGCACTGACCACCAGGGGGCAGCTCCTGCATTGAGCGTCAGCCCCCTGGTGTCAGTGCGCATCATAGTGACTGGTCGTTCTGCTGTTTGGTCAATTTGCATATTAGGGTTTTGTTTCATAGGCTATCCTGTAGTCCCACATCTTCATAAAACAGCTTTTAAAAAATATGTAGCCTCTATAATTTAGTAGGATTTAAATCAATTCTGATTATACTTATCATATTCTAGATAATCTATAATTAACACAAAACTGTAAAACTTTCAGCTTTATAAACTTGTTATGAAAGATATATTCAGTCTCCACTATAACCAAGTAAATGCCTCTCTTATTATACCTCATACACTGTATTGCAGCTATTTATGAACCTCTCTTCCCTAATAGACTCTTAAATTCTTTGTGGATAAGAACTATCTTATCGTTGCATCCTTAGTTATAGGTCTGAAATATAAATACACATAAATGTTTATTATTTAGATAGATTGTGTTGAATTACTCATCCCATACATGATTAGGTTCTAAAATATATATTATTTATACCAGAAGTTCTTAACTTGAGATGCATATTAGATTTACCTGGGAGTTTTTTCCAAAATATGTATCTCTGGAGTAGATCCCAAACATGTCTTATTTGGGGGAAAGAAATCCTCAGGTAATACTGATCTGCATCAATGGGTGAAATTTGCCAATTGAAACTATTTCTTAAAACTTTGTCTAAATGTAATAGTTGAGATGACAGTGTGACACTGTTGAAATCTACATTGTTTAATAAAGTATTTGATCTTGGCTCCATACTGGCAACATTAGTTTTATTTCATTCTTTTTATTTTGGGTTATATTTCAATCAAACATAGTAATATATTAAAAATATTTGAATCAGTAATTGATTATTAAGGAAAAGTCCTCTTTCTCAGGACATTGAAATAATGTAATACATTCTTATTATGTTTAATCTTTTTCTAAAAAGGATTCTGAATATTAAATGTTCTTTCATTTTTTTCTTCTCTAGTTATTTTCTTCTGGCACAGTCCAGCTCACAACAACATCAAGAGCAGAATTTGGAGATTTTGATATTAAAACTGTTCTGCAGGAGATTAAGCGAGGAAAGAGAATGGTCTGTGGTTTTATATTTATGCTATGCAACGTTTCTCTTCTGATGTTCTGCTTTAAATATAGAACACTTCTAAATTTATCCAGCCATCAAAAAATTTAATATAAAGTAGTTAAAGCACAGTATCTATTTGACTTATTTGTAATATAATAAAGGATGATGATGTTACTGAAACTTATTCCTTTTTCTATGTAACTTCATTACTTAAGAGAATTATAATGAGATTTATTTTTCAGGGTATTTGAGAGTCTTTTAATAAAAAATGATGTGAATGTAATGCTACTTATTAAGTTTAAAGTGTTAATATTGTTTAAGCTTGCCTAAAGAAAAATTCCAAAACCCCAATAGAGCATTGAGAACCTCCCCATGTTGTAATTCATTTTTTTTATAAAAGGAAGAGTTTTTTCAGAGCCTTCTGTTTAGTTAAAGTTCACATACATAGTATGTTTCCTAAAATGTTTATCAAAACCTTAAAGTTTTCTTTAAAATGGGCCTGAGTCTCATGTTTTTAAGTATACTGAATTACTAATAAATAGCTTTAAGTAATATCGGCATCTTTATTCATCATTCCTTTACAGTTTATGAATATTATAAAATATCAATGGAATGCAAAATCTTTTCATTAAGAAAGCAATTACCTCTAGAAATGACTTTAATTTTTGAAATTTTTTTAATTGTGAAAATTTTCAAACATATCAAAATTAGAAAGATTAGTAACACACGTCTATCCATCACCTTGACTCATCAGTTATCAAGAATTTGCGGCACTCGTTTCATCTATGCCTTTTAATCTTGTTGCTTGAAGTATTTCAAAGCAGAGCTGAGACTTGATATCATTTCACCTCTACATATTTCAGTATGTATCTCTTAAAAGTTGGACATTTTCTTACCTAACCACAATGTCATTATTCTTTATAAATTAACAATGAGTCCTCAGTGTCATTTAATACCCAGTTTGTATTTGTATTTCCCCAGTTGTCTCAAAACTATCTTTTTAAAATTCATTTGCGTTAATCAGAACCCAAAGGAGGCTCATACATTACATGTGGTTTTTATACATTCCTTCAGTGATCCAGGGCACACCCTCTTCCCTGTCTTTGTTGTTTCTGGTTTGGTTTTGTTGTATGCCATTGACTTGTTGAAGAAACTTAATTGCCTTGTAGACTATCCCACATGCTTTTATTTGTCTGTTTGCTTTTTCATGATGCCATTTACCTTGTGCCTCTATTTGCTAGATTTTCTTTTAAAATGAAGTTAGATGTAAAGTCTTGATTAGATTCAGTTTCAGCATTTTGGGGGGTAAGAACTACTTTACAGGTGGTACTATATCATCCATATTTTATCACATCAGACAACTCATAATGTCTGATCTTTGCATTCAGGCAGTGAATCTGATCCCTCTGTTTTGAAATTCCCCTTCAGTCTTTCATCTAGTGGTTTCAAACATTGATGATCTTTGTCTGAATCCATTAGGAATGACCATTTGTTTAGGGAATTACACTTTTGAAGTTTAATTCACACTTTTGAAGGTGTGAAGACTGTTGATGTTCTCTCTTCCATTTAAATCAATTTCAGTTTATTTATACTTCAATTACACTTTTAAAAATGAAACTTCTTTAAAACAATGTATAGACTAAAAAAGGGGAAATAATTTCATCATATCATACAGAGCAATGTTGTTGTGTCATATAGCTAAAGTCCAAATAGGGATAATAATTCAGTTCTTTTGACCAACTTATTTACCTCTGCACTATTGAATGTTAAGGCAAGCAATAACCTAGCATTTCCCCAAGTGTGCTCCAAAGGAAATTAGCCCATCAAGATGCTCCCTCAGCCCTCCAAAAATAAGAGTATCTGGAGTTCAGTAAACTTGGGAACTGTTTACTGTACCCTCCTTCCTGGAGAAAACATTGTGAGAAGTCCTTCCATGGAACAATCTGTTTAAAACTAACATTTCTCAAATTTCTTTGACTATGACATCCTTTTGTCATCAGTCACCTTTTAATCTCTAACATTCTTAAGGCAATTCTGATCTAGGCCAGATCGAGGTCTTGAAAATACTTCAGCTCTTTCAGTGTCCCTCTGCCCTTTTGCCTACTTGGTAGCAATCCCTCTCTGGGGGAATTGCTTCCTTATCTTCTCATTCCATAATAGGAAAGGAACTGATCTCAGGGAAGAAAAGAAGCCGACCACTAAAATATAGAATACCATTCTTTTTGTGTTTGGCAGTATTAAGAAGTGTCTAATTTATGTCTATATGTCATATCTCTAACAGGGGATGACTTAATATTAGAAAGTATATCAAAGTATGGTTGAAATTGCTGCATTATTTGATATATTGCTATATAAGTTCAGTGCATTACTTTTTAATAGAAAATTGGCTGTTTTCTTTGTAAGCTGGAATGTTTGGCTGAAATATGGCTAAAATAGAAAAAAATGAGATTGCATAGAGTTTGAAATACTGCTTATGATTATTCTTTCTCTTCCCTTAAACAGAAATGTACACTTTGCAGTCAGCCCGGTGCTACTATTGGATGTGAAATAAAAGCCTGTGTTAAGACTTACCATTACCACTGTGGAGTACAAGACAAAGCTAAATACATTGAAAATATGTCACGAGGAATTTACAAGTAAGAGAACAATTGTCCATTTTCCATTGTCAGTAAGTAACTGCCCTTAAATAGATGGCATTAGTTTACTTAATCACTATTTTTAGGTGGTATTTAGCAAAGTATAGAATACTGAGGATTCTGTATAAGAAATGAGTACTGCAAATAGCATTTTCCTCTAACTACGCATCCCTGAATTAGCATTCATTCAACTTGTATTTATTATGCTTACTATGTGCCAGGCATTGTACCAGGATTTGAGCATACAATAATGATCAAAACAGACATGGATTGTGCCTTCATGAAGCTTACAGTCTAGTGAGAGAGACATATTAATTCTTTGGCCACATAGCTGAGTACACCATTACAAACTACATAAGTACTATAAAGGATACATTACCAAGCCCTGTGAGAACACATAACAAGGAGGACCTAACCTAGTCCATAGTGGGAGAGTGTTTAGGAATTTCCTTAAGGACATAGTGCTTGAACTGAGATACGAAGGGTGAAAATGAATGTGGGGGTGTTGGGAAAGTGTTGTAGGCAGAAGCAAGAGTACAAATGGGGAGGTGAGTTAGGAGGCTACTGCTGAGGGTCTAGGTGACAATTGTTGGGAGCTTAGAATAGGATAGGGTTATGAAGATACAAGTCAAAAGATACTCAGAGAAGAATGATGAAAGAGTAAACTTTGACGGTTTGAGATTATAAGCTACCCTCTTTTTTATAAGTCTTCCATGTGCTGCATTGGGCTAGTGTTATCAATGTGCATCTATAATGGTTCCATGTATTTAATTGAATGGAGAATAAGTTGGTAGGGATCCCTGAATTTTTTATTTGCCTGTGCAAATTATAAAGCACTTCCTTACTCTCATATTCTCAGTATGCAATGAACCAGTGACTCAAGGTTTACTCTTTTGTGTACAAAACAATTTACATAAACAATCACCGTGTCATTTGAGTTTCTGCATGAGGTGCTAATGCTGTATTATAAAATTTGCAAAACCTTCTTTAATAATAAAGGCACAGATGATTTTCAAGTGAGTTTTATAAAGCCTTTAAGGAACAAATAATTCCAGTGTTATTTAAAGAGGTCCACCCAGCACAAAGCGAAAGATGGAAAATCTCTTGGTTCATTTTGTGAAACTTGCATAATTGTGGCACCAAAATTGACAAAAAATAACATTTAAAACAAAACAAAAACAATAGACCATTTTATAAATATATATATACACCAAAATCCTAAACAAAATATTATAAAATCAAGTGCTGTTTTCTAACAATTTAAAGACTGTTCAAAATTAGGCAGTATATTAATGTGGTCCATTATAATTAATAAAGAATAATCCTATCACCTCCTGGTGGATAGTGAAAGAACATTTGATACCATTTAATATCCATGAATTTTAAACTTAACAAGAGTGCTCTTGATAAGCTAGGAGTCTTATTAGAATGTTTATGAGAAAAAAACAGCAAATAGCTTATTTAGTGTTAAAGGGACAATGGTCCTTATTCATGGCTGAGCCTCAGAATCACCTGGGGGTGGATAGGGCCTTCTTTAGAAATGTTCTTTGCCTGGACCCCACCCTCAGAGATTTAAATTCAGTAGGCAGAGACCCAAACTATGTATTTTTGTGACTCCCCAGGTGATTCTCATGTTCATCTCTAATTGAAAACCACTATACTAACATACTTTCATTCAAATCAAGAACAAGACAAGGTGCCAACTACCAGCATTGTTTTTAGTGTTCTTCTGGAGTGTTAAACCAGTGTAACAAGAATAGGAAGAAAAATGTATAATAAATATTGTGAAGGGAAAAAGCTGTTGGTGTTTTTGATACCATTGTCTACCAAGAAAATCCAAAGGAATCAACTCTGAATTTATTAAACTTAATTGCTCAGTAAGGTTAATGCATATGAGGTGAATTTTTAAAAACAATTGCAATAAAATCTAGTTAGAAATGTAAAAGAAATAGCCATGGGTTGGTTATAAGCATGTGAAAAACTGTTCAACCTTATTAGTAATTAAGGAAATGCAAATTAAGATAAGATCTTAGCAATTTTTGCCTATCAGATGGGCAAAGATTAGTAGGATTCATATTAGCTACTGTTAGCTAGGTTCTAGAGACACAGGCATTCTCAAGGGATGTTCAGGTAGAATGTAAATTGGTACAACTTTTTAGGAGAGCAGTTTATTATTGGAGACCAAACCTTGAAATAATGCATTTGCTGCTAGTCTATTTATAGGGATTTATCTCAGGGAAGTGAGCAGATAATATAGTACAAAGATATATGTGCAAGAGTGTCATTGTATTATTATTAATGATTGCTGCCATATCCACTAGGGCCGTGGTCGGCAAACTGCGGCTCACGAGCCACATGTGGCTCTATGGCCCCTTGAGTGTGACTCTTCCTAAGCCTTAGGAGTACCCTAATTAGGTTAATAACAATTTACCTACCTATATAGTTTAAGTTTAAAAAATTTGGCTCTCAAAAGAAATTTCAGTTGTTGTCCTGTTGATATTTGGCTTTGTTGACTAATGAGTTTGCCGACCACTGCACTAGGGCATTTTAGAATCAACTATACTAAGGACTGACCAGGTTACCATAGGTGGCATCAGTCTACTCAAGACAGGAACTGTAGCAGGCCAGGAGGGTAACATCAAATATTCCACTTCCGTGGGAGTCCTTGCAGTAGTCAGAATAGCAGTATAGCTCAGGACTAATAAGACCTGATCCACATGGAGTGGTCATGGGATCCACCACCTTGGCTTAAAAGCCTCATACCCCATCATAGCCAGTGCCTCTTATAAGTTATATAGGGATAGGTAATTTTCAGGTTATATCATAAAGAGGACCAAAGATGGCTTCTTATCAGAATATTTATAATTCTCCCAATGAAGATAGAGTCTACCAATTTGAGGGTAACATAGCTTAGTGAAATAGTTGACACACCCATTTTTCAAAGTTGCCAGTGGAACAGAGCCAGAGAGTTAACCAAAGGTTAAATTCTCATTCAGAAAGGGAAAAGATTTTTGTTAATCTTTTACCCTCAATAGCAAAATAAAATAAACCGGAATGTTCATCAGGAGACTTAATAAATTTTAGTTCATGCATTTAGTGGAATACTATGCCGCAATTAAGGAATGAAGTAGCTCCATGTATAGAGTTGTAAAGAGGTATTTCTGTGATAGAGTAAGGGCGGGATAAGTTGTAGATGTGTACAATATATGTGTATATTTTCATTTACATAGAAAAATGTTCTGTTTATTTAGTAAACAGTTGTTACCTCTCATTCATTGCAGAGGGATGGACGTGAAGAGGCAATTTTATAGTCTCTTTTATACTGTGGTATTTGGATAGTTTTATGAGTAATACATCATTATTTAAAGTAGCCATTAATATTTTAAAATAACAAACCCATCTTAAACATCTAAAATTTGATATATGGAGAATTTTTATATTTTAATTTTATTTAGGTATTTGTTATTATAAGAGTTACCTGTTTTTATTTTGGAAAAAAATAGATAAGGAAAAACACTTAATGTCAACTTTAATTCTGTCACTAGAAATAACAATTTTAAATCTTGGAATACTTTACTCTGACATTTGTGTGATCATAAATGTGTGCATATTTATAAAAACAAGATTTTATTTTATTTTTTTATTTTTTTTAAAATATATTTTATTGATTTTTTACAGAGAGGAAGGGAGAGAGATAGAGAGTTAGAAACATCGATGAGAGCGAAACATCGATCAGCTGCCTCCTGCACATCTCCTACTGGGGATGTGCCCGCAACCCAGGTACATGCCCTTGACCGGAATCGAACCTGGGACCTTTCAGTCCGCAGGCCGACGCTCTGTCCACTGAGCCAAACCAGTTTTGGCAAGATTTTATTATACTGTTTTATAATCTGTTTTCCACTTACTATCCCCAAGACATTTTTTCTGTGACATTAGTTTGACATCATCATTTTAATGGTTGCATGATATTCCGTTGCATGGGTATATCAGATTGTTTAATCAACTCCTTTCTTAGACATTTGGGTAGTTTTTACTTTTTAACTCTTAGAAAACCATGTTGCAGTGACCATCTCTAAACAAAAATATTTGCACTGGGATCCATGATGATTTGAATGGCTCTTTTTATTTTTTTTTTACATTTAAATTTGTTTCTAAAATCTACTTATGTGGATTCCAGATTATTTTATCATAGAGACCATTGAGTTCAAATGATAGTCCATATATATATACAGTACTTTAGGGAAAGAAGCATAGACAAATAGGAAATACAAGGAGGAATATTTCTGAATGAAGTGGCTTCATTCTGTGTGGCTTGTTTTACCAGCCTTTTCTGGATCCTGAATATATTTATATTTAAAGGGCAAAGGAAGATTATATAGTTGCCAGGGCTGACCAGCAGACCCTGAGCTACGGATAAATGATTGGATGAATGATTACTCTGACACACGTTTCTGTGAAAGAGAGGGCTAAGGGACTGCCTGGCTAAAGGAACCAGACAGCCACGTTCACCTTTACTGTAGGCTTTTACTGTAGCAACAGCTTGAACTAAAATTAACTTCTAAATGCTATCAGCAGGGTAAATATTGTTGAGAAAACACATGCATCTGCAGTGTCCTTTAAGCAAGGATGTCTGGAGTCTAAACATAAAGATTCCAGTAAAGCACCCACAGGCTCAGACTTGTTTGGAAAAGTCAAGGCAGGGTCTGCCACCTTCGGCAAGGTTCCCCTAGAGGCCTCTGACCTTTCGAAGAATCCTCCTTACAGACTTCCAACCAAGTCCCATGCTTCCCCTCATATATAATGATTGTTTTTAATCCTATTTTATTATCTTTATTATATTTTTAAACTATTTAAATATGTATTTTTTAAATTTCAGTCTCCCACCATAAAAAAGTAAGTTCTGTGACAGCAGTGATCTTGTTTGTCCAATCGACAGCTGTGGCCTTGATGTCTAGATTGGTGAAGGACATGTAATGGGCCCATGGGAAATAGTACTTGAGTGAAAAATAATCCCATAAAAAGATTAAAATTTGTTCTAATAACAAAGGGCTTATCCTTTTAGATAAAACTCTATTATAAAAATTTTGAAAGTATACAAAAATAGGATCCTACATCAACTCCCTATCTCAGGAGTACTAAGTTATTGTTATAGTTGTTTCATCTATGATTTAATATACCCAGATTAAAGCATATTATCTGGGGCAGCAGTCACCACCGGTGGTCTGCAGACCACTGGTGGTCCGTGAAGTCCAAAAGGTTAGCGACCACTGATCTGGGGTATATTAAAGCAGAATCCCAGATTTCGTTATTTTATCCCTACATACTTCAGTATGCATCTCTTTAAAATATGGGTGTTCCTTACTTAATCACTATGCCATTGTCACACTTTTTAAAATAAGTTCTTCGCATCATCTCATATTCAGATCACATTTCTCCAATTGTCTTAAAAGTATCTTCTTAGATTTGCTTTGCTCAAATCTCAATACATACATTGCATTTGATGGATGTGTCACTTAAGTCTCTCTTAATTTAGAGAAATCTCTGCTCCATGTCAACTTTTGCCCCTACTTGTTGAAGAACCTCAATAAGTTGTCCTCTAAAAGTCTTACATTCTAGATTTTTCTATTTGCTTTTTTAAAAAAATATTTTTTTATTGATTTCAGAGAGGAAGGGGGAGAGAGAGGGAGAGAAAGAAACATCAGTGAAGAGGGAATATCATTGATTGGCTGCCTCCTGCACACCCCACACTGGGGATCGAACCCGGGCATGTGCCCTGACCAGGAATCAACCTGTGACCTCCTAGTTCGTAGGTCAACGCTCAGCCATTGAGCCATGGCCAATTGGGCTCTATTTGCTTTTTTAATGAGGCTATTGCCTCATTTCTCTACCCGTCCATATTTCCCATAAACTGTAAGTTGGTTCAGAGGTTTAATTGTATTCAGGTTATATTTTGGGGAAGATACTTCATAGCTGTAATATGTAGGAATCTCACTCTTGGTATTTGAACTCATGATTCCCAATGTGCAGTGTTTGAAGAGTACAAATTCTCCATAGTTCTTTGGAAAAATTTTGAGAATAAAGGAGTAATGAACAAAACTAGGTCAGAAGTCAGTTGTTATTGTTGTTCCCCCACAACCCCATGCCTATCTTTTATTCTATGCACATGTTAGAAACTTCTCATGTTAAACTCAGTTCTAGATCATTTGTGGCTGATGAATTCCTATATGATCATCTTTTATCCATTTCTGACCACAAGGGGGCATCCACTGAACATTTTTTAAGAATTATTCTGTCTTCTCATCCTGTATACAGTCATCTGCCACCTAAGGACATGGATATGTTCTGAGAAACGGGTGGCTAGGCAATTTCATCTTGTACAAAAATCATGGACTGCACTTATACAAACCTAGATGGTATAGTCTACTACACACCTGGGTTATATGGTATGGCCTATTGCTCCTAGGCTACAAGCCTGTACAGCATGTTACTCTACAAAACAATACAAGAGAAAATGATGCAATCAAGAGACACTGTAAACGTGAGATGTATGATGAGGCAGTTGCCTGCGTAATACAACTTACTATTTTACAGCAAACTTTCTTTTAATAAGTGGAAAGAGTATAGTCTAAATTAACAATAAAAAGTATAGTATAGTAAATACAAAAACCAGTAGAAGTCCTTTATTATTATCAATTGTTAAGTACTGTACATAATTATGTGCTATATTTTTATACAGCTGGCGGCACAGTAAGTTTATTTACACCAGTATCACCACAAATGTGAAGAATGTGTTGCATTATGATGTTATGGTGGCTATGATGTCACTAGGTAATAGGAATTTTTCAGCTACATTATAATCTTATGGGAGCACCTTCCTATATGTGGCCTGTCATAGACTTAAACATTGTTATGCAGCACATGATTGTAATTTACCTAAAACTGAGCTCAGATCAGCCCATTCTTTGATTATAGTAGGGTTGGTTAGCTATAAAAAAAATATATTGGTACATATACATTAAAGTGGCCTAAATCCTGGTCCAAAATCACCTGCATTGCCATTTTCATAAAAAAAACACAAAGAATTTTAGTTATACTGTATCTTCTGAGTCCAAATAAAAGATTGTTGGAACTACATGATGTCAAAGTATCACTTCAGAGATTATTTACTAATTTTAAAGGGGAAAACCTATCTTTACAATGGATCACTCTGGCTGTCACCACCACCTTAACCAAATGATCAAACAGCATCACTAAAATGGAACATTCTGAAATTACATGCCTCCTGAAGTATGCAGGATTGCATACAAAAAGTTGAACCTAAAGCTAACCAAGCCCTTGGGCTTTATTTCTAGTTTATAGGAAATATGGTGTGAGGGAGAACCAAATAACAGTACCACGATTAGACAAATCCAGAGTGTGGTATAGCTGACAAGGTATCTAATCTAACTCTTCTCAAAAGAGTATCATAGGGGAAATTTTTTAGAGGAACCAATCTAGATTAAAAGAGACATAGCCAAATGTAGTTCCTGGAAAACTGTCAGGTGATCCATAAAGTTATTCTAATGAAGACTAGGACACTAATAATGAAAAGGCATTTGAAGAGTTTGAATAAAATTGTCACATGAGATCTTGAACAGAAAGTAATCTATATATATAAAAGCCAAGCGACCAAATGACCAATCGCTATGATGTACACTCCGGCGGCCAACCAGCCCAATGGGGGCCCCAATTGCCCCCCCCTCCACAACCTCCCACAGCCCCTCATCCCGGCTGGCCAACCGCCCACGGCCCCTCCCCTCTGGCAGGCCCCCTACCCCCATTAGTGATGTGTTGGCCGGCCAACTGCCCGCAGCCCCTCTCCCTGGCCGGCCCCAATCAGCCTCCATCAAGGCGGGCCGGCCAGACCCCACCCATGCATGAATTCATGCTCCAGGCTTCTAGTTATATATAATTTCCTGGAATGTGCTTTTAAATAATGAATATGAAACATTACAGAATTTGAGTGTTCATCTCTATACCTTAAAATTGATATTTTCAAGTTGGCCAAAACTTTGTTTTTATTTCTTTAGCCTTAAAACTTTTAAAATTTTATTTTTAATTACAGTTGACATGCAATATTATTTTATATCAAAAACTTTGGTTTTAATTTCATTGGGGAAAATGATAAATTGCTTTATATTTGGGTTTATTTGATAGCTTTTATCCTAAACCAAAGGTTTTATTTCAGATGAACTTTTAATATCTCATTAATAGAGTACTTTCCTATCTTTTAGATAGAAATGGACCTGTATGTAACTAATTGTGAAGTGTTTTTAAGGGTGAATGAGGAAACTCATATTTTAAATGGGCACCAACCTCATCCACTAATGACATAAATATATATCATGAACAGAAGCAAAACAATTTGAGATTTTTTTATCCTTCATCATTGTAGACTATATTGTAAAAATCATAGTGGAAATGATGAAAGAGATGAAGAAGATGAGGAACGAGAGAGTAAAAGCCGGGGAAGATTAGAAATTGATCAGCAACGACTAACTCAGCAACAACTTAATGGAAACTAGGTATGAAAGTTAATTATATCGGATCTGTTGTCAGAATACAATACACATTGATAAAAACATGTTGAAGTAATGGTGTGCGGTATGATTTTTTTAATGCTATTATGTTTAGTTGAGCATGTCACTAGAATGCTGAGGATTGTGTGAGCTTGCATAGTTTTTTAAACTAGCAGATTTTGTAACAGTAAAAACAAGCTATCTACTTTATCAATAAATGTAATTGTAATGTCAAGTCAGTAAAATATCCTCCCTCCTCAATAACATTATATTTATTGTGTTCCCCTCAAGCATCATATTTTACATTTTTTTATCATCTTTTAAACAGGTTCATGGGACAGAGTTAGAAAACTGGGAATGAATATGACATCCATAACTACTATTCTCTTTTCACTGTTTTCTAAAATCAAAAAGGGTTTGTAACTTTTTGCTGCCCAACTCTTAGATCCTTCATTGAACTGCCTAAAAACGTCTTGTTTGTTTTATGAGCCTTCCTCACTAGATGGCAGAGTTTGACATGTTGATATTACATAGCTGTAGTTTGCAGTTTCTGGGAAGCAATTGAAACACTATTAACCCTGTGTATAGTGTCAACAGTTAAAGCAGATATTGCAATGAAGTAAGCTATATTTCTGTACTGAACAAAGTTCTGTTTAGAGTGTCTGAGTTTGTTTAGTGGATTCATACTCAAGGGAAAGCATAAGCAAATTTCACTTTACAGTGCAAACACACCTCTGGTCGCAACACATGGGAATTTGTGAATTTTTTTTCACACTCAAGTAATGAAGGCTAGAAATGAAGAGAACTTTCTTTTTCTTTTGGCTTTGACAGCAACTGCTAAATATTTCTTCCAAGAAGTGTGCTAAAGCATTTCATTTGGTTCCTGTAAAGTTGTTCTCACTGACCAGCATGGACTCAAGCAACTGGTGATTATAAGCTATGAGCTCCAGTGCTTATGCCAAAATCCTCTTCACAGTAAACCTCTTCTTTTTTCATGTTATACAAAGAGCTTCTAGCAAAATTATTGGATCCTTTCAAGTTTAAACTAACATTTGGCAACAGCAAATTAAACCTCTTTAAGATTTAAAGGGTTACCACTCACTAAGGACTTTAGCTACCATGTCTGAAACCCGTTCCTTTCAAGTGCCGTGTTGTGTGGAACACTTCATATACTGGCCCAAAGTATGTAAGGAGGTCTCATGTGCTCTAAGAGTAAAAAACAGTCTTTGCATTAAACAGTATTTATTTTTTAATTTTGTGACCACTATGTTAGAAACTTTATTTAATATTTTTTTAATGTTTTCATTCAGTGCTTTGCTTATCTATTAAATTGGCTTTTGTGCCCTGCTTTTCCTCTAGTAGGGCTCGGCGTTGTTTTATGGATCATCAGGATTGTTTCTCAAAGCCTAAGAATCCAGCCTTTTAGAAAGGATTTTCACACTGGCATTTCTAGCTAGTGATACTTTCTTCCATTTATCTTCTGAAGCACATTTATATATTTCTTTATGTCAAAACCAAAAACTTTAGTTGTGATCTGCCTAATATTACCATAACACCTCATTATCAAGGGTAGGGATTTCTGAATGATTAGTTAACCTACCACATTAAAGCAAATTAGCAAACAAAAAAATCATGTTAACATGACTGTGCATCAAGATATTTTGTATCTTATGGGAAACCATTTTTAAGATATAACAGGTGGAAAATTACACTGTGCTTAATGACTGATTTTTTTTTAACTGATAGTCCCTTAAAGACACATTTGTCAAGTGTGTATTCACACATTTACTTAAATCAAGGGACTCCATGATTGCTTTATTTTAACCATTTTTTATTATTTTTAGAAAGAAACTAGCTTTAGTAGTGGGTTGCTCTCCCTATATGTTTTGCTCTTCTTGCTCTAAATATGCCATTGGATTTTTTTATGTGTATGTGATGAATTTACAAAATTCACCATGACTTGAAGTGCAACGACAGATCAAGATGTTTGTTTACCAAGCTATGTGACTTTTCCCAAAGGATCTGTACTTTATTTCCTTACAGCAGCTTGAAACTCATTATTTTAAATCTTTGAATCACTGTGTCTAGATCCTTTTTACATTGTATGCCATCGATTTACCCATGAAACAATAGAGCACCTTCATTTTTGGACAACTACTGTAATGATGTTTTTAGGAAAAATGGAAGGTGCCAGGGGTAATAATGGCCAGTCAATAATCATGTAGTGAACTTCAAATACTATAGCTGTTAGTTGATGGATTTGTTATGTAATCCAGTGTATGATTTTGTATGAGTTTGTTCAACCCTTTCTCTGCCACTAGCAACCAGAATAGCACTTTACCTTTTGGTTGGCTAGGTAAGTGGCTGGCTACCTATTTTTCTCACTGTGGTGTGATTGGCTAAATAGTCTTTCATTAAAAGTTGAAATGTAAATTGAAGTCACATGAAAAACTCAACTTTGATTGTAAACCTCCGATATTTTTATTTTCTATCCATATTTGTCACATGCTGAGTAAAAGTGCCTTACAATGTAAAAATTGTACAGTACTTATGTTCCCAAGTAGCATCATCATCTTCTGGGTAGTACATTGTGGTATGAATATTTAGAAAAATGGACCTCAGCAGTGTATTTACTGTTCATCTCTTAAGTCCTTAACTGTAGTTTTAATAAGCATGACATTATTTGATAAGTATATGACATTTACATCATTTCAAAAAATACTGCCATGACTGTGTTTTATGCATATTTTAGCTTGAAATTTTAAAGCAACTTTTCTTTTTTCCTTTTTTTCCTATTTTTGTTTTGTTTTTGTTATTGATATTAAACAGTGTAATCTTTGCAAGCGTATATTGAAGATTATTCTGGGGCATTTATTGCCTTACCAGAAATGTTAGTAAGAAATGTTCTTTAGAGTAGAAAGATAGACTTGAGTTTCTATACTTTAATAAGAACTCTTTGTTCCTGGGGTGAGGGGGGGAAGTGAATTTTACTTTCATCTCAATTTATTAAAAACCCACAACTGATACATTTTATTTCAAAAGTCAGCAATTTTAGAATTTCAGATAGTACTTGCTCAGGAGTACATGCTACTCAAGATGTTAAGAGAATAACAAGCTATATAGATCTACTGTTGAATCAGAATCTATGTACTTGAACAAATGTGTGAATCTTAAATATCTCAAAGCAAAAGAAAAGTGTTCTTCCAGAATGTTGCTTTTTTTTAAAGCGTTCAAGTTAGACCAAGGCATACAGTTTTGTTCTAACAGACATTTAGGTTAATTGTAAAGATAAGGAATGCATTAGGGGTCAAAATCAAACATTCCTCTCTTGTTATGTATATTTTGTTCCTGTTATATTGGCTTTATTTTCAAAATTGTAGTTTGTAGCACTAGCTTCCTTTTATTGGTATTGCATATACTATTCATTCAATAAATGAGTTAATGACTTTCATGTTCGTATGTATGTCTTTTTTGTGAAAGGGTATAATGAAGCTTATTTGTAACAGCAATAGTATTGTGTTCCTTTTAGTCTTGCTTTATTGAATTTGAGTTTAGTTCAAAGTTTCACAACATAAAAGGTTTTATCATGGAGAGACAGCAATCTTTCAAATACAATAGAACTGCATTACATCTTAGTTCTCTTATTATTATACTAGAGGCCTGTTCCACGAAGAGATTCATGCAATAGGCCTTCCCTTCCCTTGGCTGCTGGCACCAGTTTTCCTCTGGCACCTGGGACCCAGGCCTTCACTCTGGCTGGGCTCCGGCCAGAGCCCCCCCACAGCTGTGAGGCCTCGCGACTCCGCTGATCCTGGCATGGTGAGGCCTTCCGGCTCCGCTGATCCCGGCGCAATAAGGCCTCGCAGCTCCACTGATCCCGGGCCATGAGGCCTCCTGGCTCCGCTTATCCTGGGACCATGAGGCCTCGGGGCTCCACTGATCCCGGGGGCATGAAGCCTCCTGGTTCCGCTGATCCCGGGGCGTGAGGCCTCCTGGCTCCGCTGATCCCAGCATGGTGAGGCCTCGCGGCTCCGCTGATCCCTGGGCCGTGAGGCCTTGGCTCCGCTGAGGCTTTGGGTACATTTGGCTTCGCTCCACCCTTGGAACCTACGTATTCAAATTAACCATCTTTGTTGGCCGTTAATTTGCATATCACCCTGATTAGCCAATGGGAAGTGTAGCAAAGGTATGGTCAATTACCCTTTTGTCTTTTATTAGATAGGATGATTCAGATACTAGTACCTATGGCCTAAATCACACCTTCTACAACTTAGTTAAAAGGTGATTTTGAAAATAACCCAAAATTCCTAATATAGTTAATCAGATTGGTAATAAGGGTACAGAATTAATATCTTTGTCATGAAGGGATTTCACTTTATAGATTTAAATTTACTCCCTTTACCTTGGACAGCTTGCTTCTAGTACCGTACTCATATATTGAGGTGATCATATTCAGGCAGAAATCAAAGTTTTAATTAGTGGAATATGCTCATTCTATACACACAATTCCCAACCTGCCTTCCTACTCAAGAGGGGGGAAAATATCAAGCAGTAGGTTCTGACTAATGATGGAACTTTTGATGGTGTGCTTTTCTGAAAATGTTACCTAATAGTGGTTTGCGCACACGTGCATGCATGCGTGTGTGTGTGTATGTGTGTGTGTTTAAAATCCATAATTTAGTTACATTTTAATTACCACTATAAAATTATGGAGAAGGGATGTATGTGGTTTTCTTTAGCTAATTTAAACTACTGACAGCTGGGTTGTTGTGTTTGGTGTTTTTCTTTGTTTTGGTTCTCAGCTGCACTCATCAGCAATTGCTGAGGACATTCCAAAGCATAAATCTGGTAGAATTTCCTAAGAGAATTCTACAGCCAGCAAATGGCCAGTTTGTCTTTGTAAGAGAAAACCCCAATCCATTTTTTTTTCAAATTTTTGTTTTTATTTTATTTTATTATATTTTTTAAACGATTCAGAGAGGAAGGGAGATGGAGAGAGAGATAGAAACATCAGTGATGAGAGAATCATTGATCGACTGCCTCCTGCCCGCCCCACACAGGGGATCAAGCCCACAACCTGGGCATGTGCCCTGACTAGGAATCAAATGGTGACCTCCAGGTTCATAGGTCAACACTCAACCACAACCATGCTGGCTGGGACATCTTTTCTTAAAATTATATTTGTTTTACTGATTTTTAGAGAGAGAGGGGAAGGGGGAGAGAGAGAGAGAAACATCGATGAGCAAGACATTTATTGGCTGCCTCCTGCATGCCCTCTACTGACTATCCAGCTCCCAACCCAGACATGTGCCCTGACTGGGAATTGAACCAGTGACCTCTTGGTACATGAGTCGAAGCTCAACCAATTGAGCCACCTGGCCAGGACCCAATCCAGCTTATCCTATCTAATAATAGACAAACATGGTAATTAACCGTAACTTTGCTACCCTTCCCATTGGCTAATCAGCGAGATATGCAAATTAACTGCCAACCAAGATGGCGGCCGGCAGCCAGGCAGCTGAAGCGAACAGGAGGCTTGCTTGCTCCAGTGATGGAGGAAGCCAAGATTCCCCGCCTGCCGCTGCTGGACTCTGAGCTGCAGTCTAAGCAACTATGTTGCAATTATAGAAGTTAAACAATCCCCAGAAACCTGCTTTCAGCCAGCCGGGCTTCAGCCAGCAGGACCGCAACAGTGTTTCAATTATAGAACCCAAACAAATCCAGATACCTGCTTTTAGCAGCCGAGGTCTCAGAGCTGGAGCCAAGCCTCAGAGCTAAAGCCGGCTCTCAGCTCCAGTGACAGCCATAGAAGGTAAATAAATCCCAGAATAAAAAGAAAAAGAGAGGTTGGGAGCTTCAGTCACCCGCCAGCCTGAAAACGGCCCTCAGCCCCTCACCCAGACTGGCCAGGCACCCCAGTGGGGACCCCCACCCTGAAGGGGGTGTGACCAGCTGCAAACAGCCATTAGCCCCTCATCCAGGCTGGTCAGGCACCCAAGCGGGACCCCCACCCTGAAGGGGGTGTGACCAGCTGCAAACAGCCATCATCCCCTCATCCAGGCTGGCCAGGCACCCAAGCTGGACCCCTACCCTGATCCAGGACACCCTTAAGGGCAAACCAGCCGGCCCCCACCCATGCACCAGGCTTCTATCCTATACAGTAAAAGGGTAATATGAAAACTGACCCTAACGGCAGAAGGACTGGGAATGACTGGTCACTATGACACACACTGACCACCAGGGGGCAGAGTCTCAATGCAGGAGCTGCCCTCTGGTGTTCAGGTCGCTCTCACCTGGGAGGAGCTCTGTTCAGCCACAAGCCAGGCTGATGGCTGCCAGTACAACAGTGGTGGTGGGAGCCTCTCCTGCCTCCTCAGCAGCGCTAAGGATGTCCAACTGCAGTTTAGGCCTGCTCCCCACTGGCAAGTGGACATCCCCCGAGGGCTGCTGGGCTGCCAGAGAGATGCCTGATTGCCATCTTAGGCCCAATCTCCCGGGGAGCGGGCCTAAGCCAGCAGGTGGTCATCCCCTGAGGGGTCCCAGACTGCGAGAGGGCACAGGTCGGGCTGAGGGACCTCCCTTTCCCCCCGAGTGCACAAATTTTTGTGTACCGGGCCTCTAGTATTTATATATTGGAGTCTTATGGAGACACGGTGCTCCTTTACTTATCAACCCATGTTACATAATTTTGCCTTATTAAGATAATGACATAACTACATTAAGGACATAAGGAAAAATTTTATTCCTGACTTTTTTTCAGAAGATGAAAACTATAAAATACCACACTATAGAAGACCGGTTCTGTATATGGTTAGTGTACTAAAGTCAAGTCAGTCATTCAGATCTGGGTCCTGTCAAAAGATAAGACATCCATAGACATTCAGATTATACCTTTGGCTATATCTACCTCTCTGTGGATATAAATGTGTTTTTATATTGGAAGTAGGGGCAGTGGCAGGGAGACAGAGAAGATGCAGCTGGATAAAATGGGACCTGATGGAGTAGATATTCAAGGGAGTGTTAGGAACATGGCAATAGAAATAAACTGTAGTTTAATATGGACACTGGATTTTGAGCTGCTGAGTTTTTATAAAGGGATTTGTACAAAAGGGTATGGTTTTTCTGTTTATAAGTATTTTTAAAATCAGAGCTATTTATAGAATTTTTATTTATAAAATTCACATCCTAGCCCTCTCCGGTTTTGGCTTAATGGATAGAGTGTCAGCCTGTGGACTAAAAAGTCACGGGTTTGATACTGGTCAAGGGCATATGCCTGGGTTGCAGGCTCAATCCCTCATAGGGGGCATGTAAGAGGTGGCCAATCAATGATTCTCTCATCATTGATGTTTCTCTCTCTCTCTCCCTCTCCCTTCCTCTCTGAAATCAATAAAGATATATATTTTTAAAAAATTCACATTCTATATAATAAAAGCCTAATGTGCTAAGTGTCCGGTCATCTGTTCACCAATCAAAGCATAATATGTTAATGATATGCTAGGGCCACTCAACTGCTCACTATGACATGCACTGACCACCAGGGGGCAGATGCTCTGACCGGTAGGTTAGCTTGCCGCTGGGGTCTGGCCGATTGGGACTGAGTGGGATGGCTGGACATGCCCTGGAGTCCTCCCACGGTCCCTCCCCAGCTGGCCCACGTCCTGCATCCTTCCCCAGCCCTGATCATGCACCGGTGGGATCCCTTGGCCTGGCCTGCACCCTCTCGCAATTCGGGACCCCTTGGGGGATGTTGGAGATCCGATTTTAGAGCAATCCTGCAGACTAGGCTGAGCGACCCCTCTGGTGCATGAATTCATGCACCAGGCCTCTAGTATAGTCATAAAAAGAAATGAAATAGTATGCCAGCTACAAAATGGATGAACCTTGGGAACATTATACTAAGAAGCCAGGCACAAAGGGTCATATATTATATGATTCCATTTATATGAAATGTCCAGAATAGGCATGTCCATAATGACAGAATGCAGATTAGTAGTTTCCAGAGGCTGCAGAGGAAGGAATGAGAAATGGCTATTAACAGGTACAGTGTTTCTTTTTGAGGTAATGAAAACATCTTAGATAGTGGTGATGGTTATACAACTTTGTGAGTATACTAAAACCCACAAATCATACACTTTAAAAGGGTGAATTTTACCTCAATTTTTACAAAGTAATGTCTTCATTGTATAAAATTAAAATATACAATGATATATAAAGCAAAATATGAAAATTTCCCTTTTCTACAAGCTTACTCCTCCGTATTTGATGTGTAGTCTTCTAAATGCTCGTGTGCATATATAACAAACACGTTTTCAGCACAAGTAGGGTCATGCTGTACCTACAGTCCTGCACCTTGTCTTCTTTGAACAGCATTACAAGGTATCATCAGTACAACTAGATTCCTCACATTCTGTTTAACAGTATCACAGTGTATGGATGAACTGGAATTGTTTTATGTCTCACATATATCTTCATGTTCTAATGCAAGTAATTCCTTAGACTAAAGCTCCAGAAGTAAAGACTATATATATTTAAAGTTTTGATCCAATAAAAAGTGTACCAATTTAAAAGGGCATCTATACGGAGGGCGAGGGCTGGTTGGAGGTGGGCAAAGGATGGGGCAGGAACATCTGTAATGTCAACAATGAAAATAAAGAATCCATCTATAGAGATTAAGCTTCCCTGCTTCCCCACTCCAAAGGAGTGCTTTTGAATGAAAAGAGATATGGTACCTTTAAAAAAAATCATACACATTTTTAGTAAATTCAGTGAGGTTTTGATTTTGATAGGAAGACCATATAGGATTTATCTCAAAGTGGAATATTAATTATTTTTGAGAAACTGGACATTATATTTCATGTGTAGAAAGGTAAAATTAAAAGGTTTTGTTCTGTATGTATTTTTTTAAAAGATGTTTGAATTTAGGAAGGGAGAGGGAGAATGAGAAACATCTATGTGAGCTAATCGGCTGCCTCCTGCACATGCCCTACCAGGGACTGAGCAGCAACTTGGGCATGTGCTCTGACCATGAAAGGAACCAGCAACCTTTCAGTGCAGGTTCCAGCCTTAGAGCACAAGAAGCAACCAATGAATGCATAAATAAATTGTTGGCAAAGTGACACTAATATTCAATTACAGTGGTCAATCAACAAAAGTTTCTAAATAAAGAATAAATTGCTCGGCTGGGTATGGCCCAGTGGTTGAGTGTTGTCCTATTAACAGGGAGATCATGGTTTGATTCCTGGTCAGGGTACATGCCCAGGTTGCTTGATCCCCAGTAGGGAGCATGCAGGTGGCAGCCAATCAATGATTCTCATCATTGATGTTTCTATCTCATTCTCCCTTTCTCTTCCTCTCTGAAATCAATAAAAAAAAATTTTTAAAGAATAAATTGAATGTAGTCAAGAGTGAATTGATGCCACATGAAAATTAGTTTTTTTCTAGTTCTCAAAATCACATTAGGTGCTAATTAGTTGTGTATAACATTGGCCAAACAACTATTTTATTTAAAAAAAAATTGTCAGTTGTATAACATTACAAAAATAATCTTTACTGTTGTACCAGTAACAACCTTTAATCATGTTTTCTTTAACTCTTTTTTCATATATTTCTGAAATAATTATGTCTTTAAGGAGGGGCAACAAAACAGGATTAGTTCTTTTTGTAATTTCAAACTGTTGGGGTCCTGGAGACTGCTGGTATTTTCATTTCAGTGGTTAGCCACACCATTTAACACAGGCTTATTTTCAAATAGTCCTGATCCTTAAGCCCAATAGGCTTATGCTCTATATTTAGTATTGATTTAGTATTACCAGAAAGCAATAATTCTCTGGGCTCTGGGCTCATGTTCTCGGATAGAGAACAAACACAAAAGATAAGCAATTTCTTGAAAGTTTGCAGATCAGAGAGCTGGAATTTTGGCATTATCTTCAAATACAACTGTCTTTCTGGACCTCCCTTAGAAGAGTTGTTCTTAAGCATTTCAGCCTATCCCATGTGCCCAAACAGCTTAGGGAGGCTATCCAGTATGCTGGGGGTGGAGGATGAGGGCAGGGAGAGGGTTTAAAGAAAACATGCTGCTTAGGAAAAAGGCTTGGCAGATATTCTTTCCCTTGGGAAAAGGCAGGGTAGGAGAGAGAAGATTTAGGCAGCCTTTATAGCATTTAGTAACTGGGGTCACTCCATTGCATGAAACTTGGACATGCAGCCAACTGTTTAACTGTTTGTATACCACTTCCTAAAAAGATTGACAAAAAGCTTGAAACAGTCACATATTTATTTTTTTCCTTTCATGCCCCCCCCCCGAAATTCTCTTACCTTATTTTCCCTTATCTGTACCACTCTTTCAAGACCACCCCTTTCCTGACTCTTCTCCTTACCCTGATGGAAATATTCCATAGTGTTCTGGTCTTTGCCATCTTGTATTTTTCTCACCTGTTACCATGGTCTGCCACAGCTATCACATGTGTGTCCTACTGAGAGCCCCAAACCATATCCACAGTCTGCTCTACCCACTGAAGCTCCATGCTGAGTCTCCTAGACATTTTTATCCAAACTGCTGGCTATTCAAGCATGTGTCTCAAACTAAATTGTCCTGACCTCAATTTATCCTGAATTTTGTCTATTTGTTAATGACACCATCATTCAGTAGTGCTACAGTTGGTCTGCTTTGATATCTGCCTTTACTTGCTGAGTTCCTCAGAATCTATTATTCTGTCTTTTGGATCCATTCTCTCTATTCTTACTACTGATAAGCTAGTTTGGATTCTACTGATTTTCTTTTTAACTTTTTGCCCAGATCCCTAACTTCTTCCACTTTGTATCCATGTTTATCAGACTCTTTGTTCATTCATTTTATTTATTGGGCAGTTCTTGGCCTCGCTTTCTTTTTTTAAAATATGTTTTTATTGATTTTAGAGAGAGAGGGAGAAGGAGAGAGGCATCGATGTGAGAAAGAAACATAGATCTCAGCACCCTGACCAGGGGTCAAGCCTGCAACCTAGATATGTGTCAGGACCAGGAATAGAACCAGCCACCCTTCAGTACACGGGATAACGCTCAATCAACTGAGCCACACCAGCCAGGGCTTGGCCTCACTTTCTTAACTATTCAGTTTGGATAAGATGATTAATCATCTACATTACCTCTTGACACAACTGGCCTCAACTTCCCACTTCTCTTAATTCTTCCACCCTCTTACCTCCCCTGTGCCCAGAGTTCACCCCATACTTACATCTAGGGAAGATGACCTGCTAAAGGAAACCACAACAGTGCAGACTGATGCTACCACATACATTGGTGTTTAGTCTCAAGCTCTCCACATCAATCTTCAATCCTTTTTACTTGTCCTCAGTATAATGAGAAACTATGAAAGCATAAGCATATGGGGCAGGGGCGGGGTAGAGAAGGTCAATAGGGAGTCGGGGGACAAGGGGACATCTGTAATACTTTCAACAATAAAGATACATTTTAAAATAACAAATAGGAAAAATATGTAAACATATGGATTCTAGATTTTGGTGGCCTTCGTTCGGATTCCATGTAACCTTGACTAAGTTACTGAATCTTTCCACTTTCATTATCTCATCTTTAAAATGCAGGTTAAAGTAGTACTCCACACATAGACTTTTAAGGATTGAAAGAGGAAACACAGACTTATCACCTGATACACTGTACCTTGTTCCTGTGTTCTCTTCTGGTTTTATTATGATTCATAATTTTCTTAAAAGTCAAGTCACTTCTATCTATACTGCTCTACTTCACTCAACTTCACTAAAACCACTACAGCAATGATCACCAGTGATTATTGCTAAAGCCAATGGTTCCTTTTCAGTTCTTATCTTACTTGACTTCTAGACTCTAAGGTCCCTGACAGTCCAGGCACCATCACATGGTCCTCTGCTAATCTGCTCTTGCAAATGACCCAAGAATATAAGAAACACATCAGATGACAGGATCAAGATTGAAAAGTTCTTCAATTGGCTGGGACCCTACACAAACATTCTACCTAACCCCGCCCTACTAGAAAAGACTTAACAGGAATCCATGCAAAATCTGGTCTTTACTTGGCAAAGAAAAGACCCTCAGATATTAGGGGGGCTGAACTGTAGGGACCAGGGAGATAAAAGGGTGAAGGTAAAGGGGAGAAGTAGGAAGTTGAGGCCAATGGTGTCAGGAGGTAATAAAGTTAATTAACCAACTTGCTTGTGAAAAATACAACTCAAAGCTTTAAGTACATCAGAAAGCAATCTACACTAATAAAAGACAAACATGCAAATTGACTGTACCTTCGCTATGCCTTAAGCCACGCCCACCAGCCAATCTGAGTGACTATATGCAAATTAACCCAACCAAGATGGTGGATGGCAGCCACAAAGCCGGAGCAAGCAGGAGGCTTGGTTTCCCCAATGATGGAGGAAGCCAAGCTTCCCGGCCAGCTGCTGCCTCCTCTCAAGGCAACAAAGTTTCAATTATAGAAGGTAAATAAACCCCAGATACCTGCTTTCAGCCGCCATGGCCACGGAGCTGGAGTGAGCAGGAGGCTTGGTTGCCCTGCGATGGAAGAAACCAAGCTTCCCGGCCGGCTGCTGCCTCCTCTCAAGGCAACAAAGTTTCAATTATAGAAGGTAAATAAAACCCAGATCCCTACTTCCAGTTGTCATGGCCATGGAGCTGGAGCAAATAAAAAAAAAAGGAAAGGCTGGGAGCTTCAGTTGCCGGGGGGCTTGGTCAGTCTGAAAACAGCCACCAGCCCCTCACCCAGGCTGGCCAAACCCCCATGGGGTGAGGGTCCCCACTGGGGGGCTTGACCAGCCTGCAAACAGCCATCAGCCCCTCACCCAGGCTGGCCAGGCACCCCAGCGGGAACCCCACCCTGATCTAGGACACCCTTCAGGGCAAACCAATCGGCCCCCACCCGTGCACCAGGACTCTATTCTATATAATAAAAGGGTAGCCCTAACCGGTTTGGCTCAGTGGATAGAGCGTCGGCCTGTGGTCTGAAAGGTCCCAGGTTCGATTCCAGTCAAGGGCATGTACCTTGGTTGCGGGCACATCCCCAGTAGGAGGTGTGCAGGAGGCAGCTGATTGATGTTTCTCACTCATCGATGTTTCTAACTCTCTATCCCTCTCCCTTCCTCTCTGTAAAAAATCAATAAAATATATTTTAAACAGCCAAAACCGGTTTGGCTCAGTGGATAGAGCGTCGGCCTGTGGACTGAAAGGTCCCGGGTTCGATTCTGGTCAAGGGCATGTACCTGGGTTGTGCACATCCCCGGTGGGGCGTGTGCAGGAGGCAGCTGATCGATGTTTCTCTCTCATCGATGTTTCTCTCTCATCGATGTTTCTAACTCTATCCTTCTCCTTTCCTCTCTGTAAAAAACCAATAAAATATATTTTTAAAATATATATATTTTTAAACATATATATTATATATATAATATATATATATTATATATATATAATAAAAGGGTAATATGCAAATTGACCCTAACAACAGAGCGACTGGGAATGACTGGTCACTATGACACACACTGACCACCAGGGGGCAGATGCTCAATGCAGGACCTGCCCCCTGGTGGTCAGTGTGTTCCCACAGCGGTGGTGGCAGGAGCCTCTCCTGCCTCCTCAGCACACTAAGGATGTCTGACTGCAGCTTAGGTCTGCTCCCTGCTGGCAAGTGGACATCCCCCGAGGGCTGCCGGGATGCCAGAGGGATGTCTGACTGCCAGCTTGGGCCCAATCCCCCATTGAGCGGGCCTAAGCCAGCAGGTGTACATCCTCTGAGGGGTCCCAGACTGCAAGAGGGCATAGGCTGGGCTGAGGGACACCCCCCCACCCCGAGTGCACAAATTTTTGTGCACCAGGCCTCTAGTATATATATATATACACACATACATATATATACATATATATGTATGTATATACTAGTATATACACACACACATATAATTCTTATTTAGTAGAAAAAAAAACTTAAGGCATTTGCCTACTTATAAAATGTATAAAAATCACAGAGGTAATATGATGAAAAAAGCTGGGGAATTGTAGTCAAAATTCCAAGCCCCATATCCACATGGAGTCAGGCAGAAGACAGCTAAAAGGGGCCACATGGGAGCAATGTGAGATGGAGAAAGTATGGCTTTGTGGTCTAAGAGATCTGGGTTTGAAGCCTAGTTTTGCCACTAATAAGCAGTAACTGAGCAAGATACCTCCCAGCTCTCAGCCTCAACCCCAACACCATCTGTCAAAATGAGGATAATATCTCTTAAACTACTGGGTTTTATAAAAGAGCAAATGAGATAAAGTGATTTAAGTGAAATTATCAAATTTGTGGTAGATAGCTGCTTTTTATTCCTTTTTAAAACAGGAAAGTAATAAACACTTCCTTTCCCACACAGTGACCCTTCAGATATAAAAACAAACTATCCTGTCACTATTAAAAGTTTTTTTTATATTTTCTTTATTCACAGAATTGACACTCATAATACCAAAATTATAAAATCCAGATAAGTAAATAAAGATTTTAAATCTCCCTTAATCCTGTTAACTGTAGGCCATCATAGTTTTGTAAACTCTTCAAAGGTTTCTATGCATATATGTAAATTATACTAAATGTCTCATATACAACTAAATTGTATTCATTCTTATTGTTTGCATAATGGTCCATTTTGTGGTTGTACAATAGTTTCTTCAACCATTTTTCTATCATCAGACAGTTAAGCTGTTTCCAGGGCTTGTTTTTGCTATTGCAAACAGCTCTTATCTAATCATGAAGAAACAGCAGAAAACCCCAGATTGAAGACTATGCCACAAAACAACTGGCCTGTAAGATTCAAAAAAGTCTGTGTCTTAAAAAACAAATGTTGAAGAACTATTCCAGACTAAAGGTAACTAAAGAGACATGACAACTAAAATAGACAAATCTTGAATTGGATACTGGTTCAGGAAAAAAAAAATATTCTTGCTATGAAGGACACATGGGGGACTACTAACCAAATTTAATTTTAGTTTGCGTATTAGGTGATACTATTGTGTCAATTATCTGTTTTTGATAATTGTAGTTACCGGAATATAAGAGAATGTCTTTGTTCTTAGAAAATACAAAGGGTGTTATGTCTGCATTTTAACTGGTTCAGAAAAACTGTGTAGATAAAATGAGGCAAAATGTCACAAGTTAGTGAATCTTGGTGAAGGAATACAAGAGTCCTTTGTAGGATCCTTGCAACTTTTTTATAATGTTGAAATTATTTTTTAAAGTAAACACATCATCAGAAACAGCAGCTTTTACTAAAGAAGCCTGAAGAAGGTCCAAACTCAGGGAACAAGAGTAAACTTGGGGAGTAATCAGGGTATTTCACTAAGGTACCACATCTGGAAGAAAGAGTATAAACTATATTTGGATCAGGTGGCCTAGATAGAACTCTCTCATTCCCCATTCAGAAATTAAGGGGTTGGGAGTCAGGGTGATTCCCAACCGTTCCACTGAAGTACACCACAAATAGGAAAGTGGCCTTTTGAGCTGCCACCATTTTATTTTGTTTGTATCTCATGTTCTCATCCATCTGAGATTCCTATTTCATTCTGTTAAAGGTAACATTGTTTTTCTTACAGGATGCTTAGGTGATAAATGTCTAAAAAGAAATAATGCTAAGATGAACATTCTTATACATATAGCTTTCTGCCCTTGTCTGATTATTTCATGATAAACAGAAATTCCCAAGTCAAACTTCTGTGCACATTTCTTAAAAGTCCAATAACTCATATTGCTAGATGCCTTGCAGAATGTTCTTACCATGAATACATTAATCAGATAATTTAAGAATTATCAAGAAATCTTCTCTATCTATACCTTTCCCACATACCATGGGATATTTTGAAGCAAATTCAAGACATCATATCATTTCATATATATCACAAAAGATGTTTAAAAGTACAATCACAATACAGGTATACCTGAGATATTGAGGGTTTGGTTACAGACCACCACAATAAAGCCGATATCACAATAAAGCAAGTGACATGAAGTTTTCGTTTCCCATTGAATATATGTTATGTGTATACTATACTGTAGTCTATTAAGCATGCAAAAGTATTATGTTCAAAAAGACAATGTACATACCTTAATTTAAAAAATACATTATTGCTAAAAATGCAAACCATCATCTGAGACTTTAGTGAGTCATAATCCTTTTGCTGGTGTAGGGTCTTGCCTTGATATTGATGGCTGCTGATTGATCACCATAACAAATATAATAATAATGGAAACATTTGAAATATTGCGATAATTACCAAAATATAATGCAGAGATATGAAGTAAGCAAATGCTGTTGGAAAAAAATGGTGCCAATAGACTTGTTCAATGCAGGGTTGCCACAAACCTTCAATTTTTTAAAAAAATGCAATTTAAGTGTTTGCTATTCCTACTTAAATTTCCACAGATCTGGAAGCAAGAGAGAGAAGCAAACACATGTTCTTGAGGTTTTGTTTGAAATCATCTTAAGGTTAAAACTGCAACTAGATTTACTCAGTCCTATTGCATTTTCCACTTAGAGTAGCAGTTCACTTTCATGAAGTCATTTGACTCTGGGCTAAAATAGTCCTGGAAATCCTGAGTCGTAGGTGCACTGGAATAGTCTGTCAGTTTTATGCACCTCATAGCAGTATTAGCTCACACCAGGAAGTCTGCTTCTAGTAGAATTCTTCCTACCGAAGTTCTGAGGCTGCTCTTTGTCATTCCTTCCAGAACACCCACTCTAGCCTAAAGCTGTCCTACAGAGTTTTCTACAATGATGGAAATGCTCTATGTGTGTGTTGTCTAATACAGTAGCCATTAGCTACAAGTGGCTATTGAGCATTTGCAATGTGGCTAGTAGGATTGAGGAACCAAATTATTTATTTATTTTAATTCATTTACACTTAGATTTAAATAGCCACATGTGGTTAGTGGCTAGTATATTGGATAACACAACTCTATCTGATTGATAGCAGGGACCTTTAGGCAAACGTGAAGGGAGAGCAGAGACAACCTGTTGAAAGACCAAATAGCTGTCTTTCATTTATTATAGTAACCAAAAGTATCAGAATGAAGGTAAGTGGAGTACCTTATTAGTAAATAGTACACAAATATATGGACCTTCCTGTAACTACTTGGTGTATTATAACACTGAGGCAAGAACATACTATGAATAGAGAAGGTCTTGCTAAATCATCAGGATGTTAAAATCTGTACAGTGTGTGCTGTAATTATCAAGCAACAGAGCTATATTAAACAACAATAAAATCTTTTTAAATATATTTTTATTGTTTCAGAGAGGAAGGGAGAAAGAGAGACAGAAACATAAATGATGAGAGAGAATCATTAAATGGCTGCCTCCTGCACCCCACCTACTGGAGATCAAGCCTGAAACTCCGGCACGTACCCTGACTGGGAATCGAACCGTGACCTCCAGGCAAAATCTTTAGAAGTCGTTTTGTTCACAGTCACCTTGTAATCCCCTACACAGGAACATGAATATATCACTACCCTGCTTGAAAAGATACACAATTTCCTAGAGTCATGTTTGACTTATACAAAATTAAAGGAACTTGAGCTCCTTGTGTTTGACTTACAACTTTCCCAATATTGTGAGCCTGAACTATAAGATAGTTTACTGTTGAGCTCATTAAAAATATATGAAGGAATGGAGGGAAAAGCTGACCTTTGCCTCCTAATGAGCCCCAAGCTCCTCCAGGGTTGAGAGCCATTCCCCACTCCCCACACTGAGAAAGCTGCCAGGACTGCCCAACAGGAAATGACTCCCATAGCAGGGCAAGCTCCATCTGGGTGAAGCAGCAGCTCAGCACATCCTGGAGGCTCTAGTTTCCTCTACAGAAGGACTAGAATCAAACCAGATGCTCCCTTGGGGAGCTCTTTTTGAGAGGAGTGTGGCTGCCACAGTGCTCAGGCTCCATCTCCATAAGTACTCTTTAAAAGCTTATAAGACACTTTTGGTTTTTACCATTATGAATTAAATGTTATAGCCTAGTGCCCAGAGCTTGGTTACTAGTACCAGTTACCGATTAAAGGAACCAGGGCTATTTAGGAAAATTGAAGATTCCAAGACTAGGGCAGTGAAAGTACAAGATGAGCCTACAGAGAGAACCAAGATGGCAGTGTAGGTAAATGCCGGTACTCTCCATCTCCTGCACCCACATCAAAATTACAACTAAAATACAGAAACACCTGAAATCTGGCTGAATGGAAGTCCTACAACTAGAGAAGTAAAGAATAGAGCACACTGAGACTGGAAGGAGGGGTGGAGGCGAAAAATGGGCTGGTCCAATACCCACATGTGGCATTTTTTAAAAAATGGGAGTGATATCTCGTCTGCAGAGGCCTTCTATAAGAAGCAAGGAGTTCCAGCCCCATACCAGACCCACAGCCCAGGGTTCCAGAACTGGGAAGAGAAGTCCCTATAACTTCAGGCTGCAAAAATCAGCAGGATTGTGGCTGAGTGACACAGAGGCTGCTGGAGACCCAGGCAGTTCATCTTAAAGGGCTGGTGCACAGACTTACATGGTTCAGCTTCCTTTGAGCTCCAGTGCTGGGAGGTGGCTTTGGGGAATCTGGGACATATGGGGAGGAACTGGATTGTCTGGCATTGAGGCAGGAATACAAGGGAAGCTTTCTCCCAGATGAGATTGCTCACAGGGGTCATTATTCCTGTGCTGGGACCTCCCCTGTCACAGAGCTGACTGGAAGCCATATCTGAGTTTCCATCAGGTTGGCCCACACTGTTCACTCTGTCTTGGTGATTCCCTGAAATTCCACCCCTTCCAATTGGCAGTCCCACCCAAGCTGTTTGCAGTGGCTTTTCCATCTGAATGGCTTGTCGTGGCTCAGAATTTCCTAAAATCTCTCAAACAAGCAGCAGCTGGCATCAGCATGCCTCAAACCTATCAATAAAAAAGGTCCAAGACCCAGCACTAGCACCAGCCTGCCTTGCTTCACAGCTCGGCCTTGCCTGGGCACTTCTAAGCCCTATACAAGTAGCAGCCATCTGCAGATCTCTCTGTAGCTCCTGCCAGGTAGCCCCAGGCAGTGGCTGACTTTCCACCTCCCAGGAGGCCCCAGAGCCAGTGCACCATGTGGACAGCTTCATACAATGCCAGATTACAACTCTACATATCCACAAGCGACACACTTAAGAGGCAGACTCAGTGAGCGCCAAAGCCCCACTGAAGCAAGTCCTGCTCCATATGGGTGTCTCCTACACAGCAGCTCTTCCACTGCAGTTGCAGCTGGTCCTCACAGCCGATTGGCCTGGAGATCAATTCCTCCTAGTGACATCAACAGAAATCAAGGCTCAACAAAACAAGACTGTGCACACAGCCTGCACAAGGGTATACCTAGAGTGCCCAGCTCAGGTGACTGGGGAGGCTGAACAACTGGGCCCTTCAGCACACATACTCTTCAAAGCCTCTCTACCAATTCCAGGAGACATAGCAGCTCTATCTAATACATAGAGCAGAGACAAAGAAACATATCACAAATGAAAGAAATGGAAGCACACTACTGGATACAGAGTTCAAAACAATCTAAATGAAAGCTTCAAGGAACTTTGTGAGACTTTCAAGGATCTTAGTGAGAATGTCAAAGAAATGACAAAGGACCAGTCATAAATTAAGCATACGCTAACTGAAATAAAGAATAATTTACATGCTTGGCTGGTGTGACTTAGTGGTTGAGCATCAACCTATATACCAGGAGGTCATGATTCACTTCCTTGTCAGGGCACATGCCTGGGCTGTGGGCTCAATTCCCAGTGTGGGGTGTGCAGGAGGCAGCTGATCAATGATTCTCTCTCATCATTGATGTTTCTATCTTCCTTTCCCTTCCTCTCTGAAATCAATTTTTTAAAAAAAATAATTTACAGGGATTCAACAGTAGAGTAGAGGATTCAGAGAATGAAATCAGTGATTTGGAATATGAGGAAGCAAAAAAACACCCAATCAGAAGAACAAAAAGAAAAAAATAATCCATAAATATGAAGGTAGTGTAAGGAGCCTCTGGAAAAACTTCAAGTGTACCAGCATTCTCAATATGGGGATGCCAGAAAGAGAAGAGAGAGAGAGAGCAAGATATTGAAAATTTATTTGAGGAAATAATGACAGAAAAATTCCCCTACCTAGTGAAAGAAATAGACTTACACGTCCAGGAAGCACAGAGAGTCTCACACAAAGACATATCATAATTAAAATGTCAAGGGTTAAAGACAAAGAGAGAATCTTAATAGCAGCAAGAGAAAACCAGTTAGTTACCTACAAGGGAGCACCTAGACAATTGTCAGCTGATTTCTCAACAGAAACTTTAAAAACCAGAAGGGAGTGGCAAGAAATATTTAGAGATGAATAGCAAGGACCTATAACTAAGATCACTCTACCCAGCAAAGCTATCATTTAGAATTGAAGGTCATCCAGACTGGGTGTGGCTCAGTGGTTGAGCATTAACCTATGAACCAGGAGGTCATGGTTCGATTCATGGTCAGGGTACATTCCCAGGTTGCAGGCTCAATCCCCAGTAGGAGGCATGTAGGAGGCAGTCTACCAATGGTTCTCTTTCAATATTGATGTTTCTATCTCTGTCTCACTCTCCCCTCCATCCTAAAATTAATAAAAAAAAGTATATATTTTAAAAAAGAATTGAAAGTCAGATAAAGAGCTTCACAGACAAAAAAAATCTAAAGGAGTTCATCACCACCAAACCAGTATTACATGAAATGTTGAGGGGTATTCTTTCAGAATCAAAATAAATGAACAAGAAATCTAATGTACAAAATAAATGAATAAAATAGAATTGGAGGCATGAAAACATGGAAGAGACTGACAAATCTGAGAGGGAAGGAGGGGATCGGGAAGAGATTAACCAGAAATCTTATATGCATACTAGAGATCCAGTGCATGAAATTTGTGCATGGGTAGGGTCCCTAGGCCTGGCTGGTGATCAGGGCTGATCTGTGGGGTGATCGGGATCCCCGCTTGCTCCCACCTTGGCCTGGCTCCACCTGCTTGCCAGCCTCACCCCCACCATCGTTGCTGGTCGCTGTCTGTGGGGCAACCGGTGGGGCGATTGGGGGCCCCTGTTTGCACCAGTCTTGGCCTGGTGCCACCTGCTCACCTGCTTCACCATCCCACTTCAGTCCCGCTCTCATCAGGGCCAGCAGTGCCTCCACTGCCACCCACTGCCAGCGCCACCTTGCTGACACCCATCGTGTTCTGTGCTGCCCCCTGGTGATTAGCGCAAGAGTAACTCCCTCTCGGTCAAACTCCTGCCCATGGGGACAATTTGCATATTAGCCTTTTATTATATAAGACTAGTAGCCCGGTGAATGAAATTCGTGCACTGAGGTGGGGGGGGGGGGAAGGGGCCCCTCAGTCTGGCCTTCACCCTCTCCAATCTGAGACCCCTCAGGGAATGTCCAACTGCCTGTTTGTGTCCCACACTTTTAACAGATAACAGCTCCATTGTTGTTTCTTAAGCTTAAAACCATTGGAATTAGTAGGTATTCAAAGTGTGTATACATTCTGGGAGGACACCCTGTATATCTCTAGTCAGCGGTGAAAGAAACCAACAGCAGATTTGGAACCCCCAAGACAGGGAACCTCGCTCACTCCCCACATGTCTCCCCACTTCACTTTCCACCTTCATGGGCAACAGGAGAATCAATGTTTTCTCTCATTGATTCGGAAAAGCACATCCTGTCACCTGCTGCCCGGCAGGAGTGTGCTAGGCCCCAAGCAAGCGAGGCTCAGTCAGGGCAGCCTTCGCTCATGGGTGCTGGCACCCAAAGTGCACATTCCTCCTCTACAGTCGCCCCAACTATCCCACTGTTTCACTGAGAGGACGGAATTCCTCTCTGCCTCTGGGTTCTTGATCTTGAACTCTGACCGAAGGCACCTCAGTGAGGGCCATCCGTGCCCACCAGGTGTGTCTGTCTGCACCTGCTCCCCCCTCAGCACCTGCATTAACCCCCCAGAGGTGATCTCATAGCTGCACTGGCCTCCATGGGAACAGGGCATCACCACTCCGTCCTCTCACTGTCATCTCACAGGCGCCCACCCTCAGCACCCAGAACACCCAGACACTCTCCAAAGGACGTGAGCACATCAGAGGGGAAGTGTGCACATCCTGTGGGGGTGTTAGGCATGCCAGGTTGATGGAAGTACGGTGGAGAGGCGGGGGGAACTTGTGCACGCCTTGGTTTGCAACTGTTGCAGGCGGGGGAAGGTGACAGTGTGCTGGGGGATGTTCGCATGCCAGGGGGGATGGGCACACCGGAGGCCTCTGGCTTGGCAGATCCGCAAACCCCCGTGGTGCGGCCAGGAGGACGTCAGTCTGGCCCTCCACGGTGGCTGTCCCTGCGATCCTGCACCTTCTGGGCCAGGAGGCGGATCTTGCGCAGCCACTCCTGGGCGCTGATGGCCTGCAGGTGCTACTTCAGCTCAGCCTGCAGGCTCCGCTTGGCCCGCTCACAGCTGTCACCACCGCCATGTGGGGAATACAGGCCGCCCTCTGCCGGCCTGCCTCCCCTGTCCAGAGGCTCTCTGTGCTGCTCACCTGCCCAGAGTGACTGGGGCTGGGCGGAAGCCAGGTGTCCTGCCCTGCCCAACCCGGGCCGATCCGCCCCTGTGCGAGCTGCCGCCCCGCCTGGAAGGGTCACAGATACGGGTCCCAGGACCGTGGACAGCCTCAAGCACTGTCCCTCGCCTGGCAGGGTCACAGATCTGTGTCTTGGTCCCGCGGACAGCCTCAAGCACTGCCCCCCGCCTGGCAGGGTCACAGATCTGGGTCCCGGACTGGACAGCCTTGCCCGCTGCTGCCCACCTTCAGTATGCAAATTAGCTGCCATCTTGTTGCTTCAGGATGGGGGTCCCCACTGGGGTGCCTGGCCAGTCTAGGTGAGTGGCTGAGGGCAGTTTTCAGGCTGGCGGGTGACTGAAGCTCCCAACCTCTCCTTTTTTTCTTTCTTTTTTTTTTTATTCTGGGATTTATTTACCTTCTATGGCTGTCACTGGAGCTGAGAGCTGGCTTTATCTCTGAGGCTTGGCTCCAGCTCTGAGACCTCGGCTGCTGAAAGCAGGAATCTGGGTTTGTTTGGATTCTATAATTGTAACACTGTTGCAATCCTGCTGGCTGAAGCCCGGCTGGCTGAAAGCAGGTTTCTGGAGTTTGTTTAGGTTCTATAATTGCAACATTGTTTCTTAGACTGCAGCTCTGAGGCCGGCAGCGGCAGGCGGGGAACCTTGGCTTCCTCCTTCACTGGAGCAAGCTAGCCTCCTGTTCGCTTCAGCTGCCTGGCTGCCGGTCGCCATCTTGGTTGGCAGTTAATTTGCATATCGCCCTGATTAGCCAATGGGAAGCGTGTCAGAGGTATGGTTAATTGCCATGTTTGTCTATTATTAGATAGGATATGCATTACCTATGGACACAGACAATAGGGTTGTGAAGATCTGGGGCAGGGCAGGAACCTGGTATAGTGGGACACTGGGGGGAAATGGGGGGGCATCTGTAATACTCTCAACAATACAGATTTAAAATAAAAATAAAAAAGAAATATGAGCCTTTAAAAACAACAAAAAAGATGAGCCTAGAGTATCCTGTGGTGCCAGAAATTAAATGCTCAAAAAATTATGGGGAAAGATGAAAAAGACATAGGAGCCATCATAGAGGGACTCCCAATAGTCAAATCTTGGGCAATTTGAGCAACAAAACAATAACTGCTACTAATGGTTCATTACCTAAGATAACATTGGAATCTCTGAGTCCATGTAAATCTTACCTAATCATAGACAAACATGTAAATTGACCATCCCTCCACTACGCTCACCAGCCAATCAGGAGAGTATGCAAATTAACCTAACAAAGATGGTGGTTAATTTGCATACATCGGCGTGAAGTGGCGGAGCAAAGACGGAAGGCTCCAGCTGGAGCAGTGAAGGCCTGGGTTCCGGGTGCCGGAGGAAAACCAGTGCCGGCAGCCAGGGGAAGGGAAGGCCTATTGCATGAATCTCTTCATGCAACGGGCCTCTAGTAATTTAATAAAACTGAAAGGGGAGGAGGGAAAGCTCTTCATTACAGTGGCTTTTCAATTAATAAATTAAAAAGGATTGATGTTAATGGAAAACTGACATTAGACAAACACCCCAGTAAAAGTTATTTCAGTGAAGAATCATCAATAGATACTAAAATTAGTGGGTGAAAGTTTGATGGACAAAATATTTACATAGTCTCAAAGTATCATTACTCATAATTCTTACTAATTACAAAGGGAAAAATCTTATCTTTATAGTGAAGAAACATGGCAGACACTACCTTAATCCAAATTAACATCAATAATGAGACAAATCAATAGCATGTGTCTCCTGATATTAAGTTCTGTGAAGACACACCATCACTACTGTTGTGTTTATGGTCCAAGATGGAATGCCTGAAATTTAATGACCCCAGACACAAAAATTCAGGAAAATTCTACAGAAAAACTGGCCAGTGCCCTTCAAAAATGTCAAGGTCATGACAGACAAAGACTGAGGAAGTGTTCCAGAATGAAGGAGATTTAAGGGAATGCAACATGTACTCCTGGATTGGATCCTGGTCCAGGAAAATAACATTAATGAGACTATTGGTGAGATTTAAATAAGGGTCCTATATTATTTAATACTCTACATCAGAGTTAATATCCTAATTTTGATCATTATATTGGGTGTAGTTTTATTGAATTTTAATACTAGGGAAGGATAACTGTAAACTTTGAGAGAGAAAGCAAGAAGAGATAGGGAAGTAGAAGAATTAGGAGACAGGTGTCCAGAAGCCAAAGAAATAGATTTGAGAACAAAGTGATAATTAGTATCAAATGCAATACAAAGAACAGTTATATAAGGCCAGAAACAGTGTCCATTGGATCTGTCAATATAGCAGTCAATGGTATTCTTTGTGAGAGCTGTTTGGTGTAATGATGGGTGCAGAAGACAGGCTGCAATGAGTTTGTTGAGGAGAAAACTGGAGTGATAAAATAGATACAGCAAGTGTCTGGGCCTGGAGAGGAAGAAGCAGTTTAGATGTGGATAGAAGGATATTGATGAGGTTTATGATTGATTCCTTGCAACCCTTCATAAGTTAGTGACCTGAGTCTAGAGTGAGAATGATGAAGTTGAATGGGGACAGATATTCAGAACATTACTGAAGAGAATAAGGAAAAATTTACCAAGGACTTGTAAAGGATTTTAGAGGTGTATTTTGGACACAGTTAAGGTTTGGGATTGTGAGTCTACAGAGGAACCAATCTCTATAGCTGTGGCACTTTTCTCCAGCAGCACTCTGTAGCCTAGTAGGGATAAACAAAACAGGCTGTGGATGTGAGCCATAGTGTGGCTTTGCCATTTGGCTGAGCACGATTGGATGGGTACAAAGGTCTTCCCAAGTTGGTGAGAGAGTTGTTAGAGTGGAATCCAAACTGAACTAGGAAGTAAGGGAAGCCAGGAGCAGGGTTGTAGACTGGAGAATTGGAGGTCTCTTATGAGTCTGAAGCATTATTATCCTAGGCAGGGTGGCCAAAGAGAACTGGAGAGGAAGAAAATTGTGGTCAGAGATTGGGATACCACAGTTTAAGAGCTGCCATCAACAGCATTGGAAAACACCCCCACCCTGGCCCTATAGGGATTATACATTCCATTCCACTTGGCCCAGGCCAGTCCCAATTTATGTCTGTTATCCTGGCATCTTGGCCAATTTAGCATTTGTCCCACATTTTTCACTTTCCCACGATGTGTAAGTATTAATAGTTTAAGCAAAATAAGCCAGGATGTGTCTGTTGAGCCATCATTTTTAATTCTTGCTTCTACCTTGCTCTCCTCTACTAGCTTGTGAGATGCATACACAGAGAACCAATTTCTCACTTTAACACAGAGTTAAACCTAACCAACAACCTGTGATAACTTTCCTCCCTTTTCCTAATCTTTTCCATTACAGTATAACTAATATGTCCCTCTCAAGGACAGCATGCTGGGTGTTCACTGATAAAGCAACTGTACTATGCAGACACTAGGAATTAGAGACAACAGACTTATTCTTATCCTGGGTGAGGGGAGGGGAGGAGTATTCAACACTGTGTCTCTTGCTGGACACTGGGGCTGCCAGCTGGGTTTGCCCATGTCAAGGCCTACAAGATACAGGAAGGTGCCAGGCCATCAGCTGCTAGGCCAGTTGCTAGGCCAGTGGGGGTAGGAAATTATGTAAATTTACATGTATGTAAAATGGATTCAGGAAATAGAGGCTGAGGCATCCTGCCATAGAACATGCAGCTAGTAGTCTGAATATTCTTGGTACAGTGGTTATGTTATTTATTATATAGTGCAAATCTACAACCCTTATATTTTAGTCTTTAAATTTTATTAACTTTTAGAGAGAGAAGAGAGAGAGAGAGATTAACTACCTCCCACATGTGCCCAGACTGGGAATTGAACTGATAACCTGGGTATGTGCCTTGACTAGGAATTGAACCTGCCACCTTTTGTTGTATAGGTTGACACTACAACCAACTGAACCACATAGATCAGGGCAACAACCCTTTATTTTATTTTATCTTATTTTATTATTTTTCCCTTTTAAAAAAATTGCAACCTATCCTTTCAACATGTGAATTCAAAAATGGAAGTGCATAATTAATGAAAAATTAAACACCAAATTTGTCACTCAAGAAAACTGATCATGAATGTGTAACATGAACTAAACATTTGTCAACATTTGCCATGCACATGCATGGGGACATTTATATCACTGACCACAGGAAAACCAGAAGACATAAATCTCTGGTGAGAGCATCTGCATCTACCTCAAAGGTTTGTGTTTATTTTAAGAAGACTGTGCCCAAAGATGATGCTTTACCAAGGTGCAGCAAGAGAGAGAGAGAGAGAGAGAGAGAGAGAGAGAGAGAGAGAGAGAGAGAAATTGATTTTAAGGACTTGGCTCAATCAATTGTGGAGGCTTGGCAAATCCAAAATATGATGGGGTGGGCTGACAGGCTGGAGAATCAGGGAGAGTTGCAGTTGGAGTCCAAAGGCAGTCTTCTGGAAGAATTTCTTTTTGCTCAGAGGAGGTCAGCTTTTGTTCTATTCAGGCCTTCAAATGATTGGATCAGGCCCACCCACATTATGGCAGGTAACCTGCTTTACTCAAAAGTCCACTGATTTAAATATTATTATCATCCAAAAACCACCTTCACAGAAACATCCAGACTAATGTTTGATAAAATATATGGGAACCATGGCCCACCCAAGTTGACATACAATTAATATTACATTACTTAATTCCAATAATGGTTCATTTTTTTACCCAATTCAAGGAACAAAAGTAAAGCTTATGGAAATTTATTGATGGAGGTGAAATATCTGACATTATTGAGAAAGCTACTGTAAATTCCATTTTAAAATTCAACATTTAGAATAAGTATTTTTGTGGTGATAATTTATTTCATAGAAGTACAAATTTAGGTGAAACACAGCACCAGTGTAAAAACAAGGTTCTGACTAAATGCAGAAACATGTGGAAGAGAAATATACTTGGAATTGGTTGTGGTGCACATGTAATTCCTTTTGTGTCCAAACAAGTAAACTATAAAATTATTTCTAGATAGGTAGGAGTGAAGATGGGAATTTTGGGTTATACTCATGTTTTCCTTATTTCTTTCTTCATGCAGATGTTCCAGTAAAGAGCAATGTCATACCTACCATATTTGACAACCACTGTAGATAATTTTTAAACAACAAGTGAAAAAATTAAATAACAAACTTATTTTGTATTTATGACAATTTTTTCTGTAATAATTAGTAACAACCATTATTTTCTTGATTTTTTGTCTTTAGTTTTAAAATAGTTAGAAATTTTAAGGATTACATTTTAATTTTATTTATTTTTAAAAAGTAGTTTATTAGGGGTCAGAGGATGGCCGACAGGAAAGCAGTGAGGGAGAGAGTGTGAGTGAGGGAGGGAGCAAAAGATTTGTGTGTGGACATGGTGTGTGTGTGTGTGTGTGTGTCTGTGTCTATGTGTGTGTGTGTGTGTGTGTGTGAGACAGTTAAGAGTCTTGGAGGCTGGCAGACCAGGCTCAACTAGACAGGGAGCCCCTGCTACCACTGCAAGCACTCCCAGGGAAGCCGTCTCTGTCACAGAAACCACGCTATCTTGAAGTAGAGAATTTCTGTGACAGGAGCCCAGCCTCACCACCACCCACACTGGCCTCAGACACCATACCGGACCGTATAGCTACTCTCGCCAAAGACTTGCTATTTCATCTGCAGACCCACAGACTCTGGGACTCCAGCCTCCATGGCCACAGGCTCCTGTGACTCCTGGAGTGTGCTTCCCCTCCCACCAAGCCCACCACTTCAGTTGCAGGCCCACACTACCCAGAGCAGCAGTTCTCAGCCTGTGGGTCACAAACAATGAAAATACATCCTGCATATCAGATATTTACATTACGATTCATAACAGTAGCAACATTACAGTTATGAAGTAGCAACAAAAATAATTTTATGGTTTAGGGTCACCACAACATGAGGAACTGTATTAAAGGGTTGCGTCATTAGAAAGGTTGAGAACCACTGACCCAGAGCCTGCCCCCCCTACCCCACCGGTGAGTCTCAGAAATGTGATCCTCCAACCATGGCCACTGTTTCAGCCACAGGCCCTGCGTGACTCAGTGCCTGGACCAGGGGTGGGCAAACTTTTTGACTCAAGGGCCACAATGGGTTCTTAAACTGGACCGGAGGGCCGGAACAAAAGCATGGATGGAGTGTTTGTGGGAACTAATATAAATTCAAAGTAAACATCATTACATAAAAGGGTACGGTCTTTTTTTTGTTTAGTTTTATTCATTTCAAACGGGCCGGATCCGGCCCGCGGACTGTAGTTTGCCCATGGCTGGCCTGGACCCTTCAGGAAGAGCAAAAATGGGGAGATAAAGAAACAACCTCCCTCCCCCCCCCAAAAAAAGGAGGAATTGCCAGAAAAGGAACTAAAATGAAAACGGAGGCATGCAATATATCAGAAAAAGAATTCAGAGTAAGAGTCACACAGTTCCTTAACTGGCTGGATGAGAAAATCAACAACTTATGTAAGAATCGAGAGGAAATCAAGAATGATATTGCTGGAGAACCAAGATGGCGGCATAGGTTAACGCCGAAGTTTGCTGCCTCGAACAACCACTTCAAAAATACAACTAAAAGATGGAACGGACATCATCCAGAACCACAGGAAGACTGGCTGAGTGGAAGTTCTACAACTAGGAGGAAAGAGAATAGCATACCGAGACTCAGAGGAGGTGCAGTGCTGAAGTGAAATACTAAGGAGCGGAGTGCATGCGGAGCGGGCTGGCGGCTGAGGGCACAGTTGTTGCTTTCAATCGGGAGGGAGTCCCAGACTCTGAGCTCCAGATCCGGGCGAGTCTCTAGGGACCCAGACTCAAACGGGAGAAGCGGGACTGTCTGGCTTCGGTCGGAACTCGAAGGCAGCTTTCTCTCCGAGGTTTGCAGCGGTTGCTGGGACTCTGAGAGGCAGAGCCCCTGGGGACGGAACTGAGAGCAGCCATAACTGCTCACTCCACCCACCCTGTAGATCCCCGGGGACCCGCCCCGCCCAAGCCCTGCACAGAGGCATTTGCTGGATAGCCTTAGGCAAGCGCTAGATTAGCACCGCCCTAGAGATCCAGCACAGAAGTTCTCCCACTGCAGACACAGCTGACTCTCATAACCAGTTAGCCTGGAGGTCAAATCACCCCCAGTATTGCCGACAACAATCAAGGCTTTACTACAACAAGACTGCGCACAAAGACAACAAGGGGTTGCACCAAGAAAGCATAAAAAATGCGGAGACAAAGAAGCATGACAGAAATGGAGGATATAGAGCTAAAAACCGCACTTTTAAGGTCTTTCAATAATTTTCTAGAAACTGCCGATAAACTTAATGAGATCTACAAGAAATCTAATGAGACCCTCGATGTTGTGATAAAGAACCAACTAGAAATTAAGCATACACTGACTGAAATAAAGAATATTATACAGACACCCAACAGCAGACCAGAGGAGCGCAAGAATCAAGTCATTGATTTGAAATGCGAAGAAGCAAAAAACACCCAACTGGAAAAGCAAAATGAAAAAAGAATCCAAAAATGCGAGGATAATGTAAGGAGCCTCTGGGACAGCTTCAAGCCTACCAACATCAGAATTATAGGGTGCCAGAAGATGAGAGAGAGCAAGATATTGAAAACCTATTTGAAGAAATAATGACAGAAAACTTCCCCCACCTGGTGAAAGAAATAGACTTCCAAGTCCAGGAAGCGCAGATAACCCCAAACAAAAGGAATCCAAAGAGGACCACACCAAGACACATCATAATTAAAATGCCAAGAGCAAAAGACAAAGAGAGAATCTTAAAAGCAGCAAGAGAAAGAAACTCAGTTACCTACAAGGGAATACCCATACGACTGTCAGCTGATTTCTCAACAGAAACTTTGCAGGCCAGAAGGGAGTGGCAAGAAATATTCAAAGTGATGAATACCAAGAACCTACAACTAAGATTACTTTATCCAGCAAAGCTATCATTCAGAATTGAAGGTCAGATAAAGAGCTTCACAGATAAGGAAAAGCTAAAGGAGTTCATCACCACCAAACCAGTATTATATGAAATGCTGAAAGGTATCCTTTAAGAAGAGGAAGAAGAAGAAAAAGGTAAGGATACAAATTATGAACAACAAACATGCATCTATCAACAAGTGAATCTAAGAATCAAGTGAATAAATAATCTGATGTACAGAATGAACTGGTGATTATAATAGAATCAGGGACATAGAAAGGGAATGGACTGACTATTCTTGAGGGGGAAAGGGGTGTGGGAGATGCGGGAAGAGACTGGACAAAAATCGTGCACCTATGGATGAGGACAGTGGGTGGGGAGTGAGGGCGGAGGGTGGGGTGGGAACTGGGAGGAGGGGAGTTATGGGGGGGGAAAAGAGGAACAAATGTAATAATTTGAACAATAAATATTTAATTAAAAAAAAGAATGATATTGCTACAATAAGAAACACAATGGAAGGTTTCAACAGTAGACTAAAAGAAGCGGAGAACCGAATTAGGGAGTGTTGAGAGTGGCTACAGTGTTCAGACAGGTTCAAGCCTCGGACTAACTTGTGGTAAAGCCACATACAAGTCCCAGCTTTGAGGGCAAAGCCCTTCCAGCACAATTATAGCCAAAAGGTTATGGTTGTAAAATTGACCTTATATTGCCAAAACCGGTTTGGCTCAGTGGATAGAGCTTCGGCCTGCGGACTGAAAGGTCCCAGGTTTGATTCTGGTCAAGGGCATGTACCTGGGTTGCGGGCACATCCCCAGTAGGAGATATGCAGGAGGCAGCTGATCAGTGTTTCTCTCTCGTCGATGTTTCTGACTCTCTGTCTCTCTCCCTTCCTCTCTGTAAAAAATCAATAAAATATATTTTTAAAAAAATTGACCTTATAGTCTGACCCTGCAGTCCTAGGTAGCTAAGGGATGTGGGTTGTAGGGGGTGCAGCAAGTGCTGCCTAAACAAAGCTTGATAGAGAGCAGAGAAAGGCAACAACAGGAAAGAAGCAGATTTGAAATTTGCAAGAACATTGTAAACATCTTGCCCTTGTTTTGCTTTGTGTGATCTGACTATAAAATAAAGATCCTGCTTACAAGCAGGGTCACTGTTTCCTCATCCAGGAACAGTGATCTTACCTGGACCAAACTGTATTCTCTTGTCTGTCTTCTTTAATCCTACACCGCCTCTCCTCAGGTTCACCCTGGCCATGCTGGACACAGTACAAGGGGGTTAGAAGGCAAGACAGAACAACACACCCAACCTGAACAGCAATTGGAGAAAAGAATTAGAAAGCAGGAGGAGAGCCTAAGGGAGCTTTGGAACAACATGAAATGAAGTAACATCCATATACTAGGGGTGCCAGAAAGACAAGAAGAGGAGCAAGGATTAGAAAACCTTTTTGAAGAAATAATGACAGAAAGGTTTCCTGATTAGGGGAAGAAAAAATTCACACAAGCACAGAGAGTCCAAAAAAGGATGAACCCCAAAAGACCCACACCAAGACACGTCATAATTACAATGGCAAACATTAACGACAAAGAGAAAATCTTCAACACTGCAAGAGAGAAACAGAAAGTTACTTACAAGGGATCTCCCATTAGATTATCAAATGATTTCTCAACAGAAACACATCAGGCCAGAAGGCAATGGAATGAAGTATACAAAGTGATGCAAAGCAAGGGACTGAATCCAAGAATACTCTATCCAGCAAAGCTATCATTCAAAATTGAAGGGGAAATCAGGAGATTTGCAGACAAAAAAAAAAAAAAAAAGGCTAAGGTAGTTTATCACTACCAAGCCAACAAAGAAAGAAATGCTAAAGGGACTGTTGTAAAAAGAAGAAATAGAAAGGGAGGAAGGAACACAGGCATAAAGAATAAAAATGGCTACAAACAAGTATCTATCAATAATAACCTTAAATGTAAATGGCTTAAATGCTCCAATCAAAAGACATAGGGTAGCTAAATGGATAAGAAAACATGACCAATATATATACTGTCTACAAGAGACACACCTCAGAACAAGGGACTCACACAGACTGAAAGTGAAGGGATGGAAAAATATTTTTCAGGCAAATGGAAATGAAAAATAAAGCTGAGCCCTAACCGGTTTAGGTCAGTGGATAGAGCATCGGCCTGAGGACTGAAGGGTCCCAGGTTCGATTCTGGTCAAGGGCATGTACCTTGGTTGCGGGCACATCCCCAGTAGAGGGTGTGCAGGAGGCAGCTAATCGATGTTTCTCTCTCATCTATGTTTCTAACTCTATCCCTCTCCCTTCCTCTCTATAAAAATCAATAAAATATATTTTTAAAAATGCAGGGGTAACAATACTTATATCTGACAAAATAGACCTCAAAGTGAAGGCTATAACAAATGATAAAGAAGGCCACTATATAATACTAAAGGGATCAATACAACAAAAAGATATAGCTCTGGTAAATATATGTGCACCCAATGCAGGAGCACCCAAATGCATAAAAAAAATTCTGGAAGGTATCAAGGGAAAGATTGACAGCAATACAATCATAGTAAGAGACTGTAATACCCCATTGACATCCCTGGATAAATCCTCCAGACAAAAAATCAACAAAGAAACAACAGTCCTAAATGTCTCACTAGATCAGATGGACTAATTGACATCTTCAGATATCAAGCTACATTACAAAGCCACTGTTCTCAAAACAGCCTGGTACTTGCCCAAGAACAAACATATAGACCAATGGAACAGAACAGAGAACCCAGAAATTGACCCAAGCCATAAGTTATGCTCAATTAATATTTGACAAAGGAGGCAAAAGCATACGATGGAGCCAAGACAGTCTTTTCAATAAATGGTGTTGGAAAAATTGGACAGATACATGCAAAATAATGAAACTAGACCACCAACTTACACCATACACAAAAATAAACTCAAAATGGATAAAGGACTTAAACGTAAAACAGGAAAACATAAAAATTGTAGAAGAATCCACAGGCAGAAAAAATCAGACATATGATGTAGCAATATCTTTACCAATACAGCTCCTAGGACAATGGAAACTAAGGAGAAAATAAACAAATGGCACTACATCAAAATATAAAGCTCCTGCACAGCAAAAGAAACCATCAACAAAACAACAAGAAAACCCACTGCATGTGAGGACATATTTGCCAATGTAAACTCTGCTAAAGGTCTAATCTCTGATAAGAGTCTAATCTCCAATATTTATAGGGAACTCATACATCTTTACAAAAGGAAGATAAACATTTCAATAAAAAAAATGGGCAAAGAACCTAAATGGACATTTTTCAAAAGAGGACATACCGAAGGCCAAGAGACCTATGAAAACATTCTCAAAGTCACTAATCATCTGAGAGATGCAAATCAAAACAACAATGAGGTACCATATCACACCTGTCAGAATGGCTATCATCAACAAATCAACAAATGACAAGTGCTGGCGAGGATGTGGAGAAAAAGGAACCCTTGTGCACTGCTGGTGGGAATGCAGACTTGTGCAGCCACTGTGGAAAACAGTATGGAGTTACCTCAAAAAATTCAAAATGGAACTCCCATTTGACCCAGTGATCCCACTTCTAGGAATATATCCCAAGAAACCAGAAACACCAACCAGAAAGGACATATGCACCCCTATGTTCATAGCAGCACAATTTACAATAGCTAAGATTTGGAAACAGCCTATGTGCCCATAAGCAGATGGGTGGATTAAAAAATAGTGGTACATCTACACAATGGAATACTACACTGCTGTAAAAAAGAAGGAACTCTTACCATTTGCAACAGCATGGATGGATATAGAGAATTTTTTGCTAAGCCAGTCAGAGAAAAGTAAATATCACATGATTTCATTCATTTGTGGAATATACTAATAAACTGATGAACAAAAATAGATCCAGAGACAGAGAAGCATCGAACAGACCCTCAGACCTCAGAGGGAAGATCAGGGGAGGGTGTGTGTGTGTGGCGGGGGGGAGGCGGGTAAGAGATCAGCCAAAGGACTTGTATGCATTCATATAAGCATAACCAATGGACACAGACACTAGAGGGGGGAGGGTGATGGCATGTGCTGGGTGTTTGGGGTGCTGGGGAGAGGTCAATGGAGGAAAAGGAGACATATATAATACTTTAAACAATAAAGAATTTAAAAAGAACAGAAAAAATAGTTTATTAATTTTTAGAGAGGAAGGGAGAGGGAAAAACATCGATGTGAAAGTGCAACATCCATCAGCTGTCTCCTGCATGCCCCCTACCAGTGGTCAAGCCTGAAACCTGAGAATGTGCCCTGACCAGGGATGCATCTAGCAATCTTTCAGTGCATGGGATGATACCCAACCAACTCAGCCACGCAGGCCAGGGCAATATTTTTATTTTAAATTCTATATAATAAACTGAACGCCAGAACGACCAGTTGCTATGACATGCACTGACCACCAGGGGGTAGATGCTCAGCACAGTAGCTGCCCCCTGGTGGTCAGTGCACTCCCGCAGGGGCAGCACTGCTCAGCCAGAAGCCGGGCTGATGGCTGGCAAGCGCAGGGGCGGTGGCGGGACCTGCCTCAGTGGTAGCACTAAGGATGTCCCACTGTAGTGAGTTGGATATCCCCCGAGGGCTCCCGGACTGTGAAAGGGCACAGGCCAGGCTGAGAGACAGTCCTACTCTCCCCGCGCCCCCCGCCCCCCGCCCCAGTGTATCAATGTCATGCACCGGGCCTCTAGTATATTAATAAAATATTTCATATATGAACCAGATTTTTACTTACCAAACAAAGGTATTATATCTTGCCCTGGCCAGTGTTTTTCAGTGGTTAGAGCATCAGCCATGCACCTAAGTATCTTGGGTTCGATTCCTAGTCAAGGGCCTGTACCTGGGTTGTAGGTTCCATCCCCGGCCCTGGTCTGGGTTACTGTGGGAGGCAACCAACCGATGTGCCTCTCTCACATCGATGTTTCTCACTCTCTGTCTTTCCCCCTCCCTTTCACTCTCTCTAAAAGTCAATGGAAAATATCCTTGGGTGAGGAATAACAACGACAAAAAAAGTATTATGTCTTGCAGGTTGCACTCTCTTGCTGTTTTGAATTTTAGACACAAGTAAAAGCCCCAAGTTGTCACACAGTGTGACAGGATTGAAAATAGTACTCTGTCTTTACAGTCATGGGGCTATCAGTCTTTATTTCAAATCTCCTTTAAAATACAGAAATATGTGGTCACACAGAGGTTAACAGAAAAAAACTGCAAGCTAGAAGCAAGGTTCTGAAGTGCTGGGTGCCTAATTTAGTAACAAATGGGGGTAGCTGAGTCTGCATGTGTCACAGGCTGAGTGTATAACCAGAAGTTCTCTGAATTAACTTCCCGGTGGAACACATGTTTCTTAAAAGGATAATACAAAGGTGCTGATATGAACTTCAAGTTTTATTCCAAATATAAATGCATTCATATGTTCACTGAAAGATATGTAAAACATGTTTATAGTAGCAATATTTGTAATAACCCAAACCTAGAAACTCCCCATATATCCATCAACAGGGGAATGGGTAAGAAGTCTTAGAGGCCAGAAGGCTAGTGTGAAGAATTGTTTAAGGCCAAAATATGGAACACATAACAATGGGATTATCATTTATTGTAGCAAGCACTATGCTAGGCACTTTGTATTCTTTTATTTAAGCCTCACCTGTGATGGAGATATTATTCTCATTTGACATATGAGGAAACAGGCACACAGAGGTTAAGGATACTGTCCAAAGTCATAACTCTAGTTAGTGATGAACTCAGAATTTGAACTCAGATCTCAGTTCAAAGCCCAAATGTAATGTTTCCATTATAGGCTGTTGCTTCTCCATGATACATAGGGGAGGCAGAGAAACTAAGGAAGTATGGAGTTCACACATTCACATACTAGTATGCTAACATTAATAACTGCTACTATTTCTGGAGCACCTACTATGTGGCAAGTACTATGCTAGGTGCTTTACATAAATGATTTTTACAATTCTCATAATACCCTTTGACAGCAGAAATTATTATTCTCATTTTTTAGATGAAGAGACTGAGGCTCAGAGAAATTTAATGACTTTCTCAGTTTCATGAGTCTCCCATCATCCCATATCCCTCAGTAGCCTTATCATGGATGCCACCAACTATGGACTCCACATTATGGTGGGTGATGGAGCTATACAGATGAGTACATTAGGAAAGGAACAATTGTTATTTGCTTACCTGACATCTGAACATAGGAGAATATTTTTTCTCCAGTTCCATATAGGGACTTGTGGAGGCAAAAATAAACATCAGTAATTGCAATAGTTCCCATTTATTGATTGTGCATTGTCCTAAGTGCTGTACCATATAAATTGTTTTAAAAAGGCACTGTACAATATAACATGTAAACAACAGGCCAAAATGGAGTCCCTTTTGCTAAGCCACACCACCAAACAAAAACTTAGTAACTAACAGTTTCAGCCTCTCTCAGGAATGAAAATTTAAAACAATCAGTCTGGAAATTCCTGGTCATTAGGTAGGTAAACTGCCTGATTAGACTCCCTGCCTTCCCCAAGTGATGGAGACCTTGCCTGAAATAATCCATTCTTAACTTCTTAGTCCCACCCTCTTTCTGCTTATATAAACCTTGCATTCTGTACAACTCATTGAAGAGCCCTTCTAGTTCTGGGATGCTGCTGATTCATGAGTTATTTTTCTTGGCAAAATTTATTACCAGTCCAATCCCTTTATGCTCTTCTTTATAAATTGAATTTATTGGGGTGACATTGGTTACTAAAATTATGTAGGTTTCAGGGGTACATCATCTGTATAATCTATATATATAAAAGCCCAGCTACTGAATGGCAGAATGACCAGTCGACCAGTCGCTATGATGCGCACTGACCACCAGGGGCAGACGCTCAATGCAGGAGCTGCCCCCTGGTGGTCAGTGTGCTCCCACAGCAGCTGATCCCGCAGGCCACGCCCCCCACCAGTGCACCAATCTGTGCACTGTGCCTCTGGTGAACAAAATAAAATCGAAACAGACCCATAGATACAGAGAAATGACCTACAGCTGTCAGAGGGGTGTGAGTAGCAAGGCTGGGTGAAAAAGGTAAAGGGATTAAACAAAGAAACCAAACACACACACACAAAAACTGTCTCATAGACCAGTGGTTGGCAAACTCATTAGTCAACAGAGCCAAATATCAACAGTACAAGGACTGAAATTTGTTTTGAGAGCCAAGTTTTTTATTTTTTATTATTTTTTATTTTTTTTAACATATTTTATTGATTTTTTACAGAGAGGAAGGGAGAGGGATAGAGAGTTAGAAACATCGATGAGAGAGAAACATCGATCAGCTGCTTCCTCCACACCCCCCACTGGGGATGTGCTTGCAACCAAGGTACATGCCCTTGACTGGAATCGAACCTGGGACCCTTCAGTCTGCAGGCCGACGCTCTATCCACTGAGCCAAACTGGTTACAGCGAGAGCCAAATTTTTTAAACTTAAACTATATAGGTAAGTACATTGTTATTAACTTAATTAGGGTACTCCTAAGCTGGCCTTTGCTAAAAACGTCCTCAGTCTGATTGAGGTACATTTGCTGAGGTCGACCCCTTCCAACTCTCCCATCCACACTCATCTTGTATACTTGTTTTGTCTATCTTTTGTCACCCGCGCGCAATTTGCGGACACGACTAGCACTAACCACTGCACAACAAGACTGCTGACTGGCTGGCTCACTCAACTCGTGCATGAATCGTGTGCACCTCTCCCACGCTGCTATCCCCCGGCCTGCCTCCGCAGCATCTCCCATCGCCCCACCAACCGACACCCTCCACTTCTAACGCCACTTCTTCAAAATAGACTCGCCCAGGCCGAAAACCAACTTCTGTGCATGGGCCACGAAGTTTCAATCGCACTGTATGTGTGTGCCCGCACATGGTATTTTGTGGAAGAGCCACACTCAAGGGGCCAAAGAGCCGCATGTGGCTCGCGAGCTGTGGTTTGCCGACCACTGTCATAGACAGACAACAGTATGGTGATTACCAGAGGGAAGAGGGGTGGGGGGAGGTAGGAGAGGGTCAATGGAGGATAAATGGTGTTGGAAGGAGTTTCATGAATTAGTAAAGGCAATTAGATCTTCAGATTTACTCAGCTGAATATTGTTCTTCAACAATGTGTGTATATATATATATATATATATATATATATATATATACACACACATATATATATACACATGTATATCATGTCCTTTACTACTCACAAGGATCCTATTAATAACCTCATTTTACAGAGAGAAAATACAAACTTAGAGTTTGATTTGCACAAGGTCACAGAGCAGTTAAGTGTTCCCCTTCGATTTGTATGTACCCTGATCTGGTTGACTCTAGGGCTCTAGGTCTCAACTCTGACAACCAGCTAAAGATGTTTGTGAGAATTGGCCACAAGTCAGGAAAATGGAGTCCACAATGCAGTTTAAGGTGTTGGGGAGAGGACGCCTGGCAAGTGGAATCATGTGGTGACTGAACCCTATGGAGCTGGAACGGGTCTTAGGGCCACTAGGAAGAAATGCGGGCGGCCGTAGGTTTGGAAATGTGGGAGCCATCTAAACGGGAGACTGGGGGAAAGAGGGTTAAAAGCCGCACGTGCAGAGAACCGTCTCCACTTCTTCCACAAGTAAATTCCCAGGGCCACTACGTGACCGTGCCAATCAGCAGACAGACGCGCGCGGGGCGCGCGGGGCAGGCGTGTGGGCGGAACTCAGGGGCGGGGCGGCGCGCAGGGGGCGGGCTCAGGGGCGGAACTTGCTTCCCAGCGCGGAGCTGTGGGGACAACGGTTGAAAAGAGCATTGGGCGAACCTCTCCGCTTCCTGCAGGCGCCGCCTCTTTCTCGCCTCCGCCCCCTCTTCGGCGCTGCGCCGGCTTCTTCCTCTTCAGGTTGCCCTCCGCCGGTGCGTTTGCCGGTTCCGTTATGGCGACTCGCAGCCCCAGCGTTGTGGTGAGCAGCTTGGCCCGTCCGGCCCTGGCCGGGGGAGCCAGCCCATGAGGCACGGGGCCTGCGGTGCGGGCGTGGGCAGGGTGGCCCAGGGTGACCCGGGGAAGCCCGGGAGCGGGGTGAGTGGGGGGGCGGCCGTAGCTTTCTGGGTTCAGCTTTACGTCACACCAGGACGGCGGGGAACGGAATGGGGAGGCCGGGGTGGGTGCCTCCTTTGCAGAGTCGTGGGAAAGCGTGTGGAAGAGTGTGTGTGTGTGTGGGGGGGGGGGTGCTGGGGGGGACGGGTAGGGGAGAATGGCGTGTTGGCGGACTTGTGCTATTTGCGAGTGTGCTGGTGGAGAGGGGCCGTGGGCCAATTCAAGAATTATCTGGTGGGGTGAGGGAGAGGCCCTTTTCTGTACATTTGGGGGATGGAAGTGATGGCTTCCGGGTACCCCTTTGGAGGGCCCAGGCAGGAAACCACCACATGAGAGGACACGTGGGTACTGATGTTTTCATCTAGTTCAGCAAATATTTGTGCCTCCCTGATCCCTACCGGACTCTTGGTAGCGGTAACCATGTTTACATTTTTACTCACGAAGGAAATAATGAAATGATATTAGGTGATTTTGCTTGCGTAGAGGTGACAGACCTGGAATTCAGATATGCTTGAAACCATATCCCATGCTCTTTGAGGCTGCAGGGGACAAAAAAAAAATGTCTATCTCATCCTTATCTTCAGGGACATTCATTCCATAAGCAGCCTCTCACATCGTCTCCAACCTCATTGGTTCCTTTTCTTATTTCTAGAACAAACCAAGCTGCTCCCCTTCCCCCCTCACCTTTCTGATCATGCTCGTTAAAATAGCCAACCCCTCCCAACACTTAGCCTGCATCATTGTCATCATTTTGTATTGCTCAAGCAGTTTCCTGATTACCTGTTGACTGTCTCCTAATAAAACATAAACTTTATAAGGGAAGGAATCACCACTGTTACCCTGCCTTTATAGTACAGCGTTTGACATGTAAGGCATTCTCAGTAATGGTTTGTTGAATGAATACTTTAATAATGTTTAAAAATTTTTTTATTGATTTTTATAGAGAGGAAAGGTGAGGGGGAGAGCAAAACATTGATCAGCTGTCTTCTGCATTCTCCCCAATTAAGGATTGAACCGAAACTCATGCTTATGCCCTGACTGGGAATCCAACCAGTGACCTTTTGGCAACCTTTTGGTGCCTAGGATGTGACCCAACCAACTGAGCCACACCCACCAGGGCAATAAAAATAATTTACCATTTGATCCCTATAAAAGAAAGGATTCTATTTCTTACTAGGCATTGTGAGTTCAGGTAAAGATCAGTGTTCTTTTATTTTTTAAATCCTCACTTGAGGACATGTTTATTGATTTTTTTTTTTTAGAGAGAGAGAGAGAAAGAGAGATTCGAGAGAATTATCAATCGGTTGCCTCCCATATGAATCTGGACCAGGGATTGAACCCGAAACCTAGGTATGTGCCCTGACTGGGAATGAACCTGAAACCTTTTGGTGCAAGAGAGGATGCTCCAACTAACTGAGCTGCAGGGGACAAAATGCTCTGGCCTGGGCAAGAGCAGTGTTCTTAATGGAATCTGGCCTAGAAATCAGTTGTGTGGTGTTGGGCAACTTATTTCACTTTTTGGCTTAAGTGTTTTAGGGGAGGAAAAATAATTTCCCTTCTACCTGCTAAATTCTTCTGCTGGACTAATAATCAAATTAGCATGAGACATTAACCAAAGAAAATGACCAAATTTATTATGTATGTACATACAGGGGTTCCATAGTAATTGAGGCTTATATGTGATCTTGAGAAGAGGGAGTTGTAGTTTGGGACTTCAAAGTAGGATGGCAATTTGCAGGGAGATGGAAAAGTAAATGTTTGGTAAATAAACATTTGCTGGGCCATCTTTAACAATGGGACACAGAATCCTGTCTGTTACACTTAATTCATATTAAACTATAGCTGTCTATGATGATTGCTCCCCTCTATCTAAATTCTTTTAGGTAGTTCCAGGGAAGGTCAAAGGTTTTTCCTGAGTCTTTTGTTTCTTGAAAATAATGAGTTTATAGTAATATACCCAAAAAGTCTATTTTGGGGTGGCAAATTCTGTTTCATCTTGGTGTCCTTAGGTATAACTGAAGTGTTAGCTACCTCATGGTATTATTGAAAGGATTATAAAATGCTTTATGGGAATCAACCTTTGTGTGGGTCCTGACTGGTAATAGTAATAATAGTTACCATTGTGTTTACCTACATGGGCCTACCCTCAAAACATCCCTGTAAAAGTAATATGATTATTACCATTTTACAGAGAAGGAATCTTTCAAGCTTCAGAGAGGTTAAGTAATTTAACCTCAACATAACATACCCACATCACGCAGTTATTAAGAGGAGCTCAGATTTAAACCTAGGTCTCTTTAAGAGCCCATGCATTTAAATGTTGTATTAGTAGTAGGTACTCAAAAAATGGTGGGGATTGTTTTTATTCAGTTGCTGAAGAAGTTGGATGCTTTTACCTTTGGGTATGATGCCTGCCCCAGCATAGGGTGAATTATTATGGCTAGAACTGGCTGGTGCTAATTTTGTTTATCTTTTTGATTTGCAAATTCCTGTTCTATTTTTTATTTCCTTCCCAGAAATTGTCTGCATGTTAGCAATAGTGCTTGCTATGTATTGGTTACAGTTTGATATTTAGAAAATAATTTATGAGGCTCAAGAGAGGTTGAGTATCTTGCCGAAGATCACTCAGCAATGCTAGGATCTGAATCTTAAGTTATCTGGCCCCAGAGTCTGTTCTTAACATCTTTACTTTTAAGTTAGTAGTGACAGTTGTGGCTAATTATTTATAACTAGAGGCCCGATGCACGAAATTTGTGCAAGGGGCTTGGCCCTCACAGCCCCAGCTTCGTCTGGAAGGACATCTGGTCTAATTAGCATATTACGCTTTTAGTATTATAGATTATTTAGTCAGGCATTGAGGTAAATATTTTGCAGACATTATTGACTGTGACTGTCCCAAAGTTACATAATATGTATCTGTGAGGTAGATAAATACTAGTATGACCTTGGCCCAACATCACTTCGATGAAATTGTCCCCCAGATATGTTTGATATAACCCATGCTGCTTATAACTGTCATTAAACTGCCAGGATAAGCTTGGATATAGTTGAACTAAGAGCAAACTCCTGGAGTTTTGCAAATTGATGTAAAACATCAAATATGCATTATGTGAATATTATATTTTCTAAATTTCAGGATGGTAATGTTAGAAATGTAATCCTGTACTAACCAGATTTAAATCTTACCCTACCAATAATTTTCACAGAATTGATAAAATAGTGCATTTTTTGATCCACAATCCTATCATTTTTTAAGAGAGAGAGAAGAGAGAGAGAGAGAGAGAGAGAGAGAGAGAGAGAGAGAGAGAGAGGAGAGAGAAACATTCATTGGCTGCCTCCCATATGCACCCCAACTGGGGATCAAACCTGTAACCCAGGTATGTGCCCTGACCGGGAATTGAACCTGCAACATTTTTTGGTGTACAACCAGCTGAGCCACCCAGCCAGGGCTCCCCTATTTTATTTATAACAGGGTTTAGACCAGTGATGGCAAACCTATGACACAGTTATAGGCAAACCTATGACACCTCTGACACGCGAACTCATTTTTTTGGTTGATTTTTCTTTGTTAAATGGCATTTAAATATATAAAATAAATATAAAAAATATAAATCTTTGTTTCACTATGGTTGCAAATATCAGAAAATTTCTATATGTGACACAGCACCAGAGTTAAGTTAGGGTTTTTCAAAGTGCTGACATGCCAAGCTCAAAAGGTTCGCCATCACTGGTTTAGACTGACAATAGTGTAGACCAAAGTTATTATTTGTGACCACCAAAAAATGGATCAGATCATTTGGAGGTTTTATTCTGCAAATTGAGTAATGTAGCACATAGTTATAGATCCATTTTAATTGTTTTCCATTATTTGTATCAGTGTATTGTGGGAAGTCCTTTGTAAGGAGGTAGGAAAAAAGACAAAAGGACCAATCACATTAGCAGAGAAGAGAGGCCATGGAATTTTCTGTAGTTCATTAGGCAGTAACTGGGCCATGCCATTTTCCCCTGTGTGAAGAGATGCTAAAGATGAACTATATATTCTTCTTTCTTTCTGTAATTTTATATTGTGTGGATTCAGTAAATTTATATGTTCTGAAATTATCAACCATCCTCGTTAATATCAATCAATGTTTTTCTTGCCAGTGATAACCAAATTGCTAGCATTTAGAATAATTTGCAACTAATAAGAATTCAGACAGATACTTCAAATTGCTATGGAATTACTATCTTCCACACTGTGATTCTGATAATTGATAGGTATATACTTTTTGCCCAGAATGAATATACTTATTATTCCACAGTGCACACTAATAAAAGGAAAGACCATAGTGTTGGATAAATTTATGTCCTTGCACATATAGTAGTTATGAGCCCACTTATCTAGGAGCAGCTAATAATTTATCCCTGAATTGAATAGGTAAGAATGCTGATTTTAATTTTGTAATGCTTACATTGTTTTAAAATTTTTAATTCTTTAACCATTAGAAGGGAGGGCAAGCAAGTTATATGTGTAATTTATTTGTAAGATTCATAAAATTGGAAGATGAATACACTACTAGCTTAAATTACTTTCACATTTAGGAATATGTGTATCAGTAATTCATAATTTTGGTTTTACAATACTCTGATATTGCATATTATCTTAAGGGGATGACATATCTGCTTTAGTGTGTTTTGAGAATTTTCAAGCATCCTATATAATAAAAGAGTAATATGCAAATTGACTCTAAAAGCAGAACGACTGGGAATGACTGGTCACTATGACACACACTGACCACCAGGGGGCAGACGCTCAATGCAGGAGCTGCCCCCTGGTGGTCAGTGCACTCCCACAGGGGGAGCTCTGCTCAACCACAAGCCAGGCTGACGGCTGCCAGTACAGCGGTGGTGGCGGGAGCCTCTCCTGCCTCCTCAGCAGCGCTAAGGATGTCCGACTGCAGCTTAGGCCTGCTCTCCGCTGGCAAGTGGACATCCCCCGAGGGCTCCCTGGCTGCCTGAGGGATATCTGACTGCCATCTTAGGCCCAATCCCCCAGGGAGCGGGCCTAAGCCAGCAGGTGGTCATTCCCCGAGAGGTCCCAGACTGCGAAAGGGCACAGGCCAGGCTGAGGGACCCCTCCCGAGTGCACAAATTTTTGTGCACCGGGCTTCTAGTCCAGTGGTGGCAAACCTTTTGAGCTCGGCGTGTCAGCATTTTGAAAAACCCTAACTTAACTCTGGTGCTGTGTCACATATAGAAATTTTTTGATATTTGCAACCATAGTAAAGCAACGATTTATATTTTTGATATTTAGTTTATATATTTAAATACCATTTAACAAAGAAAAATCAACCAAAAAAATGAGTTTGCATGTCACCTCTGACACGCGTGTCATAGGTTCACCGTCACTGTTCTAGTCTGAATATAAAAGGTAAAAATATAAAAATATGCCACCTAGCAATTTCTGCCCGTTCTAGTAGCTTAGAAATGTTGGTTACTAGGAAAAAAATGTAAGATCTGTTTTATCTATTATCGTATATCTTTTAACTCATATAGCTCATTTTAAGACTCACTTCTTCATTTCCATTCAGTCTTGTTTGGACCCAAAAACACTGTCTTTTTTTTTTTTTTTTTTTACCACAAAGAGACTTAAGCAATCCTAGTCACAGATGATAAATTGATGTTGCAAGTGTTATCTTAGCTCGAGTTAAATTCCTTGCTTACTATAATTTTATATATCTTTGTAATTAGAATTTTTATGTATATTTTTCAATTTTTCATATTAATAAAAGTACCTGTCTGGATTTTATCATTAACAAGTATATTACAGGTAGGTTAGAATTTGAGAGCTTTGTTCTAAAGCTCTGAAGAGATGCGTTTAGATTTCTGAAATGTCTGGCTAAGTGTTAAGTAGCTCAGAGCTATTAACCTATCCTTTGATTTCCAATTCAGCCAGAAATGGCAATAATGAGAAAGGTGCATCTGGAAAGAAACTGCATTTTCATTTGTCACCACTTGTGGTACCTCCAGAGCGCTCTCCCCAAATATTTTAGGGTTGGGTCCTCCCCAGAGCCATCCAGAACCTTCTTTGTGATCACTAGCCATTTTATGCTAAGTTTTTGTTACGGAATAAATGTTCCCACCCCTTCCCCCCCATATGTCTTGAAGCTCTAACATCCCCAACATGATGATATTTGCAGATGGGCCTTCGGTAGAAAATTAGGATTAGAAAAGGTCATGAGGTTGGGTCCCTTGTCTTTTTATTATTTTTATTTTATTTTTTTAAATATATTTTATTGATTTTTTTTACAGAGAGGAAGGGAGAGGGATAGAGAGTTAGAAACATCGACGAGAGAAACATGGATCAGCTGCCTCCTGCACACCCCCTATTGGGGATGTGCCTGCAACCAAGGTACATGCCCTTGACCAGAATCGAACCTGGGATCCTTGAGTCCGCAGGCCGATACTCTATCCACTGAGCCAAACCAGTTAGGGCTATTTTTTTTAATTTTTATTGATTTCAGAGAGGAAGAGAGATTGATCGGCTGCCTCCTGCACCCCCCCTCCTGGGGATCGAGCCTACAACCCAGGCATGTGCCCTTGACCGGAATCGAACCTGGGACCTTTCAGTCTGCAGTCTGATGCTCTATCCACTGAGACAAACCAGCTAGGGCAAAGAAAGGTTCCTTGTCATTTAAGAAAAAAGGGAGCTCCCTCCCCCATCCCCATCCTCTAGTCTATATTTATAGGAGAAGGTAGCCCCCAATGTGAAAGGTAGCTACTTACAATTAAGAAAAGAGGCTTCAGCCGAGACCGGTTTGGCTCAGTGGATAGAGCGTCGGCTTGTGGACTGAGGGGTCCCAGGTTCGATTCCGGTCGGGGGCATGTACCTGGGTTGCGGGCACCTCCCCAGTAGGAGATGTGCGGGAGGCAGCTGATCGATGTTTCTCTCTCATCGATGTTTCTAGCTCTCTATCCCTCTCCCTTCCTCTCTGTAAAAAATCAATAAAATATATTTAAAAAAAAAAGAAAAAAAAAAAGAGGCTTCAGCCCTAGCTGGTTTGGCTCAGTGGATAGAGTGCCAGCCTGCAAACTGAAGGGTCCTGGGTTCAATTCCGGTCAAGGGTATACATGCCTGGTTGTGGGCTTGATCCCCAGTAGGGGGCATGCAGGAGGCAGCCAATCAATGATTCTCTCTCAACATTAATGTTTCTATCTCTCCTTCTCCGTTCCTCTCTGAAATCAATAAAAATATATTTAAAAAAAAGAAAAGAAAGGAGGCTTCAGAATGAAACCTACTTTGTTGGCACCTTGATCTTGGACTTCCCAGCTTCCAAAGCTGTGAGAAATAATTACTATTGTGTAAGCCACCCAGTCTATGATATTTTGTTATGGCATCCTAAGCAGACTAATATTATTCTTTTAGAAGGTATCAGTAATAACCACATGCTTAGATATGTAACACCAAGACACAAATAATAAAACAGATATGACTTACATTCATACAGAAAGTGGATACTACTGTTACCTAGGTGACTTAGAAGGCTGTGCTAATTCAGTGTCAGAGATATGCCAGTCTACTCAATTTACAACCTAGGCAACAGAATATAATAACTTTGAGATTGATATTTCTTTTGGAAGGAGTCACTGGTGTTGGATGACCTTGGGTTCCAGGTTTATCTTTAGTGTACATATAACTGCCTTGACAATCAAAAGTTTGTGGGCTTGTCAAATTAGATTTGGGTACAATTTATAAGCTTTATTGTGCCATATAGTTAGTCCCATGTTTGTATGTATGTGTGTATATATATATATATATGCCTTTTCTACTATATTGCAAACTTTTTGAGTACTACAAATTAATAATCTTTGTATCCTTCTACAAATATTGCACAGTGCCTTAAACAAGGTGGATACTAAATGCATTTTAATGTAATTGAGTATATTGAAATCCCTTCCTATCAAAGCAGCCACTGCATTGTTAACTAATCCATATTAGATAAGGTTAATGAATATCAGATATTAACCAATATCAGATGGGACAAATAGCTTATAAGATTAAAGGGCACCAAGTACATGTCTAGCTCTTGTAGAGATTGAGGTTATGGGCCTATTTAATCTGAAGCTTTGGTATTTGGGATGATTAAAACAAGTTCCTATTTATTGGATTGTATCTTACATTATTTCTTCTCTTTGGTCTAGGTACAGGTGAGACTTCTGAGTGAGTTTGAGTGCCCCCTTAAACTCCCACAATACTTAGCATTTTAATACTCTGTGTTATGATTATTCATGTACATGTCATGTCTTTTACTATACTGTACTCTCTTTGAGAGTAGCCATGTTAATGTTTACCTAATTCTCTGTAGTCTGTAAAACATAGTAGGTACTCAAGTATTTGAGTATTAGTAATAATACAGGTCTGAGTAAGGACCTCACCATTTAAAATTAGTTTTCTAATATTTGATCATTAACTATAAATTTATTTTTTGTTAATCCTTACCTGAGGATATTTTTTCCATTGATTTTTAGGGAGAGTGGAAGACAGAGGGAAAGACAGAGAGAAACACATCGATTTGTTGCCTCCTGTAAGAGCCCTGACCAGGGCCCAGGCCAGGGAGGAGCCTGCAACCAAGGTACATGCCCCTGGCCAGAATTGAACCTGGGACCCTTTGGTCTGCAGGCCTATGCTCTATCCACTGAGCAAAACCGGCTAGGGCATGAATTTAAAAAACTTGGATTTTTTATTAAGTGTGAAATTGGTGCTTTGTCATCATTTAAATAAGTTGCTCCTTATTTAACTTTTTAAATATTTTTTAAATTTAATTTTATTATTATTTTTTAATTAAATCTTTATTGTTCAGATTATTACATTTGTTCCTCTTTTTTTCCCCCATAACTCCCCTCCACCCATTTCCCACCCGACCCTCCTCCCTCACTCCCCACCCACTGTCCTCATCCATAGGTGCACGATTTTTGTCCAGTCTCTTCCCGCATTCCCCTCACCCCTTCCCCCCCCCCAAGAATAGTCAGTCCACTCCCTTTCTATGCTCTTGATTCTATTATAATCACCAGTTCATTCTGTTCATCAGATTACTTATTCACTTGATTTTTAGATTCACTTGTTGATAGATGTGTATTTGTTGTTCATAATTTGTATCTTTACCTTTTTCTTCTTCTTCCTCTTCTTAAAGGATACCTTTCAGCATTTCATATAATACTGGTTTGGTGGTGATTAACTCCTTTAGCTCTTTCTTATCTGTGAAGCTCTGTATCTGACCTTCAATTTTGAATGATAGCTTTTCTGGGTAAGGTAATCTTGGTTGTAGGTTCTTGGTATTCATCACTTTGAATATTTCTTGCCACTCCCTTCTGGCCTGCATAGTTTCTGTTGAGAAATCAGCTGACAATCTTATGGGTACTCCCTGTAGGTAACTAACTGTTTTTCTCTTGCTACTTTTAAGATTCTCTCTTTGTCTTTTGCTCTTGGCATTTTAATTATGATGTGTCTTGGTGTGGTCCTCTTTGGATTCCTTTTGTTTGGGGCTCACTGTGCTTCCTGGACTTGTAAGTCTATTTCTTTCACCATGTAGAGGAAGTTTTCTGTCATTATTTCTTCAAATAGGTTTTCAATATCTTGATCTCTCTCTTCTCGCACCCCCATAATTCAGATGTTGGTACGCTTGAAGTTGTCTCAGAGGCTCCTTACACTATCTTCATATTTTTGGATTCTTTTTCCTTTTTGTTTTACTGGTTGGGTGTTTTTTGCTTCTTTGTATTTCAAATCTTTGACTTGATTCTTGCGATCCTCTAGTCTGCTGTTGGAACTCTGTATAATATTCTTTATTTCAGTCAGTGTATGCTTAATTTGTAGTTGGTTCTTTTTCATAACCTTGAGGGTCTCATTAGATTTCTTGAGGGTCTCACTAAATTTATCAGCTGTTTCTAGAAAATTCTTGAAAAACCTTACAAGTGTGGTTTTGAACTCTATATCCAGTAGTTTGCTTTCCTCCATTTCTGTCATTTGTGACCTGTTTCTTTGTCTCCACATTTTGGCAGCTTCCCTGTGTTGACAGAGTGGCTTTGTGTGCTAGGTGCCCTATAGGGCCCAGTGGTTCAGCCTCCCCAATTACCTGAGGTGGACACTCTTGGTGTACCCCTTTGTGGGCTTTGTGCACAGTCTTGTTGTAGTGAAGCCTTGATTATTGTAGGTATCACTGGGAGGAATTGACCTCCAGGTCAATTGGCTGTGAGAATCAGCTGTGTCTGCAGTGGGAGAACTTCTGTGCTGGAGACACACTTAAGGCAAGACTTGCTTCAGTGGGGCTTGGTGCTCACTGAGTCTGCCCCCTGAGTGTGTTCTTTATGGATCTGAGGAGTTGTAATCTGGATGGTCCCACTCTGACCACTGAGTACACTGGCTCTTGGATCTCTAAAGAGGCGCTAATTTAGCCTCTGCCTGAGGCTACCCAGGAGGAGCTACGAAGAGATCTGCAGATTCCTCTTCTTTGGGGTTTGGAGGTGCCCATATGAGGCACAGCTATGAAGCAATGCAAGCTTCTGTGGGGCCTCGGGCCTTTTTTTGGATGTTCTGGGTCTCTCTGACCCAGCTGCAGTTTGTTAGGTAATTTTAGATTGAAAAGGGCCAGGCCTCTGAGCACAGCTTGGGTGAGGCGGGGTCTCAGGGGATCAACAGGGCGGAGCAAGCAGCTATGGCTGATCCTCACCCCTGCCCTAAGAGGCCCTGTATCTCAGTGTCCCGCAGTAATCACTGCAAGCACCTCTGAGAGAAAGCCGCCCTTGAGTTCCGCCCAATGCCAGACAGTCCAATTTCTCCCCGTATGAGTCTGGGTCCCTAGAGACTCACCTAGAACTGGAGTTCAGAGCAGTCGGGAGCTCGTGTCTCCCTCCAGACTGAAAAAGACAACTGTGTCCTCAGTTGCCAGCCCTTTCCATGTGCGTCTCCATACCTCTGCACTTTACTTCCGCACTTCCTCTAAGTCTCAGTGTGCTTTTCTCTTTCCTTCTAGTTTTAGAATTTCTACTCAGCCAGCCTTCCTGTGGTTCTGGATGATGTTCATTTTGTCTTTTAGTTGTAATTTTTGAAGTGGTTGTGCGAGGCAGCAATTTCCGCTGTTTACCTATGCCACCATCTTGATTTCCTTTCTCTTAACATGTTTTTTATGCTTGATCTAATAAATCAGCCCTTTGACAGTAAATGTGATATACAGGGTGTCCCCAAAAATGTATATACAGTGGGGCCTTGACTTACGAGTTTAATTCGTTCCGAGACCGAGCTCGTTAAGGAGCTCGTTAACTCAAATTACTCTGTCAACTCAATGCAAAAAATCGGCCGAGAGACAGCTGGTATCTCAAAAAACTCGTTAGTTGAGACACTTGTAAGTCAAGGCCCCACTGTACACACTTTAAATAATTATAGAGGCAGTGTTTATTAAAATACATTTCATTTTTATTTAGCAGCTATCAGTTGTTAAAGTGTATATACATTTGGGGGGTCACCCTGTATAAATCTAATATTGATTGAACATAAGACATTTTTTAATTGGAAATTAACTTGGTATGTTGAAAGAGATAGAATTCCTATTCTGGGGTATATCCCTGCTGGTGTGTCTGTAATAGACTAATGGCTGGGATGAACTCTGGGCAGAATTTACATTGACTAAGACTCTGAAAGTTCTTAGGCTATTTGCAAAACCTGTAGTCAGACACTGAGCCATTTTCACAGAAGCAGTAGTCTTTACAAGTGTTGCATATTTCAGGTTCTGGTTGGGTCCTGGTTTATGCTTGTGTCAGAAGCAGTGAGTAACTGGGAGCAAGGGGTAAGCTTCAGGGAAGCCATTTTGGCACTCTGGATCTTGATTTTAAAGCACTATGAAATGGTGCATTTTCATTCATGTCAGGTAGTAGCAGATATATTCTGATGAACCCGAAATGAATGTTTATTCTTTCATCTACAGAATCTAGCACGTTCTTTCTTCTTTTCCGAAAACTTGAACTAAATTTCAGTTTATAAAATTTATCAAAGTAGTACTTGTTATAAAGTACTCTTGAAATGTTCCTGTAGGTGACAGAAATGTCCCATTTCCATTATTTGTGTAGTGAATGTTTCGAAATAAACATGATATATTAGAACTTCCTCTATGAGGATCTGGCAAAATCTTCCTCCCCCCAATGGAATTTTTTCTGCTTATGAAAATAATATTTGTTTGTTTAAAAACAAATCAATATTGACTTCCAGCTGCCCTCACACCAGCTGCTGAGCCAGTGTCTGTGCACTACTTGCTGTTGTCAGAACATGCCCATGGGCATGAGCCGGTTTACAATCACAGCTAGCCTCCTGGCCATGTGTGCAGACTGAAGTGGTGTGTCGGTACTACCAGCCGGACATCACTGTACCTTCAGTTCCACCAGAATCTGGAGAACTCAAAACAGAACTTTTGAGAGGAAGGGAGAAAACATGAACCTCAAGTTTCTCAGAATAGAATTCTGAATTCTGTGAATAATCAACATCTTAAATATAAATATTTTTTAATTTACTGAAAGCCAAGTTACTTGTCCATAAGCACCTACCTAATATGATGCTGACTGAAGGAGAAGAGGTGCTTAATAGGTATTAATAGATACATTGAGATTTAATTATGATCTGACCAATATTTCTTGAAAATTGCCAGAGCTCCTATCATGAGCTTCTTGAATGTGATTTGGAAGTTATTTAGTCTTAAATATCATGTGAGATAGAGTATTATAATTTGGGTTTATTTCTTTGAATAAGCATTAAGTATAATGGTGAATGAGAATTATAAATCAACTATAATAAAAAATTGAACTTGAAAGTGAAAAAAATAAATCCATATTAAAGTGTACAAAGTGGCAAGTTCCCACTTGTTATATTTGACCATTGTTTGATATATTCCTCCATACCCACCCACCTATCCTTCCTTCCCCCATCTCTCCCTCCCTGTTCCTCTTCCTTTTATAGTTTGTACTAGTTTTTTGTTTGTAGAATTTATTTTAATATATCTTTTAAATTTTCCCTATACTTTATATATATGTGTGTGTGTGTGTATATATATATATATATATATATATACACACACACACACACATTGCCAAAAATGATTTATAAGAAAGACTATTGTATTTTTTAAAAAGCAATATATATATATTCACCGAAGAAAATTTGGAATATATAAGGAAGGAACTAAATAAAATCTCTGTAACTCCCCTCCCCAAGATAATAGTTTTCATGGTTTTGTTATATATTTTCTCTGTGTATAGATGCATATATAATATTTATAAAATTAATCATTGTACATTTTACCATTGCAGGTATGACATCATTAGTGTTGTTATTAAATATTTTGTATGCCAGAGTCTGGGCATACCAAAACAACCAATATATGGTCCTACTCAAGCCATCTTGGAGTTTCTAGTATGAAGGCACCTCATGAGTGGATAATAACAATTTCAGACTTCTAGAAGTTTTTTTTTTTTTTAATATATGTTTTATTGATTTTTTTACAGAGAGGAAGGGAGAGGGATAGTTAGAAACATCGTTGAGCGAGAAACATGGATCAGCTGCTTCCTGCACATCCCCTACTGGGGATGTGCCCGCAGCCAAGGTAGATGCCCTTGACCAGAATTGAACCTGGGACCCTTCAGTCCTCAGGCCGACGCTCTATCCACTGAGCCAAACCGGTTAGGGCAGGAGTTTGTTTTTTTTAAGAAATCACTTAACTTCTTAATTTTAATATTTGTATTTATTAAATTGATTGGGGTGACATTGGTCAACATGAACATACAGATTTCAGGTGTGGGTTTATATGTTACAAGATCTGTATATTGCACCATGTGCCCTCCACCCTAAGTCAAATGAGATCACTTAATTTTTTTTTTCCTGTCCTAGCCAGTTTGTCTCAGTGGATAGAGTGTTGGCCTGCAGACTGAAAGGACCAGGGTTCAATTCTGGGTTTGATTCTGGTCAAGGGCATGTACCTCGGTTGCAGGCTCCTCCTGGGCTCAGGGCCTGGTGGGGGCGAGTGCAGGAGACAACCAATCGATGTGTTTCTCTCACATTGATATTTCTCTCTGTCTTTCCCTCTCTCTAAAAATCAGTGGAAAAATATCCTCGGATGAGGATTAAAAATAAATAAATAAATAAATAACTTTTTTTCTATTGTGAGATGAGAAAAGGGTATTTGGATTTGGGGTGGGAAATAGCATGTTTTCTTTGTTCAGTGATATTTTGATAGACTATAGTATATTTTTTTAAACTAAATTTTCAAACATTAAAAAATGGAAAGAATATTATGAGTCCCCATATACTCATGACTCCTGTTTAAAGTATTATCAAGATTTGCCACATTTTTCTTAGCTCTTTGAAGTTTTTTTCTCTTTAACGAACTAAAGGAAATTTCATATCATGTCATTTTACTGTTCATATCATGTCATCTTAACTATTCATCTTTAAAATATATGGTTGAGCCGTAGCTGGTTTGGCTCAGTGGATAGAGCGTTGGCCTGTGGACTGAAGGTCCCAGGTTCGATTCGGGTCAAGGGCACATGCCCAGGTTGTGGGCTCGACTCCCAGTAGGGGGTGTGCAGGAGGCAGCTGATCAATGGTTCTTTCTCATCATTGATGTTTCTATCTCCCTCTCCATCTCCCTTCCTCTCTGAAATCAATAAAAATAAAAACATTAAAAAAATAAAACATATGGTTGATTTCTGATATAAGTATAATTCATTATCATACTAGAAAGTTACTGAAAGTTCTTGATATCTGATACCTAAATTTCTCTTATAGGTTAAGGTTTTTAACATCTAAATCTAATTAAATGTATCTTGTAATGCTCTCATCGAAACAGCCATATTTCTTTTTCAGATTAGTGATGATGAACCAGGTTATGACCTAGATTTATTTTGTATACCTAATCATTACGTGGAGGATTTGGAAAAGGTGTTTATTCCTCATGGACTAATTATGGACAGGTTAGTAAGATCTTAAATTGAAGTTTGTGTCTTATATTAATTTCAGGTGTCAGCAATTGTTTTAAGTAGTTGATATTTGACCATAAACTGGACCAGCTTGTCAAAAAATAGATTTAAAAAAATTTAAAAGCCTCTTTACAAAAAAGGCAGGGAGGGTTTACTAATAACCCAGCATAAATTATGGTATACTGGGAATCTGTAGGGAGTAAAATAAAGTAAACATTGAAAGGAGATTAGAAGAATGAACTTTAGTCACAGTCTTTGATTTCTCAACCCTGAACAGGGTAATGGACTGGGACAGAATCACATGAAAGCAAGGTCAGATTTTGATTATTATGCACATCTAGCTTGAAATTTCCCCTTAAATAAATTACAGTGAGGAACTTTGATATTTAAATACTTGCCTTGTGTGTCAGGTTATTTTGTTTTTTATTTTAAATTATAATATCGATACATATGTACTGTGAATTTTAACTGTAGAGGCTATAAATAAGAGTAGAGTTCTCTCCTCTCAGCCTGTTTTGATACTGCCAAATTATCCTTCAGAAAGTTATGTTAATTTATATTCCCAATGATATATGCAAATACTGTTTTCCTCACAATTTCTTCTTATATTGTATATTGTCGGGTACATTTTATTTAATTAGAATTTGCCAATCTGGTAAGTGAAAATGGTATCTTATTTTAAATGGCATTAAAAAATTTATTAAGTGTTATAGTGAACCTAGCTTTTGAGGGTTTTTGAAATTTTTGCTTTATGAAATAAGGATATATACTTCATGGGGCAAAGGATGTATTTTGTGGAAGTTAATGATTAAGGGATGTTTGTTATAAAGTTTAAGTGTATTACTATTATAATATAAATTACTTTCTATTAAGTTCCTAATTTTATTTCTGTAGGACCGAGCGGCTTGCTCGAGATGTGATGAAGGAGATGGGAGGCCATCACATTGTAGCCCTCTGTGTGCTCAAGGGGGGCTATAAATTCTTTGCTGACCTGCTGGATTACATCAAAGCACTGAACAGAAATAGTGATAGATCCATTCCTATGACTGTAGATTTTATCAGACTGAAGAGCTACTGTGTAAGTATATTTAATATATGTTTATTTAATAAAAATTAAAAATAAAACACCAACTGTAGGTTTTCTGTATGTTTTTGAAGCTTTGCAAACTATATTTACATGTTCATTTCAGTTTTTTACAGTGAGATTTTCAGATATATTCAATAGTACTCGATATCCAAGTGAATTTTGTCTTTTTCTTTTTTTTTGAGTTAATCTTCACCCGAGGATATTTTTCCATTGATTTTTTTTAGGGAGAGAGGGAAAGACAGAGAGAAACACATCGATTGGTTGCCTCTTGCATGTACCCTGACCAGGGCCCAGGCTGGGAGGAGCCTGCAACCAAGGTACTTGCTCTTGACGAAACGAACCTGGGACCGTTTGTTCCACAGGCTGATGCTCTGTCCATTGAGCAAAACCAGCTAGGGCAATATTGTCTTTTTTTTTCTTCCCAAATTAGTCACCTTAGAGGTTATATACTTATTTTAAAGGTTTTTTGATTTTTGGGGGTTTTTTTTGTAGTTTTAACTTTAATTTTTTAAAATATATTTTTATTTATTTCAGAGAAGAAGGGAGAGGGGGAGAGTTAGAAACCTCAATGATGAGAGAGAATCATTGATTGGCTGCCTCCTGCAGGCCCCTCACTGGGAACCAAGCCCGCAACCAGGGCATGTACCCTGACCTGGAATCAGCTGTGATCTCTTGGTTCATAGGTTGATACTCAACCACAGAGCCACACTGGCCAGGCTGTTTTTTGGAGTTTTTAAAAAATCTTTTAAGAATTGCTGTTGGGACTTGGGTGATACTCTTTTGACTATATTTACTGGTGGCAGATATTTTCTCTGGAGCTAGATTGGTTTGCGGGGAAATCGAAAGGCATTTGGAGCTAGGTCTGATAAATAAGGTGGGCCTAGAATTATTTCCTAGCCCTAGCCAGTTTGGCTCAGTGGATAGAGTGTCGGTCTGCGGACTGAAGGGTCCCAGGTTCAATTCGGGTCAAGGGCACATGCCCAGGTTGTGGGATCGATCCCCAGTGTAGGGTGTGTAGGAGTCAGCTGATCAATAATTCTCCCCCATCATTGATGTTTCTATTTCTCCCTCTCCCTTCCTCTCTGAAATCAATAAAATATATTAAAAAAAGAATTATTGCCTAGAAAGCACACATGGAGCGAGAACGTTGGCACATTGGAAATACCACTTTTGATTCACAGTCACTGTGCAGTGTTACATGATCTCAAATGCTTCAGAATATTGACACTGGATGAACCAAAATCAGTGTGATCTTTTTGTTGTTGTTGTTAATCCTCACCCGAGGATATTTTTCCATTGATTTTTAGAGAGAGTGGAAGGGAGAGACAGAGAAAAACATGACGTGAGAGAGACACATTGATTGGTTGCCTCCTGCACGCACCCTGACTAGGGCCGAGGAACCTGCAACCAACGTACATGCCCTTGACCAGATCAAACCTGGAACCTTTCAGTCCTCGAGCTGATGCTCTATCCACTGAGCCAAACTGGCTAGGGCTCAGTTTGATCTTTACACATGAATTTCATCCACAATTTCTTTGATCATGTGAATGTTTGATTTCATTAAGAATAAGACCACTTATCTACATTTAGCTTTCAACCTTCATTCTCTTTGTTAATTATCTATTTGACTCAAGTCTTTGACCTTTTTCACATTTTCATCAGTCCAATGGGTGATTAGATAACCACTTAAGATTATAGATCTTTTCCCTATCCCACCAAAGCCCTTTATGCTCATACATCATGACATTACTTTGTATTTATAAGTTCCTTTTAACTTGTCAGTCTTGTTTGAATTAAAGACTTGTTTAAATATAAAATTTGGATTTTTACTTAACAGAAGTTATTTGTTTATTTTGATGGTTTATGCTCAGATTTAATGTTAGGCAGCATAGCTGCCAACAGTATAGCTGCCCAGTTTTTATTTTATTTTTAAATAATCTTTTTATGTTTTTATTTTATTTTTGTTAAGCTTCACCTGAGGATATTTTCACATTGATGTTTAGAGAGGGTGGAAGTAAGAGGGAGAGACAGAGAGAGGGAAACATAGATATGTAAAAGACACATCTTTTAAAAAAATCTTTTTATTGATTTCAGAGAGGAAGAGAGAGAGCGAAAGATGGAAACATCAGTGATGAGAGAGAATCATTGATCAACTGCCTCCTGCATACCCCCCCCACTGGGGATCGAGCCCCCAACCCAGGCATGTGCTCTTGACTGGAATCGAACCCGGGACCCTTCAGTCCTTAGGCCAATGCTCTATCCACTGAGCCAGACCAACCAGGGCAGTATTTTATTTTTTGAAAGCTGCCTAGTTTCTAATATATTGTTGCTTAGAGTCAAAACACGTACTTAAGTCCATGGTATGATTTCTCTTTGATCTTCTTAAGCACCCTACACACACACACACACACACACACACACACACACACACACACAAATTAATCTTGTTACTTTATGACTGATACTTCATTCCTCTGGGAATTTGGGCAGAATGTTCTTTCTTTGAAAAGAAAACTCGTAAAAACATGTAAGGGAGCTTTAATTTTTTTTAAAAGTATTTTATAGCTGTAAGAGCAATTCGAAGCAAAGGAACACTTTGACATTTTAATTTAATTTTCTACTTTTAGTTTTTTTCTCATTAGTTTTAGATCTTAGAGGATTATTAAGCTGAACTCCTCAACTGATAAAAAATGTGCAAATTTAAACACAAGCAAAGTGAATTTTAAGATTAATTTTCACTTAGAGGAAAATAATATCCATTCTGTTTTATGTGAAATTCTGTGTAGGTTTACTGCTAAGCAATAGAAATTAAGAAACCATCCATATACTTTAATTTTTCAGTTTGTCATGGAAAATATTCACATGTCCATATAAAATATAGGCAACTTAATTTGATTAAGTTGTAAAATGGAAATTTAAAATTGTTTGCAGTATCAGTAACATTGATGTTAGTATAGTTTTAAATGCTATCTTGACCAGTTTGAAATAGTGAATTAAACATTGATCTGTACTAATCCTAAAGGAATGCTCAATGAACTATTAAATATTCCTAGGATATATAAAGAACCATAACAGTGCCAGCACGCCCCATCTGGTTTTTCTCCAAAATAAAAATTGTATTTTTTTCTGATTAAAAAACATGTTTAATATAAAAACATAGAACCACAAAAATTATAAAGGAATTGTCACCCTAAATTTCACTACCATTTTTATTTCTAATATTTTAAAGAATTTTTTCTTAGAATATACACACATGTATATTATAGTTTACATACTGTTTATCAAAGAAGCTAGGCAGGATTTTCTTTGCTTAGTGCCTAGATGGGAAATTGGGGATTCCAAATACCATATTTCATTAATTCTAAATTAAAGCAGTTTAAGACCACTATTTTTTGTGCTTCTAAGGAAAAAGACCCTGTCAATTATGGTAGTAAGTTGTGATCAGTTGTAATATGTTGATTTCTGAGGTATAAAAATGTAAATGTGTATCTTAGAACAATGAAGTTTTAGTAAAGTATATTTAATGCCCTTTTCTATCCCTAAACTCTGTGATTTTCTGAAAAATTAAATAGTTGATAAGTATGCAAACATATTTTCTCTATTGTGAGTTCAATTTTGTAGTATTTTTTTTTTTTTTACTAAAATAGTTGAATAAAAAATAATGAAGCCTCAGTAGGAAAAGTTGTCAGGCCAGTAAATTTTTTGTGGGAATATTTTTGTGTGGGCCTTAAGCAAAGGGAAAATTAGCTTGATTTTTGAGATATGAGTTATTATCTCCATGTACATGTAAGAACAATGAGGTGTGAAAGGATTAAGTTACTTGCCCAAGATCATACAGGTCTTTGATCTGAACCCAAGCCTTTAACTACAGAACTCAGTCTTATTTGGGAAAACTTTTAACTGACTTGGATCCTCTAATATGGGCTTCCTTTAATTTCTTCACTAGAGGCACAGCACACAATTAAATCATGCACATGTAGGGTCCCCTAGACCTAGCCTGCCATCAGGGCCTTGTCCGCTGCCCAGCTACACCTTGCACACTCTGCGGACACTGCCGGCGCCCTGAGGTGGGGAGTGGGCCTGAGAGGTGCTTCATGCCCCTCCTGGTGACCGGTCATTTGGTTGTTTCAGTCGTGATGCCTCTGGCCTTTAATTATTATGACTAGAGGCCTGGTGCACGAAATGCGTGCACTTCGGACGGGGGGTTGTCCCTGAGCCCAGCCTTCACCCTCTCTCCAATCTGGGACCCCTTGGTGGATGTCTGACTGCTGGTTATTCCTTTCACAATCCAGGACTGCTGGCTCCCAACTGCTTGCCCTCCTGCCTGCCTGATTGCCCCTAACCACTTCTGCCTGCAAGCCTGATCACCCCCTAACCACTCCCCTCCCAGCCTGATTGACACCTAACTGCTCCCCTGCCGGTCACGATTGCCTCTAACTGCCCTCCCTTATCCACCCAGTCACTCCCAACTGCCCTCCCCTGCCAGCCCGGTTGCCCCCAACTGCCCCTCCCTGCCCGCCTGGTTGCCCCCAACTGCTCACCCGTGCTGGCTCAGTCACCCTCAACTGCCCTCCCCTGCAGGCCTGGTCCCCCCAACTACCCTCCTCTGCAGGCCTGGTTGCCCCCAACTGCCCTCCCCTGCAGGCCTGGTCCCCCCCAACTACCCTCCTCTGCAGGCCTGGTTGCCCCCAACTGCCCTCCCCCGCTGGCCTGGTCACCCCCAACTGCCCTCCCCTGCCGGGGCCGGCCATCTTGTGACCACATGGGGGTGGCCATCTTGTGTGAGGGTGTGACAGCCAATTTGCATATCACCTCTTTATTATATAGGATTCTCTGCTGGTCATTAGTTTTGCATGCACACAAAATCTATTTTGCCAATTATGGAATTTTCCCCTCAATTGCATTCAAGGTTCATAAAGCTATAACTTTCAGTCTTTTTAAAATATATATTTATTTATTTTAGAGAGAAAGGGAGAGGGAGAGATAGAAACATCAATGATGAGAGAGAATCATTGACCGGCTGCCTCCTGCATGCCCCAGACTGGGAATTGAGCCCGCAACCTGGGCATGTGCCCCTGACCAGGAATTGAACCTGGGACCTTCGTTCATAGGCTGATGCTCTATCCACTGAGCCAAACTGGCCAGGGCTATAACTTTCAGTCTTGATCTCAGAAGTTGCTTGATTAGTAGCTTGATTAGGCTTTCTGTTTAATATATTGAAAATTCAAATTCATTTATAGTAATTTGTAAGAACGTGGCTATTTGAGTAAGTTTGTTAAAGAAAATACAGAAAAATTGCAGCAGTTTCTTAAAGTATCTCTTAGGTCAGTAACTTTCAGTCTGACCTTTTTCTCTGTCTTTAGTTAATTTCGTTGAGGTATGCTTCCCCCCGCAAAACAGTTGAATTTAAATACAGTTGGGCCTTGACTTATGAGTTTAAGTTGTTCTGAGACTGAGCTCGTTAAGGAGCTCATTAAGGAGCTCGTCAACTCAAATTACTCTGTCAACTCAATGCAAAAAATCGGCCGAGAGACAGCTGGTATCTCAAAAAACTCGTTAGTCGGGACACTCGTAAGTCAAGGCCCCAATGTATAAGTATACCTCTTTGAATTTGACACTAAAGATAATATAAAGTTTATCTTATATAAATATGTCTATTTATATGTACATAAAGCTAGTAAAGTGATTATACCTTTCTCCTACTTTTTGAATTCAGACCATAGACATGGCTGGGGGAAAGAATTTGTTTAGTTTCAATTGACAGGAACGGGCATATATACTATCCGTGGTGTAAGGAAACTTTAACAGAACTAGGGTCAAAAGTACACTTTCTAGCCCTTTCCTGTGGATTTTCACTTTGATGTAGTCCTTGTCGGGCAACTGAGGTTTTGTATAAGAACCCTGATTCGTAGAATAGAAAGGCAGTGTTTTGTCCCGTGAGGCTACAGCTTTTGTAAAAAAATTGAGGAAATAAATTAATTCACTTAGCAAACTCATTGATCATATGTTGTCTTCAAGGTACTATCTTAAGCTATGATAAGTGCTTTTATTGAACATGCTTATGGTATTTTATCAGATTCTAGTTCCAAAAAGACATTGAATGAAAAGCATAAAGATAAAATGCAATAATTTCTGAAGGTTTGAAAATGGTGTACTTGAAAATACCAGGTATTAAATATCAGTATTAACTCTTCAAACTTTTCTAGTGTTAAATTGTGCTAAATGGTATCTTTTATTTGATTAGAGCAGTGCTGACCAATAGAACTTTCTGTGATGACAGAAATAGTCTAATCTATGCTGTATGATACAGAGCCACTAGCCACATGTGGCTCTTGAGCACTTGAAATATGTCTTGTGCAACAGAGGAACTGAATTTTTTTTTTTGACTCTGTATCTATTATTGTTCAAAAGTTTATAATGGTCTCTATTATCCATGAATGAGTGAGATCATGTGGTATTTTTCCTTCATTGACTGGCTTATTTCACTTAGCATAATGCTCTCCAGTTCCATCCATGACGTTGCAAATGGTAAGAGTTCCTTCCTTTTTAGAGCAGCATAGTATTCCATCGTGTACATGTACCACAGTTTTCTAATCCATTCATCTACTGATGGGCACTTAGGCTGTTTCCAGATCTTAGCTATGGTGAATTGTGCTGCTATGAACATAGGGGTGCATATATCCTTTCTGATTGGTGTTTCTGGTTTCTTGGGATATATTCCTATAAGTGGGATCACAGGGTCAAATGGGAGTTCCATTTTCAGTTTTTTAAGGAAACTCCATACTGTCTTCCATAGTGGCTGCACCAGTCTGCATTCCCACCAGCAGTGCACAAGTGTTCCTTTTTCTCCACATCCTCTCCAGCACTTGTCGTTTGTTGATTTGTTGATGATAGCCAGTCTGACAGGTGTGAGATGGTACCTCATTGTTGTTTTGATTTGCATCTCTCGGATGATTAGTGACTTTGAGCATGTTTTCATATGTCTCTTGGCTTTCTGAATGTCCTCTTTTGAAAGATGTCTATTTAGGTCCTTTGCCCATTTTTTGATTGGATTGTTTATCTTCCTTTTGTTGAGTTGTATGAGTTCCCTATAAATTTTGGAGATTAAGCCCTTATCAGATATGACATTGGCAAATATGTTTGAATTTTTAATTTTATGTAATTTTAAGTAATTGCCACATGTGCTTAGTAGCTACTGTATTGAATAGTGTAGGATTAGATTATAAGGGTCCTGCTACATCAGCATAGTTTTAAACTTAAAAGACCTTTTTGAAAGGACTGTGTTCCTTTAAAACAACTCATGAAGCCCTAGCTGGTTTGGCTCATTGGATAGAGCATTGATCCGAGGACTGAAGGGTCCCGGGTTCAATTCCTGATCAAGAGTACATACATAGGTTGCAGGCTTGATCCCTCGCCCTGGTCAGGACACGTGCAGGAGGCAAGCACTTGATGTGTCTCTCTGACATCGATGCTTCTCTCTTTTTCTGTTTCTCCCTCTCCCTTCCACTCTTTCTGAAAAATCAATGGGAAAATATCCTCAGGTGAGGATTAACAACAGAACAAAAAAAAAAATTAAAAGAACTCATAAAATACAGGTAAATAAATTAATTTATTATCTGAGCATATATCCTTCTAGTCTTTTTTTTTCTGCATATCATTTTAGAAAATTGGATATCTGACATTTTTCATCTGAGGTAGAGTTTATCTCAAAAAGTGTATGATTCTAATATTCTCACTTTTGTTGATGTTTGATCAGGGTATAGGAGAACAGTTAAGGTACAGAGGGTGGTTGATATTATGATGTGAAGAGAAAACGTGATTGAGTGTGGTGGACCTGAGGCCCAACTGGATGTAGAGGGAAGGACTTTCCCCAATGACTTCATTCTAGAGACCCGAAAAAATGATCTGAAGTTCACTGGAAAAAAGCAAGCTCTGCATAGTGCTAAGCCACTAATTGCTAAGCCCAGACTTTCTGCCTAATACTCCTTGTCTTGCCCTCTTGGGACCGTGGCCTTGGTGATTGGCCTCTTTGCATCTTCTCCTTATGGTCTCAATCTGTTTGTTCCAGCAATTCTTTTGCCAGCCCATTCATTATGTGTTTTTACACAGCTTTCTCTCTTTTCCTATACCAAGCTGCAGGTCTTGTTACTACTTTAGAGATTTTTCAAAATTCCTAGTGATAGACAAATAGAAATAAACACAGTTCCTTTCTGTTTCCCTTCTCATTTTTACACCTGGACTCAAGAAAGGTGGACAAAATGGAGACACAGGTGCTAAGGGTATGTATTTGTTGACCCAAATTGCTTCTCTGGGAATTTTATGTAGTTGACAGTGACACTCTGAGTTTAGGACAGATTGGGCTCTCTGGCTGCAAGGAATGAGGAGGTGGAAGGATACAGAAGAAGGAAAAGCAACTTGGGGCAGGGGAGAGGGTTTTTCCCCTCTACTGTGCCAGTCCTATTATCTCAAGATGAAGCACATAAGGATCATTCAGTAATGTAATGAAGCAGGGATACAGTGGGAAGCTTGTTTCAGACAGGAAGGGAGAGAGGTAAATTCTCCTGGTGTGGTAATTGATCCATGGATGTCATTTATATGTAATTTGGGCACTTTATTACCTTCACATGGACTGACACATTTTTTCTTTTTTAAAAAAATATAATTTTATTGATTTAAGAGAGGAAGGGAGAAGGAGAGAGAGAGAAACATCAATGATGAGAGAGAAGCATCGATCGGCTGCCTCCTACACGCCCCCTTCTAGGGATCAAGCCTGCAACCCCAGGCATGTACCCTTGATTGGAATCGAACCCAGGACCCTTCAGTCCACAGACCGACCCTCTATCCACTGAGCCAAACCCGCTAGGGCTTTACACATTTTTTCTTAAAGGAATCTTCTTTATTAGCCTCCATTTAAAGAATGGCTATGTTTACATGAAAAAAAAAAAGCCTCAGAAGAGACTTGATTTAAGCTAAAAACCTTAGGGCAAACAGGAATATGGAGATTTGGGTGCTAATTAAGCAACAGTATCTTGAATGCTTAGAGTTCTCTTATCTCTTACCGTATTACCATAGCCTTTACATCACAGGGTTGTTTTTTTTCTGTCTCCTTGCTTTTTAGTTCTCAGATCTTTTCTCTATAAAAGAGAGTCAATTGAAGTTGGACTGCAATACCAAATTTCTACAGAAGATGTCACTGTTCAACTTGATTTACAGTGTAAATCATTTAGTATGAGTCACATTGAAAGATTCAGGTTTTGTTATTTTTTTGCTATTAACAGTTCTCTGTATTTGAAACACTGGGTTTTAAGTTAGTTAGCATAAAGCATGTGCATAACTGCCTTAAGGTGAGAAGTAATTGGCAAGATTTTTTTATATCAGAAGTCAAACATCTGTCTAGTTTGCAACATTGAACAATATTGGGCACATTGGTGTTTTTTTTTTTAAAAAACACTCAATAAAAAATGGATATGTATATGGAAGCATATAACAAAAATAGAAGTAAATAAAAGTAAAAAGTTTTGTTATCCCCATTTTCACCATTTAGATATAATTGCTGTTATAAACTTTTAAAAAATGCTAAACAAAAGTGGTTTTATAGGTAGTACTTTGCTCTACTACTTGGTGTTTTTAATTATCATTGTTCCATGTCAGTTTGGATAGATTATCAGATTCTTTTCAGTAGGTGCATAGTATTAGTTGTGTGGATGGACTTAATTTACATAGTTCCCTGTTAATAGACATGTTGGTTGTCGCCAGTATTTCTTTTTTATGAACAGTTGATAACAGTGAACATCCTTGTATGTACTTTTGCATACTTGGGAGTGTTTTTGTAGCATCAATTTCTGGAAGTGGGATTGCTGGGGCAAAATGGCATGCATATTTACAATTTTAATAGGTGTTGCTATAGAATTTGCAACATTATAAATGGGCTCTTTCACCAACGAGTGCTTTTTTTCTCTCACTTTTGCCAACATATATCATCAGGCTTAAGTTTTGCCAGTGTGAATGGGTGAACAGTAGAATCCCATTGTTTTAGTATTTGTTTCTCAGGTAGATATCATCATAGATATCATTTTATGTTATGCCTTCTCTTCTGTGAATTGTGTATTTGTATTTGTTCTCCATTTTCCCATTTGGTTCTTATCCTTGGAGTCCAGTGTATAATGGGAATATTTGTTATAGATCTTTTCTTTCAGATTGGGTTCATATCATGCCTAGGTTTTTACCTTTTCTTAAGAATGTGAAAATATTCTGTTTTCTTCCATTCTGCTTATGGCTGTATTTTTTACATTTAGATTTTAATCCATCTGGAATTTATTTTTGTGTATGCTGTGAGGTAGGGATAAAACTTTACTTTATTCCCAAGTGGATAACTAGTTGATCAAGCACCATTTATTGAATAATTAATCTTTTGTTTACTGACTTAAAATACCATCTTTATCATATACTAAATTCTCATATATTTCTGGATCTGCTTCTGGGCTCTGTTTTGTTCCTTGATTTCTTTGTCTATTACTGTACTGATACAGCACCATTGTAATTGCTGTAGCTTTGATATGGTTTGCTGTCTGGTAGGGAAAGTCCAATCAGTTTTGTTCACCTGCTCTTTCAACCTAGTTTTCTGTCTTGAATCCAGTGCAGCCAAATTATAATCATTATCACCATCCACTACAGTGGGTGTAGAACATTCTCTTTTGAAATTCCTATAAGAGTTTCTACTGATTCTGTGATATCAGAAAACTGGGAGCCTAAAGAGGTATACCTTAAAAGACTACTGATCAGACCTCATTTCCCAGACTTTGCTTACAATGAATTGGACCTGGGCTAGACTTTTCAGGGAAATATCTTTGGGGTTGAGTGTGATACAGACCGACCCTTTAGCTTGCTTGACTCATGGGAATGGTTCAGGGCCAGAACCAGACACCTGCCATGCTAATAACTTCCTTCGTGGTTCAGAATTTACTGTGACTGAAGATGGATAGTTGCTATAATATTGCCCACCTGAACATGGGTACACCATATTTTTAGGGCTCCTAAAGCATCAAGTCAGTAATGGCCAATTAGGACTTTTTAATTTTTACTAATCTCTAATTAAAAGTTATCTACTCGTTCATTTCTAGAAACATAATTCGTACACTGTGTTCATTTAGAATTTCATAATGCTATGACATTAGATAGCTAACTTCTTAAATCTTCTAGTTCCTGTTCAGTAATATAAAATATAGATATGTGTGTGTGTATATATATGTGTGTGTGTGCGTGTGCGCGCACGCACACACACACACACACACACACACACATATATATATACACATATATATGCACACACACACACACATATATATATATATGTATATCTTTTTTTTTCTAGAATGACCAATCAACAGGGGACATAAAAGTGATTGGTGGAGATGATCTCTCAACTTTAACTGGAAAGGTATGTATCTTGAAGGAGAAGAAAGCCCTTATACCAAGAGTCAATTAGTAACACTATGCTGCCAATCAATCACTGAGAGGCAGTTTACATAGTTATTTATGCACATAGGTATCTTTCTCTAGGTCATATAGCAAAGAGACAGCGGAATCCAACATTAAATTTAAAAGTTCATGTTGCCAAGTACTGCTATCTGCCACTGTGGTGATCTAATTTGGGATCCTTCGAAAAAAATATATATGGGGAAAAGCAGTCTTTTTAAAAAATAGAGTCACAGGTTTCCCACCCCCCCCCCCATCTATTTAAAATTGATTGGAGAGAGAGAAGGGAAGGAGAGAGGAAGAGAAAAAGAGAAAGAAACATTAATTTGTTCCACTTATCCATGTATTCATTGGGTGATTCTTGTATGTGCCTGACTGGGGATCAAAGCCAAGACCTTGGCATATTGGGACAATGTTCTAACCAACTGAGCTATCCAGCCAGCGCACACATAGTTTCTGAAAAGGTAGAGGAGCAGCAAAATGTAGTGGCTGAAAGTGTGGGTTCTGGAGCTGGACAGCCTTGATTCAAAGCCTGGCTCAGTACTTCCTAACATGTGACCTGGGGCAGTTTATTTAATCGCTCTGTCTCCCATATGTAAGGTGGGGATGATAACAGCAGGCACGTCATAGAGTTAAGAAGACTAAGTGAAATAATGCATGTAGAGTTCTTACACCAATTTCTGGAATTAGAACACTCAGTAAATTCAAACATAACTATTATTTTAAGAAACTTCAAAGAGTTTTTTAAACATCAAAATTCTTGCAGTATAAACAATTGGCTGAACTAATAGAGATCTTAAGATATTTGAACATTTTTCTTCTAATACATGACATGATTTTTGAGTAACCAATAATAGAGTGCTGCGTTTTTAAGCTGCCATTTATTTTTTACTTATAGACCCTGTGCCTAATATAAAGGCATAATCTCAAACATTTCACAGTGTTTCTGTGAGGTGTATATTATTAGCTCCATTTTACAGATCAGGAAAATAAGACTCAGCAAAATTGAAGGACTTACTCAAAGTCACACTGCCAGTAAGTGGTAGAGCTTGTTTTTGAATCTAGATCTTTCATTCTCCGAAACACTTTTGTCATCTGGCTTTTACATTTTTAAAAAAATATGTTTTCATTGTTTTTTTTGAGAGAGGAAGGGGAGAGGAAGAGAGAGATAGAAACATCGATGAGCATGAACATTGATCGGTTGCCTCCTGTACACCCCTCCCGGAGATCGAGCCCACAACCTGGGCATGTGCCTTGATCAGGAATCTTGTAACCTCTTGGTGCATGGGTCGATGGTCAACCACTGAGCTATACCAGCCAGGTGGCTTTTACATTTTAATGTTCACATCTTATTTGACTGAGTATCTATAAAGAAACTTTAGCATACAGCACTTGTGTCAAATTCTGTGGTCCCACCCTGCAGGTGTGGCTCCGTTTGGTTGAGTGTCGTCCCATGAACCAGGAGGTCAGGTTTGATTCCCGGTCAGTGCACATGCCCGTGTTGCAGGCTCGATCTTCAGTGAGGAGCGTGCAGTACAGGAGGCAGCCGATCAATGTTTCTTTCTCATAGATGTTCCTATTTCTCCCTCTCCTTTCCTCTCTAATATCAATAAAAACATATTTAAAAAATTCTGTGGTCCCATATCAGAGTCATGCCAAACTAAAATCCTCTTCAACATCTTTGGAAAACTTTTAAAGGAGAAATTTTAATCTTTTGATCCCTTCTCCTCTCTGTCCATCCTATACACCACTGCCAGACCTATTCTCTTTCCTTTTCAGCATGCTTTGCCCATATTTTGAAGTCATTTGAATCCCTTACTTCTGCAGTCAATTTTTAGTGCTGGAAGGGGTCTAGCCTTCACATTCTGTGCTTTTATTTGACCTTGCCTTTCCCACTTAATGGCTCTGTCCCACTATGTAACTCTGTGATCTTAAAACATATCTAAAATAACTTTCTTTTCATGATAGTCACACTAAAGCACATTTATTGTGGAAAAAATCAAGACATAAATTGGATGAAGTTATTTCTTGGTGGTTAGATTATGGGTTATTTAGACTTTCTATTTTAGTTTATCTTTTTGGAACATAGTGTGTGCAGATACGTATTCCACAACCCCCTTTGTGCACTTAATGGGTTAAAATATGTGAAAACACCCCTTCAAATCTCTACTCTCTGACTATTTTTGTGACTTTAGGCAACTCATTGATCTCTGAGCTTCAAATTTTTCATTTAATAATTAAGGATGTAGCTATTTGACATAAAATAAGCTCTCAATGATAGCAATTTTCATTATTTTACTTATTTTTTTATTTTTTTAAAACAGTATTGATGTCTCTGGACTTTTATTTGTATAAAATGTCTCATACCAGTTAAAGTCTATAATTATGATTTAACCAAGGTTCTGTAGCTACTTAGTATTGGAGCCAAGACTAGAATCCAGTTTCTCTGTCTCCAAATTCAGTGATGTTTTCAAACTACAACTTCATCCAGTGGTGCTCATTGCTGCCACAGTGAGCCAGTTACTGATAGGAAAATATTATCCTTCAGATGTGCTAGCTATGGTAATGTAAATCTTGAGAAAGAGCCACATAGTAGGTGGTGAAACAATGATTAGTCAGTTAATTATTATATTCAATTTTATTAAATATTTGGATTGAAGTATCTATGGAAAGACAAATTAGTTGTGACATGAAGAGATGAATAAATATGAACTGTGGTAGTAATATATATTGTAAAGTATATGCAAAATTATTGATTATACAAAGTGAGGTTTTTTAAAAGTTCTAATATTTATTTCTTGCAACCCAATGTATCTTGTGTGCCCTACTTTGGTAATCACTGACTTAAAAGAATATATAGAACATTAAAATTCTAGTGCTATATATATATGTGACAGAGAAATGAGAATGAAAATAAACAATATAGTATGGATCTTATGACAATGATTATAACCAGTATGTGAAATGCTACTTTATTCCTATAACTAACACAAGAACAAATAGGACTATTCTATACATTGGAAATAGTTAGATGGTATTTTCTCTAAGGGTTCTTTCAGCTATAAAATTCTGAGGCATAGAAATTGGGGTGAAGGTTTTTGGTGGGAGTAAGCAAAGATTGGTACCCTTTTTAGTTTAATCTAATAATAAGAACTTATCCAGAAAATGCAGAACAATTTTAGTTTAATGAGTAAATAGATTTTGAATTGGATTCCATATGGTAAGTTAAATGCATGATTTTGGAGTTATTTTCTAAATTATAGTTCTTGAATTTTAGAGTTATATACATACTCATTCAAGTCCCTCATTTTACACATAGGAAACTGATGATCTGAAAAATTTTATGACTTTCCCAAGATTAGACCTCTGTTTAAGCAGTACAAACTTTTAAAAAATGAACATATGGGTCAAATTTTATTTTTAAAAATTCTATTGCAGTGAAAATTTTATATTAAAGAGTTCTAAATCCCAACAGATGGGATTTGTTATGATGTGATTTGAGTTATAATTAGAAACACTGTCTGATTCATTGTACTGATTTTCATTTCTCTTTTTCTTCTAGAATGTCTTGATTGTTGAAGTAAGTTCTACATACTTTTAATATAGTGTTTATGTTTTCTAACTTAGTATGCACAGTCCTAAAGGTAAGCTAGGGAAAGAAATTCCTCTTCATCAATTTTGATGGTAGGCTTGTGTTATAAGAAAATGAGATTTTTTTTTTCTTGTCAAATTTGTACTGGATAATGGAAAGTTTTGGTATATTTCTCTTTTGGCTTGAATTTTTTCCTTTTATTTATTTATTTTTAAATACACACACACACACACACACATACACACACACATACACTGAATGGCCAGATTATTATGACCACCTGATGTTTGTAGGCAAATTAGCTATAATTTCGCGCTGAAGTTGCTAGAGGGCCATACCATTATAAACGTCTGAGTAGCACAACATACCTAAGTATCGTTGCTGGTCAAGTTCATCTTAGCATGTTGATGGCGTATCCCAATGGAGATGGCTTCTTCCAACAAGACAGTGCGCCATGTCGTATTGTGCAGGAGTGGTTTCAAGAACATGAGGGAGACTTTACCTTGCTTAGGTGGCCCCTACAATCACCAGATCTCAATCCAACTGAGCATTTGTGGGACGAAGTTAAAAGAGCCATCAGGAAACTGGTTCCACAACCATCAAATGTCACAGAACTGGGCAGTGCTATTCATCAGGCATGGTGTCAGATTCCTCGCATCACCTTTCAACATCTCGTGGAGTCAATGTCAAGAAGAATCGCTGCAGTATTGAAGGCAAAAGGTGGCCCAACGAAGTACTGATGGGGTGGTCATAAAAATCTGGCCGGTCCTAATAATCTGGCCACTCAGTGTATATGTGTGTGTGTGTGTGTGTGTGTGTGTGTGTGTGTGTGTGTGTGTATTTATTTATTTATTTATTTATTTAATATATTTTTATTGATTATTGATTTCAGAGAGGAAGGGTGAAGGAAAGAGAGATAGAAGCATCAATGATGAGAGAGAATCATTGATTGGCTGCCTCCTGCACGCGCACCCCCGCCCCCAACCGACTGGAGACCAAAGCCTGCAACCCAGGCATGTGCCCTGATTGGGAATCGAACTGTTGACCTCCTGGTTCATAGGTTGATGCTCAGCCACTGAGCCACACTGGCTGGGCTTTTTTTTCTTTTAAAGTTAATGTATATTAGCCCTGGCCATTGTGGTTCAGTTGGTTGAGCATAATCCCATGCACTGAAAGGTAGCCGGTTCATTCCAGGTCAGGCCACTTCCCCAGGTTGAGGGTTTGATTCCCAGTAGGGTGCGTGCAGGAGGCAGCCAATCAATGTTTCTATTTCTCTCCCTCTCCTTTCATCTTTCTTCTCTCTAAAAGAATAAATAAAGTTAATGTATATTATTCACATGAATGTTTTTAATGCTTCTATTGCATACATGTATCTAGATACACACACACACACACACACACACATATATATATATATATATATATATATATATATATTTAATTGACTTTTAGAGAGAGAAGGGAAGGGGGGGAGAGAGAGAAAGAAACGTTGATGTGAGAGTGAAACATCGATGGGCTGCCTCCTGCATGCCCCGTACCATGGATTTAGCCTGCAAGCCAGGCATGAGCCCTGACTGGAAATCAAACTGGCAACCTGTGGACAACACCCAACCACTGGACCACACCAGCCAGGGCTACAATATATATTTGATTAAAAAATTTATATAGTGCCACATTATACATATTCTCTCTTACAACTTGTTATTTTCACTCAAAATTGGTTTTGAGGTTATTCATTTTTACATATATAGAGTCAGTTGTCCGTAAAAATGCCACATAGCATTGCAGTGTACGAATCAACCAATTTATGCCCTACAAATAGCGAGATTGCTTGCAGTTTTTCCTTCTACAACAGGGCTGCTAAGATTGCCCTTTTCATGTCCCAGTGCACATTTGTGTGAGTTCCTTCTAGTTGCAGGCACTTAAAAGTAGAATGACTGGGTTGTAGAATTTGTACATTTTCAATTATACTATTACTAGAGGCCTGGTGCATGGATTCATGCACCTGTGTAGTCCTTTGTCCTGGCCTGCAGGGATCGTGCTGAAACTGGCTCTCTGACATCCCCCGAGGGGTCCCAGATTGCGAGAGGGTGGTTCTTGGGTGACGCACCCTGGAATCAGGCTCCCTCCTCTCTGGTTCTGGAGCGTCACCTGAGAACCTCAGCTGCCAAGTCAGCACAGCTTAGCAGCTCCTGCGTTGAGTGTCTTTCCCCTGGTGGTCAGTGTGCATCATAGCTACTGGCAATTGGCCGGTCACTTAGGCTTTTATATATGTAGATTGCCAAATTACTTATCAAAGTGGCATATACTTTATACTCCCACCAATGGAATGAATTCTCATTCTTTTATGTAAAATAGTTTAAGGCCTAAGAGCAACTGTAAACCTGAATTTATTTCTGTTGTTTTTAAGGTTATTTAGAAACTTTAGCTTATAGATTAATGCTGGGGTCCAACCCCAGCGGGTCCAGGGGTCCCCAAAGGTGTGGACGGAGTCGGCGAAGAAGGAATGACACGGAGACAGCATTCAGTTGATCAGCAGCCTAGCCAGGATCTCCAGCCAGGATCTCCAGCCAAGTTCTGGTCTGGATCTCCAGAGAGGTTCTGCCTAGGATCTCCAGCCAGGTTCTGTGTCCATGTTCTCTTGCTAGGTTCTCCAGGTTCTCCAGTCAGGTTCTGTAGCCAAGTTCCCTCGCCAGGTTCTCCAGCCAGGTTCAGTCACCAGGTTCTAGTCAGGTCCTCTTGCCAATTTCTGTAGTCAGGTTCAGTCCAGGATCTTTTGCCATGTTCTCTCGCTAGGTTCTGTCTCTAGGTTCTGAGGCCAGTTTCTGTCCAGGATCTTTTGCCATGTTCTCTCCAGCGAAGTTCTTCTGTCTCTAGAGAACGTTCTGTGTAGGTTCTGTGCCTAGGTTCTGTCTCTCTCTCTGTTTCTTGCTGTCTTGTTACATCTGTATTTATACCAGTTGATTTTAATCCTGTCAATTTCTATTACAAAGGTTAGGGCGTTTCTTATCTCCATTCCAGGGAGTAAAGATTATGTAGCTTAAGCATGATTGTTTGTAGTTAAAGTGATTAATTACCCGCCTGGCACTTAGTTAAGAGGTTTTATTCCCTCCCTAACTTCAGGGGAAAATCCCTACCTGAGGAAACAACCTTTCTCAGAGACCTTGGTTAAAACACATAGTGCCAAGAAGGTGAGCAAACATATTAAGAACAGTATGCCATATATGCCAGGCCCTTGAAACAGCAAGGATGGACCAGGTCCCGGCAAATTCCCCCTTTTTTATTTTTTAAATCTATTACCCCAGGGAGAACTTGCCAATCCTGCACTTTCCTGGGGTGGAAAGGCTGCAGTGGGGTTAAGGATAAGGCTCCTTGGGCCTACCTTCTCCCATGCCTCTACATTTACCTTTCCGGCACCTTTCCTTCCTCAGAAAAGCATGGACATATTTCTTGTATAAAATGTTCCATCTGACTGGGAGTAACCTCAACTCCTCTGCTAGCAAGCATATGTGTTAAAAGATCAATACAGAGTCTTCTTTCTTTGGACTCAGTATGGCACATCTTCTCAATCTAAGTTCTGTACTATCCACCTTCTTACCCTACTTATCCTCTATAGGGGGGTCTGAAGTACCCTGGTGGAGTCCTATCTGTCCCGAGTGTGGGGTTCTCAATGGGGAGGGCTTACCTAGGGGAATCCTGTTCCAGGGGTTCCCAAAGGTGTGGACGGAGTCGGTGAAGACTATCCACACTCTTCCTATGGTGGAGTCCTATCCGTCCCGAGTGCGGGGTGCTTACCTAGGGGTCCCTGTTCGGGCGCCATATGCTGGGGTCCAGCCCCAGCGGGTCCAGGGGTCCCCAAAGGTGTGGACGGAGACAGCGAAGAAGGAATGACAAGGAGACAGCGTTCAGTTGATCAGCAGCCTAGCCAGGATCTCCAGCCAGGATCTCCAGCCAGGTTCTGTGTCCATGTTCTCTTGCTAGGTTCTCCAACCAGGTTCTGTAGCCATGTTCTGTCGCTAGGTTCTCCAGCCAGGTTCTGGCCAGGTTCTCCAGCCAGGTTCAGTCCAGGTTCTCCAGCCAGGTTCAGTCACCAGGTTCCCGGCAGATTAAAAGATAAACAAATGATAACTCTTTTGAAAGGTTTTGTGTACATGAATATCCCTGGGAATGGGTTGCTTTCTTAAAATGTAGATTCATTAATTCCACTTGAGATTGATTTATTTTCTCTGGGGTAATGCTGCCTAATAAATTACCACAAATTTAGCAGATGTAAACAACACAAATTTATTATATCAGTTTACGTGGGTCAGGAGTACAAGTACAGGTTAGCTGGGTCCTCTGCTCGAGGTCTCACCATGCTGAATCAATGCTGGGGCTCCTGTGGCTTATGGTTCTCTTACATGTTCATTCAGGTTGTTGGCAGAATTTAGTACCTGTGGTTGCAGGACTGGGCTCCATTTTTTTTTGCTGAGCAGAAGTTGTTCTCAGCTCCTAAAGGCTATCTTCATGTCGTAGCACATGGTCCTCTCACATGGCAGTTGACTTCTTCAAAGCCTGCAGGAGAATCGCTCTCCAGTCTCTTACAGTTATCTTGCACAATATAACCTAATCAGGGGAGTGACCATCCTGCCATTTTCACAGTTCCCTCTTTTGTGAGGGAATTATTCCTGGTGTGTACACCTGGGGCAGGAGTGTCTTGGAGACCATCAGAACAGAATTCTGTCTGCTACAGCTCAAAAATCTGCATTTTTTACTATTCTCCAGCCATGATATTTCTGATGTCTCACAGACCCCACTTTGTGAAGCACTGCTTTATACCATTTGTAGAGAGTATGTTCACTGAAGAGCATTAAGGTATGGTTTAAGAAATACTTTCCCAGCCCTAGCCGGTTTGGCTCAGTGGATAGAGTGTCGGCCTGCGGACTGAAGGGTCCCGGATTCAGTTTTGGTCCAGAGCATGTACCTTGGTTTCAGGCTTCTCCCTTCCCAGGCCCTGGTTGGGGTGCATGCAAGAGGCAACCGAGCGTTGTGTTTCGCTCACATCGATTTTTCAATATTTTTCTCTGTCTTTCCCTTTCTCTTCCACTCTCTCCAAAAATCAGTGGAAAAATATCCTTAGGTGAGGATTAAAAAATAATATCCCTAACCAGTTTGGCCCAGTAGTTAGAGTGTCAGCCTGGTGACTGAAAGGTCCCAGGTTCGATTCTGGTCAAGGGCACATGCCCGGGTTGGGGGCTCAGTACCTAGTGGTGGGTGTGCAGGAGGCAGCCGATAAATGATTCTCTCTAATCATTGATGTTTCTATCTCTCTCTCCCTCACCCTTGCTCTCTGAAATCAATAAAAATATACTTAAAATAATAAATAAATAAATAAATAAATAAATAAATAAATAAGTAAATAAATATTTTCCCAATTAGAGATGGGCTTGTTTTGAATAATGTCCTACTTTTGATTAACTTACTAAGATTCACTTTCACATAAAGATATTTTATATAGTAAAACCTTATTAATTTGGATACTTTTAAGATGGTATAAAGCAGAGTTTCCGAAAGTGTGCATCTGAGAGTTAGAGCATCCCAATCTTGAATTTATGAAAAAAATCTGAAATACTTTTTATAATGGAAGGCAGAGCATAATTCTCAAATAACACATGCATGTACACACACACACACACACACACACAATTAGTTTCATTGACCTCTTGGTACCTACAAAAATCCAGTCCTAAGGACTGGCATTCCTACTGCTTGCTGAGAGCCAGGTTATTTACAGATTCTAGAATATCTAGTGTATGAATTGTGGAGAGAATTACTGCACTGAAAAAATTGGCATTGTTCCAATTATACATGAAGTTTGGGTATGTTGTATTTATAGAATGACTGAATTTAAAGTTATGATGGTTTTATTTACCATATAAATGTCTTTTTTTTAAGGATATAATTGACACTGGCAAAACAATGCAAACCTTGCTTTCCTTGGTCAAGCAGCATAATCCGAAGATGGTCAAGGTTGCAAGGTATATATAACATTTTGTCATAGGATATTTTCTTCATTTGAAAGAGGATTAAGGAATTGCTCCTGTGTTAGGGTAAATGTTCTCAACGGCCATTTTATCTTCAAAAAGTAATGTAATCTCAAACTCAGTATCCTTTGTAAATAATTGTGCATTTCTCTTATGACTAATGATCTTGAGATTCTTTTCATTTGCTTATTGGCTCTTTGAGTATCTTCTCTGGAGTGGTTATCCATTTAAGCATGGAAATTACTTAAAAAACGAGCTACAGTCATGCCTTACAGATGGACCTTTATTAAACATTTAGATCTATAGGCATATGAAGTGCCAACTTCCACTGAACTCTTAGTATAGCTGGTACTGAGTTTGCTGATATCATTTCTGGAGTGTTCCCGAGTGAGTGTAGTTAGAGGGATGGGTTTTTCTGTGAATGACTTTTTAAAAATTTCTATATGGAAATTGAGTCCAGACATACCCTCTATTTAATGACTGGAAGAGAATCATGAAGGACTTGAATAGATGATCCCTTGGAGGCTAAGGCTTAGGCTAGTGATTTTCATTCAGGTGCACATTGAAATTACCTGAGAGTTAAAAACAAAACAAACAACAACAAAAAACCCACAACCGATGTCTGTGTCCCATCCCCAATGATTCTGACGTCATTGGTCAGGGGTGTGGCCTGGGTAGTTGAGTCTTTTTTTTTTTTTTTTCTAAGTTCTCAGGTGCAGCTAAGGTTGAGAATCACTTTAGGTCCTCTCCAGCTCTTTAAATATATTTATCTAGGAAGGTATGAAGTCATAAGTTTTATTGGGACTTCCTTTAACACACAACGAGGCTTTCAAAGTACCATCTACCACTTTTTTTAATGGCTAAAAATTTCAGCACGCAGCACTTGAGTTACAAAATTAGCTTTTGTTAGAGTTGACTCATCCTACCTGCAGTTTTTGCTCTCAAAGATAAATACTACCTCCTTTAGCATGCTAGTTACATTTTAACCTAGAATTCCTCTTTGTAAGCAAACTATTAAAAGTCTTGAAAGGTGATGCTCACCACTCCTACATTCTTTGTGGCTTAGGGATTGTATTTCTAGGGATTCTGGACTGAGAGCACTTATCTTTTCTTTGCTCATTGGCACTCCCCACCCATTTATCTTCCTGATTAGCTGTCTTACGATGGGTGCGTGGGTAGTTGGGGTGCAGCTCTCAGAACAGTCCATCATGTTCCAGGTGGAGATCAATCAAAGGCCTCATCTGTAGTGTGAACTCATCGCTGCCCCCGCCCAGTGATCCCTGTGATTTATTTAGCTCTCTGTTTCATAGACTTTCTTTGGGTATGTTAAAACTGACCATGGTATGCTAATTTCAGATGAAACCATGTTTCAGAACATTAATGTTCTCTTTTGTAATGCTCTGTAGTGTCTATATATGTCACATGTCACATTTTTAAATTAACAGCTTGTTGGTGAAAAGGACCCCTCGAAGTGTTGGATATAGACCAGACTGTAAGTGAATTACTTATTGTCAATCATTTAGCTATCTTTAACCCAAACTAATTTTATAAACGAAACTAGAGGGCCAGTGCGCAAAATTTGTGCACTCGGGGAGAGTCCCTCAGCCCGGCCTGCGCCCTTGGGGGATGTCCCTGCAGGGAGCGGGCCTAAGCCATCAGTCAGACATCCTTAGCACTGCCACAGTGCTAGCCATGAGCCTGTGGGAGCACACTGACCACCAGGGTGCAGCTCCTGCATTGAGCATCTGCCCCTTGGTGGTCAGTGCGTGTCATAGTGACCGGTCATTCTGCCATTTAGTCGATTTGCATGTTAGCCTTTTATTATGTAGGATAGGATGGTTTAGAGTTACATTAGAGAATATTTGTAGAGAAGGCACATTTGATATGAAAGTGATGTTTTCTGGCCCTTGCCGGGTAGCTCAATTGGTTGATGCGTTATCCTGATGCTCCAAGGTTGTGGGTTTAATCCATAGTTAGGGCACATACAGTGGTTAACCAATGAATGCATAAATAAGTGGAACAATGGAACAATGGCTGCATGTTTCTCTGTTTTTCTCTCCCTCTCCCCCCCTTTCTTTCTTTCTTCCTCCTTCCCCCCTCCTTCCCCCTCCCCTCTCTCTCTATCTCAAGTAAAATTTAAAAATACTTTTTAAAAAAGTGATATTTTCTGTATCTAAATGATGAATTATGATTCCTTTTAGTTGTTGGATTTGAAATTCCAGACAAGTTTGTTGTAGGATATGCCCTTGACTATAATGAATACTTCAGGGATTTGAACGTAAGTAAAACTTCTTTTTCTCACTATCATTTTTCAGAACCCATATAAAAATTTACGAAAGAGAATTGTTTTCTCTTTCCAGCACCTCATAATTTGAACAGACTGATGGTTCCCATTAGTCACATAAAGCTGAAGTCAAGTAAAGACGTCCTTAGAGCTGGAACTTGGCCAGGCTAGGGTGACACTTCTTTCTGGATGAAATAGTTGAACAGCTTTAATATACACTAACTGTCCCATTATTATTTCAGATGATAGATGTGCTCATAAGTAAGAAGTAAATGAACTAGTTTAAGTCTTTTAATTCACTCTCCTTCAAATACCCGCCTCCTACTATCGAGGCAGGAGTTCTGAGAATAAATTTATGAGCATAAGTGAGGAGATTAGTAAGACTACACAAACCTCTGTTTGTTTAGTAAAAATGCCTGCAGCATAATACTATTCTTATAAGGTATGCAAATTGCTGTTCTTGCCTTTCACTTCAGAACACATTTTTCTAATGTGAATTTCTGGATTTTTATTTTTTAGCATGTTTGTGTTATTAGTGAAACTGGAAAAGCAAAATACAAAGCCTAAGATGAGAGTTCAAGTTGAGTTTGGAAACATCTGGAGTCCTATTGAAATCACCAGTAAAGTTATCAAATGTTCTAGTTCTGTGGCCAGCTGCTTCGTAGAGCTTATTGCATGTATCTTCTAAGAATTTTATATGTTTTGTAATTTAGAAATGTCAGTTGCTGCATTCCTGAACTCTTTATTTGCACTATGAACCTAAAGACTATCAGTTTCCTTTGGGTGGATTGTTATTTGACTTGTGAATGAAAAATCTCTTAAACCACACCACTATTGAATAAAAATATTGAAATTGTATCTGTAAGAAACATTTAAAGAGAAGATATATTAGTTTTTAATTGGTATTTTGATTTTTATATATTCAGGAAAGTACAGAAGTGATTGAATATTGTTAATTATACCACTGTGTGTTTAGAAAAGTAAAAAGCAGTCAGGTTTTATATCTAAGACAGCACCTAAGAGATATTGTTATATCAGATAAACCATATGTCCTGGAATTATTTAAGTAGTGTTTCAGTATTATTAACTTTATTTTCCCGCTTGTTCACATTATTTTCAGTGAATCTTTGTCAACAGTTCCTTTTAAGTACAAATCAATAAATTCCAGAATAACATTACCACTTTTTGAATTCATCAGTGTAAAAATCCTTAAAATAAAGGCTGTTCTTTAAAAGAAACTATGCATACCTATCATTTCTCTACAAATTAACCTAGTGTAGTTTTCTTTTGGTTTGCTTTTCCTTGTCTGTTAAGTTTTAGTAACTAGTTTAATTGTAATCTTTACCAAGCATGGCAAATAATGATTGTCTGATAGAATGGATAGGTGGAACTGGCAAAATTCTTACCTGCTTCAGAGACATTAACTTTCATACAAATGGTATACCTTACTACATTTTACTATGCTAAAATGGTATGACTTTCTCTTGGAATTCTGTTGGAAATTGTTTAGATTGTAATCTCATCTGCATCACAACAATTTGTTTTCAGACATGTACGATTACCTTCTTTGTATAGACCAGTGGTCGGCAAACTGCGGCTCGCGAGCCACATGCGGCTCTTTGGCCCCTTGAGTGTGGCTCTTCCACAAAATACCACGTGTGGGCGCGCATGTACAGTGCAATTGAAACTTCGTGGCCCATGCGCAGAAGTCGGTATTTTGTGGAAGAGCCACACTCAAGGGGCCAAAGAGCCACATGTGGCTCGCGAGCCGCAGTTTGCCGACCACTGGTATAGACTAAAGAATAACAACACCAATATCTTTTGTTTTCTGGGAGGAGGAAGAAAAGTTTTAAAACAAACAAAAAAAACACTTCTTAATTGCTTCTCTGTTCCAGGTAAGGTATGAACTAGCAACTTGTAAGCCATCTAGATATATTTATAGCTTAAAATGTTTGCTGCAACTCCCAGCAGCAAAGTAGGGAACTTTAAATAATAATTTGTTATTGCCCTAGAACTTTCTAGTTAATAAAACTTTTTCATTTTTGTTACCTCATTTGATCTTCATAACCCTATGAAGTTGAGGTCAGTGTTACCACATGTGAGTGTAGTATTCAATATAACTCCTGATTCTTCCCCCCACCCTTGTTCCAATATGTCACCTCACTGAAGTAATTTACAACTAATCTTCCTCCCATTGCTAATCTTCTTTACCCAATCTCTTCAGTTGCACTCACGATCTTTATTAGGTTAAACCATATGAAATTATCATTTTTGTAGGTAAAGGTATTTGGGTATTGGCAATTTTGAGTGGTGTAACCTAATAACATGCTGTATAATTTACATTTGTATTTATTGCTCACTGTCTCCCCCCCATCTTAAAATGTAAGCTCCATAAGGAAGGCAAGAATTTGTATGTCTTGTTCACTGATGTATGTTTACCTAGTCTCTCAAAGATAGTAGAAGCTCAAATTGTTGTTGAAATAATGAATAGCTAAGAGCTTGGTTTTAGACTCCTGACCATGGCTTATATAGTTATGTGACATTGGGTTACTTAACTTTGGGACTAGTTTACTCCACTGACTAATGGGGATAATGCTGTCTCCTTCACAGACTTATTGTGAGAATTAATTAGATTAGATAGCACAGGTAAAATAGAACAGTGGCCTGGGACATACCAAGTATTTCATAAACATTAGTTGCTACTTCAAAAATGAATGTTTTGAGATGTTAGGTGCACAGCTAGTAAGAGGCAGAGATTTAACCCAAAATCTGTCTGATTCCTGCTACAGTATCATGAAGAAGCTGAACTGTTTCTCCTTCTGACTCATGTAAGCTCTTTAGTTTCTGGTTAAGTAATGTTTTAGCTGGTTGGCATACCCAACAAGAAATCTAGCTAACAGCTAGGAAGGAACCGCCTAAAGCTCATGTACTTTTCTAATAAGAATGTTCCTCAGACCTTCTTTAACCTGATTTTTGGGCATACAACTCTAATATTTTATTTGTTTAACCAATGTTGAACAGAATATAGTCCCTTTATAAGATGGGGGAAGGGAGATGCTGACAGCAACAGCAGTAATTTTCAGGAGAACTGTCTGTCAAAGGTAGAAAAAGATATTAAAATGAAAAAAGTTGTAGCCTCTTGGGGCCATTTTTTCATTTAGCATAGGAGCAAATGGTCATAAATGTCACACCTCAGTAACCCCTAAGGGCTATACTTTCATTACAGCTCTGTATAATAAGGGATGCTCGTAAGGAAAGGAAAATGAAATTTGCTTGATTATAAGAGATAGGGAAGCTTGGGATCTGTTTTAGGAATGTTACTATCCAAGGGAATGTTGGTGATTAAAGAAGAGGTGGTGACCTGGAAAATTCATATGTATTGAACCCATCATGTTTTCTTGTACGGTGAATGCTTAGAATATTATATGTGTACTATACCTATAAATATAGGTAGGTCCCCATTTTAATTCCATGTATAAAGGATTTATAGATAATCTGGCTACTGCTCTAATTAATTAGCTTGGAAAGCTAATCAATTAATGTCCTTTCCTACATTTGAGATTCTAGAAACACACTGAGCATCCTCCATGGGCCAGGTACTGGGGAAGACAGGGAAAGGTGGTTTCATGAAGATTGGGCAAAGGGATAGTAAATAAGAATTTCAAATAGTGGCAGGCTGTGCAGAACCTAAAACAGCAATGTAACAGGATGGGGGTAGGGATGAGGAGTAGGCACCATATGTTAGGTGGTTAGGGAAGGTCTTGCTTGAGCTTCAACTGAATGGAAAAGAAACCAGCCATATGAAGGGCTAGGTGTAGACAGTTCCTTGCAGTAGGAATAACAAATGCAAAAGGTGCTGAGATGGTGACTGTTAACCTAAAAATAAAAAGCAGTTCAAAGTGAGAAGCAGCAAGCACTTATTTGAGATCAAAGAATAGCTATTTGGGAAGCCCTGATTCAGGCAGAAACCCAAATAATGTTCCAATTAGGATACAAAGACTGATGTTTATGAGAAAGGGAAGAGGAACAATTATATCAAGAGACAACATAAACATAGTGATGTTAATTCTAAACAACTAGAGGCCCAGTGCACAAAATTTGTGCATGGGGAGGTGTCCCTCAGCCCAGCCTGCACCCTCTCCAATCTGGGACCCCTTGGGGATGTCTGACTGCCTGCGGGATCGGGCCTAAACCAGCAGTCAGACATCCTCTCGCAATCTGGGACTGCTGGCTCCTAACCGCTCACCTGCTTGCCTGCCTGATCGCCCCTAACTACCACTGCCTACCTGCCTGATTGTCCCCTACCTGCCTCTGCCTGCTTGCCTGGTCACCCCCAACTGCCCTACCCTGCAGGCCTGTTCCCCCCCAACTGCCCTCCCTGCAGGCCTGGTCCCTCCCAACTGCCCTCCCCTGTAGGCCTTAGTCACCCCCAACTGCCCTCCCCTGCAGGCCTGGTCCCTCCCAACTGCCCTCCCCTGCTGGCCTGATCACCCACAACTTCCCTCCCCTGCTGGCCATCTTGTGGTGGCCATCTTTGACCACATGGGGGTGGCCATCTTGTGTGTTGGAGTGAGGGTCAATTTGCATATTACCTCTTCATTAGATAGGATGGTATCCTTGAAACCTATATAATTTTACTAACCAATGTCACCCCAATAAATTCAATAAAAAATTAAAAATAAACAATTTATAAAAATAAATTTAATAAAATTGAAATAAAAATAAAGTAAGAAGTGAAAAGATTTTCTTTGCATTTTTAAAGACATAAGCACCTCTAAGCCATTCTGCAAGTAGTTGCAGGGGTTCAGGAATAAAATTGACAATGCCAGTAGTAACCACTATTTAAAATACTTTTAATGTGTGTCAGATGCTGTGCTAAGTGCTTTATAGACTGGTATATTATTTTTATTTATTCATAACACATTTCACAGAAGAGACCATTTTAGAGGTTCAATGGTTAAATTAGTGGAGGGAAGGCTACCATGATAAATTGGCCAGCATTTCTTTGGATTATTGCGGTAGCCTCTTACCAGATCTCTAGTTCTGCTCCCCTTCCCCTGACACACAGTTTTAACACAGCAGCCAAAGTGATCCTAACTAAAACATTAGTCAGAATGAGTCACTCTTTGGCTCAAATCCTTCCTGTGGCTCCCATATTTGGAATGAAAACCAAAGTCCTTACAATGGCAAATAATGTACTCTTTTCCCACCTCAATGCCTCAAGCACCTTGGCTGCCACTGTACTGCAAGCATACTGAGCAAGCTCCAGAACCACTCCCCTTCTGTGTTCCATCACCTTAGCGAGAACACTGGGACTGCTTCTGGAGCCTCCTAACTGCTCCCTCTGCTTCCCCTCTTGTCCCCACACTGCAGTTAAGGATTTTGTTTTAAATTTTGTATTGTTGACACTATAATCTTTTTCTTTTCTCTTTTCGGATGATTATCTTTGAAAAACATATTTCAGATTATATCACTTGCCTGCTTAACACTTGAAAACTCAATCTGTCCTTTGGCCCATTTGTAAACTAGCCACTGCTCACCTGTCTAACTTCATTTATCCTTCTCCACCTTGCTCACTTCAAGCACACTGCTGTTCTTTCAGTGCCTCAAACCTGCCAATTGTCTCACCTTTGCCTTAGGGTCTCTGTAATTGCTGTTCTTTCTGCCTATCACTCCATCCCCCCAGGTCCCCCTGGCTGGCTCACATATCACCCTGGTGAACCTTTCCCTGATCTCCCTTTCTTAACTGCCTCAAAGTCACTCCCCATTACATTATCTCTATTTTAGTTTCCTCATGGTTTTTAGCACTGTTAAGTGATCAAGCAGTCCCTAAATGACAACTACTACAGCTGCTAGGTTGGATTTGTCATAGATTCTGCTAGGAAGGAAACAGCCCAAGTGAATACAGATAGTTTATTACTTAGTATAAGCAAGATCCTGATGTCAGCTTCCCTCATCCCCAGTCCCACAGGATGACCCCAAACCAGAAAGGACAGATGACACAAGTGGTGGGTTGTCCTGTTCAGAAGGAGCTGGCTCCGTACTCCAGCTAAATGATTTTATATTTGAAGTGGGGAGGCAAGGTGGAAAGTCTCCTGCCTTACCGGCACCAGGGAGGCAGGTGAGAAACTGCTCCATGGTAGCCCCTACAAGATTGGGAGGTGGATGACAAATGGAAGTTCCTCACAAGGCTGCTTATCTTGCCATGTTCCTGGGAGGGTCACAGGGCATTCCTCTGAAACTTGGGTCAGACCGCAGTTGACCTTGTCTGCGTAGCCTATGTGGAGATGTCCATGGCAGAGCTGTTCCCTTACAAGCACCTGACAAATTGGTCTTTTCCTTTATTTCTCCCCTAGTAGACCATCAGCTCCATGAGTGCAGGACCTTGCCAGTTTTGTTTACTGCTATATTCCCAGCACCTACAAGAGTGTCTGGCAAATTATAGTGCTCAATACCATTTGTTGGATAGGTGATAAAAAGATAGAAAGCAAATAAAATATTTTGAAATTATATCTGAATTACTTACAATTAGAAGCAAAACTTAGGTTTTTCAGGTAGAGCAAAGAAACCCCTATTAATAATAGCTAATATTTATTGGCTTATTACCATATACAATGTAACTGCTAAGCACATTCCAATTTTTCTGATAACCCCAGTGAGGTGGTTTTTTGTAATCATCCCAATTTTACACATGAGAGAAATCAGGGCAATAGAGGCTGCATAATTTGCCCAGAATCACTGGCAGGTGAGGAATTTGAATACAGGAAATCTTATTCCAGAACCTGCCCTCCTTTTTCATTGCCACTTAACCTTTAGTTCCCAGCTTTTGTGTGGAAACTAATACACTGATAGCATAGAGGAAAATATTAAGCTCTTTGAAGGTAATAATTCCAAACGACTTGTACATTAAACAGCTTTTGAGGTCACAGATAATTGTTAAGAATGTAAACTGTCTTGCTCTGGCATTAGGAAGCATTTTCAAAGATAATTACAAAGTTCCTCCAATGTGATCTTCAAATTTTTCTGCTGGCTTATTTTTATGATCCTGTGGGCAGCTTCAGACAAAATATCTTTCTGGCATGAAGGATTGTATGTGCTCTTTGCCATTTTAAAATGTGAATTTTATAGATACTTCAAACCACTTGAAAGAGTAATGATTTTTTAATGGTTTTTCATAATTATTTGTAACTTCAAGCACTAACTGATAAAAACTGCCAAATTAAGTTTCAAGTTTTCTCTTTACACAATATGGGTGTACTTCATAATGAGCTTTCTCATTATGATTTATGACTGAAGTGACTTTCAAACTTGGTAGTTTTTCAGTAGAACTTCTTTCCTAACATTGTTTCTATTTTTCATTATGACAATATTTGAGGGCTCTGAACATAGATCAGAGGCTCTGTTATACTGTGCATGGCTTTCCTCTGGAACACTTTCCCCACATCTTCCTATAGCTCCTGTGTCCTCTTGTCATGCCTCCACCCTTTTTCAAGTGCTTCCCTATTTCCTGGCACCACAAGATATTACAGGTTCACCTTGTATTTGCCCTGCTCTGGTCCGTAAACAGCCATGACTCCAAGGAGCCCGGGTTCCTTTACTTAAGAATGGTATTAGAAACCAGGATCTAGGAGCTATGTGTGCTTATTATTGGGGTATTTGCTTCTATGTCCTTCCAGTGGATAGAGCTAGGAAATATAATCAACCCCATGTACACGCACACCTATATTTTTCTGTATCTGTCTATCTGTATACATATGAAAATGAACATACTGATTTTCCACTTTATACCACAAGATTCTTACTAGCCTTCCCCTTTTCTTTATTTTTAAGTATTTTTGTCTGACAGCAAGAATGTGGCTCCATTTACTTATTTTTTTACCCTAGTATCATAAAGTAGTTGCATATGCCTATAACAGATTTACTAACTAGAGTCTAGTACAGCCGTGGGCAAACTATGGCCCGCGGGCCTCCTGCCCGTTTGAAATGAATAAAACTAAAAAAAAAAAAAAGACCGTACCCTTTTATGTAATGATGTTTACTTTGAATTTATATTAGTTCACACAAACACTCCATCCATGCTTTTGTTCCGGCCCTCCGGTCCAGTTTAAGAACCCATTGTGGCCCTCGAGTCAAAAAGTTTGCCCACCCCTGGTCTAGTATTTGCCAACAGATCTTTTTGTCATAAGCCTTATTAGTTATTTTCGTATCCATCCCTTTCAGTGTTGTGTTATTCATCTATAATGCAGTTTGAATTATTTGTTAGTTTGTATTCCATTTAGACTCTTGGCTTCCATTTCCTGGTTGTAATTAATTAGTTATGGTGAAACATACTAAGAGTCAGAGCTATATAAAAAAGTCTGCTCTAAGATATTTTGTTCCCTCTAAACTGTTTCCATTATCCCAACTTTATACTCCTTTTCCCACCTAGCTTATGAATGTCATCTTCCTTTTTCATTAGTTAGTTTTGACAGTAATTTTATTTATCTTTCCACTTTTAAATATATTTTCATTGTTGACTAGAGGCCTGGTGCATGAAAATTGTGCACTTGGGGGGCGGGTCCCTGAGCCTGGTCTGAGCCCTCTCATAGTCTGGGAGCCCTCAGGGGATATCCGACTGACAGACATCCTTAGTGCTGCTGCGGAGGCGGGAGAGGCTCCTGCCGCTGCCGCTGCGCTTGTCAGCCGTGAGCCCAGCTTTTCGCACACTGACTCACCAGAGGGCAGCTCCTGCATTGAGCATCTGCCCCCTGGTGGTCAGTGCGCATCATAGCGACCAGTCATTTTGCTGTTCAGTTGATTTGCATATTAGCCTTTTATTACATGGAACTAGAGGCCCGGTGCACAAAAATTTGTGCACTTGGGGCGGAGAGGGGGTCTCTCAGCCCGGCCTGTGCCCTCTCACAGTCTGGGACCCCTCGGGAGATAACGACCTGCCGGCTTAGGCCTGCTCCCGGGTGGCAGAGGGCAGGCCCAATCCCTGGGTGCAGCCCCTGGTCGGGCTCAGAGCAGGGCCGATTGGGGAGTTGGGGCGCTGCCCCCTATCACGCACAGAGCAGGGCCCATCAGGGGGGTTGGGGCTCCGTACCCTGTCTCACACAGAGCAGGGCCCATCAGGGGGTTGAGGAGCTCCCCCCTGTCACGCACAGAGCAGGGCCCATCAGGGGGTTGGGGAGCCCCCCCCTGTCATGCACAGAGCAGGGCCCATCAGGGGGTTGGGGAACTCCCCCCTGTCATGCACAGAGCAGGGCCGATAGGGGAGTTGGGGCACCGCCCCCTGTCACACACAGAGCAGGGCAGATCAGGGGGTTGGGGCGCCGCCACTGTCACACTCAGGGCAGGGACGATGGGGGGGGGTTGGGGCACCGCACCCTGTCACACACAGAGCCACAGGGCGATCAGGGGTTGGGGAACTCCCCCCTGTCACACACAGAGCAGGGCCAATCAGGGGGTTGAGGAGCTCCCCCCTGTCACGAACAGAGCAGGGCGGATAGGGAGGTTGTGGCCCCGCCCCCGTCACACACAGAGCCGCAGGGCGATCAGGGGGTTTGGTCACTGCCCCCTGTCACGCTGATCCCGGTGCTGGGAGGCCTCACTGCTCTGCTAATCCCGGTGCTGGGAGGCATATTACCCTTTTACTATATAGGATAGAAGCCTGGTGCACAGGTGGGGGCTGGCTGGTTTGCCCTGAAGGGTGTCCTGGATCAGGGTGGGGGTCCCGCTTGGGTGCCTGGCCAGCCTGGGTGAGGGGATGATGGCTGTTTGCAGCTGGTCACACATCCTTCAGGGTGAGGGTCCCCACTGGGGTACCTGGCCAGCCTGGCTGAGGGGATGATGGCTGTTTGCAGCTGGTCACATGCCCTTTAGGGTGGGGGTCCCCACTGGGGTGCCTGGCCAGCCTGGGTGAGGGGCTGAGGGCCGTTTTCAGGCTGGCGGGTGACTGAAGATCCCAACCTGTCCTTTTTTCCTTTTTTTTTTAATTCTGGGCCAGCTTTAGCTCTGAGGCTAGGCTCCAGCTATGAGACCTCTGCTGCTGAAAACAGTTTTCTGGCCTTTGTTTACCTTCTGTATTTGAAACAATGTTGCGGTCCTGCTGGCTGAAGCCCGGGGTTTTGTTTAGCTTCTATATTTGTTACAATGTTGCTTAGAGTGCAGCTGAGAGGCCGGCAGGGCAGGCGGGGAATGTTGGAGTCCTCCATCACTGAAGCAAGCAAGCCTCCCCGTTCGCATCAGCTGCCTGGCTGCCGGCCGCCATCTTGACTGGCAGTTAATTTGCATATCGCCTTCATTCGCCAATGGGAAGGGTAGCGGTCGTACGCTAATTACCATGTTTCTCTTTTATTAGATAGGATTGTATTACAAATATTTCCCTGTTCCCCCTTCCCCCCTCTTCCTCATCTTCCTTGTTTCTTTTTAAATATATTTTTATTGATTTCAGAGAGGGAGAGAGCATCATTGATCGGCTACCTCCTGCACATCACCTACTGGGGATCTAGCCCACAATCCAGGCATGTGCCCTTATTGGGAATCGAACCCGGGACCCTTCAGTCCCCAGGCCGACACTCTATCCACTGAGCCAAACCAGCTAGGGCTTCCTTGTTTTTAATGGCAGCTACTATAGAGTGCATACTATAGATAGGCACTTTGCACACATTACTTTATTCCGAGTTCACAACAATCCCTTGAGGTAGGTACTATGACTACCTGCATTTCCTTAGGTGAGGGAGCTGAGCCCCAGAAAATGTATAGAACTGGTCCAAGTTGACATATCTGGAACATAACCAGTACTCAAACCGGGATTTGATGACAGGGTCAGTGTTCAAACCACCCCTTTCTAAAAATTTGTTTGGTTCCTCCTCAGTCTGGCTGTTCCTGAAGCCCGGCCCTTCCGAGTCACCTTTCTGAATACATTCTATTGGCTGTTGAGACCCTTATTCTAGTTATTCAGATGCCATTAAACAAACTCAACAAGGGGCCACTTGGCCTTTGGTTGGAACCCAGGGAAAGATGTCACCTTCAGTTGATTTTGCCTTCCCAGTATAAATATATGTTTACATGTGATACTTGTAAATTTGGAGATAAATTTTTTTTAGAATACATTTTTGTTGATTTTTACAGAGAAGATGGGAGAGGGATAGAGAGTTAGAAACATCGATGAGAGAGAAGCATCAGCTGCCTACTGCACAACCCCTACTAGGGATCGAGTCTGCAAACCAAGGTATATACCCTTGACTGGAATCAAACCCAGGACCCTTCATTCTGCAGGCTGACACTCTACCCACTGAGCCAAACCAGTTAGGGTGAGACATAAATTTTTTAGAAGGTCACAGAGCCATCAAGAAAACAATTGTCTGGGATCATAGATTAAAAGGAGCAACCACATTCATCATTGTTGCTGTTCAATTCAGGAGATAGTTAATTACAGGACCTCCCTGGGACTCAGACTCTGTGCTAGGTGCTTGGGGGATAAGATGAATGAAAATTGTCCTTGCCCTCCAGGTCTTAAGGCAGCGGTTCTCAACCTGTGGGTTGCGACCCCTTTGGCGGTCAAACGACCCTTTCAAAGGGGTCACCTAAGACCCTCCTGCATATCAGATATTTACATTATGATTCATTACAGTAACAACATTACAGTTATGAAGTAGCAACGAAAATAATTTTATGGTTGGGTCTCAACATGAGGAACTGTATTTAAAGGGCCAGAAGATTGAGAACCACTGTAGGTCTAGTAAGGGAGAGTGGTCCAGTATACAAATGATTCTAATGCAAGGCAAGGCTTCCTTCAGTGATAGAAGAGGAAGGCACAACTAATGCAATGGGAATTCAGAGAGGAAACTCAGAAAAGGGAGGAAAAGGTGGGGTACATTCTAGGGGAAGCTTCAAAGAGAATCAGCATTTAAAATGGGACTTTGGATAATAAAAAGGTTTGAACAGGTAGATACAGAGGAAGGAAGGCTAGGGAGAAAGTTTTGGCTGAAAGGTCAGCTTAAGCAAAGGCATAGGTAAAGAAAAAATTGCAGGCAGTGTAGGAAATGGTGAGTAGTCTATTTTGGGTGTGGCAGAGAGGATGTACCATAGAGTCCATTTCCCTTGGGACACATTGAACAAAATATGGATTCAATGAAAAAGAAGCAGGAATTGGTGCCGAGGAGACACCAACAATAACCTCTGTGTCTCAAGTGCCAAGAAAGTGGAGTATTGTGCTTGTTTAGTGAAAAATGAGGAACATGGAAAAAATTTTAGGTTTAATAAACCAAAAATATTCCTGTTTCATTGAATCAAAAATGCTATCAATTGTTTGTCTACAAGACAAACAACCTGTTTCTTCAACAAATAAATTACAAGGAAAAAAGACATAAAGGAGGAACCTATAGATTAAAAGAGACTTAAAGGAATATCAACCAGTAGTGATGTATGGACCTCATTTGTATCCCAATTCAAATAAATAAACTTGAAAACACACACACATTTTTGGCACCTATGAGACAACTGGAAATTTGAATACTGACTTGAATATATATTGATATCAAGGAATTGTGGTTTTTAAAATGTGGTATATTTTGTTTTTTAAAGTCCTATCTTTTAGTAATACATACTAAATTATTTACATATAAAAATGCCTGATTTCTGGGATTTGTTTCAAAATAATCAGGAATGGGTGGAATTAGGTAGGGATATGCTACAAAATTGGCTGTGTGAGCTGATAATTATTGAAGCCGAGTAGTATATTAAGAAAGGTTGAAAAACACGATCAGGATAAGTCTAATTGAGAAGGTAACATTTGCTATGGAATGCTCAGCATGTAGAGGGCCCCCACCACCATCTGTCATTAAAAATACTAAAAATCATATTGTCTAGGGTAGGGGTCCTCAAACTACGGCCCGCGGGCCACATGCAAATGCAAATATTGTATTTGTTCCCATTTTGTTTTTTTACTTCAAAATAAGATATGTGCAGTGTGCATAGGAATTTGTTCATAGGTTTTGTTTTTTTTTAAACTATAGTCCGGCCCTCCAACGGTCTGAGGGACAGTGAACTGGCCCCCTGTTTAAAAAGTTTGAGGACCCCTGGTCTAGGGGTTGTGATGGCCAAAAATTGTATTAAAAGTGGCCAAAATTATTTTCTAATCCTCCCATTAAGAGATAGAGCAAATTCCCTTCCGCTTGAATCCAGTATGGCCTTAGGGACTTGCTTGACCAATAGGCTGCAGTAGAAGGGACATTCCAAGACTCCTGAGGCTAATTCATAAGTCTTATAGCTTTGTTGGCTCTCTTGGAACACTCTGGAAATTCTAAGCTACCATATGAGAAGTTTGACCACCCAGAGTCCGTCATTCTGGTGGCTCTGCTCCAATAAACAGTCCCAGTTAACTCAGTCTTCTACCCATCCCCACCAAGGCTCCCAACTTGAATGTAGCCCAGGTGGACCTTCCAGACCCGTCCAGCTGCTAAATGAAATAGAAGAATCACCCAGATGAACCCTGCCTGAATCCCTGACCCACAAAATCATGAGCTATAATTAATGGTTGATGCTTTAAGACACTAAGTTTTGAGGTAGTTTTTCAGGCAGCAATAGGAGGCCAGAACAGAGGTATATATACACATGTAAGAACTTGTTTTTTTAAGCAAGGGAATAATAAACACAAGAGTCAGGGTAGTTGTTTAGGGGAGGGAGGTATAGGTAGGAAGAGGCAGGAGGGTAAGACAGGGAGTAACACAGGTAGAATCAAAGGTATCCATAAGGGCCTAGTTCTGAGTTTGGGTGTTGTGGTGGTTTCTCAGGTGTGCATTTTTATTTTATATCCACATTAAATATATATTATTATAAGTGTTGAATATTACATAATAACAACAACTTTTATAAAAGATCTCAAGCAAGCATGGATAAAATGTTAACATTCATTAAAGCTGTGTGGTGTTTACATGGTTGTCTGCATTATTCTATACTTTATGTTTGAAATATAAAATATTTTAAAATTAATGAATAGGACTTCTATGAGGACAAAAAGGGAACATAATATGTGTATACCTTTCTAAGCATAGACAAATGCATGAAAAGAAGAGTCTCTAAGATGCTGGGGTCCAACCCCAGCGGGTCCAGGGGTCCCCAAAGGTGTGGACGGAGTCGGCGAAGAAGGAACAACACGGAGACAGTGTTCAGTTGATCAGCAGCCTAGCCAGGATCTCTAGCCAGGTTCTGGTCAGGATCTCCAGCCAGGTTCTGTGTCCATGTTGTCTTGCTAGGTTCTCCAGCTAGGTTCTCCAGGTTCTCCAGCCAGGTTCTGTAGCCATGTTCCCTCGCTAGGTTCTCCAGCCAGGTTCTGTCCAGGTTCTCCAGCCAGGTTCAGTCACCAGATTCTAGTCAGGTTCTCTTGCCATGTTCTATCCAGGTTCTGTAGCCAGGTTCTGTCTCTAGGTTCTTCAGCCAGGTTCTCTCGCTAGGTTCTGTCTCTAGGTTCTGTTGCCAGTTTCTGTCCAGGATCTTTTGCCATGTTCTCTCCAGTGAAGTTCTTCTGTCTCTAGGTTCTGTCTTCCAAGTTCTGTGTTCTAAGTTCTGTCTTGTTACATCTGTATTTATACCAATTGATTCCAATCCTATCAATCTCTATTCCAAAGGTTAGGGCGTTTCTTCTCCATTCCAGGGAGTAAAGATTATGTAGCTTAAGCATGATTGTTCGTAGTTAAAGTGATTAATTACCCACCTGGCACTTAGTTAAGAGGTTTTATTCCCTCCCTAACTTCAGGGGAAAATCCCTACCTGGGGAAACAACCTTTCTCAGAGACCTTGGTTAAAACACATAGTGCCAAGAAGGTGAGCAAACATATTAAGAACAGTATGCCATATATGCCAGGTCCCTTGAAACAGCAAGCATGGACCGGCTCCCGGCACTAAAATTTTAATGATTATTATCTCAGAGAGGTTCTTATACTAATAAAATTTACTATTTTAACAATATTAAGTGTACAATTCAGTTGCATTAAGTACATTCACAGTGTTGTACAACCATCAACACCATCCATCTCCAGAACTTTTACATCTTCCAAAACTGAAACTCAGTATACATTAAAAATAATTTCCCAATCTAACCCTTACCCCCAGCCCCTGACAACCACCATTCTACTTTCTGTCTCTATAAATTTTACTAGGTACCTCATTATAAGTTGACTCACATAAAATTTATTCTTCTGTGATTGGCTTATTTCACTTAGCATAATGTTTGCAAGATTTATCCTTATGTAGCATATGTCATAATTTCTTTCCTTTTTAAGTCTGGATAATATTCCATTGTATGTATATACCACATTTTGTTTAGCCATTTATCTATTGATGGACATTTGATGTCATGGACTGAATTGTGTCCTTCCCCAAATTCATATGTTAAAACCCTAACCCCCAACGTGACTATATTTGGAGACAAGACCTTTGAAGAGGTAATTAAGCTTAAATGAAGTCATAAGGATAGGGCCCTACTCCTATAGGACTGGTGTCTTTATAAGAAGAGGAAGACATACCAACGATGTGTGAAAAAGCCTAACGAGGACATAGCAAGAAGGCGGTCAGGAGAGGTCTCAAGAAGAAACCAACATGTTGGCACCTTGATCTTGACTTTGGCTTCCAGAACTGTGAGAAAATTTTCTGTTTTTTTTTTTTTTTTTTTTTTTTTTTTTTTTAAGCCACCCAGCCTGTAATGTTTTGTTATGGCAGCTCAAACAAATTATTACATTTGAGTTACTGTGAATAACTTTTGACTATTGTGAATAATGCTGCTATGAACATAGGTATATTTATCTATTTGAGTCCCTATTTTCTATTCTTTGGGATATATATATATATATATATATATATATATATAGTCACATGATAATGCTATTTTTGAGCTACTGCCATACTGTTTTCTACACTGACTGCAGTATTTTACATTCTTACTAGCGGTAAACAAGAGTTCCAATATTTCCACATCCTCACCAAAACTTGTTATTGTCCATTTTCTTGATAATGGCCATCCTTATGGTTTTGAAATGGTATCTCATTATGGCTTTAATTCATATTTCCTTAATAATTAGTGATGTTGACCATCCTTTCATGCACTTAATGGCTATCTCTATGTCTTTTGTGGAGAAATGTCTATTCAAGTCCTTAGTTTATTTTTAAATGAGGTTGTTCTACCCATCCCCACCAAGGCTTCCGACTTCCTAGTTGATACCCTCTAATGTAGAGTCAAACCTTAGTTCTTGAATGTCTCCCATCTCAAACAGTTTGGTTCTTGACCAAGTTGTTCATGCAAAAAAAGTCTCATGCTGCCCTGGCCAGTTTGCTCAGTGGATAGAGCATCGGCCTGCGGACTGAAGGGTCCCAGGTTCGATTCTGGCCAAGGGCACTTGCCTGGGTTGTGGGCTCAATCCCCATTGGGGGGCGTGCGGGAGTCAGCTGATTGATGATTCTCATCATTGATGTTTCTATCTCTCCCTCTTCCTTCCTCTCTGAAATCAATAAAGAAATATATTTTTAAAAATGTTTCATACTCTAGCTGGTGTTACATAGTGGTTAGAGCATCGACCCACAGACTGAAGGATCTCAGGTTTGATTCCCGGTCAAGGGCATGTACCTGGGTTTCAGATTCAATCCCCAGCCCCAGTCAGGGCGCATGTGGTAGGCAACCAGTTGATGTGTCTCTCTTACATTGATGTTTCTCCCTCTTCCTCTTCCTCCTTCCCTTCCACTCTCTCTGAAAAAGCAATGAAAAAATATCCTCAGGTTAGGTTGTGGAACAAAACTTTGTTTTCTAACCAGACAACCCTTTCATGCTGACTCCTCAGCATGAAAAAAAGCATCTGTCAGGCAACAAACAAAGGAGAGAATTCTTCCATTGCTGGCAAAATTGATGATTAGCACAATTTTAAAACCTAGAGAGGCCATTGAGAGTGCTAATATTGCTAAAAGTGTGAAAGTGCTCATAAAACAACAATCACAGGCAATTGAATAGGTAGAAAAATTGTTGATTTGGATAAACAAACAGCAGTTGGCTGGTGACAGCATTCTGGAGTCAGTGATATATGAAAAAGGAAAGATACTGCATGCTGACCTCCTGAAAGATACCCCTGGAATGAGTGCTGAAAGTGATTTGTTGAAGGCTAGTAGGGTATGGTTTGATAAATTTAAGAAAAGAAGTATATATAGATTAAACATAACATTAAACATGTACTGTGTATAAGAAAGGTTCAAAAAGGAAATCATCCAGGGACCTGGAATGGATTAATTCAGTTTACATTATTTCTTTTTTTAAAATTAATATGAAACTCTTCTTTTATTTTTATTTTTTTTACATTTTTAAAATAAATCTTTATTGTTCAGATTATTGCAGTTGTTCCTCTTTTTCTCCCCGTAGCTCCCCTCCACCCAGTTCCCACTCCACCCCATGCCCTTACCACCCCCTGTCCTCATCCATAGGTGTAAGATTTTTGTCCAATCTCTTCCCGCACCCTCTATACCCCTTTCCCCCAAGAATTGTCAGTCCACTCCCTTTCTATGCCCCTGATTCTATTATATTCACCAGTTTATTCTGTTCATCAGATTTTTTATTCACTTGATTTTTAGATTCACTTGTTGATAGATATGTGTTTATTGTCACTTTGTTGTTCATAATTTTTATCTTTACCTTTTTCTTCTTCTTCCTCTTCTTAAAGGATACCCTGCAGCATTTCATATAATACTGGTTTGGTGGTGATGAACTCCTTTAGCTTTTTCTTATCTGTGAAGCTCTTTCTCTGACCTTCAGTTCTAAATGATAGCTTTGCTGGGTAGAGTAATCTTGGTTGTAGGTTCTTGCTTCTGGAATGCATAGTTTCTATTGAGAAATCAGCTGACAGTCATATGGGTACTCCCTTGTAGGTAACTAACTGTTTTTCTCTTGCTTTTAAGATTCTCTCTTTGTCTTTTGCTCTTGGCATTTTAATTATGATGTGTCTTGGTGTGGTCCTCTTTGGATTCCTCTTATTTGGGGTTCTCTGCGGTTCCTGGATTTGTAAGTCTATTTCTTTCACCAGGTAGGGGAAATTTTCCGTCATTATTTCTTCAAATTGGTTTTCAATATCTTGCTCTCTCTCTTCTTCTGGCACCCCCATAATTCAGATGTTGGTACCCTTGAACTTGTCCCAGAAACTCCTTACACTATCTTCATATTTTTGGATTCTTTTTTCATTTTGCTTATCCGTTTGGGTGTTTTTTGCTTCTTCGTATTTCAAATCTTTGACTTGATTCTTGCGATCCTCTAGTCTGCTGTTAGATCTCTGTATATTATTCTTTATTTTAGTGTATGCTTAATTTCTGATTGGTCCTATTTCATATCCTTGAGGGTCTCACTAAATTTCTTGGAGGTTTCTAGAAGATTCTTGAAAAACCTTATAACCATGGTTTTGAACTCTATATCCAGTAGTTTGCTTTCCAACATTTCTTTCATTTGTGACATGTTCTTTGTCTCTGCATTTTGACTGCTTCCCTGTGTTGATAGAGTGGCCTTGTGTGCTAGGTGTCCTGTAGGGCCCAGTGGCTCAGCCTCCCCAATTACCTGAGGTGGACACTCTTAGTACACCCCTTCCCTTTGTGGGCTATGTGCAGTCTTGTTGTAGTTAAGCCTTGATTGCTGTTGGTATCACTGGGAGGAATTGACTTCCAGGCCAATTAGCTGTGAGGACCAGCTGTGTCTACAATGGGAGAACTGCTGTGCTGGAGACACCCTTATGGAGCAGGACTTGCTTCAGTGGGGCTTTGGTGCTCACTGAGTCTGCCCCCTGAGTGTGTTGCTTATGGATGTGAAGAGTTGTAATCTGGTATGGTCTCACACTGACCACTGGGTACACTGGCTCTTGGATTCCAAGGAGGTGCAAAATCAACCACTGCCTGAGGCCACCCAGCAGGAGCTACAGAGAGATATGCAGATTCCTCCTCTTTGTTTGGGGTTTAGAAGTACCCAGACGAGGCCCAGCTGTGAAGCAATGTAGGCTACTGCTGCCAGGCCTTGGGCCTTCCTTTGGAAGCTTTGGAACTCTCTGACCCAGCTGCAGTTTGTTAGGTTTTAGGTTGCAAAAGGACAGGCCATTCATATGCAAAAGCCGTTGCAGGCAGCTTGGGTGGGGTTGTAAATTGGGTGGGGTGGGGTATCAGGGAATCACCAGGGCTGAGCAAACAGCAATGGCTGCCAGTCAGCCCTGCCCCAGAGAGGTCCCTGGGTCTCTGTGCAGGAACAATGAACTCTGCAAGTACCTCTGAGAGAAAGCCGCCCTCGTGTTCTGGCCCGATGCCAGACAGTCCAGTTTCTCCCCATATGAGTCTGGGTCCCCAGAGTCTTACTGTAACTGGAGTTCAGAGCAATTGGAAGCTTGTATCTCCCTCTCAATTGAAAAAAACAACAGTGCACCCAGTTGCCAGCCCGTTTCACACCCGCCTCCGCACCTCTGCACCTCCTACCAGTCTCAATGCACTTTTTTTATTTCCTTCTAGTTGTAGAACTTCCACTGAGCCAGCTTTCCCGTGGTTCTGGATATTTGTTTTGTCTTTTAGTTGTAGTTTTGATGTGATTGTGAGAGGTAGCAAGTACAGGTGTTTACCTATGCCACCATCTTGGTTGTTCTTTTTTAAAAAATATATATTTTTTATTGATTTCAGAGAAGAAGGAAGAAGGAGAGAGATAGAAACATCCATGATGAGAGAGAATCACGGATTGGCTGCCTCCTGCAAGTCCCCCACTGGGGATCGAGCCCACAACCTGGGCATATGCCCTTGACTGGAATCGAACCTGGGACCTTTCAGTTCATAGGCCGATGCTCTATCCAATGAGTCAAACCAGCTAGGGCTCAATTTACATTATTTCTAATGAGAAAAAAATGATTCATTTTCAAACAAATCACTTCTCGAACAGCCTTCCAGAACAAATTAAGTTCAAGAACCGAGGTTTCACTGTATTCTTATTTCAATTATTGTCTTCTTTATTTGTGACTGGTTTGTTTTAATGTTTTCTATCTCCATTTTTATGTTTCTATCTCTGCTGAAGTTCTCTCACTAAATTCATCTACTCTTCCCTCCATTCATTGAGCATCCTTATAACTAGTGTTTTGAACTCTGCATCTAGTAGAATGCATTTCTCCATTTAATTTCGTTGTTTCTCTGGAGTTTTGTTCTGTTGTTTCATTTTGACATGTTCCCCACCCCCCCCCCCTCATTTTGGCAGCCTCCCTATGTTTGTTTCTATGTACTAGGTAGAGCTGCTACGTCTCCTGGGTTTGGTAGAGTGGCCTAATGTATCAGGTGTCCTATAGGGTCCAGTGGCACAGTCTCCTGGTTCACCCAAGCTAGGCACTCCAGGTGTGCTCCTCCTCCACATGGGCTGTGTACACCCTCTTGTTGTAGTTGAGCCTTGATTGCTGTTGGCACGTCCATGGGAGGGATTTACCCCCAGGTGATCAGCTGTAAGGAATAGTTTTAACCACTGTGGAGAATTTGCTGTGCAGGGGCCCATCCCATGGAGCAAGACTTACTTTCAGCAGGGCTCTGGTGCCCACTGAGTCTTCCCCTTGAGTTTGTCACTTGTTGAGGTAGTTGGGTGGTGCTGTGATATGGTTTGAAGCTTCCCACTGGGGCCTACCAAGAGATGCAGGCTAAGGTCTTCCACCACCTATGTTCTGCCTGGGGGCAGCTGACATGAGCTACAAAGCAATCTGCAAAAGACTGCTTTTTGTGCTGGGCTTGGAGATGCCAGCAGAGGTCAAGCTGCAAACCAAGTTTGGCTGCCACTAGTGCTGGGCCTGGTGCCATTTGGCAGGAAGTATGGGGCACGCCAAGGCCAGATGCTGCTTATTTGAAAGATTTTAGGAAAGTCTGAAGCGTGATCCAAGACAGGCCATTCCTATGGAAAGCCACTGGAATCACCTTAGGTGGGCCCTCAATTTGGTGGGGTACGGTCTTAGGGAATCACCAGGGTGAGGCAAACAGTGATAGCCAGTTTGATGGAGACTCAGATATGTTTTGCACCTGCTGCTTCTGTGGGGGGTGGACGCAACAAAGGGCTCTGCCAGCACTTCTGGGAGAAAGCTTCCCTCTCAGTTCTCATGTTGGTGCCAGGCACTTCAGTTCCTCCTCATATGTCCCTGGTGCCATTTGAGCTGCTATCACAGCTTTGGAGCTCAGAAAGAGTAAGTCAGAGTAAATCCATATGTAGGACCTTTGAGAGGAACTGCCTGGGACTCCAGCAGCCTCTGAGTCATTCAGCCTCAATTCCCACTGGTTTTTACAACCAGAAGTTACGGGAATTTCTTTTCTTGGCACTGGAACCCTGGGCAGGGGGTGGGGAGGGGTGGATCTGGTGTGGGGCTGGGACCCCTCTCTCCTCAGGGAACACCTTCACAGCCAAGATATCCCTAGTGATTTTTATCTGCCACATGTAGGTGTGGAACTAGCCCATTCTGTGTCTCTAACCCTCCTACCAGTCCTCATGCAGCTACTTCTTTAAATAACTGGTTGTAGGATTTCTATTCAGCTAGATTTCAGATGGTTCTGAATGATGGTTGTTCTATAGTTAGGTTGTATTTATGATGTAGCTGTGGGAGGATGTAATTATAGCATTTACCTATGCTGCCATCTTGCCCAGAAGCCATTTCTTGTTCTTTGAATGCTCCTTTTTTTCTTTCTTGATGAGTGTATAAGTTATCTTAAGTCTCTGAGAATATTGTTGGTTTATCTAAAGTTATTTTTTGCTGTATGCATTATTTCCTTTTCATTTGAGTTTCTTTTTTGTTTTTTGTTTGTTTATTTAAAAAATTTCTTTATTATTGAAAGTATTACAGATGTCCCCCCCCCCCAATTGATCCCCTCCATGCCACACACCCCCAGGTCTACCACATTATTGTCTGTGTCCATGGGTTATACATATATGCATATAAAATCTTTGTTTAATCTACTCCTGCCCTCACCCCCTCCTCGCCCCATCTGAGATTCATCAGTCTGTTCCATGCTTCCATGTCTCTGGATCATTTGTTGTAGTCTTAGAGGCTTTTTAGTAATGTCTTGGCCAGAGCCAGAACTAGGGTAAGGCAAACAGGACACCCAAATTTTGAACCCGGGCACCTCACTTGCTTTACTCTAGTCCCAATCCTGAGAATTGATCCATATTTTGGGCTGAGACAGTAAAATGCTGACTGAAAGCTCTGTGTCATGCGTGGGGCCTGTTCACTGGCTTCGCTCTAGAATGATTGGAGCAGGACAGAGACTTCATTATGGCCTCTCCTCATGTAGAGTATCTTAATTTGTGTTCCCTCAAAAGTAGAAACTGAGAAAAGGATTTGAAAGCAGGTAGTTTATTCAGAAGTTGCTCTCAGGAGTTTGGACTGAGGGAGCTGAGAGAGCGACACAGGAAAAGAAGAAAAGCCAATATAAAAGTGAATTATTGAAGTTACCCCTGTGGGTCTTCCTTAGAATCATTCAGAGAACACACAGAATTGACCAGTGAATAACAGGAAGCTAGAGCATTGCAACACCAGTTCCCATCTCCCCATTGGTTCAGGGTTAACCCTGGGGTGTTAATTGACCACATGTACAGGCTGTTCTCAAAACTAAGCCAGGTAGGCTCTTACAGTGTCTTATTCCATTCAGGATGATATAACAAAATACCACAGGCTGAGTGGTTTTTCAAAAGCAGACATTTATTTCTCAGAATTCTGGAGGCTATAAGTCCAAGATCATGGTACCAGCGGATTTGGTATCTGATGATGACTCATTTGCTGGCTTCATAAAGGCACTAGTCCTATTCATGATGGCTCTACCCTCTTTACTTAATTACCTCCCTAATACCCCACCTTCTAATACCATGATCTTAGGGGTTAAGTTTCAACATATGAATTTTAAGTGAAGGTGACAGAAATGTTTAGAACATAGCATACAGCATCAGATACGGCCTTGAAACTGAAAGCAGAAAGAGACCTAATGTTCCCTGAAGGTCAAAAGCTGCCAGCATGAGGTCAGTCTGATCTTGTACAAAAGGGTGTACTTATACAGCTGAAATTAGAGGTGGCCCAAGGGGAACAGACAAAAGGCACCAGAGGTGTCTACTACATGGAGAAAAATTCAATCTCCTGCATGAGAGATATAAACTAGGTTTCTGGGAGCTCACTGGGGGTGAAGGTGATAGAGTTATTCATTTAGACTTTCAGTTAATTGTTCTGGTTTGAGTTTGGCAAATAACTCCCATACTCAGCTGTGTTGTGTTACCATCAACAGATTTATAATTCACCCTACCCCATACTAATGCCTGCTTTAATCTTTTTGGGCCCAGACACCCCATGCCAGGCAGCCTCTACACATGCATGTCCCCTCATGGCCGGCTGAAGTTTGCTGAGGTTTGCATCTTGTGGGTGGCAGCAGAGGGTGGGCATCGAGGAGGCACCCTTTCGGCTTCCCCCTTCTTAGTCCCCCCTGTTCAGGTATCCAGTGCATCAGAGTGCAGAGGTTTAAAGACACGGGGTATATCACCCTTGTGTTGGGGTTGTTGGACCTTCTCCCCCAGACTCAGCCTGACCAAGCCCTGGCCCTTAACTCCCCGATTTGCCCTGTGCTATCTCCCCTGCCATCCACCATCTGGAGGGGCCATTAGGTGAGGCTACCTGGAGGGGCTACCTAGAAGTCAAAGGTCACGGGGACCTTTGCATTTTGGGGGAGGCAAGAAACCCTGGGCACCTGTAGGGTATCCTGGTTCTCTTCCATGGACCATACAGATGCCCTATGGTTAAACCTTAGTCTGTTTTCATCTCTTATTGGCTGTGCTGTGCCAGGAGGCTCCTCCTCTGTGGCCCTCTCCCTCACCCAATAAAACTCAGAAGACTCTTAGCAGCATATCACAATGCTGGTAGGTGGTTGAAGAATGCAGCTAGCTTCCAGAATTAATGTACAAGTATCTATTTGAATCTGGTGTGCAAGTATCTATGTGAATCTGTGCTTTTAATTCTTTTTGTGTCCATACCCAGAAGTGGCATTGCTGGATCATATGTTAACTCTATGCTTAATTTTTTGAGGAACTGCCATATGGTTTTCCACGGCAGCTGTACCATTTTACAAGAAATGCACAAAGGTTCCAATTTCTCCATGTCCTTGCCAACACTTATTTTCTGTTGTGTGTCTTTTTTAGAGTAGCCATCCTAATGGGTGCGACATAAACTTATTTTTAAGTATAATTTGATTACACTATGGTAAACACAAAACCATTTTCACTTGCCATAAATGAAAGGAAACTAAAAATAAACACATAGTACTAAAATTTTTTAAAGTTTTCCTCTGCGGTCTAACCATCCTTTCATATACCACCAGTAGTGCTCATACACTACTGCACTAGGAGTGCAACAGTATCAGGTTCTCTGTTCCCTTCACCAGCTGTGTCCTTCCTCAGAGCTTAATAGCACATCAGACCTATGCTACAAGAAGTAGTAAATTGCCTGGCCAGCATGGTTCAGAGGTTGAGCATTGACCTATGAACCAAGAGATCACTGTTCAATTCTCAGTCAGGGCACATGCCCCAGTTGTGTGCTTGGTCCCCAGTAAGGGGTGTACAGGAGGCAGCTGATCAGTGACTCTCTCTTATCATTGATATTTCTATCTCTCTCTCCCTTTACCTTCCTCTCTGAAGTCAATAAAAATATTTTTTAAAAGAAAAAAAAAGAAGTGATAAATTAATACTGGCAAGAAGGAGTGCCCCACTTACTGATTGCTATAAAACAGCCACTCCAATACTTAGTCTCTTAAAACAACAACAATCATTTATTGTGCCTAGAAATTTGTGATTTGGTAGGGATGACTTGTGATATATGGGGACTCAGCTGGGATGACCTGACCCACTGGAGACTGGACCAGTTAGACCCTGCCTGATATCTTTCCTTAATGGAGTCTTAGGGTCTCTCCATGGAATCTCTTCATAGTTGCTCCAGCACAACTCTCTCAGAGTAGCTGGACTCCTACTTGGAAACTCAAGGCTCCAAGAGGCCCAGGTAGAAGCTGCAAGGTCACTTCTGCCACATGGGGTAGCAAGTCACTTAGGCCAGCCCAGATCTGAAGGAAGAAGACAGAGATCTCATAGCCCAGTTGGAGGAATGTCAAAAACTGTGGCTACCTTTAATCCACCAAAGGGGACTTACTTGTCTTTCAGGTGCTCCACTCTGAAGAATGTGAGTGCCTTAGGAAAATAGAAAAGCTTAATTTCAGTTTGAGGAGCAGTGGCAGTATGAAGCCATGATTTTGTGGAGAGAGAGAGAGGTAAATAGAAAAATGGGAGGGTGATGGGATGAGGAGAGGTAGATAGGAAAATGGAGGGTGATGGGATGAGGGTGTGTGTGTTTTTTTCTTCTTCTGGTTACCCCTGTGAGTCTGATTTTCACAAGCTAAGGGCTGAAAACAATCATCAAGCAGCAGTTTGCCATATCTGTTGGACTTGTGGTTTATTCATGATTGTCTTTGAATTCTTTCTTGTCCTGAACTGGGCCTGTGTGCCTTTCTAGTCTTTGTGGGTGTAACAGTGCTATTTTACATACCCATGGTGTAAAATACATGGAGGCAATATCTGAATCTGGTGACAGGCTGGACTGCAGCTTTAATGACTCATGTGCTACAGAGCATGTGGGAGCCAGATGCAGTCAAGTAGGCAAGACTTTCTGGAGCTCTAGAAAGTGCATGTTCAGTTCCAAATAATAGAGCATGGGATTGCAATATAGTGCTGTTTGATTTTATAAATATTCTGTCCTATATTAGGAGCCACTTCAACTTGGCTGTGACAACAGCTCCTTTGGTACTCTGTAGATGAGTAGGTGACAATATATTTTACCATGGGACACTTTTGAGAGTAAAAGAGGCTGCTATTGATAATTTACACAATAAAATAGGCCTAAAATTTGGATTTGGATATCTTTATCCCTGAGCCATTTCCTCAATCCGCTCCATCAACAAACCTGCGTTGGGCATAACCTCTGCTGTGTGAGGCACTCAGGGGTAGACTCCATGCAGGAGGTGGTGAAGGGGAGCCTGGTTCTTGCCTTCATGCAGCTTCCTACTAAATTGCAGGAGGCACACCTGAAAAAATTCACATCTATTATGATCAAGTGCCTGGACATGGGTGTTGTAGAAGTTCAAAGGAGGTTCAGCGTGGTTGGGGGCTGTCCTCCATAGAAGGAAGCACTTGGAATGGGTCTTAAAGTTGTAGTGGGTTGGGGCAGGGAGAGGGCAGCTTAGGTAGGAGCTCTTAAAGGTGTTCACATCAGCTAACATGTTCAGGTCAGTGACATATTCATTCTGTATACAGGTAGATGTCTGGGCAGCACATAGGCAAAGGACAGAAAAATGAAGCAGGCCAGTGAAGGCTGAAACAACAAACAAGGAGGGTGGGGGAGCACCAGAAGAGCTGAGCCTGGAGCACTTCCTCAAAGTACTTTATTTTCCTTCAAAGTTGAGTTTTATCTCAGGGACCTTGATTTGAGTATGACATCTTCTTTATGAGAGTATTTAAAAAATGGAGCAAGTCAAATCACAGCCATTCTAGCCTTACCATACTAACTTTTTCCAACCTAGCCAGTCTCAAATCTAGATTTCTGGGAAAAATCATGTGATTCCTCTGCTCAAGAATTTTCAAAGACTCCTCCTTGTTTATAATATAGACTTTCTCTGGTACTTGGCCTATGATATAAAGTCTTGCATGATCTGGCAGGCAACCCTGCTTCAGTTGCCAATTACAAAAGCACAAATCAATCTAGAATGTAAACTCCTTGAAAGCCGGGTCATTGTCTCTTTTGTCTATAGTTCTATTTCCAGACCCTAAAATGGCGCCTGCCATCAGGATACTCAGTAAATATTTGTTAAATGACTAAATGAAGCCAGCTTAAATAAAAAGGGACCATACATGCTCTGATACCTGAGAGAGACAGGAATGTAGCTAGCCTCAGAACCACCTGGGTCCAGGGACTCAAAAATCATCATCAGTCTTCTGTATATGTCTGTATTTCTATCTCTAGCTCTAGTGCTATCTCTATCTCTAGCTCTGTGTCACCCTCCCTCCCTCTTATGTGTTACTGTGTGCATGCTGTTTTCATTCTCTCCTGCTGAAGCTGGTTTTTCCCCAGGTGAAGGACATGGTAGAGCAAGTTAGTGAGAGTAAAGCCACATACGGCTCCAGGCTTAAACTACAGAAGAAAGAAAGAGTATCTCCATTAATGATTTTTTAAAATTCTCAGGGAAGTACTTTCATTGGTTAGGCTAGGGTCACATGAGCTTTCTCTGTCACAATCAATGCGAGAAGGAGCGGGAGACCATTGCCCTGACTTGGGTCATGTGCCTGGTGGGAGACTCAAGCAGTTTACTGTGACTGGGCCGAGGAGAAGCTGTTTACCAAAGGAAAGAGCTGTTATTAGAAGTTGAGGTCCCTAGTACTGGCAGGAAAAACAAATAAAAAGCCAAATGTCTAGAGATGAGTGCATAAATACTCCCTCAGAATGAGACTGGGGTGGGAGTCTTGGGATAGCCCACAGGGTTCTGCAACAAACTTGAAATTGTTTTGAGGCTCAGTTTTATTTTTTTGTATCTGTGTTTATCTATAATAATAAAAGCCTAATATGCTAATTAGACCGGACAGCCGAACGACCTTCCGGACATCATTCGGGACGAAGCTGCGTGGCAGGGGCCGAGACAGAGACAGTTAGGGAAGATCAGGCAGGCAGGTAGAGTGGTTAGGGACAATCAGACAGGCAGGTGAATGGTTAGGGGCAATCAGACAGGCAGAGTGGTTAGGGGTGATCAGGCAGGCAGGTGAGTGGTTAGGGGCGATCAGGCAGGTAGGTAGAGGCTCTTAGGAGTGATCAGGCAGGCAGGCAAGTGGTTAAGGGTGATCAGACAGGCTGGCAAGCAGTTAGGGGCAATCAGGCAGGCAAGCAGAGTAGTTAGGGGTGATCAGGCAGGCAGGCGAGCAGTTAGGAGACAGCAGTCCCAGATTGCAAGAGGGTGCAGGCCAGGCTGAGGGAGTCCCCACTTCTGCATGAATTTCATGCACTGGGCCTCTGGTAGGATAATAAAAGGCTAATATTCAAATTGACCGAATGGCGGAACGACCTGTCGCTATGATGTGCACTGACCACCAGGGGGCAGATGCTCAATGCAGGAGCTGCTCCCTGGTGGTCAGTGTGCTCCCACAGGGGGAGTGCCACTCAACCAGAAGTTGGGCTCATGACTGGCAAGCGCAGTAGTGGTGGTAGGAGCCTCTCCTGCCTCCGTGGCAGCACTAAGGATGTCTGACTGCAGGCAGTCAGACATCCCCCAAGGGTTCCCAGACTGTGAGAGAGCACAGACTGAGCTGAGGGGGACCCCCCCCCCCCGAGTGCATGAATTTTGTGCACCAGGCCTCTAATTTTAATAGAAAAACAATGCTTTAAAGAACTCACTATTGAATCAAATCTGTACTCTAGGAAGTGTGCTATTAAGTATTCTGTTTTTTTGCACCTCTTGGAACAGTTTTGTACCCTTAAGAGTCTGTATAGCCCACACTGAGAAGCCATACTTGACCTTAATGATTTCCTCCAGACCCGTCTCCTGACTGCACGGGTGTCATGCCACATTTGTTTTCCCCTAACTGGAATGTCCTCCGTTGCCCTCTCTGCCTCTTCTGGCCCTGCCCACCTTCAACATGCTCATCAAATCTCACGTTCTTTATAGCATCTTCCTGGGTCACTCTCTCTGTCCTTTACACACAGTGCATTACAGTGGAAAGGGCCCATAAGATTCAGGTTCTAGTTCTACCTTTGTCACCAACTCTCTGCATGAAAGTTATTTCCTCTCTTTGCAACTCAGTTTCCTCTTCTGTAAAATTAGGGGTTGCACTGACCCTGTTATTTAGCAAAGGGCAGCTTTCAGCCTGGGTGCTTCCCATCCCCTGATCCCATTTTGGCAATCTCCCAACTAGGAAGAGTGCTCTCTGTACTAGCCAAATTCTAGAACACTCTAGTCCCGTGGTTGGCAAAACGCGGCTCGCTTGCCACATGCGGCTCTTTGGCCCTTTGAGTGTGGCTCTTCCACAAAATACCATGTGTGGGCGCGCACGTACAGTGCTATTGAAACTTCATGGCCCATGCGCAGAAGTCGGTATTTTGTGGAAGAGCCACACTCAAGGGGCCAAAGAGCCAGCCGCATGTGGCTCACAAGCTGCGGTTTGCCAAGCCGCAGTTTGCTGACTACTGCTAGTCTAAGGGTTCAGAAATTCAGGGGCTGGAGCTTGTTTTTAAACTGGTAAATATAAAGAGTTTAAGGTCAGTGCTTATATTAAGGATCTCTCTCTCTTTCTCTCTCTCTCTCTTCTATTTAGGAAGAGGACTCTCCTACACTCTTTCTCTTTCTCTGCTCTTTGTCTAGCAGGGAGCAGAGTGAAGCCTAGGGGAAAGGAGGACACAAGATAACTAGATTAATTCAACTGAGCCTAGGATATTCTCTTTGTAGTCCTATCTGGCTCAGAAGGTCAAAGCCCCAGCTGATCCCTGCTCTGTACCCAGTAGCAAAGGAAAGGATTACTGTGTTCAAGGCTGTTCTGGCTCAGTATCACCTTAACCCCCCTCACCCCCTATTCTCTCCTGTCCTCTCCTCTTCTGACTTTGTGCCCATAAGTGAGAAGCACAAAGCTAGGCACCCAGAAAATGTTCTGATTGATAAAATGTGGCAGAGAAAAATGCTTATGAATGACTTAGAGCACACAACTCACAAAAAACAAGTTTGGTTTTATGATTATTCTTTTGTTGTTGTTGTTAATCCTCACCCGAGGATATTTTTCCATTGGTTTTTAGAAAGAGTAGAAGGGAGGGTGAGAGACACAGAGAGAGAAACATCAATGTCAGAGAGACACATTGATTGGTTGCCTCTCGCATGTGCCCCAACTGGGGCAGGGATTGAGCCTGCAACCTGAGGTATGTACCCTTGACCAGAATTGAACCTGTGAGCCTTCAGGATGCGGGCCACTGCTCTATCCATTGAGCCAAACTGGCTAGGGATGATTATTCATTCTTAAGCAGAACAAGGAGGGGCATGGCATCAGGAAATTGAAAAAATGTTCTTAAAGTATATTTTTGCCTCAAAACATTAGTTTCTGCTTTCGGAAATAGGATGGACATATTTTGAAGTACTGTCAAGTGGTATGGACTTGCTACATAGTGCAAATAGTTCTCTGGGGGAAAAAGTTTACCCAGAGTGCTTCTAAAAGGATGGGAAGGAACCTAGGTCTTTTAAAAAAATCTTTATTGTTGAAAGTATTATATAGGTCCTCCCCCCTGCCCCCCCCCCGCCCCATTAACCTCTTCCAGCCCCATCCCATCCCCTGCACCAGGCCCTCACTACCCCATTGTCCATGACCACAGGTTATGCATACATGCATACAAGTTCATTGGTTCCTAGGTCTTCTTTTAATGTGGTATCCGTTCAATTTAGTGCAACCAAGAAATGCTCAAAGCCTTGGTAGGTGTCTTGTCAGGCTGTGGGCCTGATATGCTTCCAAATGGTATGCCTTTCTTAACAGAACATGGAAAGCCTAAATTCTGGTGTCTGATGTGTTCTCCATCACCAGGATAGTCATGGAGCTCAGTAGCATTGGTGGAAAAATGCAGTGGGCTTTATCTCCAACTGTAGAAAGTTAGCTAAGTGGAACTAGACTTTTGGTAAGTTGTTCTCCTGACTCAGGCATGTCCCAAACGGGCTACCGTGTCTTGAGACCCTGGGCAAGCATCCAAATCCTGCCGTCCTGAATTGCTCCTAGAGGAAAAGGAGCCTGTTTCAACTCTCTGCACTTCTTAAAGTGTTACTTTGATTGGACAGCAGATAGCAAACAGTCTGTTTAGAAATATTACTATTATTACTCTGTCATGGTTATATTTTTAAATTATACTTTCTTTTTCTTTGCCAAGAGCAAACGATAACACACACTTGCACTGCAGAGCCAACCAAAGCTGTGTAGGGTTTCCCCAGACAGGTTTGAAAATGTATTCTAACCCACTGCTGCCCAAACAGGAAGTCTTTCCATACCTCCCCATCCCCAGGTCAGGGGCCCATGCCTTTTTATTAAAAACAACTCTTTTAAAAAATAAAGTAAGCTTTAACACTATAAAAGTAATACATTTTGTTGTTTATACAAGTATTACTTGGAAAATATACAAAAGTATAAAAAGAAAACCAGATATCATCTATAATACCAGAACACAGAAGTAACTTCTATTAAATTTTGCTATATTTCTTCCTAGCCTTTTTAAAATATATTGATACAAAACTATGGATGCAAAATGTTCCCAATACACTTATATTACATATTCAGGAACATATTGCAAAAATAATTTTGTACCTTACTTTTATCACTTTATCATATCACAATCCACATATAACCATTATAAGATTTTTGGTCTATTCCCTCCAGCCTTTTATCTGTATATTGATACAGAACCATGCATGCAAAATGCTCCCAATATATTTATACTGCATATTAGGAACACATCACAAAAATAGTTCAGCATCTTTCTTTGATAGACTTTTGGTATATTTCCTCCTAGCCGTCATTCCATATTATTGATACAAAACTATGAATGCAAAATGTTCCCAATACATTTATATTACATATTAGGAACACATCGCAAAAATAGTTTAGCATCTTTCTTTGATCACTTAATATTCCACAAGTCAGAGATAACCACTTTTGAAGTTTTGGCATATTTCCTCCCAGGCTTTCATCTCTACATTGAAACAAAGCCACATACAGAATGTTCCCTATATGCTTAGATTGTTTGATGGGAACAGTGCAAAAATTTTGTGCATTTCTTTTATCACCACATATTTCATCCGGAGCACATTCTCATGACACTTATTAGAGGTACCATATTTTAATTACCCAATCCTTTGTTGTTGGTCATTCAGGATGTCCCTAATCTCCATCCTTAAAAATACTGAAATGAACATGTTTATGTATTCTTTTTCTGTGATTTTTTGTTCATGTCATTTTTATGTTTTTTTTTTCTTGACCACTTCAATGAACTCAACATATTAAAGATGACCCTGTGTCTACAATACTTATAGCTAATGTTGTTTCAGTTGTTTGCTTGAGCAGAAATTCTTTGTTTTAACATTCTAGCATGAATATAAAATCTTATGCCTTATATGTTTCAATTCATTAAAAGGAAACTTAAAACAATAGTGAAGAACACAAAGGCTGACCCCTCACCTCCCATTAAACTATTAAAATACAACTCATGATACAACTCATGTCCCCCTCCTCCCCCCAAGGCAACCATTTTCTTCCTTCCTCAGGGCCTACTTTTCTTCTGATCTAGTCATTTGATTGGTCTTGTAATTACTTACCAGTCAGTAACATATGAAGATAAGTGGCTCCCAGACCTTTCAGTTATCAATCTGTCACAAGTGCAAAGTGGTATCTCGTGACATGATGATCCCCGAGAAGTCTGAGATCTGTGCATCCTTGCCCCCAAATTTCCATGTCGCCTATGACCCCTAAAGACTTTTTAGAGGATTATATTTAACAATGCTACAAAAAACATAGCATAACAAAAACACATGGAAAAGTCAAGAAAAAGTCCAGCTTGAATCCCAACGCCTTAAGCAACAAGTATGCTTATTGCATGGTCTTTCTAGTTTCTGTTCCTATACAGACCCACTTTTTAAACATGGTGTTCATGTGATTTTATGTCCCTGATTTTTAATATTTTATATATAAGCATTTTCTAGGTTTTTTATAAAGTCTTTATAAATATTATTTGTAATGGCTGAAAAAGGTTACATTGAATAAGTTAACCCATATGGTTAAACATTCATTTGGTTGAAACTATAGAAAGTACCAAATATGGGCCAGAGATTTAAAATGAACTTAAATCATACTTTTTTGGAGGAGGGCTTGTGCATGTCTACTTGTACCAGCTGGGTAATTTACAGTCGCTATTTATTCATCCTGGGGCCAATCTTCGGCCTTGCCCATGAACTGTGTTCAGTGTGTAGGCAAAAGGTCATAAAACTAATCAGTTTCACCTCAAATTTTTGTAACTAAACTAATTCACCTCCATTTCCTGCATTAGAGCACTAATGTGCAGTCCCTCCAGCATGAGGTCTGAAGGAAAAGTCCTCAAACTAGCCTCGAACAAATCCTCCCCCTTCAGAAGCCATAGTTTTCTTGTCTGTAGAAAACTATGGGTGTTGGGTGTTTTTTTTTTTTGACTGCTTTATTCTATTTATCGTTTGAGGTTGTTGCCAGTAGAAAATATGAAAGCATTTGGAATAATATGTAAAAGCAAGATGCAAAAGCAAGATGTTGGAATTATTATGATTTTGATTATTGTGGTTTTTGTGGCCAGGACTTTAAAAGGTCTGGTCTTGGGATAAGGGGAGGAGGTGGGAATAGGGATGGGAACCAGGTGAGGAAGCTGCCTTGGGAGAATCACACTTCAAAACAATGAAGCCCTGTGGCTCAGTTGGCTAAGTATTGTCCTGTGCAAGGAAAGGTTGATTCCAGGTTCACATATGGTTGCAAACTGAAGGCAACGGATGATGTTTCTCTCCCTCTCTCTAAGCATGTCCTTGGGTGAGAATTAAAAAAACAACAACAATCAGGCCTCTCAGTACCTTGGTTCTCAGCTCCCAGGGCAACCTCCCACTGGCACCACTGCTCAAATTATAGAGCTCACTAGTGTAAGGGGAGTGCTCTAGTGCCTGAACTATTAAGAGTAATGGAAGTCTTCTCAGAGCTCCTCCATAATGGCTCAATATACAATCCCCTCAGGAGTCTATGCCTTTTTGAAGGAGCCAAAGAGATCTATTGTGGATCGGGAGAAGGCAAAGGTGGCAGATAGGTGAAATATTAGGAAAGACCAGCAGATTTTTGTTCATTTATTGAGCAGTAAGTAATGGGTGGAGATGAGTGAGACGTAGGATGTCTGGGAGATACACATTTGCTGTAACTGGTGTATACATACTCTGTTTTTCAGTTAAGAGCAATGTAATCATTCTAAATACAAATGCATATGTAATGTTCTAGGGTTGAGGCTGCTACACTGCAGGCCAGCGGGAAAATAGAGCTCTAAAAATGTATGCCAACTTGGATGTATCCCCTGACTCAAGTCTTTATTTCCTATCAATGGAACCTATTTTTATTTTCATGTTGCACAGTCTCTTGGGAAAGCTGCCTAGAAGTTAATGTCCACCTGTGTAGGATCAGGTACTCTCCAAGTGTTGCCCTGAGCTCTGTAGTCCAGGATGGGGATGGGAGGGTAGGGACAGGACAAATCCAGCCCCCTGCTACCCAGTCTGCCTTGATGACTTGATAAGTATGGTGTTTTAAAACAATCCGCAAAATAATTTGCACTGCAGAGTCCTTATTAGGTCTTTTTAATTGGACAGTTGCCCATATGAACGGAAATCAAAAACAGCATACAATCATTCAATCTCCCAGCACTGAAGTATGTCCAACTGTTTTCCTGTTTTGTTTGGTTTCCACTTCAGTCCTTGTCTGTATGTGCACATAAATTTTTACAGAGTTGCAACCACTGCCTTTTTTGTGCCCTGGTTATTGGCATCGAGTTTTCCAAGTAACATTGACACACATCTGTTCAAATCAATTGCCGTTCCCATCATGACTGACTCATTTGGCGGGAAAAACAAGTTTACATGCCAACTGGAACAAAGAAGCACGGGTATGGGGGAGCCGCAGGGAGAAAGAAGTGGTGGGAGAGGGTTATTTCGACTTACAGATCATAAAACATTTTCCAATAACATTTTTAAAGGATGTATAATATTACACTGAGTGATTGATTATATTTTACCCCATGCTGTGGGACTCTTGGGTGGTTTTCAATGCCTAGTGAGTTAAAATGCATATAAATTACAGACTTTTAGAGATGATTATATTTTCTTGAAACAGGAGTCTTCTGTGTCCAGATCCGGTTCAAGAGTGTTGATAAACTGTTTCTTTGTTGGGGAAAAAAGTCAGTATTGCTACCTGGAGATGCTGGATGCCTTAAAAAATATTCCTGTGATTGATTTAAAAAAAATGTTCAATTTTAGTTTATAAAAGTAACCTGTATGTCTTGTCCCATAATTTACAGAAATGTCAAGTTTTAAATTTAGAGTTAGACTAAGCTTTTCCTAGTTTAAGGGCCACACCTGTCTAATAAACTTAACACAATGCCCTATACACTTAGCTTCCTCACTAACAAATAACATGTGTTGGGGAAAAATGAGAAAACAATGGAAAGGTGCCTCCTTGTAGGTGGTAACACTGTATCAATTAATCAGCTGACTATGTAAATTGGCTCCCTTTATACAAGTCTCTAGCACATTATGATGCACATTTAGCAATGTTGAAAAACAATTTTAAAGAATACCTTAGAGGGTTGTTAAGGAGAATTTATAGTCTGGAACGAATTGTCTTTTTAATTGACACAGAAATGTTTGGCTGAAATATTGCTTTATTCACATTTTTGTCCTTGGAGGAAAATCAAGGCACACTGCAACTTCGATCGTGTGAATAATGGTGCAAGCTGACTATTTTAAGTCAGGAAAGGGCACCGGGCAAAGGGCTGTTTGGACGACCTCAAACTCAATGCCTTTAGGGGGCCCTGGGTAAAGGGCCTCTGCGCTTCTGGGACGCCACGCCCCCTAGTCAGGATCACTTACTCCTCGCCCTCTGCCCCTCGCGGTCCCCAACCCGCCTGGACTCTCACCTGTGTCCTGCAGGCGCCCACTGGAGGGAGCCGGATGGCGCGGGCCTGGTCTTCTCGGAGGGCTGGGAGCCACCAAGCCTTTTGCTGGCTCAAGGGGGACCATACAGAGAGGGGAGAAAGGGAGAAGGGAAGCTGGCGAGAGGCAGGGGCAGGAGGGCAGCCTCGAGGTGCCTCCCACCCCCAAGTGGAAAACCGGTGGGGGCGGGAACCTGTTTGCCTGTAAGGCCTGGGGCTTGTGGGCCTGCGGGAACTTGGGGCAGCCCGCGCGGGCAGGAGCTAGGGCTTCGCAGCCTAGGCTTCGCGGCTGTGGCGGGGGAGGAGGGGGCGGGGCGGGGGGAGGGGGCGGAGGCTGCGGGAAGCCGGGCTTGGCCAAGGTCGCTGGGTCGCGGCGCCCCTGGGAGCCCGAGGGTCCGCGGCGGCGGGAAGGGCCCCAAACCGCCCTGCGACTGCCCCTGGCGCAAGGGAGTCTGGGAGAGCAGGCGTTTCAGGCGGCTGATCCCCACTCCCACCCAGCTCGGGGGGCGGGGGGGGGGGCCCTGTCCCCCGCCTCCCCAGACCAGAGCCCTTCTGCCCCACCCCCGCTCCCGGCCTCTGGGAGGATCGGTTCTAGGCAACCCATCCAGACCCGCGGGGGTTTCGTGTTTTGTTTCTTTTAAGAGAACATAAAGCGTGGAAATGTTCCACACCTCCCTTTGTCTTTGCCAACAGTCCCTCACCTCCCGATTCGCCAGGTCAAAAATAAATATCTAAGTGATTTTCACAGGCAAAGGGAGCCTTCAGCCAGAGAATGAGAACTTTCTTTCCTAGGCCAGTTGTCAAGCTCCTAGCCTGCTGAGAGCCCCAGTGAGGAGCGGTGGTGGGAGGTCGACAGACGTGCAGCACTAATTAGCAACAATGCCGAGTTTTGTAGGTACCGAAGGGCCCCTGAATGGACAGCTGAGTTACTGCCATTTTCTGCAGAACCGTCAAGTCAGTGCCTTGCCAGTGGAGAACCCTTTCTGTGAGGCCCCCCGGGGCGACCGAAGTGGCTTTGGAACACGCCTTCAGAGTGAAATTCCAGAACAGGTGTTGGGGGACAGGGCAGGGTGCAGCTAGAAATGGGAAGCCTCATTAAGGAGCCACCCCACATGTCCCCGCTCTCCCTGTAGACCTCAGATCGGGCAGGTCGGCCACTTGCCACGCCGCCTGGGAGTCACCAGGCCTGCGAGGACCCTCGCGTCGAGCTGAAGGGCAACTCCCCGCAGCACAGCTAGGGAGGAGGAAGAGCATGGGGCCCGAAACTTTCATCTTTCCTGGACTCCAAAATCTTTTCCATGCGCAGGACAGCACGACGTGAGGCCTTTTACCAGGAGCTTCAGAACGGCCTGGGGACTGCTTGCAGTGGGTCACCCCTTCCTGTCCCCCCTTAATCTTTTTCTAGCCCCCCACCCCCATTTAGCTGTTGGGGCTGAGGTAATCTCTTTTCGTTTTGTCGTGTGGATGACATTCTAAGTGATCAGGAAGGGAATTTTTTTTTCGACCGATTAAATTTTCCTTGGGCAAGGTAAGGTGTGCTAAAATCAAGTACCTTTTATTTACACTCATTTACATATTGAAAGGCAGGCAAACATTTGATGGAGGACAACCTCCCTAACCCCGAGCTGCACCAGGACTTACCTGGTGGGTGGGCTCCTGTGGGATTCCCAGCCTTACCCGGGCAGCAGAAACAATACTCCAGAATACGGATAACCCACTGCAGTACTGTTCCCGCTGCTAGGGCACGGCTGAGTGCTGGCACCACGTCCCTTCTGGGAACACCCCCCACCCACCCGCCCCAAATCCCCACAGAGTATTGGCGTCCACCCCCAATCCGGTGGTGCCTCATGGGAGGGGAAGGGCGAGGAGCGAAGAGAGAGACCGAAGCCCCCCTCCCCCTCATCTGCTGCAGAGCTGGCCTTGAGAGCTGGCGCCTCGCAGGAGCACACATCCAGCAGAACCCCACCTTCCAACTTCCCCTCGAGGGGGTATAGCAGCGCCTCACGTTTTGAACTATGTAAAGCACTTCAAAACATGAATTGCTGCTGTATCCCTTCGGAGTCCACGAAGGGGGATCGCTCTGAAGTGCCTGCAGGGTGATAGGAAAAAAGCCCAGACCCGCCCTGCCCACTGTCGAGGAATACAGCAAAACTTGTAACAAAGACACTTCCTTCCAAATAGATGTACTTTTTAGAACTTCACCATTAGATTTCCAGGACTGGCCGGTGTGACTCTCAATTTCTTTTCCTAGAGGACAAATCTTGGAAAAGTATATAGGTGAAAAAGCAGAGGGTGGGGAATAGGAATTAGGGTGGTAAAATAATCTTACCTCTGAAAGCAATAATAATAAAATAAATTGAGGCAGTTTGACAACATCTGGATTACTCTTTTCAGCTTCAAAGTCTTGGTGAAACTTCTTCCTGCTGCCCATCAGAAATCCTAAGTCTCATTGAATGTCCCCATTAAAAAAAAAACAACCCACAAAAACGTTTCATTTATTGACTTAAAGGAGATCACCAAAACGTCTCTGGCAGCTTCAGCTGATTCTAACATATATGATAGCTGGGAAATATAGATCCCCCCATCCAAGCATCAGAAGTCCTCTTTCATCCGCCATTGCTTTATTCTTACAGCAAACACCCTGCTTTGAATTGTTTTAAAAAGTGTAAAAGAATGAGAGATAACTGTCCTCAAATGAAATACCTGGCTCTTTACATGTGAAACTAGTCATTCAAATTTATCTATAAGTAATTTATATTTTTTAATGTCACCTATTAAAACATCAATCAAACTACTTAAATACTTCATGGCAAATTCCTCCTTCCTTTCTCAAGCAGCTCCACAGAAACTCTTTCCTGTCCTGAAATGGCCGCACTGTGCATATTCCTTAATGATTAACTCATTAGATACCACCATTTCCTTTTAAAATGGACACACATTGGCAATAAGTTACATGCATCCTCCCCCAATGTTTAAACAAAATAGTCAATTAAGCACAGAAGAAACTACCCTGTAACCCTCAATCACAAACCTGAAAGTTAAAACAACAAAACCAGCACAAAACTCTAATGGTTTTGAAAGTTAAAAAACATTTCAGTACAAGTCTGCTTAGTGTTTTGGCTCATTTAAAAGTTATGTCGGTTTTTCAAAACCAATATAATGATGTTGTGTCCTATTTCTTCCTTAATAATGTGCAGAATATTTAATGAGGCTCAGTACAAAATTCATCACACCATACTGAGATCCAGTGTTGCCAAATATACTATTTATGCCATGGTAAACAAAGTTATTAATAATAATAACCCCACTCCCTAAATTGAGACATACAATTAAGTGTCTCTAAATTCCATCTTGTTTGGCTATGCTATTTACAACTTTTACATAGACTTTTGGGATTAACGGAGAAAAACGTCCTTTGTTGCCCTTAAAAAGAAAAAAGAAAACATGTTTAGCAAATGTACAGTTATACTTTAAAACTCCACAACCTCCTCCCATTTAAATATTTAAGTTCCACAGAAATATGTGAACCATTACATCAGATATTAAAGTCATCCCTAATTTAACATTTCCTTGGATGACTACTTAGAAAAACAAAGTTCATTAGAAATAGCAATGGTGTCAAAGGCAAAGTTCCCTTCCAGATTGCTCTGCAAACTGCTCTCTGGAATCGAATTCATTTGTACTCTTCACGTAACCCCTTTCTTCTCTCCCAGTGACAGTACAACGACTTACATTCGTAAAAAGCCACCCCACAATCCTATTCTACGGATTTCCCCTTTTACTTAAATTTACTTACGAAAAGAGATTACAAAGAGGCATCTTGTCACTTTAGGAGAGGGTCAACCACTGATACAATAGACAAAGAATCAATACTTTTGAGTTGCCCAAAGCCCCACCCTCCTTCTGAACTGAACTGTGTTTGGCCAAATCATGTGAGCGCCAAAGAATACAGCTCTTCCTCCGTTCATACTTTACAACGTTTTGTCTTAATTTTGCAGATGCTTTGTTCCCCACATCCCTAGGCGCATTCGTGCGAAACTTTCCCAATGTCAAGTTTCCTATAGGGAAAACTAAACAACTTCGAAAGTTTTAATTGGGTAAAGACAATGCAAAATTAATCGCACATTCATTTCCAAGGGACATTTCACTGCTTGCAAAGAAGAGCCACAGAAAGTCCACTTAACAGTCTGTCATAACCAGTCTCACCCCACCCTGGCGAAGCTGAAAATCTGTCACTGCCCCTTACTCAATTTTCTCCCGCCACCCCTCAATGCTAGCTTTTTCCCAGCTAATTTCCCAAGAATTTTCCCGGCTGCACTCATATGTGCTAAACACTTTCAGGGTCTGTTTCATCTGCACCCCGGCCCCCAAACGTGCTTTACAACCCCAAAGCAACAAAACTTTTTCATGATTGTCACCAGATTTCCCCCCCATTCTACCGTAATCCACGTTACTTGGGGGGGGGAGGGGGACGCAAACCAACAAGTCCTTTTTTAAAAAAAATCGCTTGTCACCTCTCGATCCACTCGAAAATGGCGCCGAAATCGAAGAACTTCTTAAATTTCATTGTCAGCTTTTTGCAAAGGTTTCTGGGATTTTCCTGCGAAGTTGTTTGCAGCGTCTGAAAGCTAGCGAAAGGGCAAGCAAGCGAGCCAGAGAGGGGGAGGAAGGAAAGGGGAGGCACAGAGAGCGAGATCTTGGGCTCGAGAGGGGAGTAGGGCCGGGACATGGGAGGCGGCAAGGTCGCGGGCGCGAGGGGTCGGGCACCAGCAGCAGGGACCCAAAGCCCGGAGCGGACAGCCAGGAGTCGGGGTGGCGGCGCTGAGGGGCGCACTCTCGGGCTGGCTTCAGCTGAAGCTCGGAGAGCAGCTTGGCGGAGGCGGAGCGGAGCGAGGGGCTGGAGCTGTGCGCGCTGGGAGGCGAGCGGGGCAGCCAGCGGAGAGGCTCTGGGAGCGGCCCTAGAAAAAGCCGGCTCCGGGGGCGTGGCCACGCTGTGCTGGCGCCCCCCCCGCCCCCCCGCCCCACCGCCCCCGTCCGCCTTGCAGAGGGGGGACGGAAGGGGGAGGGAAGGGAAGAGAGGGAGCTGTGGGGAAAGGGGGTTGTGTAGGCGTTCGACGCCACCGCCTTGGCCTGCAGCCGGGAAGGACCGAGAAGGGTACTGGGCGCGCAGAATAGCCGATCCAGAGTCGAATAGCGGGGACTCAGGGAGAAAGGAGAATGGAAAATGGCAAAAGCAAGGGCACAAGGTAGTGCAGCGCTCATTCAGAGACCCACCCGACGCCAGCCAACCCGCGCCCACTGGTCGCCTCGGGGTGCCATTTGAGCTGCCCGGAGGGCTTAAGGTGGCTGAAAAAGCCGCTAGCTCTGTGCTTCCCGGGGGTGCCTGAAATAGTTTCGGGAGGACCCAGGGGGGCCCGGACCGCGTGAGTGCAGAGCTCTCCCCAAGCGTTTGAGTTCAGACTTGTCGGGACTCCCCTGTCCCCGCTGCCCTGCCAAGTCCTCAGGGACAGAGGCCCCTGGGACCAAGGCGATCCCGGATCCCCAGTACGTGCTTGGCCGTCTGTCTGCTTTGGGGGTCACAGCACAAAGGCCGGGAACAACTGACTATACAAGTCCCAGTCCAAGAAGGGAAACTGGTTTTAAGAATGAAGTGGGACAACAGGAAGGAAAGGAGCCCTTAGTCTGGATGCTAAAGGCTGGTAGGGCCCTAGAGTTCATTTTCCTAGGTGTGAGAATGCTTTTGATGGCAAGTAGGAGATTGTCCTTATATTTAGAAGATGCATACTGAAGTGTAGAGGTGAAATGTCACGACGTCTCCAGTTTTCAAATGATGCAGCTAACAGGCACACATCTTGAGGGGTGAGGGAGGCAAAGTGTTGCAATACTTTACAGTTGTTGCATCCAGCTTGGGGGCGGGGGCGGGGGGTAAACGGACATTCCTTGTGCTGTTCTTTCAACTTTCTTGTATATTTCCTGTATATTTGCAAAATGTAATCATAAAAATAGCGCTCGAACACTGTCTAAGGAAATGAGCACGGCTGCATTCTCTGTCCCTATCCCGGGTGGGACAAATCTTCAAGCAACCAGGGCTCAAATCTAGTGGGTGCTGGACAGGAAGAGTAATGGGTAGTGCCGACCTGCAGCGGCCACAGTCCTGGGCATGGGATGCAGGCCGGGAGTGGCCCGGGGTCCCAGGTGCACAGCACTGGCTAGGCGTTGCCCAGTGGCCCGGGGCAGGGGGGGGGGCGGGGGGTTGCCCTGGCGGTTCCCAGCCACCTGGGGCCTGACTTGGCTGGCTCAAGGGCGCTGGTCGCCTGCACCATGGACTAGTGAGGACAGCGGGGGGCCACGGGGAGTGGAGCTGCGCGCCTGACTCAGCCACCATGACCAAATGTCCCCTGCTCTCCCTGTGGGAGGTCGAGGCTTTCTTGTCCTGCGCCTTGCGCAGGGGGTACTGAAGAACCATGCTCGGGCGCTGGGGGGGGGGGGGGGGGCGGGGAATCAGGTGCCAAAAGAAAACACACACACACACACACACACACACACACACACACACACGCGAAATCAGTATAAAAAAACAAAATCAAGGATTTCTCTTGCTCAGCGCTCGGGTTTCTTGAACTACTTAACTCTCGCATGCATTTTATTGTGCTGTTTCTATAGACCTGATGTAAAATCTTGATTTCTTTGCAAAGGCGATTTGCAGACCCTAAGCATTGCAAGGCTTGCGTGGCCTTTCGCCGGCTTCCGCATCATTTTTTGTTTTTAGAGGTGGGTGGCGGGGGAGGGACAGTAGAGTCTTCCAGGATCTGCAAAGCTGGTTTTTAAAATTACCAAAAAGTTTACAGAATTTGATTTTCAGGAAAGGTTTTAAAACTTGCATGGCTTCGGTGGGCGCTAAAACTTATTCCTACACTACAGTTTTCCTATTAGTCTTCAAAACTCGCCGTAGACAGGGCTGAAAGTTTGCCGTGCTGTGAGACGTGACTGAACAAGCTTCTAAATCCTCAGATAGATTATTTATAAAGCTCCAGTGTCCTAGGGGTGAAAGACTTTTCTGGGCTTTTAAGCCTCGGCTTCATGAGTAAATTTGCTTGGTTTGATCTAACTACATGTAAGCATTCATTTCCCTATGTGGATTTAGCAGAAGGGCAGAAGATTCCAGCACTATAAGATAAAAGTCGATTTTGTGGCATGTCCTCTAAAGAAAAATTGAAACAGCTTTCTTTATTAAACTCTTTTTGCTATATCAGCAAATTAGAGAGCCAGTTGAATATTGATGAATTCTTTGAGGGTGAGTAATATGGCTACAGGCTGAAGAAAGTGAGGGAGGGCAGGCTTAAGTATTTACTCAAGTGAACAATCTTGAAATATTTTTCAACTACGATGTCTCAAGGATTTTTTTTTTTTTTAGGTTTTCTTAGTACCTCTGAAACAAACTCTGATTCTGCAAATGGCTTCTCATTTTAATAAGGCCTTTCCTAACTTGACAAAACTCCCGTAGGACTTAAATTGCCCTAAGAACTTAGAAAGTCATTCTAGAACAGGCCACAGCTCACCAGCAGGGTGTAAGGGAAGCCCTCCAATAGGTAGTCAGGCAATTTCTCAGTGGGCAGCAAGGAGCCCGAAAACAAAGGAAATGGACACCATTCATTGTTTTTTTTTCTCATTTCTGAAGTATTGTTTCAAAGTGGGTATTTATAGTAAAATAGCACATATTTTTCCCCCTTTTTTTTTTGCTGATGAAACATTACAAAATTACCTTGATGAGAAGTAATTATAGTCAGTCGAAGAAGAAGAATTTAGCAATAGCTTTGAAGGATCTGAAGGCTCAGCTGGAAAAAAAAAAATTAGCTCTAGACCTGAGAGTCAGCAAGGAAGTTATGCATAACAAGAAATAATTTTTTGAAAGTGTTTTCGGAAAAGCAATTGTGAATGAATCTCTGGAAATAGATACTAGGGAAATGAATTGAATTGAAGATTCTTTTTTTTTTTTTTAAATTGCAAAGGAAATTTCCAGAACTAAGCATTTTTCTTTTAAATTGAAATGCCTTTTATGATTATGTTTTTCATGAAGACCTTGAGTTAAGGAAACAAGACTTTCCTTATGTTGTAAATATCCAGAAGTCTTTAGAGAGATAAACTCAGGATAGAGTTACAGATTTAACAGAAAGAAAACAACTGGAATCGTGTCATGAAGCTTCTACTGTTATTTGTAAAGGCTTTTTTTTCAAGGTTCAAGAAAAGGCTAGTAGTGAGCAGTAATTCAACAGAAAAGATAGTGCCCTTTGATAATTTTTATTTTACTTTATGAAATTAGCTGTGATAAAAATAATTCTTTGAAAAACTTGAGACTTTGATTAAAAGTTCAAATCTTAGCTTCTCTCACCTCCCATGATCTCTCCAGGCACAAGCAGAATTAATTAGTAAATTTTTCCTTTCTGCCAATGAGGAGCTTAGTAAGTCCTTGATGGCTGTTGCTTTTGATTTTGAGGTCTCTTTTCTCTCCTGAAAGACGCAGAATCACTGCCTTCAATGCTGCTTGGATTTCTTCTTTAAACATGACATGTTTTTCTTGTTGGGTGTGTGCTATTATTGTCTTAATTACTTCTGGATTTTTGCCCATTAAATCAAAGACAGTGTCAGATGACAGAAATGATCAGATCTTTTCACAAAGGAAGGCCACACGAAGGGTTGTACGGTGGCCTCAGTCTCTAAGCTGTGCTGGCCCTACACTGTTACCGTCCTATAAGCAAGCGTGACTCACTGTCCTTTGCAGAGTGTAAACTGACAGAACAGATTGTAATCATAGGGGCATGGAGACGGAAAAGCCATCTCCTGTGTACAAGAACAGGAGCTAAAGCTTAGTCCTAGGTTAGATTTGGTCACTTGCTTTTACCATAAACATTATGATTACCAGTTTCTAACCTTAATACTTTGAGAACTTTCCTGGAGCCTTACCTAATTATGAAAAAGAGAAAAGAGAAACCCAGTACAGATCAATGTCAACATGTCAAATGTAATCATGTTCAGGAGTCTGAAGTGCATTTGGATAGTTGGTTGTTCCATTTATATCAAACATTTTTTTTTAAAGCCCCAAAGTGACCAGCATCAAGGAGGTTCTGTAAAAAGCACAGAGCCCTGCCAAGTCTGGATGACATCACTTTTAGTCTTGCTACATAAAAACAAAATGCTCCTGGGGGCAAATAATATCTTGCTGGATAGCAAGGGGAGGAGAGAATAGAAAATTGAAGGACACGAAGGGTACTATCTTTGTTTAAAACCAAGATGTGTTTTTCAAACCATGAAACCCTTTGTTGAAATAGGGAAGGAGGAGAAGTCAGTATGTATAACTGAAACATTTACTTTAATGCTATTAACACTGAACTATCCAGATCTCACTCACAGCTTTCCTTCTTGTCCCCAAACACAACTGCATTAAAAAAAAAAACAACAACAACAAAAAACTTAATAGGTAGAGTTTCTAGGACTGGTGGAAAAATGTTTCTTTTACCTCCTGTCTCTTAAAATAATTCTTAGGCTTAAAATCAGGTGGGATTTTGCAATAGCTAAAGACCAGAGCAGCCCCATCCATTGGCAGAAAATGGAGATGGAAATCTGGACCCAGTTTTCAACATTTACATTTGCCCTAAACTCAGGGCTCAGCAGCTCCTTTAGCTCAGAGTCCCTAGGAATCCCTAGGCCACAGGCAGGGACTAGTGAAAATAAGGTGGAGCGTGAGGACGAAGGCAAGAAAGAGAAAAAAGATGAAAGTATTAAAAGAAAACCAAATCTTCCCTTCCATTTCTACCTGTACCCTAGTTAAAACCCTCAACTTGCCACCACTACATCATCAAGGTAATTTTCTCAGGCTCCTCACTCATCTCCCAGATGAGTTTTACCCCTTTCCCAGTGGACCCTGAGCTCTGTTCTGTAAACACAATTCTGATCATATTAATCCTTGTCACAAAAATCACAACTAAGTGCTGAAGTCTCGAATGTGACCTTCAAGGCTTTCTCCAACCTGACTCTAATCTGCTTCTCCAGTTGTAAGTCCTTCCCTCCAGCCACACCTTCTTCATGGCTCTAGGCCAGCCGTGGGCAAACTACGGCCCGAGGGCCGGATCCGGCCTGGTTGAAATGAATAAAACTAAAAAAAAAAAAAAAAAAGACCGTACCCTTTTATGTAATGATGTTTACTTTGAATTTATATTAGTTCACACAAACACTCCATCCATGCTTTTGTTCCAGCCCTCCGGTCCAGTTTAAGAACCCATTGTGGCCCTCGAGTCAAAAAGTTTGCCCACCCCTGCTCTAGCCGGAGATGTTTGTTTCTCCCATTTCCTCAGTCATTCGCAGTCCATATCAACCTACTCATCAAAGCCTCCTCAGATACCTCAGAGTTGGACTTAATAACCTCTGTCCTGTCCCATCAGAACACTTTTAAAAAATATATTTTATTGATTTTTTTACAGAGAGGAAGGGAGAGAAACATTGATCAGCTGCCTCCTGCACACCCCCTACTGGGGATGTGCCCGCAACCAAGGTACATGCCCTTGACCAGAATCGAACCTGGGGCCCTTCAGTCCCCAGGCCGATGCTCTATCCACTGAGCCAAACCAGTTAGGGCCCATCAGAACACTTTCATATAGCTAGCTATTCTGAAACTCTTCCTAGCAAACAGTAAGCTCTCAGAGGGTAGGAGCATGTTTGTGCAATATAACTTGCATAGGTTGGTGACTAAGTACATTTCTGTCAAATAAATGCATATCTGAGAAGGAAAAAGACCAAATAGAGGGAGTTAAAAGTTGTGTTGGTGAAAAGACTATGACCAAGATGCTTAACAGTTGACTTAGGTGCCCTTTGATGCTCTTGGTGCCAAGGTTATCTAACCCAGAGTGACACAGTGGCTTAACAAGTTGGCATGGGACAGACATTTGCAACAACATCCCCTATAATAATATGGAATTAATTTACTTTTAACTTAGCTTCTCAGTGCTATAAACCCTCTCCTGAAAAAACTATCAACACATTTTGTACTTTTAAGTTTCAAGCCAGTCCTTGAAAGGAAGATGGAATTTGGATGGAACAGGGAAAACTGTGCTCAAAGGGCCTGAGATAAAGAGGAGCTGGAAGGAGATAGAGTTAGCTGTAAAAAGGCTACATGTTCAGGAATTAGTTGGAGATTGAGCTGAACAAAAACGTTCCACCCACTCCAGAACAAATAGATTATGGGGGGTGTGGGAATAAGCAGAGGAGTTTTAATTGCAGGATGGTTTGGAGACTTTAAAGGTCCTTGAGTAAGGGCATGATGTAATGGAAATAATATTTGCAAGAGATTCACTTGGCTTACATGGTAACTCTCTGAACTATGAGCTGCAGCAAACCTATGAAAATCTGAATAATTAGAATATCCTATTCTCCACATCACACACAGGAGTGCGTTTTCTTACTAGGGAAGAGAAAGGGTGGGAAAAATACTACTTATTGTATGCCTAGTATGTATCAGGTGATGTCTAGACTGTTTTTCCAAGCAGCTATTTTCTCTCTCTCTCTCCCTCTCTCTCTCCCTTCCTCTCTCACTCTCCCTCCCTTCCTCTGGCTCTCACACTTACACCTACACACACCAAACTACGCCCCACCATTAGGACTTGATTGGACTTTAAAGTTAATCAATTTCCTGTTAAATTACACTTTAAAATGTTTTAAAATACCAGTAAATATCAGGCAAAAAATTCATCAAAAGAATCCAGAAACATCATGTGCTGATTTGATGAATGAATCCACACCTTCTGGACTGAAGCTAATTGTTTTTTGGGTGGTGGCAGGGCTTCAAAATGGAGAATGTTATTTTTCATGGACAACTTAAAAAATTGTCATTAAATATTTTTGCAAAGTTAAAACAACATTGAAAGTAACTTGGACAACTTAAAAATTCCCCTTAGTTGCTGTAACCCAAATATCATGACATATTTAGAGCTTAAGTGCATCTGAATATAAGCAGAAGAGTGTGATTTCTCCACCTTAGTGGAGCAAAAATTAGGCAGATGAAATATGAAATGAAAAAGAGAATTAATTTGTAGTTTGGATCATAAAAAAGCAGATTTTTGTAGAGGTTATTTTATTTTGATTGCAGACTGTAAATTATTATAGGGAGTTGGTGTAGAAATGACATTGAGGCTTACTTTTGGGTCAATTTGTTCCTAGCTTGACCCACCCTTGGTAGTGGGGAGGGCTGGGACTTTTCTAACCTCAAAGAAACCAGTCTCCCTGCTGCTTTAGGACTTGTGTCTTCTAGCCCCAACACTGGCTTTCTTTTAGTACTTTGTCATGTAAATACAGCTCAGAAAACAGAATAAATATTCTATGGGCATTACATGGAAAATAAACTTTTCTTTTAAAGATGTGTGCACATTTAAGTTGCAGACTTACAACCCCAAAGAATTCTTGATATAAAGAAATAGGTATTTGGCTAAAAGTCAAAACTTCTGAAGTAACTTTAAAAGGTGAATAATTTACATTAGCATGGTGTTTATATAATAGGGTGTGTGTGACAAAGTTAAAATAACACTGAAACTAACTTGGTCAATTTAAATATTCCTCTTAGTAACTGTAGAATATAAGTGCCTCCAAGTGGTACATTTCTAGAAAGCTGGTGGGGATTTTAAAAATTTTCCTTTACGCTTGAAAAACTGGTATTAGCCTTTACTTCCCTGATTGAGAGCAATTCCCTCTTGCCTGTCAGAGAACATCTACAAATGAATGTTGACAAAGCTATGTATGGAAGAACAAGCCTGTTACCTCCCTTCCAGAAACCTGTTTATGAACCCTCCTACAATCCCACCAACTGCTCAGACTCAGTTAGCCCCTCTCAGCTACTGTTGTATTATGAATTGGATAGGAACAAAGCAAAAATGAAAGTAGTAAGTGATGGGGAGCGTTGTGTTAATATTCATATATAAATCAACAAGCAAAGCCCCCTGACTACTTTTCTTAGAAGCTGGATAATAATGGCATATATATATGTATATATATATATATATATATATATATATATATATATTCATATACATATATGTATACACACATATACATGACACAGATTCCCCTACCTTACACTCCCACTTTGAATTACATTAGAATAGTGTTACTCGATCTGAATTACACTACATTAGAGGACTATTGAAAGAGTTTATATTGTCACCAATATGGGTAACATTAGAAACAACATTAGAACCTCTACCCAGTATCATCATCTATACTATTTAACTTTTACACTTTTTCCCTTTGGTTTTGAATGTCTGCATCAATGTTCTCTTATAAAAACAAAAGGAAGCTTCCTCTGAAATGCTTTCCACCAATCAGTTAGTTCTATAACTTGCAGCTTATAAACAGTGATGGTGAACCTATGACACGCGTTTCAGAGGTGATACACAAACTCGTTTTTTTGGTTGATTTTTCTTTGTTAAATGGCATTTAAATATATAAAATAAATATCAAAAATATAAGTCTTTGTTTTACTATGGTTGCAAATATAAAAAAATTTCTATATGTGACACGGCACCAGAGTTAAGTTAGGGTTTTTCAAAATGCTGACACGCCGAGCTCAAAAGGTTCGCCATCACTGTTATAGAACTTGTTTTCCCTGGAGAAGGATAATAGAACTGACTGATTCAAGGTATGGCAGTGACATGGATTTTTCTACCCAGTCTGTGCCCTGCCATTAATTGTAGTAACATAAATAAATTGAAACAGGTTGTATTTGTAGAGTTTGCCAATATGATCAGGTTGAAGGTCCCCACTACGATGATCCTCATCTCCTAGTATTTCTTTTTTTTAAAAAATATATCTTTATTGATTTCAGAGAGGAAAGGAGAGGGACAGAGAGATAGAAATATCAATGATGAGAATCACTGATCGGCTGCCTCCCGCATGCCCCCCACTAGGGACCAAGCCCACAACTGGGGCATGTGCCCTTGACCAGAATGGAACCTGGGACCACCCAGTCCACAGACTGACACTCTATCCACTGAGCAAAACCAGCCAGGGCTCATCTCCTAGTATTTCCACCCTTGTGTAATTCCTTCCCCTTGTTTGTGGTCTGGGCCTAGATACTCACTTCTTACAAATAGAATATAGCAGAAGTGATGAGATGTCATTTCTGAGGTTGGGTTACAAAAAGCCTGTGGCTTCTAACTTGGATTCTCCCTTCCCTTCCCTTCCCTTCCCTTCCCTTCCCTTCCCTTCCCTTCCCTTCCCTTCCCTTCCCTCCCCTTCCCTTCCTTCCCCCCTCTCTCTTTCTCTCTATCATCATCATCATCATCATCATCATCATCATCATCATCATCATCTATATCATGAAGATACTCAGACAACCTGTGAAGAGGCCCACAGAGAGGCTTTGAGGCCTCCTGCCAAGAGCCCCTTGAGTGAGTGTGGAAGTGGATTCTCCAACTTCAGTTGAGTATTGAGATGACTGCAGCCACACCCACAGCTTGACTGCACCTCCTGAGAGACCTTGAGGCATCCAGCTAAGTGGTACAGAAACTATGAGATAATAAATGGTTGTTATTTTAGGGTAATTAGTTTTCAGCAGTAGATAACTAATACAGAAGGTCTTGTAATTATATAACCAACATAAGTTTATAAGCTGAAATCTGACTAAATCATTTATTTTCTTCTGAAAACATTATAGAATATCACAAGATTGAAAGCCGCCCCCCCTCTCCTCCTCTCTCTCCCCTCTCCTCTTTCATTCTCTTTCTTTTTGGAATAAACAACTATAATTACAATTTAAACAGGATATCATGGAGATCAATCATAAGGATTAACATGAATTTGAATTAAAGAAAAAAGAATAAAAATAAAGGATGTGTCTGAGAAAGTTAGCCTTCCCTTTATAATAAACACTTGTCCTTTGATAATGTATTTCTTATAAACATGGTGATGTGTCTGTGTATGTGGGTGCATGCCTGTGTGTGTGTGTGTGTGTGTGTGTGTGTGTGTGTACAGCACTGTGTTTAGTTTAATGTGTGACGAGGCTTTCCTTATTGGTAGAGGAATGGAGGAATGGTGAGAGTTACATGCATTTCCAAAATGGTCTACTGGTTAAAATTGGGAATAAAAGACTTGTGCCCTATGTTTACATATATTCTTTACATAGTTTTTTTTCTTTTTAAATATTTTATTTTTCAGCTACAGTTGATATTTAATATTATTTTATACTATTACTTTCAGGTGTATAGCATAGTGATTAGACAATTATATAATTTATAAAGTGACCTCCTCCCCAATATTTCCAGCACCCACTTGGTACCATACTAGTGCATAGTTATTACAATATTATTGACTATATTCCCTTTGCTGAACTTTAGGTTTCATATTTTACTGGGAGGAATACTAAAGAATTTGTGGACATATACTTTAAACTAACAGATATAAAGAAAATTGGTTTCTTTTTTCTAATAATTGGCATTTAAAAAGCATTTTGAGTCTTTCCATTGTAAGGTGTTATGGCTTTGTATAAGTAAAAGGCTCTGCACTCTAGAATATTCTAGTCCTAGTTCAGAAAGTTAGGCATATATATAAATATGATATATTCCCAGAGTACTTGTGATTTGCTTTTTCCAATTAACATTGCCTAAATATTGTTCCAATTTATTAACCCTAATTGGAAAATGTTAAAAATCTTGCGTCTTCATATAAAAAAAGCCATGACATTCCTGAATATTTATTAGTTTAACTGCTTGGGGTAAACTCAGAAATTCTATAATTTAACTAATTAATATCTGTATTATGCAAAATGTATAAAGTATAGAAGAGAAACAAAGCATTTAAATATACCTTATGAACTCTTTGAGCCTTAGAAGAAATACCATTTTTTAAAGCTATCCTAGTTAGCTAAGAGTTAATGTAAAAGAAATACAGATGCCAAGTGAGAGTTCTGAATACAGAGTTAATTATCCAGACTGCCAGTTTATAGATCTTTATGTAAACTGCTGTCCTATTTGTAGCTCTGAACTGAATTAAGCATTTCCTCCTAGTAAGATCCTTTCTGTTTAAATAGAGAGGCAATATAATGTAGCAGAAAGATGGTGGGTTTGGGATTAAATTTGGGCTTAAATCTTTGCTTTGTTATATATTACCTATGTGACCTTGGGCCAGCTATTTAATCTCTGAGTTTCTTTCTTGGTCTACCTCTGAGGTTTATTGTGAAGATTAAATGGAAATCATATGAAGGGTTGCCCAGTGCCTCTTAGATACTCAGTAAATGTTAGTTACTTTAATTTTACCAATTTCCCTTCAGGAATGAAGAGAAAGGCAGTCAGGAAAGGTTTCCTTGAGATTTATTTAAACCAGGGATGGGGAATGTCCTGCCTGAGGGCCCTATAAGGCCTGAGACATCATTTGGTCTGGCCCTGCCAAGGCATTAGGAGTGAGTTAATTAAATGTTTGACCAAATATAGCAGGCTAATTTTTAAGTTGACAGTTTTGTATGGCCCAAAAATGATGTTATAAATATCCAAATGGCCCTTGGTAGAAAAAAGGTTTCCCATCCCTGATTTCAACTGAGAACCAATAAAGGTCAGCTGTATCTAGTGGGAATAACATGTGCAAAGATATAGTGAAGACAAGCTTGGCAGTTAAGAACAAATCAAAGCTCTGTGTCTGGCGCAAAGTGAGGATAACATTGGAGAAGTAGGTTGGAGCCAGATCTTAAGGCCCCTCGAGGTTATGGCAAGCATTTATCTCGATTTAATTCTGAATGTAGTGGAAACCATTGGAGAGTTTAAATTTGTGAAGGCTGTAACTCTGATTTCCCAAATTTTGAGACAATATGCTGTAGTTAATCCTCGAGGAGGGATTTGCTAGTATTTTTCTTTATTTTTTTCTTCAAATTTTAAAATCTTGTTTAAAGTAGTGTATTACATATGTCTCCTTTTCCCCCCTATTGAGCTCTCCCCAGCCATCCCCACCCACAGCACATGCCCTCATCCCCCTAGTGTCTGTGTCCATTGGTTAGGCTTATATGCATGCATGTAAGTCCTTTGGTTGATCTCTTAACCCCTCCCCTGACCCTCCCCTGCCTTCCCTCTGAAGTTTGATGGTCTATTCAGTGCTTCTCTGTTTCTGGATCTATTTTTGTTCATAAGTTTATGTTGTTCATTATATCCCACAAATGAGTGAGATCATGTGATATTTATCTTTCTCCAACTGACTTATTTCACTTAGCATAATGCTTTCCAGGTCCTTCCATGCTATTGCAAATGTTAAGAGTTCCTTCTTTTTTACAACAGCGTAGTATTCCAGTGTGTAGATGTACCACTGATTTTTAATCCACTCGTCTGCTGATGGGCACTTGGCTATTTCCAAATCTTAGCTATTGTAAATTGTGCTGCAATGAACATAGGGGTGCATATATTCTTTCTGATTGGTGTTTCTAGTTTCTTGGGATATATTCCTAGAAGTGGGATTACTGGGTCAAATGGAAGTTCCATTTTTAATTTTTTGAGGAAACTCCATACTGTTTTCCACAGTGGCTGCACCAGTCTGCATTCCCACCAGCAGTGCACAAGGGTTCCTTTTTCTCCACATCCTCCCCAGCATTTGTCGTTTGTTGATTTGTTGATAACAGCCATTCTGACATGTGTGAGATGGTACCTCATTGTTTTTTTTATTTGCATCTCTCAGATGATTAGTGATTTTGAGCATTTTTTTTCATATGTTTCTTGGCCTTCTGTATGTCCTCTTTTGAAAAGTGTCTATTTAGGTCCTTTGCTCATTTTTTGATTGGATTGTTTGTCTTCCTTTTGTTAAGTTCTATGAGTTCCCTATACATTTTGGAGATTAAACCCTTATCTGAGATAACATTGGCAAATACGTTTTCCCATGCAGTGAGTTTTCCTGTTGTTTTGTTGATGGTTTCTTTTGCTGTACAGAAGCTTTTTATTCTGATGTAGTTCCATTTGTTTATTTTCTCCTTAGTTCCCATTGCCCTAGGAGCTGTATTGGTAAAGATATTGCTACGACATATGTCTAATATTTTGCTGCCTATGGATTCTTCTAAGATTTTTATGGTTTCCTGTCTTACATTTAAGTCATTTATCCGTTTTGAGTTTATTTTTGATAGTTACATGCATCTCCAAAATGGTCTACTGGTTAAAATTGGGAATAAAAGACTTTTGCCCTGAACATTTACATATATTCTTTACACAGTTTTTTAAAAAATTCTTTATTGTTAAAAGTATTACATATGTCCCCTTTCCTCCCCATTGTTCTCTCCCAGCCCACCCTTCCTCCCAGCCTAGGCCTTCATTCCCTATTGTCTCTGTCCATTGGTTATGCTTATATGCATACAAGTTCTTCAGTTGATCTCTTACCATTTCCCCCTCCCCTCCCGCCCATCCTTCCCTGCCTTCCCTCTGAGGTTTGAAGGTCTGTTCAATGCTTGTTTGCTGTTTTTAGTTTACAGGAATAAAATTTAAGTGTTCCTTTGAGTCTCCTTTTATGAGTGACTCTTTTGATGGCAGGAAAGCACTTCTTATTGTTATCGCAAATATGATTAAAACTGTGTGGTAGGCTTTTATAAATCATGTTACCTTAAAATGGAATGACCATTTCTATGATAAAGGAGGAAAATACTTTTTTAGAGTGGCATTTCAAAGGTAAATAAATTAGCCAATTCAAATGCCATTTTTTCTTAAGGCATTTTTATATTCCCATATTTTAAATGGTTACTATGCTTATGAACTCCCAGGCCCTTTATCAGTAACAATCAGTCGGTCAGTCAAATGGATTAAGCACTTACTGAGTACCTTTACCAAGTTCTATGTAAGGTAAAGGCAAAATGGTGAAACAAGAAAGCAGACAAAGAGGAGAGGGTTTCCAGTGCTCAAGAGGCATACAATCAAGTGGAAAATATCAAATATGCAACTGAAATGGTTGAAGTACACTGATACTAAGTGATAACTTTGCCAAGTTAATAAGTGCAGAGTGCTCCTGAAAAAAGTATGCCCAATCATGCTGAGATGTATGCCCAGGCAAAATATGATTCTTGATCACAGTATTGCTTTGCATCTTTGTTCTTGCTGATTTTCCATTGCCTAGAATGCTCTTGCCCTCCATTTTCACCTGATGAAAATTTATCTCTCATTTACTAGTATGGTCTAGTTCAAAGTCTTCTAATTCCATGATGCCTAGGCTTACTCTATCTTGACTTATTGGTTGCAGTGGAAAATACAGTCCACCTAGCTCTCCATCCTAGAATTCCATGAGTCATATTTCTCCTTTCACCTCTTGATCACTTCTTTTCTGTCCCCTTTGGTGTCTCTTCTTCTTTTCTTAACTGTGCCTTAAAGATTTAGCATCAGGGAATTCTGATTCTGTGGCCCTAATTGCCTTATTCACATGATCTCAAGACTTTATTTCCCAGTAATTATCCCTTATACCTCTTACTCAAGCTCCAGCTCAAGTAAGCTCTATTTATTGAGCTAATTCCTGGACATATCCACTTGGATGTCACTATCATCTCACACCCAACATGTCTAAACTAGATTCATCTTCACCTCTACACTCTAATTTTCTTACTTAAATACAAAGCTTATCATGTATTCTTAGTTTCTCGGGCTCTAAACTGTGATGTCTTTTTATTCAGTCTCTTTTTTTCCCCCCACATATATCCAGTTAGACAGATTATGACTTAGCTCAAGTCTTGTCCTCTCTGCTCCTGGGCCTGGAGTATTCTACACTTCAAATTTTTCTGCACTACTTAATTTATCTCTTAACCATGAATGGGGCTTACATAGATATTTAACTGTTTTCTAGGCTAAAATAAAGTCCTGTTGTTCTTTACTTAAAATGATTCTCGTTTTCATCTCTTCCTACACTTCAACTCCTTCCCCTATCTGTTCTCCTCATCGCCTCTCACCTATTTTAGAGCAATAACCCCCTAGGTGTCTTCCTATCAACACAGTACATTTCTCCACCCTGTCCTCAGTGTTTATGCTCACCAAGAATGCTCTTCTTCTTTTCTCTGTGAGACAAATCTTCTCTATCTTCTAAGAGTGGGGTCATTGCCCACTTCTACCAGGAAATCTTCCTGGATCTCCCAACCCAACTGGAAGTTTCTGTATGCTGGTAGGGAGTGTTTAATATAGGGGGAAAGTGAATTTTGGGGCTAGACAAACCTGGGTTTGAATCCCAGTGATGTTATTAACTATACAGCCTCAATTTCTCTGAGCCTTAGTTTCTTTATCTATAAAAATGAATAAATAATTGCTATCTTATAGAGTTGTTGTATTAAATGAGATTATGTATATAATATATCTGGCACTTGATGAATATTATTACCACGTAGGTCTTGAGTCTCCTCCAAGCCTGATACATTATACAACTTCAGGGGGTGTCTTCATGAATATTGCCCCTTACAGTTGTTAAGTGCATAACTTGCATATGGTACCACAGGTCTAATGTGTCTAGTATTGTTTGCTAAGTTATTTATATGTGTTCTAGTGTTTAATAATCTGTAAATTTCTGAAAACAGGATGGGTGAGGGAAGTGCTAGTTCTCTTGTACATCGTGTTGAATACAGTTATTTCCTTAGCCCCAACTCTCACCACCATCAGCTACCCCCTCCCATTGCAGTTTCTCTGATGGCCATAGCCCAGATCCTCATGTCTTTGTACAGTCTTATTCTCTGGGCTAGAGTAACCTCTAGGTCCCTAGACTTCTTTACTTGTATCCTCTTGATTAGACTGCATTAGCCTTGTTCCCTAATGCAAGCTCGACATCTAACATAATTCCTGGCACATAGGACAAACTCAATAAACATTTGCTGAATGAATACATTGTTTTCAGGGATTATTACCTGATTTTCCTCAAAAAGGAACAGGAAAAATTTTAAATGAATTGCTATTTTTCTTCAACTAACATGACTACAATGGATTGAATGTTTGTGTCCTCTCCAAAATTCATGTGTTGAAATCTTCACCCCCCAATGATATTAGTAGGTGGGAGGCCTTTGGGAGGTGATTAGGTCATGAGGATTGGGTCATCATGAATGGGATTATTATCTTTATGAAAGGGTCCCTAGGGAGTTCTCTAGATACCTTTCCACAATCAGAAGAGAACAGTCTGAAACCTGGAAGATAGCCTTTACTGGAACTTGATTGTACTGGTACCTTGATCTAGAATTTCCAACTCCCAGAGCCATGAGAAGTAAATTTCTGTTTTTTTTATAAGCTACTCAGTCTATGATACTTTGTTATAGCAGCCCAAATGGACTAAGACAATGATTGAATTTCTAATGTCTACTCATCCACTGAAGCACTTTGTGTGTATATCATCATGTACATTGTGCTAACGTTGTCTGATTCTTAATAGGGATGTTTGCCTTGGGCAAGTTTCTTAATCATTCTGTGCCTTAGTTACTTATTTGTAAAATGGATATAATAAGACCACTCTCAGTGTTGTGAGGATTAAATGAGATGCTTCTACTATCTGGAATTTTCTCTCTCAGATCATCCCAGGGCTGGCTCCTTCTTCACATTCAAGACTCATTTCAAATGACAGTACCTCAGAGGCCTTTCCTAACTGCTTTAACCTATTTTGCAATTTCATATCACTATGTTTTAAGCTCTTCATGACATTTGTTGCTTTCTAAATTTCTGTTTACTTGTTTATTTGTTTACTTAATTTCTCTGAGCCTTAGTTTATATTCACTGCCATATCCTCAGTGCCTAGTATGGTGACTGGAATGTAATAGTATGCAATGCATATTTGTTGAAACGTTTTATTTACCCTTCCCCCTCCCAGTCTTTGAAAAAAACTAATGGATTGCCAAACTTGAGTGAAAATATTCTGATCACAAAAGTCAGGCACAAAACTCTTTTTAAAGTATTATCAATCTCTCAGGAGCTCACAGCCTAGTTAGTGGGGTGTGACTTGAATGATTTTTAGAACCATTGGTGGCTTATAAACCAAACCACTAGTGCAGCCTGTGCCTTTCATGGATAAAAAGTGATACAGCCATAGATCTAAGAAGGTATGTAGCTAAGAACTAATTTGTTTTTTTCTTTAGTGTTGAAAGTATTACAGATGTCCCCTTTGTTTGTTTTTTTCCCCATTGACCCCTTCCTCCCCACATCTGCCCTTCCCAGGCCTTCATCACTCTATTGTCTGTGTCCATATATGTATATAAGTTACCCGATTAATCACTCCCCACCCCTTCCTTGCCTTCTCTCTGAAATTCATCAGTCTGTTCAATGCTTCTATGTCTCTGGATCTATTTTGTTCATCAGTTAATTTTGTTCATTAGATTCCACTTATGAGTGAGATCATGTGACGCTTATCTTTCTCTGGCTGGCTTATTTTGCTTAGCATAATAGTCTCCAGGTCCCTCCATGCTGTTGCAAATGATAAGAGTTCTTTCTTTCTTTTTGTTACAGCTGCATAGTATTCTATTGTGCAAGTGTACCACAGTTTCCTAATCCACTCATTTGCTAATGGTCACTTGGGCTGTTCCCAAATCTTAGCTATTGTAAATTGCCCTGCTGTGAACATAGGGGTGCATATATTCTTTCTGATTGGTGTTTCTGGTTTTTAAGAACTAATTTGAATGCTGCAGAGTATAAGTAAAATGAAGATACAGAGGGAGGGATTCACCTCGGGACCTTGAAGGAGAGATAAGTTATCCTAGAAAAAAAAAAGAGACCAGGCACTAATGTTTGAAAAGCACATAGAACAATGTCTCATCCATAGTAAATATATATGTATATATTTATTATCCATAGTATACATATTTATTAATTAACGTCCCCAACTGATATTTCTAAGCCATCAGAACTTTATTTTTGCTTTTAAAAAAGATATAAAAATATTTAAAAAACTTTATTCAAAAAGTTAACACAGGCTGCCCTTTTCAAAAGCCCTCATAAGAGAGCCACAAGAACATTTACTTGCCTGATATTAGTAAATATCACATACTAATTTTATTTAGTTTTAAAAGACTTTCACCAATTTGTAGATAGAGGAAGGGAGAGAGAGAAACATTGATGTGTGAGCACAACGTTACCTGGCTGCCTCCTGCATGGCCCCCACTAAGGATCTGGCTTGCAACCCAGTCATGTGCCTTGACTGGAAATCGAACTGGCAACCTTTCAGTGCATGAGACAATGCCCAATCAACTGAGCCACACCGGACAGGGCTATATACTAATTTTAGAAATAGCATTAACAGGAGACCCCAAACTGAGATCACATGGACTCAAGTAGATTGTCTGAACAGAGATCAATCCTCAGATATATCCACAAATAAAAATGACTGCTTAGAATGGCCCTTCTGAGCCTCTGCTTTACGCTGTGGAGCCTGGGCACATTCTCCTTCGTTGAAGACACAAGGTGGACAATTGCAGTTGGGCCTCTGGCTGGACTGTGACAAGGTGAACACCTCGTAGCCTGTCTCACCATCCTGGGTTGTGGTTTGTACCTTGCTGGCTTCTTTCATGCAGTAGGGAGTAGTGAGCCATGGGGAGTACTTGGGGGCAGTGCATGACACTGGAAATATGTATTTAGATGAGGTAGACTTTGAAGCACAATGTATCTCAGTGCTGTACATAACCATATCCTGAGAGATAGCTTTGGCTCTGATGCCACATTCGGTAACACGGTACGTAAACTTGTAGATATGTGACTGAACATGATTGACAGGGCAACCCTGGCCCAAGTGTAACTCATGAAAGTGTACATATACATTGCTGTTCAACATGAACGGGTGTACCGTAACCATGAACCAGTCTATAGAGCAGAATACAGTGATTGGAATTTGCCCCAAACAGGTGAAAAACAAAGAGGTGAGGATGATCATCCCTCCTATCAACTTGAAGGCTTTCATCCCTGTAGCTGATCACGTAATGATTCTCAGGAAACAGGAAGCTGTCTGGTGAGGATTTCTAGAGCACACAAAAACACAAAAGGCAAATCATTTTATTTCCTATCAAAAGTTCAAATATGATCATTTTCTTAAAACAAAAGGCCATTCCTAAAGCATTAAAAAAGAATATAAGAGAAAAGAACATACATGTTCTCACCAAAAAAGTTAAATATGTCATGTGTTAACTTGATGGGGGAATCCTTTCACAATGTATAAGTATGTCAAATCATCACATTGCATACTTTAAGTATCTTACAATTTTATTTGTCAATAAAACTGAAAAAAAGGGAAAAAAGAAAAGGAAAATATTCTTGTGAAAGAGAACTGAATTTTAATTTCATTGTTGAAACTCACGTTTATGGATGACTACAATAGCTTCTTTAAGTGACTTTATCATGCTGTTTTGGTATAAAGCACATATCCCTCATATGTAGAATGAGAGTCCATACTGATCAGGAGTGGCTAAAAAAATAAATAAAAAAAACAGTTTTCATGCCAAACATTAAATAAGGAGATAGGAAATACAGTTTAATTCAAACTGACAGCACTTGTCCTCTCATATGCCGTAATCATGAACCCCTCCTTATTGCTGTTTTTTTTTTTTGTTTTGTTTTTGGTTAGCAACAAATTTAATTAAATGAAACCTAAGAAGAAATGATGTTTTATTCCTGACAACCAAGTATTAAAATTTTGACCAGAGGCTCCCATAAGCTAATCAAATGAAGGCTTCAAAAACTCTAGCAGTAGTATCATAAGTCATTATAACCAATAGATTCCCTGGTATATCAATTGGGATACCTTCTAAAACAGTAAAATTTCAGAAACAAAAATATTCCTTTTTAATTTTATATTTTGATCCATATTATCCATGAAAACTATTTAAATGTCCTATATTAAAGAAAGAGGGTCTTAGGTTTGTGTTTTATACATTGGTTGATAAGTTATTTTCTAAAATATCCTTTGTGGCCATGGCTGGTACCTCATTGAATCACATACTTTGCTTTACATTCTTCTTTTATTTTCACTAGCTTTTCATTTTTAAAAAATATGAAGCTCTGTGGCTACCTCCTAGTCCTGTTGTCTTTTACTTCTTAAGGAGTGACTAGGAGAGTAGTGTGAAGAAAAATAACTAATGCTAAGAACAAGTATCAAAAAGACAACATCAGAATGAGGTGACAAATGAAGAAGGAAAGAAGAGAAATATTATCAAATATTATCCAACATAGCTTTCATTTTAAAAGTGAAAATGAGATAAATAGAAAAGTGCCTACATTTTCAAAGAAATTGTGTGTGTGTGTGTGTGTGTGTGTGTGTCTGTAAGGTTTTACTTTTGTTCCCTGCTGATTTAGTAACCCCCGCATAAATGAATTCATTCTTTGACTAAAATTTATTGAGTGCCTACAATATGTATATCACTGTACTAAAAAGCATCCCCAAAACTCTTTTTTCTTTCCCCTTTCCTCAGTTGCAAAAATGCAGCTCTTTCTCTTCATTTGATATGGATGAATTTCCTGCATTCTTTAATGGAAACCATGGTATGAGAGCCCGCTAGAAAAGAGCACTGGCCTGGATGAAATGTTTTGTTTCTAAGTCAGGCACTTAATTTGATTGGTACATATTGGTCTCTCTCTCTCTCTCTCTCTCTCTCCTCCCCCCCATCATTTTCTCTGAGGTGTTGAGGTATAAAGAGAAGTCTAAGGGGTCTACCAGGCTACTTCCTTTCATTATTGTTCATTCTGAAATGTCTTTCCTGAGACTGCTTTTTTGTTTTACACAAAGCAAAAACAGAAGCAGCATCAACACACAAAAACCTGATCTTCTTACCCCTCCAAAAACCAAAACAAACAATATAAGACAATAAAAACAATAATAAATCAAGTAAATTATGATGCCAGTTGGTCCTGGGTGATGACTCAGCAGTTTAATAAACATGATCCAGAATGAGGCATGATATTTGCTGAGGTTCCTTTTGGAAGCTGAGATAATCACTCCATCACTACTGTACTATTGTCTTGGTTTAAAGAAGGCCACCTTGTCCTGAGCATGCTTTAGGAGTGGCTTTCTTTTTCTCCCTCTCCTTCCTTCTGTCCTTAACATCATCTCATAGCATATGCATATTTGCCCTGAACAAAAACCTCTCATTTAAATAGTTACTGCAATAGGCCAGAGAAACAATCCTTCCATTTCATTTTCTTTGTTCAAACCCCCAAACCAAGACCGAAGCTTAAGGCTGTGTTTTTGGCCACGAAGTTATGCCACCCATTTTCTTTCACTCCCTCAAACATCTTTCCTATCCTCCTCCCTCTGAAGGACAATTCAGATCGTTATAAAAAGCCCAGATTCTCTGATAAAGAAGACAGTTGTCTTCCAGCTAATCATTTTAGACTACCTTACTAATGAGCTTGCTAACGCTTAGCTCAATGCCACACTTGGGGAGTTGCTCCCTTTTGCTGAGTACAGGTCATCAGAACTTGGCAGCCTCCTTTCCCTTTAGCTTGAAATTACCAGGGAAGGGCAGTGTGTGTGTGTGTGTGTGTGTGTGTGTGTGTGTGTGTGTGTGTGTGTGTTTATTGGGGGAGGGTTATTAGTCATTCACAACACAGTGAGAATTCATAAAACAAGCTGGGTTTTCTAACTTCTAGCAGAGATGTGCTGAAAGAATGGTATATTGGACAGAGGAAGGAGACAGTGGGTCTCTGATGCCTGGGGACAGAGTAAAAAGAAGGCTGAGGGGCTAGAGAGGGAAATGAGCTCCTAAAAAGTGAGTTGTGCAGGGGTGCCAAACTGAAGGTATTTTTAGCCATAGTTGGAGCTGTGCATACATAACATCCCAGGAGCTGTGGACAGAATCCTATTTAAAGTTTCCAGAAATCTTCAGAGCTATGGGGAGTTGAGGACTGGGGAAGAAATGAAGCAGAAAAAGGAGCGCTAACCTTGGACTACTGTCCAGTTTCTGGAGGAGGTGGCTGGGCTGTCAGAAAGCATGTCTCAGGGTTTGCGTTACCATAGCCCCATTTGGACCAGATTGCAAATTATCCCTGTGACATTCCAGAAGCAATGAACTTAGATGCATTTGTATAGCCAAGTAGGGCTCAGCTATTGGTACATACCGTCCTGAACTGAGCTATAGAGAGGCCAGCACAACCGGAGCTGCTAATGACACCTGGATACAAAATGTTTGCTTTCTTAGCAGCTACAGAGTACAGTAGCTTTCTGTTTTTTTCTAAATGTGGTTTACGCATATACATTTTTCCATTAGTTCCTCTAACAGAGCTTTCCTCCTCCCCTCCCTTTTTTTAAAAAAAGAACTCCTTAATAAGCCTAATTCTTAATAAATACTTTACTGTTCTTTTTAAAAAAGAGAAACATTTCATTCTTGGAATATGAACTCTTTTTCTCCCCCAGTGAACATATGAAAAGATGTTTATTTTTATTGGTCATCAGGGAAACACAAATTAAACCACAGGGTGATACCACTGATTACTCATTGGAATGGCTGAAATAAAAAAAGGAGGAATATATTAAGTTGATGGGAATGTAGAATTGGAGTCCTCATATATTATTGATGGCAGTGTTGGAAAAAATATATATATTATACTTGCACATATATGGAAGTATGTATCTATATTTTATATACATAACCAATATAAAAGGACATATCTATAAAATAAAATATTTGCACAAAAATCATAGCAACATTATTTTTAATAAATCAAAACTGGAAACTATGCACATTCCCCAAAGCAGTGGAATGGATAGATAAATTATTGCATATTCAAAAAAGGAATAGAAGACCACAGCAATAAGAATGAATGCATCACTATTACATGCAACAATATGAATAAATCTCAAAAATATAATGTTGGGTAAAAGAATCCAGACACAAAATAATGCACAATGTAAAAGTTCATATTCATAAAGTTCAAAATAGGCAATGCTAACTTGTGGTTTTAGAAGTAATGGTAGATATTTTGGGGAGTGTGAACTCTATTTCTTAATGTCTTACACAAAAGAGGTTAGATATTGGTTTAAACACAGAGCATTTTTCATCTCAGGGGGAAAATCCCCTCTTTTTAAAAGAGACAAAAGCTACAGTCCACATTTGTTTTGTAATGTTGGTTAGTGAATTGAGAAGTGTAACACAAATCTCCTTGAAAGCAGATAGGATTTTTGCCTCACCATCTCCTCTGATGTCATCAGAGACACATATTAATTCTCTGCATGGGGAATGAGGAGGGGAATAAGCTAAACATTTCCACATCTGGTTTTGGAATGGTTTGGAAAAAGAATTCACTCCATAGGTTCCTGGAAGCTTTTGGGGTTGACAGTTATTTATTTTTAAAATTCAGTGTACTCATGACAGCAGAATTATCATTTGTATATTGCTTTCCCAGAATCTTGTTGTCAAAACAAAAGGAAACAGAGGGGAAAAGGAAAGTCCAAAGCAACATGCAATTATCTCAGGGAAATATAACTGTCAGGGTTTTGATTTGTAGCAAATTTTGTTTGCTCTCTTGCAGCTGATTTGAAGAAAAATTAATCTCAGTTGGAATAAAGATTCTTTTACAAAACAAGACCGGAAAAAAGAATTTTAACACTTTGTGAACTCTTTCGTTTAGAAATTCAAATAGCCACATTCTGATTTTTCTCTGCCAACTATCTCAAGGTTTAGGAGCCTTTTAAATAATACTTTCAAGAATAAATATAAATTAAAAAAGACTATTTTCTACCCCCCAAAATAAATAAAAGTGAGGTTCTGTTTCAAACCCATTTTTAAAGAATTGGTTCACTGCTCTCAAAGAAAGTGAGGATTGTGATTATACTAATGATGTCAAAGGTACATTAAAATGAATCAAAAAGTGAAATAATTGCTTTTGTAGATTCTAAAGAATCTGGTTCAGTTTTCTAGCCTTGTGAAGAATAGTGTGAAAAGTAACTGTACAGTATTCACCATTTTATGTGGAAGAAGAATTATGAACTGCTAATATTAAACAATGTCCATTTTCTCAACAAAGTAAAACACCTTGACTTAAACTAGAAAAAACTTCATTAATATTAAAAGAAAAAGTAGTTATTAAAATGTTTACTAGTATGTAATTCTAAAATTAACTGTGGAAATTGGAAGATATAGAAAAGAAAAAAGGAGAAAATAATTTGCAATCTCAAAATAGCCATTGTTACTTTTTTGGTTTATATACTTCTATTTTTTTGTGATGTGTGTGTGTGTGTGGGGTGGGGGGGAGAAGTATATATAATATTTGAAAGTCATGTCTGGAAAAAAAAGCCAAGGTTTCTTTGAAAGCTGTTTTTAATTTTTGACATTGAATTTGAAAGCAATCAAAGTATTATTTTTGTTAGGGCCATCTGGTTTTGTTCTTATAATCTGTTAAGCTATCAAGCATAGTTTAAATGTCATGGTTCATCTCATGCACAAATAAAGGTTGCGAAATAAACAAGAGTCCAAGCTCCTTGTAAGAGAGAGTTTTCGTTGGATCACAAATTTGGTTACTAAAAGGTGAATAGTTTGATGTGAAATCAAACCATAATAAGGCTCTACAGCAAGGATAAACCATACCCTGCCTGAACATAAGTATTTCCAAATAAATACAGAAAGTTGGACTTCAGTGGAAATTACAAATATCAGGTCATGGGAACTCCTTCCCTTTTATGCAGAGAAGCTGAGTGAGTTTAATTTTAAAATTGAACGAAAAGATGTATGTATTTCATAATTTCCATAAAACATAAGCAAAATCCCAAATGCATGCCCCTAATTCAGTTTATGTTTTAATTAAATAATTTATTTGAGTTTGATTTTTCAAAAAACCACACCCTGTGCCACAAAGCCCCAGAGTCCCTTTTCATTTTAAAAGAAAAGGTAATTTTGTGTCTGAGCCAAGCTCCCAACTCCACAGCAGCTCGGCTACATTTTTAACCCATTAGGAGTCTCTGAAGTTCTGCTCAAACTAGATAAAGGCCTGTTTGCCTGGGCTGATTTCTGGATGTTGCCATCAGAAGGCAGAAGGTTGAATCAGACACCCCTTCAAGGGTTTCACCACTTCTCTGATACACCTATCTCAATAAATGAGAGTTCTAGACAGTTTCCAAAAATGACCAGGCACATTCCTCCATCCCTTTCAAAACGGATTTTGGGGTACAGGTTTTCTTAAAGCAAGGTGTGCATATATAGCACTAGCTGAAGGATGGCTTAAGTCCAAATTAGAAAATCAAATGACAATTGACATTACAGGCTGTTTGGCTGAGTTTTTATTTATTTTTTTGAGAGAAATATCATTGTGAGAGATTTTGCCTCCTGCATGCGCCCCCACTTGGGATCGACCCACAACCTGGGTATGTGCCCTGATCTGGAATTGAACCTGCCACCTTTTGGTGTATGAGATGATACTCCAACCAACTGAGAAACACGGACCAGGGCTGGGCTGATTTTTTACTGACTTGACCAACATGGATCTTTTCAAAACCCAAAGCTACCTTATATATGCCCCACACAGAATGTGGCCACTTGGTGTGTGATGTACACCCTAACTGAGTTCATTCACCACTCTAGGCTCCTGAGAGGGAGAAAAGTTTTATAAAATGTTCATTTGATAGGAAGGATGTTGGTTTTTGTTAGAAAGCCCCCAATTTGGGAGGCATGCATGCATATTGGAGTAGGTAAAGATGCATTGCTCTGGGGTCAGGACATTATGGGAAGAATGAATTACACACACACACACACACACACACACATACGGGGTGGGAGAGAGAGAGAGAGAGAGAGAGAGAGAGAGAGAGAGAGAGAGAGACCAAGAAGAAAGGAAATCCCTTGTTGTTATCCTGATCCCTACTATTTTTCCCTTTTCTTTAATCCATGGACTGTAAATTTCTTAAGGAACTGGATTTTAGAGTACTAGAGTATCTGGTACATAATGACTACTCAGTAAATGTTTGTTGCATGAAAGAATAAAGGAATCAATGAATGACTAGCAGAAATCACCACCTGCCTCTATACCTCCTTGTACAGTCCCTAAGGTCTCGAATCTGGTTTCTGGCTAACCCTCCCCATTCTTTGCCCAAACTCCCAGTTGAAGTCCTGTTGTGTCAGTAAAGTGTTTCTTGGTAGAGAATTCAGGTCCCTTGTCAAGGGTCCCAGCAGGCCTACTTGCCCACTTGCCTGCCTACTGGGCTCACACATGCCATGGGCTATATGTCTGGCCAGCCCAGTGGTACCCACTGCCCTGTTGATTAGCTCTTAGCCAGTCACTCCAAATGGAGCCAGCAATCCTTGTACTAATCCCCCAGCCCTGGTCAAAATCCTCCTTTTTCTGTCAAGCAACCAACATAAGTGCTAGTAAGTATGGATTCCGCCATAGAGTCTCAGGCGAGCAAACTAAGTCAATCTCTACAGAGAAAACAAGGTGCAACTCTCCTTTGGTCTGGCTTTATGTGGGAAGAAAGTAGAAAGTCCCAGATCCTACCAGACCAAGTCCAGGCAACTGAGAGACACAGCATTCTCAGAATCAAAAGCCTCAGGTTCACGAGGTAGTGAGAAATGATGGGGTGCCTAAAAGGGACTTTCTGGAGTTACCAGGTTCACTGAAGCAAATGGACATGGCCCCCTGAAGTTTCCTGTGGATGGATTCCCTGAGGTAGGAGGAACCAAAACCATAGGTTGGATATCTGTTTCTCCTCAGAGCACATCTACATGTCCACTACCAGTTCCAAGCACAGAGGTAGAAATCCAAAAATACCAGAGTTTCCTGGGAAATTGGAGGAAAGATGGGTTAAGTCTCCCCTACTACAAGTTGATAGTTGGCTCACTTTGGGCTCGGCTCTCTGCTCTGCCAATCCAGGCCAACTTCGGATTTTGTTTTAACATCCCCAGCCTGAGTGCTCCCCAAAATGCTTTGAAGTTGACCCCATCTACACATATTATATAGAATTTCACTGGTAAATATCACTCTCCATTTCACTTGCCTGCATCTTTTATATAACAAGGTTTAACTTTGGGTGTGAAAGCTCCTTATCCTAGCAATATCAAAATACTTGGGGCAAAATGTTGGCTTTGTACCTTCTTCATACAATTAGTATTTGGTTAAAATATATACATAATAGGTTGAAATTGTGTTCATAATTAGCATATTATAATATGTAAATATTTTAAAATATATAATGTACAAATAACATTAAGAATCTGATAATATACACATATGTGAATATGTGATATATAATACTTATTTAAATATATATATATATATATATATATATATATATATATATATATATATATAACAAAAAGAGGAGGTCCCCTCCCCACTGACAACCCATCTTCCCCTTAGCAAAGAAAAAATAAAGTGCTCATTTCTGAAATTTTTCTCAAGGGCCAAGACTTTGAATTTACATCATTTGGATGCAAATATGTATGTATTTATGCATATATAATATACACATATAAATTTATTAAATATGTTGAATTGTGTCCCCCAAAATTCATACTTTGAAGTCCTACACTTAGTACCTCAGACTGTGACCTTATTTTGGATATAGTCTTTTTTTAAAAAAATATATTTTATTGATGTTTTACAGAGAGGAAGGGAGAGGGACAGAGAGTTAGAAACATCAATGGGAGAGAAACATCGACCAGCTGTCTCCTGGGATGGGGAACTGGGGGTGGGTGGCAGCAGACATGGCCCCTTTCCCAGGGGGCCAAGGGCCGACTCCCTCCTTGGGGCTGGCGGCCAACCTCCCACTGGCCAGGCCTAGGGGATGTCCCCAGGCCACTGGGGATGTCCCCACAACCAAGGCACATGCCCTTGACCAGAATTGAACCCGGGACCTTTCAGTCTGCAGGCCGATGCTCTATCCACTGAGCGAAACCAGTCAGGGCTGGATATAGTCTTTAAAGAGATAATCAAACCCTAGCCGGTTTGGTTCAATGGATAGAGCGTTGGCCTATGGACTGAAGGGTCGCAGGTTCGATTCTGGTCAAGGGCACATGCCCAGGTTTCAGGCTTGATCCCCAGTAAGGGGCATGCAGGAGGCAGCTGATCAATGCTTCTCTCTCATCATTGATGTTTCTATCTCTCTCTCCCTCTCCCTTCCTCTCTGAAATCAATAAAAAAATATTTTTAAAAAGAGATAATCAAGTTAAAACGAGGGCATTAGGGTGAGCTGTAATCCAATATGACTGATGTCTTAGCAAAAAAGGGAAATTTGGACACAGTGATACCCACAGAGAGAAGATGATGTGAAGACACAGGGAAAAGAGAGCCATGTGACTAGTGATGCATTTACAATCCAAAGAATGTCAAGGATTATCAGCAAACACCAGAAACTAGAAAAGGCAAAGAAGGATCCTCTCCTAGAGCCATCAAAGAGAGCATGGCCTTGTTGACATCTTGAGTTTTGACTTCTAGCTTCCAGAACTATGAGAGAATAAATTTCTGTTGTTTTAAGTCACCCAGTTTGTGGTACTTTGTACAGCAACCTTAGCAGACTAATAAATATATATTTCCTCACATATTGAATAGACAAACATGTCTCCTTCCTGAGACAAGAGCTTGCAACTATTAATGTTCTGACTCCATGTCTTACTATAACCTTAAATTCTATTTGGAATTAGAAAGATAAGACAACAAGGAATGGAGACAAAAGTTAAAAAGAAAGGGGATGGTCAAAAGGGGTATGGGTGTTGGTATTTGATGCCTATAGGAGAAATGGAATTAGAGAATTAGATTTTAGTGTGATATCAGGGAGACCTTCCTAACTCTAAAAGTTGTCCAAAAATCAACAAAGAAGCCTGGTACAGAACTGAGTTTCCTTGGTTCTCTGCAGGTATTCAAGTAGAGAGGCTGGATGGCCACTTGTCAGGATGGCTGGAGACAGAATTCCGATCCTATGCAAGAAGTTAGAGGATATTTAATGTTTTATCACTGAAATCCTTAGAATTCTTCCCCTTAGCAAAGAAAAAATAAAGTGCTCATTTCTGAAATTTTTTTGTGTGTGCTCCTATGCATGTGTTCATAATATATCATAATTCATAATGTGCTCATAATTGTGTATCTATCTATCTATCTATCTATCTATCTATCTATCTATCTATCTATGTGACTGTTACAACCGAACGACTGGAATGACCAAAATGACCGGAATGACTGGTCAACCAATCACTATGATGTGCACTGACCACCAGGGGGCAGACGCTCAATGCAGGAGCTGTCCCCTGGTGGTCAGTGCACTCCCACAGCCAACCTCCCGTGGCTGGCCTGCAGCGTCGGCGTCCAGCATCTGTTCCTTCTGCGCCCAGCCTGGTGACTGTTGCCTCCTCTCCCAACCCCGCTGGAGCCTTCAGGCCCCGGGCTGGGATGGGGAACTGGGGGTGGGTGGCAGCAGACATGGCCCCTTTCCCAGGGGCCAAGGGCCGACTCCCTCCTTGGGGCTAGCAGCCAACCTCCCACGCCTTATCCCTCCTGCCGGCTGGCAGGCCCTGATCAGCCTGGCCCTGATCAGCCCTGATCACTGGCCAGGCCTAGGGACCCCACCCATGCACGGATTCGTGCACCGGGCCTCTAGTGTGTTTATAATTAGCACATATATTAACTACACAGGCATGGAAGAGCACACATCATGCACACATGCATAAGTTATCTATTTAGGTCTTCCTAATAGATACAAGACTGTATAATACTGTCTAATAGGGACCTAACTCTCAGCCAGGTTTTTGTTGTAACTGGAACTTAGTGATAATGGTGGTAATTACAAGGGGGAGAATGGAGGGTGTGTCATGAAATAGAGGAAAATACTGGTTTCCTTCACTATCTGAAAGTAGAGCATTCCTATGAAACCTTTGGTAAGCTGAACTAGCCAAAGCAAAGAAACAATACCTTAGGACACATCTTACTAAGGAATGCACAAAGTAAATCAATATAAAGTACAGATGTTCACAGAGTTCAAAGCTCTGGTGGCTTGATGCTGACATGCTGAATGTGGTTCCTGGGGAAGGAGCTAGAAAGGGCCGCTCTCACTGCTTGGGTGCATGCAGCAATACAAACATGGAATACTATTTTTGTCTTCTTTTCCCCAGTGAAAGCAAAAATCGTCTTCAGATTTCTTAAGGTTAGGGAAAACGGGTACTAATGTAAGTCTTTCATAAAAGCAAAGTAGCAGAAAGTGAACTTTCAAAAAGCAGGTGGGTTACCTGTACTCAGAATGGGGCTTACTGCTAGCTCTAAATGATAGGATATATTTCTTTATATAGCGATCCCCATAATAGGCTATACTTTCCCCTAGTATCTCCATTGATCCTTGAAATTTTTCCATGGCCTCTAAATGGGATGGCTTTTCTAAGCAGCATGATCTCTGGAAGCCCTGTACTGGGGGGTTCTCTTTACAAACTTCTTGCACTGGACTAAAAAGACTGGGGCTCTGCTCCTTGAAACTACTGTTTGTAAAGGCCCTAGCACAGCTATAGTTAGGAGCATGCTCAAAAGTATACACATTTTTTATTTAACCTAGAAAGGAGTAGTAGTAATGACTTTTCTCTCTATGTTCATGCTTTTTGCAATGTTTTAAGCAATTGCAGAATCTGAAGATTTTTGTTTGTTTGAACATATATGGGTCACATATGGCAACAACTAAAAAATAAAACATTTTTAAAAATGTGGATATCTTTACTTATATAGAGAGCCCCCCTAATCCTTATAGTTCTCCCATAAGTTCCCCAAAGACAGGGATCACATGTTAAAACTTGGGAAATGGGAGCCCAGCAGGCAGAGTCTTCGCTAAGATCAAGGTTGAATAAGTCATTTTGGCCCTCAGACTTCCCTCAGCCTGCCTGTCTTCTCTCCCCTTTTACAACATATACAAAATTGTAAGACATTATTATGAATTAATCATTGTGGAAAGAAAGGGAAAATCCTAAAGTGGCTTGACCTATGTACTACTGCTCCAAGACACATGGCAACTTCTGCTTCAGTGTCTGATGGCAGTTATTTAGGAGAGGAAGCAGAAGTGATTCTCAAATTCAGCCAAGGGAGCTGAACAAACCAAAGTACAGGCGGCCTTTAGGAGTAGCTTTCCACAGCTGGGAAAAGCTGAGAGAAGCTCTAAGACGGCAAATGGCAGTGAGGATCAGGGACCAAGGTTTTTAGAAGAGCCCAAGATTTGAAAAAATAAGGAGAAGAATGAAGTATTCATAGGCCAGAGAGAGGGCAGACCCAGTAAGATACCAGTTGAGTGTGTAGTGTGTGCTTTCTCTGTCCCATCTTCCTTTTAAAAGTTTCCTTTTTACTCTTAAGTTATGGGAACAAAGATAAAAGCCAAGCCCACTCATTAGACAAGGCCATTCATCATAGGCAGCTGTCTAACTCTAGAAACTGAAATTCTCCTGAAGAAGGAAGGAAACCAACATTATTGAGGCATTGTGTTAGGGGCTTTATGTGCAATATCTCATTTAATCCTCAGAGTAGCCCTGTGTAGTAGATATTGTTTTTGTATCTTTTAATAAGAAAGCTCAGAAATGTTATCTTCCTCTCCCAGGTGGAGAAAGCCAACTTTATTTTATTTTTTAAAATATTTTTATTTATTTCAGAGAGGAAGGGAGAGGGAGAAAGAGATAGAAACATAAATGATGAGAAATAATCATTGATCAGTTGCTTACTGCATGCCTCACACTGGGGATCAAGCCCACAGTCCAGGCATGTGCCCTTGACTGGAATCGAACCTGGGATCCTTCGGTCTGCAGGCTGATGCTCTATCCACTGAGCCAAACCAGCTAGGGCCTTCCCATTGTTTTACAATCAGGGTGTGATGGGACAGGGATCCAAATGCAGGTCTGTCTGGTGCAGAAGCATGGTCATGGACCTGCTAATCCCCCTCATAGCACTGATGGGCATGGACTCTTGTCAGATCTGACCTTTGCAGTCACGGAGACTGGTGCCCACAGGGACATTTCGCTGATGCCTCTATTTTGGTCTTAACATATTTTAGCAACATCACATTGTTTCTTTTTTAAAAAAATCTTTATTGTTGAGATTATTACAGATGCCCCTCCCCCCCATTGCCTCCCTCCACCCAGTTCCTGCTCCACCTCAGGCCTTTGCCACCCTGTTGTCTGTGTCCATAGGTAATGCATATCTATATATACTAGAGGCCCAGTGTATGAATTCGTGCATGGGGGAGAGGAACCGCAGGAGGTTGGCCGGCAGGGGGAAGGACCGTGGGAGGTTGGCCGCTGGCCCTGAGTAGGGGGCCAGCCCTTGGTCGCCCTGGGAAAGGGTCTGCGCCCACCGCCACCCATCCCTGGTTCCCCATCCCAGCCCAGGGCCCAAAGGCCCTGGCCGGTCAGGAGAGGAAGCAACGGTTGCTGGGCTGGGCACAGAAGAAACAGATGCTGATGCCATCGTCGGCGCCCCACCATCGTGCAGTTCCCCACCTCTCCCTTCCTCCTTCCTTCGCTGCTGCATTGCCACTGTAGCAGGCTGGTGGCTCCTGGGGAAGGGACAGGATGAGAGAGAGACAAACCCTTGTGTCAAGGGCTGACTTTCAATAGATTACAGTGAGAGAGCTGCTCTGCTATGTACGAAACCCTGATCCAGAAGCAGGTCTCTACAAATGATTTAGCACCAGGGGCAGATGGGGGCCAGCTGGCTGGGGGGAGGGGCCATGGAAGGTTAGCTGTGGGAGTGCACTGACCACCAGGGGGCAGCTCCTGCATTGAGCGTGGTGGTCAGTGCACATCATAGCGACTGGTTGATTGGTTGTTCCGGTCATTTGGTTGTAAAGATTGCTTAGGCTTTTATATATATAGATAAAACTGTAAGCGACTGTCCGACCATCTGACCAGTAGCTATGACACGCAATGACCACCAGGGGGCAGACACTCAATGCAAGAGCTGCCGAGCTGTGGTGACTTGGCAGCTGCTGTTCTCGGATGACGCACCCAGAGCCAGAGAGGAGGGAGCCCGATTCTGGGGTGCATCACCTGAGAACCACCCTCTCGCAATCCAGGACCCCTCAGGGGATGTTGGAGAGCTGGTTTAGGCCCGATCCCCACAGGTCAGGCCAAGGGACCTTCTGTTGCATGAATCTGTGCACCGGGGCTCTAGTATGCATATAAGATCTTTATTTAATCTCTTCCCGCCCCCTACCCCCCTTCTCTGAGAATTGTCAGTCTGTTCCATTTCCATGCCCCTGATGCTATTCCATTCACCAGTTTATTCTTTTCATTAGATTTCTTATGTGTTTATTTTGATTTTTAGATTCAATTGTTGATAGGTATGTATTTGTTGCCATTTTGTTGTTCATTTTTTGATCTTTTTCTTTTTCTTCTTCTTCCTCTTCTTAAAGACTACCCTTCAACATTTCCTATAATACTGGTTTAGTGGTAATGAACTCCTTTAGCTTTTTCTTATCAGTGAAGCTCTTTATTTGACCTTCAATTCTAAATGATAGCTTTGCTGGGTAGAGTAATCTTGGTTGTAGGTTCTTGGTATTCATCACTTTGAATATTTCCTTCCACTCCCTTCTGGCCTGCATATTTTCTGTTGAGAAATCAGCTGACAGTCATATGGGCATTCCCTTGTAGGTAACTAACTGCTTTTCTCTTGCTGCTTTTAAGATTCTCTCTTTGACCTTGGACTTTTAATTATGATGTGTCTTAGTGTGGTCCTCTTTGGATTCCTCTTGTTTGGGACTCTCTGTGCTTCCTGGACATGTAAGTCTATTTCTTTCACCAGGTAGGGGAAGTTTTCTGTCATTATTTCTTCAAATAGGTTTTCAATATCTTGCTGTCTCTCTTCTTCTGGCACCTCCATAATGCGAATGTTGGTACACTAGAAGTTGTCCCAGAGGCTTCTTACACTGTCCATATTTTTGGACTCATTTCTTTTTGCTCTTCTGGTTGGGTGGTTTTTGTTTCCTTATATTTCAAATCATTTATTTGATTCTCAGAATCCTCTACTCTACTGTTGAATCCCTGTATATTATTCTTTATTTCAGTCAGTGTATGCTTAATTTCTGACTGGTCCCTTTCCATGTGTTTGGCATTCTCACTATGATCCTTGAAAGTATCACTAAGTCCCTTGGAGGTTTCCAGAAGATCCTTGAGTAACCTTATAGCTGTGGTTTTGAACTCTATATCCAGTAGTTTGTTTTCTTCCATTTGTGACATGTTTCTTTGTCTCCACATTTTGGTAGCTTCCCTGTGTTTGTTTCTATGTATTGGGAGAGCTGCTATGCTCCTTGAGTTGGTAGAGTGGCATTGTGTAGTAGGTATCCTATAGTGCCTAGTGCAGGGGTGGGCAAACTTTTTGACTCGAGGGCCACAATGGGTTCTTAAACTGGACTCAGAAGAAGGAGCTGTGGCTGTGTTTCCCGACGTTGCCATGTTAACACTGCTGCTGGTGAAGGAGCGGAGGGGAGAGCAAGAGAACCCTCTGCTCTTTCGGCTCCATGGGCTGGATAGAACAGCCGAACGGGCCAGATCCAGCCCGTGGGCCGTAGTTTGCCCATGGCTGGCCTAGTGGCTCAGCCTCCCCAGCCCCCTGAGCTGGGAACTCTAGGTGTACCCTTTTGTGGGCTATGATCACAGTCTTGTTGTAGTTGAGACTTGATTGCTGTTGGTGTCACTGGGAGGAATTCACCTCCAGGCCAATTGGCTGTACCAGCTGTGACTACAGTGGGAGAGCTGCTGTGCAGGAGGCACCCCTATGGAGCAGGACTTGCTTCAGTGGGGATTTGGTGCTCACTGAGTCTGCCTCTTGAGTGTGTCGCTTATGGATGTGTACAGTTGTAATTTGGTATGGTCTGACAGTGACACTGGGTACACTGGCTCTTGGGTCTCCAGGGAGGTGCAAAATCAGCCACTGCCTGGGGCCACTCAGCAGGAGCTACAGAGAGATCTGCAGATTCCTTTTCTTTGTATCAGGTTTGGAAGTGCCTAGATGAGGCCTATCTATGAAGCAAGGCAGGCTGGTGCTGGTGCTGGGTCTTGGGCCTTTTATTGATAGGTTTAGGGTTCCCTGACCCAGCTGCAGCTTATTTGAATTTTCAAGGACAGACCATTCATATGCAAAAGCCGCTACAGGCAGCTTGGGTGCGGTTATAAATTAGATGGGGTGCAGTCTTAGGGAATCACCAGGGCACGGAAAACAGAAATGGATGCCAGTCAGCCCTTCAACTGGGGAGATCCCAGTACAGGAACAATGATCCCTGTGAGTACCTAAGTCTGGGAGAAAGCCACCCCCCAAGTTCCTGCCCCAATGCCAGACAAATGTATACTCCAGAGCCTTGCCCTGGTGCTGGAGCTCAGAGGAAGCAGAACCTTGTAAGCTCAGTTTGTGGTGCCAGCCTTTTAAGAGGAACAGCTGGGTCTCCAGCAGCCTCTGTGTCACTGAGCTCTAATTCCCACTGGTTTTTACAGCCTGTGGTTACGTGGACTTCTTTTCACAACTCTGGGGACCTGGGCTGGGGCTCTGGTGTGGGGCTGGGACCCCTTGCTTCTCCAGGTAGCCTCGACAGAGACGATCTCCCTCCTGATTATAAAAGCGGCCCACGTGGGTGACAGACCAGTCAGTTCTGTGCCTCCACACCTCGTACCAGTCTCAGTGTGCTTTCTTCTTTACTTCTCTAGTTGTAGGACTTCCATTCAGCCAGCTTTCCAGCAGTTCTGGATGATGGTTGTTTTGTATTTTAGTTGTAATTTTGATGTAGTTGTGTGATGTGGCAAGTACAGGCATTTACCTATGCCACCATCTTGGTTTCTCCTATGTAATAGATTCTGTTATTTTTATTTTTATTTTTTATATATATATTTTTTTATTGCTTAAAGTATTACAAAGGGTATTACATATGTGTCCATTTTATCACCCCGCCCTAGACAGTCCCCTAGCCTCCCCTATCCCCCAATGTCTTATGTCCACTGGTTATGCTTATATGCATGCATACAAGTCCTTTAGTTGATCTCTTACTCCCCTACCCCCTGCCCCCCAACCCTCCCCGGCCTTCCCGCTGCAGTTTGACAATCTGTTTGAGGCTGCTCTGCCTCTGTATCTATTATTGTTCAAAAGTTTATAATGGTCTCTATTATCCATGAATGAGTGAGATCATGTGGTATTTCTCCTTCATTGACTGGCTTATTTCACTTAGCATAATGCTCTCCAGTTCCATCCATGACGTTGCAAATGGTAAGAGTTCCTTCCTTTTTACAGCAGCATAGTATTCCATCGTGTAGATGTACCACAGTTTTCTAATCCATTCATCTACTGATGGGCACTTAGGCTGTTTCCAGATCTAGATTCTGTTATTAATTGCCCCATTTTATAGAAGAATAAATTAAAGATAAGAAAGGTTAGAAAACTCACTAAAGACACAAAGCTAGCAAGTGGCAAGACAGGATTGGAAGCATCTGCCATGCTCATGGAGATTCCATAGTTTTCTCTGTAATGTATGCCAATGCTAAGAAAGTAAACACAGTGAAGGCATTTTTTTAAAAGACATAAAAAAGGCGTAGATTATTTATGTGGATCAGAGTCTCAGGTGATGGGAAGGTGGGGAAATTAATAGTTTTTTAGGCAGAGGAAAGCAAGAAAAAAAAGCAATAAATGAGAGCCAGAAATTCAGAGGCACTTAGAGAAGATTATTCTAGATCACTGTTTATATTTTATCACTCCTTATATTTTAGACTTCTTGCAAGAAAGCAGTCATTACTGATTTCAATGTAACACATTTATTCCACGAGTTGCAAGCATACCCAGAACATAATGAAACTCAGGACACACTGTATATTCAGCCCTTCCCAATGTATTTTGACAAGGAAAATGTATATGGCTTCTGTACAAAGCCACCAAATATGGCAACCCCAAACTATGAAGAGTGGGCTGCAGGCTCACTCAATAAATCTTTCTGAATGGAAAAAGGGTCTCAGGCATTCTCAAACTCTTACATTTGTCACAAAAGTGGTGAATCACATATTTCTAATTCCACCCCTAGGACAGAGATTGTGTCTCTTTCTGATTCTGTTATATCTTTAGAAAGAGTGCTGGGTTGCATTTACCAAGCCTGGATGTTTGTGAAACTCCAAACGGAACAGATAGCCAAGTGGTAGAATCAGTAGGTATCTTTTCATTAGTACCAAGTTCTAAACAGCCAGAGCGAGGCAGCCCTAGTGCCCTGACAAAAGTGTTCACTTGAAAAAAAACTGGCTAGTTAGTAAGTGTAAAGAAAGCTGCAGGGCTGGACACTTTTCATTCCTTGTCAAAGTCACTAGCGCAAGATGCTGGGGAAAGGAATTGAGCTTATTTTCCCCAGAAATACCATCTGGCATTCTCTCAGACTCTTTATGAAGAATCTTGCATTGTTTAAGCCATGCTCTGGCACATAATAAGAGTTGAACAACTGTCATGCCCACCTGTTAGAAATCAAGACTGGGGTATTAAAACCAGCAGTGCTGACCCATTAGAAGGGCCTGAGTATTTTGCATGGAAAGAGAACCTCTCCTAAACTCAGGGATTAGAGTGTTCACATTGGGGCAATAATTGAAGCAGGTGCTCATTCTATGAATTGTTCAGAGTAATTTTTTCTGACTACATTGAGGCAGGAGCTGAAATAGAGCAAGCCTTCAAAGGGCATAACCCCAGACAGGGGATTGGGACATAAGGGAGACATTCCTTCTTCTTTGATTAAAGAAATAGGGAGGACTGTCTTTATCAAGGGATATATATGGTCATTCAGAACACAAACCTTACTAGTAATGTACATTTAAATTCTGAGTCCCTGAATAACAACAGTTTCAAAAGAAACATCTTGTCATTATTTATAAAATGAACTAATTTTCAGGGAAAAGGACTTCTCTTGTGCCTTCCTTTTAGAGATTTTGCTTGTGGGAGATGTAGACCTGGGGAGTATTTTTTTTTAAATCAACTTTTAAGTAGCATTTATTATTCCTAATGATTTATGGTTTTATTCTGTCTTTTTATGATTCCATGGACATATAAGGGGGACTAGAAATTTGGTGCTGGTAATATCCTTGGGACATCCAGGCTTGGATAATTGGATATTGGGGATAAGCATTCTTGGTGAAAAGCTTTTGAAGGAGACAATGACTTAGGTAACCTTATAGAACAGAAGTGGATGAGATTTATGTGGACACACTTCTATGGACAGAAAAGGGGTGAGTAGAAAGTGTGAGCAAAGACTCTTCAAAATAATGAGGTACTGGAGGGCTTAAGGCAGGATATCCTTCTAGCTAAGTGGCTTTGATGTGCCTGAGAGACCTGGAATGAAACCGTGTTGCTTTTACTAGCTGCTACCCGTGGGCATATTACTTTCTAAGCATTGTTTTCTCATGTGTAAAATGAGGTATTGATGATGATGATGATGATGATGATGATGATGATACTTCACAGGGTTCTTATGATGATTAAATGAGATCATGATGTAAAACTACAGTTCCTGACACATAAGTTCTTAATAAATGTTAGGTATTGTTGAGACTATTATTGCTGAGTAATAGAAACAAAATTAAACCACATTGAAACAGGGTTCTTAGCACCTTTGAGAAGTTCCTAATCTATTTTTTGTTTACATTCAAAACATATTTGAGGTTGTCTTTTTAAAAAATGCCTGGGCATTGGAAATATACAGACCCAACTCTGAATTGGTGCTCTGCTACTTCCTAGTTATGTGATATTGGGCAAGTCACTTCACCCTCCTGGCCTCAGTTTCCTCATATAAAACTGGGCCAGTTATAATAACTACCTCATAGGATTGAGGGATTGAGTGAGGTATGAGAAAGCGCACGTACAGAGTCTGGCACGGAGCAAATACCTGATAAATGGGAACTATAGAATAGGTTTGGGCAAACAGCTTTGCTTCAGAATTCCTTGCACTCCACCTCCCTCCACCCCCTTGTTAATCCCAACTGGAGTCCCATCAATCTGCCACTCTTCTCAGGGGCTTGTGGAAATTCCTGGCACAGATGTCTCCTACAGGGATAAATTTTGGATATCCATCTACCCCTGTTACCACTGAATTATAGGGAAAGAGAGAAGGAGAGAAGACCCATTGAGAGGGAGAGGAGAAAACAAATGTCTTCTGTATACTCCTGCCCTGGCTAGCCCAGGCTTATGCCTGAAATAGGTGTTCAGTAAATACTTGAGGAATGTATGTACAAATGAATAAAAAAAGAGAGTTGGCAGGCAGGCATCTAGGAAGGGAGAAAAAGACATGAGAGTCATGGCAAATATTTCCTGAGTATGCTTCCACAACTTCTATCTGTCTCCCTTTGCACAGGTTATATTCAAACCCTTCAGGCCTCTTTCAAGGTACCCAGACAGGGTTTCCCACTTTGGGTTCAGAGTACTTAAATCTTTTAGCTGTGGGCATAAGACATTCTACTGCTGGTCTCAGGATGCTCCTCAGGTATAACCAGATAAAAACCATCTGTTATTGTGAAATTCCGTTCTTGTCCTGAGATCAAGTAGATTGTCAGATGGTGGATCCATTAGTCAACTTCCATTTTTCATTTCACACATGTAAGCAATGTGACTACCAGGTTTTGCCATGAATGATGAGCAAAGGAGTGAGGGCATCTGTCTAAACAGGTGGAGCAACACCAACACTGAACAGGCATGCTAACCATGGAAGGGACTGAGGCTGAGGATTATGCTTTTTATGGGGAAAATTGGACAGATACGTGCAAAACAATGAAACTAGACCACTTTCTTACACCAGACACAAGAATAAACTAAAAATGGATTAAAGACTTAAATGTTAGACTCAAACCCATAAAAATCCTAGAAGAAAATATAGGCAGCAAAATCTCGGACATTTCTTGTAGCAATATTTTCTTTGATATATCTCCTCTGGTAAGGGAAACAAAAGAGAAAATAAACAAATGACACTACATCAAACTAAAAAGTTTTTGCACAGCAAAGGAAATCATTCACAAAATGAAAAATCAACCCATTGAATGGGAGAACACATTTGCTGATACATCTAATAAGGGATTAATATCCAAAATTTATAAAGAACTTATACAACTCAACAACAGAAAAACTATTCAATTAAAACATGGGCTAAGGCCCTGGCTAGTTTTCCTCAGTGGTTAGAGCATCAGCCCAAAGACCAAAGAGTCTCTGGTTCTATTTCCAGTCAAGGGCACATACTTTGGTTGCAGGCTCCATCCCTGGCCTTGGTGCAGGAGGCAACCAATTGATGTGTCTCTCTTCTCTCTCTCTCTCTTTCTCTCTTCCTCCTCCCTTTCCTCTACTCTCTCTAAAAAATCAATGGAAAAAATATCCTTGGGTGAGGTTTAAAAGCACACAAAAGAAAACATGGGCTAAGGACCTGAGTAGACACTTCTTGGAAGAGGACATACAGAAGGCCAATAGACATATGGAAAGATGCTCAATGTCACTAATCATCAGAGAGATGCAAATTAAAACCACAATGAGATATCACCTCATACCTGGCAGAATGGTTATCATCAAATCAACAAAGAATAAGTGTTGGCAAGGATGTGGAGAAAAGGGAACCCTCGTGCACTGTTGGTGGGAATGCAGATTGGTGCAGCCACTGTGGAAAGCAGTATGGAGGTTCCTCAGAATATTAAAAATGGAACTGTCTTATCACCCAGAAATTCCTCTTCTGGGAATTTATCTGAAGAAACCTGAAACACTAATTTGAAAGAATATATGCACCCCTATGCTCATTGCAATGATATTTACAATAGCCAAGATTTGGAAGCAAACCAAGTGTCAATCAGAAGATGAATGGATGAAAAAGTTGTGGTACATTTACAAAATGGAATACAATTGGCCATAAAAAAAGGAAATATTAACCTTTGCAACAGCATCGATGGACCTGGAGAACATTATGCTAAGTGAAATAAGCCAGTAAGAGAAAGATAATACTATATGATTTCACTCTTATGTGGAATCTAAAGAACAAAATGAAGTAGCAAGCAAAATAAAGACAGACTCATAGATAGTGAACAGGTTGAGAACTGTGTGTGTGGAGGAGTTGTGGGAGAACTGGGTGTCAGGGATGGAGGGAATGAGTAAAAGAGAAGATAACTCATGGACATGGACAACAGTGTGGTGATTGCTAGGGTGAGGGGAATGGGGAGAGGTGGAAGAGGGTATGGGGGATTAAATGGTGTTGGATGGAGACTTGATTTTGGTGGTGAACACACAATATAGTGTACAGATGATGTGTTGTGTAATTGTGCACCTGAGACCTGTATAATTTTGGTAACCAGCGTCACCCCAGTACATTTAATAAAAAGAAAAAAATGTTAAAAATAAACATAAACAAAAATAAAACCTTATGTGCCGTGGCTTCTCAGTGCCTTTCATAAACTCAACTCTGTTCTGACATTTGTTTTGAATAAGGTTTCCTTCCATAAAAATACCACTTAAGGACACACATGCACAATGTGCATTTGGCATTTCCTGGGTGTTAAATATTTTATTCAATGTGCTGATTTTCAAACTACATTGCTGGAAAATTAATATATAGTAATTGCCCGTGTGACAACCTCTCACCACAGAAGCAATAGTGAATCCTGAATCCTTGATTATTTACCTTTGGCTCCCTGTGAGCTCCCAGCCTCAATTTCATACCCAACCTCCTGTTATCCACAAATTCTACAAATGACACAAAAAGCAGGCAAAACATCTCCAAAAGAAGAATAAAAACAAGAAATTTGAAAGAGAGAATGTGAGGATTCCACCTTAGGTGATGTGATTAAAAAATTTAAATATATGCATTTTAAAGAAAACTGGTAAGCTAGTTTTTATATATTTTTATTTTATTTTTTTTGAATTTATTGGGGGTGACATTGGTTAATAAAATTATATAGGTTTCAGGTGTACAATTCTATAACACATCGTCTGTATATTGTATTGTGTGTTCACCACCCAAAGTCAAGTCTCCTTCCATCATCATTTACTCCCCCCATACACTCTTCTACCTCACCCATTCCCCTTTCCCTTTGGTAATCACCATACTGTTGTCTGTGTCTATGAGTTTTTTCTTAATCCCTTCATCTTTTTCACTCAGCCCCACAATCCCTTCCCCTCTGACAGTTCTCAGTCTGTTCTCTATGAGTCTGTTTCTATTTCGTTTCTTAGTTTATTTTGTTCACTAGATTCCACATATGAGTGAAATCATATGGTACTTGTCTTTCTCTGACTGGCTTACAGCCAGTCCTTTCTAACACGTGTAACTTCTTGATTGGTTCCACATTCACATCATCTCTGGCTCAATCTGGTTTGTGGGGTCTGACTCAGCAAGCTTTTGTTTTATCTCATTTCACACACGCTGAAAGGGAGGGGTATCTATAAGTTGCCCTTTTATTGTTAAAATTAAAAAAAATTGGTGAAAATCAGAGCTAACTTCCAATGTGGTGAATTCCTGCTAGTGTGTCAGCAAATGAGCCCCATGTAGTGTACAGAGGGGACCCTGAGATGGGGGTAATTTTGGCCGAATGACAGCTGGCTGGGCAGCTGGTGGAGAGCAGCTGCAGGAGGGGAACTACTTCTATTGAGGGTAGAATTTAAAATTGGACTTCCATACAGAACTGTTCAAGTTGACCTGACCCTTGTTGAATTCTATACCTCAGTATATGTTACCAGCTTATGCTTTGTCATCAGATGCACAAGGAAGAGAGTAAACAAGGGGTGCAAAGATGGACCTTTGTCTACTTCCAAAGTCATAGCATTATTGAGGAGATTTCAGGACCTAAAAGTGGCAATTCTTATTTGACACCCTTTTCCTAAGTTGACATTTTGATGGAAGTTAGCATTGAGAATGTACACTCAACAGGACTTTCATTTAAAGTTTAAAATGTCCTTTCATAATTGTTGGAAAGGAGGTTTGTATACATAAAGAGAATCTAAGATTTGCCCATTTCTGTTAATTTTTCTTTATCTTGACTGTAAATCCTGTGCTATGTAAATAATTTTTGGGTCCAAGAAGACCAATAACACTCATTTCATATCCTACTGCCTGGTCTGCTTCTGGAGCCCACAGCAACAGGGCGGGGGGAAAGGCATCTGCAAGGGAGGATATGACAAATGGATCCAAACATACATATTTAGTGAATAAGCTCATCATCTTCTAAATGTTAAAATTCACTATACGCAAACACAAGCGCAGGCTTCATTTGAAAAATGTACTGCATTCCCCTTAATGCAATTTGGTAATTGCAAGAAGCGAGAGCAACATTTCACCCAGGTGCACAGGACAGCACACCTGTGAGTCTGGGAGCAGTCTCAGCAAACAAGTCTTGAGTTGGTTTCCAAAAGGGAACGTGGCAGGGGTAGGAGAGAGACACTTGCTCCCAGGCCCCTTCTTTCCAGTGGAACCCAAGGCTGTCATGCCACTCTCTCCCTCTCTTCCTCATTCTCTTTTTCTGTGCCCTCCTTTCTCCCTCTTCTCTCCCTCCTCATATCTAACATTTATTGAGCACTGACAATATGCCCAGCACTGCACTTAGGGCTTCACCAGTCTTGCCTCATCTTCACAGCATTCTGAGATAGGCACTGTTATCATCCCCATGTTAGACAGGAGGAAACTGAAACCCAGGGAGTTAAAATGACTTGAACCCGAGGGTTGTGCCGTAGCAAGCTACCAGGACAGGTTGATTCTTTCCCCACAGAAGCCAGAAATTCTGTCATGGAGCCTCTCCTTGTGGATCCTGTTAGGGTGCAGTTGTTCCAGGAGGGCTAGCACTTAAATTTGTCAGTTGTCCCGAACAATTTCATGACTAGAGATCCCAGGCACAGTGCAGAAAATGGCAAAAGGGTCAGAGGGTAGCACCAGCAAGATGCTTCCCAATTTCCCCTTTTCAACCACTTCATTCAAGTGCTACTTACAATGGCCTGTGCCATGGTTTTGGGGATCCATCAGGTTATTTATGAGACCTGCTAGGTTTCAATGTAACAAACAGGGTTGGGAAGGGTTGCAAATTAAAACCGATGTAGTTGTCCTGTCATTCTCCTTTCCTAATCTCTAAGGAATACAAAGGGGCAAGTTTCATGCAGAATAAAGCAACTGTCAACATATTTCTTGTTTTTGTGAGCTGGTACAGTATTTCCCCTGCTTTAAAAAAGTAGTTAAACCCAAGAAAGTCCACTTTATAAGGTTCTGGTACTTGTATTCTTTTTCAGAGGACTTTGAATAAGGTTCATACACAAAAAGTATGCATATAGGAAAGGGTAACAAAATGCCCTTGAGTAGATTTTTGTTGGTTATGATTTGATTAGCCACTCCCAGCTTTAGCTATTTTGTTGGAAATTCCTCCCATCTGAAACTTCAGTAATATTTGCATCTTGCACATTTTTCCCTATAACATTCTCCCTCGTTCTGTGTGTACTGGGATTAGCTCCTCTTTGCAGTGAAGGCTAAGGTGATTTTGGGAACGTGTGGCTGTTTGGTGATTGCTACTTGTTGATGGGGAAAGGACCACTCCCAGAAATAGAGAACATGAAAACAAAACACGAGTGGAATGGATACAGGCCCAGGATAAGTGTTGGTGGGGGCACTGCAAGAAAATATTTGGTCAGAGTATGATCAGCCTAAAGAACCCTCAAGGATATAACAAGCTTAGGCTGGAGGAAAGGAGGAAAAACTTGGGATGATAGTATTAAGAGCTGCAGCTCTGCTGTCAGATGGCTGTGAGGAGAACAGTGTTCACTGTGACTTGGGGATTGAATGTGAAACTCAGTCAGCAAGGACCTTGTTTCTCCTAATGGACTGGGGTGTGAATGCTTTGGTGGGGGAGCCTATGTGGCCTGGTACTGAATCATGGTAAATTGAGGAAAAAAACCAAGCTTATGTTTTAAAGCAGGGGTCCTCAAACTTTTTAAACAGGGGGCCAGTTCACTGTCCCTCAGACCGTTGGAGGGCCGGACTATAGTTTTAAAAAAAACTATGAACAAATTCCTATGCACACTGCACATATCTTATTTTGAAGTAGAAAAACAAAACGGGAACAAATACAATATTTGTATTTGCATGTGGCCCGCGGGCCGTAGTTTGAGGACCCCTGTTTTAAAGTCTAAGCAGGTTGGACTTGTCCCTTTAAAGTCTAAGCAGGAAATGGCCTGATGTGTAACACCAGCACCACCCCTAGGTTTCTCCCACTGGAAGAATCTGTGCTTCCTTACTGGGAGGTTGCTTCAATATAAGTTACAGGAAATGGGAAACCTAGAGAAGCATTAGGAACATCATTTGGGTTCTAAGTTCAAAGTCTAAAGGAGAGTTTCCTCAAACCTTTTGTGTTCTTTCAACTCAGTTTTTGCCTTGGGGAAATAAATATTAATAACGGAAACCATAATTAATTCTTGATAGGCACCATCACTCTAAGCTGGCATCAACTCCTGGGCTCTATTTGATGATTTGAAGGGATCATGAGTGCTGGTGTCATTTTCATACATGGCACATCCAAGGCTTGGGATTCCATGACTTTAAGAATGTACAATGGGCCCTCCAAACTCAAAGGATAGGAAGCCATTGCTTTGCTATCAATTAATCCATGTAGTTGAACAGTGCTTTTTACTCCAGAGCATCTCTGTGTCTATTTAGTCTTACCCAATGCAGTAAATGGGATAAGTAATGTTTGCCTGTTTTGTAAGAGAGAAAATAAATATAAAGTTTATTTTCCTTAATGTGATTTTTAAATAATTAAGTTTAATTCAAGCAGGGTCTTGCTAACTCTTTTCATTCATACAACAAATACATACTGAGAACTTTCTTTAGACCAGCACTCTTTGTTGCAGGGAATATACAAAAGTGAACTAAGTTAGGGTTCCTACATTCATAGAGTTTACAGTCCTAAATGAGAGACATTAAAAAGATAAAGTCATGCATCACTATTTAACATTAAGTAGTTCATCTCAAAAATGTAATTATAGTTGTGACAAAAGATACCAAGGTTGGGTTCCAGTGTAATGAGAGTGTATAATACAGGGTTCTAACCTAGTTTTTCGGGCCTGATAAGGCCTCCCTGAAAAGAGACATTTTCATATCAGTTCTCAGACTCATAACTAGGGCTACAGATGGAAAAGATAATGAGCACATGTCAACGGAGTAGCCAGAACAAAGCTACTGAGCTGGAGCACAATCCTCTCCCTGCAACTCTTTTGGCTACTCTTTTCCCTATGCAGCTACCAGCCATCACCTTTCCCCTCATCTTAGCACAGTTCAGGTCAGTCTTTATCTTTAATCTTTGAAAATGAGTCAATAGCAGAAATTTTATAGCATGAAATTTTGTTATCTTGCGTGTGTGTGCTCTAGATGTGTGATGTTAAGAAAAATATTTAACAAAACATTGCCTTAGAGATTGCCACTCTTCATACACTGCCACTAAATTGCAATCACCTGGAGTGCTTCTTTTGGCCAATTTATCTTTTAAGTCCCAGGGAACTAAATCTAGAATGTTTGTGATTCAGAGTGGTGGGGGTGAAGGGATGGAGAGTGAGGGGTGAAGATCTTTTATGCAAACAATTTTGCCAATCAAGATAATACCATTGAGGTGCCTCCAAATTGTCCATTCCTTTTTATTATACCACAGTTCATTCCTTTTCATTGTACCACAGTTTAACTGATCACCTATTAAAGGACATTTTCGTTGTTTTCAGTTTTTGACTACTACAAATAAAGCTGCTACAAACATTTATGAATAAGATTTTGTGTGGATGTAAGTTTTTGTTTCTCTGAGATAAATGCCCAGGAGTGTGATTTTATGTTCAGAGTTCTAAGGAACTTGCAAACTATTTTCCATAGTAGCTGCAGCATTTCACATTTCCAACAGCAATGTTTGAGATATCTGGTTTCTCTACATTCTCACCAGCATTTGGTATTGTCACTATTTTTTATTTCAGCTGTACTAATATGTATGTAGTAACATCTCATTGTAGTCTAAATTTGCATTTCCCTAATGGTTAATAATGGTAAAGATCTTTTCATATATTTACCATCTTTAGTTCCTCTTTGGTGAAATGTATCTTCATGTTCTTTGCCCATTTTCTGATATTATTGCATGTGCTTTTAACAGTTGAGTTTTTAAAGTTCTTCATATATTCTAGATGAGTCATTTGTCAGATGTGTGGTTTGAACATATTTTCTCCCACCTTGTAGTTTGTCTTTTCATCTTTTTTTGTTGTTAATCCTCACCCAAGGATATTTTTCCATTAATTTTTAGAAAGAGTGGAAAGGAGGGGGAGGGAGGGAGGGAGGGAGGGAGAGAGAGAGAGAGAGAGAGAGAGAGAGAGAGAGAGAGAGAGAGAAAGAGAGAGAGAGAGAGAGATGTGAGAGACACATCAATCGGTTGCCTCCCTAATATGCCCGGATGGGGCCGCTGGGATCAAGTCTGCAACCGAGGTACCTGCCCTTGACCAGAATCAGGCTCTGGACTCTTCAGTCCGTGGGCTGACGTTCTATTCACTGAGTCAAACCAGCTAGGGCTTTTCATCTTCTTAATAAGGTTTTTCACAAAGCATAATTTAAAAATTTTGATCAGGTCCAATTTGTTGATTTTTCCTTTTCTGTATTGCACGTTTGGTATCAAGTATAAGTACTTTTTGCCTAGCTCTAGGTCCCAAAGATTTTCTCCTATGTTTATTTATTAAAGTTATATAGTTTTACATTTAACTCTATGATCCATTTTGAGTCAATTTTTGCATAAGTTATGAGACTTGGGACATGGTTTGTGATGGTTAATTACATATATCAACTTGGCCTGGGTCATGGCACCCAGATATTTGTTGAACACATCTGAGTGTTGCTGTGAAGATATTTTTTTAAGATTAACATTTTATTCAATAGACTTTGAATAAGGTAAATTACCCTCCATAATATAAGTGGGACTTATCCAATTGTTTGAAGGCCTTAAGAAGAAGACTGACCTTCCTCAAGGAAGAGGGAATTCTCTAGGAGACTGTCTTCAGATTTGAGCTGCAATATCAGCTCTTCCCTGGGTCTCTTGACTGCTGGCCTGACCTGCAGATTTGAACTTGCCAGTCTCCACAACTGCATGAGCCAATTTCTTAAAATAAATCTCTGTCTCTCTCAACACACACACACACACACACACACACACACACACACACACACACACACACACACATTTACAAGGACTAATGCAATTTAATGAAGGAAAGTAAGATAGCTTTTTCAATGAATAAGTGGTGTTGGAGAAATTGGATTTTGGACATATATATCTCCTCTCCACATATACACATTCTATATATATATATGCATACACACTATTGGTTCTGTTTCTCTGGGGGAACCTTGACTACTACAAGGTTTGTTTGTTTCCTATGCATGTCAGTTTTTCCAGCACCATTTTAAAAAAGAGACTACCTTTCATTTGTTAAGTTGCATTTAGACTTAAAAAATCAGTTGGTTATATTTATATGTGCCTATTCTATTCTATTGGTCTCTGTATCTATCCTTCTGCCAAGGCCACACTGCCTTGATTACTGTAGGCATATAATAGGGCCAACTGATTTTCCCCATTTTATTATTTTTCAAAATTATTTCAGCTATTCTAGTTCCTTTGACTTTTTATATATATTTTAGATAAAATTCTACAAAATTCTTGTTGGCATTTTTATTAGGAATTATGTTAAACTCGTATATGAATTTGAGGAGGCTTGACATCTTTACGTTGAGTCTTCAAATTCATGAACATAGTATTCCTACCATTTATTTAGATCTTTTTTATTTCTTTCATTAGCATTTTGTAATTTTCAGCAAATAAGTCTTATGCATATTTTTGTTAGACATACATTTAAATCTTTTTTCAAGTAATTATAAATGTAAAGATGTATATATTATTATTTATTTCAGTGGACATGTATTCATGTTACTGTATAGAAATACAACTGATTTTTGTATTATTATCTTATACCTTTTTTTAAAAGAAAAGATCAATTTTTATTTTTTGTTCATCCTCATCCAAGGATATTTTCCCATTGATTTTTAGAGAGAGTGGAAGGGAGTGGGGAGAAACAGAGAGACAGAAACATCAATGTGAGAAATACATATTGATTAGTTGCCTCCTGAACATGGGCCAGGGATTGAGCCTGCAACTGAGGTACATGTGCTTGACCAGAATTGAACCCATAACCCTTTAGTCTGCGGGTTGATGCTCTAGGCACTGAGCCAAACCAGCTAGGGCTATCTTATGTCTTTGACCTTGCTGAACTCACTTATGAGTTCTAAGAATTTAAAAACAGATTCCTTGGGATTGACTATGTAGATCATGATGTCACCTGCAAATATGAAACATTTCATTTCTTCCTTTCTAGTCAATATACCTTTATTATTATTATTTAAATATATCTTTATTGGAAGTGTTACAGATGTCACCCCTTTCACCCCCCCCCCCTGCTATTAACTCCCTCCTTCTCTTTCCCATCCCCTCCCTAGGCCCAGTATGCTTTTATTTTATTTTTGGCCTTATTGTACTGACTAGGACTTTCAGCACTATGTCAAATAAGAGTGGTGAAAGTGGACATCCTTGCCTTCTCTTCCTGACCTTAGGATGAAAGCTTTTAGTTTTTCACCATTAAATATGTTAGCTGTAGGTTTTTTGTAGATACCTTTATCAGAAAGTCCCCCTCTATTAATTTGTTTGTTGAGAGTTTTTTTTTTTATCATGATTCTATGCTAGATTTTGTCAGATGCCTTTTCTGCATCAATTGATATGCTTGTGTAATTTTTCTTCCTTATCCTGTTGATATGGTGTTTTACATTGGTTGTTTTTTACAAATATTGAACTAGATTTGCATACCTGAAATAAACCATATTTACTCATGGTGTATAATTCCTTTATATTGCTAAATTATATTTGCCAGAAGAAACAGAAGTGTAGGCTAAAGTAGTCAAAGGATTTTTTAAGGTAGAGATAGGGTATCTTGCAGGTTGGATAAGATCTGGAGGTATTTTTAAAGCAATTTTTCCAGCTTTTTGGAGACATAATTGACATAATATTGTGTAAGGTTAAAGTCCACAATATTTGGATTTGATACACACATATATAGTATGTTATAGCTCCTTGATGAATTGACTCAAAGTGAAGGGATGGAAAAAGATATTGCATGCAAGTGGAAATCAAAAGAGCAGGGATAACTGCATTTATATAATATAAAATAAACTTGAAGCTAAAAACAGTAAAAGAGACAAAGAAGGTCTTTATATGGAGGTATTTTTTAAATTGAAGGTCATTATATGGAGGTATTTTAAAAATTATATGTATAATTGCCATATAACTTTATATTAATTTTAGGTGTACAACATAATGATTTGATATTTGTATATATTGCAAAATGATCATCAAGATAAGTCTAGTTAACATCTGTTACCATACATAACTATACATCATTTTTTCTTGTGATGAGAACTTTTAAGATATACTTTCTTAGCAACTTTAAAGTATAGTTGACCCTTGAACAACATGGGTTTGAACTGTGCAGATCCATTATATGTGGATTTTTTAGTGTCTTTTACTTTATTATTTTTTAATAATATTTTTTCAATTACAGTTTATAACAGTGGTTAGACAAAGAACAATGTAAACAAACAAATGAAATGGAAACAGACTAAGAGATACAGAGAACAGACTGATAGTTGACAGCAGGGGTGGGGTTGGGGTACTGGGTGAAAAAGGTGAACAGATTGAGAAGTACAGATCGGTAGTTACAGTAGTCATGGGGATGTAAAGTACAGCATAGGGAATATAGTAAATATTTTAAAAAATATTTTTATTGATTTTATTATTATTATTTTTTAATCCTCACCCAAAGATATTTTCCATTGACTTTCAGAGAGAGTGGGAGAGGGAAAGACAGAGAGAAATATCTATGTGAAAGAAACACATCTATTGGTTGCCTCCCACAGGCACCCTGACCAGGGCCAGGGGCCTGGAAGGAGCCTGCAACCGAGGTACGTGCTCTTGACTGGAATCAAACCTGGGACCCTTTGGTCAGCAGGCCGATGCTCTATCCACTGAGCCAAACTGGCTAGGGTGGGAATATAGTAAATATTATTGAAATAACTATGTATGGTGCCAGGTGGTTACTGGAAATATCAAGGAGTATGCAGATATTTTTCAGTAAATATGTTTTTGATCTGCTATTGATTGAATCCATGGATGCAGAGGGCAAATGTATACATTGTTCTATGCCATTTCATACTATATAAGGGACTCGGGTATCCACAGATTTTGTTATCCGTAGTGCTACTGGAACCAATCCCCCACAGCTACCAATGAATGACTGTAGTTAAGTCTTGGGGGAGTCAAAAATTATATGCAGATTTTCAACTGTGCAGGAAGATTCAGCACCCCAATCCCCATGCTGTTCAAGGGTCAATTGTACAAAACAGTATTAACTATAGCCACCATGCTGTACTTTACATCCATATGACTTATTTATTTTATAACTGAAAGTTTGTATATTTTTGAGTTATTTTTTGAAGGTAAATTTGATAGGACTTATTAACACTGTTGGAATGGTGGTGGTGAAAGTCAGTAAAAAGCCAAAGAGACTTTAGTTCAGATCTTGGGTGATTTGGAGACAAGTGGAAGACTGTGCATTTGATTAACTTGAGTTGTTAGCAAAACATCCAAGGACAGTTGCATGGTAAGTATTTGGACTATGTGGAACTGAGGAACAGATTACATTAGAAAAGCATATATTTTTACTTGAGAGTCTCCAGAAGATGTAGAACCTAGTCCCAACTTTGCAGCCAACAAACTATGTGATCTAAGGCAATTCACAACCCCACCCTGGGTTTTGATTTCCTCATCTGTAAAATGTGTGCATTGTTAGATTTTTTAATGAGATAACATATGATCAGCACTCCACACATTATCTGGTATTTGGAAGGAGCTTTATACTTGTTGAAATATTTTCCTCCCAGTTCTAAAATTCTAGGGTTCTGAACAATCTTCACTATATCTTCCTTCTATGATTGAGTTTTTACTTAGTAGTTTTTTCCCTCAGCAGAGCCCACCAGTTTATATCATGTGAAGTTGAGAATACAGGGGATCAGAGGTTGTACATGTTGTGTCTCAATCTTTTCAGACATCCTATGTTTTTCTCTCTTTTGAGCATTTGCAGTTTTCATGCTTGAAACAGAAAAGCCTCCATTTTGGCTGACTCTAGCCCTCCACTCTGGGGAGTACAATGGGCAGGTAGCCATTAGTACACAGGAAGGGAGGGCTCTGTGGTATCTTAAAGTCATTGGATTTTATTTATTTCCAGTTTGCTCAACATTTTTTCCACGGATCTGGACAATTTAAAAAGGGGTGGGGATGGGGAGAAAGAAGATGAAACCTAACTAAGCCTAGAGAAACGAATGAACATATTTGCCTTTAAATATCAAACTGGGGCTAATAAAACTTAAAACTAAAAAAAAAACCAAAAAACAAAAAAAAACACCTCCTGGGCTTCATTTTGTCTTTCTGAAAACTAAATACTGCTCTGACTTTCCATGTGGCATCTGCAGAGTTGAGAAATGGTTCCACATTTGTTACTAGGATTTTATAAATGTAAACTCTCCATTTTTCATAAATAATATTTATTTCAAATTAAAAATATATTTTTCAGATTGTAAAGACAAGCTCATTGTAGAGAATTTGGAAATTAGAGAAATTAGAAAATGAAAATAACTCACACTCCTACTACCCAGAGATAACCATTGTTAATCTTCTTATTTATTTTCTTTCAGTCTTCTTTACACACACACACACACACACACACACACACACACACACACACACACACTCACATTTGGGATAATACTGGATATTAATTTGTATATTATCCTTACCCCCACATAATTTAGGTTGTGAGCATTTCCCCATGTCATTAAATGCTTTTCTAACCATGATCTTAAATAAACATATATGAATGTTACTGCATATGATTTCATACTATGGAGAACATTTAAGTTGTTTCCACTTTTTCTTTTCTTTTTTTTTATAATATATTTTTATTGATTTTTTACAGAGAGGAAGGGAGAGAGATAGAGAGTTAGAAACATCGATGAGAGAGAAACATCGATCAGCTGCCTCCTGCACATCTCCCACTGGGGATGTGCCCGCAACCCTGGTACATGCCCTTGACCGGAATCGAACCTGGGACCTTTCAGTCTGCAGGCCGACGCTCTATCCACTGAGCCACACCGGTTTTGGCTCCACTTTTTCTTTATATTAAATGATGCTACAATAAATTTCTAGTTTTTTATATATATTTTGTACATATGTATTATTTCTTAGGGTAAGCCTTTAGAAAGTGAATCACTGGGTGAAAGGATAAGGACATAAGAACAGTTTAGCCAAAGAACCAAGATGGCAGTATATATAAAAGCCTGTACTTGCCGCCTCCCACAACCACCTCAAAATTACAACTAAAATACAGAACAACCATCCTTCAGAATTGCCTGAAATCTGGCTTAATGGAGGTCCTACAACTAGAGTAGAGAAAAAAAGCATTGAGACTGGTAGGAGGGACAATGGTGCCAAACAGGCTGGACCTACACTGTGTGTGGCATTTTTTTTAATCAGGTGGGATATTTCCAAGGCCTTCCATGAGAAGGAGGGGGTCCCAGCCCTGCACCAGACCCCCAGCCCAGGGTTCCAGAGCTGGGAAGAGAAGTCCCCATAACTATGGGCTGTAAAAACAAGTGGGGATTGTGGCTGAGTGACACAAGGTTGCTGGAGTCCTAGGTGTTCCTCTTAAAGGGCTTGCACACAAACTTACATGAACTCAGTTCCTCTTAGCTCCAGTGCCAGGTGGCAGCTTTGGGAAAATCCAGGGACATATGGGGAGGAACTGCACTGTCTGGCATCAAGGCAGGAATAGGTGGAGGGGTGGCTTTTTCCCAGACAGGGGTGCTAGCAGGGGTCATTGTTCTTGTACTGGGACCTCCCCCATCACAGAGCTGCTAACTGGCAGCCATATCTGAGTTTCCATCAGCTTGGCCCACACTGTTCTGTCCACCCTGGTGATTCCCTGAGACCCTGCCTCATCCAATTTGCAGCCCCATCCAAGCTATTTGCAGCTGCTTTCCATATGAATGGCTTGTCCTGACTCAGGCTTCAGACATTGCTAAAATCTCTCAAACAAGCAGCAGCTGGAGTCAGCCTACTCCAAACCTATCAATAAAAGGCCCAAGACCCAGCACTAGCACCAACCTGCCTTGCCTCACAGCTTGGCCTTGCCTAGGCACTTCCTAGTCCAATACAAGTAGTAACCATCTGCCAACCTCTCTGTAGCTCCTGCCAAGTGTCCCCAGGCAGTGGCTGACTTTGCACCTCCTGGGAGACCCCAGAACTAGTGACCTGGTGGACAGCTTCAGACCATACCAGATTACAACTCTACACATCCACAAGTGACACACTCAAGGGGCAGACACAATGAGCACCAAAGCTCCACTGAATCAAGTCCTGCTTCATAGGAGTTCCTCCTGCATAGCAGCTCTTCCATTGTAGATGCAGTTAATCCTCACAGCCAATTGGCCTGGAGGCCAATTCCTCCCAGTGAGGCCAATCAAGGTTCAACTACAACAAGACATGCACACAGCCCGCCCACACAAGGATGCACCTAAAGAGCCCAGCTCAGGTAACTGGAGAGGCTGAGCCACTGAGCCCTACAGGACACCTGTTACACAAGGTCACTCTACCAATTCCAGGAAACAATAACAGCTCTACCTAATACATAGAAACAAACACAGGAAAGCAGCCAAAATGTGGAGACAAAAAAACACACAATAAATGAAAGAAATAGGAGCAGCAAGCTACTGGATACAGAATTCAAAACAATGGTTATAAGATTACTCAAGGTTCTTTTTAAAAACATTTTTGTTGATTAAGTTATTACACATGTGTCCTTATCCCCACATTACCCCAACATTACCCCACCTCATGCCCTCACCCCCCTGTTGTCTATGTCCATTGGTTAGGCCTATATGCTAGCATATATGTCCTTTGGTTGATTTCTCCCCCTTACCCCCACCCTCTCCTACCTTCCCTCTGAGGTTTGAGGTCTGATTGATACTTATCTGTCTCTGGATCTGTTTTTGTTCATCAGTTTATGTTGTTCATTATATTCCATAAATGAGTGAGATCATGTGATATTTATCTTTCTCTGACTGGCTTATTTCACTTAGCATAATGCTCTCCAGTTCCATCCATGCTGTTGCAAATGGTAAGAAGTCCTTCTTTATTTTTTTAAAATAAATCTTTATTGTTCAGATTATTACAGTTGTTCCTCTTTTCCCCCGCATAGCTCCAGTCCACCCAGTTCCCACATCACCCTCTGCCCTTAACCCCCACCCCCACTGTCCTCATCCATAGGTGTACGATTTTTGTCCAGTCTCTTCCCACACCCTCCACACCCCTTTTCTGCCAGAGAATTGTCAGTCCACTCCCTTTCTATGCCCCTGATTCTATTAAATTCACCAGTTTACTCTGTTAATCAGATTTTTTATTCACTTGATTTTTATTTTTTTTTAAATATACTTTATTGATTTTTTACAGAGAGGAAGGGAGAGAGATAGTTAGAAACATCGATGAGAGAGAAACATCGATCAGCTGCCTCCTGCACATCTCCCACTGGGGATGTGCCGGCAACCCAGGTACATGCCCTTGACCGGAATTGAACCTGGGACCTTTCAGTCTGCAGGCTGACGCTCTATCCACTAAGCCAAACCGGTTTCGGCATATTCACTTGATTTTTAGATTCACTTGTTGATAGATATGTATTTGTTGTTCATAATTTTTATCTTTACCTTTTTCTTCTTCTTCCTCTTCTTAAAGAATACCTTTCAGCATTTCATATAATACTGGTTTGGTGGTGATGAACTCCTTTAGCTTCTTCTTATCAACCAAGCTTTTTATCTGACCTTCAATTCTGAATGATAGCTTTGCTGGATAAAGTAATCTTGGTTGTAGGTTCTTGGTATTCATTACTTTGAATATTTCTTACCACTCCCTTCTGGCCTGCATAGTTTCTGTTGAGAAATCAGCTGACAATCATATGGGCACTCTCTTGTAGGTAACTAACTGTTTTTCTCTTGCTGCTTTTAAGAGTCTCTCTTTGTCTTTTGCCCTTGGCATTTTAATTATGATGTGTCTTGGTGTGGTCCTCTTTGGATTCCTTTTGTTTGAGGTTCTCTGTGCTTCCTGGACATGTAAGTCTATTTCTTTCACCAGGTAGGGGAAATTTTCTGTCATTATTTCTTCAGATAGGTTTTCAATATCTTGCTCTCTCTCTTCTTCTGGCACCCCTATAATTTGGATGTTGGTATGCTTGAAGTTGTCCCAGAGGCTCCTTACACTATCTTGGTATTTTTGGATTCTTTTTTCTTTTTTCTTTTCCGGTTGGGTATTTTTTGCTTCTTCATATTTCAAATCTTTGACTTGATTCTTGGGATCCTCTTGTCTGCTGTTGGAACTCTGTATATTATTCTTTATTTCAGTCAGTGTATACTTAATTTTTAATTGGTCCTTTTTCACATCCTCGAGGGTCTCACTAAATTTATCAGCAGTTTCTAGAAAATTCTTGAAAAACCTTATTAGCATGGTTTTAAACTCTATATCCAGTAGTTTGCTTTCCTCCATTTCTGTCATTTGTGACCTGTTTCTTTGTCTCCACATTTTTTATGCTTCCCTATGTTGATAGAGTGGCTTTGTGTGCTAGGTATCCTATAGGGCCCAGTGGCTCAGCCTCCCCTATTACCTGAGGTAGAAACTCTTGGTGCACCCCTCTGTGGGCTGTGTGTGCAGTCTTGTTATAGTTAAGACTTGATTGTTGTTGGTATCACTGGGAGGAATTGACCTCCAGGCCGATTGGCTGTGAGAATCAGCTGTGTCTACAGTGGGAGAACATCTGTACTGAAGACACCCTTATGGGGCAAGACTTGCTTCAGTGGGGCTTTGGTGCTCACTGAGTCTTCCCCCTGAATGTGTCCCTTATGGATCTGAGGAGTTGTAATCTGGATGGTCCCACTCTGACCACTGGGTACACTGGCTCTTGGATCTCTAAGGAGGTGCTAATTTAGCCTCTGCCTGAGGCTACCCAGCAGGAGCTATGGAGAGATCTGCAGATGCCTCTTCCTTGTTTGGGGTTTGGAGGTGCCCAGATGAGGCCCAGCTGTGAAGCAATGCAAGCTGCTGTGGGGCTTTGAGCTTTCTTTTGGATGTTCTGGGTCTCTCTGACCCAGCTTCAGTTTGTTAGGTAATTTTCAGATTGCAAAGGGCCAGCCCATTCATATGCAAAAGCCTCTGCTCACAGCTTGGGTGGGGCGGGGTCTCAGGGGATCAGCAGGGTGGAGCAAACAGCTATGGCTGATCCTCAGTCCTACCCTAAGAGGCCCCGAGTCTCAGTGTCCTGGTAATCGCTACCAGCACTGAGAGAAAGCCGCCCTCGAGTTCCCCCTGATGCCAGACAGTCCATTTTCTCTCCATATGAGTCTGGGTCCCCAAAGACTCGCCCAGAGCTGGAGATCAGAGCAGATGGGAGCTTGAGACTCCCTCCCGATTGAAAAAGACAACCGCGTCCTCAGTTGCCAGCCCTTTCTGTGTGCGCCTCCGTACCTCTGTACTTTACTTCCGCACTTCCTCTGAGTCTCAGTGTGCTTTTCTCTTTCTTCTAGTTGTAGAATTTCCACTCAGCCAGACTTCCTGTGGTTCTGGATGATGTCTGTTTCATCTTTTAGTTGTAGTTTTGAAGTGGTTGTGCAAGGCAGCAATTTCAGGTGTTTACCTATGCTGCCATTTTGGTTTCTCCAGCCAAGAACTCCTTTTTACCGCCATGTAGTATTCCATTGTGTAGATGTACCACTGATTTTTAATCCACTCATCTACTGATGGTCACTTAGGCTGTTTCCAAATCTTAGCTATAGTGAATTGTGCCACTATGAATATAGGAGTGCATATATCCTTTCTGATTGGTGTTTCTAGTTTCTTGGGATATATTCCTAGAAGTGGGATCAATGGGTCAAATGGGAGTTCCATTTTTAGTTTTTTGAGGAAACTCCATACTGTTTTCCACAGTGGCTACACTATTCTGCATTCCCACCAGCAGTGCACGAGGGTTCCTTTTTCTCCACATCCTTGCCAGCACCTGCCGTTTGTTGATTTGTGGATGATAGCCATTCTGACAGGTGTGAGATGGTACCGCATTGTTGTTTTGATTTGCATCTCTCGGATGATTAGTGACTTTAAACATGTTTTCATATGTCTTTTGGCTTTTCTTCTGTCTTCTTTCAAAAAGTACCTATTTAGGTCCGTTGCCCTTTTTTTGATTTGGTTGTTTATCTTCTTTTTGTTAAGTTGTATGAGTTTCCTGTAAATGTTGGAGATTAAACCCTTATCAGAAATATCATTGGAAAATATGTTCTCCCATGCAGTGGGTTTTCTTGTTGTTTTGTTGATGGTTTCCTTTGCTGTGCAAAAGCTTTTTATTTTGATGTACTCCCATTTGCTTATTTTCTCCTTAGTTTCCATTGCCCTAGGAGCTGTATCAGTGAAGAAATTTCTTCGACATATGTCTGAGATTTTGCTGCCTATGGATTCCTCTAGTATTTTTATGGTTTCCCATCTTATGTTTAAGTCCTTTATCCTTTTTGAGTTTATTTTTGTGTATGGTGTCAGTTGGGGGTCTAGTTTCATTTTTTTGCATGTATCTGTCCAATTTTCCAAACATGATTTATTGAAGAGACTGTCTTGACTCCATTGTATGTTCATGCCTCCTTTGTCAAATATTGAGCATAGTGGTTTGGGTCGACTTCTGGGTTCTTTATTCTATTCCATTGAACTATATGTCTGTTCTTGTGCCAGTATCAGTCAGTTTTGAGAACAGTGTCTTTGTAATACAGCTTGATATCTGGTATTGAGATCCCACCTACTTTGTTCTTCTTTCTGAGGATTGCTGCAGCTATTTGGGGTCTTTTTTTATTCCAGATGAATTTTTGGAAAGTTTGTTCTAGGTCTGTGAAATATGCCGTTGGTATTTTAATGGGGACTGCATTGAATCTATAGATTGCTTTGGGTCAAGGTTCTTAATGAGAGCTTCAAGGGACTTAATGAGAGCCTCAAGGAACTTATTGAGACTTTCAAGGATCTTAGTGAGAATGTCAAAGACATAAAAAAGACTGATCAGAAATTAAGCATACACTAAGTGAAATAAAGAATAATTTACAGGAATTCAATAGTAGAGTAGAGGATTCATAGAATAAAATCAAGGATTTGGAATATGAGGAAGCAAAAAACAACCAATCAGAAGAGCAAAAATAAAGAATCCAAAAATATGAAGATAGTATAAGGAGCCTCTGGAACAACTTCAAGCATACCAACATTTGCATTATGGGGGTGCCAAAAGGAGAAGGGAGAGAGCAAGATATTGAAAACCTATTTGAAGAAATAACGACAGAAAACTTCCCTTACCTGGTGTAAGAAATAGATTTACAAGTCCAGGAAGCACCGAGAGTCCCAAACAAAAGGCTCACACCAAGACACAACATAATTAAAATGCCAAGGGTTAAAGGCAGAGAATTTAATAGCAGCAAGAGAAGAGCAGTTAGTTACCTACAAGGGAGCACCCATACAACTGTCAGTTGATTTCTCAACAGAAGCTTTGCAGGCTAGAAGGGAGTAGCAAGAAATATTCAAAGTGGGGTGGGCTATGCATATATCTTCTTTGGCTAATATCTTAACCCTCTTTCATCCAGTCTTCCCTACCCTCTACCCTCTGACAGCTGTCAGTCTGTTCCTTTGGTTTTATTTTGTTCCTCTGTTTATTTTGTTCATTGATTCCACATATGCATGAGATCTTGTGATACTTGTCTTTCTCTGACTGGCTTATTTCACTTAGTATAATACTCTCTAGGTCCCTCCATGCTGTCTCAAAGGGTAAGAGAGCCTTCTTTTTTATAACTGCATAATATTCCATTGTGGAACTGTATCACATCTCAACTAACACCATACACAAGAATAAACTCAAAATGGATAAAATACTTTTAAAAATTCTTTTTAAAAAGCTGTGGTACATTTACACAATGGATTACTACTCAGCTGTAAAAAAGAAGGAAATCTTGTTTTTTTTGTGACAGTATGATGGACCTTATAATAAGTAAAATAGCCAGTCAGAAAATGACAAGTGCCATATGATTTCACTCATATGTGGAATCTAATTAACAAATTCAACTAACAAGTAAAATAGAGACAGACTCATAAATAGAGAGCAGGCTGACAGCTCTTGGGGTGTGTTGTGGCAGGGGGCATGGAAAGATTGAGCATAAAAGGAAAAAAAGAGAAATCTCATGGAAATGGACAACAGTGTGGTGATGGCAGGGGATGAGATGGGTGGGTGGAGGTGGAAGAGGATATAAGGGGGATCAACGGTGATGGAAAAAAATATATTAGAATTTTGTAAACTTTAATACAATTATATTTTATTATATAATATTATTATGATCAATAGAATCCAAATCATGTAAAAATCTCAATTATAACAAAATTGGGTTTACTAACATGAGGACAAGAATAATAAAGTTTATGGAATAAATAAGTTTAAAAAAGATCCCTTTCAGACCTAAAACAAAATAAATTTAGATTATTTGTATGTTTATAATAATTATTTTTTAATCCAAAGCTAAGAAACAAACATTTTTATTTTTAAATATGGAAGGGACTAAATCATCAAATTAAAGTATCTTTTTAACCACTGAAGATACCAAGACACAGATTGGTTAAAGAACTCTCTTGGAATGTCAGTTAATTGGCAACAGGACTAGGACTGAAGCTCAGGGCTCCACATGGCTATTTTCATTGTCCAAAACAGCTTCCCCCATGTCTAATAGAATCATTCCCAGGCACCAGGGCTGACAAAAATCCCTTGGGATGACAACAGGGATATAACTCATATGCTGACATGGTTTTGTTGGCCTGGAAAATGAGTCAAATTTTTGGATGTGGTCCCTGACATATGCATGTCTGACATAATACTATAGGCATCCCAAAGTTGGTCAAGGATATCTTAAAGCTCAATTTTGGGGCTTTGTTTTCTAACAACTGGTGGAAAAGGTGCCTTTGGCAACTACTGCTAGCCTATTGACTTCCCCTTTTGTGTGACAGGAATCCCACCACTCAGAAATACCACCATTCTCATTCTGATTTAAAACAATGGCTTTAACTATTTTTTCTCATCAGTCTTTTATCTCTATAACCTCTGAGCTTATGCCATATTTCACCTAAATCCATCACGTATGGTAGAAGATATGTTCAACTGAAAACTTTTATCAGCCAACATAAAATAAAAAGGGATCTTGGTATGGTTAAACAATCCTCTTAGGAAGAGTTGAAATGCATGCCTGACTTTGACTATACCATCTTCTTAGGGAAGACCTTCCTTATTGTCTAGCAAGCAAGCTAAAAAGCAAGAGTGTTTTGCCAAGTCTCCCCCCTCCTTTTTTTGCCTGGGCCTGCAGGCTCATTTGCCCCTCATCACACAAGGTCTGAGGTTTTGAGAATAAGGACACCATTATGTGGGGTTATCATTCTTCCTTAGTGGAAACAACACTGCCCTTTGTAAGCTCCCAGAGAACTTCAAAGGGTGTGGCTATCTTTCTGTGCTCCAAGGGGAGCCTCCTCGGGAAACACTGTTCACAGTGCCATTCTAGTACAAGAATCTTCTTCAGCTGATAGTGAGTTAAAGCAGCAATTTTAAGGTGACCTCCCCCCCCCTTGGTGTTTTGTCTCCCTTAGAAGCAAGATTGTATGTTTTAAACCCCCTCAAAAAACACTTGTTTGCCAACTTTTGTGCCCCTCATCAGTGTTCCCACTCAAGCCTGGCTGTCTGCCCAGTTCTGAATCTTGTCTTACCTACTGCCTGGCATTTACTTCACAACAGCTGGCCCAGGGATCTCAAGTACTTAGCCTCAGCTGCCAGATTAGGGAAGGAAAGGCCCCTGTAGTTGAGCCTGTGACAAAGACAGCATTTGTTCCCACACTAGCATCTCAATGTCAACAGCACTGACAGGCTCCAAAGGGGATCATGCCCAGTCACTGCCCACTTGGTGATAACTCCACAAGCCCAAGGATATTCATACATAGTTTCTATATCTGCTTTTACTCTCCCAATAATGCTGTGAGGTGACTAGGAACCAGTAATAGGATTCCCATTTTACTGTGGAGAAAGGCAAACACCCAGCTCTAGGCATCTGCTCAAGATGAATAATAATCAATATGAATAATAATCATATTGTCCAAAACAGGAATCAGGATACATAAGTCAGGTCTGACAAACGTTTGTTTCTGTGCTTTGCCAATTTGTCTATGTGAAATGTGCTATACCCTGGCTTGTTCATCACTGAGTGACAATGGTGGTGACACCCAAATTGATAGATGATGAGAAGGAGGTTAGCACGAGGGTAAGGGATGGCTCAATACACTGTAGGGGCATGGTACAGAGAAACAAGATCAGATCTCCCAGGGGGATGGGTGGCATTCTTCTCTTCCTTACATCAATAAATGTTGACTGTGCCAGGCACTGGGCTGACAGAAATGACTCACATATGCCCTTGAACTCAAGGTGTTCACAGATGGATGAGGGTATCATTAGTCTCATTGGTGACTGAGTGCTATAACAATCAGTCCCACTTGAGACTTGAGGAGGTTCATGCTCATCCTTGGGTTTTCAATAGAAAATGGTGTTTGTAAGTAGGTGGGATCTCAATACCAGATATCAAGTTGTATTACAAAGCCACTGTTCTCAAATCTGCCTGGTACTGGCACAAGAATAGGCATATAGATCAATGGAATAGAATAGAGAGCCCAGAAATCGGCCCGAACCAATATGCTCAATTAATATTTGACAAAGGAGGCAAGAACATACAATGGAGCCAAGATAGTCTCTTCAATAAATGGTGTTGGGAAAATTGGACAGATATATGCAAGAAAATGAAACTAGACCACCAACTTACATCATACACAAAAATAAACTCAAAATGGATAAAGGACTTAAATGTACGACAGGAAACCATAAAAATTCTAGAAGAATTCAAAGGCAACAAAATCTCAGACATATGCCGAAGCAATTTCTTCACTGATACAGCTCCTAGGGCACTTGAAACTAAAGAGAAAATGAACAAATGGGACTACATCAAAATAAAAAGCTTCTGCACAGCAAAAGAAACCATCAACAAAACAATGAGAAAACCCACTGTGTGGGAAAACATATTTGCCAATGTCATATCTGCTAAGGGCCTAATCTCCAAAATTTATAGGGAACTCATACAACTCAACAAAAGGAAGATAAACAATCCAATCAAAAAATGGGCAAAGGACCTAAATAGACACCTTTCAAAAGAGGACATTCAGAAAGCCAAGAGACATATGAAAACATGCTCAAAGTCACTAATCATCCAAGAGATGCAAATCAAAACAACAATGAGGTACCATCTCACACCTGTCAGACTGGCTATCATCAACAAATCAACAAACGACAAGTGCTGGAGAGGATGTGGAGAAAAAGGAACACTTGTGCACTGCTGGTGGGAATGCAGACTGGTGCAGCCACTATGGAAGACAGTATGGAGTTTCCTTAAAAAACTGAAAATGGAACTCCCATTTGACCCTGTGATCCCACTTCTAGGAATATATCCCAAGAAACCAGAAACACCAGTCAGAAAGGATATATGCACCCCTATGTTCATAGCACAATTCACCATAGCTAAGATCTGGAAACAGCCTAAGTGCCCATCAGTAGATGAATGGATTAGAAAACTGTGGTACATCTACATGATGGAATACTATGCTGCTCTAAAAAGGAAGGAACTCTTACCATTTGCAACGTCATGGATGGAACTGGAGACCATTATGCTAAGTGAAATAAGCCAGTCAATGAAGGAAAAATACCACATGATCTCACTCATTCATGGATAATAGAGACCATTATAAACTTTTGAACAATAATAGATACAGAGGCAGAGCTGCCTCAAACAGATTGTCAAACTGCAGCGGGAAGGCCGGGGAGGGTTGGGGGGCAGGAGGTAGGGGGGTAAGAGATCAACTAAAGGACTTGTATGCATGCATATAAGCATAGCCAGTGGACATAAGACATTGGGGGATAGGGGAGGCTAGGGGACTGTCTAGAGCGGGGGGATAAAATGGACACATATGTAATACCCTTTGTAATACTTTAAGCAATAAATTTAAAAAAAAAGAAAAAAAAGAAATACTCTCTATCTCCTCTATGGGAAAACACATACCAACAACTATTTGTAAGAGAGCTGTGAATGTACAAAGTGTTATAGAATTACATTGATATGTATGCATAGAAAGAACACACAACAATTTGTCAGTTGGTATGTGGTTGGTGGGAGTTTATTATTTTTCTTTTTGCTTAGCTCTACTTTAACACTTTTTTGTCAATAAAAATGTGTTATTTTTGTTGTTAAAAAAATGGTGTTTGTGTATTTTCTGTAACTGTACTGATGGGTATGCATGGAATAACTCACTTTGATTCTCCTCCTTGAGAGTAAGATCCATTTTGTCACTAATCTGCTCAGACTACTTATGTTTGAAAATACAGCTTCAAATGCTTATGTTTTGGTTGTTGGGTTTTTCTTTTCAATAATGAAAGTGGTGCCATTCTCTGATTTCTAAATAACTTGAACACAGAACTACTATAGGACACAGCAACTCTAGTCTTAGGTATAGACCCAAGAGAATTAAAAAAAAGGTGTTCAAACAAAAGCTTGTACATGAATGTTCATAACAGCACCATCCACAACAGCTAAAAAGTAGAAACAACCCAAATGTCCAGCAACTGATGAATGAATAAAAAAGTGGTATATTCATGCAATGGAATATTATTCAGTTATAAAAAGGAATAAAGTACTGATATGTGCTGTAATATGAATGAACCTTGAAAACATGCTAAGTGAAAGAAGCTAGACACAAAAGGCAAATAATACATGATCCAAGTTATATGAAATATCCAGAATATATAAATCCACAGAGCCAGAAAGTACATTAGTGGTCACATAAGGCTGGGGAAAAGAAGAATGGGGAGTAACTACTTAATGGGTAGAGAATTTCCTTTAGGGGTAATGAAAATATTCTGGCATTAGATAGTGGTAATGGCTGCACAACATTGTGATGTGGTTTATGGCTTTGAATTTTATAATTTAAAATGGTTAAAATGGTAAATTTTGTTATGTGTATTTTACCACAATAAAACAAGATGTGGTGTCATTCTTTCTGTTGGCAATGTCATTGTCATCCCCCACCATGTCTGTTATAACATGCACGTGTGTGTACACACACATAGACATGCAAACCTTTCGCCTGTATAACTCCTACGTATCCATCATGACTCATCTTCCTCAGGGAAGCCATTTTACTCTCTTTCTCCAGATTATAATAGTCTATTATATCCATTCATAGCTCCATGCACTTCTTTCACTAGCAGTACATAACAATTGGAATTCAGTCATTATTTATAAGATTATTTGTTCATTGCTTGACTATAAGCTACATGAAGGCAGGGATCATGTCTGCCTTGGTCACTGTCTAAAAGTGATCCTGGCACCATAGCAGGCGCTCAATAATTATTTGTGTAGTCTTTTTAAAAGAATAAATAAAATATATTTTCTAATGCTATAACGAGAGCTATCTGAGAAGCATAAATCATTCTTTTAACACTTTCAAAATGTAGGTCATCAGTTGAAGGAGATGGCCAGAGGAAAGAGAGGAAGAGGAAGCTCTCTGGTATCTCTTCTTATAAGGCCACTAATCCTATCATGGGGGCCCACCCTTTTGACCTCATCTAAATATAATTTCCTCTCAAAGGCCCAGTCTCCAAATATCATCACATTTGGGATTAGGGCTTCAACATGTAGATTTGAGGAGGACACAATTCAGTGCATAGTAACCAGTATGCATCAGTAGACATTGTGCATCAATGGAAAAGATAATATTTGTGCGCAGCATATTAGTGTTGACGTTTTCACTATATCTTGCTTCCCCTCAAACCACCAAAGATGTCTGTTCATCTTTGGTTCCTACACTCCCTAAAATCTCTTCTCTGCCATGGTTTTCCTTGGGTTCCACTATCATCTCAAAACTTCCAGGAAACTAGAGAACAATTTTTCTTGGCCCCTCATTTATACTAGCAACATTAGGTCCTTCCCAGGAACACCTGCCAACATCACGGGTCACTCTCACTACATTTGCCATTTCCTCTGCCCAGCCCACATACTAGTACTCACTGCTTGTTTGTACCTACATAAACAAGACATAGGAACTTTGCATTAGATGACACAGCAACCCATGTACATTCCACAACTTCAAAGCTGGTTGGAGGTGGCAGACTAGGGTGCCACCAGGTAGAAGAGTATCAGGCTAGAGTTTTTGGCCTGATATGATTGCAACAACCAGTAATCCTGGCCTCATATAAACACAACTTATTTGAAATAATTCACATTAAGATGCCTGACACATTTTAAGCACTCAACAAATGTTAATTATTAAACTTTTATAATAAAGGTATTTTATACATACATTAAAATCTTGTTCTTGAATAATATTTAGGCATATAGGAAAGTTGTTAAATATATTGTTATTGTATAACAGTAAATTATTAAGTGAAAGGAGGAGATTATAAAAAAGGGACATTTGTAATACTTTCAACAATAAAGTATTTTAAAAAAGAAATAAACCTTAGTCAAACACCCCCACCCCTACCCCCCCAAAAAAGAAAAAAAAAGTAGATTACAAAGAAAGTGTATACTATTGCCCCATTTTTCAATAAAAAGATATCATCTGTGCCCTAGCTGGTTTGACTCAGTGGACAGAGCATTGGCCTACGGACTGAATGGTCCCAGGTTCAATTCCAGTCAAGAGCACATGCTCGGGTTGCAGGCTTGATCCCCAGTAGGGGTCATGCAGGAAGCAGCCAATCAATGATTCTCTCTCATCATTGATGTTTCTACCTCTCTCTCACTTTCCTTTCCTCTCTGAAATCAATAAAAATATATTTTAAAAAAGATAGCCTATTTAATAAAGACAGAATATGCTAATTGACTGTCACTTTGTGGCAAAGATGGTGGAGCCCACAGCCAATAAGGAGGGAATATGCAAATGGATGCAACAAAGATGGCGGCAGCTGGGCTGGTTGGCAAGCATTCCACCCTGTTCCGGGCCCCTGGGCAGGCTGTGCGCACAGGCGTGGAGCAGCCAGGGCAGGGCGGGACATTTGCTATGGGCGGGGAGGGGGTGGAGGGAGCTACAGGAGGGTGGCAGGGACAGAGCGAAGGAGGAAGGCAGCTCTGGCCTGGAGCAAAGTTGGAAGGTGGCGGCCAGAGCGAAGGCCTGGGTCTTGGGTGCTAGAGGGAAGCAGGTGTCGGCAGCCAGGGGAAGGAAGGCCTATTCTTGCATGAATCTTCATGCATCAGGCCTCTAGTTGTATAATAATTTAGAGCTCAGAATCTGAAGGTAGATCTCTTTTTAAATCTGTGTGTTGTCACTTATTAGCTATAATGAAATAGAGGATGTTAAACTCTGAAGGGGCAATATATATATGTTAGTGACCCGGTGCATAGATTCATGCACATTGAAAGAAAATTAATTAGAAGGTGGCTGCAGGCGAGGCTGGGCAAGATGGGCTGGACATGCCCCAGAGCCAACCTCCTGGGGTCCCTCCCCGGCCAGCTGCACCTGGGGTGGCACCATTGCTTGAAGGGCTTCTGCGGAGTGAGCAAAGTCCCTATGGCAGGTGAGGTCCCTCAGCCTGGCCTGAGGGATGGGGCGGAAACCAGCTCTCTGACATCCCCCAAGGGGTCCCAGAGTGCGAGAGGGCACTCTGAAAAGTTGCTGTCCTACAGGGTGTGCAATGCAAATGCAAGTGTGCAGTAAACCAGATTTGGTGCCGACAGTGCCCCAGCAACAACATAGCTCACTGCCAAAGGTGGAATCGGAGGGCCAGTGAGGAATCGGGCTCCCTCCTCTCTGGTTTCGGGCTGTGTCATCCGAGAACCACTACTGCCAAGTCATTGCAGCTCGGCAGCTCCTGTGTTGAGTGTCTGCCCCCTGGTGGTCAGTGTGTGTCATAGTGACTGGTTGGACGGTCACAACACTCTTAGCATAATATATATATATATAGCGTTTCTCCTTTCTTAGCTTCTATCCAAGAAGGTTTCAAAAATATCAGGATCTTAGTTTAGCCTGTTGCCCCCAAACACAACTGCACAGGACCCCTCAAGGTCATAGGCTCAGATATAAGCTAAGGATTTACCATGTAGATGGACAAGCAGAAGTCACACAGATGGAACAATCAGTTTTAGTGGGAACCAGTGAATAGTTCTCAGACATGTATATAAGGAAATAGATCTATATAGAAACATACACAAGGAAATACACAATCTCTACATAATCTTCTCTAAGCCCTGAAACCATAGGGCTCTATTCATCCAGTAAAGGCAATTCAAACACAACAAAGTCATTTTTATACTCTTTTAAAGTTTGTGAAAACAAGATCCTCTTCTTCCGGCAAGCACTGATGTATGGTACCTTCACTGAGCCTATGCTGAATCCAACCTTTGTTGGCTACCTTTGTTGACCCCTGTGGGGGTGGGAGTGGTCTGGCCATCCCATTCGCAGACTGGGGTATATGGGAATAAAGCCATACTTGAGCCTCTCAGAAACTCGTAGCTGGTAGAAATGGTGCTTCAGAGTCTCAGCTAATGATTGATCACACTAACCTCCCCCCAGGGGATGTCCTGAACAGTAGTGAAGAACCACTTCACAGCACTGGGTTTTCTCCCCCAAAGGAAATGCTCAAATCTGAGAAAAAAATGATCAGGACAACCCAGGAAACTGAATCCTGAGACCCCTTTGCAGATCTCTTCTTCTGTATCTCCCATGCTGAAATGTCAACAAAATTAGTTTTACCACTAGACCAAATCCATGACCAATATGTACAGGCTGAGAGAGGTATTTTTATACCTGAGAAGCTTCACAAGCCCTGTTACATTAAGTAGAACCCTTGAGCAGGGGCTGAGAAAGGGGTCCCAGGCAGGGTACTAACCCGCACAAAAACATAGGGGAGGTTCTAAGTAAAAAACACAGGGAAATTTCTAAGTCAAAGAGCACTCTGTGCATCCTTCAGTAAAGAACCATTTTGCAACACAAAGATGAATCACTTCTCAGTTTCACTTCATTCCAGTTAGTTTGTCTGGTTGCCTTAAAACAGGCAACATGCTTCTGTATGAAAGAGGTATTGCTCATGCTGGAGAAATACCAGTTTCCTCCTTACAAAGAGAAAAATCTTTATGTTACTCTAGGCAGAGGCTCCAGAGACCATCAAACTCTCTGCTGTCATCCCCTCTTTTTTTTCCCCACGGCCTCATCTTAGCCCAGACTCTGACCATTTCAGTCTGGATTCTTATTCCCAGCTCCCAACTAGACTCTCTGACTTCATTCCCTTTTCTTGCCCATCTATTGCCACATTCAGCTGCTCACTGACTACCACATTAAGTCCAGTCCCCGTCCCGTTTTGTTTGGGCAACTGGGGCTCCCATAACCTCTTTAACCAAAATCCCCGCTACTTTCCAAAAATCCCCTCCACACTTCCCTGTTAACCATTGTGTAAGCTCCTCTATTCCATAGCATGTTCTTTCCAGCCTCTCTGCTTTTGCTTATTCTGCTACACTTTCCTTCTTCCTTCTGCCTCTCTAAACCCCACAAAGCCCCACCCCCTTTAGGAAGACTTTCTTGTGTCCTACAACTAACTTATGCCTTCCCTTCTCTAAAGTCTTTCAGCCCTCAACTGTACCAGACCACCCAGTGTATAATTATACTGTATTGTGATTTTTTACTTTCATGGAATTCTTAACACCCCAACCTGACTATGTAAGTCTTTCCTCCTGTTTTTGCAAAACACTGAATTTTTACCAAGTCCTCAAAATCCCAGACCTGCTTATATCATTGCTGCAATAAATGGCTTCTCCAATTTCTGTCCTGCTGACCTCATCTGGATGTTTTCAGGCTCAGATAGGAACAGGTGTGAAAAAGCCCTTTGGAGACACTATTATTGTTGCTGGGCCAAAGCACCAACTGAAGGTTCAGAACTGATTTGATTGCACTAGTTGTTCTGGCCTCCTGTAAACATAGCCCAAATCCTTACATAGAACTGCTTAGTTCAATAATTAAACATAGTTTAAGGGCTCCTTAACAGCTTTTAGCAGAGGACAAGTGTCAAACAGGCCAAAGCCCATGTTTTGACAAAATGATCAAGGTCCAATTGATTTTGTTCCCATGCCCATGAATGGGTCATTGAGCATTGCTCTAGGCAGCAAGGTGGCTCCTAGACAGAGCTATCCATGTCCTCAACAAAGAGCTTTGTATTTTATGAAGGACTTGGCCACCTGGCACAGATACTGTTGGCATTGATATTTATTGAGCACTTACTATGTGTCAAGCACATTATAGCCCTTATCTCACTTATAATCTTCACAAAACCCCTGTTGCTATACTCATGTATCAGATGAGGAAACCGAGGCCCATGATGACAGAGCTGTCTGCCTCCAAAGCTCATGCCATGCAACAAATATGTCTACCTTATACATTGTACTCTGGGGTTGAGAACTGAGGATAAGGACTTGGAAATTTTATCAAATACCTTATTCCAGTCTACAACAATCATCACTCAAATCCTACTGGTGTAGCAATTAACCTGTAAATAGGGCAGGAAGAAAATCAAAGCTTGGCATCAAGTCCCCATGGGAACCCATCCTTCAGAGGCAGCAGAAGGGAAGAGAACTAGACCATGGCAATTGAGACAAAGCTACCTTCTTAATAAATTGCAGTTGAAGTTGTATATTGTGAGATTCATGAACACAATTATAGTTCCCCCTTTCTCTAAGCAACTAGTTTTTGACCTTTGCAAATCTGAGGAAAGTTGAACTCTCTTCTCATGAAAATGTATAAATGCAAACACACAATTTTGCACATTGTTTCAGAAAAATTCACAGAGCTTTCTGTATCTCAGCCAAGAACTACAGACCCCAGATTGAAAACTCCTGCTTTAAGCAACTCTAATTCTATGTTTTCAAAGTGATAAATTAGGGAACAATCATTCCTTTAGATAACAAGCAAACTTAGGGCAAAAAAAGATTTGCTTTATGAAAATTGTTTTCATATAACTTTTACAGAGCATGCCTAATTGCCTGTGGGAGGTGCATTTGCAATTGTGCCCCATGCAGTCAGAAATGATGATGGCACAGATTATCATCATAACTCACCACAATACAGAGCAAGAAACTACACATGGAATGGTAGTAAGTTGGGTCTTGTTTTGCCACTGGAAGATGGGCAGCTGCTCAGCAAATGGGAGTGGCTTCACTGGATGGGGATTGGATTATAGTCAAAAGGGTCTAAGAACTATGTAAACCTGTAGAAGATTCATACCACAAGTCCACTCCTCCTAAGCAGCTCATGTGTTCATGAGAGGCCAGGTACCTGATGGGGGCAGACTAAGCATATATTGGCTTGCTCACCTGAATCTATAGTCAACCTCCTTATACTCGCCCACGTTAATCCAAATAGCAGCTATTAATTCTCTGCCAACCACAGGCCCCATTGTTCTTTTACAAAAATATTAGATAATCCCAACCCAAGTCATTCCAAGGCCATTTCCCCCTGGCATCTTGTGTTTTGAATAGACAAGGTCTTTCTGTAATCTTCAATATCATTGTTAGTCATAGCCTGCTATTTCTTCTTCTGAACCCACTTCCAATGTTTGAGCCCTCATACAAAGGTTGCAAAGCATAGATCTGATGCAATAATCCTATAGCAGTGGTCGTCAAACTGTGGCTCGTGAGCCACATGCGGCTCTTCGGCCCCTTGAGTGTGGCTTTTCCATAAAATACCGACTTCTGCGCATGGGCCACGAAGTTTCAATCACACTGTATCGCACGTGGTATTTTGTGGAAGAGCCACACTCAAGGGGCCAAAGAGCCGCATGTGGCTTGCGAGCCGCAGTTTGCCGACCACTGTCCTATAGCACTTCCTTTTTTGAAAAACTGTTTGATTTGAAAATAAGAGTTTGTGTAGTGTATTTGAAGGAGCACTGGATCTGCAGTTCTAGTTCCTTCATATAGTTCCTCCTCACCTCGTTAAGCCTCACTTCTTTCTATGAGAGATAACAATCCGTACTCTGCTTATCTCACAAGCATCTTGTAATATTCAAATAAGATAGCAAGTGCATAAATTGTTTACTAAAAGTATTAGACAAACAGAAGATTTCATAACCATTATTTCATTTGTTTCAAACCAGCTCTATGAACTACACAAATTCTTATTGTTCTGCCATTCACTTGCTCCCTTGCTTGAATTTTCTTTCTCATTCAGAAAACATTTATTGAGATCATATTATTACAATGAACTACATGTAGTTCAAGTGAGTGCTTACAAAATAAAAAACAGACTTAGAAAAATAAAATAACACTTTCAAACTCACACTGCTAGGTGGCAAAGAAGTGAAAAACTTTCCCTTTCCACTCTTTCTCCTCCCCCTAGGCCAGATACATTACCTACCTCAGAACATTCTCCCTATTGGAATAAAAAAATTGTTACTCACTTATGAAAAACAAATCCTCGACCCTCTTTGAGACCTCACAGGCAGTTGGTCCTGTTTTCTCCTGTGAACACATAAGTGGGAATGGGAAGGGGATAGAGAGAAGATGAGGCAGGCTTCTCAGACTTGACTCCTCTATGTCTGAACTGCTCAAGTTGTATATGGCTTTCAGAAGATGGCTGAATACATTTACTTTCCTTCTTTCCCCACACCCCCTTTTCTAAATTGCAAGTTGTAAAAATGTGTCACCCCCAAATGCACCAGGTGTCTCCAACTTTCTAATTGAGCAAGGCAGACTCCTTCCTAGCCAAGAGCCTTGAAATATTTATCCAAATTTTAGTTTCACTGAATTAATGCCTTAAGCTGGTGAGCAATCCAACTGAAGGTCAATGTTCGTTTCCTAAAGTTGTCCAATGTCTGTGTGGTATTCAGACCTAAAAATGATGACTTTACTCCAGATTGCAAACTCCCCAGAGTGTACTCTGGAGATGGAAGCCAGCCCACATTGTTTTCTGATCAGTCAGCATAAATGATCCTCTCTTTCGAGTTCAAGGTGGGCTCAGAATTAAAGCTGTCTTGAGATAAAGCAGATCAGCCCCCGTCACCCCTGGGGGAAGGCCTCTGAGCTGGGGAATGTGAAAGGCCTCTCTGGTCAGGGGAGACATCTGCTCCCCTTGGCTTTGGGCTATACCAGTTGGCAGACGAAGCTCTCTGTAAATGCTGGCCAGATCAAAATGGTGCCGAGGCAGCCACAGTGTTGTTTAGCAAAAAAGAAAGGAAACATTTGAAAATCCTGTCTTGGTGCTGAGCAGGGACAGCCTGCTGCTTTTCCTCATGGGTCCACAGTGGGCCAGCTCCTAACTGATCAGAATGGTTCCCTGAAACAAATGCATTTGAAAGATATTTTCCATCCCTCCACCCTCCCCTCCCAAGGGAAATTCTTGTGTTTAGTCATCCTTACTACAAGGGCTGAGTCAGCAAACTCTGCTTTAACCACAGCTGCTTTCAAAGGGTAAGCTAAGAAGACCAGTCAGTTGAGTAAGGAAGCTTGGCTAAACCTCTTGTACAACCCGAGCTCCAAAATCAGATGGATAAATTGGAGGAATTTCAAGTTGGACACTGCACAACACCTTTGAGTCCTTCTAAGTGGGTCTCAATTACTCTCTAGTATGTTGGTACTACAGAACATTCCAAGAACTCAAATGGACAACAGTTTGAGTGCCGTGAGAGACCAATATGGTGCAGTGGCATGATCTGTTGGCTTAGGACTTAAAACCTGTCTGCCAATAATTAGCTACATTGTTCCCTCTCTCTGGTTCTTAACATTCTCCTCCTTAAAATCAAGGCCTGGATAAAATGACCTTAAGGACTCTTCCTGCTCTGATGGTCTACGAGACAATCTAAGGCAGATGGCCAGCTATTCTTTTATTCTTTTCCCAATTTATCAAGGAAAGACACTACCTGTTTTGGGAATGTGGCCCAAAATTTTATTCATCTGTGGTAAAAATGTCTTCCCTGAGTCTAAACACAATCTTTTTTCTCTTGCTTGGGCCTCTGTACACATGGAGAACCCCCAGGAAACATTGTTTTCTAAAACTCCTTTGTCAACTCCAAGAGCCTTCAAATCTGAGTTCTGTTAAGTCCTCTACAAGCAAGGGAGACAATTGGTTAGGTTTAAATGACCAAATTTGTCCTGTCATCAGATAGCTTTTCACCCTTTTGGTTGCTATCACTGATGTGTGACCCTAAGAAGACTAAGATTGGGATAAACTAGCTATTAATTGGAAAGTTAGCTCTGTGGAAAGGAGAACGTTACATATTCTAGGTCAGACACCTCACAAAAGTTCTCCTAGATCACAGAGAGTATTGGACACATGAGAAAGAACAGGCTGGGTAACATGACACTCTCACTCCTGGTTACATACCTGGATTTGTGTGCCCAATCATGAAAACAGTTAATATTTACTGAACATTTAATGTGCATGTGCTGGTCATTGTTCTAAGCACTTATTCATTTGACCTCATTTAGTCCTCATAATAGTAAAGTTATTATTCATATTTTACAGATTAGGAAACTGAGGCAATAGAGGTTAATTAGCTTGCTCAAGGTTAAACAGCTAGTAAGCAGGAGAGCTGATATTCTAACCCGGGAATGCTGGTTTAGGAATCTTCTCTGAACTACAGTGAGGCCTTGACTTACGAGTGTCCCAACTAAAGAGTTTTTTGAGATACCAGCTGTCTCTCGGCAGATTTTTTGCATTGAGTTGATAGAGTAATTTGAGTTAACGAGCTCCTTAACGAGCTCTTAACGAGCTCAGTCTCAGAGCTAATTAAACTCGTAAGTCAAGGCCCCATTGTATCATGTTTCTGAGTGGGGCCGCCTCCCTGGGAGGACTGAGATGGTACTGATTCTGGTTTCTGTAAGGGCTGCCTGCACTCCACTTGCCTCATATTCCTGTAACACCTTGTGAGGTGCCACTGACTACCTTGGTTTCTATGGCATTCTGTGCCCCTTCTAAAGAGAAAAAAAGCTTCCTCATGCAGAGCTGCCAATTGCTGACTTTATGACACTGGAAATTTGTCATGTTTTCCTCTTGAAAGGGTATCATAGGGAAAGAACATTATATAAAATGGGTTTCCCCAAATTAAAGAAAGTGTTGGAAACTGGCCACATTCCTCTATGCTAATAAATTCATTGTATTTGTCAAATGTTAAAGTTTGGGGAGAATTTATAGCTTGTCTCATGTTATAGATGAGGACACTAAAGCTGAGAAAGAGAAATTAGATACATGTGGAGTGAGGGTTACAGGGTTTTAAAAACTTGGTAAAGGGATAGAAATTAGAGTTGGCCTAATTTATAATTCCCCTTTTAGCCAACTCTAAGGGAATCAGAAGGAGGAATTCACCCACACCAGAGCCACTTTTTCCTGTGGGCTAGCCCAGATCATTGCATAACAGGGGCTCTATAAGTATGAGTTTCACATGCTGTGAGACACCAAACCAACTACCACATTCAAATGACCAAGATCCATGGCTTAATGGTAATGTCCCTATAACTTTTTTTAAACACCAGACCTGCTTACAAAATGGATCCCACACTAATAATAAAAAATGACTTTGGGCAACACCATTCCTGTGGAAAAGAAGCTGATCAAAAACTTCGGACAGATGACTATGATTCAAAGATTCTTCTGAAAGCATAATATAATGAGAGCTGAATGAAAGCATCTTACTTTTCAATTTTGAATGTGCAGACATTATTGAGATATTTTCAAGCCAAAAGGCATATAAAATATTATTTTAAAATAAATTTATGGTAGTATAAATTTTCACTGATCTCAACGCAAGAGTCAATATGGAAAATCATAAAGAAGGACTGAGGAGTTGTATGTGGTTAAAGCTGCCCAAGAATTTGCCCTAGGGAACAGTATCTTAATGACTGTTTTCAAAGAAATAGTAGATCCCCTCCCATTCCCTAGTGTCAGCCCACAATGTATTTTCCAGTTTCTTCCTCCTAAACTAAAAAAAAGTACCAGAGTTTAAAAATAAATGGTACAGAATTAGAGATCTTGCCTGAATTAAGCAGATACACAGTTAAACCTTATTAAGTGTTATGTCTCCTATGTGCAAATATAGCTAGATTTGCACAGTTTGGTAAAAGCCCTACATCATGTTTTTTGGGTATAGTCTCTTACTGTCTACTAACTTTCCTATGTGGTAAAGTTGGCCATACACCATCTTATAAATAACCAAATGAACCCCCCTTCATTTTATAGGGTGGCTAAAGCCTGATTACCTTTCACAATCAGCCAACCTCTTAATTCATCCCAGGTTGCAGCTGGGCTCTAGGAAAGTGGAGGAGGTTTGATTTAGGAGGGTGGGAGAGGGATGGGGGCATGTATGCACATGTGCATGTCACACACAATTACTGTTGAAGATTTTTTTAAATAGGTAGTCAATAATTTTAAACTAGAAAAAAAACCCTGCTTTTGTAGTGTTAGGAAATGACATTTCATTGCAAAAAAATAAATGATTTGGTCATTACCATTTCATGGTTGCTGGCAACCAACCTCCTCTGCTTTCTAACAATTTCCATTTTAGGCACTGACAGGCCCTTCAAAGTGATTCAGCCAAATATCCACCCAAAGTTACGTATTTGGCAGTTTCATACTGAGAAATCTGGGGCCTCTGGGCAAAAATGTCAGAAAGGGCTCCCTCCTTCTTTGTCAATTGCGAAACAAACAGCTCACCATAAACAGTCACTAGGGGCTCCCTGGGCAGCCATGCTGAAGGAAAGGGAAGGAGCGGAAGTTGTTGGCAGGGCCTGCTTCCTTGGCTCCAGTTCTTGCTCTCACTCTCTGTTGCTGCTTGCACTTTTCCTGAAGGCCAGCACTGCCTCAATAATTAACCCTAACTAAGGTGAGGCACAGCTCTTGGGCAAGTAGGCTGATGGAAAGCATTGGGCAGAAATGAAACTCACAGGGACATGAGTTTCTGAGGCTGTATGGTCTGAGAATATTTTGGAAGCTCACCTTATTGAACTGACTGAACCTATAAGCAGGCTGTCACCATGGGTCTTCATTGGGCAACTTGTCCAGGTTGGTCTCTGGAACTCACTTGTATCTCTGGGTTCCTAAGCAACCACAAGACCTAGAGCACTTTGGTTTGTTCAGTGGGAACCAAAGGTAGAAAAACTCCAGGGCAGTCCCTTGTCTGACCAGCTACTTTAAGAGTCTGATTCCCCAAAGTCCTTTCACACACATTTCTCTCAGCCTTAAAGACTATCCCCCAATTCTGGTTCTTTAAGCAACTGGCCCCCCTCTCTTCATTCAGAACTCACTCTAAATGTCAAGCTACCTGGGCAAGGCCATCCTCACTCCTCAGCCCAGGATCCACTTGTATTTTTTTCTTTCATAGAACTTTTTTTCTCCTCAAAACACTCATTACTATTTGTAAGTATGAATTTATTTGCATGTTTGCTTATTACTCATTTCTCTAATGATATAGTAAACTCCATGAAGGCCGGGGACACTTTTGTTTTGTTCAACACTGTACTCCTAATGCCTATCATAGTGCTTGGCACATAGTAGATTCTCAATCAGTATTTGTTGAGTGATGTTCTGCTTAGTAGTCCATTCTTGGGAAGGGGGAGAAGCATGCTTTAAAAAGTAGGCTTAGTGTCTCCACACACAGGTCTCTCCCTAAAAGCTTCTTGCAGTTTTAACTATTGCAACTTGTCTATATGGGAAAGAAAGCTAGTCCTCAGCTGTCTCATTTTCCTGTCCATTTCCTATTTCTTACCTGGTTTATGATGCCCAGGATCTGGGTGCCAGGGCCAGGCAGCTTTTTCGTCAGACAGTTAATGATGGGGATTTGCCAAACAGAACTGGCTCTTCTAGCAGTGTATTCACATGTCACTTGGGGGGTCATATCAGTAAACTTAATGATTATAATCGAGTTTACCTTCTCTTCCCTTTGGGAGCTATTTTTAAGGAGTTATTTAGATCCCCTGCCTGAAAACATTAGCCAACATTCTCAAAGCTACTAATAAAGTCAAGTTGCTATTATGTCTGAAAATTGCCCTCCATTCAGTTTGCCAGCCTTCCTTCTGGGAGTCTCTCAAAAGGCTGTCTGCTATATTAAATGAGGGCCACTGCCATCCAGCTGCTGAACACCACAGCTGAGTTTCTCTTCCTTTAAAATTAAGGCATGAAGATAGATGAGTTACAGATCTCCAACATTTGAAAATGGTTTCCAAAGGGTTACCATGCCTTCTGTTCCCTTTCTTCCTGTCACTAGCTGTGACAACATGTGTGCTTGTTTGGTTTAGAAAAGTATGGAAGGCCCTGTCTATACTTTATTACACTTTTGAATGGCGACCCATTTATTTCTGCTGTAATATATCCTTCCCTAACACCATCTTAATTTTAAAATATTACTCATCTTAACTATTAAAATCTTCTCAAAAAATCTATCAAAATTTAAAATATGTTTCTTTCAGCCTGAAGTTCCACTGCTTGGAATTGAATAAATATGCAAAGATATCTGTATACCCAGAGTGTTCACTGAATAGTGGTGCTCTCACAGACTAGAAGCCTAAGCAACCAGAAGAAGGGTAAGATGGATCTATCTGTACTGTCAAGAAAAGATCTCCATGATATCCTAAATGAAAAAAGCCAAGTCCAGCACAATAGGATACCATATGTCTTTAGAGTCTGTCAATTCCTCCTTCCAATGATTTCACAAAATTTTTGTTTTTGTCCCCTTTCGTTAGTTCAGCCTCCTAACGGGCTCCCTGGTCCTAGGGTCTCTCTCTCCAGTTAATCTTTCTCACCAACTGGAATGAACATTCTAGAACATCACTTTTGTCAGATACCTTTATTGCCAGAAGGAAAGTCCCAAGTAACCAAGCCATCGCAATTACATAGGCAGGATAATGGAGTGTTTCTGTGCTCTGCAATTAAGGGAGACTTGGATTTGAACGTGGGTTCCACCACTGAATAAACTTAGGGCAAATGACTTAACCTTCCTGAGCCTCAGTTTCTACATCTGAAAAGTAGTCACAGGGTAGTTGTGAGGATAAATGAGAAAGCCATGTAAAGAGCTCAGCATGGTACCTGGTACATAGTAAGAACTCAATAAATGGTAGCTCTTACTGATTTATTATAATTATTATTAAACCAGGAATTGGTTTATTTGAAGTTCTTTGGGAAATGCTTTGTAACTTCATAACACCTTTTGGAAGAAGAAGGTTTGGACATTATCTTCATGCTTATTGGGTATTTAGTATCCACTGTGTACAGTAAGGCTACATTTTATTTGTCTATCTTTTCCTGATATGCATTGCATGACCCTCTCTTATACTCCAAAATCTTAAGGATATGTCTAAGTCCCTTGGATTCATGGCCTTCAGGAGTTTCTCTGTAGACTTTGATCATTGGGCATCCTTTCTATGACTTCATCTTCCCCAACTATTTTTGCTCTTATCTTTCCTGCTTGGCCTTGTAGGGCAGTTTCTCAATGTCCTTGGCCCTTTCCTTGATTCATTAAGACTTTCTTTGTGGCTGCATGTTTTGTGTTTCTCTTCTTTGGGATCAAGTGGACTAACTCTTTAATATAAAAAGGGCTGTTAGCTGGTGCTGTGGAATGAAAGGACATTCTAGTTTTGTTTTTTCTTGTAGAATCCTAATTTTATGCCATTATTGTCAAAGGGCAATAATGTTTTTCTATTCTGATTTCTGCCTCTTTCATTTACTGGGCTCCCAGAGTAGAGCAATGAAAGGCAAGGTTCTTATCTCAGCTCTGCCTGGTGACAAATTCACTTTGTGGCCTTGAACACATCTAAGAGACTCCTGTGTCTCTCTCCTCATTAGTGAAATGAGACTGTTGGATAATAGTTTCTATTCTGTCTTCCTGCTTTGATGTTAAGTTCTTCTATGGTGTGGTCCTGAAGGCAGAGAATATAGCTAAAGCTCTGTCATCATTATATCCACCCCAGTGCCTGGACTGGTTCAAGTTGAAGTTAGCTATTTTGTGGAATAGTTTTGTATATTTCTAAGAGCCCATTTTTGAAAATTCTAATTATATTAAATGTCAAAAAATTAATTTTTTCTTCTCTTCTGGGCTTACCTCAGCACCAGTCTCCAAGCCCCACTATGCTGAAAAGAACCATATATGCTGAGCTCTGGTCACAATTGATGGCAAAGAACTTTTCTTTCACCACTTCCTCCATTCCCAATTATTGCCATCCTCACACGTTTCCATCCCTTGTTTTTTTTCCAGGCAAATGCTGAATGGTTGATTATTTGCACAGATGATTGTAGCATGCCCTTGTGGACTTTGCCTCCAAAGTCTTTTTATTGAGAGTTTTATGTTAAACATACACTAAGTCTCAAACTTGATTTGAACTGGTCCCACATGAAGGCATGGTTTTCAAATCATAACACATGAGGAACATCTGTTCTGCTTATTTGAATTCAAGCAGTATTATTATTATTATTATTATTATTATTATTATTGAAGCTGACTGTTGAGTATCAATATTTGTCTCTTTCAGTTCCATTGAACTTTCCGGAGTGCCACTCCCATTTGTGGATCTTTTAAACATACATCCTGGAGTCCATAAAACAGTGGAACAACTCCCATTTTTCTTTTCATTTCCCCTGGCTTTTGCTGCAGAAATTGGTCGGGCCCCGACTATCTCTTGTACACATGGCTGGAACATGAGAGTCCCCATCAAATGCAGCCAGAGTCAATGTTTAAAAGTCCAGATGTCAGCTGCACAGACTTTGAGGCCATTCCGGACCTTTGTTTGAAACAATCAGATCTTCAGTCCCCAGTGGGCACTGATCCAGGAATTCACTTCCAAACTGGAATTGACTGAGATGACTTACATACCCCTCTGGAGCCTCTAGGTGAGTCATCAAGGAAGATGTCTTTGGACCATAGGTTCTCATTGTTGATGCCAGCACCCACTGGTGTCTGACAATCAGTTATTATTTGTTTCCAATAATCAAATACAAAAAGTTTGTGTATACAATTTATGTAAAATTAATTCAAGGAGATTCAAAGACTTTTCTATTAATAACTATTCTCACTAACATTCCCAGATGCTCTCATGAGCGAGAGAGAAAGGGGTGGAGTTATATTCAGTGCTCTGGGAACTAAAGAAAACTCTTGGTGTACCCAAGGGCATGTGAACATGGGGCACTCATGCCAAGCTTCTACCCCTGGCAACATATGGATATTTTAACAAGGACTTCATGAGATAATTTCCCTGCCTGTGGGGTCTGTCACAGTGGGGATTAAAGGGAAGGCAAGATGGGGCAGGCAGCACATACCAAAAAGGCAGTATGTTGGCTCTAAGTAAGAAGATTGGCTCAAAGTTGGTCTAAGTACATGATAAATAATGGAAGGACTTGAGTTGGAATCTTAACAACTAGTGCAACCTTGGCTAAGTCACCCAATTTCTCTGAGCCTCAGACTACTCACCTTTAAAATGGGGACATTACTATAACCTACTTCAGAGAGTGGTAAGGATTAAACAGGATGGTACAAATAAATCAGCTAACATGTGTCTTGAATGAGCTACATATTCCTAAAAACAGCAGCTGTTGCTACCTGGTGTGTAGCTGAAGTTGAATCCTCTTCCCTATTATGGTGACTAGCACACAGTAGGTACTCAAAAAATGCTGGCTTGATACAAAAGGCCACATATTACATGAGTCCACTTATATGATTTGCCCAGAACAGGTAAATTCATAGAGACAGAAGCAGATTAATTATTTCCAGGAGCTGGGTGTTGGGAGGAATGGGGAATAAGTGCTTAATGGGTATGGGGTTTCCTTTGGGGGTGATAAAAATGTTCCAGAACTAGACAGCGATGATAATTGTGAATGTACTAAATGCCACTAAATTGTGCACTTTAAAATGGTTAAAATGCTCTAAGTTTTGTGTTTATATTTTACAATAAAAAATTCAGAAGCTTGGATTTAGCACTTTCTTCTCTTTTGTGTGTCTCTAGCTCACAAACAGCTCTGAGATAGTGGCCATGGATTGATAATCAGGTACCTTCTACCTCAGGGCAGGCTAGCAGTTAAGGTTATGAGGTGCTCACCCTCTCTAGGCAGATAGCTCACAAAATGGCTGGACCCCACACTCATCTTATTCAAGTTGGTGGTGTGTTGACTCTGTTGGCCTTGCCCCTGACCTGAGCCTATGTAGGAGGTGTAAGAATAGTAGGAAAGGTACTAGCAGGAATGGGAGGATTAGGCTGAGGCCCAGCAGAAATAGTGGTGATTACCAGAGAGGAAGGAGAGTATGGGGATATAGAAGAGGATATAAGGGGAATAAATGGTGATGGGAGGATACTTGACTTGGGGTGGTGAACACACAATATAATATACAGATGAGACTCTTATTTGTAGAATTATACACCTGAAACCTATATAATTTTATTAATGAATGTCACCCCAATACATTCAATTAAAAAAAAAGAAATAATAGTGTCCAACTCAAAGCCAACTGCTTCTCAGTCAGGCCACTCAAAACTGATCAGCCCTGATGGAAGCCATTGACAGCTCTGTTCTTGGAAAACATCAGTGTTCACACTACGGCACAGAGCCTAAGGAGGCTCACGTGATTATTAAGCCCCCAATGTACCCGCCTTGAGCAATCACCCAACACTCTGAATGCCAAGATTCTTGAGTTGCAACCAGGAATGTCTCTGGAGTGAATTAATTTTGGGAGGATTGAGCAACAGGCTTCAATCTGGGGTCTAGAGGGTGACTGGAGCATTTGAGATTTGTTACCCAATAAAAATCCCTGCTAAGGCCCAAGACTGAAATAACTCAGCTGGGCTCTGGACTCAGCAGGGACCATTCATTAGCTAACACTTCTCATCTGTGATAGTTACAGACAGGTTTTTTCATGCCCCCTGAAACGGGCTTCAACGTTGCAGCTGGCAGACAGCTGTGGCCTCACAGTGTTTACATTACCCAGGCTAATACAGTCTGTGCAGGAGACACAGAATGAATCTGATTTAGCTTTTGGAAAATGGGATTTTGAAAAGCTCCGTGGTTTTCTCTCACTCCTCCCTTCCAGAGCTGGAGAAAGACTGAAGTGGAATGAAACAGGCACAGTTAGAAAAAAGGAGACTCTTATTTCTTAGGCTGACACTTTTCTTTGTTTGGGACTTCTTTGTTTGACATTTCCAGGTGGTGGGAACTGAGTTGAGACCATAGGATTAAGATGGCCCAATGTCAGTTCATCACTCTAGAGCCTAGTCTTACTGGTCAGGCACAAGCTCTCTGGGGACTCAGCACAGCTGGCACAGAGACAGCTGGTCAAAGTCCCCTCAGCAATAGCCTAGTGTCTTTCACGTCTAGATGTGAAAACAACAGAAGGGCTAGGGTCCTCATAGACAGCTGGTTCCATGACCAATTGCCACAAAGTGGAAGCAGGGGCTGGCTAATCCTACTTGGGTCTATAGGCCTACCGCACTGTCTTGTGGGGAACCTAACCCAGTTCAGCAGCCATTTAAAAACTTTAAAAGTATGTTTTTATTGATTTTAGAGAGAGGAAGGGAGAGGGAGAGAAAGAAACGTTGATGAGAGAGAAATGTCTATTGGCGCCTCTTGCATGCCCCCTACTGGGGACTGAGCCCACAATCCTGACCAGGAAACTAACCATGACCTCCTGGTTCATAGGTGGACACTCAACCAACTGAGCCACACTGGCTGGGGCCATTTTGTTTTAATTTTCCTAGGGCAATGTTAGTTAAATTTCCCAAGACCTCTCTATCTCTATTCTTCCTTCAAACTGCATCTGACAAGTCCCATTTTTTTTCTGTCACCATTGCTACTGCTTGGAGTCGGGGTCGTATTTCCTCATAGCTGTACCAGGGCAACATCTTTCTAAGTGATCTCCTCTCCCTGCTGTTTTCAAATGGTCCTTCTGAAGATCTAACCTTATATCCCATCACATCCTGTCCCATCTCATCCCATCAATAAACATTTTCTAAGTGCTGGCCATGGGTTAAGCTTTTTTTTAGGCATTAGGGATATACATATCAACCAGACACAAGCTTTTCCCACAAAAAAATCAGTTTGAGGGGAAGAAGAACAAGGGAGCAGAGAAGTATAGGAAAGTGGGACAAGTGCTTTGATAGGGCCCAGGGGATTGTGGGAGCCCAGAACAGAGAACCCAACCCAGTGTTTAGGGAGGGTGAAGAGAAGGCTCCCCTGATGTCGTTTTCATCTGGCCACTCACATCTTCAAAACCCTACATTGCCTCCACAATCTGTTTCCAAGTTTCTTTTTCAACCAAATGTCCCATGACTCCCTTAAAAGAAATCTCTATTCCAGAAAGATTGGTCCCCTGACTGTTATTATACATACATACATAAACTCTCCTACCTTCTCAATTTTGCTCTTGCCCTTTGCCCTTGCCCTTGCCCTTGCCCATGATTCATCTTATTTTGGGGGTATGTGGCTTCTGTTGGATAGGCATCATGTTTTCTCCTTCCCCCCTCTTGTCTTCCTCCAGCTCATGCACAGTGCCTGGTACATAGTGTCTGTTATCCTACTAAGTACATTTTCTTTTCACTATGGTACAAACCTCACTGCCACAAGCAGGATAAATGGGTTTGCTGCTATTAGACAGGGCTACTAGAAAAATCTATGAATGCACTTGAAGGTGTTTGGAAACTGCTACGTTTCAGTCACACTGTCCCCAGCTATGTCCTGCTCTCCTGGAAAGAGAATATTGTCAATAATCAAGTGGAGATTAGCAGTGTCAAGAGCTCTGGTAGGCGTATAGTTGGATATATTTTCCATTCTGATTTAAATATTTAGCCTGATTTGTTTTTGGCTTTATTTATTTTTGTGTTTTGTTTTGTTTTGGTCCCAGGCCTGTTGGTCAGGGCTAATTTGTACAGCTGCTTTTTCGTTCGGTTTCTTCCAAGAAAGCAAGAGGAAATAAGGTTGCCAGCAAATTTGCAGTTACCAAGGTTTTCCTAAGATGAATATTATTTTTCTCTTCTAATACTGCCAAATAGAGTATAAAGAGAAGCATGTGATTATTCCACAAATTTAATTGTACCAGGGGTCAAATCCTGTATTCTGTCCACATCCTGATGTTGTGAGACCTATAATGCAGATTTCCTGACCCACTATTTATTCAACCATATTTCCAATTGTACCATATTTCCAAAATTGTAAATTCACCCTGACTTTGAGCTTTGATTCTCAGACTCAACTCCTCCTGGATTTCAGCAGAAAGGGCCAAAGGGGTTGCCTTGGGTAGGGTAGGGAAAAGGGAGGCAATGGAGAAGCCAGAACAGGAAAATATCAGTGGAGTGGAAGTTGAGAGCACTGGATTCTGGTCTTTGCTCTGCCACTGATTAAATGTGTGACTTGGGCCAGTCACTTCCTCTTTCTGAGCATCTCCACAGGGAGGATTGGAATGGATATGCTCTAAGGCAGTGGTTCTCAACCTTGGCTGCACATTAGAATCACCTGGGAATCTTTTTAAAATCCTGATTTCTGGGCCTCATCCCGGAAATTCTGTTTCTTTGTTATGGGATGGGGCCACATTAGTAAAAAAGAAACAGAATTTCCGGAGGATGAGGCCCAGAAATCAGGATTTTAAAAAGATTCCCAGGTGATTTTAATGTGCAGCCAAGGTTGAGAACCACTGCTCTAAGGCCTTTTCTGGTCAAATATTATTAGGCTCTGAGACTTTGTATTGGATGTGTCTATAAAGGCTAATCAACAAAATGCAGAAGGCTTGTGGGTATTAAAGAGGCTTTCCCCTCTGGTCTGCCGTAAGGAAGTACTTGTTCAAGTTGGTACTTGTTTGTGCTAAAGCCTGAGAAAAATGGCCTGGAAGACAGCATCCATGTCCTTACTAAAGGAACACAAGTCAAGCCTGAATAGGTGGTACTGAGTCCTGCTTAGGTCTGGAGGCTACTTTTTTAACAGCTTTATTGAGATATTATTCCTATACCATACATTCATCCAGACACAATACAGAGGTGGGCAAAAGTAGATTTACAATTGTGAGTACATGAAACAGAGTTTATTCTTGTATTATTAGGTATTAATTATTGCCTTATTTCCATATGAACAACTGTAAACTTACTTTGCCCTCTATGTATATAATTAGTGGTTTTTAGTATATTCATAGAGTTATGTAACCATTACTACAATCAATTTTAGAACATTTTCATCACCCCCCAAAATACCCTGTACCCTTTAGCTGTCACATCCCCACCCCCAATTCCCCACCTCTCCCAGTCTTAGACAACTGATAACATTTCTATTTCTATGGATTTGCCTGTTATGGGCATTTTATAAAAATGGAACCATATGATGTAGTCTTTTGTAACTGGTTTCTTTCACTTAGCGCAGTGGTCGGCAAACTCATTAGTCAACAGAGCCAAATATCAACAGTACAACGATTGAAATTTCTTTTGAGAGCCAAATTTTTTAAACTTAAACTATATAGATAGGTACATTGTTATTAACTTAATTAGGGTACTCCTAAGGCTTAGGAAGAGCCACACTCAAGGGGCCAAAGAGCCGCATGTGGCTCACGAGCTGCAGTTTGCAGACCACGGACTTAGCATAATGTGTTTAAAGTACATCTGTGTTGTAGCATGCATCAGTTTTTCGTTCCTTTTATGGCTCAGTAAGATTCCATTGTATAGATATGCCACATTTGTTTATCCATTCATCAGCTGATGGATATTTGAGTGGTTTCCACTTTTTGCCTATTATGAATAGTGCTATTGAACATTCATGTACATGTTTTTTGTGTGGACATTTGTCTTCAGTTCTCTTGGGTATATACTTAGGAGTAGAGCTTCTAGGTTATATGGTTACTCTGTAGGACTTCCAGACTGTTTTTGTAAAGTGGCTGCACCATTTTTACAGCTTCATTTTTACAGTTTCTGGAGGCTACTTTTTAATCCAGTCCTATTGGTAGAAAATACTTTCCAGGGTTGAGGGCTTGAAGAAGCCATCTCCCTGGGATAGTTTGACAATGCAATATTAAGTTTTCAAGAGGATAATTTTAATAAGCAAGTCATCTCCATTTTGTTACATGGTAGTTAAACCCTGGGAGAAGTTGACTTGGGAAAAGCCATGATTGGCCTTTGAAATGTACAGGAATTCAGTGGAAATACTTCTAGCAAATATGATAAAGTGACTTATAATAAGATGCCATGGGTGTGTAGTGGGTTCATATCAGTTTTAACCCTTTTACGTCTATTTTCTGTCAGCACTAGAGCATTTTTGAGGTCGAGGGAGTGGAGGAGGTTTTGGTATATCTGACCACTCAGTCTCAGTCCAGTCGTGCCTGAGAAGTTGGGTTGGAACAAAAGAAGTAAAAAAGAAACCTAGTACTTTAAACAGGGTGAAAATATATATATATATATATATATATATATATATATATATATATATATTGCTTTGCCAAGGTCCCAGTTTATATCTGCTCTTCCACTGTTATTAGTAGTAGTGTGGCATTTTCATCCTCAAAAATGTCCCAGTTTGGGCAATAAACTGAATGGTCACCTCAGTTTTAGGCTGCAAACATATAGTACCTTCCATCAAACTCAAAGCTATAAAGGCCACAAAATTTCACATCTTGATGAGCTTATCTCTCACTGGTATACAGAAAGGCTCTCTCAAACTTCCTGAAGGTTGGCTCCAAAATGACAGAGTGAGCCAGGATCGTACACAATAGAAACCAAATGCTGATGAGATTCAAACTGTAGGAAAGTGCACTTTAGAGAAAGGGGGGTAGGTGGGATGGAGTGTGGGGATGGAAGTTTATGCAGGGAAGGCTTCCATGGATGAAGTGAAGCTTAAAGAAAACCTTGAATGAAGAATAGGATTTGGGCGTTCCAAGTTCCCTGACAGACCAAGGTCCCGAATATCCTTCATCCTTGTTCTAATTAAAAAGCACTGTGCTCCCTTGTGCTTGGGCAGACAATTCACATGACCTCCCAGTTCATTTGGCAGCACTTGGGAGAAATCTGGCCTTGCAATCAGACTAAATGATGTGTTACCCTACACTTAATCTCCACCATCCATCAAAATCCAGGGGCCTTGGCCTCAGCCCCTCGACAAGAGGCCCTCAGTACCTGGGTAGGATTTCATCCAGGGAATGAATGCAAAGCCCCTAATTCTCCATCCATCTCAGCCCTCTGTAAACAGTTAAAGACTGTAGCCAACAGCAAAAGAACTGCCAACCCAAATGAAAGCAGTGAGTCAGCAAAATAAAGACAGATGGCAATGGATTAACTGTAACGTAGGCGGCAAGAAGCAGACCCTCCTTATTTCTGACCAGATTCCCTCCCCTCAGTTTCAGGCAACTTAGTGCTCACACAGAGCCCCTCATGAACTATGCTGGGTGTAGGGGAAAGTATTTGCTGCACATAGGGTGTGTGCAGCCATAGCAATCTAGGAGAACACTGCTTCAATCCATTGTCTCTGGGTGGTCCAGACAAGGGGAAGGAGACAGAGAGGACAGAACAGATGGGAAGACATTGATAAGGCTTTCCCCCAAGCTATTACATCTCCCTTGTCACTGGGCTTTTTCCTTAGATGGCCTTATTTTCAAATATTCTTCTCTGTTACTCCTTAGCCATATTTATTGGAACACACAATACAGTTTGTGGTAACATCAGCATCGTCACCATAACTTGCTCAGTTCTTTACTCAAGCTTGAATTTTGGAAATGGTAAAAGGTTGGAATTATGTCTAAAGACAATTTTTGTGCTTGTATGTGAATTTCTTTTATCCATGTGTATGATGATGAATTCCTAGCACTGCACTTCCTAGAACATAGGAGGTGCTCAATAAATATTTGTTAAATAAAAGAAAGAATGAAAGCTCTTATAGAAAATGTGACCTGAACACCATAAACAAGATAGTGATGTGAGATCCTTTGTGTAAATGTCTATCTATTCAATCAAGGAATCAATGGATCAACAAGAATTTCCTAGCATTCCCCGAAGTACCCAACATATTGTGCTTACCCATCACCTTAGCTACATCAACATTCACTCAAGACTTTCTTCAAAAGGTTAGCTTCTTAAACTGACCTATGTTTTCATGCAGGCTTCCAATATTTCTAAAATCTTTGATATTTGGGGTTTCTTGGAAGTATTCCCAACAAATAACAACTGCTTTTTTATGATGAGCAGTCCTTAGAGAAGTGGAAAATTCTTAAGAATAATTCCAGACAATTTTTGGATATGAACAGGAATGGAAATAGGAATGAACACTTGACTTATCGCAACAGGAAAGGAATAAGCATAAGAACATGGTGAAATTGGGGGTGAAGAATAAAATATCTCCCACTTTATACCCAGCTAGTATACCACTTCCCACAACTATCCAGTCTGCCCAGAGTCAGAACTGGGGCTTCTCTAACCTAACTTTTCCTAAGGTTACCATAGTATTATTATTTTAAAAAATAATAAGTTATTGAAGTGAAATTCACATAAAATTAACCATTTTAAACTGAACAATTCAGTAACATTTAGTACATTTACATGTCATATAGCTACAACCTCTATCAAGTCCCAAAACATTTTATCACTCCAAAGTGAAACCCTTTACCCATTAAGCAGATTTTTCCCATTCCCTTCCTCCATCCACCCCCTGACAACCATAAATCTACATTCTGTCTCTATGGATTTACCTTTTCTGAATATTTTTATATAAATGGGATTATACAATATGTGGCCTTATCAATTGGCATTGTTTACTTAGCATACAGTGTGTTTCAAGGTTCATCCAAGCTTTAGCATGTATCAATGTTTCATTCCTTGCTATGGTTGAATAAGTTTCCATTGTATAAATATACAACACTTTTAAAATTAACTCATCCATTGATGGACTTAGGGCTATTTTCACCTTTTGGCTCTTGTGAGTAGTGCCGCTATGATTTTGTACTAGTTGCAGATGTTATTTTTAATTACTTTGGGTATATACTTAAGAGTGAAATTGTGGGGTCATATGGTAATTCTATATTTAACTTAACTCTTTTTCTACCCTATTATTTTAATACCTTCAAGGATGTGTAAACACAACAAAGGTGACCAATTCAAAGTCAACAGTATCTGTGATGTTGACTGAGATATCCCTGGGTTTTTGTCCCAGGCCTCTGGGGGCTGCCTCAGGATTCTGAAGTATTGGCACTAGTGCTAGCATCTAACCCTCTTTCCTTCCACCCTTCCCTCTCCCCTTCTTTCTTGCTTTCATTTATATAACAAATATTAACTGAGTGTTTGCCATATTTTAAATAGTTTACTAGATATTGGGGCTACCAAGATGATCGAGATGCAGTTCCTGTCTTTAAGGTCACTGTAAATGCTGAGGAGATGGTGTATGTTCAAGTCAAGGTGCCAGATATGGTAGCTAGAAGAGTTCTAAATGTGGACATGGTACCCCACCTAGACACTAGACTATGAGCTCCTCAAGGGCAGTAAATGTGTGCCTGAGACACATTTGCTGTAAGAAAAACAACTTCAGGAAGGTCTGAAGCAGGCTGCCTGGCCACATTAGCCCATTGCCCTTGTCCAGCATCCTGGGGCCCACTTGGGCCATCTCTCTCCCCTTAGTTCTGTCATAGGTAGGTGGCAAAGAGTAGATATACTTTTGGTACTGCGTTCTCTGACCTCACTTCCATTTCAGAATGAGCTCTTTTTCAAAAGTGTTTCTATATTTATAGTTTCATGATCATTTCTTCAAAGAGGAGCCCAGATTATGCAAGAAAGTGACACCATATTTTCCAGGAATTAAATTCACAGTAAACAGGAAAACCCTCTGTCACCAGTTTGATTTTTGTCTCTAGAAATCATCTTCTATCTGACTGTAGCTAAGGGTGGAGGTGGGGGCTGAGAAGTGGCAGAAGCCTTCCCAAATGCTCATGGTGTTCCATGGTTTTGGTATGCTTCCCTTTTAGTTCAGCCTGTGTTCTGCTTTCCTTGGACTTGATTGCTAACCACAGAAGTTTCCAGAAGAGAACCTAGGAAAGCAATGCATAGATGTAGCCAATTTCATAAACTACTACTTCAGTTTATATTCTCAAAACTCCTCCTGGACAAAAGTAATAACAAACCTACAGTGTCAATGGTGAATAAAAGGAGAGAATTGAAGAAAAAGATGAAGATAGAGGGAAAGGTGTTTCAGATTAGATTGAAAACAAGAGAAGTGGAAGTGTGGGATGAGGATCCCACACCCTCACTGCAGAGAAGTAAAGAATCCCTGGGTAGGAAAGCTGCTTTTAAATCGAAAAGCCCTGGAGTAGTCTACAAACCTTTTAACTCCAGTTAGTCTCAGTTCCTTTATGGCTGTTAGCCTTGTCTCCTTTGGGATTGAACCTTCTAGGTCCATGCTGGAATGCACGCTGAAAGGAGAGTGGGAAAGGACTCTTCCCCAAGGTATGCCCATTGTAATCACACAATTGAAGGGTTTTGATTCTTTCAAAAATCAGGAAAAAATTCTACCAAGGATAATTGGTAGAATTTCCCTTTTTTTTTTTTAAAGACCCCAAACCTCAAACAATAGACTGGTGGGAACTCCTTTGTTAAACCTGCCTGCCAGCTTATGGGTTGTTAGCTCTAAAAAATTTCTATTTTATTCCTACTGGGAATGCCAAGTACTATGTTAGGCACTTGGAAGTACAATTATGAACCAGACACGGTCCCTGCCCTCAAGGAATTTATAGTCTAATAGGGGAGAGAGACAAGCAGACGGCTAATTATAACATGGAATGATGAGTGCTGGAAGTTTCTGGGGGAGGGCAGAGGATGAACATTTAAATCATGCTGGAGGGTCAGGAAAGGCTTCCTGAAAGACATGATGCATAAACTGAAGAATGAGTAGGAGTAAGCCAAGTGAAAGGGAAGGAGGAAAGGATATTCCAGACAGATGGGCTTTGCAGGAATAAAGCTTACAAATGGAGATTAAAGCAAGAATTTATAAAATATACAGTCACAAAAAATGGAAAATTGATTCATACAAGCAAAAGCTTGATCATTGGAAGCACAATTAAAATGGGTTAGCAAGTTAGCAACTTTGCTTTTAAAATCCAAAAAACAAAACAACAAAAAATACTCAAGAGTAAAAAAAAATAGTGAGAAAGGGAGAAGGAAACAGAGAGAAGAGATATAAACATTTAGAATATCTTAAGTAGTATAGGAAAATATTAAATATTCTTAGCAATAGCAATTGTGTAAGTCCTGAAATAGTTATAAAGTTATAAATAACTGGTATTTTATTTTAATATGTATACTAATGAATTTGAAAGCCAGATGAAATGGACAATCTCTTAAGGAAACATAAATTACCAAAATTGGTTTGAGAAGAAGGTGAAAATCTGACCACACCAATAAACAAGAGAATAAATTGAAATAGAATCAAAGATGCATACATCTCAACCCTCTTAACACATACACAAAAGTTTTAAAGGTAGATTGTACAAAACCTTTAAGAAACAGATATTCCTCTTGTCAAACTGCTTCAGAGCATTGCAAAAGATGAAAAGCTTCCAACTGATTTTCCAATACTATCATTACACCAATTGTATGAGAACAAAAAAAAATTAACACTATACAAAAACCTTAAATAAATTATTAGCAAATCAGAACCTGTACTTTTGAAAATAATAATATAACATAACCAAGTAGGGTTTAATCTCAGAAAAGCAAGTTTGGTTCACCATTAGAAACTATATAGATGCAATTCATTATATTTGTATATTGAAGGAGAAAACCCTTATGACCATTTTAGTAGATGCAGCAAAAATATTTGACAACCTCAGCACCTATTTGCCCTTAGGAAGTTCTAATAAAACTAGGAATAAAATAAAACTTAAATTTGATAAAGAGTATCTTCTAGAAATCTACAAAAACTGCATACTTAAAGAGGAAGCAAGCATAGTAGAGTGTTTAAAAACACAGTCTCTGAAGCTAGATAGAGGAGGTTTGAAACTCTATTCAGCCACTTGTTAGCTGTGTGACCTGGGTGAGTTACTTAGCTTCTCTGTGCTTCGGTTTAATCATCTGTAAAATGAAAATAATAATATCTATCTCATAACATTTTACAAAGAATAAATAATTTATAAAGTGTTAATGATAGCGCTTGGTATATACACACACTATATAAGTGTTTTAACAAATTTTGAAACATTAGATGTTTTTCTCAAAGTCAGGAACCAGACAGGAATGTCTAGTACTACTGTCAGTCTACTATTCAACATTTTGCTGAAGGTCCAAGTCAGTGTAATAGAACAAGAAAAATAATAGAATTAAAAAGAAAGGAACAAAACTGTCAATATATGCAGATAATATAATACTCTAACCAGGAATTAAGTCGACTTCAGTTCAAAGAGGAAGTAAAAGAAAGAAACTGAGATAAATGGGTAAAGAGCGTCAAAAAGTTTAAAAAAGAAAATTATACCCTCTAGGACCGTGGTCGGCAAACCACGGCTCACGAGCCACATGCAGCTCTTTGGTCCCCTGAGTGTGGCTCTTCCACAAAATACCACGTGTGGGCGCGCACATACAGTGCTATTGAAACTTTGTGGTCCATGCACAGAAGTCGGTATTTTGTGGAAGAACCACACTCAAGGCGCCAAAGAGCCGCATGTGGCTCACAAGCCCCGGTTTGCTGAGCCGCAGTTTGCCGACCACTGCTCTAGGACATTTGGCTATCATTATTTCTTCTAGACATTTCTACTTGGATATCTTACCATTGTTTCAAATTGAACATTGAATTAATTATTTTTCCTCCTTGCCTAGTACTCCTCTTGATTTCCATTTTTCTGTCAATGACACCACCACTTCCCAATTCACCTAGACTCAAAACTTTGGAATCCTTTTAGACTCTTCAAACAGTGGATATACCTCAGTCCATCTGTAAGTCACTGAATGCACCACAGGCCAATCTTATTCTAAAACCACTAACCTCAAGTCATTCTCTTGCTTGAAAGTCTTGGTGGCTTCTCACTTTATATCATATCCAATCTAAACTCCTCTGCTTAGTGGTCATGACCTAAGCTGCACCCAACTTTAAAAAGTTTTATTTTTTTTCCTGCTACCCTTGGCTTTTGTAATACCAGTATCCTCAGCATCCTCACACATCTCCTTTCCTTTTTAAATTCAGTGTCTTTATTTAATTCTGTGCCTTGTACTGTTCTGTCTCTCTCCCCAAATGTCTTCAAATCTTCTCCCATTCTTCAATGATCAGTTTAAATGGTGCCTTAATGATATCACTTGTTTAACACTTAACTATGTGCCAGGTACTGTGCTAATTTAATATTCTCAACAGTCTTATGTGATAAGTATTTATTAATTTTCATTCCATTTTCTGGATTGGGTATAATGATTTGCTTAAGGTAAACATTGCTAGAAATGGTTGATCTGGAATTTGAAGCCATGTTTACTGCCCAACCCCAGAGCACATGCTCTCAGCCTCTCTGTTCTGGTGCTCTAGGATGCCTCTCCTGGCTGCATCAATCCTCACTGACCTTCTCTTCATTGTTTTGGCTGCTATGCATTATTGTCTAATGTGTACAAGTTTAGCTCCCAGCAAAACTGTAGGTTCCTGGGGGTCAGGGCCCACATCTCACACTTCTCTGTGTCCCCACAGAGTTGGGCCCACAATGGACCCTTGACTAATTGCTAAAGGTTGATCAGTTATAGCTAAATATACAGGAATTCGGCCTTAGTATCCAGTCTTGAAAAACTAAGGCTGGAGTAGCTTGAGAATAACACAGCCCTACCCATTATTCAAAAGCCTGTATTTTAGCTCCAGAAAGGGAAGGGAGAAGTAGAATTACTAGATTTTTCAAGATCAACCTCTATCCCATCTTGTCACCCTTGATGATCAAGCTTTTCTCCACCTAGCTTAGATCAATGTTGCATGACAATTCTTCCCTTTACATAGGATAAGACCAGGCGAGATTTTATTAGTATGTGAAAATGGAGCCAAATCTGTCTGTTTAAAATTGTGCAAATTGGACTCCTGGGCATCTTCCAGAAGTGAGCCAAGGGAACACTAATAGTTGTCCTACCTACCTCACAAGGTCATGGTGAAAATCAAATGAGATAATGGATATGAGCATACTTTGGAAAGTAACAGTGAAAAGCAACTTGCTTGTTGAGCCTGGAGTGGAGCAGTTAGAGCTCTTTGGAGATATCACAGTCTTGGCCAGGTGGAGGGTGTGAGCTCTTCTGAAACACTTGGACTCACCATTTCCCAAAGGTTGCAAGACTTGCTTTCCAGAAATTCTTGGGAAAATTTACTTTATCATGAGACTTCTTCAGCTGCATGGGAATTTATACTTGATTTTTTTTCTTTTTCTAATTATACTTACTCAGCTAGTCCACAATACTCTGGGGGCTTCTGAAAGATTAAGCTAACTTTCCCTCCCTTTGGTGCATTGAAAAGACAGTATTTTGCTGATGGCTTACATTTATATTTCCAACTTTTTTTATAAGGTCAAGAGCAAGTCATATGGGGAAAGCACATTGTGAGATTGTTATAGATGATTTGTGGATGATCTATAAATTATGATAGATGTTACTAAATAAATAAGGCGTGCCTTCCTGCTTCCTCTGTAGATACCAAATCCCGTTGAAATTCAAGCATTGGAATTAGCCTCAGTGGAATAAAGTTAGAAGTAAAAGAAGAGATTTTTGTAAAAGAGAAAGTTTGGGTTCAAAATATTCTGATTCTGAAAGTGAAGGGGAGCCAGGGGAGAGTGAGCTCAGCTTGGACAGAGAGGAGGAGAAACTGCTGACTGTGCAGGAACCTTGGCCAAAGGGCCCTGGATCAAGAATAGACTGGGTTTGCAGAGGTAGCCAAAGGTATTCTGAACAGGGAAATGAGCAAGATTTATCACCTAAGTTGGTCTAGACTGGACAGAGCTTGGCTTTGAGTCTGTGTTATGTGTTGGGCATGCATTCATAACTCTTTACAATTGGAGCCTTCAGATAGTGAGCCATCACTCTCAGTGAAACGGGGACAAGAAGAGGTTGCTGCTGGTGTCAACAGTGGGGACAGAATCTGAGAATCAAAGCTATAGAGAGTATTCCTATGTCTCTAATGGTAGCCATGCAGTCAGAAAGTAGCAGCCCCCAGCTTCTGGGTCACTGGCCATCCTGTTTGTATTAAACAGTGTGTACCTTGACAACTGTCCAGAAAGTTCACCATTGTGCACCACTCCATGGACTCCTATACCACCAGATTTCATGCTACATATCTATTGCTCCACTTTTGATTCTAGAACACTTCCGTGACAAGCTGCTGCATTGAAGTGTGACAACATTGTAGGGGTGTGTGCATGTATGTTTTGGGGGTTCCTGAATAGCCTCAGCCTCTCTGACTGCAGGCTTCAGAGGGTGCCAGTACCTATGAACTTTGCTCAACTGTGACTGCTGTACAGAGAGAGATGAGAATAAGCCCCTGCTGGTTCTATCCCACACTCCCCGTTATGATAGGCAGTGAAGCAAATCATTTGGGCAATTGCCTGACCTTAATGGGAGAGAGAGGGCTCCTCTCTTGCCTGAAAGGAACATCCAAGTATGTGCTTACTGTTTAGTTTTCCTGGAAAAATAATTTATCTGGCAGGCAAAGAGGGTGAATATGCCTTAAGAAAAGGATTGTGTCATACCCGTAACTCCTGCAGCCCCCTCTGTGCATTTCCATGGCTGAAAATCTTACATTCAGTAGAAGAGTAACTAACCAACTGCTAGGAAAAGTTTTTAGTTTTTACTCAAAGAAAACTGTGTTGCATAAAGTAAAATAGAGATACATTATTGGGCAGCTCTTTGGGGGAAAATCCAGCAATCTATTGAAATCCAGAGATTTTTGAAGGAGAGTGTAAAGTATAAAACAGGTCTGACTGCTCAGTGTTACAATTTTAAAGGAACCCCGCCTTATTGGAATTCTGTCCTTTAGGAATCCATCTTTTTGTAATTGAAAGACCTTTTGAGTCTTCCAGAGTCATGTGTAGAAGAGTAAAATATGCCTGAGAAAGATCTCACTTTAAACCAGATCAGGTGATAACAGCTCTCTTCAGTGAAGATGAATATCCTTGGGATAGGGAGAGGAGAATCTCTGAGATCAGCAGGAATAATAAGCCTAAGCAACAAGAGGAAACAAGGGAATGAAAGGGAAAATGAGTGGATACCAAGACTAGGCTAATTTAGGATATCTTAGATGAAGGGAGACCTATAGACCTATACACCAGTGTCTCTCCCCGCCGCCCCTTACCAGAAAAAAACCATTCCACACGTTTTTAAACATTGGAGCCCTCTATTCAAATCAGAGCCTCAATATGCATAAAATAAATACAAGTGGGGTTACTCTGCTTAAAGTGGGGGTAAGAGCCCTGGGGATTTGTCTACAGAGCCCCTCTTTCTGCTGCTGAGGCTAAGAGAAAAGCGAGGTAGCACTATACTCAGCTGAATAGTAAGAACTGATGCTCAACATAAATTTGGGTAGTTTGTTAAATACAGTCATTATTAAAAATTAAATTCTATAAAGTTATACTTAAGTTTTATTAAAGATAAAGCTAATGAAAATTTAATACTAATCACTTTCTCATAATTTTACTACACTTTACTACTACCTATGCTCATGATTTATGTCTATTGTGTCTGTGCGGTGGAGATACTCTAAAGTGATATTCTGCTGCTTATCTCTTTCTAAGTCTTTGTTCAGTGATGTCATGTTGGGAACTTGAAATTGGCCATGGTGGGAGTATTTACACCATGGAAATCAACAAACACTATAAATCAGCACCCTTCCCCTCATCAACTGAGAGAGCCAATTGGTAAGCATTTCCAGGCACACCACTGATTTACACTGTAAGTCCTCACTTCTCTGGAAGCTATACTTCCAGGAGCCTCAATCATGAGGAGCACAGCTTAGAACTCAGGAGAGGAAAAGGAAATGCAGCTAAGTGACCATTCCCCCAAAACACATACACTTTACTCTCTGGAAGAGACAAGTCACTGCATGGCCCCAGCCCAGGCAAATATGTGTTCAATAATGGGGCAGATGAGAAGCAACATGGTGACAACAGCATGAATTGACAGCTGACATTTGGAGACCCTGGCATTAAAATCTTGAACCTTACATGTACTCTAAGGGCAAACAACCCATGTGTTCCTAACAGCCTCAAAGACCTCACTGTATCACAGCCCAGCACAGTTCAGGAAGTGGTAGTGTTTATCCTTATGATCCCCTCAAAATGGGCTAAATTACAACAGAACATGGTCCATAAGAAGGCTCCAGATCTGTGAAGTTCACCAGTGCTCACAGCACTTGGCACAGTGCTTTGTGCATAGAAGGCCCTTAAAAACAATTATTTATGGAAAGAATGAAACCAATTTTTGTAAGCAAAGTCCTTGTCTATTTCACCATTATTTTCAGAAAAGGCAATTCAGGATGTTTCTTTGTTTCAGAAAGCAGTTGAGTATGAATACATTTTGAAAGGCTGTCTACCCAAAACTGAGTTCCAAAAGTATTGATACCTAAAGGGCTAAGTGTCCATTATTAGATAATTCATTGGTGTGAGACCTCCAATGCCCCAATGGTGTCTGATAAACAGGAAATTACTTCATCCAGAAGGTGAGCAGATTGTCAGTAACACAGGTCCTCCCCTTACTGTCCCTACTGGAAACATGTTTGCCATTCCTCTTCTCTTTCTTTCGTGATGGCTCCCTTCACTTTCCAGTCTCTCATCCCCCCTGCCTGAGGCCCTGCAGGCTTGAGATTGTATCCCCCATACCCAAACAGTATCTTTAGTAGACAAGTCCATTTGTCTACAGTCTTTACCAAAGAAAACTCATCTAAAGCCAAATACTTTTCACATTTCTCAATTTATACTGGTGGTGGTGGTGGTGGTGGTGGTGTGTGTCCCAAATAACTGTGCTGTGCCCAAAGCACCTTTTATGCCTTTATCTCTTCACAACCTAATTTGGCATATCTAGAGTTTACAACATTGCAGAAGAGGATCTTAGGCATATTTCCTGATTTTAATTAAGCCTTTTTGGGTTATAGTGACCCAGATGCAACTATCTAGCTGGTTTAGGCAGACTCCAAAGGAGCCTAGGCAGGAATTTCTGGGTTATCTGAAGGCTTTTGTCAAAAAAGACCCAACTTGGCAGGTCAAGCGGCTCAAATTGTATGCATAATTGCTGTGATGGTGTTCTTTAATTCTCTGGTGATAAGGTTAGTGATCCAACTGTTGTTCTTAGGGACATTTTGGGGTCCTTCTAAAGGATTTTGAAGTTTGTGGCCAACCCTAGTGAAATTAGTTATTCTGTTCCCTTATTCTGCAGGTGACTGCCCTCATGTGAGTAGTGAGACTGGGTCTTACAGGCTAACTCCATACTCGTTCCAGACAACCTCATTTTGCAGGTGAATCTCTCACTACAGGAGTTGAATCAATAGGGAGAGACAATCCAGAAGTGAATTTGAGTTAGGAAAAATAATCTGAAAGATTCTAGCAGGCCAGCTGACTTCTAGAAGCTCTGCTACTAAATAGGTGAGCAGTGTTGGTAATGTTACTTAGTTTCTCTGTGCCTCAGTTTCCACATCTCTAAAATTGCTTGATGATAGCACCCAACTCACAGTGTTGTGATGAGGACTAAATAAACAATATATCTAATATGCTTACTGCAGCACTTAGCATACAGTATGTGGCTTAAAGGGGGGTTCAGTTAAAAGTTTTTAAAAATTCAAAATTGTGGATTTCTTAATAGACATAGTAGAGTTGGAATAAAGTGAATTGCAAGATTCTTGAGGCCTGATCCCTTTGCTGTAAGACCTGTGACTGCCCCCTGCCATTGTGGTCTGTGTATCTGTGCCACTGAATAATGGGGCATGTGGAAGTGTTTCCAAGTTAGCAAGCTCACAGAAAATGTTCATGGTAACAACAATGTTAGGGAATTGGGAACTGTGGTGACAGCTTCTGAATGTCATAATCATTGGGACCAGTGTGTGCCTGTGCGACCACATATGAGAATCCCAGTCCAGACCCCTTGTGCACTTGCTGATTCACTTCTCCTCAAGTCCCTCCATCATTCCCAAAGGTTCTACTAGTAACTCAGGGGCCATGTTGGCAGGCCCTGGGCCTCTTGGTACCCTTTTCTTACCCTATCTCCTGCCGATCTTCCAGGCTTATACCAAAGACCCCACACAGAGCTACCCGCTTTTCTCTGCGTGTTTTTTTTTTTAAATCCTCATCTGAGGACATGCTTAGAGAGAGGAAGGGAGAAAGAAATATCTATATGAGAGAGAAACATCAATCGGTTGCCCTCAGTACATGCTCCAACTGGGGAACAAACCAGCAATCAAACCAACAACCTTTTGGTGGACAGGACTACACTCAACCAACTGAGCCACTCTGGCACGGCTGTTCGTTTCTTTTACAGTAAGTGAAAAGCCAATCTTAAAAGAGTTGAGATACTATCTCTACCTCCACAACACTTTGATTTAGAAAAGACAGGGGACTTCGGTGTTTCACACTGAAATGTGAACATTTCAGGCAATGTGACAAGTCAATGGGGTCCCCTGGCATTTTTGGTCCCTTACATGACATAGAGACCTGGCTGCCTACTCTATCTAGTGCCAATTCTGAGGATGATTCAGATGCAGAGCAGGGTTTTTCAGGACTCCTGAAGGGATCTATTTGGGGTTAGTGCATGGTTTCATGGGTCACTCAAGGCCTCACAGAACTTTGGATCTTGTTTCATGGTTGTCCTTGAAACATTGTAATTGGGATTCCTAGGACTGCTTCGAGTAGGAGTTGAACTCCACAAATCTTAAAATAGTATTTCTTAAGGAGACGTATTTCTTCAAGTCCATATCAGGAATGATAATAGGATGGCTGCCTCCCAAGGTTTGCAAGCTGTGCAGGATTTAGCTAAAAAAAAAAAAAAAAAGAAAGAAAAGAAAGAAAGAAAAAAGAATCCAGCCCCTTTTTGTTAATTGTGCCAATGCTTTCATTTTTCAGGCAATTTCAGTTCAATCCCAGATCTGGTTTCTAGAGTCACATTTTTCCAATCACATCCCTCCCATTTACAGAGAGGAGCCTTATGTCTGAGTGTGGAATTTGAATTTGCCCAGGTGCTGGCAGTTAGGGAGGGTTTTCATATTCAAAGCTGCACATGCTTTGGAAATGTGACCTGCATGATTGCAACAGGAGGCAATTATCTTTGGTGGGGAGAGGCAGGGGCAGAAGCTCATATGGGAGATTGTGGGCTCTGTCCTTGGACCTCAGAATTTCTCTGGCATCTTGCCTTATCTCTGTCTAGTCTCATGCCTCTGACTAGCACCATTAGTAGAACTTTCATTCCTCAGAGCAGTTCCGTCACTGGAACTCCAGTCCTACTTCTGCAACTGTTTATGGCAGCATTGCCCAAGCCTGAGAAGTTGTTCGAAAAATACCCAAGTGATTCTTATGATCAGGCAACTTCAGGAAGCCCAGGCAATTTCCACCCAAATGCCCCCCACATCACCCCAAGCACAATGTGATTAAAGCCATACACTCATTCTAAAAGCAACTCATCCTAAAAACTGTGCTGAAAGAATAAGGAAGATCTACATGTGGTCATATGGAACAATCTCCAAGAAGGCATATGAAATTATAAAAAGCAAGCTGCCAACATTACTGTGGAAGCTTGCCTACCTGGCCTCTGTGGATTTAACTCTCAGTATTAAAGGATGCTCTCCATTTCCCCCATAAAACACACTGCTATTGTATGAGCTGGTACGCTTCTGCTTAGAAGGTCCAGGTACTTCTTTAAAAATATTTTTATTGATTTCAGAGAGGAAGGGAGAAAGATAGAAACATCAATGATGAGAGAGAATCATTGACCGGTTGCCTCCTGCATTCCCCACACTGGGGATCGAGTCCACAACCCGGGCATGTGCCCTGAATGGGAATCGAACCATAACCTCCTGCCACTGATCCATGCTTGCCAGGCCAGGTACTTCTGCTTTAATTGAGTTTTTATTAACTGACCAACTATTCCTCTAATTACACAAATAAGAGAGAGCCTATTGTACTTAACAAAAAGATTTATAGTCTAAACCAGGGGTGGGCAAACTTTTTGACTCAAGGGCCACAATGGGTTCTTAGACTGGACCGGAGGGCCGGAACAAAAGCATGGATGGAGTGTTTGTGTGAACTAATATAAATTCAAAGTAAACATCATTTTTTTTTTTTTTTTAGTTTTATTCATTTCAAACGGGCCGGATCCGGCCCGCGGGCCGTAGTTTGCACACGACTGGTAAACCCATCTATTTAAAAAAAAAATCTACAAATACGTATATAGGCTTGTAAATGCACATCGAATTTCAGGAAATGTGAACAGTAGTTGCTTCTGGGAAGGAAGTAGCTTGTCTGGGGTAGAATGCTCACTATATATCCTTTTGTATTATTTTAACTTTTTACTATGTTCATGAATTACTTTTTCTAAATTTTTACTTTGAAAAACTTCAAACATACAAAGAGATTGAAAAAGCAGTACAATGCACATACCTATATCCATTAATATTCCACAATTAACATTTTGACATATTTGCCGTTCATATACTACCTATTCTTTATTGAATCACTTGAATGTTACAGGCATCGTGATATACTATCATAAAATCTTCAGATGACTCTCCTAAGAGATTCTCCCTTCTCACCACAAAATAATCCCAAATCAAGATTTGTGCATTGCATTTACTATGTCTCTGTAGTGTTGTTTAATCTAAAACAATTTTTTTTGTGTGTGTAAGTTTGACTTTTTGAGGAGTTCAGGTTAGTTGTACTGCAGAATATCCCAAGATTCTGAATTTGTCAGTTTCCTTATGGTCTACATTATTTTTTCAATAGAAAGATTTAATAGCAGTAATAATTAAGGATATCTGGCCCTGTTTCCAATGAACAGCAACTTTCCAAATAGCTCATCTTCCCAATATCTCCAGCAGTGGAAAGACCCAGTCTTCTGTTCCTCAGAGCTGATTCTTTAATTCGCTCCCCCTGCATTCTTCATATTCAACCAGTTCTCAAGTATGTTAACTTGCTCTTTGACATGCCTCATGTTTCTCTGCCTTCTCCAGTACCATTATGTCCCTCCCCCAGGTCAGGCCTTCAATGCCTCACCCTAAATTGCTGCAACTGCTTCCTAAATGACCCCTCTAGTATTAGAATCTTCCCATAAACATCTGTTGGCCCATAAATATAGAAGAAACACTGCTTTTGTCAAGTTGCTCCTCTCTAAAAAACAATCAATGGCTCCCTATTTCCTACTATTCTGCAAAAGCCCATTTTTTTTCAGTCAGAGCCAGCTTTGAACAGCCTTCACCATCAGAGACAGTTATCTATTTAAAATCCCATAACTGCCAATTATTTGCTGAATGGCCTTGGAAAAGTTCCTTAGTTTATCTGGCCTTCCATTTTCTTACTTGTAAAATAGAAATAACAATTGTGCCTGCCTCTCTAGTTTCTCCAGGACACACCTGCAGAACTCTCGCTTCTTCTAAGGGTCTCTCCAAAACTCATCCTTACTTTGAGTCTCAGATCAAGCCCTGCCTCCTCCAGGAAGACTTCAGATTCACAGCTGCCCTCCTTCTCTAAATTTCTATAGCACTGTGGTCTACAGGGAATAACTTAGCAGATGCCAGTTGCTATGGACTAAATGTTTGTGTCATCCCCTGCCCCACCAAATTCATATGTTGAAACCTAATCCCCAATGTTTACATTTTCATCTTATCTGCTAGTTTGGATGACTAGGGCTCCATGAGGGCAGGAGCATATCTGTTTCTCCCAGAGCTTCCAGAGCTAGAGCTACATGGAACACTCAGCAACTGAGAGCTTATCACTTGACTGAATGTGAAAAGATGGTCTGTGGGTCTTTAGTCTTCCATTTAAGAGAGGGTAAGTGTGTTGCCCAGGGTCACCTAGTTATTAACTACTGAAACTGGAATTTGAACTCAAGTCTGTCTAAATACAGAGCCAATAATTCTTTCCCTGTTGCCTCGGTAGTAACAGTGAACATTGTTAATTGAAGGAAGAATTTATTAGAGTTGCTGTGAATAGGACCAAATTTACTCCAGTACTATCCTTTATAAACTAGAATGTCCACTCTGACTGTAGTGTTGTATTACCAGTGATGGAACAGCTTCCATGAATCTGTCACCCCTCATAAACAAGGCCCAGAGACAAGCTTCTCTGTGGCCAAGGAAGAAAATGAAGCAGAGCAGCCTACATTGGAAAAGAAGTTAGGGTCCCCATCTCTGTTTCAAAGGGCCTTAAACTGACCATAAGGGTTAATGGGAACTCCCAAAAGGTTAAAAGCATTGATAAGGAATTAAGTGGAAAAGAAAAGAAAGGGAGAATAAGATGGCAACTAAATGGGGAAAAGAATAGCTTAGAAATTATATGTTCAGGGGAATCCCACATGAAACCCTAATAAAAACAACCTGTGCAATTGGGGAGTGGTGTGTTTGTATGTGTATATGATATTGATTTTGTGTGTATGTTTGTATATATGGGTACATGATATTGATTTTATATGCATATAGTTTGTGTTTATCCAATCTTTGAATTTAAATAAAGAACAGACCAAATTCAGAGTTAAACTGCCTTCTTCTCAGCAGCCACTTCATCACTCCAGCATCACATTTCCCAGCTGGAGGGCAGTAATTACATGGCCAGATCTGGACCCATCTGGGAAACACCAGGGTCTTCCTGAATCGTCATACTCCATGCCGGTCGCCAAAGGCATACGGTGACCTAAGTGAAGCCTTCACATAGTCCATGTGCATAGAGTCATAAACCCCCAAGGGAATGTGGCAACAGAGGCAGAGTTGCTGTGCCTTCCAAATTTCCAAGGGGAAGAAGCAACTTGCTGCATCTGTATTTGTACCCAGCATTGGAAAAATGTGTCTCAGTCACTGAAACTGAAGGAGGTGGCCTTCACCTTCATAGGAGAGCCATTGTTTATACAAATACTGTTGAAGGCCTGATATATGCGTGTGTCTTTATATAAACAGAATTATATACTCACTTTGCCAGATTTCATCGGCTACCTGCTTAACATTTTACTCTGGTGCTTTAAAACAACATTTTGAAAGTCAGGATAATCTGTTGCCTCTATAGTGTTTCCAGTTTAGTGTTTTGCTTTGAGTATAAAAGAAACACACATCTGGTACTTACCATTGAGATAGTCACTAACTTAATGAATTATACCTACTTTCATTTGTTCATTTGTTAGAAACCATATCACTTTGACAGAGCTCATTCCCAGAAATGGGGGGCACACCATGGGGGTGTTGATAATTCTTAGAGAAACCAAGTAGTGAGCTGGCTGCTTGTAGTGCTTGCTGTTGCCAGCATAGTCTTTCATTTCTTAATTTAATAAACATATGCCAAGTGCATCAGGACCTGTGCTAGGCACAGGGAATACAAAGCAAATAAAACATGGCCCTTATTGTCCTAGTTTTCCTCAAGGATCTCATGTCCAAATGAGAGGTAAGCCTCTTTAAGAAGGGCATTCAGGGACTTCTGGTCATTTTGCAGGCAGCTCATCCTTCACTTCAGGTGCATTGTTTTAAAATATCTTAAATATGTAATACAGATCAAAAGCAAAAATCAATAAATTCTAGTGTCAGAAGCAAAGAAATAGCTCAAAGCAACAGCAGTGAGCAAGAATTGCAATTACACATGCTACAGAGGAATCAAAAGAAGACATGTATCCTGGGTGCAGGGTTTTTTAATAACAGGGTAGAGATAGGAGTGGGATCTGAGTTCCTATAGAAAGCCAATAGCTGGAAGCAATGGCTCAGAAATGGGGATAGCGGTAGAAAAGAACACAGTTCAGAAGTGTACTGATCACTTGGAGCTGAGAGTGGGAACAGGTACTCAGGCAGGCCTCCCAGGTAAAACAATTCCTGCCAAATTGCAGTAATAACAACACTAACCAAGTACTTAATTATGTGCTGAACACTGTACTAAGTGCTTTGTTTATATTAACATATTCTTAGAACAGCCTTCTTTTACAGATATTGAAACTAAATAACAGAGAGATTAAGTAACATGCCTAAAGTCACATAGCTACTGAATGGCAGAGCCTGAATTCAAACCCAGGTAGTATAGAACATGAATCTGTGTTTGTAATTACAACTGTGAAGATAAACTTATAACCAAAACTTCCTAAGTTCATTAGGAAATAAACCACCATGAGACTGGTACAACAAATGAGAGAATTCACACCATAGGAACTGAATCTAATAGACACATCTGAAAGAGACTTTAAAGTAACTATGCTTAGAATGTTCAAATGATAAGTGCTGGTGAGAATATGGAGAAAAGGGGACCCTAGTACACTGCTGGTGGGAATGCAGACTGGTGCAGCCATTATGAAAAATAGTATGGAGTTTCCTCAAAAAATTAAATATGGAACTGCCAATTGACCCATTGATCCCACTTCTAGGAATATATCCTAAGAAAACCAAAACACCAATGAGAAAGAATGTATGCACCCCTATGTTCATAGCAGCACAATTTACAATAGCTAAGATTTGAAAATAGTCCAAGTGCCCACCAGTAGATGAGTGGATAAAAAAGTTATGGATGCCCTGGCTGGTTTGGCTCAGTGGATGGAGCGTCGGCCTGCAGACTGAAGTGTCCCAGGTTGGATTCCAGTCAGGTGTACATGCTTGGGTTGCAGGCTCGATCCCCAGTAGGGGATGTGTGGGAGGCAGCCAATAAATGATTCTCTTTCATCATTGATGTTTCTATCTCTCTCTACCTCTCCCTTCTTCTCTCTGAAATCAATAAAAATATATTTTAAAAAAAGTTGTGGAACATTTATACCATGGAATACTATGCAGCAGTAAAAAATAAGGATCTCTTACCCTGAGACAGCATGTAGGGACCTGGAGAGTATCATGTTAAGTGAAATAAGTCAGAGAAAGACAAGTATCACAAGATCTCACTCATATGTGGAATCTAAGTAACAAAATAAACTGATGAACAGAGTGGATCCAGAGACAAGGAAGCATGGAGCAGAGTGCAGAATCTCAGAGAAAAGGTGGGGGAAGGGTGGGTCGAAGGGAAGTAATCAACAAAGAACCTTGTATGCATATATGAATGGCCCATGGCCACACACAATGGGACAGCGAGGGCCTGGGGTGGGGGGAAGGGCCGGGGTGGGCTGGAGGTGGTCAGTGAGGGGGGGGGGGAGAGGAACATATGTAATACTTTCAACAATAAAGAACTATTTTTAAAAATAAATAAAACAAAAGTGTAAAACAGTAACAACAAAAAGAATTGAATCTAATAGACAAATCTGAGAGAAACTTTAAAGTAACTATGCTTAGAATGCTCAAAAAGATGATGTTGTTTTTTTAAAGAATTATAAGACAAGAATGGAACACTTTGAAAAATATGGCTGAAATCGAAAAAAAAGTGATCATTGATTGAAAATGGAAAAAAAAACCACACTCAATAGATGGATTAAAGAGAAAATCAGATATGGTTGATGCAAGGATTAGTGAAATAGAAGTAGGTCTGAGGAAATCATCCAGAATGTAAAACAGAGGAATAAAGAGATGGGAAATATGAAAGAAACATTAAACTACATAGAGGATAAAACAAGAAGTTCTAACAAGTGTCCAGTAGGAGAGGATAGCGTGAATGGGGAAGAGGCGTCATTTGAAAAATAATTGAGGAACTTTTCAATGTTGTTGAAAACCAGAATCCTTTAACTTCCTGCCTTTTTTAAAAAAATTATTTTATTTTTTCCTTTTTTAATTTTTATTTTTTTATTGTCTAAAGTTTTACATATGTCTCCTTTCTCCCCGCTTTAACTTCCTGTCTTAATATCAAGCTCAGGCACCTGCAGGTAGGTCATCAGTCCTCATGGGAGGAGGCCAGCATCTTAGCTCTGCCACTGCTACTATAATATCTCAAAAGCTCCAAGTTCTTAATATAATACAGACCAATGTTTCTCAACCTTTTTTTCATTATTGCCTCTCCCTCCTCCAATGAGCCTTTTTAGACACATTTTCCTAATCACTCTTCCCCCCTGCCTTGAAATTTTAATACCAAAGATATACTGTATATCTTTTTATGTACTTTATGTATTGTATTCTAGACAAGCATGACACAACTGCTCTCATCACCTGAGAGGAAGACTATTCTACTTTGTTCTCCCTCCTCCTTTGACTGGCTTACTTCTCATTTTTCAGTTACAAGGTTAAATGTCACATCTGGAACCTCCCAGAACAGGTCAGACACCAATGTTATATGATCTCCTTTAAATTTTTATGAAAAGTGTAAGTAAATAATGATCTGTGTATGCTCTATCTGGTTTGGCTCAGTGGATAGAGTGTTGGCCTATGGACTGAAGGGTTCCTGGTTTGATTCCAGTCAAGGGCACATGTCTGGGTTGAGGGCTCAATCCCCAGTGGAGGGCATGCAGGAGGCAGCCGGTCAATGATTCTCTCTCATTATTGATGTTTCTATCTCTCTCCCTCCCTCTCACTTCCTCTCTGAAATCAATAAAAATATATTTTAAAAATGATCTGTGTAATTATTGATTGAGCAGCTCATCTCTCTCTTGCATTCTGCTGTGACTACAGAACCCAGCACAATGGCTGCCACATGGTAGATCTCAAATAGCTGAATAAATGAATGAGTACAATGAGTGATATTACCTGAGCAGATGAGAGGAAAATCACAGCCTTGGGAGGGTCCTTGGAAAATTATTTTAACTGTTCTCCAGTTTATGAGCAGAACTGTTGTATAACTACTTCTGAAAGAGCAATGTATATCCTTTTCTTAAAACCACACTACAGTAGTTCCTTTTTCCTTTTAATAGTTCTCATTATTTGGAAGCAAAGGGTAGTCAGGAAGCTGTTGAGAATAGAGACAGACCTCTTTTTGAAAATATATAAAAATAACATCTAAAATCATTTCCTATTTTAGAAGAGCCAAGGAAATTGCCAACTTCAAAGAAACCTTGTAGCAAATCCTTTTGTTACAGGGAATAATGGACCAAGTTGAGTGAAGATTCTCTTTTTATCCCAAACCAAAACAAACAGGTTGAAATTTTGTATGGTCACAGTAGTTACTCATATCACCTTATGAGAGTCAATTATTAAATTTTCAGAAATTTGAGAGCTTGTTATTAAATATAACCATTATTAGAAATTAAATTATAGAAACTCACAATTAAATATATTAAATTTAAAACAAAGCTAATAAGTACTCAAAACTCATCACTTTCTAATTATTTTACTACACTTTACTATTATCCATGCTGTTGAGATTAGCTTTGTCTTTTATATCTGTAGTGGAAATACTATATAATGTTTTGCAACTACTCATCTCTTTGCAACTCTATGTTCAGTGATGTTAAGTTGGTAGTTTGAAATAAACCATAGTAGTAATATTTACAACATGGAAATTAGCAAATGCTACAAATCAATGCTTAACTTAGTTTCCTTAATTAATTTTCCATTACATGTATATACTACATTTTCTTTATCTATTCAACCATCAATGAATATTTAGGTGTTTCCACACCTTGGTTATTATGAATAAAGCTGTAATGAATATGACAGTGCAAGTGCAAATATCTCTTTCAGATCCTGATTTCATTTTTTGGATAAATACCCAGAAGTGGGATTGCTGGATCACATGGTAGTTCTATTTTTAATTTTTTGAGGAACGTCCATATTGTTTTCCATAGAGATTGAACCATTTCAAATTCCAACAATGTACAGGGGTTCCAATTTCTCCACATCCTCACCAATGGTTAACTTTTGATTTTCTTTTACCTCCCCCTCCCAACCTTTCCTTTTGGTAGTCACCATACTGTTGTCTGTTTTTTTGATTTTTGGTAATAGGCATCCTAACAGCTGTGAGATGATAACTCACTGTGGTTTTGATTTTTATTTCCCTGATGATTAGTAGTCTTGTGTATCTTTTCATGGACCTGTTGGCCATTTTTATATCTTCTTTGGAGAAATGATTATTTGGTGTTTTGCCCTTGTTTCAATTGGTTTGTTTGTTTGTTTGTTTATTTATTTATGGTATTGAGTTATAGGAGTTTCTTATATTTTTAAAAAATTTCTCTTTTTTGTTGAAAGTATTACAGATGTCCCCCTTTATCCCTCATTGACCGCCCTCTTCCCCATTCCTGCCTCCTCAGATATTAACTCCTATCAGATAAATGGTTTGCAAATATTTTCTCCCATTCCATAGGTTGTTTTTTCACTCTGTTGTTTTCTTTGCTGTATAGAAGCTTTTAAGTTTAATGTAGTCCCACTTGTCTACTTTTGCTTTTGTTGCCTGTGTTTCTAGTGTCCTAACCAAGAGATTATTGCACTGGTCATATCTGGAGGCAAAGATCTGTGGGGATTCTCTAAGGTTTTGAATAGATTCATGGTTTCCTTTCTTCAATTGGGTCTGAGAAAAGCTACTAACCTGAAAACAAACTTACATCTGAGCTGTCTTAAAGCGTTTGAGTTATAGCTACAAGCTCTTCATCTGATCATAGGGAGGGAGAAGGCTGTCTAGTCCTTAAGGCCTTGAGCTGCCTGGGAAAATCCTCAGGAAGATATAACATTTCACTTTCGTGACAAGTTTGTTGATTTTACAGATAACATCCACATTTTGCCCTCGAGAAGGAGCACTCAACAAGGACATTGGTTTTTATGTTTTCTCTAAACAGTCATTAGTACAAATTAATAAATCTTTTTGTTAAGGGAACATTGGGCTATAATTCATCTTTGTCCAGCTATCAGAGAAAAAAGGAATACATTTCCTTGGGTTCAGGATATGAAGAACAAGAATGTTTGAAGTTATATGGCCCTGGCACATGCCCCTAAGTCACGCTAAGGACACAGTGCACTGGTTATGAGCATGAGCAGAATACTCATGAATACATTCTTGCTTTTCTCTGGCAGTGGGATTTAGAAACTTCTAGAACAGAGGTTCTTAAACTTGAGAGTGTATCAGAATCAGCTGGAGGACTTGTGGAAAAATAGATGAATTAGTCCCACCCCCCAGAATTAGTGAATCACCAGGTCTATGCTGGGGACCATAAATTTGCATTTATAATCAGTTCCCAGATGATGGTGATACTGACACTGCTGGTCTGAAGACTATACTTTGAGAACCAGTTGTCTAAGAAGAAAGCCCCTGTGTTCCAGCAGCCTGGTTTTGATTATAACCTGCCTTGAGATTTTCCCTACAGAGTTACTTTGACAGTTTGTGGTCATCTAAGAAAACTGGAAAATGCCTTTCTCCCGCAATTCACACAAACATAGGCAAAAAGCTTGGCTGATCTAAACCTGGATCATTTCAACCTTAGGGAAAGTCAAGTCCATTCCCATCAGAAAGCCCTTTGGAACCTGAGTTAGTGTGTCAACTCCCGTTAAGGCAAAAGACCCAGAGAACCTGGGCCGCTGATTTATGCTGTTTCATAAAAGAATCCAGAGGACCAGAGGATCCCAGCTGCAGTATGAGGTGATGTGCAGGTTAACACATTGAATTTTTGGCACTATTTAGTTTCAGTTCTATCTGAGGGAAGAGGTGAAAGAGGGGCTAAAAAGCAAGCCTGGAAACAATCCTCATAGCACTACTCCCAAGAAAGTGAAAGTAATGGTGGTACTTCCTTTCTCTATGAGCCAAAGTGACACCACGGAGAGGTGGAGTGTTAGAGTTGGAGAGTGCAACACAGCATCTCAAAGTCTCCAGTGGTTATGTTTGAGGGTAGAATGGGACCATGGGTAATTGTCTCTTTCAGCTTCTGTACATTTTCTAAGTTAAAAGAAACATGTATTGATAGCAAGCTATCTTACAAAGCCACTGTTCTCAAAACTGCCTTGTGCTGGCACAAGAACAGGCATATAGATCAATGGAACAGAACAGAGAACCCAGAAATTATGAACAGAGAACAGAGAACCCAAGCCATTATGCTCAATTAATATTTGACAAAGGAGGCAAGAGCATACAATGGAGTCAATACAGTCTCTTCAATAAATGGTGTTGGGAAAATTGGACAGATATATGCAAGAAAATGAAACTAGACCACCAACTTACACCATACACAAAAATAAACTCAGAATGGATAAAGGACTTAAACGTAAGATGGGAAACCATAAAAATCTCAGAAGAATCCACATGCAGCAAAATATCAGACATATGTTGTAGTAATATCTTTTTTTTTTTCAGGAGGACAACAGTTCTCAAGGAACTAAAGCAAGTTTATTAGCCACACAATCCTATTTATACATAAGACACTGAATAGGAGGTCTGTCAAGAGGAATGTATTCTTTGTTCCTCTTAATCACTAAGGGAGAGACACAGCAGAAGGACAAGTTCTCAGTACAGCATATCTCAGTAAATAGTTACAGACTTCTTGGTAAGCCATGAAAGGCTGTTCTCATTCTACAAAGGTTGCTCTTATTCTACTGATAATCACCATCCAAACAAGTCTGGGAAAACTGTGTGGGTAACGGTCCCAGCCTTGCTAGCCCCTTCAGGTGCAAGGACCTTGCCAGCTTACATCTGGCCCCCAACATCCCACCATGTCTTCAGCAGGGCTATACCAATACAGCTCCTAGGGCAATGGAAACTAAAGAGAAAATAAACAAATGGGACTACATCAGAATAAAAAGCTTCTGCACAGCAAAAGAAACCACCAATCAAACAAGAAAGCCCATTGCATGGGAGAACATATTTGCCAATGTTATCTCCGATAAGGGTTTAATATCCAACACTTACAGGGAACTCATACAACTTAACAAAAGGAAGATAAACAATCCAATCAAAAAATGGGCAAAGGACCTAAATAGACACTTTTCAAAAGAGGTCCTATAGAATGCAAGAGACATATGAAGACATGCTCAAAGTCACTAATCATCCGAGAGATACAAATCAAAACAACAATGAGGTACCATCTCACACCTGTCACAATGGCTATCATCAACAAAAGACAAGTGCTGGTGAGGATGTGGAGAAAAAGGAACACTTGTGTACTGCTTGTGGGAATGCAGACTGGTACAGCTACTGTGGAAAACAGTATGGAGTTTCGTCAAAAAATTAAAAATGGCCCTGGCGGTTTTGGCTCAGTAGAAAGAACGTCGGCCTGCAGGCTCAAGGGTCCGGGGTTCGATTCCAGTCAAAGGTACATGCCTAGTTTGTGGGCTCGATCCCCAGTGGGGGGTGTGCAGGAGGCAGCCAATCAATGATTCTCTCTCATTATTGATGTTTCTATCTCTCCCCCTTTCCTCTCTGAAATCAATAAAAAAATAAATTTAAAAATGGGGCTCCCATTTGACCCAGTAATCCCACTTCTAGGAATATATCCCAAGAAATCAGAAACACCAATCAGAAAGGACATATGCACCCCTATGTTCATAGCAGCACAATTTACAGTAGCTAAGATTTGGAAACAGCCTAAGTGCCCATCAGCAGATGAGTGGATTAAAAAACTGTGGTACATCTACACAATGGAATACTATGCTTCGGTAAAAAAGAAAGAACTCCTATCATTTGCAACAGCATGGATGGAGCTGAAGAGCATTATGCTAAGTGAAATAAGCCAGTCAGAGAAAGATAAATATCACATGATCTCACTAATTTGTGGAATATAATGAACAACATATACTGATGAACAAAAGTAGATCCAGAGACAGAGAAACATTAAACAGACCCTCAAACCTCAGAGGGCAGGCAGGGGAGATTGGGGGGGGGCGGGGTTAAGAGATCAACCAATGGACTTGTATGCATGCATATAAGCATATAAGCATAACCAATGGACACGGACACTGGAGGTGGGGGTGGGGCATGTGCTGGGGGTGGGAGTGGCCGGGGTGGGGGAAAAGGAGAGATATGTAATACTTTAAACAATAAATTAAAAACAAGCAAACAAAACAAAAAAGAAACATGTACATATACTAATTAATAATAAAATTTCTATTTAAAAAATTGAAACATAATTCATATAGTTAAGTACATAACTTCCACTAACCTTAAGTGTAAGCTTCATGATTATTTGTGTATGTGTGTGTATCCATGTAACCAGAATCTAGATTAAAATAGAGAACATTTTCATCTCCCCAAAAAGCTCCTTCATGCTCCTAGTCAATATTCCTTAAGAGTAGCCACCAAGTCACTTACCTCTGTCATCACTGATTAGTTTTGTCTAGTCTCTTTAGCTCAATCTAATGCTGGTAAGATTTATCCAAGTTGTTGCCTGTAACAACAGTTCCTTTCATTTTATTGCTAATTAGAATTCCAGTGTATGGACACACCACAATTTATTTATCCATTCTGTAGATATACAGGTTTGGGCTATTATGTATGTAGCAGTGGAAAAGTTAGAATGTAACAGTGAAAATGATACACTCCCTAGTGGTAATAGTGGCCTTTTATTGAATGTCTATTCTGTGCCAGATATTTTACATAGTTCTAACCCTCCTGTCAGCCCTGGGTGAGACAATGCCATTATTCTCTTTTCACAGGGGAGAAAATTCAGACTAAGAGAGACAGGTTGGGTTCTTTGGGAAGCAGATGCTGTGACAGTTAAGAGTGCAACTGTTGTAATGAGAATTAATAGCTGTAAAATAAAAGGGGAGGAAACAGATTTGGGCAAGGAATCTATCAGACCATGGTGCAGGCCTATCAAAATCTACCAGCTGGCCAAAACCGGTTTGGCTCAGTGGATAGAGCGTCAGCCTTCAGACTGAAAGGTCCCAGGTTCGATTCCGGTCAAGGGCATGTACCTGGGTTGCGGGCACATCCCCAGTAGGAGATGTGCAGGAGGCAGCTGATCGATGTTTCTCTCTCTCATCGATGTTTCTAACTCTCTATCTCTCTCCCTTCCTCTCTGTAAAAAATCAATAAAATATATTTTAAGAAAAATCTACCAGCTGAAAGGGGTGCTCCAAAGCAAAGACTGCCTTCTAGAGTAGTCTTCTGTGTGGTGGAAATGGGCCTTGGATTGCCTCCTCAATCAGTCATTGGCTGGAGGCCACCCCAAGAACAGCATGACCTTGGCTCCAAAGCTGAGGCAGACCCTAAATGATCTAACAGCTGGAGGTTGTCAACTAACCACACTCTTCACAGCTGGGCAGTGGGCTCTTTCTCAACAGATATTGGGACCATTGTGTCTCCATGCCCATCACAGCAAGTAAATGCAGAATCAGGGACTCAAACCCAGGATCTGGAGCCAAAGCCTGTTCCTGTTTCCACTCTGACACCCTGCTTCCCCCAAATCAAGGAACTCTTCTGGTCAAGAGGTAAAGATTATATTCACAGCATGAGCCAGAGTCATCAGGTACTGGGTAGGGCCAAAACTAGGAGGAGGTCAGGTTACCTTTTTGTCCTCAGCAGACTGCTTCAACTGTCAGGTGCTCACTGTTAATGGAGTCAGCAAAAGTGGGAAGGACATGTACAGAGTAAATTCATTGCCATTTGCTGGGGTTCTTCCCGAAGTGTGTGGCTACATGTGAGGCAAACAAAGTGTATGAAAGAGCATTTTCCTTTGAAATAAAACAGCAACAACAATGACGACGATGACGACGACGACGATAAACACCCTTAAACCAAGCTCCTCTGCTTCCTTAAGTCTGGGGTCTAACTACAGCTTAAACTCAGAGTGGGCAGTCTTGAGGGGGTTAACATTGGATAAAGTGTCCAGCTAAAGGAAAAGGGGCCTCAGTCAGAAGGAAAGACTTTTCTTAAAGTCAAGTCAACATGCTTACAAGAGAAATCAGGTCTACATTGAAGATTACTTTCCAGAGAAAGGAAGGTTGGTTCTGGAATCATGTGTAACTTTCCAACATGGCTTGCTTCTAGGTTGTCATTAGACCCAATTTCAGTGACTACTGTTTCCCTGGGCTGTGCCCTTTCTCTGCAGTGTAGAGGGATAAAAGGCCTTTGGGTGTGCTAGGCCTGAAACATTGGGACTATTATGGGTCCTCCATATCTAACCATTCTTTTCTGTCAGTTAAAAATGCTGTGGACCAGAAACAAACCAGCATATTTATGGTCAATTTACTTTTAACAAGGGTACCAAGACAATTCAATGAGGAAATAATAGTCTTTTAAATAAATGGTGCTATGACAAGTGGATATCCACATGCAAAAGAATGAAGCTGGACTCTTACCTTAAACCATATAAAAATTAAATCAAAATAGCTTAAAGGTTTAAATAAAAGAGCTCAAGCTATAAAACTCTTAGGAACAAACATAGGTGTAAATCTTTCTGACCTTGGATTAGGCAATGGTTTCTTAGTTATGACACCAAAAGTACAAACAATCAGAGAAAAATAGATAAATTGGACTACATAAAAATTAAGAGCTTTTGTGCTTCAAAGCATATAATCATGAAAGTGAAGAGACCACCCACAGAATCAAAGAAAATTTTGGTGAATTATAATCTGATAAGAGATGTATCTACAATATATAGAACACTTATAACTCCATAAAAAACACACACAAATAATTCAAATGTGATCAAAGTGTCTCAATAGAAAGGCTTCCAAAGAAGATATACAAATGGCCAATAAGTATATGAAAAAATGCTCGACATAAGCAGTCATTAGGTAATTGCAAATCAAAGCCACAATGAGATAACACTTCACACCCACCAGCATGGCTATAATAAAAGATAAATGGAAAATAACAAGTGTTCTTGAGGATGTGGAGAAATCACATCCCTCAGACGTTGCTGGTGGGATTATAACATTGTGCTGCCACTTTGAAAAAGACAAGTTGGTACTTCCTCAAAAAGTTGAACATAAAGTTAGTTTCCGTATAACCCAGCAATTCCACTCCTAGGTATATACCCACACAAAAATTTGTACATGATGTTCATAGCAGGATTGTAATAGCCAAAAAGTGGAAACAACTCAAAAGTCCATCTCAACACATAAAGAGATAAACAAAATCTGGTATATCCACACAATGAAATATTATTTAGCTATAAAAAAGAATGAAGTACTAACACATGCCACAACATGATGAGCCTTGAACACATTGTGCTAAGTGAAATAAGTCAGCTACAAAGGACCACATATTGTATAATTCCATTTATATGAGATGTCCATAATATGAAAATTCATAGGGACAAAAAGTAGATTAGAGGTTTCTAAGAGTTAGAAGGGAGGAGAGAACCAAAGTGACTGCTAATGGCTTACAGGGTTTCTTTTGGAGAGCTGATACTGTTTTTGAATAGGAATGATTGTTTTGCAACTATGTGAATATACTATGGTAGGTGAATTATATCTACATAAACCTGCTATAAAAAATGCTGTGAAACTCGAATAACCTGGCACTCACATCCTTGAATTCCTCTGAGCAGCCCTGGATGGGTGGTCAGTTTTATTCAATTCTAAATTCCTGGACCTGTACAAACAGTCAGAAGTTAGATATTAAGATTGGAGCTGCCTTAATCTTTTGCTCCGAAGAAATGTTTTTCTAAATGATGTTAGCACAGTGCAGCCTTTCTTCTGAAGCAGCTATTATCAGAAGGCCATTTTGGGCATATGTCCCTTGGATATTTTTTACCCTCAATGTAGTATCTACTTCAGAGGCTATGCTTGGGATTGCTTCCTTCTTAAAGATCCACATCTGGTTATCATGTCTATAGCAACATAAAGCTGTAGTCAAGAATACACACACCAAAATGGCAAGAATGTATATAAAATGCAACCCTCATATTTTGCTGGTGGAACTTTAAATTAGTAAAACCACTTTTGTAACAGTTCATTACCTACTAAAGCTAAACAGATGCATGTCCTATGACCCAGTGATCCCTCTCCTGAGTGTACACCTAATATAAATAATTAAATGTGTTCATCAAAAGACTAGTACAAGAATAAACGTAATAGCCTCAAACTAGAAATAACTCAAATGTCTGTCAACTGGATAAAGGATAAATTGTGATATAGCCATACAATAAAAACACTACTCGGCAATCTAAAAAAAACTACTGGTACACATGAGAATGCAGATATATCTCATAAAATGTCATGTTGAACAAGAAAAGTCAGACACAAAACATACTACATGATTCTATCATTCTATTTATATCAAGCACAAAAAAATGCAGAACTAATAATCTATGGTGATGAAGGTCAGAATAGTGGACTATAAGGGAGCACCAGGAAGCCAGCAATTTCTAGATCTTGATAGGAATAGTATATACAGATATATAAACAGGAACACATGTATGTAACAATCTACAGAGCTGTACCATGAAATCTGATCACTTTAACTGAATGTAAATTGTACCTTAATTAAACAAAAAAGAAAATATAAATTAAGGTGGGAAGATATGTTGTTAATAGAAAGTGAGAACTGGAAAGGGCCATAGGGATCATATCTAACCCCGTCTGTTACAGATTAGGAAACCAAAAGAATAAAAGATTTGCCCCAAAATAAATTAAAATTAAAAAATTTGCCCAAGGCCACAAGGTAATTGATGTAAGAACCAAGACAGATAATAACAGTTTGCCATCTTTGAACATTTATCATATGCCAGGAGCTGTTTTCAATTAAGAGATTTAGTACTCGCATTAACTCTATGAGGTGAGCGGATATTATTATTATATCTATTTTATAGATGAGGAACCTAAGGCCACATAGCTACCAACTGATGGGGCCAAGATACCAGTCCAGGCAGTAATTTTCCAATGCCCACACCCACAGCCACTCTTCCCAGTGTTGAATGCCTAAACTTCTAATCTGGTACACTGGATCCTGGGTATCATGCTCTATTTTTCATTTTTCACAGGGATATCTCTTTATTTCCTCAAAAGGGCCTCTGAGAGTCTGGAAAGGACTGGTGGTAGGTCTAAGCCCAATCATAATGGCCAGTTCACTCCTGCCTATAATAATTCCACATAAGTGAATCATTCACACAAAGGTTTTGAGTTTAAAAACAGAAAGTCCTAGGATTTAGAAAGATTTTCCCCTGGCTCCTCCAAATCTTCCTTGGTTTGAGGCAGGATGGGCTAAGTATGACTCTTCCAAATCAAACCTTCTCCCACCCCACCCAATCTCCCAGTGACCAAGTACATTGTTATCTTTAACCAAAATCAAATGAGCAGTCGTTACCGTGGTGGCAATGAGGCAGGCAGGCCCATTGGAAATAGGTCTGCCTTTGGGCAATGGCCTCCAAGACACTGCCTCCCAAGGTGGGGCCTAGGGCCTAGTTCTGGCCTTTGTGCTCTGGACTGGGAGGAGGGAGTTCACCCACAGAGGGGTCTGCTAGGCCTGGATATCAGTCCACAGTGGCAGGTGGGAGAGCTGTGCCATGAGGGGCTACCTCTTCTTCTGGCCCTTCCTACTTTTCCAGGCAGGATCTTCCCCATGGGCTTAGTGGTCACATGTGGTTCAATTAAGTTCATCCAACATCTCCAGAGTGCCTACCCTAAGAATCCAGGAGTGATTTGATTCACCTGCCCTCAAAGAGTTTATTTTCTAGTGGGGCAGATTGCAGAGCCAGATAGCTTGGGTTCAAAGCCCGGCCTCACCATTTCCTACCTGTGTGACACTGGGCAAGTTCCTTAACTTTTTAGTTTCCCAGTTTCCTCATCAATAAAGTTAGGATACCAATATCATTGTAGAGTTGTAACGATTCAATGTTAATACATGGGAAGGATTTAGAGCAGTATGAGCTATTATTATTATACAATGTGAGAAGTACTGTGACAGAATCACAGCATTTTGTGAGAGCACTGAGGAGAAAGGCCAAACTCAGAGGGAATCAGGGAAGGCTTTCCAAAGGAGGTAACATAAGGAAGTGAGTCTTGAAAGATGAGTAGGAGTTAGGATGGAGAAGCAGTGGGGAGAAAACATTGTGGACAGAGTAAAAAGCATGAGCATCAGCTGAGGCTGGAAATTACTTGGAATAAGCAGGGTACTAAGTCTTAGAGCAATGGTATATGAGGCTAAAAAGGTTGTTGGGGTGGGCTCCGATGGTGGAGGGCCTTAGAAACCTGACTACTCTCCCTGAAATCTCCTTTCCCTCCCTCTGAATCAGGCCAGCCTGCTTTTGGCCATGGGACTTGCCCTGGATTTCGATAGAACCTTGGCTGGGGTTCACAGAAGGCTGTAACAATCTCCAGGAAATGCCGAGGTGATGAGGATGGCCCTGCATACGGCTAATGTAACTGTCACTCCAGTTTCTCCCTCCTTACCCCCCTTCCCCCCAAACACATTTTTGTCTCTGTCTCTGGAAAACATGTGTGAAAGCAAAGTTTGGCTGTGTGGCAGATGAAACTTTTTTTTTTTTTTTTACAACAGCAAGGCATCAACAGTTCAACTACATGAGAGCCCCCAACCCAGCCTCATATGTTCACTTAAAAAATAAGTCTGAAAAGCCCAACTCCCCTGGGTGGTCCCATTCCACCTTGGGGACTGTCCTTGATGCATCTGTTTCCCACTGACCTTACAGCAGCGATCCAGCAGGCAAAGGGACTCTACTGCCTCATGCTTGAGGAATGCCTCCTAAGCTCCCTCCCACCTCCAGCCTCCTGGCTTCCAGAACTCAACAGCTTGCCTCTTGTGGGCCAATGTTTGCAGAAAATGTTTGCAGACTTCATAGCATGCCACTTCCAGGAATAATTAGCAGTCAGGCAGCCAGTCTTTCACTCAGGTCTGGTGAACGAAAACCTCAAGAATGTGGGTGGGAGGGGTAAAGGAGGTTAGGGGTATTTGCCTAAGTGAAGCTTGCCAGCCTGCCTAGCTGGCTGAGTTTGTTAGCCCCTGAATCCCAGTGTCTGAGCATACATCTATCCACCCAAGCACAGCATCCAAGGAGCCTGCTCCCCCTGCCCTCCACAGATCAGAGGGTCATTGGCTAATCTTTCTGTTGTCTCATGAAATAACAAGTTATAGTGCCTCCAGTCCTACCACACAAACAAGGAAAAGAGTTGCCTGAGCTCATACCAAGAGCTAGTGGTCATAGGCACCATTCCCAATAATGTTCCACTGTCTTGAAAATTTTACATCTGAAAATCCCCCTCCCCCACTGTCACCTAACAAACACATTGCTGGATTTTGAGTTCATAGACCCATCTGGGCATCAACCACATGGTAAGCAGTTGGGGATGTTCTGAGAAGACTGTGATCTATGCTATGCTTTGTAGTTTCCAGCACTATTTTGCAGAATCAAAGAGGGCATGATTGCTTTGCTTCCTTGTTGTTGTTGTTGTTTTTTAAAGTTAACCCCTTGGAAAGAAACTCCTGTGACACATTGGTTTTTGTCAAGCATCCAACTTTTGGCTAAGACCAGTTTCTCCCTGTGAAAATACAGTGTTATTAGTTTTATATACAGGCCACTGAGTAAATTTTGCAAAGAACTTACTATCCTGCTGAATTGCAAACTAGCTGAAAAGACTGGATAACAGGGTATTTTTGCAAAATAAAATTTAACAGAAATAAATGTAAAGTCCTGTAATTTGGTCCAAAAATTAATTGCACAAATATAGGATAGGGGAAGACTGGCTCAATGGTATAATATATAAAAAGAGGGGGTGCTTAGGAGTTTCTGGTGATGTCAGCCCACTTTAAGTTAATGTGTAATGTGACCAGTAAACCAAAACAAAAATGTGGTTTTAAGTTGAATTCATAAAAGTCTAGTCTTCAGAATAAAGGAGCTCTGTCTGGCCCCAAAGACCAAGCCAAACCCTCATGAGTCATTGGGTTCCATTTTGGGTACCACAGACTGGTGGGTAAGGGGATAGAGAGTGATAAGCTGGTGAGGGAGTTCAGTTCTTTTATTACCTATTCCCCCACTAGACTGTAAATTCTATGAGGGTAGGAGTAACATTTGTTTCATCCACTGTTGTATCCACAGTACATAGTACAGCGCCTCTCACATAGTATGTGCTCAGTAAATAGAACTGAGAGACTGAATAAACAAAAAGAAAATCTTTTTCAGTCAGTTGTTCAAGACAGCAAAATCCCCTCTGGAGGTGAGATTCCCACCACTGGAAGAGTGCAAAGAGAGGCTGGTTAGCCATTTGGTGTAGGGACTCTTGAGTGGGTTTCAAGAATCATTAGATGACCTTGAAGTGCCCCTCCCCATAAGTTCCAAGGGCTTAAAATAACATCCACTGTGGGAAACTCAGAGGCTGACATGTTCTTTCTGGGTGGTCCCAATACCCTAGCTGGCTGTGTACTCAGAGGCATCTGAAATATGAGTTCTCTCATGTACTTCCTTGCTCAATCTCTCTTGTTCTCTCTTGCCTTTTATTTTAATGCTAAATAATGTCTCTGGAGTGTCCTCCTGTTGCTGCACTAAAATCAGGCAATACTTTGTTATCTTCCTCAAGGACTGAGAATAGTGATGTTGCCAATTTAACCAGCTGTTTGGAGAAACATCCTCACTCTGAGGAAAATGTCTTTAAATAAGTATTAACCTCATGGTAAAAACTCATGGTTCTGATGAAAAGAGCAAGGAACTTATTCAGAAATCATAATTGCTACCCCCAAAGGGGGCTTCATTTGAAGAAACCCTTATTCACAGTCTACTCATGGACAATGAGGGGGTGACTACTTACTTACTGCACAGAAGTGTCTGCATTAACAATGCTGTACAATAGGGACTGGCTGGTGGATGAGGCGAGGGGCCAGGCTCTGGATTTAAGAGACTGGATCTCATGAGTTTTTCCTCTTTATTGAATACACTGCTCGGCATGTCCACAAATCTTGTCATTTCAGAGTCTCCTTCAGCAATACTATTATAGGCAAACTTGAGACTTACTGGGGGCTGTGGGGAGGTTCAAATTCCTTATGTAAGTCATGAGAAGATGGATTTTCCCCCTCTGTATCTGTTTAAGCTGAAATGGCCCCTTTGGGGAATCAGTCAGTGCTGACAGGGAGAAAGGTGAGAGAGGGAGAGAGAGAGAGAGAGAGAGAGAGAGAGAGAGAGAGAGAGAGAGAGAGAGAAACATCTCAGGCTTGTGAACTTACTGAAATTATACTGTGTAAGCCTCTCCAAGTTTATTGAGAGGAGAAAAGAAAGAAAGAAAGAAAGAAAGGAAGGAAGAAAGAAAGAAAGGAAGGAAGGAAGGAAGGAAGGAAGGAAGGAAGGAAGAAAGAAAGAAAGAAAGAAAGAAAGAAAGAAAGAAAGAAAGAAAGAAAGAAAGAAAAAAGTGGGAAAGAAAGGAAAGAGGGCAGAGAAGGAATCAGAAGGGAGGAAAGTAGGAAGAAAGGAAGGAAGGGGTGGGGGAGGGAGGGAGAAAATAGGAAAGGACGATGGGAGGTGGAAAAGAAAAAGTTGAGTGGATTTATGACAGGATGTGAGAAAGGAAATGACCCTTTTCCATGGCCATTTCTGTCCAGGCCAGAAACTCTATCATGTGAAAGCCTCATCATAATCCTAAAAATTAAACTCTAAACACAGTGAGATTTAGTGCTCCAAATTATCTCCAATGAGAATGGCATAGGATGCAGTGCCCATCCTGGTACCCAAGCCCTCTGGCCTAATGAGGCTGCTCCAGATTTCTATCTTGGTAGTAGAGAAATGGTATTTATTCATAGTGAGTGTCAAATGCAAGATAAATTTGTGGATAATTAGGTGGACAGTGCCTTTTTATCTCTATCTACAGAGGGAGGAACGGGGTTCACCTTGTTCTCTAACATAACTTAATCCCAGAATTAAGGCCCAAAGAACTTTTAACAATGTGACCTAGGCACTGCTGGTCAATCTACAAATTTTCTTCATTGCCTTTTAATCTTCTTTACATTTTATGATTTTTATTAATGATAAAAAAAGTCACTATAGAGAAAACCAAGATGGCAGCATAGTTAAATGCCTGTACTTGCCACCTCCCACAACCACCTCAAAATTACAACTAAAATACAGAACAAACATCCTTCAGAACTGCTTGAAATCTGGCTTAATGGAAGTCCTACAACTGGAGAAGTAAAGAAAAAAGCATTGAGACTGGTAGAAGAGGTAATGGTACAGAACAAGCTGGACCTACACCCACATGTGGCATTTTTTTTTAATCCAAAGGGATATCTCCAAGGCCTCCCATGAGAAGCAGAGGTTCCTACCCCTGCACCAGACCCTCAGCCTAGGGTTCCAGAGCTGGAAAGAGAAGTCCCCATAACTGTGAGCTGTAAAAACCAGTGGGGTTGTGGCTGAGTGACACAGAGACTTCTGGAGTCCTAAGTGTTCCTTTTAAAGAGCTGGGCACCAACTTACATGGTCCCAATTCCTCTGAGCTCCAGTGCCAGGTGGCAGCTTTGAGGAATCCAGGGACATATGGGGAAGAACTTAACTGTCTGGCATCAGGGCAGGAATGGGGGAAGAGGCAGTTTACTCCCAGATAGGGGTGCTAGCAGAGTTCATTGCTCCTGTACTGGGACCTCCCCATCACAGAGCTGCTGACTGGCAGCCATATCTGAGTTTCCATCAGCTTGGCCCACACTGTTCTCTCCATCCTGGTGATTCCCTGAGACCCTGCCTCATCCAATTTGCAGACTCATCTAAGCTATTTGCAGCTGCTTTTCCATATGAATGGCTTGTCCTGGCTCAGGCTTCAGACATTGCTAAAATCTCTCAAACAAGCAGCAGCTGGAGTCAGCCTACTCCAAATCTATCAATAAAGGCCCAAGACTTAGCACTAGCACCAACCTGCCTTGCCTCACAGCTGGGCCTTACTTGGGCACTTCCTAGCCCAATACAAGTAGTAGTCATATGCAAACCTCTCTGTAGCTCCTGCTGGGTGGCCCCAGCAGTGGCTGACTTTGTACCTCCTGGGAAACCCTAGAGCTAGTGACCCAGTGTACAGCTTTAGACCATACCAGATTACAACTCTATGCATCCACAAGTGACACACTCAAGGGGCAGACACAATGAGCACCAAAGCTTCACTGAAGCAAGTCCTGCTCCATAGAAGTATCTCCTTTCCATTGTAGATGCAGTTGATCCTCACAGCCAATTGGCCTGGAGGCCAGTTCCTTCCAGTGATGCCAATCAAGACTCAACTACAACAAGACTGTGCACATAGCCCACACAGGGGTGAATCTAGAGTGCCCAGCTCAGGTGACTAGAGAGGCTGAGCCACTGGGCCCTACAGGACACCTATTACACAAGGTCAATTCCAGGAAACATAATAATAGCTCTACCTAACACATAGAAACAAACACAGGGAAGCAGCCAAAATGTGGAGACAAAGAAACACATAACAAATGAAAGAAATGGAAGCAAGCAAGCTACTGGAGACTGAGTTCAAAAACTCAAGGTTCTTAATGAGAGCTTCAAGGAACTTAGTGAGACTTTCAAGGATCATAGTGAGAATGTCAAAGACATAAAAAAAGACTGATCAGAAATTAAGCATACACTAACTGAAATAAAGAATAATTACAGGAATTCAACAGCAGAGTAGAAGATTCATAGAATAAAATCAAGGATTTGGAATATGAGGAAGCAAAAAACAACCAATCAGAAGAGCAAAAATAAAAAAGAATCCAAAAATGTGAAGATAGTGTAAGCAGCTTCTGGGACAACTTCAAGCATATCAACATTCACATTATGGGGGTGCCAGAAGGAGAAGAGAGAGAGAGCGAGCTGTTGAAAACCTATTTGAAGAAATAATGACAGAACACTTCCCCTACCTGGTGTAAGAAACAGACTGACAAGTCTAGGAAGCCCAAAGAAGAAGAACCCAAAGAAGCCCACACCAAGACACATCATAATTAAAATGACAAGGGTTAAAGACAAAGACTCTTAAAAGCAGCAAGAGAAAAGCAGTTAGTTACTTACAAGGGAGTGCCCACGAATATCAGCTAATTTCTCAACAGAAACTTTGTAGGCCAAAAAGGAGTGGCAAGAAATATTCATAGTTATGAATAGAAAGGACCTATAGACAAGATTACTCTACCCAGCAAAGCTATCATTCAGAATTGAAGGTCAGATAAAGAGCTTCACAGACAAGAAAAAGCTAAAGGAGTTCATCACCACCAAACCAGTAATACATGAAATGTGAAGGGTATTTTTAAGAAGAGGAAGAAGAAGAAGAAGAAGAAGAAGAAGAAGAAGAAGAAGAAGAAGAAGAAGAAGAAGAAGAAGAAGAAGAAGAGGAAGAAGAAATATAAACAATAAAATGGCAATAATTACATATCTATCAACAATTGAATCTAAAAATCAAAATAAATGAATAAGAAGTGTAATGAACAAAATGAACTGATGAATAGAATAGAATCAGAAGTATGTAAATGGAACAGACTGATGAATCTCAGAGGCAGGAGGCATGGGGGGGGGGAGGTGGGAAAAGATTAACCAAAGATCTTATATTCATATATGCATTATCTATGGACACAGACAATAGGGTGGTGAAGGCCTGGGGAGGGGCAGGAACCAGGTGAAGGTGGGCAATGGAGGCAGGGGGAAGAGGCATCTGTAATACTCTCAATAATAAAGATTTAAAATAAAAATATAAAAATAATTTAAAAATATCACTGTAATCTAGCACAGGGCTGGGCAGCATTGTTCACGCTGTCTATTCTGGAGATGAAAGGGAAACTGTTCAACAGATGGATATTTCTACAGGCTACCATCCTTTTTTTTTTTAAAGTTACACATCTGTTAGATGTGATTACAATTCCTTAGAGGGATAAAACACCAGACACTTGCCTTGGACATCAAAATCTTGGCCCAACAGCCCAGTTGGGAGCCATTTAGGATATGGCCTTTTTTGTGATATTTCACAAGTTTAATGGATATAGGAGGACACCAAAGTTGTCTAAATGGACCTGATATCATGGATCTTCCCCAGAAATTTTAGCTTCAGGATGACACGTGGAAAAATAGTCTAAGCACTGAATCCTAAAATTCATTTTGTCAGGTTCATGCCTCAAAGGCTCTTGGGAAGCTAGAAGAGGACTCATGGAAGCACCATCAATCTTTGCAAAGCTAAGAGAGCCTCCATCTCAACGGCCATTCAGTAAAGAAATGGGTGGGGCTGGGCTAGAATGTGGGGAAGTTTCTGTGTCTTTGGTAGACCCAAACAAGGAAAAGCTCATACATCCAGTAAAAGGACGAAGTGAGAAAGGACCCTAGACAAAATAAACTTCATTCCTAGAGCTTTCTTCCCATAACCTCAATCACATGCACTATGACCCCCAAGTTTCTATGGTACACTAAAATGGGAAATTTAGAGTTGTAATGAACAAATATTAATAGCTTCTCAAATGGGTTGACTGTAGTCCCCACTTTCCTATGACTTACAGTGTGACCTTTATATGACTATATTGATTTCACTTACACATTGCTCAAGATAAACCACACAAAATGCTTTGGCACTTCCAGGTTGTTGAAGAAATTATTTTCAAGGAAAACTTGAAAGTGGGTTCCCTCACTGGTTTCTCTGCCTCTTCCTGTCTCTTTAGCTGGCAATACAGATTAGACCCAATCTTTCAGCAGAATGGGGAAAAGAAAACTTGGGGAAAACTGTGCCCATAAAACGATCCACAGGATAGAAGTTTGAGAATGTTTGATAAGGAAAAAATGATCAAAGAAACATCTGTTTACTAGCCTCAATTCCTGATAGAGGGTCTTTGAGTAAATCATGAGACTGCCTGGATCTCAGTTGCAATGTTATTGTGGAGAGCAATAACATTGATTCAGAGAGGCGAATTGGGGAGCTGAATTGGACATCACTTCAGATCACATCCAGCTTTGCAATATAGGCTCACAGGCTTTGTTCTACTCCCATCTACAACCATTGTTGCTGAATTCTGTTAATGGCTGAAACAGTATATTAATCCAGAAGAAAATGTAAGTTATTACATCTCAGCAGAGCCCAGTGCTGCCATCTGGCCCCTTCCTCCTTTCCTATGCTGGAATTTGAAAAAGGCAAGTCCAAGACAAAAGCTGATGAGGTTTGCTTGTCCCCATAGACCTCTCCAAACAATTCCTCTAACTGTGGTCTGGATAGAAATAAAACTGGTCTTTTCCACCCTGCTGCCTCTGTCCTAGGAGGATTAAGGCAGAGTTGAAACTCACAGTGTGGACAACCAAGACAGAAAATATGAGCTCACAAGACTCCTTTCGGGACAGAGATGGAGAGCCTGAATTCCCAGATGTACAAGATCACCACATCATTGCTCAACCCCCTGTTGTTCTGAGTGAGGCAGCCTAGCCTCTTTCTGTCTACCCCAAAGGTAGAATGTATGCTAGCAGAAGCAGGAGCAAAAGGGGAGGCAAGAACAAAAGAGTCTTTCTTTAGCAGAGTGACCTTCCATAAGTCACTTAACCCTTCCATGCCCCTTGCTGCCATGTGACTCAAGTCATAATTTATTGGTTACAAACGTTTCAGTTGCTCAATGAAAAGTAATGGAAAAAGGGTGAACTTGTAGAGTTATTCTACTAAGGAAACTTTGTCCATTCAAAGTCAGGTTACAGAGTGGCCTTTATTTTAATTAAAAAGCATCTGGAAATTGAAAAACCTGTTTGGCCCAGGGCCTCCTTGGAGAGTAATTGATGCATGTCATCTGGCTGAGCCATCCCATGGCTCCCTCAGTGAGGCTGCAGGGGTGGGGGAGTGGAGGCTGCCTAGCCTGGTGCATTTTTTTGTGTGATTGGAGCAGATAGACTGTACAGCACTTACTGCTCCCTCCACAGACGGTATGGGGCTGCTCCTGCATATCATGCTCAACTAGTCCACACCCCACAGATCCAGCCTTCCATGCCTTTGGCTTTGCTAAGTGGAGGGAAAGGGATCTCCAACTTTAAGCTTGTACTTATTTCCTGAGAAATGGCTAAGAGAAATAAATGCCAGGGTGTGTTCCTGCATTCCCTGACAACCAGCAACTGATAGCAAAAACATTCTAGATAACCTCTTGTAACTGGGATTTTATGTGGGCAACATGCTCTAGGCACTGCTCCTCACAGTACACAGGATGACTGAACAGAATGGAATGCTCATTAGCTGGGGAGACATAAAACCTATCTCATTTCTGACTGTGGCTTCAAAGAGGTCCGTTCTCTTTCAGGGCCTCACTGTCCTCATCAGAGGATATTTATCTGTGGGTCTCAAACAGAGCTGATCAAAGAATCTACTGTGCAGTGGCAGTAGAATTGTGGCTAAGAGTATGGAATGCCTGGGTTTGAATTGTGTGCTGTGCACTGTACTAGATGCTGGGGATATGGCACTGAACATGCCAGCCATTAATTCTGTCTCAATAACCTTACCTTATAGTGGAGAGAGACAAATATTTAATAAGTAACCATATAAATACAGAACAAGTTAAATAAATATCTGATATAATATAGTTTCAGAGAGTAATAAGTGTTCTGAAAAAGCAACAACAAAAATAGGATTTCTGTCAGGGTCCTGGTTTCATGAGGGTAACCTGGGAGGCCTCTTGGAGAAAGTGATAGGGAGGTGTGGGGTGGAGGGGGTCAATGGAGGGATAAAGGAGACCTCTGTAATACTTTCAACAATAAAGATAAATTTTAAAAATAAAATAAATAAAAAACATGAAAACATATATAGCAGTTTAAGTAAAATAATAAAAATAATAGATCTGCCATTGTTGGGAAGATTTCAGTATATTTAACTAAAAGAAGTATGTAATTTTTAGAGACCACCCATATTACTATCTAGGGAAATAGCTTGTGCAAAGGCCCTGAGGTAGGAACAAGATGAAAATATTCCAGGAAGAGAAAGAAGACCAGAGTGGCTGGACTGTGGCAAGTGAATGTGAGAATAGTAGGAAAAGGGATTGGATTTTATTTTAAGTGCACTGGAAAACCATTGAAGGTTTTAAGCCAGGGGTGCTATGTTCTGACTTATGCTTTTAAAAGTTTGATTTGGCTGCTGTATTGGAAATAAACTAGGGAGGCAAGAGTTGAAGCAGAGAGACCAGTTAGAAGGCTGTTATCATGGTCTAAGTAAGAGATGATGGTGGTTTGGATAAGGATGATAGTGGCAGAGGGAGAGAGAAGTGGTCAGACTCTGGATATACTTTGAATATGAATATGAAGCCAATAGGATTTTCCAATGGATTAGATGTAAGGGATAAGGAAAGAGAGAAATCCAGAATGATTCCCAGGTTTCTGGCTTGAGCAACTGGATGGTGATATGACCTCTCCCATTCTATTGGCTGGAATCACTGCCTGTACATATGTGCTTGCCTTGCTGATGAACGTCATTTTCTACAAGCAGCTTGGCTAATTTTCTCAAAATGTGAATCAGACAGTATTACCTCCTTGATCTCCAACCTCAAACAAATGGTTTTCCATAACACTTAGAAGTCAAAGTCCTTTCCATGGTCCACAGTTCCCTATGTGTTCTGGTCCCTGCTAACCCCTCCAAACTTATTTTCTGCCACACTTCTGATCAGGTCTATGGAACACTCACCCTGTTCTTTTTCAAACATGGTAAGTAGTCTTTTAAAGGCCTTTGCACTTGCTGTTTCCTCTGCCTCTAGCACCTTCTCCAGACCTTCCTATGATTTGCTCCTGTGCTTCAGCTCTCTACTTGAATGTCACTTCTATCAAGAGGCTTTCTCTGAGCACTCTATCAAAAGTAGCAGCCCCTATCAACACCTATTTTCTTGTCTTATATAATATATTATATTATATAGGATTGGTCAAAAGTAGTTTTACAGTAGTAAGTATGCAAAACACAGTTTATTCTTATATCATTATTAATTATTGCATTATTTTCCAAATGAACAACTATAAACCTACTTTTGCCCTATACTGTATTATATTATTATATTATGTTATGTTATGTTATGTTATGTTATGTTATGTTATGTTATACTAGAGGCCCAGTGCACAAAATTCATGCATGGAGGGCAGAGGGTTCCTGAGCCTGGCCTGCAGCCTCTTGCAATCTGGGACCTCTCGGGAGATGTCTGACTGCCGGTTTAAGCCTGATCCCTGTGGGCAGTTGGACAACCATCTTGCAATCTGGGACCACTGGCTCCTAACTGCTGGCCTGCCGGCCTGCCTGATTGCCCCTAACCACTCTGCCTGCCTGATCACCCCTAATCACACTGCCTGCCTGCTCAACACCCCTAACCACTACCCTGCCTGCCTCATCATCCCTAACTGCTCGCCTGCCTGCCTCATTGCCCCTAACCCCCTCTACCTGCCTGCCTGATCGCCCCTAACCACTTGCCTGCCTGCCTGATCACCCCTAACCATTCTGCTTGCCTGCCTGATCACCCCTAACCACTTGCCTGTCTGCAGATCCTCCCTAACTGCCTCTGCCTGCCTGCCTCATCACCCCTAATCACTTGACTAAGTGCCTCTGTCCCCACCATCACAGCTTTGTCTGGAAGGACGTCCAGAATGATGTCTGAAACGTCCTTTGGCTCTCCAGTCTAATTAGCATGTTATGCTTTTATTAATATACTCGAGGCCCGGTGCACAAAAATTTGTGCACTCGGGGGGGAGGGGGGACCCCTCAGCCCAGCCTGTGCCCTCTCGCAGTCTGGGACCCCTCGGGAGATAACGACCTGCTGGCTTAGGCCTGCTCACGGGTGGCAGAGGGCAGGCCCAATCCCTAGGTGCAGCCTCTGGTCGGGCTCAGAGCAGGGCCCATTGGGGAGTTGGGGCGCCGCCCCCTGTCATGCACAGAGCAGGGTGGATTGGGAGGTTGCGATGCCACCCTCAGTCACGTTCAGGGTAGGGCCGATTGGGGGGTTGGGGCACCGCCCCCTGTCACACTCAAGGCAGAGTCAATGGGGAGGTTGCGGCACCACCCCCTGTCATGCACAGAGCAGGGCCCATCAGGGGGTTGGGGCGCTGCCCCCTGTCACTCACAGAGCAGGGCCCATCAGGGGGTTGGGGAGCTCCCCACTGTCACTCACAGAATAGGGCTGATAGGGGAGTTGGGGAACCGTCCCCTGTCACACACAGAGCAGGGTGGATCAGGGGGTTGGGGCGCCGCCCTCTATCACCCACAGAGCAGGGCTGATAAGGGGGTTGGGGCACCGCCACTGTCACAGGGCAGGGCCGATGGGGAGGTTATGGCTCTACTCCGTCACACACAGAGCAGGGCATGTGGGGGGGGGGTTGGGGTGCTGCACCCTGTCACACACAGAGCAGGGCCGATCAGGGGGTTGGGGTGCTGTACCTTGTCACACACAGAGCTGAAGGGTAATCAGGGGGTTGGGGAGCGCCCCCCTATCAGGCACAGAGCAGGGCTGATCAGGGGGTTGGGGCACCTTCCCCTGTCATGAACAGAGCAGGGCAGATAGGGAGGTTGTGGCCCCGTCCCCTGTCACACACAGAGCCTCAGGGTGATCAGGGGGTTTGGGCGCTGCCCCCTGTCATGCTGATCCCAGTGCCGGGAGGCATATTACCCTTTTACTATATAGGATAGAGACCTGGTGCACGGGTGGGGGCCGGCTGGTTTGCCCTGAAGGGTGTCCTGGATCACGGTGGGGGTCCCGCTTGGGTGCCTGGCCAGCCTGGATGAGGGGATGATGGCTGTTTGCAGCTGGTCACACACCCTTCAGGGTGGGGGTCCCCACTGGGGTGCCTGGCCAGTCTGGGTGAGGGGCTGAGGGCCGTTTTCAGGCTGGCGGGTGACTGAAGCTCCCAACTCCTTTTTTTGTCTTTTTTTTTTTTTATTCTGGGCCAGCTTTATCTCTGGCTCCAGCTCTGAGGCCTCTGCTGCTGAAAGCAGGTATCTGGTTTGTTTGGGTTCTATAATCGAAACACTGTATCAACTCCAGCTCTGAGATCCTGGCTTGCTGAAAGCAGGTTTCTGGGGTTTTGTTTAGCTTCTATATTTGTAACAATGTTTCAAACTGCGAGCTCAGAGGCCGGCAAGGCAGGCGGGGAACGTTGGAGTCCTCCGTCACTGAAGCAAGCAAGCCTCATGTTCACTTCAAGCTGCCTGGCTGCCAACTGCCATCTTGGCTGGCAGTTAATTTGCATAACGTACAGCCAATTACCATGTTTCTCTTTTATTAGATAGGATTATATAGTATAATATATTATACTATCATTATGTTAATTATATTGTGGCATTACATGTTACATTTTATATTCTGGGTCATATATTAAATAGCTATCTATTATTATCTATACCCTTATAATATAGTATAATTTCTATGAGATCAGGTACTTTGCTTTGTTTTCTACTACATCCTCAGTGCTTATAACATCCCTGGTACATAATGGGCATAATAAGTTGAATAATGGCCCCTAAAATATATGTCCATGTCCTAACCTCAAGAACCTCTAAGTGTCGCCGTAACGGGTTTGGCTCAGTGGATAGAGCATAGGCCTGCCAACTGAAAGGTCCCAGGTTCGATTCCAGTCAAGGGCATGTACCTTGGTTGCGGGCACATCCCCAGTAGGGGATGTGCAGGAGGCAGCTGAATTGATGTTTCTCTCTGCTCTGTGTTTCTAACTCTCTATTCCTCTCCCCTTCTCTCTGTAAAAAATCAATAAAATATATTTTTTAAAAAAAGAACCTCTGAGTGTGACCATATTTGGAAAAAGGGTCTTTGCAGATGTAATTAAGTTAAAGATATTGAGATGAGATCATATGAATTATTTGGGTGGGCCTTAAATCCAATGAGAAGTGTCCTTACAAGAGACATACAGAGGAGAGAGGAAAATGAGAAGGCTATATGAAGACAGAGACTGGAGTGACACAGTCACAAGTCAAGACATGCCTGTAAGTACCATAAATTGAAAGAGGCAAGGAAAGACTCTCCTAAAGCCTTTGGAGAGAGCACAGTTCTACTGAGACCTTGATTTGGGACTTCTAGCCTCCAGAACTATAAGAGAATAAATTTCTATTGTTTTAAGCCTTACCAAGTTTCTGGTAATCTGTTACAGCAGCCACAGGAAGTTCATACAGTAGGTTTGTAATATTGTATAATGTAAGAATGAATGAATGAATATGAGCAAGAATAAGATGGGAAAAGGGCAGAGTCAAGAATCAGGAGTTTGGTATTAAACATACTGTTTGAGATGCCAATGACATGTGCAAGAAAGATGTCAAGTAGGCAGTGAATATATGAAACAAGAGTGGGTAGGCGAGGTCAAAGCTAGAGATGCACACATGGGAGCCATCAACCATGGGGCTAGCTTATATCACCACTGGAGACAGTATAGTTAAGAGTTCAGAAGATGGCCAAGGAGGAAGCTGAGTTTGCAGTGCTCCTTCGATTCAGCAATGGTTCTCAACCTGAGGTGATTTTGCCATTTGCCCCTAGCCCCTCGCTGCATAGAGCATCCAGCAATGTTGGAAACATTTTTACTATTGGCATCTGTTAGGTAGAGGCCAGGGATGCTGCTAAACATCTTACAATGCACAAGAAAGTCCCCACAACAAAGAGTTATCTGGCACAAAATTTCAATAGTTCTAAAGTCGAGACCCTGAGGTAATAGCTTAAGTGTCCTGGATTTGTGGTTTTTTAACAGTCTGTTTTGTGCTGCACACATTTTCTTTTTAAACCCTTACTTATAAAGGCTCAGGGGAAAGATTAAGAGGAAGAAACCAATGTTCCACTATGAGATTAATGTGTAACTTTGAGCAATACACTTTCTTTTTCTGAGCTTCTGGGTCCTTTGGGTGGTTATGCATGAAGGTGGGGAGGCGGTTGATTGCATTAGCTACATTCTGAGCTTCCTGCCAGGTCCTAATGTCTTTGAGTCTCATTTTTCCCCAATAAGAGGTAAATTTGCACTTGATCAAGCCATTGGGCAGAGTTTTCAAGACTAGGTGGCAAAGAGCAGAATGCAAGCTATTTCCTAGGCACAGAAACTGACTTTTCTAGAAAAGTACCAATCTCAAACATTCTAAAACCTTGAATCCCCCAAAGGACATGTGTTCTTCAGTGTCCCAATATTTTTAAAAAATCTTTATTGTTGAAAGTATTATACATGCCCATGTTTTTCCTCCATTGACCCCTTTTAGCCTGCCATCACTCCCTACCCCAGGCCTTCACCAATAGTTCTGAAGTCCATGGGTTGTCTGTGTCTATGGGTTATGCATATATGCATACAAGTTCTTTGGTTGATCTCCCACCCCCACCTTCCCTCTGAGATTCAACAGTCTGCTCCACGCTTCTACATCTCTGTATCTATTTTGTTCATCAGTTTAGTTTGTTCATTAGATTCCACATATGAGTGAGATCATGTAATATTTATCTTTCTCTGACTGGCTTATTTTGCTTAGCATAATACTCTCCAGGTCTCTCCATGCTATCTCAAAGGGTAAGAAATACTTCTTTTTTACTGCTGTATAGTATTCCATGGTGTAAATGTATCACAACTTTTTTATCCATTCATCTACTGATGGGCACTTGGGCTGTTTCCAGATTTTAGCTATTGTAAATTATACTGCTATGAACATAGGGGTGCATACATTCTTTCTGATTGGTGTTTTGGGTTTCTTAAGATATATTCCTAGAAGTGGGATCACTGGTTCAAATGGCAGTTCCATATTTAATTTTTGGAGGTAACTCCATACTGTTTTCCATAGTGACTGCACCAGTCTGCATTCCCACCAGCAGTATACTAGGGTTTCTTTTTCTCCACATCCTCTCCAGCACTTGTCATTTGTTAATGGTAGCATTACAGTAGTCCCTTTAACATTTCTTGCAGTGCTAGTTTGGTGGTGATACATTCCTTTAGCCTTTTTTTTTTTTTTTTTTTTTGGTCTGGGAAACTCTTTATTTCACCATCTATTTTGAATGATAGCCTTGCTGAATATAATAATCTTGGTTTCAGATCCTTGTGTTTCATTACCTTGAATACTTCATGCCATTTCCTTCTGGCCTGTAGAGTTCCTGGTAAAAAAAAAAATCAGCAAATAGCCTTATAGGAACTCCTTTGTAGGTAACAAATTGCTTTTCTCTTGCTGCCTTTAAGATTCTTCATCTTTAATTTTGACATTTTAATTATGATGTGTCTGGATATGGTCTGTTTGGGGTATCCTTGCGTGGGACTCCCTGTGCTTCCTGAACTCCTGTGACTTTTTCCTTCACCAGATTAGGGAAGTTTCTGCCATTATTCCTTCAAACAGGTTTGCTATCCCTTGCTCACTATCGTCACCTTCTGGCACTCCTATGATGTGAATATTGTTTTATGTTTTCCCACAGCTCCCTCCTGTTTTTTTTCATTGTTTTTATTATTATTTTTATTTTTTGGTTCTCTCGTTGAGTGGTTTTTTCTACCCTGTCTTCTAATTTACTGATCCAATCCTCATCTTCCCCTAATCTCCTGTGTATTTCTTCTAATGTGTTCTTTTTTTAACGTTAAAAAAATTATTACTGATTTCAGAGAGGAAGGAAGGAAGAGGGAGAGACAAATAGAAACATCAATGATGAGAGAGAATCATTTATCAGCTGCCTCCTGCATGCCCCACATTGGGGATAGAGCCCACCACCTAGGCATGTGCCCTGATCAGGAATTCAAACTGTTTCCTCTTGGTTCATAGGTCAATGTTCAATCACTGAGCCGTGCCAGATGGGTCCAATGTTATTCTACATTTCTGACTAGTCTCTTTTCATAATTACTATATCTTTTCTCATGCTGTTGAGCATCCTTGCCATCATTATTCTGAACTCTGTATCTGATAAATTTCTTATCTCCATTTCATTTAGCTCTTCTTCTTGAGAATTCTCTTGTTCTTTTATTTGGGGCCTGTTTTTTTTTTATTTCCCCATTTTGGCTGCCTGTTTGGATTTGTGTCTATGTATTAGGTAGATCTATGACTCCAAATCTCTAGGACAGGACAATGTCAGAAGCTGTTTGTAACTGGCCCTGAGTACCCTGTGTGGAGCTATCAGCAATCCACAGTTTGTGGCTCCCTCTGCTGGGGCTGGGTGCCTTTGGAAAGGACCAAAATGTGCACCAATGTCTGCTTTTCCTATCTCCAGTCCCAGAAGGAGATCAGGCAAAGACTCAAAGGCTCCAGAGATCCGCCTCTACCTGCAGGCTATTGACCACTGGGTGGGCAAGAGGTTTCCTAATAGGGTGGGGCAATTGCTTCACCCCCAAGGTAAAAGCTGCCTAGATGGTAAAGGTCTGCTGGAGAAAGATGTCCTCTGCAGTATGAGGGAATGGTTCAGCACAGGAAACTAGGATGGCTGCCTTCTGAGCTCTAACCTCAGAGCCCCCAGCCCTGGATTCTGCTCACACAGCTCTAGTACACTCTGTCCTCCCACTGCTGGAGCCCAAGGTGAGTGGCTGCACAGGGAATTTTGTGCATTGACCCTTTAAGAGGGTGCCTGCATTTCCAGCCATCTCTCTCTGGAAGACACAACCCTGCTGCTTTTCACAGCTGGATGCTATGTGGGCACCCTTCTCAGTTTGGGTGCTCTGGGCTGAGGGCCCAGCTTTGGGTTTAGACCCTAGAGTTCTCAGTGGGAACCCCCACAGCTGAATTATGCCTCTGGAACTTCAGTTGCTGCCTGTGGGAGCTCAGTCAGCCCTTTCTTGCCTCCGCCCTTCCTACCAGTCTCTATGTGGTATCCACTTTCCATCCTTGGTTATCAAGGTTCTCTCCAGCTAGTCTTCAGTTGATTATTCAGGATGGTTTTTCTGTATTTTAGTTGTAATTCCAGTTTAGTACTAGGAGAGTGTCAGTGTAGCTTCCACTTACTCTGCTGCCATTTTGGAATTCCCCCAGTGCCCCAATATTTTGATTTGGAAATTTTCTCTCCTATCACTGACAGAGCACCAACTAAGTGCCAGTCACTGTTCTAAGTGCTCTGCATGCATCACTCCATTTAATCTTCACAATATTCTTAGAGGTAGTACCATTATTATTCTCTTTGATAGATAGAAACTAGGGACCAGAGGTTCAGTAACTTGATTAAAGTCACACAGCCAGCAAATGACAGAGCTGAGATGAAAAAAATATATGCACCCCTATGTTCATTGCAGAATTATTTATAATAGCCAAGATTTGGAAGCAGCCCAAGTGTCCATCAGTAAATGATAAAACAGCTATGGTACATTTACACAATGGAATACTACTTGGCCATAAAAAGGAAGAAAATTTTACCCTTTGCAGTAGCATGGATGGACCTGGAGAATATTATGTTAAGTGAAACAAACCAGTCAAAGAAAGACTAGTACTATATAATTTCACTCATATGTGGAATTTAGTGAACAAACTGAACTAACAAGCAAAATAGAGACAGACTCACAGATAGAGAGCAGGAAAAAAGCTCTGGGTTATTGTGGGGGTTGGAGGCATTGAGCAAAAAAGAAAGAAAATTAGAAGGAACTCATGGACATGGACAACAGTGTGGTGATTGAAGAGCAGGAGGGGTGTCAGTGGAGGTGGAAGAAGGTATAGTGGGGGATAAATGATGATGGAAAAAATAAAATGAAGAGAAAATAAATAAAGTTTAAAAAAGAAAATAAAATAACCAAACAATAATCCCCAAACTGCCATAATACTGTGTGTGATGAGAATCAAATGAGTGGTAAACACTATAGTTGTTAAGAGGGTAGATCCTCTTGGGAAGACGTCATTGAAGAAATGAGGCTTCCTTACAAGGTAAAGAAGTGGAGATGCTATTTCAAGAAGGGGGAATAAATTGAGCTAAAGTGCAGACATGGAGTGGCGATATACACTCAGTCTTAACCTGTGCACACACACATGCACATTCATTAATTCAACAACTATTTATTAAGCACTTACTCTGTGCCATGTCCTGGAGATATATCCATTTAGGAGTCTCACTGCAAAGGACCACAAATTTAAAAGGTGCTAAATACAATGAAATGGCAAGGATGAGAATGGGAATGAAGAGAGTAAAGATAAAAAATATGAAGATAGCCCTGGCTGGTTTTGCTCAGTGGATAGAGCATCGGCCTGTGGACTGAAGGGTCCTGGGTTCAATTTCAGTCAAGGGCACATGCCTGGGTTGCGGGCTTGATCCCCAGTGGGGGGCATGCAGGGGCAGCCAGTCAATGATTCTCCCTCATCATTGATGTTTCTATCTCTCTATCTCTCTCCCTTCCTCTCTGAAATCAATAAAAATATATTTTAAAAAATATGAAGATAAATTTAAACCCTATGAAGGCAGAGATCTTTTGTTTATTCACTGATTACTCCAGAGTGCCAAGTACACTACCTAGGACATAACAGGAATTCATAAAAATGTTTGTTAAAAAAATGAATGTATCAGCAGCAACATCATCATGGTTGGAACTAGATAGCACACTAGGAGGCTAATTCCAGTTTTTTATTCAGTTCCTTCTCCTCTTTGGGTATCAATTTCCCAATTTTTACAAAAAGGTACTTTTTTCTTGGCTTTTAATTTTAAAGATGTTACATAAATAAGGTGTCCTTACCGACTTATTACATTAAGAGCCACATACATAAATTTGCTCCATTGCCAATGATATTAGGTTTGAAATTTCAAAGGGGAAAAGATACAGTGACAATGGAGAAACTGGGCAGACACCACCATAAAAAAAATCAAACTAACATGGTCATGTGCCCTAAAGTTTCAGCATATATTGTTGATCATTGCCTGAATCCGTTATTAAGATGGTTGCACAATGGTAATATGCTAATTCTTATGATTTGTTCTATAGTTATTTTTCACATTCTTCTGGGAAAGTTGATTTTTAAGGACTTTTCTGGCTCAGATGTTCTGTGCTTCTAAAATTAAGCCTGATTTCATGTATCTAGTAATGGGTACTTTGGAGAGTAAGACCATTGACAAATGAAGTTATTCTTGGGACGGCTGAATAGGACATGGATCCCAGGTTTCTGGCCCAGTTAGGGAGGCAAACAAGTTCATATGGGTTATGAGGGCTCAGGAAGGAAGGAATAACCCTTTGGCCAATGGCTCCTCCTGTCTAGAACAGGGTTATTAAGCCTGGCCTTGCCACAGGTGACTCCTTATCTGCTTTTGACTATAAAATGTAAGCTAATCAGATATTTTAGGACAGTGGTCAGCAAACTGCAGCTGGCGAGCCACATGTGGCTCTTTGGCCCCTTGAGTGTGGCTCTTCCACAAAATACCACATGCAGGCACGCATGTACAGTGCGATTGAAACTTCGTGGCCCATGCGCAGAAGTCAGTATTTTGTGGAAGAGCCACACTCAAGGGGCCAAAGAGCCACATGTGGCTTGCAAGCCGCAATTTGCCAACCACTGTTCTAGGAGAAGTGTCACATAAATCCCTTTAAAGCCAAACTCAAACAGTAAGTGGAGATAAAGCAAGAGGGCATATGAACTCTTCAATTGTGAAACCAAGATGTCATTTCATCCTTGCCCAATTCATAAGTGGTAGAGATAAGTCCAAGAAATATGTGCAACATTATTTTGTGTGTGATTGATTTGTTCAGTTTCAATGCTTTCTTTTTCCCTTCCTCTATCTCCAGAATTTTCAGTGAAATTTCAGTACATTAAGAAAAATCAAGAGTTACGTAACTTTAAAGTTTTCACTTTTCCTGTAACTGAAGCTACAAAATTGATTTTTCTTTTGTGGATTCAGCAGTGAAACGAGATTTGGCTTAGTCCCTTGGGTCCTGGAATCATCCTATAACTTCCATGGCCATTTCTTATCTGCAGAGATTCTAGAGATGTCACCTAGAGCACCCTTTCTCCATCATTGCAGGCCTAGCCAATCTCCATCATAAATATCAAAAATGGAGGGGTGAATTTCAAAAACTGGTTCAGATGGGCCTACTTGAGGGAGACTAAAATCTAGGTTCTTTTTCTAGAAGAAAGTCTATTGGGCTCTCACCATATGATGGTACAAATATCTGTCACAAATATTTTCCACCATGGATTGCCAGAGGTTTGCAAACAGTGGCCTTGTATCATTTATCTTTCTCGGCTTCCCCACACAGGCTAATTCATCCCAGACTGAAAAAAAGATGATAGGGTTGGCTTTTGGTAAAATCTGGGATAGGTAGGGTTCTTTCACAATTCTGTCCACAACACCAAGCCCAAAAATGGACTGTCTATGCAACTTTTAAAAATACTGCAAAATCACTCATGCTAGCTATTTGTGGCAAGAGGCTTGGAAGGATAATTATTATGCCATGAAAGGCATCTGGAGCTGCCACAAATCAACACTGGCTTTGTGTCCAACCCCTCTTGGTGCCCACATTAGTCAGTGTGGGGACCATGTGTAAGGCCTGAAAATTGAGTTGGGCATCTTCAATCATGTTGGCCTAGATCTAAAGGCAAAAGCTAAGTTGGCATGCCCCCACTATAGGCAAGGTGACAGAAGTCTCTTGTATACTGCCTGATTGGATTGATCTGGGTTGGAATGCTCAGAAAGAGAGAGGATGATCTTCTGTCACCCTCCTGGGAAGCTGGCCACATCAAGTGATGATCAGTCTTGGACTAGAATTGGGCAGACGGATGGAATTAGAGAAAAGGACTGAGGATGGGACTTTTATATGACATGCACGAAATTGGTGGGCTACAAAGAGTCTAAGTTGAGTTCCAAGGGGGAAAAAAAAGTCCACTGGTGCTATGAGTTTTTCCCCATTACCCTCAAGAGAAGGATCCCTTTTGCATATTTCAGCCTCATCCCCAACTACATGAAGACAAATAAATGTGCCTTCAAAACTTCTAAGGGGAACTCAGGATTTGGCATCATTCAGGAACTAAGAGAGTTTTTAGGAATTGAATCTCATCTCTTCAATAGCTGGAATTGTATCAAGTGTTCTTCCATTAAAAAGCAAAAACACTGCAGTTGTTCTCTGCTTTGGTCTAGTACCTTTTTATTTATACTTCTGCTACCAACGAATTAAAAACCTTGCCCTAACTGGTTTGGCTCAGTGGATAGAGCGTCGGCTTGCGGACTGAAGAGTCCCAGGTTCAATTCTGGTCAAGGGCATGTACCTTGGTTGTGGGCACATCCCCAGTAGGGGGTGTGCAGAAGGCAGCTGATCAGTTTCTCTCTCTCATTGATGTTTCTAACTCTCTATACCTCTCCCTTCTTCTCTGTAAAAAATCAATAAAAATATATTTTTAAAAATCTCAGTATTTTCATACTTGCATTCCAAGGATGTGTCCTAGCTACTTCCCATTGCCCTATTAAGCATGGCTTTCTAGCTAGTCCACTTCATACAAAGTCATCCACCATTTAATAGCTTCAGTGCCCTCAGGTCAGATGTTCATCCATGACTAAAGAAGTAACCATTCAAGTTTCAAAGAATAGTCTAGGGCTATTTTCTTCAGCAAGAACCATGGGCCATGTAGTTTCCCTTACAAGGAAATGGTGGAAATGCCAGAATCCATAACTTACATATCTGGTCTAAGATTTCTGTCAGCATAATGGCTTGGGAGGAGAGATAATTACAGCACTAGGGAAAGCCATTATATCAGAATATGTAAATGGTCACCTCTTTCAGCTTTGCCTAAAGCTGGTCCTAGGCATATCCCTTGAATCACATAGAGTACATGTAGGGCCATCCCTAACTTGAACTATGTAAGAAGACAGCCTCACTCTAGCTTCTTTTTTTGATGGTAGAAGGTGATAGTGGAGAATAAATGGCCTTTCCCAACTTGGAAGGCTGCCTAGCTTGTCCAGAGGGCCTCAGCAGAGCAGCTGTCAGCCTCCAGGGAGAAATAGTTTTGGCCCTGCTAAGTGAGTAGCCATATGTCATGTGCCCTTCCTGAGAAACATGTTCCAACTTGTGTACCCTGCTACTATTTGAGCTGTTGAAAGTAGACCCAGCAGGAACTAAGCATCTCCAGCATTAGGCAGCAACACCAGATGATTACTTTTACTGAGTTGAGGCTTAGAGTGAAATAGGAGCTGAGCCTAGCACCAGAGACATAGGAATCCCTTTTCAAATTCCTCACTCCAGTGCCACTGTCCTTTCACTTAGGTTAGCTCCAAAAATAGTGCCCATTCGTTGCCACAGGCTGGTGGGTTCCGGGAGGAGAAGCATGCAAATATATGGAATACAGAAGGCTAAACAAAATGACATATTTTCTTTTTTTTTTTGGTCAGGACTGGGGAAATACTGGTTATTTCATTTGAATGGAAAAACTGTGTCGGGAGTCTAGTGCCTGGTAGAAGAACAGGTAAGGTCTTCTGAGAAGAGCTCAAGCTTGAACTTAAAAGCAAATTTTCCAATAACAGAGGGCTAACCAGAATGTTTCAAGTAGTGGACTCTGTACATATCTTTGACAAGGAAAATTCAACATTTTGTACATTTGGACCTGTGGGGGAGAGGGGGAGGTAGGCAACAGTGGCTCTTTGGCACTATAAAATCTTGTGTTCCCTTACCAGGACATGTAACCAATATTTTCTCTGCCTAGTATCTAAGGAGTCATTTTAAGACAGACATCTGTTCAGCAATCTGAGAGCCCTAGACAGAAGACAGAGACATTCATTTTCCTTTACTCATAGTGCAGAGGCCAGGGGGACTGATTTTGTGGCACTGTTCTATCCTGGCCTGTATCGCAGTTGATCTGGGAAGAACAATCCAGGATGACACTGAGGCACTGTCCAAACGGCCTTGGATTACAAAGTGAGCCCCAAAAGTCAGCTAGGAGAATACTTTGGAAACTGAAACAGATGTAAGCCAAGAGGCCCTAATTGGAGGACTGCCATTGATGAGGTTACAATGTGGTGGATTGGAAGAGTACTCATCCAGGAATCAGGACATCTGGGCTTTAGCCCACAATTAACTCACTTTATGACCTTGAGCAAATCCATCTCTTTCTCTGAGCTGCTCTGTCCCTTGTTTGTGCAACTAAGGGTGGAACTATGCGAATTAGGAGTCTTCCTACAGCTCTGTCATTCTATGATTTGAAGATAGGGAAGTTGATGGCCAAGACTACGTCTTTCTGGGTATAATACCAAACCTAGTGCATACCAAAGAGGGGCAGAATCACTAGTTTTACTCTCTTGTGGGCTACTTAGCTTTATTGAAAAGTAAATAAACAGAGGAAAATGCCTTTTTCTGGCTGTAAATCCCACTTGACCTCAGCCATCCATCTTGTTTAGCTCAGGGAGATCTAGGTGAGAGAGTGTGAAATACTTGGTATAAGCCCTGTTTACTGCTCAACCTTGAAACCAAGCCCTTCCCCGGGTGGGTCAGCAGGGGTGAGCTTCCTCAAGGTATATATATCCTCCTTCAACTTCCTACAAATCATAGACAGAAGACAATGGGTCTTAGTTTGAGCTCCAGATTCATTAGCCATACAGAAAGACATGTGCTGAGGGCCAGCACTGACCCTAAATAAATTTGAGAAGGAGCCTAGGCTTCTCTTGGTGGCTCCCTTCCAGAATCCCAATTGCAGCTTGTCCTTTGCCCCTAATTCTTCATCCAACATGACCTATAATCATGGTTCTTATCCTTCATATTGGAAAACAATGGGATGAACTAATCCCAATAAGAAATTGTGTGATTATTCAAGAAGTGACAATAGCCTACCCTTTTAGAGGACTTGCAATTTAATAGGGGGATATGTACAAATCCTAAAGTTTTCTTAGTGCCCCTCAAATCTTGTGCCACTCTTCAGACTGATGTATCAGTAAAGAGATTATGAAAGCGATGTTGGCATTAAAGCTCCATAACAGATTGATCATGGAAGGGGGTAGGTAGAAATAAAGTGCAGCCCTAACTGGTTTGGCTCAGTGGATAGAGTGTCGGCCTGTGGACTGAAGAGTCCCAGGTTCGATTCCAGTCAAGGGCATGTACCTTGGTTGCGGGCATATCCCCAGTAGGGGGTGTGCAGGAGGCAGCTGATCAATTTTTTTCTCTCCTCAATATTTCTAACTCTCTATCCCTCTCCCTTCCTCTCTGTAAAAAATCAATAAAATATATTAAAAAAGAAATAAAGTGCAAATTTAAAATCACTTGAAATTACCACAGAAAATATGTGTTATAGTTTCCTCATCTAAAAGCACCTATAAACTTCTTGTTAAACCCAAACTCTCCTTTTACCCATATCAACGATAAGAAACATCTTTACAGTTTCCTTTGGACCATCAGTGGAGTCTGTCTTAGGTTAGATTTAAGATCGTTTGGCAAGTTCATTCCTGAAAAATATGATATGAGCCCTGACCAGTGTGGTTCAGTTAGTTAGGGGTTGTCCCGTGTACCAAAAGATTGCTGGTTCCATTCTCAGTCAGGGCACATGCCCGTGTTGCAGGCTTAATCCCCCCAGGGGGTGGTTGGTGCAGGAGGCAGCTGATTCATGTTTCTCTCTCACATTGATGTTTCTCTCTCTGCCTCCTCTCACTCTAAAAATCAATAAAAATGTTTTTAAAAATGTGATGTGAGAATCTTCTGGTTGCTAGGTTGATATGCCTTGGCTAGCCAGGCATACCCTTTTCTTTCTTATCACTCTATGACAAAAGAGTGATGTAATGGAAAGGGCACTGGACTTGAGTTTGGGCCTTAATAAAATCTATCTAACCTCTTTAAGCTTCACTTTCTTAATCCATAAAATGAGGGGAATAATAGTACTTACCTCATAAGTTTGAGATCAAATAAGATAATGTTTATATAAAGCACCTAGCACAATGTCTGGCACATTGTCATTTCTCAATACATAGTAATTATTATTAGTTTTAGTGAGGCCTCACAGTGGATATCTGGGGCTGTGTGATAGCTATGGGCACTTGGAAGTAAGCCTGTAGACCAGTGGTTCTCAACCTCCCTAATGCTGTGACCCTTTAATACAGTTCCTCATGTTGTGGTGACCCCCAACCATAAAATTATTTTCCTTGCTATTTCATAACTGTAATTTTGCTACTGTTATGAATCATAATGTAAATATCTGATATGCAGGATGTATTTTCATTGTTAGAAATTGAACATAATTAAAGCATAATGATTAATCACAAAAACAATATGTAATTATATGTGTGTTTTCTGATGGTCTTAGGGGACCCCTGTGAAAGGGTTGTTCGACCCCCAAAGGGGTCGCGACCCACAGGTTAAGAACCGCTGCTGTAGACTATTGAAACTAGTTCTGGTCGCAAATTAGTCTGAGGTGAGAACAGTTGATAGAGGGGTGCAAAAAGGAGAATAAAACCTTTAACTTGGAGAAGCAAAACTATGCTCCAAGGAAGCATCATCATCACTATAGCAGCAACAGCAGCAGCAGCAAACCCCGGCACCAATACCTGCGGAAGAGCAGCAAGCCAGCAGCCAAAATGAAGGCTTGACTATTAACCTGAAGAATTTTAGGGATCCAGGAGAGAAGACCTTCACCTAATGTAGCTGGCTCTTTGTGTACAATCTTCCTCCTGATATCACTGAGGAGGAATTGAGGGAATATTTGAGAAATATGGGAAGGCAGGCAAAGTCTTCATTCATAATGATAAGGGCTTTGGCTTTATCTGCTTGGAAACACAAACTCTAGCAGAAATTGCTAAAGTAGAGCTGGACAACATGCCACTCTGTGGAAAGCAGCTGCATGTGTACTTTGCCTGCCATAGTGTATCCCTTACAGTATGAAACCTTCCTCAGTATGTGTCCAACAAACTTCTTGAGGAAGCCTTTTTTGTGTTCAGCCAGATGGAGAGGGCCATAGTTATTGTGGATCATTGAGGAAGGCCCTCAGCAAAAGGCATTGTTTAATTCTCAGGGAAGACAGCTGCTTGGAAAGCTCTGGGCAGAAGCAGTGAAGGCTCCTTCCTGTTTACCACATTTCCTCTGCCTGTGACTGTGGAGCAGTTAGATGGACCAGTTAGATGATGAAGGAGGACTTCCAGAGAAGCTGGTTATGAAGAACCAGCAATTTCACAAGGAGAGGGAGGAGCCACCTAGATTTGCACAGCCTGGCTCCTTTGAGTATGAGTATGCCAATCACTGGAAGGCATTCATTGAGATGGAGAAGCAGCAACAGGATCAAGTGTATCACAACATCAAGGAAGCTCAAAAAAGTGGAGATGGAGATGGAGGCTGCTCACCATGAGCACCAAGTCATGCTAATGAGGCAGGATTTGATGAGGCATCATGAAAGACTTTGGAGGATTGAAAAACTGTACAATCAAGAAGTGCAAAAACGAAAGCAGCTGGAGCTCAGGCCAGGGGAGGAGCACAGACAACATGAAGAAGAGATGCCATGACAGCAGGAAGAATTCAAGGGTTTCTTCCCTGATGCCAGGGAGCAGGAGATACAAATGGGCCAGATGGCTATGGGAGGTGCTATGGGCATAAACAACAGAAGTGTCATGCCCTCTGCTCCTATGCCAGCTGATACCTCAGCTCCTCTAGAAACTTCCGCTACGATGCCAGATGGAACCTTGAGATTGTCCCTACCAACTACCAAATGTTTTGGCCACACTGCTACAATGGAAGGAATAGGAACAATTGGTGGAACACCTCCTGCATTCAACTGTGCAGATCCTGGAGCTGAATTTTCTCCAAACAAAAATCGCTGACACTAATAAAATTGAAGTATCTAGTTTCCCAAAACCCTTAAGAGAAGGACACTTTTTTGGGTTAGCCAGAATTCTACCCTGGAAAAGTGTTAGAGATTCCTCCCAATAGTTAGGTCTTCCCTGCCTGTACTACTCTAGAGAATATGCTAGAGGCAGTGGACAAGGGAGGGGCAATAGTTAACAAATCAGTTCTGTGTGATATATCATTTAATCATAACTGTGTGATGCATTCCTGAAGTCTCATGTGATTACTGAGGGCCTGGGAGGGGGAACAATGGCAAAGTGGATCCAGTTAGAGCCCCCATTAATCTTGATCATTCCTTTCTTTGTTTATCTTGTTCTATCTGTGTTCTCATTCTTAAATTTCCCAACTCCAGAGACACTGCCACATATACCACAAAAACCATAAACACCCCCAATGACCTTAGCCCCATCATTCCATTCACTCCCAAGTTGGAATTCAGGCAAAATGTCCACAGAAGTCACAGATAATATACATACAGTTCTGTTGTGTCCCATATATTATCCCTTCATGTCCTAAGGAAGACATTTTATCTTCGAGATTTTCATTTTAGTATATCTTTAAAAAATCTTGTATTAACTTGCCTCCACTTTTTTCTTGGGTAAGGACAACCCAGGAATGCCCTTTTGTGTCTGATATTGCTGTACACAGCTTTTCTTGATAGGCCTAGTACAATCTTGGGAGCAGGGTTGCTGTATGCTGAAGGTCAGACAGTAGCTCTAAGCATTGCCTATCTTAGGTAGTTATGCTGTATATTTTTAAAATTGTGTACCATGTTTGATTTGTCCCTGATACTTCTGGAGCTTTTCTAAGAAGTGGATCAATAATGCAGTATCAAATTATTAAAATACATTTTAACCCTTAAAAAAAAATCCTAGTTGTGAGGAAAGAAACAGAAGACAGGAAGAGAGGTGAAAGGGCTAAAAACAAACTTCATAAGTTTCCCTGATGACCAGCCCTGATTTTTTCCTGGTTTTCTAAACCAGGAAACTGGTTTAGAAGAAAAGGCTCCCACAGTACTTCTGTCTATAAATGTGTCCAGAGAAAACCATTTCCTCTCTTGCTCTCTTCTAAGAGCATAGCACAGCAAAACATCTGCTAAACCTGCTTTCCCCCCCCCCCCCCAACTCGGACATTTTCCAGTAGTTTGACTCACAGAAATCAGAGATGAGATTTTTGTGGGATAGCAAGTCCAAGAATTTTGTCAGTCATGCTTAAGGGGGTATAGCCTTTCATATACTGAGCTAGTATATAACAGACAACACAGCAAATATTGTCAATCTTCCCATTCTCTCTTTGTCAAATGAGGTGGTATTACATGATACCCTGATATAAATCATTCGGGCAGCTGTCATACTGCATTAATTGCAGAGGAGCTGGATTCCATACAAGGTGTTCCCAAAGGTTCATTACTAGATTCTCATCCAACAGTTCTTTGAAAGGTTGCATTGGGTAATAAGGACACTAAATCCTTCTATGCATTAGAGCTCCAAGAAAGGACAACTGGAAATTACACCATGGTTTTTCTCTCTTTTCTTTCCAGAAAAGAAAATTTGTAATTACTCACTTTGGCCATTCTCACCCTTCCTTGATGTTTTCTGGCTTTGCAGGCACTTAAGTGTTTGCTCCCTTGTATTCAAAGTCTTACACCACAATTTTTTTATGAAAACAATATGTCTTTAAATCAATGCTAAATAAAAATGAACATGTCACTGGAAGACCATCCTTGTATAAAGTATCCAGAATTAAAATGAATTTAATGACCTTTAACTTCTAACCCAAGCTCCAATACCATATTTCAAGCTACTTGGAGATCCTCTCTACTTGGATGATCTACCATTACCTCAAACACCCTATATTCAAAACTAAATGTTTCACCTTTGCTCCAAATCATCTCCTCTACTCACTTTTTTCATTTCAGTTGAGGGCACTACCACGACATCATCATCTAGATTTAGAAATCTTGGGGTCATCCAGGATTCCTCTCCTTCCTCCATCTGCCCTTTTATAGATGACTAAGTCCTGGTTGTACTGCCATTTTTAAAAATTATTTATTTATTTATTTATTTATTTATTTATTTATTTATTTATTTAAATTGTTGACAGTATTACACATTAACTCCTCTTTGTCCCCCTCCACCCAGCCCCAGCTCCACTGCTGGCCTTCACAACACTATTGTCTGTGTCCATGGACTATGCATATCCTATCTAATAAAAGAGAAACATGGTAATTGGCTGTACGTCTGCTACCCTTCCCATTGGCTAATCAGCAAGATATGCAAATTAACTCCCAGCCAAGATGGCAGCCGGCAGCCACGCAGCTTAAAGCGAACACAAATGAGGCTTGCTTGCTTCAGTGATGGCGGACTCCAATGTTCCCCACCTGCCTTGCCGGCCTCTGAGCTCGCAGTTTGAAACATTGTAACAAATATAGAAGCTAAACAAAACCCCAGAAACCTGCTTTCAGCAAGCCGGGATCTCAGAGCTGGAGTTGATACAGAGTTCCGATTATAGAACCCAAACAAACCAGATACCTGCTTTCAGCAGCAGAGGCTTCAGAGCTGGAGCCAGAGCTAAAGCTGGCCCAGAATAAAAAAAGAAAAAGTAAAAAAGGAGCGGTTGGGAGCTTCAGTCACCCGCCAGCCTGAAAACAGCCCTCAGCCCCTCACCCAGACTGGCCAGGCACCCCAGTGGGGACCCCCACCCTGAAGGGTGTGTGACCAGCTGCAAACAGCCATCATCCCCTCACCCAGGCTGGCCAGGCACCCCAGTGGGGACCCCCACCCTGATCCAGGACACCCTTCAGGGCAAACCAGCCGGCCCCCACCCATGCACCAGGCCTCTATGCTATATAGTAAAAGGGTAATATGCCTCCCAGCACCGGGATCAGCGGAGCCGTGAGGCCTCCCGGCACTGGGATCAGTGTGACAGGGGGCAGTGCCCAAACCCCCTCATCGGCCCTGCTCTGTGCCTGATGGGGGGAGCTCCCCAACCCCCTGATCACCCTGCGGCTCTGTGTGTGACAGGGTGTGGCGCCCCAACCCCCTGATCCGCCCTGCTCTGTTCATGACAGGGGCCGGCGCCCAAACTCCCCAATGGGCCCTGCTCTGAGCCCGACCAGGGGCTGCACCTAGGGATTGGGCCTGCCCTCTGCCACCTGGGAGCAGGCCTAAGCCAGCAGGGCGTTATCTCCCGAGGGGTCCCAGACTGCGAGAGGGCACAGGCTAGGCTGAGGGACCCCCCCCTTCCCCTCCGAGTGCACAAATTTTGTGCACCGAGCCTCTAGTCTATATATATAAAAGCCTAAGGAACCGTTATGATCAGTTGACCGAACGACTGGTTGACTGGTCGCTATGACATGCACTGACCACCAGGGGGCAGACCCTTAATCCAGGAGCTGCCCCCTGGTGGTCAGTGCACTCCCAAAGCCAACTTTCCACTGCTGGCCAACCTCCCACAGTCCCTCCCCCTGGCCGGCCGGACCCGATCAGCCCCCGCCAGCCCCAATCGCCAGCTACACCGCGGGACCCCACCATGCACGAATTCGTGCACCAGGCCTCAAGTATGCATATAAGTTCTTTGGTTAATTTCTTCCTGTTCCCTCCACCCTCTCCCCTCTGAGAACTGTCAGACTGTTCCATGCATCCATGCCTCTGGATCAATTTGTTTGTCAGTTTATTTTGTTCATTAGATTCCACATATAAGTGAGGTCGTTTGATATTTGTCTTTCTCTGACTGGCTTATTTTGCTTAGCATAATAATCTCCAGTTCTATCCATACTCTCGCAAAGGGTAAGAGATCCTTATTTTTTACAGCCACATAATATTCCATGGTATAAATGTACCACAGCCTTTTTATCCACTCATCAGTTAATGGACCCTTGGGCTGTTTCTAAATCTTAGCTATTACAAATAATGCTGCTATGAACACAGGGATGCATATCTTCTTTGTGATTGGTGTTTTGAAATTTTTAGGATATATTCCTAGAAGTGGGATTGCTGGGCCAAATGGCAGTTCCATTTTTAATTTTTTTTTAGGAAACTACATATTGTTTTCCATAGTGGATGCACCCGGTCTGCATTCCCACCAGCAGTGTCCTAGGGTTCCCTTTTCTCCATATCCTCAGAAGCACTTGTTTTTTGTTGATTTATTGATGGTAGCCGTTCTGGCAGGTATAAGGTGGTACCTCATTGTCATCTTAATTTGCATCTTTCAGATGATTAGTGACATTGAATATCTTTTCATATGTCTCTTGGCTACCTGTGTGCCCACTTTGGAAAAGTGTCTATTTAGGTCCTTTGCCCATTTTTAAATCAGCTTATCTGTCTTCCTTTTGTTGAGTTGTATGAGCTCTTTATATATTTTCAAAATTTACCCCTTATCAGATGTATCATTGGTGAATATGTTCTCCCATATAGCGGGTTCCATTTTAATTTTGGTGATGATTTCTTTTGCTGTGAGAAGCTTTTTATTTTGATGCAGTCCTGTTTATTTTTTCATTTGTTTCTCTTGCACTAGGAGATATTTCAGTGAAAATTCTGTTTTGTGAGAGGTCTGAGATTTTGTTGCATATGTTTTCCTCTAGGATTTTTATGGTTTTGTGACTTACATTTAAGTATTTTATCCATTTTGAGTTTTTATTGTGTTTGGTGTAACTTAATGGTCTAGTTTAATTTTTTTTTGCATGTACCTGTCCAATTTTCCCAGCACCATTTATTGAAGAGACTGTCTTACTCTATTTTATACTCTTGTATTCTTTGTCAAATATTAATTGACCATATTTGAGTGGGTTGATTTCTGGGTTCTCGGTTCTGTTCCACTGATATACATGCCTGTTCTTGTGCCAGTACCAGGCTGTTTTGATTACAGTGGCCTTGTAGTATAATTTGATATCTGGTGTTGTGGTCCCTCCAACTTTTTTCTTCTTTCTCATGATTGCTGTGGCTATTCGGGGTCTTTTTTGGTTCCACATAAATTTTTGTAATATTTTTCTAGAGCTGTTAAATATACTGTTGGTATTTTAATGGGGATTGTGTTGAATTTGTAGATTGCTTTGGCTAGAATGGACATTTTAATGTTGTTAATTCTCCCAATCCAGGGGTCAGCAAACTGTGGCTTGGCAAACCGTGGCTCCCGAGCCACATGCGGCTCTTTGTCTATGCACCGACTTCTGCGCATGGGCCACGAAGTTTCAATCGCACTGTATGTGCGCGCTCGCACGTGGTATTTTGTGGAAGAGCCACACTCAATGGGCCAAAGAGCTGCATGTGGCTTGTGAGCCGCAGTTTGCTGACCACGGTACAATCCATAAAAAACAGTATATGCTTTCACTTGTTTGTATCGTCCTCTACTACTTTTTTTCAATGTCCTATAGTTTTCTGAGTACAGGTCGTTTACCTCCTTTGTTAAGTTTATTCCTAGGTATGTTGTTTTTTTTGTTGTTGCAATAATAAATGGGATTTTTTAAACTTTTTCTTTCTGAGAGTTCATTATTTGTTTATAAAAATACCAGTCTGCATTCCCACCAGCAGTATACTAGGGTTCCCTTTTGGAAATTGGACAGGTACATGCAAAAAGAAAAAAAAAGGCTGTTAATTTTGTATCCTGCTACTTTGCTGAATTAATTTATTAAATACTAGGGGCCCAGTGCATGATTCATGCACCTTGAAAGGAACTGTGGGCCACGAGGCTGCTTTAGGCACAGGGGCTGGTTTCGGCCCATCCTCCGTGCACCCGCCCAGCCCCTCCTGCCACAGCCCCGGTCCCTTGTCTGCTGGCAGCCCAGCTTCCACCACCACTGCTCCCATGCACTGCTGGCGCAGGCTCCGCTTGCACCCGCTGTTGGCATGAAGAGATTGGGGTCAGTGCCAGCAGTAGGTGCGAGCAGGGCTGGCGCAGTCAGCGGGTGTGAGTGGAGGCTGCTTCCCCAATCACCGCCCAAGAGCAGGGGGAGGTGGAGAAGCCCTCAGGGGCGATCCAGCCACCACTCATACCTGCTGATGGTGCCCAGTGATTGGGACCAGTGCTGAGTGATTGGGACCAGTGCCGGGCACTGGCAGCAGGTGCGATCAGCAGCTCCAGTGCTGGCTGCAGGTGAGAGCGGGGCTGACAATGGCAGCAGGTGTGAGTTTCGGGTGGGACATCGGCATGTGGGAGGAAAAAATTTTCAGTAACCACCAGAGGCTCGCTCCGATGACAGCAACCAGCACCCCGCCTTGGTCTGGCGTCCCCCACTCACCTGCTCCACCATCCCACTGCGGCGGCCAACGCTCACCATGTTCCACACATGCCTCTTGGTGGTCAGCACACATCATAGCGACTGGTTGTTCAGTTGTTCCACCGTTGGGTCTATTTGCATATTAGCCTTTTATTATATAGGCTAGTAGGTTTTTGGTGGAGTCCTTAGGGTTTTCTATGCATAATATCATGCCATCTGTGAGTAATGAGAGTTTGATTTCTTCCTTTCCAATTTGGATGCCTTTTATTTTTTCTTCCTGTCTGATCACTGTGGCTAGGACTTCCAGTACTATGTTGAATAAGAGTGGTGAAAATGGACATCTCTGTCTTGGTTCTGTTCTTAGGGAAACATTTTTAGTTTTGCCCACTGAGCATGATGTTGGCTGTAGATTTGTTATATATGGCCTTTACTATGTTGAGGTCTGATCCCTCCAGTCCCACATTGCTGAGTTGTTGGGTTTTTTTTAATTAAAAATGGGTGCTGGATTTTGTCAAATGCTTTTTATGCATATATTGATATGATTATGTGATTTTTATCCTTCATTTTGTTTATGTGATGTATTAGACTTATTGATTTGTGGATATTGTACCAGCCTTGCATCCCCAGAATAAATCCCACTTGGTCATTGTGTATGATCTTTTTAATATATTGCTGGATTCGATTTATTAATATTTTGTTGAGAATTTTAGCATCTATGTTCATCAGAAATATTAGCCAGTAATTCTCCTTCTTTGTGGTGTCTCTATCTGGTTTTGGTATTAGAATAATGCTGGCCTCATTAAAAGAGCTTGGAAGTCTTCCTTTCTTTTGAATTGTTTGGAATAGTTTGAGGAGGATAGGTTTTAGTTCTTTGAATGTTTGGTAAAACACCCCTATGAAGCCATCTGGTCAAGGACTTTTATTAGTTGGGAGGTTTTTTATTACTGCTTCAATTTCACTAGTTGTTATCAGCTTATTCAGGTTTTCTGATTCTCCCTAACTTAATTTTAGAAGGTTGTATGTTTCTAGGTATCGCATATAACTGGAATCATATAGTATTTATCCTCTTTTGACTGGCTTATTTCACTTAGCATATGTCTTCAAGGTTCATCCATGTTATAATATTTGTCAGAATTAAATACATTTTAATAAAAGAAAATGATCATATCAGTGAAATAATAGGTTTATAAAATGGCTATATCTTTTCTAATGTACATTAAAATATATATTTAAAAATAAAGTTTGTGTGTTTCAGTCCCATCACTAGCGTGCTCCCCTCCCTGCCCCCCCCCCACACACACACTCTTTGGAAAACAGCTGATTTTATCATCTTCACAGATCTATCAAAACCTAAAAATATATAGATCACTGGAGCCATAATTTTCAATCATGGGTGATTATCAGAATTCTTCAAGTAGCTTTGAGAAAGACCTGGGCCATAACCCAGAACTACTGAGTCAGATTCTCTAGGGATGACATTTGTGTTAATCATCTAAGTTTAGAACCATTGCTCCATGACTGACTTGAGGGCAGGGTTCCAGTTCTATGCCTCTTTTATATTTCCAGTAGCACAGTGCTGGTCATAGAAGTAAAACTAAAAAATATTGTATTGACTGATTAATTGAGAATTCCAAGAAATAAAAGGGAGACAAGATTTTAAATCAATCTCTTCCTTTTCAGTAGTGTTCCCTGCTCCACCACATAAGTTCCTCTGTAAAATAGGAGTAATGACATCCTACCTTATGGGGTTTCTGTGACTCAAATCAGCTAACATGTGAGAAAGCAATGATGGTTAATATGAAAATTCATTCTACTCTTCCTAAGAGTCCATAATCATGCTATGATCTGTGGAAGATAGACAAGTTTAAAAACATGATTCCTGCTCTCACAGAGCTCGGGATATGCTTGAGGAAACCAAACTAACCCAGATGGAACAAGTGAGGAGCAATGACTTCTGTGTGGGGCAGAAATTCAGGTACACTCTGGGCAGGCTTCATGGGTAACTCTTGAGCTGAGCCCTGAAGAAAAAAAAATAACTTGGAGAGAGACAGGAGGAGCCAGAACATTCCAATAGAAGGGAATGGCATCAGATGTAGCTGATGTGGTTACTCATGTGGTATACTTGAGTTGGCCAAATAAGACTTGTCTCATCACACATTGACCCAAAATAACTCTGGAAATTTGACTGTTTAGAATTCTGTTTCTTACAAAGGCCCCTCTGAAAATGCAATCACACCAGGGCAAGTTTGTATATGATCTCACTTATACCTTAGTGTGCATTAGTTAAATCAAAATGCTTTCTCCCTAACATCTGGACAAGACAGGCAGGCTGAGGGATGGGACTCTCAATGGTAAAGGTCCAAGAAGGGGTCGTTTTGGAGCCCCAGAAATGTTTCAGCTTGGAATCCAGAAAGCAGTATGGGGCCAGGAAGGGTGGTAAGTATCAAGGCTCTGAATTGTCGGCAATGCCATTATTTTAACATGAAGGGGACAAGATCTAACCAGAATATGTTGTACTTTGTTTCTTCTGTTGATATGCTTAGAGTCTTTTGCAAAGTAAGATAACATGTAGATTAATATTAGAAAAGCATAGGGCTTCCAAATTAGTCACAGAGAGGTTATTTTATGAGTATTTGGAAAGATGTACTGTGACAAACATGAAGATTTGGCTTTGAAAGGAGGGGTATAACAGGTACTCTTCTTTCATTTTATATCTAGGCTCTCCCTCCCAGTCCCATTTACAGTTTGACTCCTCAGGTTCACCTCAGGTTAGAAAAAAAAGTTTCCTTTGCAAAGACTATATTTTTTTTCTCCCAGAGTTTGCTGCTCTCAGCAGAGCCTGTTTCTTGAATAGCTATGATTAAAGATAGAGGCTATTTCTCTTCCTCCTCTGGGCTCTACGGAAGCAGATCTCCCCCACAACACTGCACTTAGGCGAGTTCTTCCTAGCCAGCCTTCCATTCCCTGCAGCCATTACATTAGTTAGCCCGAGAGCCTTTGTTTGGCTTGGCAGGTCCTTGGTTAACTTAGGCAAAGATATTTAGGAAAATTTTCAAAAAACTTGATTCTGAGAATTCAGGAATCAGCCTATGACAGGGAAGCCTGTCCACCTTTCTTTTATTTTACTACCTTCCTTACAGAGTCAGCACTCGCCCTGCCTATGAGACACATTGTTTTTCCTTCTCCAATTAGGCACATCTATGAACATCAATCACTGAGTTAATTTACTAAGTAATCCTTCAGAACCCACACTGTGCTAAGCTTTGTGTGGTGGACAGGAAGTGAAAGTGGGGCCATATCTTCAGAGAAAAGATAATTTTCTCTCTCCCACACTCCACACCACACAGAGAAAACATTTAGTTCCCAAGATGAGGCGATAAAAGGTTAGGGTCAAAATTATTTTAGGGGAAGAGCAATCAGTGTCAACAGAATTTGAAATAGGACGAGTGAGATCCAGGAGGGGGTAGTGGTCCAGTAAGGCTTCCAGTAGGAAGTGCCTGTATTTGGAAAGCATATTTGGATAATTTTATCACTCTTGAGTGAAAAATCTCAAATAATGCCTCCAGAATCACAGCCTGGCATTCAAGGCCTTTAATCATATGGCCACACCTCCCTACCTTCCCCCTGCAACAGCAACTTCTAATGTTCTGCAACACAGCCTTCCTCATCTATCCCCATTTACTTCTGGAATTTTGAGCATGCCTAATTGTTTACACCTTGGATTTCTCTGTGCTTCACTTTAACTCCTCCCCTCCCCTACAATTCTGTGTTACTTATTTCTTACCAAGTTCAAAAATCACTTCACCTGACTCCTCTGTGCCAACACACATTCAGTTATGTCTCCCTACCCTGAACTTATTATTTTTAATCCTCACCCAATTATATGTTTTTATTGATTTTAGGGAGAGAGGAAGAGAGAAAGAGAAGAACATTGATATGAGAGAGAAACATCAGTTGGTTGCCTCCAGCATATGCTCTGAGTGGGGATTGAACCCAAAACCTAGGTATAGGCCCTGACCAGGAATCAAACCCACAACTTTTGGTGTATGAGATGATGCTCCAACAAACTGAGCCATGCAGCCAGGGCCGAAGTTGTTTTTAACACATAAGGCATGTCTCTCTCAGATGACACTCCACATATAACCCACTTGCTACAATAGTTAACAATGGGATGTTATGAGATACAGCAAAAGCAGTTCTAATAGGGGTGTTCATAGCAAAAATCCCAAATAAACAACCTAACTTTACAACTCAAGGAACTAGAAAAAGAAGAGCAAACTATGTGCAAAGTTAGAAGAAAAAAGAAAATAACAAAGATCAGACCTGAAATAGAAACTAAAAAGACAATAGGAAGGATCTATAAAACTAAGAGCTGTTTTTATGAAAATAAACAAAATAGACAAATTTTAGCTAGCTTACCAAGAAAAAAGAGAAAACAAATAAATAAAATTATAAATGAAAGAGGAGACACTACAAGTGATACCACAGAAATTCAAAGGAACATAGGAGACTACTATGAACTATGCCATCAAATTGGACACTTAGAAAAAAATGGATAAATTCCTAGAATCATACAACTTACCAAGACTGAACCATAAAGAAATAGAAAATGTGAACAGATTAATTACTAGTAAAAAGATTAAAACATTAACCAAAAACTTCCCAACAAAGAAAACCAGATGGTGTCACTGGTGAATTCTAGCAAACATTTAAAGAAGAATTAATATCAATTCTTCTCAAACTTTACCAAAAAACAGAAGAGGATATAACACTTTTAAACTCATTTTATAAGGTCAGAATTACCCTGATACCAAAACCAGACAAAGACACTGAAGATAAAAAAAATTGCAGGCCAATATCCCCAATGAACATTGATAGAAAAAGCCTCAAAAAAAATTAGCCAACTGAATTTAACAATGCATTAGAAGTATCATATGCCATGGTCAAGTAGGGTTTATTCCAGGAATGCAAGGATGTTCCAACATCCACAAATCAATGTGATATACCACATTAGCAAAATGAAGAATAAAAATTATATGATCATCTCAATAGATGCAGAAAAAGCTTCTGACAAAACTCAATGTTCATTCATGATAAAAACTCTGAAATAGCTGGGTATAGAGGGAATGTACCTAGCCATAATAGAGGCCATACATGACAATCCCAGAACTAACATCATATTCAATGATAAAAAGCTAAAATTTTTCCCTTTAAGATCATGAGGAAAACAAGCATGCCTACCTTCTCCACTTCTATTCAACATAAGTAGGGCCTCGGTTACGTCAGAGATCCGTTCCTACGGCGCAACGTAATGTGATTTTCGGCTAAGTTGGAACCCACCTACGTCACTCACATAGAGCACATACACAGCAGTAATGAAGTGAAACAGTAAAAAAAAAAAATTAAAGAAAGATAACAATTCCTGACCTTTACTTGTGGCAAATAAATAATAAAAAACATAAAGCACATATGTACATATGTCGAAATGATGAAACTTTTTTTAAAATAAATAAATGGGAGATGGCGACGTAACCACGAAACAATGTATGGCGAGTCTGACATAACCAGAGGACTGTCTGTATTGATTTTGTATCCTGCATCATTACTGAATTTGTTTATTAGTTCTAACTGTTTTTTGGTGGGGTCTTTGGGCTTTTCTGTGTATGTTATTTGCAAATAGAGACAGTTTAACTTCCTCCTTTCTGATTTGGATGTCATTTATTTCTTTTACTTGCCTAATTGCTCTGGTTAGAACATACAGTACTGTATATAAAAATCAGTTGCATATCTATACACTAAAAAATTATCAAAAAGAGAAATATTTTAAAAATCCCATTTACAAGTGCATCAAAAAGAATAAAATATGTAGGAATAAATTTAACCAAGGAAGTGAAAGCCCTGTACACTAAAAACTATGTTATTGATGAAGAAATTGAAGAAGACCCAAATTAAATGGAAAGATAGTTTATGCTCATGGATTACAAGTGTTAATGCTCTTCAAATGTCCATAGTACCCAAAGCAATCTACAGGTTCAATGCAATCCCTATTAAAATTCTAATGGCATTTTTCACCAAAATAGAAAAAAAATATAAAATTCATATGGAATCACCAAAGATCTCAAATAGTACCCCCCATAAAAGCTTCAGAAAAAGTATAAAACTTAATGCATCACACTTCCTGGTTTAAAACTGCATTACAAATCTATAGTAATCAAAAGAGTATGGTATATGCATAAAATCAGATATATAGATCAATGGAACAGAATAGAGAGCCCAGAAATAAACCATATATGGTCAATAAACCATATATGGACAATTAATTTATGACAAAGGAGCCAGGAATACACAACGAGGAAAGGATAGTCTCTCCAATAAATGATGCTAAGAAAACTGGAGAGCCACATGCAAAAGAATGAAACTTGATCACTATATTATACCATACACAAAACTAACTCAAAATGAATTAAAGAATTGAGCATAAGACCAGAAACCCTAAAACTCCTAAAAGGCAACATATAAGAAAAGCTCCTTAACATTGGTCTTGACAATGAATTTTTGGATTTGACACCAAAAGCAAAGGTAACAAAAGCAAAAATAAACAAGTGGGACCACATCAAACTAAAATGCTTCTGCACAGCAAAGAAAACCATCAAAAACTGAAAAGGCAACCTATGGAATGGGAAAAAATACTTGCAAATAATATTTGATGAAGGGGTTAATATGCAAAGTACATAAAGAACTCATACAACCCAAGGAAGAGGGGGAGAAAGATATAATCTGATTAAAAATGGGCAGAGGAACTGACTAGACATTCCTTCAAAGAAGACATACACATGGCCCAAAAGGTGTGGGAAAAAATGCTCAACATCATTAATCATCAGGGAAATGCAAATAAAAATCACAATGACAAAGGATTTGTATGCATATAAGCATAACCCATGGACACAGACAATAGTGGGTGAGGGCATGTGCTGGGGGGTGGGAATGGCTGGGAAGAGGTCAATGGGGGAAAAAGGAGACATATGTAATACTTTAAACAATAAAGAATTTAAATTAAAAAAATCACAATGAGATATCATTTCATACCTGTCAGAATGACTGACATAAAAAGCTAAGAGATAAGTTTTGGTAAAGATGTGAAGAAAAGGGAATCCTATGCACTGTTGGTAGAAATGTGAATTGGTGAAACCACTATGAAAATAGTATGGAAGTTCCTCAAAAAATTATAAATAGAACTACCATATGATCCAGTCATTCCACTTCTGGGTATATATATCCAATGGAAATGAAAACAGGATATCAAAGATATAGCTGCATTCCCATGTTTACTGCAGCATTACTCACAATAGCCAATATATAGAAACAACCTAAGTTTCTTTGATCGATGAATGGATAAAGAAAATCCTATATAATAAAGAGCTAATATGTTAATTAGACTAAACGGCCATACAACTTTCTGGACATCCTTCTGAATGACCTTCCAGACGAAGCCGAGGGTGTGAGGGCCGGCCAGGGCTGTGAGGGCTGGCTGAGGCTGCGAGGGTCCATGAGGGCCAGCAGAGGCTGTGAGGGCTGGCCGAGGTAGCCGGGGCTGCAAGGGCCAAGCCCCTTGCATGAATTTTGTGCATCTGGCTTCTAGTGTAATATATAATGGAATATTATTTAACCATGAGTAAGAAGGAAATCCTGCCATTTGTGACAAAATGGATGGACCTTAAGGGCGTTAAGCTAAGTGAAATAAACCAGATGGAGAAAGACAAATACTGTATGTGGTATATTTTTAAAAAGTCAAACTCTTAGAAACAGAGTGTGGAAAAGTGGTGGCCATGGGTTGAGCGGTGAGGGAAATAGGGAAAGGTAGGTAAAAGGATATCAACTTTCAGACAGCGGTTCTCAACCTGTGGGTTGCGACCCCTTTGGCTGTCGAACGACCCTTTCACAGGGTCGCCTAAGACCATCCTGCATATCAGATATTTACATTACGACTCATAACAGTAGCAACATTACAGTTATGAAGTAGCAATGAAAATAATTTTATGGTTGGGTCACAACATGAGGAACTGTATTTAAAGGGCCAGAAGGTTGAGAACCACTGAGCTATAAGATGAATAAGGTCTAAAGAGCTAATGTAAAACATCATGATTATAATAGATAACATTGTATTATACAATTGCAATCTGCTAAGAGAGTAGAACTTAAATGTTCTACCAAAAAAAGAGATAAATATCTGAAGTGATAGATTTGTTAATTAACTAGATGATGGTAGTACTGTCATAATATATACATATATCAAATTACCATAATGTATATACTTTAAATATCTTATAATTTTACTTGTTAATTGTATCTCAATAAAGCTGAAAAAATGAAATAAAAGCAATTGTATATAAAAATAGTTAACCATTATCAAGGCTTTTATGTTATGAGGCACTGGGCTAAGCATTTGATAAATATCATTAATTGCATTTGATCAACAGAATAGTCCTATCAAGAAGATGCAATTATTATCCTCATTTTATAGATGAGGGAATGGATATTCAGTGGGGTTTCCTTGGCCAAAGTAAGAGAGAGAGAGAGAGAGAGAGAGAGAGAGAGAGAGAGAAGAAGGGAGAGGAAATGAGGAAATGATGGAGAAGGAATGAGGAAAAGAAAGCAATTGAAACTGTGTTGGCAATTTTATCCACCATTTAACTCAAGCGTTGCCCTGGAGTTAACTCAAATTGGGAGATATGAATCTTCTGTTCCCTCAGATGGCATTGGTTCCTGTGGGTCTCTCACTGTGTGATTCTCATGCTTACATGCTTACAGTTGTAAAAATGCTGCTTATTAATTTGTTATTGTGTTATTTATTATTATTAACCTAATTTTTTCCATCTCTGTATGTGCTTTATAAATTCAACATGGTCCCTATATTCAAGCTAGTTGGCTTGGTTCTCAACTAAAAAATAATTACTGGGTATAATGCTGGAGGAAAAGATAAAACAAACCTGTGTTGGACTTACTGAGAAATGATGTCTGTCTCCAATATAGCACCTTTCAAAGGAATTTTTGAGCGGTATTTTGTTTATAAATTATTTTTGCTCACCAGTAATCTAACTCCTCATAAGACAGGACTTTCCAATACTTGTTTTGTTTCCCCAACTGGTGTGAAAATGCCATGTGAGTAGAGACTGTATCATAAACTTCTTCGTAGATAGTGCCTTAGCCAAGTGACTTGAAAACAACAGGAGCAGAACAAGTCAATGTCAAAGGTTATTCATTAAACACGTTAATTTTCACGGCAAGTTTAAGGTTCCTGGGAAGCAACCAGAAAATGGAAAGGAAGATTTATACTATTAAGTATATCCCATAAGTTATTGGCCTCTTTTGTGCTATTTCTAGAGATGGAATCTGTCTATTCCCATTTCTAGCTGGATCAACTGAGCACCTGGCAGTTTCCTATTGATGCCTGTTCAGCTGTCACCTTCAAACTCCTGGTTCTGTTTGCTTAATGTGTCTCTTAGAGCAGGCCTGACTATTTTTGGTCTCAACTACAGCTGTCAGAGTTTCAGGCGTACCTCTCGAATTTCTAGAATTAGTTGGAAATATTTGAAGCCTGAAAAAGTAACTATAATGTTCTGAGTAAGAAGGAAATATTTAGGCAAGTATCAACTGGCAGCACATAAGAATAACTAAAAAGAATGGAGTCCCTGGTGATAAAATGAGATGAGAACACCATAGCCGAGCCATCTTAGATTACTTGCATTTTAGTAGCATGGGGTAAATTACCAAACTATTTATGTTATTTTTATTTGTGTGTGATTAAGGAATTGTCCGAATGTGAGACTGTTTGCTATAAATGTGAAATGACAGGTTTATTGAACGCATTTGTTTTGCTCTAATACATAATAGTAATTTCTCAATTTAAATAGTCCTGGTTATACACATGTCCTAGGGATGCTTTGAAAGTCAAGTTGTACTTCTTGACCTCATTTAAAAAATATTTTAAAGTATTTTTTATTGATTTCAGAGAAGAAGGGAATGGGAGAAAGAGATAGAAACATCCATGTTGCGAGAAAATCACTGATCAGCTGCCTCCTGCATGCCCCACATTGGGGATTGAGCCCAAAACCTGGGTATGTGCCCTGACCGGGAATCAAACTGTGACCCTGGTTCATAAGCCAATGCTCAACCACTGAGCCATGCTGGCCAAGCTCTTTTTAATCTTTGACAATAAATTCTTCTCTCCAATCTGATACGGTATACTATTGACCTGAGGCAATTACACTGTGGCTCTGTACTATATTATTAAGATATGGTTAGTTCTCTTGGAGTCAGGACCAGGAAAAGTAAAGAGTACATTCTATGAAATGGCTAGGCACCAAGGCAAGACACAGGTGAAAGAGATTTCTGCTTCCAAGATAAATTTAAATTTGGTGATATAATATCGAAGGTCAATCATCCATTCTCTTACATTTAATAGTTCTTTTGGATTCCTTCATTTGGTGTGTAGGGAAAGGTATCAAATTCCTTTTCATTTTTGCTCCCCCCCACCCACTGATTTTTAGAGAGAGTGGAAGGGAAGGAGGGAGGGGGAGACAGAAAGAGAGAAGGGAGAGACCCATTGGTTGCTTCCTGCATGTGCCCGACCAGGGCAAGGGATCAAACCTGATTGCCCTTGACAGGGAATCAAACCCGAAACACTTTTGTTCAAGGGCTGATGCTCTTACTACTGAGCAATACCAGCCAGGGCTACTTTTGCTTTTTAATAATTCCACCTTGTAACAATTTTACTTTCATAATGTGAAATGGAGAAAACAAAACCTTAAAAATAACCAACAAGTCTTCTGCCATTGAGATCCTCCATATAAAAGCTATTATTGAAACTAAAGGCTCTGGAGATGAAGGAGAAAGTAATTGTGGTGCCAGTGAGACAAAATCCATACGTTCAATCCTTAAAAGGATCTATTAGCTTCACTTTCTGAATTTATATACTACTTCCCAGATGATTCTGATATAGGTAGTCCAGGGACCATACTTTGACACTATCTTAGAGACAAAATAATGTCATGTCTATGGTCTGAAGAGAATTAAAACTTTAAGTCATTGCCTTTAGATTGTTTTTAAATTTTTACATTTCATGGGAATATATGCTTTTGTGATAATTCTAATCTTGTTTCCTTCTAGGCAATAAACTAATGATGAAAAGATCACTGAATTAGATCATGTGTTGGAGAACTTGAAAACTTAAATTTTTAGCCCTAGGACTGATTTGCTGTCTAATCCTGATTTAATCAATTATTTTTTTCCCTTTTTGTAAATTGGAAGTCCATCTAAAATCTGGTAAGTTTTAGGTGACCAGTACTAAAAAAATGCTTGTATCACAAGGCAGGTTTTTTTCCTCTCACTAGGGTTGCCAGATTTAACAACAAAACCATCCAATTAGCCCTAGCCGGTTTGGCTTAGTGGCTAAAGTATCGGCCTGAGGACTAAAAGGTCCTGTGTTCGATTCTGGTCAAGAGCACATGCTTGGGTTGTAGGCTCAATTCCCAGTGTGGGGATTGCAGGAGGCATCCAATCAATGATTCTCTCTCATCACTGATGTTTCTGTCTTTCTCTCTCTCTCCCTTCCTCTCTGAAATCAATAAAAAAAACATATTTTTTAAAAAGCACCCAATAAAATTTGAATTTTAGGTTAAAAAAAAGAACAAATTATTTGACATAAATGTGCTCCATGCAATATCTGGGTTGTACTTATGTTTAAAAATTCATTGGTTATCTGAAATTCAGTTTTAACTGTGCATCCTGTATTTTATCTGGCAACACTATCTCTATCTACCACCACCCTTTTCCTGGAGCCTGCACTTTCCAACACTTGGGCAACAGAAGACAGAATTTTGTAACTCAAGGCCAGGAAGAAAATGAACACTCACTTAGCATACTACAGTATGGGAGAAATACTAGCAGGAGATTAAATTTCCATGCTGTAAAAAAATCTAGTGATCTTCTGATGATGGGGATGATGTTGGGGAGGATAGTGTTTGGGAAAATACACATATTAAATCCCAAAGTATGACCAATCAGTTATTGAAAGAATATAATACAACTTGCTTTTCTTACAGCCTCAGAAAAAATAGAGAATCAGTATTTCTTCAAACAGGAGGCTTTTGTCATATTTCACTGTCACCACCAAAGGGAATGAGGCATTTATATACCAGACCACACAATCTTGAAATCACAGCTTGACTCTTTTATTATTTCCTACATCCATTCACAATTTTGAGTCAAGAATTTAGATTTCACCTGGCTGGTGTTGCTCAGTGGTTAAGCATTGCCCTATGAACCAGGAGGTCTCAGGTTTGATTCCTCCTAGTCAGGGCACATGCCCATGTTGTGGCTTGATCTCCAGAAAGGGACATGCAGGAGGCAGCCGATCAATGATTCTCTGTCATCATTGATGCTTCTACCTTTCTCTCCCTCCCTTTCCCTTCCTCTCTGAAATCAATAAAAATGTATTTTGAACAAATAATTTAGATTTCAAAACTCACTGTGCTCTCTGAGTTCCACAAGCTCTTCTCTCCCAGGTCAGGTCTTGCAAGGGGCTCTCAGCTGATGTTATGCAGCTCTGCTTTGAAAAACTCAGCTTAACTTCTTTCCTCCAAGGCACAAGTCTTTCTTCACTGACGCTCCTGTTGATCTTTACCTCCTAGTTCACTTTTTCTGCCTCCAGCTCTTCAAGAGCCAACATATCTTTTGCTATCATTATGATCTTCCTACCCAAATATGGATTTACAATTACAAAGCAACTGCTTTGCTCTGAATTCAGCCAAATAGGGGTACTTGGAGGTCATAGGTAACTGATGAGGGTAGGGTGGTTTCAAAAATTAAAAGAATTTTCTTCCTGATAAAAAGAATGTATGTTCATTGCAAAAAATTTCAAGCAAGATAAAAAAGAAAGGAAAATAAAATAGCCCTAATCTTAAAACCCAGAGATAACACTCTGAACATTTTGATGAGCAGTTTTCAAAATTCATTCATTCCTTCAAACATATTTATTAGTACTTACTGGGTGCTAAGCACTTTTAGACTCAATAGGATACATTAATAAAAAAGTTAAAAAAAACCCCACAAAACTTCTACCCTCATGGCCCAGTTTACATACACAAATAGAATTTTACATTAATGGGCTCATACTATATATGCTATTTTGCAATCTGCTCTTTCATAAAATAATTTGTTATGGGCTTCTTTATATGTCAATAAATATTAATTTTTGCATCATGTTAAGGTCTGTCTAATATATTCTATAGTATATATGCACCATGATTTCTTTAATCATCTCCCTATGAACATTTATTTCTAATTCCTGCTAATATAAAAAATACTGTGATGAATATACTTGTATATGTATATCTTTACTTGCTTGTCCAATCATCATAATAGGATAAATTCTTGGCTTTACTCCTACCTTGCTTGCTGTTTCTTTTCAGTCTCTTTTGTTGTTTCTCCCTTTCTGTTGAGCCCTCTTCTATCTCATACAATTCTATGGCTTTAAACAGTATACATATGTTCATATCTAAAATTTTGACATTTTCTCTTGAGCTCTAGATTCATATATTCAATTGTCTTCTTGGAATTCCACTTGTATGTCTGTCACAGAATCTGAAATTTAATGTGACTAAGAGAATCCTTAATTTTTTTCCCCTAAATACTCCAATTAAATTCTTCCATACTTCAGAAAATGGCATCACCATGCACACTCAGGCACCAAAGAAGGTAATAATTTGACTTCTTCTATTTTCTTTACCTTCTGCCCCCATATAATGTATATTTAAAATCTATCTCTAACATACAGTTCAAATCTATCTTATCTCTATATTTATTGCTATATTCACTTTCTACCATTATAATTAAAGTCGCAATAGCCTTTCACTCCTCAGTTATTCTGTATTTCATTGCCCTGTCTTATTGCCTTCATAGTACTTGTAATTATCTGAACTTAATTTTCTTATTTATTTATAAATTTACTTTTTATCTTCCCCTCATTACCTGAGAGGAAAAGCCTTGTCTATCTTATTCACTACTCTACCCTCATATCCTAAATCAGTACTTGGCCCATAGTAGGTGCTCAATACATTAGACGTTCTCATATCTAACCTCCGCTTTATGTACTGTCTTGATTAATCAACTCTTTCCATTCCTTCTGTAAAATATATTGACTGATATCCATTACATGCTGAGTATTTGAAGGTAGCAGGCTAATCTCTGGCAAACCCATGTGCTTTTCCTCAAACTAGTAGAGATTTGTACTTACCAAGAGCCAGTTGTGTTTTTCCCCAGTCTTGTACTATGGAATTTAAACAAATATTCTGTACATTGATGATATATAGATGTGAAAATGAAGAGTTATTTCTGTGAAAATTGAATGCTTTAACCCCTTTCCAAAAAGAATGTTGAATATAGATAAGACATACATAAGAATGTATATAGATAAGACAACCATTAAAGATTGAGGAAACTAGTAATTATTATAAGAACTGCTTTGTAAAAGTCTTTAAGATCATGATCCACTTTAAAAAAATGGAAACTGCAAATTGAAAACAATGTATTATGAGTGTAGTTTGTATTAAGACAATAGAAACTCAAACTGAAGAAGCCAAAATCTTAAGGTAAATAAAATAAATAAAAACCCAGACACACCATAGTGAAAACAAATAGAAAACTTTAAAAACCACCAGAGAAAACAGACAGACTACATACAAAAACTGACATAAAAATGAAAATAGATAATAGATTTTTACATTAGCAACAATAGAGCTCAGAAGACAGTAGAATGATATTTAAAAAGTGCTGAGGGAAAATAACCATTAACTTAAAATTTTATGTAGTTTAATTGTCATTCATGAGTGAGAGTAATTAAAATAAAAAAACTTTCAAAGACTAAGAGAGTTCATCAACCACAGACCCTCCCTCCTCAGAAGTGCTGGATGTGCTTATAATCTGATTATGCTGATAGTTTCAAAGGTATATGAATATCTTCAAACTCATCAAATTGTATAAATTAAATATATCCAGTTTTTAAAATTTATTTGAGAGAGAGAGCGAGGAAGAGAAATAGAGAGATAGAAACATCAATGAGAGAGAAACATCATTGATTGGCTGCCTCCTGCACACCCTCTACTGGGGATCAAACCCATAATTAGAGCATATGCCCTTACCAGGAATTGAACCAGTGACCCCTTGGTTCATGGGTCGATGCTCAACCATTGAGCCACACTGACCAGGCTAAATATGCCCAGTTTTTTAATGTGTGTCTCAATTGTACCTCAATAAATCTGTTTAAAAACTAAGATGTAACCACTGTAAGAAAATGGATAAATAGTACAGGAATGTCTCCATACTAGATTTTCATCTTATTGTGAATCTATAATTATTTTGAAAGGAAAAAGTTTAGAAAAACTTAACCTCTAAAAGGAGAGCTGTAGCATGATTGTGTAAGATTTGACATAAAAATGGCAATTCTCTTCATATTGATCTATAAGTTTAATTCAAGTTTAATCAAAAGTAACAGGATTTTAAAAATCAATCTTTACAAGCTGATCCTAAAATTTACACAGAAGAATAGGCACCAAGAAAAACAAAACTATTTTGAAGAAGAGCAATGCAGGAGGGTGCAGATTATCAAGATTTATTACAATGTTACAGCGACTAAAACAGTATGGTATTAGCAAGTGTATAAACAAATAGATCAATGAAATATTAAAAAATCCCCAAAGAAATTCATGTAAATCTATGAGAAATGGGTATATGACAGAAGTAGATTATAAATCATGGATGATAAATTATAAAGACTGTTCAATAAATGGTGTTAAAGTTATCCATGTGAGAAAATATATAATTCGATAACTTCTTTAAATCCTACTTAAGAATCCATTCAAAATGAATAGCTAAATGTTAAAAGCAAAATTTAATGACACTTTGGTGCAAATATAGAATACTTTTATGATCTCAGAATAGGGAAGAACTCATTAATCACATACACAGAAAAACCTCACAGACTTTCATAGAAAAGATTGATAAATGTAACTGTATTAAACATTAAAATGTCTATAGAAAAAATAAGACTATAAAGTTAAAGACAAGCCATATAGTAACCAAGACATTTGCCACACATAAAATTGAAAAAGAAACAGCATCCGAAAGACATATAATAAATCAGTTTTAAAAAGGCAAACAACCAGAAATAAAAATGGGTAAAAAATATCAATAGGTAAGGACAGAAGAAACTGGAATTATATATATATTCAACTTCACTAGTGTTCAGAGAAATAAAAAAGATACTATTTTTACTTGTAATATTGGCAAAAAATAAAACTCAAAAGTTGTCAATGGGAGCACATAGACCACTGGTGAGAGAGTTATTTGGTAAAGCCATTTTGAAAAGCAACCTGCCAAGACCCAGAAAAACTGAGTGTGCATACTCTTTAACCCAGCAATCCTATCCTACTTTCTAAAAGATACATACCATAGAGAAATTCCCACCTAGTACTAGTATACTAAGACACATGGACACCAGTGTTCATTGCAAGTTGTTTGTTTTTAATAGTAAAAAATTGGAAACAACCTAAATATTCATCAATTGAGGGATGAATAAATCAAATGTGCCCTGGTTTTACTACAGGTTACTGTTCAGCAGTTTAAATGAACTAGATCAATATGCACCTACATGGGCTGATCTCAAGAACATAATATTGAGTAAAAACAGTACATACATAACCATATAATATATTTTCCAGGCCTTGAAGAAAATATCCCAAATTAAGGTAAATGGGTTGACTGGAAGTGTGAGATAAAGGGAACTTTGATTTTCCTGTAGTATTTCTCTTTTTATTTAAGAAAATGGGAGGTAAAATAAATAAATAATGTATTTCCACTCTGTGTGGCAAGAACACAAGTATTTGCTACATTCTTCTCTGTACTTTCCTTTATTTTTAAAGTTTTCCATATAAATGAAAGGTGTGTGGTGTCAGATGGTTCTGATAAATACTCAGTTTGGGGGGATCACCATATTAAGATTACCAGTAACTTTATATGTCAACCTTCCCAGGGACATTTTTATTTTCAAAGAAGGCTGCAGTGTTTAATACAAAGGTTGAGACACTTCAGTATTTGCTGTCACTTATGAGTTGTGGGTTATGAAGTTTTGAAGATGAAACTTCAAATGGTATTATTTTCTTCCTATGTGCTAGTCCTGCAATTGGGATAAGTTGTCACCACTTTGACAGAATGACAGGCTTCCCTTAGGTTGGATACCTCAGAGAGAGGAAACAGCTCGTTTCCCCCACTCAATTATACTTTCATTTTATATAAATAAAACTGCATTTAAAACAACTCTACATAAAATTTAGAACAAGATTTATAGAAACATAGACACCTATATGCAAGTAAATCCCTTCAAATTTTTATCAAGCATTTATTCTATCTTGTTCATCAATCTTGAGTAGATTTAACACAACTTAAATATTTCTTGACTTGTCTATAGAGTATCAAGGCTTGTTCAAGGCTTTGAGACTCCTACTCCCTTTACTCCAATCAACTCTACTAGTTATTTAAATTGCTCAAATCTTTCTTCAGCCACAGTTTTTAAGTGAAAGCCTTTTTATTGCTTTGGGCATGTTCCTTCTCCTAGCCAGTGCTCAGAATTTTAACTATCTAACTATTCAATTTCTCTCTGTCTCTTTGCATGGGGATAAAGTGAATTTCTTTTCCACATAGCTTGGCAAAGGCTAGCAGGGAGTGAGAGACTACAGCCAGATGTACATCTGCATGTCAGCAGCAAGAAGGTCTGGGAAGGTGCTTTTTCAGTCAGAAGGGAGTCATTTTCCCCTTCTCAAAGTAGAGGATCTCCTCCCTCCTATCAGCTATTTGGCTGCTAGATGCTCACTGATTAATTACTGAGGTTTCATCTACACACAACTGGTCTTCCTAACAAACAATTCTAGCAAAACTTCCAGTTCATTCCTGAATGTGCTGCTTTTTTTTAAGTCCTCCTTTTCCAAAGCATACATTTGGAGAAAAGAAAAATAGTTAAAATAGTAATGCATAGGTTTTTTTTTAAAAAAAAAATGATTCCACTGCAATTTCTAAAATTAGAAAATCAAGCACGAGCAGCAGAGTATTTTCAGAAGCAGGGAAACATTTTGTACCTTTCAAACCAAAACACCAAGCCAATAACTTATTTTATTTGCATGTGAGGTATTAACCCTAATATCTTCTGGTTAATTCCAGAAATCCATTTTACATTGGAAAGGTAAGGCAACCTAGGCATTCCTTCTCTATACCCCCAACAGCCTCCCACACAACCAGTAGAGATGGCATATCAATTTCATTATTATTAACTTCCATTTCTGTTTGCCTCAGTTCCCATCTGTTTTCCAAGACAGATATATTAGATCCCCAGTACAATCTTTCCATGAAACCTAACCTGGAAATTGCCTCTTGGGTTACATTCTCATTTCTATGCAGCTTAACATGCAATGTAGCCAGTACTAGAAGTAATTGATTACGAGAAGTATAATTAGGGGTTCTCCAACTTAGGCTAAATTCACAAGCATGAGCTGACAGTCACTACCTAAAATCCCACCTCTGTAATTGGCAGAAATATTAGAATCTGATAAATAGACAGTATATGGTAGCTCTATGATGTCAACAGCAATTAGCTCTGCAAAAATTGGGTACAATCCAGCTAAAAATGTGTTTACTCAATCTCTGAAAAGCTGCACCTATCCACCCTGCTTCCGTACATTCATCTGTCTCCACACAACACACACCTTGTGGGCCACTCCTTCTAAACTGTGATACAACTGACAGATGTTACTCACATGAGGGTACTCAGAGAATACACAATTCTTGGAATGTTGTCTATAAATTGGATCCTTTTCTCTAACTCTCATTGGGACATACTGAAATGCAAACAAGTAAGAGTGATGCTGCTATCATAAGGATAATCTTGAAATCATTACAATATATATCTAAGTAAATCATTCAGCAATTTGGTACATCCACTATTATCAGTAACAAATTATTTATGACACACTTTACAGCCAATCATGACAAATTGTCAAACTGTGGTTGACAATGGCTATCCTTGTGATATCAGTGAACTGTCATGCTCTCATGTCTCACTACATGCTTTCTCCTCTGTTTCAAAAGGTCCTAAAACCCACATAATAAGTCTACAAAACAAGCTTGCTACTTGACTGAAGGAATGAATGAAGTGCTTTCAACCTCAGATAAGCCTCCACTGCATTTATAACATTCACATATTAGGCCGCAGCCTTGCATTGATGAAAAATAATATTCTGTTATGAATAGGAAAGTCAATTATGGTTATGGACAATTTTCTCAAGCAGAAAGCATTGAGTCATACGATGCTTTGCAGCTGTACATTTTTATTAAGGGCTGCTTAAATAAACATAAAACAATTTGACAGGAGAGGGTAAAAACACAGATGCAAATTTCAATCAGAAAATAGGTATATTCATTATTTTTTTCATTTGCCTTAAAATGTGCCCCTAAAACAGCAAATACCCTTGGTTGTCATGTTTGACCAGCAACAGGGACCATAAATAGTGACTTAACTTGAGCAGGAGTTTGCTGGGACATAATATGGCTACTGTGCCTGGAGTCTTTCTTGGTCATAAGAGCAGTAAGGAAGTATGACATAACTGCGTGATGGTAAATCACAGCCCAAGCTATTTTTGGTTGGCAGAAATTGAAAGATAAATAAACATTACTTCAGGAGCACAGAAGATGTGCCTAATTACCTCCATGCCTAGGCTGGGATCCCTACAGCTTGTGTCCTTCCTGAACTCAGGTGTGTCCACATGGACAGGGGCCTTGTGTGCAGAAGCCTGGACGGACTAGTGAGGAAGGTCTGTGAGGACTGGAAGCCCAACATCCACAACCTCCTATCCATGGAAATCAGGAAGCCCAACTGAAGGAGAAAGGCAGCCTTGAGCAGCCCTATGGAGCCTGGAGGGAGTGGGATTGGAGGTAAGGGAGAGACTGGTCCCAGCCATTCTACCTTAGAAATGGTGGGGAGTTAAGGAGCTGATTGCATTTGTGAACCTGCAATTTTTACCTCAGGCCAGCTCCAATTACCTTCTTTCCATCTAAGGTCTTCCTCCCAGGCTGCAGTTATGGCCAAATAGACTTTAGGCCTCACCCCAAATGACCATAACCTAAGGATGGGATGGAGCCTTCTTTCCTTGCTGGCTGCATTTTCAAACCTCCATTCTTTTGTAGTTTTTGTTTTACATGGATAGCCACAGGCAATAATTCTCCTCCTCCTCCTCCTTCTTCTTCTCTCTCTCTCTCTTTCTCTCTCTTCCTCCCTCCCTCAGTCCCTCCCTCCCTATCTCTTTTATGGAAATCAGCTGCTCTCTCAGAGTAGGGGGGAATATAGTAGAATCCCAGCAAGGTTTTCATTGAGGCACTCATATATTTGCCATGACTTTTATTTTTTTCTCTCTCATTCCTTATGCATATACTCTTAATTACATCAATTCTCGAACACTAATTTAAAAAAACACAGTAGTAACATTTATATAACATAAAATTTACTATTTAAGTGTAAGCGAATTCACATTGTTATTTGGTTATCCACTCCAAAACTCTTTTCATCTTCCCAATCTGAAACTCTGTACACATTAAACATCTCTAGCAATCACCATACTACTTTCTGTCTCTATAAATTTGACTACCCAGATCCCTTATGTAAGTAGAATCATAACAGTATTTGTCTTTTTTGTGACTGGCTCATTTCACTTAGCATAATGTCCTTGAGGTTCACTCATGGAAGTGAGAAAAGGCCCAGTTGGGCAGGGAAGTTGCAAACAGAAAACAAAATTTCGCTGCCTCAGTTTTGCCAGGTCCACAGTTCTCTATGACACCACTCCAAAGGCTAGCCAGAGTGGCTGTGCACATGCTGGTGCCCTGAGCAGCAGCAGGCCCAGCTGGATAAACAGAAGTGCAGGAGCAAAACAAGCCAATAAATCATGGCACAGCCTAGCCTACCCCAATCCCCTCCTCCCTCTTCCTTTCCAGCTTACCCGGGTCTCCATAGCTAGTAAATGGGCACAGGTGTCCTTTGATCTATCTCCTTTGCCCTTTATAAGGGACAACTGTATCTATAGGATGGATGAGCTCAGCCCCATCTGTGACCTGCCTGCAGGGTTCCTTTCGGGGAGCTGTGAACTTCACATATCAGCCGCTAATGGAAAAAATAAAAGGCAAGCAGACATGGGATGCTTGAGAATTGTAAGGTTGACTTACGGTTAGGGGGCCCTAGGTGGTTAACCTCCACAGAGTTATAAAGATGAATGGGGCATGTTCTCTAACTCAAGCATTGGAGCATGGGCCACAGCCTATACTAAGAATACAGAGCCCTTTCAAAACCAGTGTTAAGCTCAAACATTACCATTGTCCCTTTACCTCATGGCTTGAGTTTTTTATACACTCAATGTACTCAAGTTTGGAGCTCTCCCATGTTTAGATCCCTGCTCCTGCTAGCAAGTGGATGTATAATCCACTGTTATGTTATGATCCCCAGAGGGCTTCTTCTTTCAGGAGGCTCATACAGTGTTATGTTCCTCTGGTTGAAGATTATCTGACTGCTGTATCCCCAGTGCCTAGAACAGTGCTAACACAAAATTGGTGCTGATGAAATACCTGTTGCGTGAATGAATGAATTGGCACAGTGTAATGGTTAAGTAGTCAGTTTCTGAAGTCAGAACAGAATTCCATCTCAGGTTCTGACAATTTGACCTTGGGAAAGATAAGTTACCTTCCCTTGGTCTCAGTTTCCTTGTCTATAAAATAAAAAGAATAGTATCATAACAAGACTATTGTGTTAATTGAGGGGTGATGATGCAGGTACTGCACTTAGCCAGTGCCTGACCCTTAAGTTCTCAGTAAAATATTAGCTATTATTATTACAATTTTGTATACCAACTCCAGGCAACTGGCTCAAACTGCCAAGGATGCTGAATTGAGGGTTCTATGGTTGTATCTGGATTCGATGGAAAAGAGTGTTCTAAGACCAGCTATGGGTGAAAATGACAGAAGGGAACTTGCTTGCATGGGAACTTACTTGCATGGCCATCTGGTTTGGTCAGATGGCCAAACCCAAACCATCTGGAGTAGTCTTCAAGGAGCAGAAGTATATTGCATATATATGATGAGTAGCTTTGCCAACCATACAGATATGGGGAGGAAAAATTTATGCCTTCAGTAGGGACCTTCCCCCAGAGTGAGAACAAGAGTTGAGGATAGACCTGCCAAAAATTCTGAAACCATTCCAATAATCCAGTATTTGCCTAAGGGTTGGAAATAGCTTTCTGATTCTTTATCAAAGAACTCCCCAGTCTGAGTCTGCCATTAACAGAGAAGCATACCCCAATGGGAAGTCACTTCCCTATTCTTGAGTGAAGTCTTTAGATCTATAAGAACAGCTGTCTTACCATATGCTTGAGTTTGTCAAATGTCACACATTATATTTCAAACATGTGACTTGACATCATGTCAGCAATATTGTACTTATTTCCAACCCTACTTAAACTTTAAAGGACATGTCAGCTACATTGGCCCCACCTAAATATGTGGCACTTTTGACCAACTAGTACCTGAAGGCCAAAAAGACTGAGAGGCTCATGTGTAATTAGAAATGGAGCCAAGAAAGGGTATTTTTGACTACAGGTAAATGAACCCAAGTCTTGGAAAGTTTGAGTTCAGCTGGAAACACAAAACACATGAAGTCAGAGCGAGTCTTAAATTCTCTATCTGAAAACACTCCAATGACATCACTGTGAGTCTGGAAGTGTCCTTGGAGTCTGGAAGCCTCCCTGGAGAAAAAAAAATCCCATCACAAGGTCTCTCCAGAGACTTTAAGGTATCAACAAAGCTATATGGTGGACTTAGGATGTGAGGGGTACTGTGAGGGTAGGAGTGTAACCTTTCAGTCCTTACTCCATGAAATTGCTTCACCAAATAATGAACTGGCCTGTGTGTATTACTTGAAAACCTTGCTCTCCAGAAATACCTCCTTCTTGGCCTCCAGCAAGTTACCTTTTATATATATATAGCTTTGGGGCTTGACATTCCTCATGGTCAAAGAATTTGGACAGAGTAATTTATGGAGGCCTTAACAAACAAGAACATGTTGCTCAAGCAAGTGGATGTCATCTGGCCAGTTAACAAGGCTTATAGGCAAGGGATACCCAATAGGGAACCATTCTGAGAGCAGTCTCAGGGCCTAAGACCCCAGTTGGGGAGCAGAGACTTCAGAGATATTATCCTAGAACCCAGCTATTTGAGGACATTCAGCACTGGACACAGCAGCAGAAAGGGGATATTAGAGGTCAAAGAAGACAAAAGTTGACATTTTGCCTGTAGCCATGCTGGGCATCCTTCCTCCCGAAACTCTCCTCCATTAGACAGATTTTTCTCCTTTTCTCTGCCCACTTCCCTTGCCAAATAAAAGGAATATCAAAGGGCCTTTAAATAATTGTTTGATAGAAATGCTAGGCCCCCTCTTTATAGGCATCTTAATGATAGAAAAAATTTGAAATACTCATTCTCTAACTAGGAAGGATTTCACCCAAGCCAATTTCACCTCATACCTGGGAAAAAACTGTGGACAAATAATCTTTAGGAATATAGATGTAAAAACCCTCAACAAAATTCAGAACAGGTAAATCCATACAGACAGAAAGTAGATTGCCAAGGGTTAGGGGGAAAGGAGAATGAGGAGTGACTGTAATATGTATGTGATGAAAATGTTCTGGAACTACATAGAGCTGATGGTTTAGCAATACTGTGAATGTACAAATGCCACAGAATTGGACATTTTGAAATGGCTGAAATGGTGGATTTTATGTTACGTGTACTTTACCACAATAATAAAAAATCCTCAACAAAATACTAGTGGGTGACATATAAAAAGGATTATATAAAATGACCAAATGGGATTTCTCCCAGGAATTGAAGGGTTTTTAAATAGTATGTGAAAATCAATGTAATGCACTCTATTAATAGAACAAAGAGCCCTATCTGGTTTGGCTCAGTGGAAAGAGTGTCAGCCTGCGACTGAAGGGTCCCAGATTCAATTATGGTCAAGAGCATGTACCTTGGTTGCAGACTTGAAGGCAACCAATCAGTGTGTCTCTCTCACATTGATGTTTCTTTCTCTCTGTCTCTTTCCCTTCCACTCTCTCTAAAAATCAATAGAAAAATATCCTCAGCTGAGGGTTAAAAAAAAAATAGAACAAAGGACAAACACACATGTTCAAGGACAAAATCCAATATCTTGTCATGATAAAAACACTCAACAAACTACAAGTAGAAAGTAACTTCCTCAATCTGACAAAGGGTGTCTATGAAAAACCCATGACTAACCTCAGATTTAAGAGTATAAGCCTGGTGTGGCTCAGTGGTTGTGTCGAGCTATGAACCAGGTGGTCACAGTTCAATTCCTGGTCAGGGAACATGCCCATGTTGCAGGCTTGATCCCTCATCATTGATGTTTTTATCTCTCTCTCCATCTCCCTTCCTCTCTGAAATCAATAAAACTATATTTTTAAAAAAGAGTTAACAGTATAAGACTGAAATATTTCTCCCTAAGATCAGGAACAAAACAAGGTTGTCTGCTCTTACCCCTTCTATTCAACATTGTACTAGAGGTTCTAACCAAGCCAATTAGGTAAGAGAAAGAAATAAAAGGCATTCATATTGGAAAGGAAGAAGTAAAAATATCCCCATTCAAAGACAATATAATTTTATAGTAGAAATTCTAAAGAATCTTAAAAAAATCACCTATTAGAGCTAGTAATTGTGTTCAGGATTTCAGATTGCAAGATACAAGATAAATATACAAAATTAATTGTATTACTATACATTAACCATGGACAACCTGAAAATCAAATGAAGAAAACAATTCCATTTATAATAAAATAAACAGGAATAAATTTAACAAAAGGAGTGCAAGACTTGTACATTGAAAACTATAAAAATTCATTGAACAAAATAAAAATAAAGAAAAGACATTCCTTGTTCATGGATTAGAAGACATAATATTGGTAAGATGGCAATATTCCCTCAAATAAATCATCAGATTCAATGCAATCCCTAACAAAATCCCAGATGGCTTTTCTTGCAGAAATTGGCTTGCTGATCCTAAAATTCATGTGGAAATGGCAAGAGAACCTGAGCTAAACCTATAAAAACTAAAACTAAAACTCTTAAAGGAAATCACTCAGATTTTTGGTCGTTTTAAATTCACTTGGGTTTTTGGTAGTTTTAAATCCTCGTGACCTTGATTCTTAAATAGGGCACCAAAAGCATAGGCGACAAAGGGGGGAAAAGAGAGAGATAAATTGGACTACGTAAAAATTAAATTTTTTTTTCATTTTGTACTGAAAATTATACTGTCCAGAAAGTGAAAAGACAACATACAGAATGGGGGGAAAGATTTTTGCATCATATATCTGATAAGAAACTTATATAAAAATATATAGAGCTCTCACAACTTAATAACAAGATAAATAACCCATTAAAGGGGGGGGGTGGTAAAAGACCATTTGACCCAGTGATTCCACTTCTAAGAACCTTTCCTAAACACCTCAAAACACCAATCAGAAAGAATATATGCACCCCTATGTTCATAGCAGCATTATTTACAAGAGCTAAGATTTGGAAATAGCCAAGTGCCCATCAGTAGATGAGTGAATAAAAAAGCTGGGGTACATATGCACAATGGAATACAGTGCAGCTGCAAAAAAGAAGGATCTCTTAGTCTTTGAGACAGCATGGATGGACCTAGAGACTATTATGCTAAGTGAAATAAGCCAATCAGAGAAAGGGAAATATCACATGATCTCACTTATTTGTGGAATCTAATGAACAAAATGAATTAACCAACAAAATAAGGCCTGAAGCATGGAGTCATGGAACAGACTGACATACCTCAGTGTGGGGGTGGGTAGGATGAGAAGAGATAAGCCAAAGAACATATATACTTACATGCATAGCCCATGGACATATCAATAGGGTAGTGAAGGCCTGAGTCAGTAGGGGGGTAGAGAGGGGAGAATGGGGAATATTTGTAATACAATCAACAACAAAAAAAAATCTACACTAATAAAAGAGAAACATGCAAATTGGTGCCACTCTGCTACACCCACCAGCCAATCAGGATGAATAAGCAAATTAACCCAACAAAGATGGTGGCTAATTTGCATATGCAGGAGCAGAATGAAGACTGAAGACTGAAGAGGCTTGGCTTCTCTTCTGTGGCCGGACCAAAGGCCTAGGTCCCAGGTGCCAGAGGAAAACTGATGCCAGCAGCCAGGGGAAGGAAGGCCTATTGCACAAATCTTTATATATATATATATATATATATATATATATATATATATATATATATATATATTAGAGACCTGGTGCACAAAATTCATGCATGGGTAAAGTCCCTAGGCCTGGTCGGTGATCAGGGCCGATTGGGGTCTTCTGGCTGCTGTCTGGGGCCTTCCTTCATTCTGTGCCACCCCCTAGTGGTCAGTGCACATCATAGCAAGCGATCAAACTCCCAGTCTCCCAGTTGAACTCCCAAGGGGACACTTTGCATATTAGCCTTTTATATATTTAGATTTTTAAAGTGGGTAAAAAATCTGAATAGACATTTTTCTAAAGAAGATATACAATGGCCAATCTATGATAATAAAAAGGTAATGTGCTAATTAGACCAGACGTCCTTCTGGACATCCTTTCTTCCAGACAAAGCCACAGCAGGCGGGGACTGAGGCAGAGGCGACAGAGACCCTCAGCTGTGGCGGCAGCAGGCGGGGGCTGGTGCCAAGGCCCTTGCACAAATTTCGTGCATCAGGCCTCTAGTAAGTACATAAAAAGAAGCTCAACATCACTCACCATCAAGGAAATGCAAAGAAAAATCAGAAAGATATACCACTTCACACCAACTAGGATAGGTATAATAAAAAAGGCAGATAATAACAAGTGTTGACAAGGATGTGGAGAAATTGGAATTCTCATACACTGCTGTTGGGAATGTCAAATGGTGCATCCACCTTAGAAAATGGTCTGGTACTTGCTTAAATGGTTAAACACAGAGTTATCATATGATCCAATAATTCCATTCTGATATATATATATATATATATATATATATATATATATATATATATCTCCCCAAGAGAAATATGTCCACTCCAAAACTTGAATACAAATGTTCATAACAGCATTACTCACAATAGGCAAAATGTAGAAACATTTTAAGTGTCCGTCACCTGAAGAATGGATAAAGAAAATGTGGTATATCCATACAATGGAATATTATTTAGCCATAAAAAGAATGAACCTTGAAAACATTAAGCAAAGAGAAATAAACTAAACAAGAAAAGGCAATATGTTATGTAATTCCATTTATATGAAATCCCAGAAAAAGGAAAGCCATAGAAAGACGGGAAAGAGATTAGTGGTTGCCAGGGTTGGGGGGAAAGGAAAATGGGAAGCGACTGCTAATGTGTAAGATATTTATTTTTGTTATGATGAAAATATTCTGGAATTGGATAAGTGGTGATGATTGTACCACTTTTTGAATATACTAAAACCACTGAATTTTATACTTTAAAGGTGCATTTTATGGTATGTGAATTATATTGCAGTAAAAATTGGAAAAGTTGTTTTTTTTGGAGAATCACTCAGGTTTTTGGTTTATAACTCCAAAGGAACTCATAGAATTATGTCACTGTTATAATAAAATATTTCAATCCTCATTTTCTTATATATACTAATACGATTTTTCAGTCCTTATGCATATAAAGATAGAAAATTAGAAAGAGAATTGATGCTGAATATTGTCTCTTTCTAGCAATCTATAATTAATAAAAGCATGATATGCAAATTAACTGAACAGCCGAACAGTGGAACGACCATTTGGACAACCATCTGGATGACCACGCTATGACACCCACTGGTGCCAGGCCAGCCAAGGCAGGTGCAATGTGATTGGTCAGGGGCCCAACCATTGCCCCATGATCGCTCTGCAGATAGAGGCCCAGGCCACCAACCGGTGGACTGCGGTGGGTGAGTGGGGCCTCTCTCTGCAGGGGTGACCCATCATGGAGCTCCAGCCGGGTGGGCAGGGCCTACCTTTTTTCTTTTTAAATATATTTTATTGATTTTTTTACAGAGAGGAAGTGAGAGGGATAGAGAGTTAGAAACATCGATCAGCTGCCTCCTGCACACCTCCTACTGGGGATGTGCCCACAACCAAGGTACATGCCCTTGACTGGAATCAAACCTGGGACCTCCCAGTCTGCAGGCCGATGCTCTATCCACTGAGCCAAACCGGTTAGGGCAGGGCCTACCTCTTTAGGGCGGTTGATCACAGAGCTCCCGGACTGTGAGAGGGCACAGGCAGGCCAGGGTGAGGGACTCCCACCCCAGAGTGCATGAATTTTGTGCACCAGGCCTCTGGTAAGTAATATTTACCCATGGATACCTGAAAAAAAAGTCCCATCCATTTTATTAAGACATGCATTAAAACAAAAATTTAGTTTTTGTAAATAATAATTAGTTTTTAAAAAAAACTTTTAATATACTTGTTTTGATCATTTGTGTATAATAATTATAATAAATTCTAATAATTTGTTTTATGGACACAGGAAGTTAACATTAATTTCAATTTATAAGTGTATTTTTTCTACAGAGAAGTCTGATATGGGAGGCATAAGACTTTCATGTTTAAAAATGTATTACCACCCTGGATGGTATGGATCAGTTGGTTGGGCATCGTCCCATGTGCTGAAGGGTTGCTGGTTTGATTCCTAGTCAGGGCACATGCCCAGGTTGTGGGCTCCATCCCTGGTGGGGAGCATACAAGAGGCAGCCGATAGATGTTACCCTCTTACATTGATGTTTCTCTCTTCTCCCTTCCTCTCGCTCTACAAATCAATAAAATATTCTTTAAAAAATGTATTACCTTAAGATAAAAGTCTCTGGGGAAAGTGAACTTGATATACAGATTCAAGGAGTAAAATGTTAAATGTTTAAAAAGACCTTGTTTATGTTTTAAAATAAAACAATGGCGGGTAAAAATCACTTTGGTATTTAGATTCCATTTAACATACTTAAAGGAGTGAAGTAACAGTTTTGTTGTAAATGCTGATGTTTACAGTAGAATGGAAATAACATCTTTGCAACTATTTAAACTTATGACTTTAAAACTATGATAAAAATGTGCAAGGGGCACTTAGTTATTAGAAGGTCAGGAAATACCGAGAAAGGCACAATATCATTTATGTGGTATTCTTATAAAAATGTGTTTAAGCTCAATCTAATCATGGAAAAACATTAGACAGCACTATTGAAGGGTCTTCTATAAAATAGCCAGTATCTTAAAAAGCATCAAGGACATGAAAAACAGAAAGATTGAAGAACTGTTACAGATTGGAGGAGATTAAGGAAACATGACAATTCAATGGCGTGAAAGATCCTAAATTGGATCCTGGAACAGAAATAAAACATCAGTGTAAAGTTTGGGGAAATATGAACAAACTCTGTTATTTAGTGCAATGGACTGAAGGTTTATGTACCCCCAAAATTCATATGTTTAAATCCTAATCCTCAATGTGATATTATTAGGAGGTGGGGCCTTAAATAGGTAATTAGGTCAGAGGGTGGATCCAGAGAGCTCTCTCTCCCTCTTTCCATCATGTGAGGATCCAACAAGAAAACAGCATTCTGGCCCTACCAGTGTGACTCAGTGCTTGAGTGTCATTCTATGAACCAGAATGTCACAGTTCAATTCCTGGTCAGAGCACATGCCCAAGTTCCGGGCTTGATCCCCAGTGAGGGGTGTGCAGAAGGCAGCAGATCAATGATTCTCTCTCATCATTGATGTTTCTCTCTCTCCCTCTTCTGTCCTCTCTGAAATCAATAAAAATACTAGTATATTTTTTAAAAAGAAACCAGCATTCTGCAACCCAGAAGAGGGCTCTTATCAGAGCCCAACCATGCTGGCACCCATTTCTCAGACTTCCAGGCACCAGAACTGTGAGAAGTAAATGTCTGAATTGACTAAGACATATAGTTAGTATTATTGTACTGGTGTTAATTTTTTGGTTTTGATCACTTTATGTTTAAGTCCATTAACATTAGGGAAAAATGGGTGAAAGGTATATGCGCCCTCTGTATTAATTTTTTCAACTTTTGTGTAAATGTAAAATTACTTCAAAATAAAAAGTTTTTAAAATCTCAGGGGATTCTCAAGGCAAAAATGTTTGAAGATTATTGAGTTATGTGAGTCACAGTGTCCATAAGATAAAAGCACACCAGAGCAGCTCTTCCTGGTTCTGAGACCTGAAAAAAATTCTCCCTGGGGGCCCTCACCACTCACTGATATGATAAGGTCCCCAGTATCTTCCTGCAGGAAGCAGCAACAAGTAGGGCTCATTTTTTCTTTCGGTGGGCATGCAATGTGCACTACAAGTGTGCTTACATCTTCCTCAAGTGCATGTGCTTGATTTATTTTCTTTTAAAATAGCTTTTCCTGATTACAAGAGCAATATAAACTTCTTATAGAAATTTTAGAAAACAACAACTACAAAGAAGAAAACAAAAATGCCTGCAATTGCACACTGCAATGAGTATGTTGGGCAATTTCCTCTTAGTCTTTTCCCACACATATATACACGATTTGTGGGGGTTTTCTTTTAATAAAAATACCAGTCATCCCATTGTAATTGTAAACTACTTTTCTTTATAGTTACAAGACTATCTCTCACATCATAACATTTTTCTCCAACATCATTTTAAAACAAGAGTTAAAGTTCCTTTGTTTGAATGGACCAAAACTGATATTACTGACCCTTCCCCCCCTCCCCATTACTGGAACATGTGCTTCAAATAGCTCCTGACAGAGTCCTCCAGCTCGAACCCTCTTGGACTCCTCCAAGCATTTCAAATTGGCTTCTGCAGAGTACTGCTGACCTCTGTGCCACATGGCTGATTGTTACATGGCTGGAGTGTTCTCTATTGACTTTAGATTGTTGGAGCCTGTAGGCAAGAGGCAGGCCATTAATCTGTCCAGCACTTAGCATGCTGTTAGCCTTCATTGTTAGAGGCCAATGTGATTTGTAGACCAAACACTGGCCCTGGAGTCAGAAAACCTGGGATTTAGTCCCTCCTCTGCCCTTTGCTTAGTTGTGTGACCTTGGGCAAACCAATTTATCTCTTTAAAGGAAGCCAGTGTGCCACAGGAGGCAGTGTGACCTGGCAGAAGAGACGCAGGCCCTAGAATCAGCTGGAACTGACTCAAAGTTCAGTGTTGCCACTTGGGTGCTGTGCAATTTGGGGCAAGCTTATCTTCTCTCAGCTTTCATGTTCTTATTTTTAATTGGGAGATAATATTAATGCCCATCTAACAGGCTTGTGAAATTCTCTGAAAGTTACTAGAATATTACTAAAAAATATTTGCTGAATCTGACTCATTTAAAGATAAGCAGAATTACCCAATATCAGAGTCTTCCAAAATCATCTATTCCAACTCCTTCACTCCACAGACAGCATAGTAAGGACAAGACAAGAAGAGGGCTTGTTTAAGTCCACACCCTGAGTTCTGTCTCTTCTATAAAGTCAGCAGATCTGTACCCTCATTAGGGTGCTACTCCTATCTCCAGATGAATTCCCCTTAAGCATCCCTTTGCTTGTAATAGACATTTAATAGATATTTTTCTTCATGTGAAGGAAGGGAAGGGAAGGACATGGAAGGAAAGGGAAAATAAAAAAAAGAGTCGTGACACTAAACTAAGGCCCACAGGTCAGATAAAAATGTTTGGCCATCCAGAAAGAATTTGGATGACAATATAATGGATCACACACTATGGTTCAGGAATTATTCTAAGTACTCTCCATAAATTAATGTACTTAATCCTCAACAACTTTATAATGCTTATTTTACAGCTGAGGAAACTGAGGCTTACAAAGGTTTCAAACTTGCCTAAGGTTATACAATGGGAGAGCTAGAATTCCAACTAGGTAGTCTGTCTAGCATAGTGGTTAGCCAATTTGAGCATGCATTTGAATAATCTGGAGAGCTTGTTAAAACACAGATGACTGCGTCCCACAGTCAGTTTCTGATTCAGTAGGTCTGGATGGGGCCCAAGAATTTACATTTTAGTAAGTGCCCAGGTGATTCTGATGCTGCTGGTAGAGGGCTACACTTTGAACATCAATTGTATGTAGCCTGCACTCTTAACCACCTTATTACACTATCCAGGTCAGTCTCTTACAAAATCTTTCATTGACTCCCTCTTGACCTTCAAGAGAAAGCACAGATGCCTCTTTAAAACATGAAGTGCATTTCATGATTGGGCCTTATTTAACACTAGAGGCCTGGTGCACGAAATTCATGCACTGGGGAGGGGGGTGTCCCTCAGCCTGGCCTGCACCCTCTCCAATCTGGGAACCTTTGGGGGATGTCTGACTGCCAGTTTAGGCCTGATCCCAACAGTTGGACATCCCTCTCACAATCTGGGACTGCTGACTTCTAACCACTCACCTGCCTGCCAGCCTGATCACCCCCTAACCACTCCCCTGCTGGCCTGATTGACGCCTAACTGCTCCCCTGCCAGCCCGATGGCCCCCAACTGCCCTCCCCTGCTGGCTGGATCACCCCCAACTTCCCTCCCCTGCTGGACCAATGGCCCCCAACTGCCCTTCCTTGCCAGCCTGGTTGCCTCCAACTGCCCTCCCTTGCAGTCCTGGTCACCCCCAACTGCCCTCCCCTGCCGGCCATCTTGTGGCAGCTATCTTGTGGTGACCATCTTGTGATGATGTGGGGAAGCCATCTTGTGACGATGTGGGTCAGCCATCTTGTGACGACATGGAGCGGCCATCTTGTGATGATGTGAGGGCAGCCATCTTGTGGCAGCCACGTTATGATGACATGGGGGCAGCCATCTTGTGATGACGTGAGGGCATGAGGGTGTGAGGGCCACCCAGGCTTTTATTAGTATAGATTCTCATTTCATCTTCTTCTGGTACCCTCCATACCAGCATTCTCCAAAGTGATTTTTCCGTATTCTAGAATGAACCAGAACCTCTCTCTCTTGCTTCTCTCTGCAATTGCTGTTCCAACACTTGATAAACTCCTTGTGCTTTAATATTAGAAATTTGGTTCAAGCTTTTTCTCCTTCCAGAGGTCTTACAGAATCCTACTTCCTAACTCCACCCCAAGCTGGACCGAGGGGCTTTATTGGGGCTCCCAGTTGTCTAGACTTTCCTCAGTCATAGCACTGCTCTCATATTATTATAATTTTCTTTACATTGGTTTCCCCTATAACCATGAGGAACCTGTTTTATTCATATCATTATTCCCAGTGCCTAATAAACATTTGTTGAATGAATGTATAAGGTAATGGTTGAGAAACATCTCACAAACCAAAATAATAATGTTAAAAACTGGTTGTTGAAAATATGGAATCAGAAAAAGCAAACTGCCTCTTGCTCTGAGCCTACCTCAATGATATAGAATTTCTTGACCATTCTCTGTTCCATTGCTTGTCTCCATCCCCTATCTCCATTCAGTGCTAAAGACACTCTGCCCATACCAGTACTCCTCAGGTTACCTTTCCTGTCCTTCTGCCTCAGTCTCTGATTGCCTCCAGATTGCCATTAAAGATTCTCCCTTGCCCTTAACCGGTTTGGCTCAGTTGATGGAGCTTTGGCCTGCAGACTGAAGGGTCCTGGGTTCGATTCCGGTCAGGGGCATGTACCTTGGTTGTGGGCATATCCCCAGTGTGTGTGGGGGGGTGGGTGCCAGAGGCAGCTGGTCGGTGTTTCTCTCTCATCAATGTATCTGGCTCTCTAACCTTCTCCCTTCCTCTCTGTAAAAAAGTCAATAAAATATTTTTAAAAAGATTCCCCCTTTGCTGTGGGGAGAGAACCTCACATAGGCATCCTTGTCTGTGGCAATACTGCAAGACTTAGTCAACTCCAGTTTTAAGGTGTGTGCTACCCTCCCCTCAAACATAAGAATTATTGAAATAAAAAGAGAGGACTCAGGGCATCTATCCTTGATGACATGAATTTCAACTCGCTCTCTATATTGTAGCATATTCTTTTTAGGGGAGTCTTTTCAGGCCTCTTAAAAGAGTGGAATAGGATCTTTTCTTTTTCCATATAAATCTTCCCTTTTTTCCTCTTTCTTACATGAAGGCAGATAATAAATGCTTGTTGGCCTTACTTATGATTTATAAATTCCTTGAATAGAGGTTGCTCAGCTCAGATCTAAGAAGCATAGGACAAGCTTAATATTAATAATTTGCTTCTCCCAATGACTGACTTCAAGTTTCCTAAAAAAAAGTTTTGGGTCAGCCAAAGCAAACAGCAAGGGGAGTTATGCTTTGCAAACTGTAACTAGCAGATAGGCCCAACCAGCTTTAGGAGAAGTTCAAATAGAGTCACTTAACAAATAACAAAAATTACAAGTAGCACCAACAACAAACCCTGGGGAGGAGGAAGAGCCTGATTTTCAGACTTACCAAATCATAATATTCAAAATGTCCAGTTTTGAACAAGAAATTATGAGACCTGCAAAAAAATAACCCATAGCCAGGAAAAACAAACAAAAAAAAACCAAACAACCAATTGAAACTGTCCCTGCAGAAGCTCAGATGTTGGACTTTTTTTGACAAATATTTAAATCAGCTATTTCAAATATATTCAAAGAGAGCTAAAGAAAAACATGTATAAAGAACTAAAGAAAAGTATGAGAATGATATCTTGATAAATAGAGAACATCAACAAAGAGGTAAAAATTATTTTTTAAAAGAACCAAATAGAAATTCTGGAGTTGAAACGTACAATAAGTGATATGAAAATTTACTAGAGAAGTTCAGTAGCAGATTTAAACAGGCAGAAGAAAAAAATCAGCAAAGTTGAAAATATTGATATCCAATATGACAAACAGAAAGAAAAAAAAGTGAAGAAAAATGTGCATAGCCTCAGAGACCTATGGACCACTCTTAGGTATACCAACATACACCAAATGGGAGTCTCAGAGGTGGGGAGAGAGAGAGAGAGAGAGAGAGAGAGAGAGAGAGAGAGAGAGAGAGAGAGAGAGAGATAATAGCCAAATCTTCCCAAACTTGGCGAAAAACATTAATTTACACATCCTTAAAGCTCAACTGGGTTCAAGCAGAACAAACTAAAAGAGATCCACACCTAGATATATCATAAGTAAACTATTGAAAGCCAAAGGCAAGGAGAGAATATTGAAAGCTGCAAGAGAGAAATGACTCATCATATGCAAACAGTCCTCAATAAAATTAACAGCTGATTTCTCATCAAACCAAGGAGGCAAGAAAGCAGTTGGATGACATTAAAAGTTTGGAAAGGCAAAAACTGTCAGCTAAGAATTCTATATCTAGCAAAACTATCCTTAAAAATAAAAAAAATATTATTCAGCCACAAAAAATAATGAAGTCTTGCCATTTGCCACAATATGGATGGTCCTTGGCAGCACAAAGCTAAGTGAAATATGTTAGAGAGAGAGAGACAAATACCATATGATCTCACTTAAATGTGGAATCTGAAAAAATAAAAACCAAGCTCATAGATAACAGAGAACAACAGATTGGTGGTTGCCATATTTGGGTCGGGGGTTGGGGGGGAAATGGGTAAAAGTAGTCAAAAGGTATAAATTTCCAGTTAAAAAATAAATAAGTCCTGGGGATGTAATGTACAGCATGGTGACTATAGTTAATACTACTGTATTGCATTTTTGAAAGTTGCTAAGAGCATAAATCTTATAAAGCCTTACCATAAGAAAAAAGTTTTTGTAATTATGTAGAGTGACATGTTAACTAGACTTATTGTGGTGATCATTTCATAATACATGCAAATCTCAGAGATATTGAAGATTTGGTTCCAGAACACTGCAATAAAGTAAATATCACAAAAAAATGAGTCACACAAATTTTTTTGTTTCCTAGTACATATAAAAGTCATGTTTACACAATATTATAGTCTAGTAAGTATGAAATAGCATTATGTCTAAAAACACAAATTATATACTTTAAATACTTTTTTATTTCTTTATTGATCAAGGTATTAATTAGAAATACTTTATTGATAAAAAATGCTGACCACCATCTGAGCCTGTTGGAAAAATGGCACCAATAGACTTGCTTGATGTAGGATAGCCACAAACCTTTGATTTATAAAAAATGCAATATCTATGAAGCACAATAAAACAAGATATGCCTACATATGCAAATATCAAATATCATTATGTTGTACACCTGAAATTAATACCATGTTCTATGTCAATTATGCCTTAATTTAAAAAAAAGAGGAAAAATAAATAAATGGCAAAAGAAGTCCTTCAGGATTACATGAAAGGACACTAGACCAGCAGTCGCCAACCTTTCGGACCTCACGGACCACCAGTTGGTGACTGCTGCACTAGACAGTAATTCAAATCCACACAAAGAAATAGGGGTTTCCAGTAAATTTAATATTTTTAGGTAAATATTAAAGACTAGAAGCCCAGTGCACAAAATTCGTGCATAGGTAGAGTCCCTAGGCCTGGCCAGTGATCAGTGCGATCTCTGGGGTGACTGGCGGGGCAATTGGGGGGGGCCTGCTGGTACCTGCCTTGGCTGGCCTGGGGCCTGTGGGCTGGGAGTAGCTCCTGCATTGAGTGTCTTCCCCCTGGTGGTCAGTGCATGTCATAGCAACCGGTCATTCCACCAGTCGTTCCACCGTTCAGTCGATTTGCATATTAGGCTTTTATTATATAGGATATTAATTATTGTTGCTGAGCTTATGTGGCTCAGTGGTTGAGCATTGACCCATGAACCAGAAGTTCACTGGTTCAATTCCTGGTCAGTCACATGCCCGGGTTGTGGGCTCAATCCTCAGTAGGGGGTGTGCAGGAGGCAACCAATCAATGATTCTCTCTCATCATTAATGTTTCTACCTCTCTCTCCCTCTCTCTTTCTCTGAAATCAATGAAAATATATTTTTAAAAAATATAGTAGCCCTAACCAGTTTGGCTCAGTGGATAGAGTGTCAGCCTGAGGACTCAAGGGTCCCAGGTTTGATTCCGGTCAAGGGCATGTACCTTGGATGCAGGCACATACCCAGTGGGGAGTGTGCAGGAGGCAGCTGATCGATGTTTCTCTCTCATCGATGTTTCTAACTCTCTATGCCTATCCCTTCCTCTCTGTAAAAAAACCCCAATAAAATATATTTAAATATATATGTAGTAATTAATTTTAACTCTTTTTTTCCATTTGACTGAAAGACAATTGTATAAAGCAATAATTATGAGTCTATGTTGGGCACACATCTATATAAGTATATAATTATGATGTGCATTTTACAGATGAGGAACAGAGGCATGCTCAAACTGAGGAATGAGGAGGTAGCACACTTTGCCACAGTCAAGAGGCAGAGGCAAGAATTGAACATATGCCTGCCTGATTGCAGAGCCCATGAGTTTAATCCCCTTGTTATGGTGTGTAAAGAACCGTGGGTCTCTCCATCTTGCTGCCAGATGGGACTCTTTGGAGGAAGCTCAAAACATCCCCCCAAAGAAGGTCCTTGAGAATAGCTCCTCCTTCATAGATTTATATTGTATTCCTCACATTGTCCCCAACTCAGGGCTAGGCATACAGCATCCTATATAATAAAGAGGGAATATGCAAATTGACCGTTAGTCCACCACAAAGATGGCAACACCCACAGCAGAGGCAGGGGGTTTCCATAACAAAAGATGGCTGCATCCACAGTGGAGGCCAAGTTCCCGTAACAAGCCTTAACGAACAATCAGCAGGGACCTGAGGCTGCGCGCCCCCACACCATGCCGTGGGGCTTGACAGGGGACCTCAGGCCGCTCCCCCTGCCCTGGTGCCAGGCTGGGGGGCCTCAGGCTGCACCCCCCACACAGTAGGGTTTGACAGGAGACCTCAGGCCATGCTCCCTCACCCAGGGCCAGGCCAGGGGACCTCAGACTGCTGCCCCCCCCCGACCTGGTGGGGCTTGAAGGGGACCTCAGGATGTGCCTCCTGCCCTGGCAAGGGCCACGGGACCTGAGGTCATGCCTCCCACCCAGCAGGGCTTGACAGGGTACCTGAAGGTGTGACCCCCACCAGATAAGGCGGGGGACCTCAAGATGCACCCCCTGCCCCTGCACTGGACCAGGGGACCTGAGGCTGAACCCCCTGTCCAGTGGGGCTTGACAGGGGATCTCAGACCATGTCCATGGCCTGGCGGGATTTGATGGGGGATCTCAGGCCATGTCTCCCACCCGGCAGGGTGTGATGGGGGACCTCAAGGCGTGCCCCCTGCCTGGCCCAGGCTGGGGGACCTCAGGCTGTGCCCCCTGTCCCCGTGCTGGGACAGGGGGCTTGAGGCTGCGACCCTGCCTGGTGGGGCTTGACAAGGGTGGAATCAGCCAGGTCTGGGTCTATCCCAATGGGGGTGGGACCGGCCGGGTCTGGGTCTCACACAATTTCGAGGCACACATGAGTGGGCGGGGACTTGACTCTGGATCCCATGGTGCACCCCAGACTCTGGCAGGAGGAAGACTTTCATATACATTTCATTAATTTTCTTTTATCTCTGACACTTCTATTATAGAGAAAGGGCAAATAGCAATATTAAAATGTTTCCTCAGGGCCTTCGGGGTCAGGCTAAATGGGCTCGCCTAACTAGGCAGCCTCTACTACCGTTTAAGCAGTTCCAGGAGGCCGGCTCATCCTCAGAAGCCTAGCATTTTTAAGGGGAGAGCTGCTGTAACTGGGAGCCAGGCCTCACCCCCACCAAGGGTGCCCTCAGATAACACCTGGGACCCTATAGACACCCCTGCTAGGGACCTGCTACCTCGGCTGTGGTCCCATGGTCAACGAGTCTCCAGCCACCCTGGGCATCGGCTCCTGTGAGTTCTGAAGCATGCTCTCTTCTGACTGGCCCAATGCCTTAGCCCAGGACACTACAACCATGCAAGCAGCAGATACGTGAGCAGCCCACTCCTGTCCAAGGAGCAGCAGCCCCACAAGCAGCCTGCCCCAGGCTTAAGAGCAGGAGCCTCACGTGGCCTGTCCCTGTCCAAGGAGCAGCAGCTGTCAGCTGTGTGAGCGGCCTGCTCCCTTGTTGGAGGAGCAGCAGCCACACGAGCAGCCTGCCCATGATTGAGGAGTGGCAGCCCCACGCAGCCCACCCCCATCTGAGGAGCAGCAGCTGTGCAGCCCACACCCTCCTCCTGTCTGAGGAGCAGTAAGTGTGTGAGAAACCTGCCCCCATCCAAGGAACAGCAGCTGCACGAGCAGCCTTCCCCCATATGAGGAGCAGTAGCAGTGTGAACAGCCCATACCCATACAAGGAACAGCATTGCCATGAGCAGCCCGCTCCCATTCAAGGAGCAGTAGCTGCCTGAGCAGCCTCCCCCAGTCTGAGTAGTAGCAGCCACATGAACAGACCACCCACATCTGAGGAGCAGCAGCCCTGCACAGTCCACACCAGTCCAAGGAGCAGCAGACACACGCAGTCTGCACCTGTCCAACAAGCAGAAGCTGGGTGAGTGGCCTGTCCCCATCCGAGGAGCAGCAGCCACGCGAGCAGACAGCCCCCGTACAAGGAGCAGCAGCTGCACATGCAGCTCACTCTGGCCCAAGGAGCAATAGCCGCCCGAGCAGCTCTCCCCTATCTGAGGAGTAGCAGCCACAAAAACAGACAGACTGACATCTGAGGAGCAGCAGCCCTGCGCAGCCCGCACTGGTCCAAGGAGCAGCAGCCACACACAGTCTGCACCTGTGCAACGAGCAGCAGCTGGGTGAGCTTCCCACCCCCATCTGAGGAGCAGCAGCCACACGTGCAGCTCACTTCCACCCGAGGAGCAGCAGCCATGCAAGCAGCCCATCCCCCATCTGAGGAGAAGCAGCTGTGTGAGCAACCCACACCCGTACAAGGAGTAGTAGCCCTGTAAGCACCTACCCCTGTCCAAAGAACGGCAGCCTCACGAGCAGCCTGCCCCATCTGAGGAGCAGCAGCAGTGTGCAGCCAGCCCCGATACAAGGAGCAGCAGCCACATGAGCAGTCCATGCCCATCCGAGGAGCAGAAGTCACGTGAACAGCCCACTCCTGTCCAAGGAGCAGCAGCCATGCTCATCCCACCCCCACCTGAAGAGCAGCAGCGTCATGATCAGCCCACCCCTGTTCAAGGAACAGTAGTGGTGCGAGCAGCCTCACCTACCAGCCAGAGGAGACACCACAGCTGTGAACAGCACCCACCAGAGGAGTCGCTGCCAACTGAGGAGCAGCCACTACTACGGCCACTTGAGGATCAACTACAGCCTGAGTGAAGGGACAGAACGGAACTTGAAAGAACTAAGCAGAACTAAGCAGAAATGCACCCTCCTCCCTCTTCAAGGACAAAGCAGGGACATACTCTTCTCCCTCTCCTCTATCTTGTCTTGCAAGGCTGGGCCCTCAGCCAGCCCAAGCCGCCCCCCCCCCCCGCCGAGAGTGACCACAAGAATGCTGGTATTGTCCTAACTCTCCGAACCACCCACCTGAGTGGACCAATGAAGCTCCAGAAATGTAGCTAAGGTCCTAATAAGGCTATAGTGGAGGACGGCTCCAACCTTCAGAATGTGATGGTCACTTCCTGACCCTTATGCTGTAAAACCCTGACCAATCTCTGTAACTCACGCCACCCCTAAAGCCCACCCCAAATAGCTAGCCCTATATAACCTTTGTTCTCCTGGGACACGGTCTCTCGCCTCACCGCTGTGCCGGATAGAGGCTGGGAGCCAATTCTAGAATTGATCAATAAAGACTCGTTGTTTTTGCATCGGAGGAGGCTCCCTGGTGGATTGTTATTGGGGACCCCGAGCTCTGGGCATAACATGAGGAACCACTACCATCCAAGAAGCAGCCACTGCACGACTTGACATCTAGATCAGTCGGTGAGACCAAAAATGGGTAGACAAAGAAACCCCCAAAGGAAAGAAAACAAGAAATCACCAGAAAGACAGTTAAGTGAAACAGAGGCATGCAATATGTCAGAAAAAGAATTCAGAATAAGGGTCCTAGAGTGCATAAATCGGTTGGAGGGAAAAAATCAACAACCTATGTAAGAATCAAGAAAAAATAAAGAGTGATATAGCTGCAATAAAAAACACCATGGAAAGTTTCAACAGTAGACTAGGAGAAGCGGAGGACCGAATTAGCGAATTAGAAGACAGGGAAGCAAAACAGACCAAAACTGAACTTAAATTGGAGAAAAACATTAAAAGAAAGGAGGAGAGCCTAAGGGAGCTATGGGACAACATGAAATGAAGCAACATACAAATAATAGGAGAGCCAGAACAACAGGAAGAGGAACAAGGATTATAAAACCTATTTGAAGAAATAATGTCAGAAAACTTCCCTGAGGTGGGGAAGAAAAAAGTCACACAAGGACAGAGAGTCCCAAGCAAGATGAACACGAAAAGCAGTTACTTCACTGATACTGCTCCTAGGTCATTGGAAACTAAAGAGAAAATAAACAAATGGGATTACATCTAAATAAAAACTTCTGCACAGCAAAAGAAACCATCAACAAAACAACAAGAAAGCCCACTGCATGGGAGAACATATTTGCCAATGTTATCACCGATAACGGTTTAATCTCCAACATTTATAGGGAACTCATACAACTTAACAAAAGGAAGATTAAAAAATCCAATAAAAAAATGGGCAAAGGACCTAAATAAACACTTTTCAAAAGAGGACATTCAGAAAGCCAAGAGACATATATGAAGACATGTTCAAAGTCACTAATCATCTGAGAGATGCAAATCAAAACAACAATGAGGTATCATCTCACACCTGTCAGAATGGTTATCATCAACAAATCAACAAACGACAAATCTGGAGAGGATGCGGAGAAAAAGGAACACTCATGCACTGCTGGTGGGAATGCAAACTGGTGCAGCCACTATGGAAGACAGTATGGAGTTTCCTCAAATAGTTAAAAATGGAACTCCCATTTGACCCAGTGATCCCACTTCTAGGAATATATCCCAAGAAAACAGAAACACCAATCAGAAAGGATATATGCATCCCTATGTTCATAGCAGCACAATTTACCATAGCAAAGATCTGGAAACAGCCTAAGTGTCCATCAGCAGATGAATGTATTAGAAAACTGTAGTACATCTACACACTGGAATACTATGCTGCTGTAAAAAAGAAGGCATTCTTACCATTTGCAACAACATGGATGGAACTGGAGAGCATTATGCTAAGTGAAATAAGCCAGTCAATGAAAGAAAAATACCACATGATCTCACTCATTTATGGATAATAAAGACCATTATAAACTAATGAACAAAAATAGACACAGAGGAGAGAAACTAAGATGGCGGCATAGGTAAACACTGGGAAATTGCTGCCTCCCACAACAACTTCAAAAATACAACGAAAAGGAGCTCCAGTTGCGCAATCGGTTAGCGCGCGGTACTTATAAAAATACAACGAAAAGACAAAACGGACATCATCCAGAACTACAGGAAGGCTGGCTGAGTGTAAATTCTACAACTAGAAGAAAAGAGAAAAGCACACTGAGACTCAGAGGAGCTGAGGAAGTAAAGTGCAAAGGTACAGAGGCTTGAGCGCATGCGTGGAAAGGGGCTGGTACCTGAGGATGTGGCTGTCTTTTTGAATCAGGAGGGAGTCACAAGCTCCCACTGCTCTGAACTCCAGTTCCGGGAAGTCTCTGGGGACCCAGGACTCATACGGGGAGAAACTGGACTGTCTGGCAGCAGGCAGAACTCTGAACTTGAGGGGGGCTTTCCCTCAGAGGTGCTTGCAGCAATTATCAGGACACTGAGACGTGCGGCCCCTTAGGGCAGGGCTGAGGACCAGCCATAGCTGCTTGCTCCGTCCTTTGATTCCCTGAGACCCCGCACCACCCAGGCTGCAGCAGAGGCTCTTGCATGTGAATGCCCTGGCCCTTTGCAAGCTGAAAATTACCTAACAAATTGCAGCTGGGCCAGACAGACCCAGAACTTGCAAGAGAAGGCCCAAGGCCCCACAGCAGCTTGCATTGCTTCACAGCTGGGCCTCATCAAGGCACCTCCAAACTCCAAAAAAGGAAGGGAAATCTGCAGTTCTCTTCGTAGCTCCTGCTGGGTAACCTCAGGCAGAGGCTAAATTAGCACCTCCTTAGATCCAAGAGCCAGTGTACCCAGTGGTCAGAGGGGGACCATCCAGATTACAACTCCTCAGATCCATAAGGGACACACTCAGGGTGCAGACTCAGTGAGCACCAAAGCCCCACTGAAGCAAGTCTTGCCCCATAAGGGTGTCTTCAGCATAGAAGTTCTCCCACTGCAGACACAGCTGATTCTCACTGCCAATTGGCCTGGAGGTCAATTCCTCCCAGTGATCCTACAATAATCAAGGCATAACTACAACAAGACTGTGCACAAAGCCCACAAGGGGGTGCACCAAGAGTGTCCACCTCAGGTAACTGGGGAGGCTTAGCCACTGGGCCCTACAGGACACCTAGCACACAAAACCACTCTACCAACACAGGGAAGCATAAAAAATGCAGAGACAAAGAAACAGGTCACAAATGACAGAAATGGAGGAAAGCAAATGACTGGATATAGAGTTCAAAACCACGTTTATAAGGTTTTTCAAGAATTTTATGGAAAGCGCCGGTAAATTTAGTGAGACCCTGGAGGATATGAAAGAAGACCAATAGAAATTAAGCATACACTGACTGAAATAAAGAATAATATACAGAGATCCAACAGCAGACAAGAGGATTGCAAGAATCAAGTCAAAGATTTGAAATACGAAGAAACAAAAAATACCCAACCGAAAAAGAAAAAAGAAAAAAGATTCCCAAAATATGAAGATAGTTTAAGGAGCCTCTGGGACAACTTCAAGTGTACCAACATCAGAATTATAGGGGTACCAGAAGAAGAGAGAGGGCAAGATATTGAAAACCTATTTGAAGAAATAATGACAGAAAACTTCCCCTACCTGGTCAAAGAAATAGACTTACAAGTCCAGGAAGCGCAGAGAACCCCAAACAAAAGGAACCCAAAGAGGACCACACCAAGACACATCATAATTAAAATGCCAAGAGCAAAAGACAAAGAGAGAATCTTAAAAGCAGCAAGAGAAAGACAGTCAGTTACCTACAAGGGAGTACCCATACGACTGTCAGCTGATTTCTCAACAGAAACCATGCAGGCCAGAAGAAAGTGGCAAGAAATATTCAAAGTGATGAATAGCAAGAACCTACAACCAAGATTACTTTATCCAGCAAAGCTATCATTCAGAATTGAAGGTCAGATAAAGAGCTTCACAGATAAGAAAAAGCTAAAGGAGTTCATCACCACCAAACCAGCATTATATGAAATGCTGAAAGGTATTCTTTAAGAAGAGGAAGAAGAAAAAGGAACTCTTACCATTTGCCACAGCATGGATGGAACTGGAGAGCGGATAAATACCACATGATCTCACTCATTTGTGGAATATAATGAACAACATAAACTGATGAACAAGGACTGATCCAGAGACAGAGAGGCACTGATTGGACTGTCAGGCCTTGGAGGGAAGGTAGGGGAGGGTGGGGGTAAGGGGGAAAGATCAACCAAAGGACTTATATGCAAGCATATAGGCCTAACCAATGGACACGGACAACGGGGGGGGGGCATAAGGGGGGGTAGGGGGCAACATGGGGATAAGGACACATATGTAATATCTTAATCAATAAAAATATATTTTAAAAGAAAATAGATACAGAGGAAGAGTAGCATCGAACAGACTGTCAAACTATAGCTGGAAGGCCAGAGAGGATTGGGGGGCCGGAGTGGGGGGTAAGAGATCAACCAAAGGACTTGTACACATGCATATAAGCATAACCAATGGACACGGGACCCTGGGGGGTGGGGGAGGTGGGGGAATGTCAAGGGGGAAAAAAAGGAGACATATGTAATACTCTTTGTAATACTTTAAGCAATAAAACAAAATATTAAATAAATAAATAAATAAATAAATAAATAAAATGTTTTCTCTAATTAATCCCCTTTTAATGTGCATGGATGTTGTGCACCAGACCACTAGTATACTCAATAATTTCAGGTGAATTGAGTTCCTCCTGAGTGAGCTTTATAGTTCAGGGACCTAAGGAAAAGGACGCGTTAGGAAAGAAATGGCAAGACATCATTCATTAAGTGCTTCCCATTGTGCCAGGCACCATGCTAAAAGTTTATATATATTCAAGTTAATATATATTCAAGTCACCTAGTTTCACCCACATAAGAACCCTATGAAATAGGTTTTATAACTATCTTGTTTTATTTATAGAATGAGAAAATCAAGGAATTAAGCATTTAAGTAACTTATGCCAAGGTCTCACAGCTGGTAAGTGGCAGAGCCAGAATGTGACCTCAGACAGTCTGGCTCCAAAACCCAATGTCCTTTCCACTCTACCATCTGAGGAGTGTCTGAGATTTTTCCAGCTCTAGATGGTAGTTCCCAAATGAGGAGCTGACATTCAGAAAACGTAGTATGATTTCAGAAGTGCCTGAAAAGTGTCCTCTCTCAATTTTCCTTTATTAACCTTTCCAGTTGCTGGCCTATGCTTGAAATTTCAGTTACAGATTTATTCCTTTGGCTTAAGTGTCCTATGTCCTGAAACCAAGGTCTAGGAAAGAGCATATAAGCTGTTATAATATTTTTTCCAGAGAGGTGATCTTATTGTACATATAGACAGCCAACATAAGATGCAATCATATCCAGAAAAGGAAGAGAACATGAGTGCACAAGGGCTTGAGGGCTCCATGGAAGAGAAAGGAACAAGGTAGAGGCCTGCAACAGACAGATGTCACTGTTTTGGAGAAGACTAGCCCTTATCAAATGACAGTCATTACTCTGGAAACATACTCATAGACAGCACTGCGTTTCTGAAAAGGAAAGTCTTTCATGTTAGAGCCTTTGGAGCAAGGTTCTTCAGGAGAAGTGCTACTGAAAACCCCAGAGTTGTCTGTTTATCTTGGAATTCCTTTACTTAGCTCTGAAATATTACTCACCACAAATTTCTCTGATTGTCCATACTGTTACTGTGAAAGAATTCTTATCTGTAAATCAAGAGGAAGGGAACTGAGGAGCAGGAAGTGGGGAAAAGGGTCGAGTAGCCTGTGCTTTTCCAGCCAGCTGAAGGGACTGCCATAGGGGAAATGTTCTTGTCTTGGCTTAGCTCTGCCCTTGATTGCTGTATGACCTTGAGCAAGTCATTCTGGCTAGTTGCTCCCATCTCCACCAGACTTTATTTGTCTTCTATACGCTGATGGCTTTAGTATACTTTTATACTAAACCTCCCTGTTGAGATAGAGCTATTACCCTCAGTGGGCTGAGGTCCCTTCCAGAGGAAACAAACAAAAAGAAATATCACCTAACTTTACACATCTGTCTATGATACAATGAAAATCCCCTGTCTCCAAAACCTGTGCTTTATGAACACCATGTTTTCAATCAAGTGCCAGCATTTCAGAGCTATGCAAACTGATTAATGTGCCTGAGCCTCAGTTTCCTAGTCTAAAAATTGGGGATATAATCGTACCTGACTTACACATATTAAACACAGTGCCTGGCACATATTAAGTGCTTCATATGTGTTATTAAGTGTGATTAAATGCCTGGCCAGTGTGGTTCAGGGGTTGAGTATTGACCCATATACTGAAAGTCATTCTGGTTAGGGCACATGCCCAGGTTGCAGTCCCGAATCCCAGCAGAAGGCATGAAAGAGGCAGCCAATCAATGTTGAAGAATTGATGTTTCTGTCTCTCCCTCTCCCTTCCTCTCTCTTTAACATCTAAAGGGAAAAAAAGTGATTAAATGAGAACGGTTGGATTTAATACCCCAATTTATGTTTTGATGTCAATAAGAAATTGGGTCACTTCTCTATTTTTGAGATATCTAAATAAAATGAAAGCTGATTCAAGCTTTAGAAACCCGGGTAAAGCCTTCAGTCTTCTCATTTAGACTATAAGCTACCCTAGAAGACTGTCCTTAAACTTGCAAAGGCATGTGTGATCTTTCTTCTTTTTATTGTTTAAAGTATTACATATGTCTCCTTTTTCCCTGATTGACCCCTCCTCAGCCACTCCCAGCCCCCAGGACAAGCCCTCACTGCCCCAGTGTCAATGTCCATTGGTTATGCTAATATGCATTCAACCAAATCCTTTGATTGATCTCTTCCCCCCCCCCTTACCTCTGAGGTTGGAAGGTCTGTTGGATGCTTCTCTGTCTCTGTTTCTATTTTTGTTCATCAGTTTATGTTGTTCATTATACTCCACAAATGAGTGAGATCATGTGATATTTATCTTCAACTGACTTATTTCGCTTAGCATAATGCTCTCCAGGTCCATCCATGCTGTTGCAAATGGTAAAGGTTCCTCCTTGTTTACAGCAGCATAGTATTCCATCATGTAGATATACCACAGTTTTTAATCCACTCATCTGCTGATGGGCACTTAGGCTGTTTCCAGATCTTCGCTATGGTAAATTGTGGTGCTATGAACATAGGGATGCATATATCCTTTCTGATTGGTGTTTCTGTTTTCTTGGGATATATTCCTAGAAGTGGGATCACTGGGTCAAATGGGAGATTCACTTTTAACTTTTTGAGGAAATTCCATACTGTTTTCCACAGTGGCTGCACCAGTCTGCATTCCCACCAGCAGTGCATGAGGGTTCCTTTTTCTTCACATCCTCACCAGCATTTGTCCTTTGTTGATTTATTGATGACAGCCATTCTGACAGGTGTGAGATGGTACCTAATTGTTGTTTTAATTTGCATCTTTCAGATGATTAGTGACTTTGAACATGTCTTCATATATGTCTCTTGGCCTTCTGAATGTCCTCTTTTGAAAAGTGTCTATTTAGGTCCTTTGCCCATTTTTTTATTGGATTGTTTAATCTTCCTTTTGTTAAGTTGTATGAGTTCCCTATAAATGTTGGAGATTAAACCCTTATCAGAGATAGCATTGGTAAATATGTTCTCATTGATCCCACTTCTAGGAATATGTTCATGGAGTGGGCTTTCTTGTTGTTTGATTGGTGGTTTCTTTTGCTGTGCAGAAGCTTTTTATTTAGATGTAGACCCTTTTGTTTATTTTCTCCTTTGTTTCCATTGTCCTAGGAGCTATATCAGTAAAGATATTGCTACAACATATGTCTGATATTTTGCTGCCTATGGAGTCTTCTAAGATTTTTATGGTTTCCTGTCTTACATTTATGTCCTTTATCCATTTTGAGTTTATTTTGTGTATGGTATAAGTTGGTGATCTAGTTTCATTTTTTTGCATGTATCTGTCCAATTTTCCCAACTCCATTTATTGAAGAAACTGTCTTGACTCCATTGTATGTTCTTGTCTCCTTTATCAAATATTAATTGAGCATAATGGCTTGGGTCAATTTCTGGGTTCTCTGTTCTGTTTCATTAGTCTATATGTCTGTTCTTGTGCCAGTACCAAGAAGTTTTGAGAAAAGTGGCCTTGTAATATATCTTGATATCTGATATTGTGATCCCTCCAACTTTGTTCTTCTTTCTCAGGATTGCTGCAGCTATTCGGGGTCTTTTTTTATTCCATAAGAATTTTTGGAGAGTTTGTTCTAGGTCTGTGAAATATGCCAATGGTATTTTAATGGGAATTGCATTGAATCTATAGATTGCTTTGGGTAGTATGGATATTTTAATGATGTTGATTCTACCAATCTATGAACATAGCATATTCTTCCATTTGTTTATGTCTTCCTCTATATCTTTTTATCAATATCCTGTAGTTTTCCTGTCCTGTAGAGTACAGATCTTTTACCTCCTTAGTTAAGTTTATTCCTAGGTATCTTAATTTTTGTTGTTGTTGTTGTTGCAATGGTAAATGGGATTGTTTTATTTAGTTTCTTTTTCTGTGAGTTCATTATTGGTGTATAAAAAAGGCACAGATTTCTGGGTGTTAATTTTGTATCCTGCTACATTGCTGAATTCATTTACTAAGTCTAGAGAGACAAAATGGCAGCAGAATAGGCAGACCTGTCCTAAGCCTTGTCCCAGAGCAGATAGAAGTAGCAACTAAACCAAATAACATCCACCCCAAAATGGCGAAGTAGACACAGCTGGTGAGATAATAAGTTATTAAGTCTAGTAGTTTTTTGATGGAGTCTTTAGGATTTTCTATGTACAATATCATGTCACCTGTGAATAATGACAGTTTTACTTCTTCTTTTCCAATTTGGATACCTTTTATTTCTTCTTCTTGTCTGATCACTATGGCTAGCACTTCCAGTACTATGTCCAACATGAGTGGTGAAAGTGAGACTCCCTGTCTTGTTCCTGTTCTTAGGGGAAATGGTTTTAGTTTTTGCCCAATGAGTATGATGTTGGCTGTAGGTTTGTCACATAAGGCTTTTATTATGTTGAGGTATGATCCTTCTATTCCCACTTTGTTGAGAGTTTTTACCAAGAAAGGGTGTTGGATTTTGTCAAATGCTTTTTCTGCATCTATTGATATGATTATGTGATTTTTGTCTCTCAATTTGTTTATGTGATATGTCACATTTATTGATTTGTGAATATTGTACCATCCTGGCATCCCTGGAATAAATCCCACTTGGTCATGGTGTATAATCTTTCTAATGTAATGGTGGATCTGATTTGCTAGAATTTTGTTGAGGATTTTAGCATCTATATTCATCAGGGATATTGGCCTGCAGTTCTCTTTCTTTGTGGTGTCTTTATCGGGTTTTGGAATTAGTGTAATGCTGGCTTCATAGAAAGAGCTTGGAAGTGTGCCTTCCTCTTGAATTTTTTGGAATAGTCTGAGGAGGGTTGGTTTTAGTTCTTCTTTCAATGTTTGGTAGAACTCCCTTGTAAAGCCATCTGGACCAGGGCTTTTGTTTAATAGAAGATTTTTTTATTACTTTTTCAATTTCATCAGTAGTTATTGGCCTATTCAGGTTTTTTTTATTCTTCCTGATTGAGTTTTGGAAGCTTGTCTTTTTTCTAAAAATATGTCCATTTCGTCTAGTTTGTCCAGTTTGTTGGAGTAGAGTTGCTTGTAGTATTTTTTTTCACATTCCTTTGTATATCTGTGGGGTTTGTTGTTACTTCACCTCTTTCATTTCTGATTTTGTTTATTTGGTTCCTGTCTCTTTGTTTCTTGATGAGCCTGACTAGAGGTTCATCAATCTTGCTTATCCTTTCAAAGAACCAGGTCTTGGTTTTATTGATCTTTTGTATTTTTTTCTTGTCTCTATGTTGTTTATTTCCACTCTGGTCTTTATTATTTCCTTTCTTCTACTTACTCTGGGATTTCCTCTCTCTCTTTTTTTTTTTTTAACCAATTTTAACATTTTAATGTACCCTTCCCACATTTTTTAAATTTTCCCTTAAAAATTAATTAAAAAGGAATTTTACTGTTTTATTTCTAGTCTCTATTTTTCTGATTACAAAAGTAATTATATTTATTTTACAATATTCAAACATTATCACAACCTATAATGTAGAAAAACAGTCTTTCTAGGAAAAAAAACAAAACAAAAACAAAACAAAAAAAGCAGTCTCCTATAATCCCATGCTTCAGAAATAACTATTATGGTTAACAGTTTCCTATCCATGTTTCTCATAGACTTGGATTATTTATATTTTTAGGTATGTTTCATAGTTCCTTCTAACCACACTTCCTAGCTACTTCTTCTAAATGGTAATGATTTAAAGTTGGGTTTAAGTTCTGTCCTACTCTCATTCCTACCTGCCTTCACTCCTGCTTGTGCCCTAATAGCCAGCAGTCTTGACTCAAAGTTCTTTGAACAGTTTTTATATTCTTGGTCCCAATGACTTTTATAGTTAATTAATTAATTTTATTATTATTTTTTTTAATCCTCACCTGAGGATATTTTTTTTAAATCTTCATTGTTCAGATTATTAGAGTTGTTCCTCTTTTTTTCCCTCATAGCTCCCCTCCACCCGGTTCCCACTCCACCCGCTGCCCTTACCTGCCCCCCCAATGTCCTCATCCATAGGTGTACGATTTTTGTCCAGTCTCTTCCCACACCCCCACACCACTTTCCCCCTGAGAATTGTCAGTCCACTCCCTTTCTATGCTCCTGATTCTATTATATTAACCAATTTATTCTGTTCATCAGATTTTTATTTACTTGATTTTTAGATTCACTTGTTGATAGATATGTATTTGTTGTTCATAATTCTTATCTTTACCTTTTTCTTCTTCTTCCTCTTCTTAAAGAATACCTTTCAGCATTTCATATAATACTGGTTTGGTAGTGATGAACTCCTTTAGCTTATTCTTATCTGTGAAGCTCTTTATCTGACCTTCAATTCTGAATGATAGCTTTGCCAGGTAAAGTAATCTTGGTTGTAGGTTCATCCTGTTCATCACTTTGAATATTTCTTGCCACTCCCTTCTGGCCTGCATAGTTTCTGTTGAGAAATCAGCTGGCAGTCGTATGGGTACTCCCTTGTAGGTAACTGACTGTTTTTCTTTTGCTGCTTTTAAGATTCTCTCTTTGTCTTTTGCTCTTGGCATTTTAATTATGATGTGTCTTGGTGTGGTCCTCTTTGGATTCCTTTCGTTTGGGGTTCTCCACACTTCCTGGACTTGTACGTATATTTCTTTGACCAGGTAGGGGAAGTTTTCTGTCATTATTTCTTCAAATAGGTTTTCAATATCTTGCTCTCTCTCTTCTTCTGAAACCCCCATAATTTGGATGTTGGTACGCTTGAAGTTGTCCCAGAGGCTCCTTACACTATCTTTATATTTTTGGATTATTTTTGCTTTTCTGGTTGGGTGTTTTTTTACTTCTTTGTACTTCAAATCTTTGACTTGATTCTTGCAATCCTCTAGTCTGCTGTTGGATCTATGTATAAGATTCTTTATTTTAGTCAGTGTATGCTTAATTTCTAGTTGGTCCTTTTTCATATCCTCGAGGGTCTCACTAGACTTATTGAGGGTCTTACTAAATTTATCGGCCGTTTCTAGAAAATTCTTGAAAAACCTTATAACCATAGTTTTGAACTCTATATCCAGTAGTTTGCTCCCTCCATTTCTGTCATTTGTGACCTGTTTCTTTGTCTCCGCATTTTAGCTGCCTCCCTGTGTTGATAGGGTGGCTTTGAGTGCTAGGTGTCCTGTAGGGCCCAGTGGCTCAGCCTCCCAATTACCTGAGGTGGACACTCTTGGTGCACCCCTTTGTGGGCTTTGTGCACCGTCTTGTTGTAGGTAAGCCTTGATTGTAGTTGGTATCACTGGGAGGAATTGACCTCCGGGCCAATTGGCTGTGAGAATCAGCTGTGTCTATGGTGGGATAACTTCTGTGCTGGAGACACTCTTATGGGGCAAGACTTGCTTCAGTGGGGCTTTGGTGCTCACTGAGTCTGCGCCCTGAGTGTGTCCCTTATGGATCTGAGGAGTTGTAATCTGGATGGTCCCACTCTGACCACTGGGTACACTGGCACTTGGATTTCTAAGGAGGTGCTAGCCTCTGCCTGTGGCTAACCAGCAGGAGCTACAGAGAGATCTGTAGATTCCTCTTCTTTGTTTGGAGTTTGGAGGTTCCAAGATGAGGCCCAGCTGTGAAGCAATGCAAGCTGCTATGGGGCCTTGGGCCTTCTTTTGGATGTTCTGGGTCTCTCTGACCCAGCTGCAGTTTGTTAGGTAATTTTAGATTGCAAAGGGCCAGGTCATTCTTATGCAAAAGCCTCTGATCACAGCTTGGGTGTGGCGGGGTCTCAGGGAATCAACAGGGCAGAGCAAACAACTATGGTTTGTCCTCAATCCTGCCCTAAGAGGTCCTGGGTCTCAGTGTCCTGCAGTAATCACTGCAAGCACCTCTGAGAGAAAGCCGCCCTTGAGTTCCGCCCGATGCCAGACAGTCCAGTTTGTCCCTGTATGAGTCTGTGTCCCCAGAGACTCACCCGGAACTGGAGTCAGGGCAATTGGGAGCTTGTGTCTCCCTCCAGATTGAAAAAGACAACTGCGTTCTCAGTTGCCAGCCCTTTCCACATGCGCCTCCGTACCTTTGCACTTTACTTCCGCACCTCCTCTGAGTCTCAGCGTGCTTTTCTCTTTCCTTCTAGTTATAGAATTTCCACTCATCCAGTCTTCCTGTGGTTCTGGATGATGCCCGTTTTGTCTTTTATTTGTATTTTTGAAGTGGTTGTGCGAGGCAACAATTTCACTTATTTACCTATGCCGCCATCTTGGTTTCTCCTACTCTGGGATTTTCTTGTTGCTCTCTTTCTAATTCTTTAGAAAGAGTTAGATAATTTTTTAGCATTTTTTCTTGTGGGTTTTTTTTTTTTTATAGGTGTGTAGAGCTATGAACTTCCCTCTCAGGACTGCTTTCTCTGTGTCCCATAGATTTTGGATTGTTGTGTTTTCATTGTCATTTGTTACCAGGATGCTTTTTATTTCTTCTTTGACCTCTTTGGTAACCCAATCATTGTTTAATAACATGCTATTTAGCCTCCAAGTGTTTGATGTTTTTCATTGTTTTTATTGTAGCTGATTTCTACTTTTATGCCATTGTGATCTGAGAAGATGCTTGATATAAATTCTATCTTCTTGAATTTGAAGAGACTTTGCCTGTGTCCCAATATGTGGTCTATCTTTGAAAATGTCCCATGTGCACTTGAGAAGAATGTATATTCTGTAGCTTTGGGATGAAATGTTCTGAGGATGTCAATTTATTCCATCTGACCTAGTGAGACATTTAGGATTGATGTTTCTTTGCTGATTTTTTTGTTTAGAGGATTTATCCAGTGGTGTCAAATGTGTGATATTTTATAAATGCTTTCTACCACGCTGCCAGGGTGGAGAAGACAGATTGGCGTCATCTGACCAGAGTCCCACTGTGGTATATTTGGTGAGATCTTGGGCTTTGGGAAGCAGCCCCCCCTCCAACACACACACACACACACACACACACACACACACACACACACACACATTTTCCTAATTACTTCTTCCTAGTGCCTGAAATGCCCACAGTGTCTTCTGAGAAGACACAGTTCAGAAATATCTACCTTATCAGTTCTCATTCCAGAACTATGGCCTCCAACCATGGAGGCTTTTGGTCTTCTGCATACTCCTGTTATTATGCAAGTATGCCTGTTATGCCCCAGGCTCTTACCAACTAATTCCCAACTCCAGTTAATTCTTTAGCAAGTCCTAAAAGAGTGGGGCACAGAATGATGATATGAGCTAGGGAGCTGACTGTACTGGCAGCTAGAAGGCAAGTGGTGCAGAAGAAGGTGGGGGCCTGGGGGCTTGGGGCCAAAGCTTCTGACCCAACCTCACTGCACTCAGCCTTTGTGTCCCTCCCTCAGTCTTTCTAAAACTCCAGATAGAAACTAAATCCAATGTTTGAGGAGCCCAATATTGGACCATCAAGTCATACCAATTTGGGCTAATGGATGCAGAGGAGGATAGTCTACGGACCATTTTTCAAAGGGATACAGTTTTATGACTGCCCAACCAGCACAGTAGCATGGAACTAATAGCTAACCAAGGGCTGCCAAGTTCCAGGCCTGCCAGATCTCTTTAAATGACAAGATAAGAATCATTTATAATTAGCACATTTTGTCTGTAAATGGGATTTACTAAACTCCCAGCCAACAGTTTGTTCCCATGGTTGTGATGAGCATGTACCCACAATGCTTACTCCATTTTAACAGGATCTCAAATAAAACCAAAGATTTATGAAGCCCAGACCCAAGCAGATGCTCTCAATGCTGAGAAAGGGCCATCCAAAGCAGTGACCAAAGTTTGACTGTTGCCAGATTATCAATAAGCAATACTGTGGGGGAGGAGAAACCCTGACTTTGTTAGAATGAAACACCAGCACCCTGAGACAGGAATGGTCTGGACTCCCTTATCTGCTAAGACTATGCAGTCTTCTCGAACATCAATTGAACATGCTGTGTGTGTGTGTGTGCGCGCGTGTGCGCGTGCAAGTGCATGCATGTGCATGTGTGTGTGCCACACATGCAACAAGTGGGGAGTGGTGTGTAATAAGAAGCCAGAGATGCAACTTTTAGATTGGTTCAAACCAAGCTGTTAGTAATGACACAGTGATTCACTCTGGGAATTTATCTGAAGAAACCCGAAACACAAATTCAAAAGAATATATGCACACCTATATTTATTCTGTGTTATTTACAACTAATGATCCGGTGCATGGATTCGTGCACATTGAAAGGAAACTAATTAGAAGGTGGCCGGTGGGGCAGGACTGGGTGAGATGGGCCGGACATGCCCTGGAGCCAACCTCCCGCAGTCCCTCCCAGACAGCCGCACCTGGGGTGGTGCTGTGGCTCGAAGGGCATCTGTGGAGTGAGTGGTGTCCCTCTGGCAGACTCTCCAACTCTCCAACATCCCCCGAGGGGTCCCGGAGTGCAAGAGGGCACTCTGCAAAGTTGCTGTGGTACAGGGTGTTGAACGCAAATGCAAGTGTGCAGTAAACCATATTCAGTGCCGACAGTGCCCCAGCAAATAACCCAAGGCCGAAGGTCAAATTGCGTGGCCCCACAAGGAGTCAGGCTCCCTCCTCTCTGGTTTTGGGTTGCATCACCCAAGAACTGCCACTGTCAATTCACTGCAGCTTGGCAGCTCCTGCGTTGAGTGTCTGCCCCCTGGTGGTCAGTGTGCATCATAGCGACTGGCCAGGTGATTGGACACTTAGCATAGTAGCAATATAGATATAGATATAGATATAGATATAGATATAGATATAGATATAGATATATATTAGAGGCCCTGTGCACAAAAATTTGTGCACTTGGGAAGGGGTCCCTCAGCCCAGCCTGTGCCCTCTCACAGTCTGGGACCCCTCGGAGGATGACCACCTGCTGGCTTAGGCACGCTCCCCGGGGGATTGGGCCTAAGCTGACAATCAGACATCCCTCTGGCAGCCCGGCAGCCCTCGGGGGATTTCCACTTGCCAGCGGGGAGCAGACCTAAGCTGCAGTCGGACATTCTTAGCGCTGCTGAGGAAGCAGGAGAGGCTCCCACAACCATCGCTATACTGGCAGCCATCAGCCTGGCTTGTGGCTGAGCAGAGCTCCCCCATGTGGGAGCACACTGACCACCAAAGGGCAGCTCCTGCATTAAGCATCTGCCCCCTGGTGGTCAGTGTGTGTCATAGTGACCAGTCATTCCCAGTCTTTCTGCTGTTAGGGTCAGTTTGCATATTACCCTTTTACTATATAGGATAGAGGCCTGGTGCATGGGTGGGGACTGGCTGGTTTGCCCTGAAGGGTGTCCCGGATCAGGGTGGGGGTCCTGCTTGGGTGCCTGGCCAGCGTGGGTGAGGGGCTGATGGCTGTTTGCAGTTGGCCACACACCCTTCAGGGTGGGGGTCCCCACTGGGGTGCCTGACCAGTCTGGGTGAGGGGCTGAGGGCCGTTTTCAGGCTGGCCGGCAACTGAAGCTCCCAGCCTCTCCTTTTTTTCTTTTTCTTTTTTTATTCTGGGATTTATTTACCTTCTATAATTGAAACTTTGTTGCCATCCTGCTCGCTCCAGCTCTGAGGCTGTGGCTGGCTGAAAGCAGGTATCTGGGGTTTGTTTAGCTTCTATAATTGAAACTTTGTTGCTTTTGGAGCTGTTGCTTTCAGAGCTTAGAGCAGACTGCGGCAGACGGGGAACCTTGGCTTCCTCCATCACTGGAGCAAGCAAGCCTCCTGCTTGCTTCAGCTGCGTGGCTGCCGGCTGCCATCTTGGTTGGCAGTTAATTTGCATATCTCGCTGATTAGGCAATGGGAAGCATAGCGGAGGTACGGTTAATTACCCTTTTTGTCTTTTATTAGATAGGAGATATATATATATCTTTTCAAGATTTGGAAGCAGCCCAAGTGTCCATCAGTAGATGAGTGGATAAAACACTATGGTACATTTACACAATGGAATACTACTTGGCTATATAAAGGAAGGAAACCTTACCCCTTGTAACAGTATGGATGGACCTAGAGAGCATTATGCTAAAGGAAATAAGCCAGTTGGAGAAAGGCAAATACCATATGATTTCACTCATACATGAAATCTAATGAACAAACGGAACTGGTATGCAAATAGAAACAGACTCATAGATATAGAGCAGGCTGACAGTTGTCAGACTGGGGGATTGGGTGGCAGGGTAGAGGGATTGAGCAAAAAGGGGAAAAGTAGAGAAAAAAACTCATGAACATGGACAACAGTGGGGTGAGTGCTGGGAAGGGGAGTGGAAAGTATAGAGGAGATAAATGGTGATAGAAGGAGACTTGACTTTGGGTGGTGAATACACAATACCCGTACAGATGATGTGTTGTGGAATTGTAGACCTGAAACCTGTATAATTTTGCTAATCAGTGTCATCCCAATAAATTCAACAAAAAGGCGGGGGGGAGATATCTCAAGCAAGCTGGGAGAAGAGATAATGAGAGGCTCTCACTGCTGCTCCCTACTGCTGCTGGGAATAGACAAACACTTCTGTTTCCTTCCAAGAAAAGTGAATGAACAACAATAATCTTGTGTGCATTCTCCTGCCATGACACATACTCACATACACACTCCATACACAAGTCCTTTGTTGAACCACAGGGCAGGAAATGGGAAATTCAAAATGAAGAGCCTGAGAAGCCATTTTATTTCCTTTTCAGGGGTCTTCTCACTGTCCTGCAGAGGAGCCAGCCCTGAGTGATACAGACCAGAACACTTCTCATGGAGTCTTATTTCTCACCTTAGATATAAAACAGAGACTTTCCAGGCCTCAGGGCAGGAGAAGCTTCATCTGATGGAGAAAATCAGAGTAGGCTCTGAATGTAACCCAGGGTTGGCTTTGTGAGTGTTGTGGATTTGTGTTTTGGTGACATGAACACATAAAAAAAGGTGAGTATGTGCAAAAAAAAAAAATCACAGGAAAAGCTCCAAAAACCACTTGAGCTGGGTCTGAAGGGGAAGCCAAACAGAGAAAGGCTTCCCTCTCTCCTTTTAGACTTGCCGGTTGAGTTTTCTTTGTTCTCTGGACTGAAATTTGGAGTTTGTGAGGATATTTGCACAGGCAGTATGTGCCCCAACTCCCTAGGCCAGGCTATAATGGGGGGACTCAGGGTACCTGGGGCTGTTTCCTCAGAGATCTGGCCATGTGAAAAAAAGGAGGCTTTGTATCATCAAAGGTGAGAGGATTCCAGATGGAGCAAAATCTTAAAGGCAAACATGAGCATGGTGGGGTGGCAGGGGTGCCAGTGACCTTAATGAGGCCTGGCTTGAACACAGGGCCTAGGTCAGAAGTGTTGAGAGGCGAGTAAGGGGGGAAAAATCCACACAAAAGAAAACAGATTGTACTTGTCAGATACTACAGGTTTTTGGCATGAGAGTGTTCATGGCCCTTCCCTCGGGAAAAAAATGTTTGCAGACCGATGTGAGTTTAAGTGAGCTCTCCAGCACAATGTCTGCCTAATGGCCTGGACTTTGGAGAATAAATCTCTTGCCTTCAGAGATCTGTATGGATCCTAGGAAACCTAGGTTCTTTCTTGGGTGAAATACATTAAGCCAGGACAGCTGTGCCTGACATTTTATGAGTAAAGCAAGGAGGGCTGTGCCTGGCTCTGCCTTGTTTGGGAGGGAGAAACATTCCTGAGGGAGCCCCCACTCCAGCCCATGCTTCCACTCTGCTCCCTCAGCCCGAGTTGGGAGCCCTCACAAATGTGTTGGGTTGAAGGTTGAGAATAAATCCTGAATGTGTGTGTGTTTTTCTCCCCAAAGTCCATCCAGGGCTGCCTTCCCACGCTTAGCCTATTGTCCCCAGCCCATTGGCAATGATCTAGGCCTGACCCCAAGGGCAAAGCCTGGCCGGTTTCTGGAAAAGTGTTAACATTATAGAAGCATGGGAGAAAGGGGTCCCCCCAGATCTCAGGAAGGCCAGTACTCTCTCCCTACTCATGGGGCCTGCAGGCCTTAAAATGAAGGCTCAGTCCCCTACTCTAAACCTGCGGAGGGACAGCAGGCATGATCTGCCCCCAATGGTTGGCATTCAGGGGCCTTATTCACACAATTCACTGTATTTTGAGGGGAACTGCCTATCACTGGCTGCTCTGCCGTGGGGCCTCCTTCTAACCAGTTGCTGCTGCTCACAGTCACGCCACTCTAATCTTGCAGATAGGCCTAAACCTCCCTTCCTCAGCACATTTTTAGGAAGGGTGTTCTCTCTCTCTCTCTCTCTCTCTCTCTCTCTCTCTCTCTCTCTCTCTCTCTCTCTCTCTCTCATCATCATCATCATCATCAAAACACCCACATCTCTGTCCACACTATAAATCAGGGTGGGGAGCCTCTGGCCCACAGCCCATATCTGGCCCTCAGCTTGATTCATCTGGCATGTGGGGGATACTGTACTGGCTGCCACAGCTGCAACCCAGAGAATAATGCCTCCCTCCCCGCCTCCCACCCCCTGGACTGCTGGAGCCAGCCCATTCCAAAGGGAGCCTCACAAAATAGCCTGACTCAGATAGGGGGTGGCTCCTACAAACTCCTTCAGTTGTTTTTAAACAGGAAATGGAACTACAGAGCCAAGGAGGTGATTTTCATAATGAGAAAAGTCAATATTTAACGGCCACTTTGCTCATTTCCAGGAATGAACTAACAAAGCACATCTCCTGCATTTTATCATTTAACCTTCTCAACCCTTTAGTGTTTAAAACTCTTGTTTTCATCTGGAGTCTAGGAAGGAGGAGCTCAGACACTTGCCTAGCCCCAGAGCTAGAAAGCAGCCCAGCTGGGAATAAAACCCAACTGGCTTATATCAATGCCTCTGTAACCATTCTGCACTACTGTCTGCTGTACTGTACTGCGCTTGCTCTCATGATTCTAGAGTCATAGCTTTTCCTTGTCTCTGCATTACATGCAATAGAGATGCGGTAGTTCTGGGATGACTACAAATTTGACTCTAGTTCAGGGGTGGGCAAACTTTTTGACTCGAGGGCCACAATGGGTTCTTAAACTGGACCGGAGGGCCAGAACAAAAGCATGGATGGAGTGTTTGTGTGAACTAATATAAATTCAAAGTAAACATCATTACATAAAAGGGTACGGTCTTTTTATTTTTTTAGTTTTATTCATTTCAAACTGGCTGGATCCGGCCCGCGGGCCATAGTTTGCCCACAGCTGCTCTAGTTGCTTAAGTGTAGACAACCTCTGCTCTAAAGATTTATAAAACAAACAAAACTGAAGGGTAGAGATTGTGTTCAACAGGATACTTAGAATTTTTTAAAGGCAGTAAAACTTTTTTCAAGTCCAGAGTCCAAATAAATAAAATAATGCTTGAGGAGTTCATCACAAAGATTTCCCTTTCCTCTTTCCTATTTGCCTAGACAGATAATGACCAATAGGGAAGAGAGAGGGAGGGAGAGAGAGAGAGAGATAGCGCCCTCTGGTCTTACTCTCCAAGAGACCTCTCCAAATCCTCCCACGCTTTCTCAATGCCCCAATGCAACTCTAGCACAACTCTTCCTCTCCTAAAAGAATCCATTGAAATTGTATCTCTGGGCAGGTAAGCTGGAGCCCAGAATTTATACCCCAGTAAAATATAGTATGTCTCTGGGCACCGAAAAAATGTGGTAAATCTAGGAATACCCAGCAGTTGAATGGTTAAAAACTAAAAGGGAATGGGGCTATGTTCAGAGCCCCCAGTGTCAGACCACCTGTCTACCTTTAAAAAAGAAATATAAGCTTTTGCCTGATGTGAAATCTGAAAATACCATTGGACCCACAAATATCCTTTATGACACTACAAGGCAACAGACAACTGCTTGGGTTTAGGAAAAATCGGGGGAATTCTAGACTGATCCAGGAAAGAGGAGGCAGCTGTTTGGTGTCAGACCCCCAGAGCCCCTGAATCCTGCTTCTTAAGGTCCAAGTGTCAAGAGGTATAAAATAAAATAAAGGTTTGGATGGCCCCCTAACCCCACCAACAGGGTGGTCCCAGAATCCAACAGCTGGTAGAAACGGCCCTGGCAGTGTGATACTCCAAATGAGTACATCTTATCCTCCCAAGATCCTTGGACATGGAAGCTTTGCTATGCTTATTACTGAGAAGGCTCTGGCTCCTTCCAACCCATTTGTATCTCTTTATCCTCTCTCCAAACATTTGTTGTTTGGCAGGCACAGCTGCAGGCTCCTAAGAGCCATGGCCTCAGACCTCTGCGAGACCACACCGAAACAGGTCCAGGTGAGGAGTATTAACCTGAAGCGCATCTTGTCTGAGTCCTAGAAGCAAGTGCATCCTGCAGACCTGACCACAGAAAACCCATGCCTCTGCTTTCAGAACCTGCTTGCATATTTCCCTGTGTGGCATTCCAGAAGCCAATAACTCGAAGGAGTTTCATTCTACACAGAGAGAAGTGTATAAAACTGCAAGAATCTAAGTAAGTAAATCAAAGTCACAGTGCATCTAGCAGCCTGGTGACCTATTTCCTGAATTGGATGTTGGAATCGCCTTCCCACAGAACAGCCAATTGTGATGTGTTAGTATTTTCATGCCGAGCAGCCCTCTGGCATGGAGGCGCTGCCCCATTCCTTCCCAAGGAAATTCCACTGCAGACAATGTTATGATTAGTGGACTAATAGCACTTGTTGTTGGAACACTCCAGACAAAGCTGCAGTGTAGACTGGCCTCCAAGTCCCTTAATCACCTATTTCATCATCTCGACACTGGAGCCTGGGCAATGGGGTTGGGCTTGTGGATCCCAACAATTAACCAAAGGGACAGCTGCTTGCTTGCACGGGGATCTCCCTTCTCTCCATTCATAATCCTAAACCAATCTGGGGTGTTAACTGGTGTGGTTAGCATGTCCACTACTGGATGGCAACTAGCAAAAGAGATGCTGCAGGCTAATTCTGAAGCAAGCTACCTGCCCGCACACTCCTGACATTCATACACACACATTTTCCTTGAAATTAACTTGCAGGTGTTCTGGGCAGGGGCAGGGGAGAGTCCAGGAAATGGGTGCATGCTAGTATGCATGCCACATGATTGGGAGCATTGCCAATACCCAACACTATAATGGGGAGCTCCTTTACCATTCCCTCTGACATTGCGTGGAACTGTTGGGGGAGGAGATATGGAAGCTCTAATCACACCATGGCTTCTGAAAAAGACAGTTGAGTCTGAGGGAAATGATGGAGGCTGAAGAACAGTCTATTCCTTCATTCTGGTCCCTTTTGATAGGGCTTCTAACCAAATCAGCTAATTAGCTGAAGGCAGAGGCTTACAGTATCTGAATGAACTGATTTAGAGTTGAGTGTATATTAAAAGATAACATAGACATGAAGGAGACAGTAAGGCTGATAAAATCATAGAGCAAAGAAAAGAATGTCCCAGGATTTACTTAATGATTTCTCAGAACTGCTGGCAATTCTAAGGCCAGGAGACTCAACCTCCTTTCTAACCCTGAGAGCCAGTGGGGCTTCTTGGCTACATCTTTGAGTGAAGAAACAAACTTATAAAGAGAGAATTAAGTTGGGGGAGGTGAGTAGTGAGAGCAACACAGGGTGAGAAAAAAGAAAAGAAAAAAGGAGGCCAATGATTTTTGGAATGTAGACTACTAACAGCAATGTCTGTAGGTCCTTAGCAGAAGTACCAGAGATCCAGAGTGCCTAGAACTGGCTTCAGGGAGAAGTGCTTTCCCAGTGAACAGTATTTGATTATTTGAAATGCATCAGCAATTCTCTAAATAACAAGACACAAGGTAGACAATCCTTGGCAATTTTCTTCCCACAGATGCTGTGGCTCATTCTCCAAGGTTCTTGATATAACTACACTAATCATGTGATGCCCAGGGTGAGATGGCTGCCCCTAAGCAAACTGGGCATATCCCAGGTGTCCAGCTTCTGTTCTCTCCTCCACCCTCCCTGAAAAGTGCAAACTGTCCGGGTGAACAGACAGCTCTCAAAGCAAAGGCTCAAACATTTTCTGGGAAAGTCCCACCCCAATCCCTTTCCCACTGCTCTTTCCAAAATTAATTTGGCTTTGTTTTGGGCTCCACAAATTATGAGTTAGTTTCCAGAGGAGCTAGAGATGAAGCATTCCCAATGTGGGATTCAGAATTCTGTTAGTTTCCACCAAAGTGCCAGAATATCATTTGGGGGTGGTTTTTCCCTCATATTTGAACAATGACCCAAAACCTGTTGATTTATTTAGACACAATTCTTCCAGGACAGATGGTATTCAACAGAATGAAATAATTAGGATATTTAAAAGAAATAATTATGTGGGAAAATACAGTGTAGTCAAACATGCCTGGTAATCCATATGAAGAATTCATGTTTAAAATGTGCATTTAAGCTGTCATTATAGATTCTGTTGCCTTGTTTTTCTGAGGTAAAACAACTATTGACAAGAGATGCTTCCTAGCATGTTGTTAAAGAAAAACATGATTTTTAAAACCTTGTGGGAACAGTGACATGAAATGTTCAGCTTATTTTCATCTCTTCCTGGAGAAACTAAAGTTCCTGATGAACAACTTTATGAGGCAATGGCTTAATTACACGACTCGTAAATGGTGTTTTAAAAAATAACACCGCAAGGTGGGAGTTGGGGTTGGGGTAGATATCTTGCTAAATTGCTTTTTGTTTGACTTTTAGCTGCCTTTGGCTTTCCATAGCTCAGGGTCCAAAAGATGGGACTCTTTTCTGAAACATATACTCCTTTCAATGAAAGCTTCATGTGTAAAGCTCTTTACTCCTCTGCTTACACCAGTGAGGATGAAATAGCCTGCATGAGATACTTAATTCTGAGCTAGTAGACTCCTGGAGCAAACAGGATACCTAAAAGCAGAGAGGAAATCAATTAACTCCAGTTAACACTATTGGCCACATGGTTTGCTTCTTGCCTCCCCCATAACCAGTGCCACCAAATTATCTTTTACTTGTCTGATCTGACAAATGCAACACTGTGTGATTTCTGCCCAGAGCCTTGATGGGGTACTAAGTCAGAATGACAATGTGTAATAACATCTTCCCAATTTGAAAAGTCTGGGGCCAGGGGAAAGAGTGGGCTTTGAAATAAGTGGATTTGGAATTAGTATTTGAGTTTAATTTAAGTGAAGAATCTTCTTTATGTCAAAAATCAATTCTAACTTTAAAATTCTGTAATCCTTTGACATTATCTACCAAAGCTGAGCATATACACAACATAGATAGAAGTCAGCAATTCTACTCCTATGTATACTCAAGAGAAATGTATGTGCATGTGCTCCAAGACACATATACAGAAATATTTATACCAGAATTACTCATAATAGCCAACACAGATAACAACTCAAAGGCCCATCAAGTATAGGATAAATGAATTGTGATAAAGTCATTCAATGGAATACTACAGGGCAATGAGAATGAATGATCTACAGCTGTAAGGAAACATATACATAAATCTCACAAGTGTGATGTTGAACAAAAGAAACCAGACACAGAAGAGCACATCCTGTGTCATTCCATCTATCCTATATAATAAAAGGCAAATATGCAAATCGACCAAATGGCAGAACAACCAGTCGCTATGACATGCACTGACCACCAGGGGGCAGATGCTCAATGCAGGAGCTGCCCCCTGGTGGTCAGTACGCTCCCACAGGGGGAGCACCACTCAGCCAGAAGCTGGACTCATGGCTGGTGAGCACAGCCTCCTCAGCAGCTTTAAGGATGTCTAAGCTGTCAATTGGACATCCCCTGAGGGCTCCTGGACTGCAAGACAACACAGGCCAGGCTAAGAGACATCCCCCCCCACCAAGTGCACAAATTTTGTGCACCAGTTCTCTAGTGTATATATATATAAAGCCTAAGTGACCAAACAACCGAACAACTGGTCAACCCGTTGCTATGAGTGCACTGACCACCAGGGGGCAGATGCTTAGTGCAGGAGCTGCCCCCTGGTGGTCAGTGCACTCCCACAGCGGGAGTGCCACTCAGCTGACCAACAGGCACCAGATGCAAGGCTCATGGCTGGCCACTGCAGGCAAGAGACCACAGCGGAGCTGCAGCAAGCCTACTGAGTGGTAGTGGTGGCAGGCTCAGCTGGGCCGGGATGAGCAGGAGTGGCAGGTAGGAGCAGTAGGTGGTGTTGGACTGCCAGTTTTGGCCCCATCCCCACAGTCTACATCGAGGGACCCCACTAGTGCACAAATTCGTGCACTGGGCCTCTAGTCCTATCTAATAAAGAGTGAATATGCAAATTGACCATCACACTGTCACAAATATGGCGGCATCCACAGCAGAGTGGGGTTTCCATAACACAAGATGGCTGTGCCCACAGCAGAGGCCAAGTTCCCATAATGAGCCTTAACGAGCAATCAGCAGGGACCGGAGGCTCTAAAAATTGCTCTAAAAATTGACCCCATATGAATATCTTTTGGGGGAGGGTGGCTGCCCTCCCTGCACGGGGTGTAATGTCCTGGGCTGGACGAGGCATTTAATGCATTGACTTTAGTTACTTACAGGTGGTTCCCGAGACCAGGAGGGAGTCACTGGTTCAAAAGCCATGAGTAGGTGCAGGCACTTCCCTAATTCTGGGCCTGGGCAGGGTACCTGCAGCTGTGCCCCCCACCTGGTAGGGCTTGACAGGGGACCTCAGGCCACACACTCCCCACCCTGGCGCCAGGCCAGGGGGCCTCAGGTTGTGAACTCTGCCTGGCAGGGCTTGACGGGGGACCTCAGGCCGCACTTTGACAGGGGACCTCAGGCCATGCCCCCCGTCCAGCAGGGCTTGACAGGGGACCTCACGCTGCTCCTCCTGCCCTGGGCTGGGGGACCTGAGGCTGTGCCCCCCCACCCAGTGGGGCTTGATGGGGGATCCCAGGCCACACCTCCCACCTGGCAGGGCTTGACGGGGCATCCCAGGCCATGTCCCCGACCCAGCGGTGCTTGACAGGGGACCTCAAGGTGCTTCCCCCACCCTGATGCCAGGACAGGGGACCTCAGGTTGTGCTTCCTGCCCTGGTGCCGGGCCAAAGGACCTCAGGCTGAACCCCCCACCCTGGTGCTGGGTCGGGGGACCTGAAGGTGCCTGGGGGACCTGAGGCTGTGCCCCCGACCCTGTGGGGCTTGATGGGGAACCTGATGCTGTGCCACCTGCCTGGCATCAGGCCAGGGGACCTGAGGCTGCACCTCCTGGCCAGCTGGGCTTGACAAGGGTGGAGCCAGCTGGGTCTGGGTCTCTCGTGATTTTGAGGCACATGCGGGTGGGCAGGGACTTGACTCTGGGTCCCGCAGTGTGCCCCATATTCTGACAGGAGGAAGATTTTCATATACATTTTACTAATTTTCTCTCATCTCTGACACTTCTATTACAGAGAAAGGGCAAATAGCAATATTAAAAAAAATATTTCCTCTAATTCAGTGGTTCTCAACCTGTGGGTCGTGACCCCTTGGCGGGTTGAACGACCCTTTCACAGGGGTTGCCTAAGACCATCGGAAAACACATATATAATTACATATTGTTTTTGTGATTAATCACTATGCTTTAATTATGTTCAATTTCTAACAATGAAAATATATCCTGTATATCAGATATGTACATTATGATTCATAACAGTAGCAAAATTACAGTTATGAAGTAGCAATGAAAATAATTTTATGGTTGGGGGTCACCACAACATGAGGAACTGTATTAAAGGGTCGCGGCATTAGGAAGGTTGAGAACCACTGCCTAATTAATTAGAATCTAATTAATCCCCTTTTAATGTACATGAATTTCATGCACTGGGCCACTGGTTGATATATAAAAAAGTTCAAATGCAGGAAAAACTCATCTATGCTGTTAGAGGTCAGGACAGTGGTTACCTTTGACAAGGGAATGGCTGGAAGAAGAGATGAGAGGAGTCCTTATAAAAGACTAAATAGAGGAAGACACAGAAGAGGGAGGAGAAGGGCCCTGTGAAGAAGAAGACAGAGATTTAGCATGATGTGGCCACAAGCCAAGAAAGGCCAGGAGCCACCAGAGCTGGAAGAGGCAAGGAAGGATTCTGCCCTAGAGCACCCAGAAGGAGCATGGCCCAGCTAATGTCTTGATTTCAGACTTCTTACCTCCAGAACTGTGAGAGAATAAATTTATGTTGTTGTAAGCACTAAATTTGTGGTCATGTGTTACAGAAGTCCTAGGAAACTATTACAGGGAAGGTGTTCTGTTTCTTGATCTGGGTACTGATTACATGAGTATGTTCATTTTGTAAAAATTCATCAGGTTATACACTGATAATTTGTATACTTTTTACATGTATATTGTATTTCATTAATTTTTTATTTTTTAAAAAAATCTTTGCTTCTGCCCTAGCTGGCTTGGCTCAGTGGTTGCCGGGACTGAGGGGTCCCAGATTCGATTCTGGTCAAGGACATGTACCTCAGTTGCAGGCTCGATCTCTGGCCCCAGTCAGGGTACCTGTGAGAGGCAACCAATCGATATGTCTCTCTTGCATTGATGTTTCTCTCTCTCTGTCTCTCCCCCTCCCTTACACTTTGTCTAAAAATCAATGGAAAAAATATATCCTCAGGTGAAGATTAACCAAAAAAAATGTATATTTCTATAATCTAGTTTCAAATTGCCCACCATTTTGAGTAAACAGAGGCTGGTTTTATGAAGTTTTATTGCTTATGTTTAAGCCATGCTTTATAACAGGAAGAAAGGCCTTCCATAAAATAAAATAAAAAATTTCCCTAACAAATGTATAATCACAGTCTTTCCCTCCACTGTAGTATGGTGAGGGAACATTGGAAGACAGGAAGTTAGAGGGAACAGACATCCGTTTTTCATATTTTGCTTTTTGTTGAAGTAGGTAGCAGGTTAAGGGATAGCAAATCTTCAAGACAGAAATTGTCTGTTTTGAGTAATGACAAACACCTTGATTTTGCTCAAAGTAGATCAGTTATTAACCTTTTGTGATCAACAGCAACACAAAGAAGCCCAACCCAAACCCCACCTTATCTGAAAATTTTGTAATGAGTGAGAGAAGTACTGCAAATAGTTCCTATGTTATTAAGAATGAAATTCAAAGATGGTTTCCTGTGTCTTAGAAAAAAAGAACACACTTGGCAGTCTGCAAACAATAAACCAGTGGTTTCAGATTTTTTTCCAAAAGAATGAGATGACTCCAAAATGAGCATGTTTTCCATTTTCTATTCCCTCCAACCACAGGCAGATGACTTTGAACGTGCACTCTCCTCACACTGGCTTAGAAGAAGTCAGCATTTGCCAGAACTGTGGACTCAAGATGAAAGCCAAGTGCAGATGGAAGTGGCTGTGGGGAGCAGGCCCAAATTCCCTCAGTAGAGATTACTGAGGAACAAAGCTGGCAGGGTGGAGATTTCATATAGTCACAGGTGCAGGGAGGCGCAGGGCAGGAGATGGAATCCCCTGAGAGGGGCCTTTTCCCACCCTCATATAAATCAGTTTTCAGGCATGATTTGATGGGAGGCCACTGCTGCCTAAGTCCAGTGATTGAACTTGGAGTTTAAGGAGGCTTCTTCAATGAAATTAGGCTGATAGGTCTACTGTTTCTCCTCATGATGGAGCAGAATATCTACCATTAGCCCTGCCCCAGCACCAAAAACATGTGAATGTGACCATCTTGTCTGGGGCACTGAGTACACAGTAAAAAAGACAACAGTAGTATTCTTTCAACTGTGAGAGGGGTTTTGAAGTCCACAATAGGAATAAGCAAAATTTTGGCAATAGTTTGGGTGCTGACTTCCTTAAGGGGCCAAATTAGATTAAAATTAATGACTCCTCTAGTTCCTTCCCCCATTGGAATCCACAAATGTGTATGCTGTGCAGCAGTTCACACGCCGTGGTCAGACTTGAGCCTCACTGTCAGCCAGCCTGAGGGTCGATCCCATGCACAAACGGACCAACAGTAATCAAGCCTCAATTACAACAGGAGGCCCACATAACCTGAACAAGAGACATTCTGAAACACCCAGCTCAGGTGATCAAAGAGACTCTACCACTAGACACCAAAGGACACCTACTACATAAGGTCACCCATGAAGGCTGGGAGTCATAGAAGAATTATCTAATACATAGAAATGAACACAAAGAGATAGCCAAGATGGAGAGACAAAGAAACAAATCCCAAATGAAAGAAGAGGAGAACTCTTCAGAAAAAGAGCTAAATGAAACAGGGGCAAGCAATTTATCAGATATAGAGTCAAGGTTAATGGTTGTAAGAATGCTCAACAGAGAAATAAAGAGCTACTCAGACAAGAAAAAGCTAAAGGAGTTTGTTATCACCAAACCAGTATTATAAGAAATGTTAAAGGGCCTGATAGAAGGAAAAGAATAGGAAGGAGAATGCGAATGCGAATGCGAATGAGAATGAGAATAAGGAGGAGGAGGAGGAGGAAAACAGAGGAACATAGTTAAAAGAATGAAGTAGCAATAACTACATCACTATCAATTATCACTTTAAATGTAAATGCTTACCAGTAAATGCTCTAATCAAAAGACATAGGGTAGCTGAATGGATAAGAAAACAAGACACATATATATGCTTTCTACAAGAGACCTACCTCAGAATGAAAGATATACACAATCTAAAAGTAAAGGGATGGCCCTAGCCAGTTTGACTCAGTGGATAAATGCATCAGCCCACGGATTGAAGGGCCCCAGGTTCTATTCCAGTTAAGGGCATGTACCTTGATGGCAGACTCAATTCCCAGCCCTGGTCAGGACATGTGCAAGAGGCAACCAATCCATGTGTCTCTTTCACATAGATCTTTCTCTCTCTCTGTCTCTCCCCCTCCCTTCCACTCTCTCTAAAAATCAATGCAAAAGTATTCTTAAAAGGGGACATATGTAATACTTTCAACAATAAAAATTAAGAAAAGAAAAGAAAAATATCCTTGAGTGAGGATTAACAACAACAACAATCCTATGTAATAAATGTCTAATATGCTAAGTGTCCATTTGACCAATCGCTATGACACACACTGACCACCAGGGATCAGGCACTCTGACCGGTAGATTAGCTTGCTACTGGGGTTTGGCCGATCAGGACTTGGCGAAATGGGCCAGACACACCCTGGAGCCCTCTCGCAGTCCCTCCCCTGCCCCAGGCACCAGTGGGGCCCCTCAGCCTGGCCTGCACCCTTTTGCAATCTGGGACCCCTTGGGGGATGTCAGAGAGCCAGTTTCGGCCTGATCCCCACAGGCCAGGCTGAGGGACCCCACCAGTGCACTTGCACTGGGCCTCTAGTAATAGCCCGACCAGCATGGCTCAGTTGGTTGGGCATCATCTCATGCAAGGAAACAAAGAAAAAATAAACAAATGGTACCACATCAAACTAAAAAGGGTTTGCACAGCAAAGGAAACCATCAACAAAATTAAAAAACAAGCCACTAAAAAAATAAATAAATAAAATGAAATAAAATAAAATAAAATAAAAAACAAGCCACTGAATGAAAGAACATATTCGCCAATGATACATCTGATAAGGGGTTAATGTCCAACATTTATAAAAAGTGTATAAAACTCAACACAAAAAAAAACCCAATTCAATTAAAAAATGGGCAAAGGACCCAAATATACACTTCTTCAAAGAGGACATACAGATGGCCAATAGACATATGAAGAGATGCTCAACATCACTAAATATCACAGAAATGCAAATTAAAACCAAAATGATATATCACCTCACACCTGTCACAATGGCTATCATCAATAAGTCAACAAACAATTGTTGGTGAGGATGTGGAAAAAAACGGGGCCCTCGTGTACTGTTGGTGGGAATGCAGATTGGTGCAGCCATTGCGGAAAGCAGAATGGAGTTATCTCAAAAAATTACAAATAAAACGACCTTATGACTTAGTGATTACACTTCTGGAATTTTATCCAAAAAATCCAGAAACACTAATTCAAAAGAATATATGCACCCTTATGTTCACTGCTGCATTATTTACAATAACCAAGATTTTAAAGCAGCTCGTGTGTCCATCATTAGACGAGTAGATAAAAAAGCTTTGGTACATTTATATAATGGAATACTATTTGACTGTAAAAAAGAAAGAAATCTTACCCTTTGTGACAGCGTGGATGGACCTGGAGAGCATTATGGTAAGTGAGATAAGTCGGAAAAACACAAGTACCATATGATTTCACTCATATGTGGAATCTAATGAACAAACTGAACTGATAAGCAAAATAGAGACAGACTCATAGATATAGAGCAGGCTGACAGCTGTTGGGTGGATTTGGGGGCAGAGGGTGTGGAGGGATTGTGCAAAAAAGAAAAAAAGAGAGAGAGAAAAACCTCATGGACACTGACAACAGTGTGGTGATTGCTAGGGGAGTGTGGAGTAGGGAGGTGGAGGAGGGTATGGGGAGTAAATGGTGATAGAAGGAGACTTGACTTGGGGTGTTGAACACATAATACAGTGTACAGATGATGCATTATAGAATTGTGCACCTGAAACCTGTATAATTTTGTTAACCAGTGTCACCCCAATAAATTCAGTAAAAAGGAAAAAGCAGTGTGTGCCGTGGTCTCTGTGAATGTTCTGTTTTTCTTCTTTTAGAGTGTTAGCCATATGGACAGCAAGGGCTGGGCCCTCCATTTGTGTTGTAACCTTTGAGCTGTTGTTATCTACATGCAGCTATGAATGTAAAAAAGAAAAAAAGAAAAGTGAAGACAGATATGAAATGGCACATGTTCCAAATTAGGCCACTATGGATGGCCAAAGCAGTGACTTCTTCAGCACAAATAAAGAATTTCACTCAAGGATTTGTTTGAGAAAGAAAACTGTGAAATTAAGGGCAAAGAGAAGAAAATTCCCACCTAGGAAATATGAAAAGTAAGGCAATGTTTGTGAGACCAGATAATAACTAACTGATTTGGAAAAAAGTCAAAATATTAGGTAATGTGAAATTCTGAGCCTTGACTGTAACATACATTGCATGTTTTTTTCCTAATTCAGTTTTGTCTGTACAGAATTCCAGCCAAATGTTCTAACTGAAAGCCCATGAGGAAAGACTGAACATGAGACAATAGTTCATAATTCAATTCCATCAGCATTCACTGAATGCTTACTATGTGCTCAACATTGTTTCGTGCTGTGGGGAATGTTCAGGAAGCAGAAAACACAGTCAATGCCTACAAGAAGTTTGCTATTTTGTTGGAAGTGAGAAGACTTCCAAACATAGAACAATTAAAACAATTAAATCAGAAAAGAATAGTAAAGAATAAAAAGACATAGTAAAGAATAAAAAGAAACATACTTTGGCACAAAGATATATGGTTCAGGGAAAAATGGGCAAATTGACACCCTAAAAATGTTGAAGATAGTAAAGAGAGTCCTACAGAATGTAAATAAGGTAGACTTGGGCTGTAGGAACAAGGCTAAACAATGTCATGCTCTGACACTGTCATTAACAACTGATGTTAACAAAGACAACTGTAACCATTTGTTCTATTAAGTTTAGGGTACTGTCTCAAAATCAACAGGAGACCAAGAATGGCTTCTAAAAAAAAAAAAAAAAAAAGCCGAAACCGGTTTGGCTCAGTGGATAGAGCGTCGGCCTGCGGACTGAGGGGTCCCAGGTTCGATTCTGGTCAGGGGCATGTACCTGGGTTGCGGGCACATTCCCAGTGGGAGATGTGCAGGAGGCAGCTGATCGATGTTTCTCTCCCATCGATGTTTCTGGCTCTCTATCTCTCTCCCTTCCTCTCTGTAAAAAAATCAATAAAATATATTTAAAAAAAAAAAAAAAGAATGGCTTCTAAAATCTCAACTATATTGTTGTGATCACTTTTTAAGGTATGTAAATGTTGAATTACTCTGTTGTACACCTGAAACTATTATAATATTATGTCAACTATAATTAAAAACAAATTTTTAAAAAGAAATTAATTTTTAATTAAAATAAAATCTCAATAAATCAATAAAATTTAAAAGGCTAACTGATACAAAATCAGTTATCTTGATGTGTTTGTCACAAAAAGGGTAACTGAGTGTGAATAATGAATGAGGAGACATGAATCATAAGAAATTGTTAATAAATATGCAGCACTGTTTACAGAAGTGGACCTAAGTTTTTTGGCCATCAAAAAGGTATATTATGGATCAGAATACAGGAGACAGCCAGATGTTACCCTTCTACCCCTCCCTTGGTTATAATGTCCTAAAAAATAGTGGTTCCTTTCCCTATCCGGTTTAACTCAGTGGACAGAGCATGGGCCTGCGGACTAAAGGGTCCCCAGGTTCAATTCTGGTCAGGGGTGCATGCCCTGTTTCAGGCTCGATCCCAGTAGGGGTGTGCCAGAGGCAGTCAATCAATGATTCTCTCCCATCATTGATGTTTCTATCTCTCTCTCCCTCTCCCTTCCTCTCTGAAATCAATAAAATATTTTTTAAAATAGTGGTTCCTTTAGATTCAAACCAGGTGACCCTGTCATTTATTACTCATGTAGCCTTGAGGACTGACTTCACATTCCCAGGCCTGAGTTTTCTTAAGTACCACTACTACTACTAATAATAATAATACCCATCCCCACTGGATATGATAAGGATTTGATTAGGTAATACATGTGGAGTATTTAGCACAAGGCCTACAGTACATAAGGAGCTAATTTTATTTTTAAAGTTTGCTATTGTTTTTGTTAATCATGATAACTTCCTGATTGCCACTAAAGGCTATATAAATTGGTAGTTAAGAGTCTGGGCTTTGCAATTTATAGATTCAATGCACTCCATATTAAAATACCAACAGCATATTTCAAAGACCTAGAAAAAACTCTCCAAAAATTCATCTAGAATAAAAAATGACCCCAAATAGCTGCAACAATCCTGAGAAAGAAGAACAAAGTAGGAGGGACCTCTATACCAGATATCAAGCTGTATTACAAAGCCTCTGTTCTCAAAACTGCCTGGTAGTGGCACAAGAACAGACATATAGACCAATGGAATAGAATAGAGAACCCAGGAATTGACCCAAACCACTATGCTCAATTAATATTTGACAAAGGAGGCAAGAGCATATAATGGAGTCAAGACAGTCTCTTCCATAAACGGGGTTGGGAAAATTGGACAGATACATGCAAAATAATGAAACTAGACCACCAACTTACATCATACACAAAATAAGATCAAAATTGATGAAGGACTTAAATGTAAGATGGGAAATCATAAAAACCTTAGAGGAATCCACAGGCAGCAAAATCTCAGATATATGCCGAAGCAGTATCTTCACTGATACAGCTCCGAGGGCACTGGAAACTAAAGAGAAAATAAACAAATGGGACTACATCAAAATGAAAAGCTTCTGCACAACAAAAGAAACCATCAACAAAACAACAAGAAAGCCCACTGCATGGAAGAACATATTTGCCAATGTTATCTCTGATAAGGGTATAATCTCCAAAATTTGCAGGGAACTCATACAATTTAACAAAAGGAAGATAAACAACCCAATCAAAAAAATGGTCAATGGACCTAAATAGATATTTTTCAAAAGAGGACATACAGAAGGCCAAGAGACATATGAAGACATGCTCAAAGTCACTAATCATCCAAGAGATGCAAATCAAAATGACAATGAGGTATGATCTCACACCTATCAGAATGGCTATCATCAACAAATCAACAAATGACAAGTGCTGGAGAGGATGTGGAGAAAAAGGAACCCTCATGCACTGCTGGTGGGAATGCAGACTGGTGCAGCCACTGTGGAGAACAGTATGGAATTTCCTCAAAAAACTAAAAATGGAACTCCCATTTGACTCAGTAATCCCACTTGTAGGAATATATCCCAAGAAATCAGAAACACCAATCAGAAGGGACATATGCACCCCTATGTTCATAGCAGCACAATTTACAATAAGATTTGGAAACAGCCTAAGTGTCCATCAGCAGATGAGTGGACTAAAAAGCAGTGATACATCTACACAATGGAATACTACGCTGCTGTAAAAGGAAGCAACTCCTACCATTTGCAACAGCATGGAAGGACTTGGAGAGCATTATGTTAAGCGAAATAAGTCAGTTGGAGAAAGATAAATATCACTTGATCTCATATTTGGAATATAATGAACAACATAAACTGATGAACAAAAACAGATCTAGAGACAGAGCAGCAATGATCAGATGATCAAACCTCAGAGGGAAGGTAGGGGAGGGTGGGGTAAGGGGGAGAGATCAACCAAAGGACTTATATGCATGCATATAAGCCTAACCAATGGACACAGGCACCAGGGTGGTGAGGGCATGAGCAGGGAGTGGGGGGGGGGGCAATGGGGAGATAGGACACATATGTAATACCTTAATCAATAAAGAAAATATTAAAAATGATTTAAAAAATAAAAATAAATAAATGTCCTTATTGTGTTTTGTTTTTTTGTGTTTTGTTTTTTTTAAAGAGTGTGGGCTTTGGACTTGGGTAGATTAAAACCTAAATCCTGTACTCTGCTATTCACTAGCTATGTAACTTTGGGCAAACCAGGCTGTTTGTTATTATTATCATTTGCTGTTGTAGTTATCATTACTACCAACTTGGCTTCCCAGGTACCTTGATACTGAGAAAGGAAGTTGGAGGACACAAATAATCCAGGCACTGGAAAGGCATACCTTCCATTGTCAATTAATAAACTGGTCTCCTGAATTATAGTCTCCTCTGAGTCTAGTTCGTGTTTATCAGTCCCCCAGAATCCTTGCAGGGAGATGGGAGTTCCTGTTTCAGTGACCACCCAGCCTCTCTTGAAACCATCTACCTCTCAAAATAAGAAAAGTTTTTGGCTCACAAATCTGTGAGTTGACTTTATCCTCAAGTTTCAGTGAGATGTCTACAGCAATTTCAGACCTTGCATCCATATATAACACCATATTAGAGGGAAAGAGACCTCTTTCTTAACAATGAGGAAACATTCTCAGAAGCCCACAGCACCCTGGCCAGTTTTCTCAGTGATTAAAGAGTTGGCCTGGGGACGAAGGGTCCCAAGTTCCATTCCAGGTCAAGGGCACATACCTGGGTTGCAAGTTCCCCAGCCCCAGTAGGGGCAAGTGCAGGAGGCAACCAATCTAGGTGTCTCTCTCTCTCATCCCTGCCCCTTCTCTCTCCCTTTCATTCTCTCTGGAAATCAATGGAAAAAAATATCCCAAGTGAGGATTAAAGTATAATTTAAAAAAAATTTTAAACCCACAGTAGGCCTTCCTTCACCTCTCATTAGTAGGTACTGGGTCGCCCAGCCAGTGTCGCTCGGTGGTTGAGCATCAGACCCATGAACCAAGAGGTCACTGATTCAATTCCTGGTCAGGACACATGCCCAGGTTGTAGGCTCAATCCCCAGCAGGAGGAGTGCAGAAGTCAGCTGATCAATGATGTTTCTTTCTCATCAATGTTTCTATCTCTCTATCTCCCCTTCCTCTCTCTCTAAAAATCAATAAAAAATATTTTTAAAATATGTATTGGGTCACATGCCCACTTCCAAACTAATCCTTGTATCCAGGTATATCTGAAATATTCAGGAGCATGGCATTACCAAGAATGGGTTACTAGTGGTCAGCAAACTCGTTAGTCAACAGAGCCAAATATCAACAGTACAACGACTGAAATTTCTTTTGAGAGCCAAATTTTTTAAACTTAAATTATATAGGTAGGTACATTGTTATTAACTTAATTAGGGTACTCCTAAGGCTTAGGAAGAGCCACACTCAAGGGGCCAAAGGCCGCATGTGGCTCGCGAGATGCAGTTTGCCGACCACGGGGTTAGACTAATTAGAAACTGGAAGCAATCCCCAAAATTACACTTGTGCTAAACAATGTGAGAGAGGTAGAACAAATGGTAGGATATCAACCCACAATGGCCACCACCTTAAGCATAGGATATCCGTGCTCCTTAATGCTGGCGATCATAAAAAAATAACCCTACCACGAATAATTGGCCACTCCCTAAAAGCAAGTTAAAGTTAAGGTGTGCCCTAGTGACCTCTTTGGAACTATAGTCATATCCGGAGTAACAGGAATGTCACTGCCTGGAAAAACAGGGCCCTTTGCTAAAACGGGCTTTCCCTTCTGGCCAGACTCCTTGGTCCATAACTACAGTTGATAGGATCTTTGGGAGAGGTTTCCTTGGCCTTTTGTTTGAATGTCGTGCTCCCTTTATGATTCTATACATGAAGAGGAAACCAGCCCTTTCCAGCTATGTCAGGACCTTGATTAATGCCTTAGTAGCAAGCATGACCCAAACCACAGTGAGCCTAGTTCCTTCCTTTCCCAGAAGGAAGCTAACATGGTTCTCCCTTTGTTTGAAGGTGCTGGGTTAAAAAACACTAGCTGCAGCTTGAGAGAGAGTTAAGGAGGTCCTAAAATCCATTCCTCTCCTCATCTCTCTACTGTTTGTGTTGAATATATAATGAATCAGCCTGAGAAACTAAGATTCATCCCAGCTCAGGCTGAGGAATGACACAGGCAAGGCTGGACTACTTGCAGAGCTCAGTGTGGCACCCTGTCCTAGAATGTATACAACCACAGTGTTCAGTTCCCACCATTGGCTTCCTCCTTGACCTGTTTTTAATTTTTCAAACCTCCCACCCCTCTCACAGACAATTTCAGTTTCTTGCCTGACTTCTCCGTGGTTTCCCTGGGCAGGCTGCCTTGTTCTCCCTCAGCTGGCAAGGCTGGCTGGCTGCCTAATTGTCCCAAGAGACAGGAAGGCACCCTTTGCATCTCTCCGGTTTTGGTCCATTTTTACTGCCTCTCTGGAATTAACATCAACGACTTTGAAACGTCTTGGTAAATGCAGATGTAGAAGCTAGATAGGATTGTGGTCACCTTGGCCCTCATTTTTCTTGCTTCTCACAGAGTAGGAAAATTCAGTGCTGTTTTTGGACTTTACCCAATACCTTTTCTGCTCAGAAAGCCAATAACTCACTCTCAAAGTGACTTGTTTGGCTCTGCTGGCTATATCACGTATCATATATTATAGATGATATATCACAGTCATTGGCAAAGCTTAACTAATGCCCAAACTCCACTCCCAGATCCCAGCACCGACTGCCAGAGGTAACCATACATTAACATTAGTAAGATGCAGTGGGCTGTTAAACCAATCTGCATTATTTGAAGTGAAAGGGTAGAAGCAAATAGGCTTCCAAGTTTCTTGGAGTAGTATCAGTCTAATTTCTCTTGGACTGTAAATAACTTCGAAAGATCATACAGGTATTTTCTACATTACTTGGAATTTGTTTTTCAAATCAAGTGAATATTGTGTACAGAACATTGTGTTCAATGTTCAAGGGACTACAAGGGTTTTAGTAAGGAATACATGCCATATGCTTTGGAAAAATTAAAAACAATCCAAGGAAGTATATGCTAAGTCAAAAGGAATGGTATAGAGCAGGCTACAAATGCAGCAGAAGCACAGAGGACTTTATCCTTAGTTGATGTATAACAGCTTAAACTCATTTCTAAGCATTGCCCTTAGGCCTTTCATTCAGGACAATAAGATACTCTGGGAGAGGTCGGGTGGAACACCATTTAAAGTTAAATGAAACCTCTTATTAACCCATGGCCAACCTGCAGCAAGAGCGCCCCATTCAGTTGCTTGATTCCTTTGGCTAAAGTTGGCCTATCCAGGAGGCCAAAAGAGTGTCTGTCCAGTGGTTTTGTATGGCAGCTTACATTCTGGTAGTAAAGGAAAGATAAATGTGGAAGGACCTCCCCAAAAAAATACCCTGCTATATTGTAGGTCGCCTGGTCACTCCACTTAATGATTTTATTATTTTTTCAATATTTTTATTGACTTTTGAGAGAGAGAGAGAGAGAGAGAGAGAGAGAGAGAGAGAGAGAGAAGGAGAGAGAGGGGAACATTGATGTAAGAATGACACATCGATTGGCTGCCTCCCGCATGCTCCCTACTGGGGATTGAGCCCCCAATCCGGGCATATGCCCAGACATAGGACAACACACACACAACCAACTGAGCAACACCAGCCAGGGCTCCACTTAATGATTTTAAAAGACATTATTTTGTTCGGTGGTCTGTAGTGAGTGAAGTTTGCACTCTGCCAGGGGAGAGAAATTTAATGTCTGTGGGGTCTGTGGGAGTGGGGAAAGAATACAGACCTCCTTGGGAAATTCTCTGCTGGTCACTGAGTTTATTAATTTTGTTTTAATTAATTTTTATTGTTTTATAGATAGATAGAGAGAGAGAGAGAGAGAGAGAGAGAGAGAGAGAGAGAGAGATATTCCCTCCTGCACATGGCTCGGTCAGGGATCGAACCCACAACCTGGGTATGTGCCCTGACTGGGAATCGCACCCACCACTTTTTGGTGTACAGGACAACACTCCAATCTACCAAGCCACACAGGACATGGCTGAGATTATTGATATTTAAGAGACATGCCGAAACCGGTTTGGCTCAGTGGGTAGAGCGTCGGCCTGCAGACTGAAAGGTCCCAGGTTCGATTCCGGTCAAGGGCATGTACCTGGGTTGCGGGCACATCCCCAATAGGAGATGTGCAGGAGGCAGCTGATCGATGTTTCTCATCGATGTTTCTAACTCTCTATCCCTCTCCCTTCCTCTCTGTAAAAAATCAATAAAATATATTTTTTAAAAAAAGAGAGACATTATGAGATCTGGCAGAGAACCCTGGCCTGGAAGTCAAGAAATGTGCTGTGTGGTGGGCCCATTAGCAGATATAGGGAGAACATCAGCTGCTGGGAATCCACAAGGAACATTTATAATGATGATAGTGACACAGATGTTAAATTTCTACCTCTTTACACTTCTCAAAGCATTTTCACATTTACTACCACAAAATCATAGAATCTTAAAGGTAGGAAAGAATTTTAAGAATTATCCAGTATAATCTCCCACTCTAGGCAAGACTCTCACCTACAACATCCCTCTCATTTAACTTTCAAAGAAGTCCTCTGTGGAAGCAAGCTTAGCAGCTCACACCATCTCCATCTTAGAGAAAAAGAACAACTAATGACTTAGGGAGTTTCAGGCCAAGATGATACAGTCAATTAGTGATAAAACTGGCCTTGGACACCCTAGTCCTGGATTCTTTCTATGCTATTGCATGTCTCTTTTATCTTTAAGGAGATAAGTCCTAGTCACCCTGTGGTCCTTACTATGTAATTTAGTGCCTAATTATTCTTGAAGTGCTTTAGAAGCTTCAGCTCTGTTACCCCAAGTAGAGTATAAGATTTTGAGGGCCAGATTCATATTTCATAGTGTATACTACTTTGAATATCTGTCTTCTCCCTAGCTCACCACCAATGTTAGGGGTTCTTGGAAGATATTGAACAGATGCCTTTATAAACAAATTGAAATTTTAAAATTTCTGAGTTATTCCTTATATTTTAGAGATATTCTAGATTTGACTTTCTCCAATTTTATTCTCATCTTTGGAGATTTCATTTGGTTGTAGCTACTGGGTTGAAATACTTTTGTTTCAGAGCTTAAATGAAGGGAATATCTTGATATCATAGCAGATTGCTTTTCTTGATGGATAAAACAACTAGCAAGGCTATTACCTAGGCCTGATATTGGCAAGTTGAGGATCCAACATGTATTTTATTTTTCAGTAAAGCCCTGGCTGGAACTCTAGAATGGCAAAGTCATGTTGCCCCTTTCTGGTCATTGGAATATATTAAATGAAATATATTGTGCTCATTTTATATCTTAATGTTATAAGAAGAGTTCTAATCAGGATTATTCATCATGGACTTTTGACACAAACTGGCCTCTTCCAAGGGCATTAGGCTGCAATGAAAACAAGAATCAAATACTTACATGGAAATACCCATAGGATTCGCTGGATAACCAAAGTGTGCACTTAGAAATTTCTGAAGCTAAAATTTTGAACTTGGTGGATAGTTCTAATAAAAACATCAAGATTTTAAACTGTTGTCTATACCTGGACTTAAAAAAACTCTCTTTAGTTCATAATTCTTTTGTGTTGTTGACATACAGAAAAACCCTAGCTCATCAGTTTCCATTCCTATCTCCTCATTCCCTTAATTTTTCTCCTTTCCCATAAATAGTATCTATATTGCAATAACCATCTCCTGCTACTACCCTCCAAGGACATCTGGGAAGGGTGTTAAATAGCAATGGTTTTGTACAGTACTATAATTTTTATAGCTTTAAGGAAGCCACCTGCCACCGCCATCCCTATACCAGAGATGGGTGAGCTTCTCCAAAACTCTTTCATGAGAATAAGCAATGGAATCCAACAGATTATTCTAACCAAATAGCACCCAGGCAGAAATGCCTAACTTGTCTGGTAAGATTCTTTCAAATACATTTTGTAACAAGGCTTAAATTCATCAGAAAAAGACAATGAAATGTACCAGGAAATGTTTAAGGTAGAGTAATAGAGCTGCTGAGATACACTTAAACATAACTTTCTAAGCTTAAACTGCATGATAATCTTTTCCAGATCCTTTTAGTTCATTTTTCACTCCAAAAAGAACCTTATATGGGATTGTTCACATTTGGCCCAGTACAACTTTGGCCCATATCAAGCCCCTTAGACTTGGCCCAACACAAATTCATGCTGTCAACTACAGCTTGGCTCCCACCATGGCCCAATTGTTCCTTATTCATCTTATACTGTGAATATTCCAATCTTCCTCCCAACTCCCCATTCTTATTAGATGAACTTGCTTGCAAAGCTCTTACAAATGTTGCTTGAAGCTATGGGTATAAACTCACTTAGCTATTGGGAATGTTAGAATATCTCTCACATCAGATGTCCCCCTCCCCGAATATTCTCAAAGTTATCTCCTCTTCTGTTGTAGAATTCATCCCTTCCCACTTTTCTACTCCCACATTTATCCTCTCCATCTAGACCTGCACTATTCTATATGGTAGCTACTAGCCACATGAAGCTATTTAAATGTAAATTAATTAAAATTAAATTAAAAGTTCAGTTTTTCAATTGCCCTAGTCACATTTCAAGTTCTCAAAAGCCACATGTGGCTACTGTATGACACAGCAAAGACATAGAAAATTTCCATCATCACAGAAAGTTCTACTGGATAGCAATTTTCAGTAGGGCCCTCTGATTTCTTACCTACCCCATGGGCTCTTCAGTCTCACCATCATCAACAATAGCAACAACTACCCTACAAGTGACCCTTCTACCCTTGTAGCTAGCTACAAGTCTCTAAATGCTGCCAAACTTTTAGAATGAGAATTTTCTTTCACCCCTACATTCCTTCCTTAGTCCTTTGCAATCTGACTTTTGTATCTTCTTTGCAGAAATAAAGACACCAAAGACTTTTGGTGCATCCTCCACCATTTTTTCCAGTTATCATCTTCCTAAAATTACTTCTCTCGAACCTGTTTCTCCCACCTTCTGTCCCTGGCACATAATCATTGCTGAATAAGTGTTGGTTCACTGAGACAATTAACTTTCCTCCTTGATTACTTGGTCCCCCAGGACCCATCATGCGACACACTCCTGTCTCAAAATCCCAGTCTTCTGCTTTTTTTTTCTTTTGTCAGCCCTTCTCTGACTAGCTAATCTTCCCTCCTTCACCTTTAACTATCTTCTTTTTGGAAATGGGTCTTGATCTCCTGCCTCAAGATGCTAATTTCTCAGAAACAGACTTGTAGATACAGAGAACAGACTGATGGTTGCCAGAGGGGAGGGTTGGAGAAACTGGGTGAAAATGTGAAGGGATTGAGAAGTACAGTTGCAAAATAGTCATGGGGATGTAAAGTAAAGCATAGGAAATATGGTCAGTAATCCTATATAATAAAGAGGCAATATGCAAATTGACCCTTACTCCATAACACCATCACAAGATGGTGGCGTGCACAGTGGGAGCTGGGCAGTGGGGGTGGAGCTGGCGGCCACTCTGCATGGCTTCCGCCGGAGTTCCTGCAGCCCCACAGGGGCATGGGGCTCCTGGCAGCCGCTTCACACGACTTCTGCCAGGGTTTCCGCGGTCCCGCACATGCACGCTGTGGGGGCGGGGCCTGGCGGCTGTTGGTGGGGCATCGGGGCGGCACTCCAGGACTCAGGGCCATTCTGCGGCATGCCGGCCACCCAGGGTGGGACTCTTGGACTCAGGGCAGTCCCATGGCATTGGGGGGAGGGGTCCTGGGTCTTGCACAATTTCGTGTGATGGGTCACTAGTCTTATATAATAAAAGGCTAATGTGCAAATCTACTGAATGGAGGAATGACCGGTCACTATGGCATGCACTGATCACCAGGGGGCAGACGCTCAACACAGGAGCTGCCCCCTGGTAGTCAGTATGCTCCCACAGGGGGACCACTGCTCAGCCAGAAGCCAGGATCTCCTGCGGGCTCACAGCTGGCGAGCACAGCGGTGGTGGCAGGAGCCTCTCCCACCTCCGCAGCAGTGCTAAGGACCCCTCAGGGAGCAGGGAGCAGGCCTAAGCCTGCAGGCAGACATTCCCCGAGGAGTCCTGGACTACAGGATTGTGCAGGCCAGGCTGAGGGGCCTCCTCCACCCTCAGTGCATGAATGTCATGCACCAGGCCTCTAGTATTTTAATAACTATGTATGGTGCTAAATGGGTACTGGAAATATCAGGGGGAACACTTTGTAAAGTATATGGTTGTCTAACCACTATGCTGTACACCTGAAACATGCCAGTTAATTCCCATGTGAACAGTCAAAGATTTAAGGGGGCAGGAACAAAAACTGTAAAATGAAAGTTATGGGAAGGCTCTGGCCAAAGGAACTTTTTTCTGTATAATAATTCTGCTACAGTCTCTCTTATGACTAGTTTCAACGTTGCAGAATAGAATAGTAGTTCTTTTTCCTAATCATTTCTTCTTTCTTTCTTTTATTCTTTTTTGTTTGGAGAGAGGAGTGTGTTAGTAACCTCCATACTGCCTCTTCATAGCAAACTACACAACAGTTGTAGATCAAAACAGAAAGCCAGCCACTTGCACAAAGGCAATAGTAATGCAATAAGCCCACAGAAAATTACACCCTGGTGTTTTGTGAAGAAAGTTGACAGGACAACACCTCCTTCCCTTCTTAAAATGAAGGCATAAAGTACACTCTAACCTTTAACAGCATATGATGTCTATAACTAATGTGAAGGAAAGTCAGAACTTTTTTCTCCCTTTGTTTACTTTTCTTCTAGAAGAAATATCGTTCTGCTGATTAGAAAGCTGAAAAAGCGAGTAGGAAGAAATATGCAACTCATTCAACTAAAGGAAAATTAAAGTAATGCAGACAACACAGTGCAAGATGCTTGATTCTGTTACACTTAACTTAAAAACTACCAGGTCTTCCCTGGCTGGCATGGCTCAGTGGTTGATCATTGACCTGTGAATTAGGAGTTCACAGTTTGATTCCCAATAAGGGCACATGCCCAGGTTGTGGGCTTGATCCCCCAGTGGGGGTCGTGCAGGAGACAGCCAATCAATTATTCTCTCTCATCATTGATGTTTCTATCTCTCCCTCCTTCTCCCTTCCTCTCAGAAAACAATAAAAATATATTTAAAACAAACAAACAAACAAAAACTACCAGGTCCTGACCAGTGTCCCTCTGCCCTGCACCGCCCTAGGTCTATTGAAATACAGTTGAAAAATAAAATTGCAATATATTTAAAATGCACAACATGATAATTTGATTATATATACACTACAGGCCCGATGCACGAATTCATGCATGGGTGGGGTCCCTTGGCCTGTGATCAGGGCCAGATCAGGACCTTCTTGCCCAGTCCCGATTGGGGCCAATGGGGGCCAGCCAGCCGGAGACGGACCTTGGGAGGGCTCCAAGGTGTGTCTGGTCCTCTCGCCAGTCCTGTTGGCCGGATCCAGCAGCAGCAAGCTAACCTACCTGTTGGAGCATCTGCCCCCTGGTGGTCAGTACGTGTCATAGTGACTGGTCGAGTAGTCAACTGAAAGGTCAGACACTTAGCATATAACGTTTTTATTATATAGGATAAGCAAAGTGATTACCACAATCAAGTTAATGAACACATCCATTACTTCACATAGCTACCTTTTTTTTACACAACACTGTTATTAACTGTAGTCACCAAGTTGTATATTAGATTCTCACAATTTATTCATATTCTAACTGGAAGTTTGAACCCTCAAACCAATCTCCCATTTCCTCTACCTACCAGCCCCCTGGCCACCACAAGTTACTCTCTTTATATGAGTCTTACTTTTATTTTTTTAGATTCCACATATAAGTATTTGTCCACAATACAATATTGTCTTTCTGTTTCCCAACCAATATTCTTGAAATGTAAATTCAACACCCAAAACCTGTACGTGACACTAAGAACACTGAAGAAATTTAACTGGACAGATGTGGGCAGTTCCAAAACTCAGTGGTCTTTGAGAGCTAAAAGATCAAGACAGTTTTTCACAATGATTTATAAGAAATTTGCTTATAAAAGAAATACCAGAGAGGGCATTCAGTTATACACAAGGTAATCAAAGTAGCACAAATATCCTCCAAAGTGGGCATTTACTAGGCAATTTGGGTTAAAATAATATAAAGGGCAGATTGTTTCCCCCAGTACATTTGCCTTTCTTGCACTTGAGGAAAATTTGTAGATGAAACTTCTAGAAAGGAAGAAAGGAAGAAAGAAAGAAAGGAAGAAAGGAAGGAAGAAAGAAAGAAAGGAAGGAAGGAAGAAAGAAAGAAAGGAAGGAAGGAAGGAAGGAAGGAAGGAAGGAAGGAAGGAAGGAAGAAAGAAAGGAAGGAAGGAAGAAAGAAAGGAAGGAAGGAAGGAAGGAAGGAAGGAAGGAAGGAAGGAAGGAAGGAAGGAAGGAAGGAAGAAAGGAAGAAAGAAAGAAAGAAAGAAAGAAAGAAAGAAAGAAAGAAAGAAAGAAAGAAAGAAAGAAAGAAAAGAAAAGAAAGAAAGAAGGAAGGAAGGAAAAGAATGAAAAGAAAGGAAGGAAGAGAGCCTCCTTTCCCACAGCCTTCTGCCAAACAGATTCTGTTGCTAGGTAAACATAAGCCACCAACAATTTATGTACCAATATATACAGAAAATTATAGCTGAGAGGAAGCTTGCTAGTTTATGAAACAGATGGTAGATTTATGTCATAGCCCAAGAAAAACAGGATTTTGCCACAATGAGCCACTGCAAGTCTCTCTGACAATTTCCTAGCCTAATGAACACTATGGCTTTTTATGTTGTGAAGTAGAAGAGGAGTGGAATCCCAGAAAAGAAGCGTCAAAAGGAATGACAAAAATCATGCTCTTTGAGAAGTGGAATTATTGGTTTTAAACTTTGTTTTTAAATACGCAATAGCAAAATAAATAAATAAATAAGCAAACGATAGCAGCAGAAAGTAAACCAACACAGCTAGTAATATACCCTCAGACTTGCCATCTGGGTTGAAGTCATATTTAATAAGCCCAGCTATATCAACTCCACCCCTCTAGCACGGTAACATTTAATAAAGGCTGGGAAGAAGAGGGTATACTCTTATGCAAACCTCTGTAACTAGAAAATATATCCATGTTTATTAAAAATTTTTTAAAAGAAGTTTCAGCAATGTAAGGCCCTTGCAGCTCATATTTCTCATCCAAACTAAACTGGCATTCGTTTAATAAGCAACTGGTTCACAACTGGACTTCAACTGCCCCATCACATCAAGGAACAAACTGTTGAACCACACTCAGATCCACACTGACATCTGCAGGTAATTGAAACAGGACTTATAGGAATTGATTTCTAGACACAGGACTTTCAAACCAGTCATCACAGTAGTATGCGAACATATAACACAACATATAATACCCTGAATGACAATTTATTTCTTTTTAAAAACACTATCAAAGTGTAAGTACTTTCATAGCTTAAAATATTGCACATAGTATACGAGCTCAATTATGTAGGAAAAAATATAATTATTTCTGCCTGGTGTAATTGTGGTGATTTTATTTTCACTTTAAATGTTTCCTTCTTCTATTTTCTGTTACTTTTTATATATTCTCAAACGAGCATATAGTACTTTTACAATAAGTAATTTAAAGCATGCTACCTAAATTTTAACTTCAAACCCTTAGTTGTCCCAATTCAATTTGTATTAAAATTCATCAAAGCCTTTTAACAGCACCCTGAAAAATGCTGTTTTACTGCAGTAAACCGATGCTATGCAGCATGTTTATTTACATAGATTATCAAAACTTCTAAATACACACAAAAATAAGGATAAACCGATTTGTAGCAGACTTAAGCTGCTCTAGTCTAAGATGTGTGATTTTTCTCTAGTGCCTTTCAATTGAGAAAAAATGTTAAGTAACATTTATTGGGTCAATCTATAATTACAGTATTAGAGAAAATAGGATCTACTACCATGAGGCTCCTTTTACAATGACTCTATGGGGGAAAATTTGTCTTTCCGGGCTTGCAAAATCAAGAGACTCATTCAAGTTCTGAGGTAAAAAATCAATGTTTGAAGAAAGCTTTATTCTACATGATGAAAATTAGGTATAATAGAAAAATTCGCCAGGCTTTCTACTGGTAGAAAAAAAAGTACAACTACTTAAGGGTGCCTTAAGAAATTCAATCAATGGGCACTCATAAACATGCAGTCTCCCCAACTTACAAGTGTGTTACATTTCAAACGCTTATTGATTTGGGGGTGGGGGGTGCCCGGAAACAAAGAAACAAAGTATGGTAGTAGGGTCCCAAGTTAATTCACAAAAGTAAAGCTAAAATCTAAAATACTCTACGTTTGCAATGAAACTGTAGAATGAAGTTTTAGCAATAAAGTCAAACAAATGTTGGAATGCTTTTAACAACAAATTATTTTTTAGTTTTCATGTTTTGGTGCATGAGAAAATAACTATAGAAAGATAAGAAAGTGGAACATTTTCAAGCACTTTAGATAGTAACAACTAATTGCTCTTTAAATCTTGCAGCTTATCTTATTTTTGTTTTATGCTCATGGGTCATGCTTAAGGTTTTACTTTACTTAATAAATGGACATGAAATGGCAATTAGGAAGAAAAATTAGGAGAAAAATTTTATTATGGAAACTGGCTAAGAATTGATACAGAAAGGGTGAGAGAGAACTAAAGAAAACATGGATGTAGATGATACTTCTTGTTTCCACTTCATTCATTCATTCAATTATGAAATAGCAGGCCCCATTGGTGAGTATAAGAACCCAATAGTTCATTCATTTGTTCATTCTTTCAAGCATTCACTCTCCTCCCCAAGCGATTCGAATAGTCAAGTTGTCTGCATATTTTAAAAAATATATTTGCATCTTTCTATGTGTGAAGTTGAGTATCTTTTTATACGTTTAAGCCATTTCTATATTTTCTTCTGTGAACTGTCTATTCAATGTTTTTGCCCATTTCCTCTTTGGATTTTTAGCCCCCCCCCCCCACCCCTGGAATTTAAGGGTTCTTTATATATTGGGGATATTAACTGTTTTTGTTGTTGTTGCTAATCCTTACTTGAGGATATTTTTTCCATTGGTTCTTTTTTTTTTTTTAAGAGAGAGTGGAGGGCCGAAACCGGTTTGGCTCAGTGGATAGAGCGCCGGCCTGCGGACTGAAAGGTCCCAGGTTCGATTCCGGTCAAGGGCATGTACCTGGGTTGCGGGCATATCCCCAGTGGGAGATGTGCAGGAGGCAGCTGATCGATGTTTCTCTCTCATCGATGTTTCTAACTCTCTATCTCTCTCCCTTCCTCTCTGTAAAAAATCAATAAAATATATTTTAAAAAAAAGAAAAAAAAAGAGAGAGTGGAGGGAGAGAGGGGGTAGAGAGCGAGATGGAGGGAAAGAGAAACATCAGTGTGAGAAAAACACATCAATTGGTTGCCTCCTGCATGCACCCCATCCCAGAAATTAAACCTGTAAGACGGGTACGTGCCCACTGACTGGGGCGGCTGGGGGTGCCCCAACCTGCCGGGATCCGGTCCATGCTTGCTGTTTCAAGGGACCTGGCATATATGGCATACTGTTCTTAATATGTTTGCTCACCTTCTTGGCACTATGTGTTTTAACCAAGGTCTCTGAGAAAGGTTCTTTCCCCAGGTAGGGATTTTCCCCTGAAGTTAGGGAGGGAATAAAACCTCTTAACTAAGTGCCAGGTGGGAAATTAATCACTTTAACTACGAACAATCATGCTTAAGCTACATAATCTTTACTCCCTGGAATGGAGATAAGAAACGCCCTAACCTTTGAAATAGAGATTGATAGGATTGGAATCAACTGGTATAAATACAGATGTAAGAAGACAGAACCGAGAGAGACAGAACCTAGGCACAGAACCTACACAGAACGTTCTCTAGAGACAGAAGAACTTCGCTGGAGAGAACATGGCAAAAGATCCTGGACAGAAACTGGCCTCAGAACCTAGAGACGGAACCTAGCGAGAGAACATGGCAAAAGATCCTGGACTGAACCTGACTACAGAAATTGGCAAGAGAACCTGACTAGAACCTGGTGACTGAACCTGGCTGGAGAACCTGGACAGAACCTGGCTGGAGAATCTAGTGAGGGAACTTGGCTACAGAACCTGGCTGGAGAACCTGGAGAACCTGGCTGGAGAACCTAGTAAGACAACATGGACACAGAACCTGGTTGGAGATCCAGAGCAGAACGTCTCTGGAGATCCAGACCAGAACTTGGCTGGAGATCCTGGCTAGAGATCCTGGCTAGGCTGCTGATCAACTGAACGCTGTCTCCGTGTCATTCCTTCTTCGCCAACTCCGTCCACACCTTTGGGGACCCCTGGACCCGCTGGGGTTGGACCCCGGCACAAACCTAGCACTAACTGCCTAGGGGGCTGCAGATCAGGCCTGGAGAGAGGCCTGCAGAAAGAGAAGCAGGGTCTGATCCATAGCCTCTGTGGCAGCCGTTGATCAGAACTTGCCTCTCTTTCTCTCCTGGCCTGGCTAACAGCCAAGCCTCCATTTCTCTCCAGGCCTCCACTGGGGCTGCTGATCAGCCCTGCCTTCCTGATCAGGCCCCGTTGATAGGCCCAGAGACGCTGACTGGCATAGAAACTGACCGATCAGAACCAAAACTGGGTTAATTGTGAGGAGCCAATGGCTGCCTAGGAGGCAGAGCTTTTGATGCTGACTGGAATAGAAACTGACCAATCGAACCAAATTGGCTGGCAGAGGAGGGCAGTTAGGGGTGAGATCAGGCCTGCAGGGGAGGGCAGTTGGGGGTGATCAGGTAGGCAGAGGCAGTTAGGGGCGATCAGGCCAGCAGGGAAGGGCAGTTGAGGGTGAGATCAGACCGGCAGGGAAGGGCAGTTCGGGGCAATCAGGCAGGCAGAGGCAGTTAGGGGCAATCATGCAGGCATGCAGAGAGGTTAGGGGTGATCAGGCAGGCAGGCAGAGGGGTTAGGGGCAATCAGACAGGCAGGCAGTTGAGTGGTTAGGAGCCAGCAGTCCCAGATTGTGAGAGGGGTGTCTGACTGCCAGTTTAGGCCTAATCCCTGTGGATCCAGAGACAGAGAAGCATCCATCAGACCATCAAACCTCAGAGGGAAGGTAGGGGAGGGTGGGGGTAAGGGGGAGAGATCAACCAAAGGACTTATATGCATGCATATAGGCCTAACCAATGGACACAGACACCAGGGGGGTGAGGGCATGAGTGGGGGGTTGGGGGGCAATGGGGAGATAAAGACACATACGTAATACCTTAATCAACAAAATAAAATGAGGGAGAAAATATGCATATATATCTATTATAAATATGAAGGCCATACAGGTAATATTTTATTTATTTGCATAGAAATATTTGCATATTTCTATAAGGTTTGAACTTTTATGAGTTTTCCTTTATAATTTACTAGAGGCCTGGTGCATGAAATTCATGCATGGGGGGGGGGTCCCTCAGCCCAGCCTGTGCCCTCTAGCAGTCCAGGACCACTTGTGCTATGTCCGACTGCCAGACCAGGGGCATAGGGCCTAATTTGGAAGTCAGACATCCCTCTCACAATCTGGGATCCCTCGCTCCTTACTGCCTGCCTGCTCGCTCCTTACCGCTTGGCTTGCTGCTCCTTAGTGCTGCTGCACTTGCCAACTGTGAGCCCGGCTTTTGGCTGAGTGGCTGCTCAACCCCATGGGAACGCACTGACCACCAGGGGGCAGCTCCTGCATTCATTGAGTGTCTGCCCCTGGTGGTCAGTGTGCATCATAGTGACCAGTCATTCAGGTCGTTCTCCATAATGGTCGCTTAGGCTTTTATTATATAGATAATTATAAAGTGAATAACAAATAATGAAGAAAACAATAAAAGAGAAAATAATTTTAAACACTGCTATGAGATGTTAGTTTTGTCTTTGAGGAGGAAATATGCATGGTCAGGATTACAAATCCTAGATTTCTTGACCCACCACCTACAGCAGCCACAGTTCCCCTCCCCCAGCCCCCATCCTGAAGGGAGCTAAATGCTTGAAGGACAGATTCAGACAAAGAACTACTGTACTAGCTTGGGCTTTCACCTCAGACTTCAGTGCAGTCACCAGATGGGTTAGACTAAAAATTTATTTTGCCCAAAGTAGGCAGGCCTTGCTCTGGCTGATGTGACTCAATTGGTGGGGCATCATCTTGTGGCATCTAAAGGTTGCTGGCTCCATTCCTGGTCAGGGCACATGCTCCAGTGGGGGGTGTGCAGGAGGCAGCCAATCAATGTTCAGCTCTCACATCTCACATCAATGTTTCTCTCTCTCTCTCTCTCTCTCTCTCTCTCTCTCTCTCTCTCTCTAAAAATCAGTAAAAATATTAAAATAAAAGAATTTCTTTTAAAAAAGACAACAATAAAGTAGGCAGGGCTCAGTAACTTCTTTCTCTGAGGGCTACATTCTGATCTTAGCTTTGGAGCTCTATCCACTCCTTTAGTCAGAAAAGATAGGTAATAAAACACAAACTAAAGGAAAACCATACCTAAGGAGGCAAGAAACCTTTTAGGGTGACTGATTGGTCCAAGTTTGTCTGGGACTTTCCTTGTTTTAGCATTAAAAGTCCCCATGAGAACCCTCAGTTCTAAACCAACCAGGACCTCACAAACCAAGGCTCAAGTGCTCCTTAAGACCTGTTTTCCCTAACCCCCAGACAGGTTCTCCCCTTGATCGTCAAAGTAGAGTGTCTTCTCAGAAGCTAAAGAGAGGTACCAGACTTCTCTTATCACACTTCACAGAAGAAAGAGAGAATACAAAGAGACACCCCCCCCAAAAAAAAACAACAACATTCCACACAGATTCAACAGACAGTTCTACACACCACTGTGACCCAATACTTTCCTGGATCTGAGTTCTGATTTATAGTTTACTTTGATGATTTGGGCCATATCTAGATATCTATCATTCATACTATTGTTTACTTAAGATTTTTCTTTAACTGAACTCACTTTTCAAAGAAAAGAAGAAAGACTCGTGGACATGGACAACAGTATGATGATTGCCTGAGGGAAGGGGAGAGTGGAGGGAGGTAGAATAAGGTAAAGGTGGGATAAATGGTGATGCAAGGAGACTTGACGAGTTGGTAAACACACAATACAATATACAGATGATGTGTTGCAGAATTGTGTACCTGAAACCTATATAATTTTATTAACAATGTCATCCAAATAAGTTCAATAAAATATAAAAATTCAATAAAAATAAATGAACTCACTTTTTCTTATGTTTGAGATATATGTATTTTAAAATATTATTTGCTAAATTTGTTATAACAGAATACTTCATATAACTCTCATAAATGGAAAATCTGCATCATGTGCCACAAACAGAAGATACATATTAGGTATATATTAAAAATATTAGCTAAAAGTGGAGAGACTCCTCATGTAAGTTTCCTCAGTAATGTGTGGAAGACAAGAAGCTTGATGCTCCTCCTAGAGGTCAGAATGTGTGTGGCTTTCTTCCAGTTCCTTCTATAGGTTAACACTCCCTAGTGATATTCCTTCAGCTCCCTCTGTTGGTTAGAGTGAATAACTCCACAATTATTCAACAAAACTTTATTGAGCGACTATTATGTTTCAGATACAGTGCTGGCTGTTGAGGATACAGAGGAGAAATGAGAAACTTTTTGTCTGTAATGAACAAGAATTGGGAAAGAAGGAAAAGAGGAAGCTAGAAAATGTGGGCATAGATTCTTTTGTCCAAAGTAGGCAGGTCTCAGTGACCCAAACTAAAAACTTGTCTATGAGGTCTATATTCTAACCTTACTTAGCTTTGGAGCTCTAATCACTCCTTTAGTCAGAAGAGATAGTAACCCCTCATTTACTTAAGCCTCTGCAATCTCACTTTTACCCCTTTCACTTCACCAAAAGTACACATATGAAAGGCTCTAGGGACCGCCTAATTATCAGAACCAATAGGAGTTTTCAGTCCTCACCTTAAGTGACCCTGGCAATGACTCCCTCCTTAGCTTCACTGATATAGATAGCTGCTTTCCCCAGTTTTCTCCTGCTACCAATCTCTCCTTCAGCTTCCTTTTAAATGTTGGTGTTTGTCAGGATTTTGTCCTTAACCCACTTCTTTATACAATCTCCCTGCTTATGTCTATACACATAGGCATAAAGATTTCTACCTACATAAGCTAAAATGCTCAAATTCTAAAAGACCACAGCCTGTTTCTCTCTCCAGCTTCATTTTTTTAATTCATTGAGGTAACATTGGTTAATCCAGCCTCATTTTCCATAATTGTCAAATTACTGTATTTCTGTGATAGTGATTTGGTCTCTTCTTACCTGTATCCGATTTCCCTCTACCTGACTCCCACCTTCACCCAAGATTGCTCTTCAAGATTCAGCTTCAGTGCTACTTCTGGGAAACATTCCAGAAGCACAGCACAGCCTATGTTGGGTGCTCTTCCTTTGTATTCACCCAGCACACTCAAATTGGTGCTTCTAATAGTCTGTGTATTTCTGTTTATTTCACTAGACTTGTCTTCTTGAAGGCACGAACTTAATCTGCACTTATAGTTCCCAGCACAGGGCTCAATAAATATCTGTTAAATTGATAAACAGTCTAAGAAATCCCTTGTAAAGTATGGCATAGGGAATATAGTCAATAATATTGTAATAACTCTGTATGGTGTCAGGTGAATACTGACAATATTGGAAGAAACACTTTGTGAAGTTTATGATTGTCTAACCACTGTATACCTGAAACTAATATAAAATAATATTGAATGTAAACTGTAATAAAAAATGTCGAAAAAAAAGAGAAAAAAATCCCTGAACTGTGAATAGTTGAACACAAAGGAAAAGGAGGTTGCTGGTGGTGTAAGCCAGGGATATTTAAAACTTGAGTATTTAGATCTTTTTCCCTTTCCCTTCATAGAGGCAGCCAGGGCTGGTAGGGCTAGAGGGGCATGAGGGTCAGAGCCAAAGAGATGGTTGGGCTAGCAAGGCAGCCAGGATGTCAGGGCTGGAAATTGGTTACATACAGGAGAAATTACCAATTGTTTTGAGGATAAAGGGAACCAGGCCTGTCACTACCTGAGAATGGAATTATAGTGTAGATGCCAGGATGTACGCTGTGTTGTTGAACTGAAACAGGAGGTATGAATTTGAATTCATGATTTTTAATAGATGAACAGATATAAATATGTGTGGATCTATGCTGAGAAGGCCTTTAAACCATGCTGCCCCCCCCCCCCGTGGCAATGATTATACCAGTGTCTAGCCTACACCTTGACTTTGAAATACCATTCTCCATTAAAAGAAATCAGGGCTCCTTAGAGAAATGGCTGATCCTAGGGCTGGGGCAAGAAAAGTATGAATCTGGGACATCTTACGCCAGAAAGTAAAGCACTGCTCAAAAAATCATAGGGATTTGTCAACAGGACTCAGGAGCTGGCATGGAGGGGCACTCACCGTCCAAATCTGAGAGATGAATATCAATATACTCATGGTAATGGGTTAAATCCCATTGACTAAAATAGGAGTCCATGAATCTACATTGATGGAAATAAATAGTAGAGAAGGGAATTTTCTTTACAGTAGAATGACAATTAATAAATGTAGTAGAAATGATAGAATTAGAGAGTCACCATTAGATAGCCATCATAATACCATCAGAGAAGAAAGATTAGTGGATACTAATAGTAGTAAGTGAAAGTTTCATGAGGAAACAAGATATGTTAATACTCTCAAAGGATTTCTATACAAATATTTTATTATTTTCAAAGGGAAAACACTAACTGTTCAATGGAATAACATGGTAGACACCAATTTAACCAAAGGATCAAGGTTACCATCACCAGTATTAGGACAGTGACAGCATGTGCCTCCTGCTATGATATATTGAGAACACAGCATTGCTTATGTAGTATTCCTGCCCAAAATAATAATTTAAAAAAAACACCTGAATTTAATAACTAGGAAACATCAGTCAAACCTAAATTAAGGGACATTTCTCACAATATCTGACTAGCACTTTTCAGAAATATGAAGGTCACCAAAGACAAGGAAAGATGGGGAACTTCCAGATTGAGGGAAACCACACACATAATGATTAAATGTAACATATAATACTGGCTTGAATCCTGGGCCAGATATAAGATTTCTTTTCCTTTTGCTTAAGGAGCATTATCAGGACCATAGGAAAAATTTGAAAGGGGTCTGAAGATTAAATGGTATCAAAGTTAACTTCCTAATTTTGAAAGCTGTAATGTGATTATATGGAATGTCCAAGTCTTTAGAAAATTTTCACTGATGCATTTAAGTATAATAGGGCATATCATGCCTGTAACTGTTGGTTCAGAAAAAAAATGTGTGTTCATACACACATAAGCTAGATACATACATACATACATACATACATACATACATACAAGAATTGAGAGAGAGAGAGAATGATAAAGCAAATGTGGTTAAATATCAACAATTGAGAAACCAGGGTGAAGGATATACTGGAGTTCTTTGTGCTATTTATACAACTTTTCTGTAAATGTGAAATAAAACAGTTCATATATTTTTAAAATACTGAAAAGAAAAATGAGTGCTTGTAACCTGAGTCATACAAAAAGGCTTTTATTTTTTGCCTGTCTACCCCTCCATCTAGTTCTAAAAACAATTTAGCCTTATGAATATGTAAAAAACAAACAAGATAAAATAAATTGAAAACAAGTATGAAATCCATGTGGTATTGGCAAGAACCTTCTAAATTGTCAAATTCTACAAAATGTTCTTGAAAATTTGACAGGTTATGGGGGGAGATTTCTCTTTGTTTTGGGAAACAGTCCAAACTTCAATATAGTTATTAGTTCCTTTGTGTTCCTGATACCCTTTTATTCAAAACTTGATTGCAATTAGCCAAAAAGAATGTAATACTGCACTATGGAGGCAGAAAATCATCCTATCTAATAAAGCGGTGATATGCAAATTGACCATCACTCCAACACACAAGATGGCCACCCCCATGTGGACACAAGATGGCCGCCACAAGATGGCCGGCAGGGGAGGGCAGTTGTGGGGGACCAGGCCTGCAGGGGAGGGCAGTTGGGAGAGGCCAGGTCTGCAGGGGAGGGCAGTTGGGGGGGGGACCAGGCTTGCAGGGGAGAGCAGTTGGGGGGACCAGGCATGCAAGGGAGGGCAGTTGGGGGGGACCAGGCCTGCAGGGGAGGGCAGTTGAGGGGACCAGGCTTACAGGGGAGGGCAGTAGGGGGGACCAGGCCTGCAAGGGAGGGCAGTTGGGGGGGGACCAGGCCTGCAGGGGAGGGCAGTTGGGGGGACCAGGCCTGCAGGGGAGGGCAACTGGGGGGACCAGGCCTGCAGGGGAGGACAGTTGGGGGAAACCAGGCCTGCAGGGGAGGGCAGTTAGAGGGGGACCAGGCCTGCAGGAGAGGGCAACTGGGGGGGACCAAACCAGCACAGGAGGGAAGTTAGGGTTGACCAGGTTGGCAGGGGAGTGGTTAGGGAGTGATCAGGCTGGCAGGCAGAAGTGGTTAGGGGCAATCAGGCAGGCAAGCGGTTGGGAGCCAGCAGTCCTGGATTGTGAGAGGGATCCCAGATAGGAGAGGGTGCAGGCTGGGCTGAGGGACCCCCCCCTCCCGTGTATGAATTTCATGCACCGGGCCTCTAGTTATTAATAAGAATAAAATAAATATACTTTAAAAATTTTACAGAATTTTATGCATGTGTACACACTTTATTAAATTTGCATTTTAAGATATACACAAGGTCAGCATTTCACAAAATTTCCCATTATTCCAAAAGCAGTTATCGTGAAATACAATGATTACATAAGTCAGTCAAGCAAAAAGAGCATCATCTATAGGATTTTCTTACCATATCATCTCTTCTATTTATCTTCAAATAGAAGCCTGAAATATGATATAATATAGAATAGGAAGAGATAATTTTAATTTATAACAATGATCACTTTTCAAATATTAAATTTTATATAAAAATAAAGGGGTTCTCTTAACCAAGCTAATCTGAAGATTAGCATCTCTACCTTTTATTTATCTCAAAACAATCCCTGCAGAAACTTAACTTCCTAGTCCTTTTAAACAATAAAGTTAACCATCTTGCTTCCTAGTTCTCATACCATTGGAACAATTTCATTTTCCTGCCCTAATTCTACCCCACCACTGAATTTGAAAAATAAATATCACATTCCAAAGGTTATTTCTTAAGAGTTCTAAATTAGAGCCACTAAATGGCCAAAAGTGTCCCTTTAAGGCAAAAAGACAGTAGAGTGAATGTGGATAAGTATCCTGTAAGATAAAACCATCGCTCAGTATTATATAGGAAGAAACATTTTAACATGGTTCTTTCACAAACAGAATAAATACACTGAATACCATAGAAATAATGTTTCTTTAAAATGGCATACTAGAGAGCAATCTTCATAATATACACATTTATGTTAGGTTTGAAGGATTATGGCCTTTGCACAGGTGAAAGCAATATGAGAAATAAAGCCATTAATGGTGGTTATTACTATTTAAAATAAACAACGCATCTGATGCTGTAACAGAACTACTTATTGCTAGCTAAGTGATGCTCTCTTATAATTCAAAGAGAATATGTTTCCCTTCAAGCTATTCAGTATTACTAGTCAGCGAGTACCTGCAAAGTGCAACATCTTCCTTCAAGATTCAAGGATCTTTGCCTTCAAAACACACAAGTGCAGTAGTTTTCGTTTCTTACATACATTCAAAAATGGAATACTATGATCCTAGCAGGCAAATTTGCATATTAAATACAGACTATCCACCCACAATATATGAACATTAAAAGAAATCTATCATGACAGACATTTTTACACAATTTTAAATAATAAATAACACAACAATAGACTACATTCAGGTTTTTAAAATAGCTCCATTCAGGATTTACCTTTTAAAAATTAACTTCTGGTATCTCAGACTATCATGTACAATGTTCACAGCTCAAACAGCTTCTTAAAAGCAGAGTTCACAATAACATTGATTTTTTTTCAGTTCCTACTCCACATAGATATTAAATTGCCTTGCTATAAGGCAGCATGAAAAAGAACTGGATTCTGATTCTGGTGGCAACACAATGACCAAAACACAGTCAGCAGCACCACTCATCACACAACAAAACAAAAGAATTTAATGTCACAAAAGTAATCAGAAAAAAGCAGCAATCAAAACAGTATGTGGCAGTCACATAAAGCCCCCTTTGCTAGGTACCTTATGATATACATCTTTACCCCAAGGCATCTCAGGCCTCATAATACCACCCAGGGCAAGCTGTCAAGCTTCATGTATGCTTTCTAGACAGTAGTTAGTGGGTAAATAACATTATTCATTCATTTGTAGGTGCTCCACACATCTGGTCAAGGCAGGAATTTCTTCTCCTTGATAACACCACCTAGAAATATTAATAATATTGTATATATTCCTTAGGGTAACAGATTTGGGGAGAAAAATATCAACTGTGGTAGCTAAGTCACAGGAACTTGTGTGGTGACTACTCCAGGCATCATGTAAGTTCATTTACACTCTCAGCACTAAAATCAATCCTCACGTCATACACTCCAACAACAAAGAAGCAATATGGGTAGTAATGAAAGCAACTATGTGTTTTTTCCGCTCTGTGAGAAATGGCAAGTGAGCAGTTCAAACAGGAAAAGGAAACCAAACAATGTGCTTTAAACTGATGCAGAAGAATGAAAAATATATATATAATGAAAAGCAACTCATCTATTGTGAAATAGATTTGAAACTATGTAGCCAACAGAGGACAAATAATTTGTCAAGCAAGAGAATTTCTGATCTACTCTAGGTGTCATATAACTGCTGGGGAAAGGAACCATTATCAAAAATGCATATCAGTAAAAAAAAATACATATCAGTAAAAAAAAAAAAAATACATATCAGTGCTTTCCTTAAACATATTTGAGATTTAGTCCCTAGATCCAAAATGTGATTAGCAAAAAGAGAGAGACACACACACACACACACACACACACACACAAGTAAGGTCACTATCCTCATAAAATTGAACTGTAGAGGAGAGATGCCAAAAAAAGAATGGTGTCAAAATGGTTTAAATATGTAATACTTTAATCCTCATTGTGGATCAAAGTTCTCTGTGTTCCTCTCACTGAATGATTTATGTAGGAAACAGCAGCTAAAACACTGAATCAGAAATGGGTAAATCACTTGGGTGAGAGATCATCCATCAAGATGAATGGAGGGCATGAATTGGAGCATGCTACTGGAGACTCTGCAATCGTGCTGCCTTTAGCCAGTGAGTCTGAGGATAAGACACTGCTGCTACTGCTACTACTACTGCCATCCAAAATATCTGAACTGAAGACAAAGCAAAAAGAATTATAAGCAGATGTATCTATCAGGGTAAAAGTAAACATAACATGCAAAAACATAGTTTTAAGAACTCACAAATTAGAACTGCATTTGTAAATAATAAAAAGCAAAAAAGCAATAGCAATGAACTATGTTATCATGTACTATATTCAAATACCTGTGAAAGTAAGACACTCGAGGTTCCCTATCATTTTAGTGCTCTCCAGGAGGCACCAGAATGTCAATAAGCCTTCCTCTTGACAAGTCACAGTTTTAGTGAGGTTGTTCCCTTATCTTCAGCTAACGAGAGTTCTACCTTATATTTATCTTCTTACCTTCCCATCAGTCTCACAGTAGAAGGAAATGGTTACTAATTGAAGTACCTACCCTGAACTGTGTGAAGTATTCTATCAAACAGTGCTTCATGGTCCTTCTACTACAGAACCAAATCTTTCAACTGCATTAGATTTTACCACTTCTCCACTCCCAAAAGGACTTTGATTCAAACACATTTTTTTTCTAATTTCCTCCATTATTTGCATTTCATATTCTTCTCATTTTATGAATTTCTTACACTGTCTCCTTTCTTCTTGCTTTCAAAACCCAAAGGTCTCCCTACCACCTCTAAAAGATTCCTTTCTTTGATCCCTTCTATTACTATCCAGTTAAGCTTCTAAAAGGAATGCTCTCCATAGCCCAGCTGGCATGGCTCAGTGATTGAGCACTGACCTTTGAACCAGGAGGTCATGGTTCAATTCCAGCTGGGGCATATACCCCGGCTGTGGGCTCGATCCCCAGTGTGGGGCGTGCACGAGGCAGCCGATCAATGATTCTCTCTCATCGTTGATGCTTCTCTCTCTCTCTCCCTTTCCCTTCCTCTCTGAGATCAATAAAAATATATTTTTTAAAAAATAAAAGGAATGCTCTATATCAGTGATGGCGAACCTATGACATGCGTGTCAGAGGTGACACGCAAACTCATTTTTTTGGTTGATTTTTCTTTGTTAAATGGCATTTAAATATATAAAATAAATATCAAAATATAAATCTTTGTTTTACTATGGTTGCAAAGGTAAAAAAATTTCTATATGTGACACGGCACCAGAGTTAAGTTAGGGTTTTTCAAAATGCTGACACACCAAGCTCAAAAGGTTCGCCATCACTGCTCTATATCCACAGACCTAATGCCCTCAAAGTCCTTTCACCTCTTTAATCCTGACAACTGGCTTCTGCTCCTACCCTTCCACTAAAACTCCTGATCTGGGGCATCAAGAGCCTCTACAACCCAGCACAGGGATACCTTATCCATCCAGCCCAAGCCCTCGTGGCTCCCAACAATCAGTCTGCCCTGCCTCATAAATCTGCCTTCATATTGCAGCATTCACAATTAAAAGCCTTCACCATTTGCCACCAGGCTGCCTTTCCAGCTCTGATTCCCATCAATCCAACATATAAGCTCTATGCTCTATTTGGCCCAAATTCACTCATTCATTTATTCTACTACTGAGTTCCTGCCAAGTGCAGGAATTATGCTAGATATTAGAAAACAATGGTGTATAAGACAGACATGGCTCCTGGCCTCATCAAAATTACAGAACAGTGCAGAATACAGACATTGAAATAATTATACTAATAACCATATTATAATCTATGATCAAAGCAATAAAGGAAAGATACAAGGGGCTCTGAGAGTATATAACATGGGAAACCTGATCTAATTTGAAGGAACAGGGAGGAAGGAGGGACAAGTCTCCCTAAAAGTGAAATTTGAGCTGTCATCTGAAAGATGAGTAGGCATGAATGAGGTAAGGTTTGGGGGGAAGCAAGGATAGTTCTAGAAGCCAAAAACAGGCTAGTGTGGCTGTAGTATAGACAGTAAGAAGAACACGATGAGAAACAAAGCTGGAGAGGTAGTCATGAAGTTTTAGGATTTACACAGAAATATTTTTTTATTTTCGAAAAAGAAACAAAGCAAAGAATTGGAGAAGGAATTGTGAATCGGAATATATGGGTTCTAATTTAAATCTGGTCACTAGCTCCTTTGCAAAAGCCCATCCTGATCTAATGTGTTCTAAGGGTAAATATTATGAGCCTTTAATATTATCATTCGTATGAATTTCTAAGTTAATATATTTCCAGTATAAAGTAATCTGTGGTACATTTGGAAGTTTCTGGGCCCTATACCACCCTCAATGAAATATAACTTCCCACCCACCCTGCTTCTCTATTCTACTATTTTTTCTTCAAAATGTCATTTCTTTCTATTAGCACTGGATTTTTTTAGGTGGAGACAGAATATAAACAGGCTTCAGAATAGTAAAAATTAAAATGGAAACGGTATATTCCACAGTACTCCTACTCTATGCTCACAGCTGTCAAATGCATCATTAATAATACCACTTTTAAGAAAGACGTTTGGATACTTTAACTGGCTCAGATATTTTTTCAACCAAAAGGCAAACAGGTCTAAAATATGAATTATTCAAACTACTGAAAGAAAGTTGCACAGATAATCTAAGACATTGGAAAATCAAAACACCTTTATATTTGCTCTGGAATATATGTGATATTTTCCTCCTGCAGGATTTGGCCTAGACTAATATTAAAATAAATTTATTTTCCTAAAGCACATATTGGCTGGGCAGCCGAAGGACATGCTCTGTGCTACCTGGCAGAAATAAATGGGCTTGGATTAAAATTTGGACACCAAGCAGATAATCTGAATGTAAATAAAGACTTTCTTATTCTAACCACCAGACTCATGGTGAGCACTGGGTTAAAAGATTCCATTTCTAACAAGACCTGCTTGTGGAAAACCAAGATGGCGGCATAGGTAAACACCGGAAATTGCTGCCTCGCACAACCACTTCAAAAATACAACTAAAAGACAAAACAGACATCATCCAGAACCACCGGAAGGCTGGCCGAGTGGAAATTCTACACTAGAAGGAAAGAGAAAAGCACACTGAGACACAGAGGAGGTGCGGTGTGGAAGTAAAGTGCAGAGGTACTGAGGCGCACACGGAAAGGGCTGGCAACTGAGGATGCGGCTGTCTTTTTCAATCAGGAAGGAATCTCAAGCTCCCGACTGCTCTGAACTCCAGTTCCGGGCGAGTCTCTGAGGACCCAGACTCATATGGGGAGAAACTGGACTGTCTGACATCAGGCAGAACTTGAGGGCGGCTTTCTCTCAGAGGCACCTGCAGCGATTAACGCGGAACAGTGAGACCCAGGTCCTCTTAGGGCAGGGCTGAGGATCAGACATAGCTGTTTGCTCCACCCTGTTGATTCCCTGAGACCCCGCCCCACCCAAGCTGTGAGCAGAGGCTTTTGCATATGAAAGGCCTGGCCCTTTGCAATATAAAATTACCTAACTAACTGCAGCTGGGTCAGAGAGACCCAGAACATCCAAAAAGAAGGCCCAAGGCCCCACAGAAGCTTCCATTGCTTCACAGTTGGGCCTCATCTAGGCACCTCCAAACTCCAAACAAAGAAGAGGAATCTGAAGATCTCTCCATAGCTCCTGCTGGGTAGCCTCAAGCAGAGGCTAAATTAGCACCTCCTTAGAGATCCAAGAGTCAGTGTACGAGTGGTCAGAGTGGGACCATCCAGATTACAACTCCTCAGATCCATAAGGGACACACTCAGGGGGCAGGCTCAGTGAACACCGAAGCCCCACTGAAGCAAGTCTTGCCCCATAAGAGTGTCTCCAGCACAGAAGTTATCCCACTGTAGACACAACTGATTCTCACAGCCAATTGGCCTGGAGGTCAATTCCTCCCAGTGATACCTACAACAATCAAGGCTTAACTACAACAAGACTGTGCACACAGCCCACAAAGGGGTGTACCAAGAGTGTCCACCTCAGGTAATTGGAGAGGCCGAGCCACTGGGCCCTATAGGACACCTAGCACACAAAGTCACTCTACCAACAAAGGGAAGCAGCCAAAATGTGGAGACAAAGAAACAGGTCACAAGTGACAGAAATGGAGGAAAGCAAACTACTGGATATAGAGTTCAAAACCATGGTTATAAGGTTTTTCAAGAATTTTCTAGAAACCGCTGATAAATTTAGTGAGACCCTTGAGGATATGAAAAAGGACCAACTAGAAATTAAGCATACACTGACTGAAATAAAAAATATACAGAGACCCAACAGCAGACTACAGGATCCCAAGAATCAAGTCAAAGATTTGAAATACAAAGAAGTGAAAAATGCCCAGCTGGAAAAACAAAAAGAAAAAAGAATCCAAAAATATGAAGATAGTGTAAGGAGCCTCTGGGACAACTTCAAGCGTAACAACATCCGAATTATAGTGGTGCCAGAAGAAGAGAGAGAGCAAGATATTGAAAACCTATTTGTAGAAATAATGACAGAAAACTTCCCCTACCTGGTGAAAGAAATAGACTTACAAGTCCAGGAAGCGCAGATAACCCCAAACAAAAGGAATCCAAAGAGGACCACACCAAGACACATCATAATTAGAATGCCAGGAGCAAAAGACAAAGAGAGAATCTTAAAAGCAGCAAGAGAAAAACAGTCAGTCACCTACAAGGGAGTACCCATATGACTGTCAGCTGATTTCTCAATAGAAACTATGCAGGCCAGAAGGGAGTGGCAAGAAATATTCAAAATGATGAATAGGATGAACCTACAACCAAGATTACTTTATCCAGCAAAGCTATCATTCAGAATTGAAGGTCAGATAAAGAGCTTCACAGATAAGAAAAAGCTAAAGGAGTTCATCACCACCAAACCAGCATTATATGAAATGCTGAAAGGTATCCTTTAAGAAGATAAATAATTTATGAACAGAATAAACTGGTGAATATAATAGAATCAGGGACATAGAAAGGGAGTGGACTGACAATTCTTAGGGGGGAAGGGGTGTGGGGGGTGCGAGAAGAGACTGGACAAAAATCATACACCTATGGATGAGGACAATGGCAGGGGTAAGGGCAGAAGGTGGGGTGGGAACTGGGTGGAGGGGAACTATGGGGGGGAAAAGAGGAACAACTGTAATAATCTGAACAATAAAGATTTAATTTAATAAAATCCTATCTAATAAAAGACAAAAAGGGTAATTGACTGTACCTTCAAAAAAAAATAAATAAAAATAAATAAATAAATAAAAAGACCTGCTTGCTTAGGTGAATCTTGTATTCATTCAAAAACATGGAAGATGTGGGTGATGAACACACAGTACAATATACAAATGATGAGTTACAGAACTGTACACTTGAAACCTATAAAATTATATTCACCAATGTCACTCCAACAAATTTAATTTAAAAAACACAAAACATGCAGAGAAATCTGTCACCTAACACTATTGATTACCTTAAGAGAAATAAACTAATGGTAAATTTACCAAGAAAAAGAGAAATCTGAACATTTCATATCTTTTCAAGATTTTCTTCTCTATTATTAAATATAAACATATGTAAAATTTTTATTATTAACAGAAAAACAGCATACTTTAATAGTTTCCAAAGCAATTCAGATTCAGAACTTAATAAACCATTAACTATATATTTTCACCAAGCTAAAATCTACTTTCTGTTCTAATTAATCTGGCACTACTACACATGGCCAGGAAGCACAGACTACAAGTCACAAATTACTCATTGTCAGTATATCTGCATAAAGCAAGATTTTTATTATATTTTAATCCATATATTAGTAAATAAAAGTGATTTTCACAGTATCTGCTATTAAACTTCTACCAGGGCTTCTAAAAGCAACAAAGTATGGTCCAATTTGAGTTTCTCTCTTCTTTCTTTCCTATCTTAAAGTCTGATGGAGCCAGACAATAGCAGGAAAGCAAAGGACCTACATAATTCAAACTGAACATAGGAGTACATGAATCAAAAGAGAACTAATTCATTCCTAGCCGGTTTGGCTCAGTGGACAGAGCGTGGGCCTGCAGACTGAACGGTCCGAGGTTCAACTCCAGTCAAGGGCATGCACCTCGGTTGCAGGCTCCCCCCTGGCTTGGGCCCTTGTCGGTGTTCATGAAGGAGGCAACCAATCGATGTGTTTCTCTCATACTGATATTTCTCTCTGTCTTTCCCTCTCTCTTCCACTCTCTCTAAAAATCAATGAAAAAATATCCTTGAATGAGGATGAGAGAAAGAGAGAGAACTAATTCATTCCAACCACTGAACATAATGTTGAGGCACTATCTGAACCACACAACCAAATATACTTATGACTGTTAAAGTAATTCCTTCCGTCTAAAAAAACTAAGGGTGAAATTGTAAGAGAGTCATTAAAACATTCGAACAACAAAACTAGGATGTCTGTTGTGACACATACTCTCACCCCATCTGGTTGAGTCACTTTGCCTTATCCAGTCAATAAACTGGGTTCAATCAGACTGATGAATAGACAGGTAAGTGCACTAAAAATTAGCCACAGCCCTATGAAGCTCAGCAGATGTTGAAATAAGGTAAGATAACAGGGCATCCTTACTCCTTGATGTGGGTTAAACTGGTCCATAGGGCATTTTCTCTAGTCTCCACTATTTTACCTTAGTAAGGCCCAAGATTATCTTCCCACATAAGCTCTAAATTCTTAAGATCATACATTTAAATATGATAATTTTCACAGTCACTTTGGGAACAAGAGTTTAAAAGTATCGGCACAGTATCTATACAGTATCTCACATAAACATGTTCAAAGTATATGTACATATTTCTATTAATAAATAAATCATGATTAAACTTTATTCTTGGGTTCTAACTGATTTGGCTCAGTGGATAAAGCGTCAGCCCATGGACTGAAGGGTCCTGGGTTTGATTCTAGTCAAGGGCACGTATCTTGGTTGCAGGCTCCATCCTGACCCTTGTGGGGGCATGTGCAGCAGGCAACCAATCAATGCCTCTCTCACATCGATGTTTCTCTCTCTCTCTCTCTCTCTCTCTCTCTCTCTCTCTCTCTCTCTCCCTCTCTCCCCCTCTCTTCCACCCTCTTTAAAAAATCAATGGAGCCCTAGCCGGTTTGGCTTAGTGGATAGAGCATCGGCCTGTAGACTGAATGGTTTCAGGTTTGATTCCAGTCAAGGGCACATGCTCAGATTTTGGGTTTGATCCCCAGTAAGGGGCATGCAAGAAGCAGCCAATCAATGATTCTCTCTCATCAGTGATGTATCTATCTCACTCCCTCTCCATTCTTCTCTGAAATCAATAAAAATATATTTTACAAAAATCAATGGAAAAAATGCCCTCAGGTGAGGATTAACAAAAAATAAAAATAAAGTATATAAAATAAATAAATAAACCTTACTCTTGGTATGTCACACATTCACTATAAAATTTTCTTGTCATGATACATATAACATTAAAATAATGCTAAAATAATTAAGATTAACCTAAAGAAATTAAAATCATAAGGGTTAAATTAGCAGTCACATTAAAATTGAAACTTCATTGAAGACTTTTTCCTTTTCTGTAGGAGAAATAGACTACCACTTAATCTTGACAAGCAGCCTTAAAAATTCCTTTATTTTCTTTTTTTAATATATATTTGTATTGATTTCAGAGAGGAAGGAAGAGAGAGACAGAAATATCACTGATGAGAGAGAATCATTGATCAGCTGCCACCTTCATGCCCCACACTGGGGAATCGAGCCTGCAACGTGGGCATGTGCCCTGATCTGAAATCAAACTGACCTCCTGGTTCATTGGTCGACACTCAACCACTGAGCCGTGCCGGCCAGGCAAATTCCTTAATTTTCATGCTACGGACTTATTCTCCCAAAAATGAGGAGCAGAACATGAGTTCCCACCATGCAAAAAAAAAAAAAAAATCAAAGCACCATGCAAAGAAAGGTGTACTTAAAACTCTTGATGTTCATGAAGACTAAATGCAGAATGGCATAATTCCTGTCTTGTGGTGACAATGTTCCCCAGATTTTATTATCAGAAATTTCAAAATTTTCAGTTAGTAAAAAATATGATATAAAGAATAGGCTTAGTATTTCTTTGGGTGGCAGTTGGAACACTGGACACTAATTCCAAATGGACACATACTCAAACTTTACATTTAATTTCTATTTCAAAGATGTCATATTTTAAAGGTTATTATCTAGTATATAAACTTTAATTTAAAGTGTTAAAGCCCATCTTTTATTTGTAGGGTAGGTCAAGGAATTAACTATAACAATTTAAACGATCATTTACTGATGATCTGATAATTTTTTATTCCCTAAATGGTATAAAAATTGTTTCATTGGTTTCATTATCAAGTAGATTGCTATCTATGGCAATAAAAACCAGAACACAACTACTTCCGGTCTTTCTCCCCATTTCTAGAAGTATGTCTATCTGATCAATGAAAATACATTAAAGAGAGAAAGAAGTTTCTGCAAAGGCAGGATCCAATTTTTACATATCAGGAATAACTCATATTCAAAATATCTTAGCTATAGACATAAATGTCAACAATATTATTATATAAGGTGTCCCAAAAAACTTAGTGAAATATTAAATTTTAATATCCTTGGAAGTCCAAATGCTATAAACTTACTAAAAATGTCATTTAAATTTATAAATTTGCTTAAATATATTTGAAACTTAGTTTTGTGAATTTTGAGTAATAAATTTCTTTTTAACATATCATTTGAGCCATATGTTGGCTTCACAGAATTATATGAGTGGCCGTGAATAAAGAAAATCTCTCCATTGTGAGGGAACACTTTTTGTGTTTATGGATCAAAAGTGCCCTTTATCATCAATGTTCCCAGGACTTTCATTGCCAGTCACAGGCCCTCAGAGAATGGAAGTAGGGGCAACAGAAATAGAAACCTCACAACAGCCACCATCATTTAAAGCTTAGGTTGCTGCTTGGAGGAATAAATGGCTGAACAAGGGAAGAGAACTTTTGGTATATACCACACCTTCTCTTTCCTTTCTTATTTATTTGTATGAACCTGTTTTATAGCATCTTGCACAATCAGTCTATGACAATATTTTTTATAAATCACCTCACCCTGTCCGTATGTTTTTAGCTTGGCAAAAACCTTTCCTATCTTTTACCAAACTTGGTTACTTGATTAGTAACTGAGTAAGCAAATCTATTTATAATGCCATGTGCCTATATTAAAACATACTTTACCATAAGTGATATGTAGTTTCTACTAATTATAGAGTTTCATCTACTAGTTATCTTGACAAGCTTTAGAGGTTTTCTCTTTTTGATCGTCTACATACCTGGAAAGGCACTCTGTACCAAAATTAGCACACTGAACTACCAAGGACAGACAGAGATGAGAGAGAAGAAAAGCTGTGGGGCTGAAAATAGCTGGAACAATCTAAAAGGCATTTGTTCCAAGGTTAGAACAGTGCTGATCAACGAGTCTAATAAACTAGAAAGATCTAACTTCCTGGTCAACTAGAAATACAAGCTATCTTCCACAAAACATGGAATAAGTGATCTGGAAAGAAGGAATCATTAATACTTATACCTTATAAGTGGCTTACACAATTCTTCCATTTAGAGGATACAAGCCTTTTAAAGTGAATGCCCTTGTGGACTCTTAAAAAAAGATCCTGCCCTAGCCAGTTTGGTTCAGTGGATAGAGCGTCGGCCTGGGGACTGAGGGGTCCCAGGTTCGATTCTGGCCAAGGGCATATGCCCAGGTTGCGGGCTCGATCCCCAGTAGGGGGTGTCCAGGAGGTAGCCAATAAATGATTCTCTCTCATCATTGATGTTTCTATCTCTCTCCCTTCCTCTCTGAAATCAATAAAGATATATTTTTTAAAAAGGATATAATACAAAATGCAGGCAGACCAGCTACAATCAGTTTACTGTTACCAAGCAATCCAGAAACTCTCACACCAACCAGCTATTGACACTCTCCCACACCATTAGCATCTACTGAGAGAAGCTAACTTAACAGGAGCTAGGAATGAAGGGGGAGGTGCCAAAAGATACACACTTCCAAAAAGGTACTCATGACTTTCAAATGATCTGTTTTTCCACATTATCTACACCTCTGAGAGATTTCCCCTCTATGGAGCATGGATAAAAAGCTGAATTATGCCCTAGATGGTTTGGCTCAGTGGACAGAGTGTTGGCCTGCGGACTGAAGGGTCCCAAGTTCTATTCCAGTCAAGGGCACATGCCTGGGTTGCAGGCTCGATCTCTGGTAGGTAGGGGATGTGCAGGAGGCAGCCGATCAATGATTCTTATCATTGATGTTTCTATCTCTCTCTCCCTCTCCCTTCTTCTCAAAAATCAATACAAATATATTTTTTTAAAAGCTGAATATATTTTAAATAATCCCAATATATTTTTGATGTGACTCTTTAAATATACCATACCCTAATATCCTTTTGATTTTATTTCATTTTTTACCATGAACTGAGATCAGACAAGTGTGCATTTTCCGGAGGCAGCATATTGGTAGTGCCTTGGAAGAGCCTCTTAGGCTGGCTTTCAGACTCCATTTCACCTAAAACAACAAAAGAGAATAGTACTGTAAAGCAATTTTACAGGCTTAGTGCTAAAATAGGATGATCTCTGATTAACCAAAGCTGAGCATACTTCTTGAAGATGTTACTTGAAAGATATTTTCCATGTGTTTAACTTAGATGAAATATACTTCCACATAACCTCAACCAAAAAGGCCACAGCCCTAAAGAAAACCTTCCCATTTATTATATGTATCATGCTACTAATATAGTCATGTTCTTTAATAGAAGAGTGGAACACTAATTGCATCAGGCAAAATGAATCAAGGCTAACCACAGCAGAAATAAAGTATCTCCAAATAGCTGAAACTCACAGCAAATAATAATTTATGCTAGATGATTAGTAAGGATTTGATATGTTTTAATATCAGAACATTTCCTGATTTGAATTCAAATGGGTTAAAAAGTATTCAGTCTGCCCCTGGCCAGTGTGGCTCACTTGGTGGCAGGTTTGATTCCTGGTCAGAGCACATGCCTGGATTGTGGGTTCAGTCCCTGGTCAGGATTCCTGAGAGGTGGCCGATTGATGTTTCTCTCTCAGATCGATATTTCTCTCTCTCCCTTCATCTCTGTGAAATATCAATTTTAAAAAGTATTAATCTGATAAAGAGTGTATAAATCAAAGGTTGCTTTAGCCTACTTAGTGAAAATGAAGGTAAAAATACAGTCACAGGCTGCATAATGTTTTGGTCAATGATGGCCTGCATATAAGATGGTGGTCCCATAAGATTGTAATGGAGCTGAAATATTCCTATCACCTTGTGATAGCCATCATAAGGTCATAGCACAACACATTCCTCACGTGTTTGTGGTGATGTTGGTATAAACAAACCTACTGCACTGCCAGTCATAAAAGTACAGCACATAAAATTGTGTACTGTACATAATACTTGATAATGATAATAAATAACTATGTTACTGGTTTATGTATTTACTATACAATACTTGTTATTATTTTAGAGTGTATTCTTTGTATTTATTTAAAAAAAGTTTGCTGGCACACTCTCCCTCCCAAAACCACGCCCATGCCATTCCCTTTCCTCTCTTTTTCCCCTTTGGCATGCATCTCCTAGACTCTAAGGAACCCCACAAGACTTGCAACCAGGCGAGCAATGGACAGCAGCAGCTTGTCCCAGGCTAACCCCCAGAACCTATCTCCAAGGCCCCCTTTTCTGACTTTCTAGAGAGCCAAATCAGCCCTGCTTAGGCTCTCCTGTTACTTCTTCGATCCTAAGCCCTTCCTTGTATCAGTGTTCCAGCTTTAATAAACATACTCTCAATAATTTTTTTAAAGTTTGCTATAAAACAGTATGTCATGTCACGCTGGTAAACATCTCACGTTTGCCCTGTGTCTTGATTGCATAATTTTCTCTTGTGCTTGATTTGATCTCATGCTGTTTTGTAGAGTAGCATGCAGTATAGACTTGTACAGTGGGAGCGATAGGCTGTACCATATGGCCTAGATGTGTAGTAGGTTATACCATATAGGTTTATGTAAGTGCACTCTATAATGTTCATACAATGATTAAATCAACTGACAAATTCTCAAAACATATCTCCACTGTTAAAGGATGCAGTACTGCATAACTTTGAAAGCACATCTGTAAGTGAAAGCAATTATTAACCAATTCTCAAAATTGGTATTATACTGGCTATCTCAATCCTACAGATTTTCTCAGAACTGGTATTAGAAAAACTTTGCGTCAAAGGAACAGTGCTTAACATTTGCCACCAGGAGTACAAACACTAAACCCTAAATTAGACAGAAAAAGCCCTTTTCCAAGTAAGTTATGAAATAAAACATGCAAATACCTTGGTTTTGAAGTTCTTTATCTGGAAATGGAAGCTCCATTTGAGCTTTAAATGGAATATTAAAGAAACTTTAAGTCATGGGCCTATCTATACTCCAGTAGGAAAATTAATAACTGTGAACTTAAACCTTTACAAGATTCTTATGAGGAAAAAAAGATCAAGCAAAAACAAATACAACATTCAATTTTTTCCCATTTATCACTTAATTTATATTATTTTTCCTCTGGAGCTATTCTGACTATTACTAAAATTGAAGGAAGGTTGTATTTTTATTTATTTTTCCACCCTTTAATATGCAGTTTTTAAAAGCTGCCTTCTGGCTTTCAACACCTCATTAGCAAAACACATTTTAGCAAAGAATTCCTCCATCTGCTGGTATATGTTGGAATAGCTTTGAAATTAACCAATTCCACCAATTTCCTGCAACAAATTTAAAATTAATGACAACAACAACAATAATAGCTTTACTTTCTGTGTGTTAATTTCATAAAATAGCTCTTGAGAAGTTTCTTAGGATTATAAATAATTCCTTAAAGAATTAAGAAAAAACTATTGGTTTACAAAACAAAATTTATTCACTAATACAAATATTGTCAGTGTATCAGGATCTATTTTCCAGCACATACCATCTTTAATTTTAAGTTGTCTGAAATACAGAACTTTTTGAATCTGTGTATGATGCTATCACTGGAAATTCTTCACTGAAACCGGCAAGTATCCGTTTACCTACCATGAGGAGAGTTGATTTGTTTACTGGCCCTGAAGCTGATCTGCACAAAGAAACCACTTACTGAATTGCTTTTTAAAATTATTGCTAAAACTCTTGTTTAAAATGACATCCAACACTTGCAATCATGTGGTCATATCCCCAGGAATAATGACTAAAACTGTGTTAAATTTCTTAGCCTTTTTTTTTAATAGACTCCATCAGGTGCCCATAAGCATCTAAAACTAGCATTGAGTAAGATCATTTTAGTTTAGTGCTTTGTGATTCAAAATAAGGTAATTAAGAGAGCACCCCAATTATAGCAAAAATCCTATAGACTTGAATATGAGGCAATTCTCTCTGCCAAGGTGTAATTTAGTGGTGGCTTATATTTGAGAATACAGCTTGTTTATAGACCTATTTACTATGACATAAGCATATATTTCTGCAACATATCAATTTGCATCTCTTTTCTATTCAGATCACCAAGAGGCAAAATTTTGGAATATATATTGATAATATGAATATATGAATAAGACTCAGTTATGAACTATAAAAAAGATGGGCAGTATCAAGTAACTAATTTACAAAATTTAGAATTAGTAAAGCATACATGGGGAAGAATAATGCATATTTCTTTAGGAAAAAGGAGTCCTGTCTTGAAACTAATTTTAGGCAGAAATTCTAATCTGTAGTTCAAGTTCAACTAGGTTTAATATCAGAAATGTGATGCTTACCTTTTCTTTTAAGAGGACCAAGAGCACTGGGTCGAATGCATTTGACTGGGCTCTGACTCCTCCTGCTTCAAAGAACAAACACGATGATGTGAAGTACTTCTAAGATGCAAGAACAATTACAACCCACCAAATAAGTCAATAAAATTAGCATTCATATAGGAAGAAGTATAACATGCCTGTGTTCTAGGTTGAGTAAATGAAATGCTAATATATGATCTGACCTGGCATATGACAATCTGGAATAACATGGTGTTTTAAGCTATATTTTAATCGTTCTATAACACCAAATACCCACAGCAGTTTCTTTAAAAATATAATAAACCTTATTTAAAAAGTTATTTGTGTCCAGCCAGCATGGCTCAGGAGGTCAGTTTGATTCCAGGTCAGGGCATATGATCGGGATGTGGGCTCGACCCCAGTGTGGGGTATGCAGGAAGCAGCTAACCAGTGATTCTCATCATTGATGTTTCTCTCTCCCTCTTCCTTCCTCTCTGAAATAAATCAAAATATACATTTTAAAAAAGTTATTTGGGCCCTGGTCAGGTGGCTCAGTTAGTTGGAGGGTCAGTTTGATTCCAGGTCAGGGCATATGCCTGGGATGCGGGCTCGATCCCGTGTGGGGCATGCAGAAGGCAGCTGATCAATGATTCTCATCACTGATGTTTTTCTCTCTCCCTCTCCCTTCCTCTCTCTGAAATCAATAAAAATATTTTTAAAAATATACCCGCTGGTGAGAATTTTTTTAAAAGTTGCCTCATTGGTGTGCTCAATGGTTAGAGCATAGGCTCATGCCCCAAAGGGTTGCAGGTTCGATTCCAGGTCAAGGGCACATACCTGGGTTGCAGGTTAAACCCCATGCTCCGGTTGGGTATATGTGGGAGGCAACCAATTGATGTGTCTTTTTCTTTTTAAAAATATATGTTTATTGATTTCAGAGAAGAAGGGAGAGGGAGAGAGACAGAAACATCAAGGATGAGAGAGAATCATTGATAGGCTGCCTGCTGTATGCCCCCTACTGGGGATTGAGGCCACAACCTGGGCATGTGCCCTGACTGGGAATTGAATCAAGACCTCCTGGTTCATAGGTAAATCAACCACTTAGCCACACTAACCAGGCTGATACGTCTTTTTCAAATCTCTCTCTCTCTCTCCCCCTCCCCGATCCCTACCTCTATCTCTATCTCTGTCTCTATCTCTATCTCTGTCTCTATTTCTATCTCTCTATCTCTCTCACAACCTTGCCTCTCCCTTCCATTCTCTCTAAGAATCAATAGAAAAAATATCCTTGGGTGAGGATTAACACACACACACACACACACAAAATGTTATTTGGATTTGACTGGTCTATAATCTTAAACTTTTTCCTTATAAAAGACATGTCATCAAGGGCACACATGTATGTCATCTGAATATAAATTGGCATTGTCTCAAAATTGCATGTGGTAAAATGTTAATGGTAGAATATAGGTAATAGGTACATGGATGTTCACTGCGCAATTCTTTCAATTTTGCTTTCTGTTCGAAAATTTCCATAATAAAATGTCAGGAGGGAGGAAATTCTTCAGAGAAACAATTTCAATAAGTAGCATTTCACTCACATATAAAAAGCAGGTTTACCTACCTGGAAAAGTGTCTCGGACTAGGAGTGGGACTTGGTGGTAGCCCACTGCTGCTCGACATTTGTAAGGAAGGTGAAAAACATTGCTAGAAAAACATAGTTAATATTAAAATAGTTAGTTCTAATGCTCCAGTTTTCAAAAGATTCTTCTCAAAATGATAGAAACAATATCCTTAGAATTATTTAGTTATCTATGTATCTCTCTCATATATGAATGAGAATATATATAAATATATAATAATTTTTTCCCAAATTATTATCACAGATTTTGATTTTTCTTCCAGCCATTGGATTCTCTAAAAGTGAAGCAATTTCTTAAAAAATATATTTTTATTGATTTCAGAGAGGAAGGGAGAGGGAGAGAGAGATAGAAACATCAATAATGAGAGAGAATTATTGATCAGCTGCCTCCTGCATGCTCCCTACTGGGGCTTGAGCCCAAAACCCAGGCATGTGCCCTTGACCAGAATCGAACCTGGGACCCTTCAGTCCGCAGGCCAATGCTCTATCCACTGAGCCAAACCGGGGAGGGCTAAAAGTGAAGCAATTTGATATCTCTCTATCTCTGTCACATGTCTCTGTGCCTCCCTCTGTTTCTGTTTCCTCCCCCTTATATCTCTGTTCCTCTTGTCTCTATCTTCCTGTCTTTATATATGCCTCTCTCCCCCAGGGCTCTATCTTGTCCTCTGTGTCCCTGTCTCCCCTTTTCTCTCTCATTATCTCTTCTGCTGTGTTTCCATCCCATCTCTGTCTCTCTCCAAGTCTCCATCTCCCTCTCTGTGTCTCTAGCTCTTGGCCCTCATGTCTCCTCACTGTTCTCCCTGCACATCTGCCCCTACCAGACTGCTCAGGCTCCAGGGCCTAGATGGAAAGACTTGACACCACAGTGCCTGCAAGCACAGGATCATGGCTGCTTCTGGGACTTCTCATCACTCCCGGACCCTGGGCCTGACTGCCCGGCAGCCATCAGTTATCTGCCCAGCCTGCTGGGGATTCCCACTCATCCCTATGGGGCTCTAAGCAACCAGGTATTGGAACAAACTCCTCTCTGGTGCAGACACTGTGTTACCACTGAGTGAGGATTTCCTGCCACTGAAGGCTTGGTGGGGCCATCCCCTGCTTTCCTAAGGAACTTGGGCAAGGAGAAACTGAGGCACCTCTGTCTGGTCGCTTCTACTTTCTCCCCAAGGGGGTGTCATTCTTGACATCTGACTGAAAGCCCTCTTGCTGCAGCTTCATCTGCCCTCCGTCTCTGTCACTCAGCTTCTTCCTAGAGCAAAGACTCCAGTTGGACAGAAATTGTTGGGCACACTGCTCCCTAGGGAAGGCACTAAGGAAGTGACCCCTGGGGGATGGTAACTGACCACAGCCATATCCGGGGTGAGGGAGAGGAGGTTGAGGTTCAGGGGAGCCAGGAGAGGTTGGGGGCTGCCACCACCTGGGTCCTGGCAGCAGAAGGAAATAAAAAGTGCGGTGGTGTGTGTGTGTGTGTGTGTGTGTGTGCGTGTGCGTGTGTGTGTGTTTTAGAGAGTAAACAGCTCAGTGTGTGAAAGTGTGAAAGAGAGTTAATATCTTGTCCATGAGCCTACCTTTCCAAGTCCTCTGGTGGGTGATGGTGCTGGAGAAACTGGAGTGAAGTCAATCCTTTTAGGAGAATATAATTTCTCTGGCTTGTCAAAATCACTATCACTCTGTAAATATAAAGTGTTATTTCCTTATAATACACAATTCAGCACATCACAGCTCTTCTTTACTACTTAAACATGGCTATATTTTTAGAGTACAAATATACAGGCTCTAAAAAGTTGCAATATAACATTCTGGTAGAAAAGCAGAGATCTAAAATGAATATGAGTATATGAAAAAATTAATAAAGCCAATGAACAATACAAAGGTTTCTATAAATTAAAAACACACAAGCAAATGTGAAAACTTTACCAGGCTCAAGCTCTCATCCCATGACTGGCTTATCTGCATTGCCGCTTGCACTTCCCTAAAACAAACAAAAATGAAAGGCCATCAGTGCTCAAAAACAAGCCGTGCACAAGGCTGTGTCCTATTCTTGTGAAGCACTAACCTTTCATGGGCAGTTTCTCTGTTCATGATATCCGTGCCTTCCTCCTGCAAAGTCAAACATGTGCTGAAAACATAATATTTACCCACACAGTTCTTTATTTCAAAGAAAAGAAAAAAGACTTTTCTATCTTATTTGACAGTACAGCAGAAATAACATTCTAAGACTGTCACTCAAACCACATCTGTATTTTATCTGAACCCGCAGGAGATTTTTAATCTGTCTACAACAAAACAGTCGCGGCCTACTGCATTTTTGATATCTAAATCTTCAAAATGAAAATAAAATCAAACTGTACAATTCATAAAATTGTAGATCTGCACTAGAAAGTAAAATTTACCTTTTTGATTTGATGCAGTCTGCTACTAGAAATCCCATTAGATGAGGACGACAGCAACTGGAAAGAAAAGTAAACATTTACTATTTCCTGAATCACAAAGCAGCAATCTACTGTCAGTACCAGTGTATGACCTCTTCCTAGATAATTTTTCATATTCTTCTTAGAAATCTAGCTCTTTAAATTACTGAACATTAATGCACTAGAGGCAGTACATTCAGTCTTTAGAAAGTACACCAGGTGTCCAACCTCAAGGCACCATCTGTCGCTAGACAGGCACTGACTTCAACGCTTTTCCCAAATGAATGCAGAGCTGTGTACATTTATATACACAAAAAAGACTTCAGGCCTTGGAAATATCCATTACCCCACTAATCTAAAATAAAGAACTATATAAGAAGGGAAAGAAAAAACTGATTTTATTCATTTTTATTAACACTTTGCCAATGGACAAAGACAGACTAAGAAGCCTACTATAATATTGTGACTATGATTTAAGTTTATCAAAAACACTTAAAAACTGCAAGATTTTATTTTCATGACCTAAATCAATTCTAAAATTTGATCACTAATGCTATCACCACAAACCTTAGTAGATAAGAAAAATCAATGTGGAAGGCAAAGTATATTTTTAAAATAACTGCTGCTTTCCCTTGGATCACCATTTTTTAATAACACAAAGATAAAATTATTTGTGGGGGGGTAAATTATGCTCCTTCAAAATAATCACAATCTGATTACAAAATGTAAGATAAAATTTATATAAACAAACCTTAGGGTTCTAGTAGCCATAATATAAATAACTACTATTTATCCCCTAGTGAAATGAAAATGAAATTATAATACTATAAAAGTAAATAAGACAATTATCCCGTTACAAGGAGCCCTATCCTATTAAAACTTTTTTTGAATATTAATGTAGTGAGGATTATAAAATGATGATAAACTGCTTTAAGCAAAAGGTAATTCAGGTAAATTTTTGTATGCCCAGCCAGCATTGCTCAGTGGTTGAGCATCAACCTATGAACCAGAAGGTCACGGTTTGATTCCCAGTCAGGGCACATGCCTGGGTTCTGGGCTCAATCCCCAGTGTGGGGCATGCTGGAGGGAGACTATCAATAATTCTCTTTCATCACTGATGTTTATCTCTCTCTCTCCCTCTTCCTTCCTCTCTGAAGTCAATTAAAATAAATAAATAAATAAATAAATAAATAAATAAATAAAGTTATCCACTAAAATATGATTTTACCTCAAAATATATCTCATTACCCACCCTTTTCTTTAACTTTTTCCTCTTCTAGGCTTTGTACACAAAATAACTTTACCAGTAAAATTATTTTAAAAAGTATTTTTGCCATTATGAAAGCAATAAATGTTTACTGGTGAATTCTTAATAAGGTCATTTGAAAAACACTAAGCTACTAGGCAAGTAAATAAGACAAGAAAGACTCTAACAGGAGAGCATGAATATGTCCATCAGACAACAAAAGAAACCCTAAAGGCAGTGAAATAATCAGGACAGCCAGAATGAGGGTTGCCAAACCTGATTGTGGAGAAAGTCAGAAATATCATGTACAAGTTGTACATTATATGATGTACAACTTGTAAATTTAACACAGAACTGAGAAGTAGACCTGAAAGAGGGGCAGAGGAGCAAAGCCATGTCTAGTCCCAGAAATAAGAGTGAAGTATAAAATGAGAAAAAAGCCAAGAACTTCAAGGAGGTCCTGGTTAATGATGTTAAGTCAAGCAAAGAGCTCAAGTGGGATAAGAGGCCCCTGACTTTGGCAATCAAGTGGGCGTTGGTGACTTTTGCAAGAACAGACATTTCATGGAGTTGTGGTAGGAATGATGAGATTACAAACTGGCCCAATAGTTAACAAGAAATTAGGAGACAAGGTATTAGAGGCAGTGAAGTGTAGATTAAGCTTTGAAAAAGCTCCCAGAGGAGAAGAAAACAAAAGGGGAAGGAGAAAATAGATAACAGTTTGTTTTTCAGATATTAGAGGTGTGAGTCAGGAGAAGATGGAACAAAAGGGCCAGTGATGAAGAGACTGAAGACACAAGACAGAGAGATGACAGACCAAGCAAAGCGACAGGAGAGTCATAAAATACACGAACCATTAGGAGAAAACACTGCATGTGAAGGTAAAGAGGTTTTAAGGAGAAGAAGGCTGACATGAATACAAGATAGGTGTCTGCCTTCTCTGCGAAGTGAAAAGCATCATCTGCTTAAATTGAAAAGTGGTGAGATAGGAAGCTTGTAGTTCTTAAAAAAAAAAAAAAGATTTAGAATATTGCTTTGGAAAAAGAGCACCTTGAACCCAACATGCCCAGAGAGAATTTATCTTCTGTTCCTTCAAACGACCAATTCCGCTCATTTTCCCTACTTGTAATAAAGGCAACACTTTCCCCTTGGTCATCGAGAAATAAAACTGCAGTGACTTTTGAGTCCTCCTTCTCTCTACCTTTATATCTAATCAGTTGTCAGATCATGCATATCCATCCCGGCTGGTGTGGCTCCATGGGTGAGCATCGACCCATGAACCAGGGAGGCCACTGTTTGATTCCCAGTCAGGGCACATGCCCAGGTTTTGGGCTCTATCTCCAGTGTAGGGTGTGTAGGAGGCAGCCAGTCAGTGATTCCCTCTCATCACTGATGTTTCTATCTCTCTCTCCTCTCCCTTCCTCTCTCTGAAATCAATGACATATAAAAATTTTTAAATTATGAAGATTCTACTTCTGCCTGTCTTCTTCACCAGTCCCCTTCTTACCATTTCATTCATCAACACCTTACTTTTTGCAGGTACATAGATAAGTGTATTAAGATTTATAGAGTACATTGTGATATAATGTATATGGTGTGATTAATATTATGATAGGAGTACTCAAAGGATGCTGTGGAAGACTTCCCACACCAGATAGCTAGAAGGGAGAAGGGGATGGGATGGAGGGTAGTGTAAGGATCAACAAAAAGCAGTGAAACAACAAAACCCCTTCAGCAAACTAGGTATTTTAGTGCAGCCAGAGCCTAGGGTGGGTATTTGTCAGAGAACAGTGAGAACTGAGCCTAGATAGAGCTGATAAGAATCTTCATATCTTAGAAAAGAGAAAAGTGAAATGTAGAGAGGCAAATTCATTTTCCCTTCTTTGCTATGCTATTGCTGCAGGAACATTTTTCATATATACAGCAAAAATACGTACTTATATTTTCCAGTATCCTCGGGGAAGGTGGTGAGGAGAATCAAACCTCCAGATAGCTAACATTTTCCCCTTTAAGTATTTTTAGTCACTTCAGCTGGAAATCTTTCCTAAAAGTGTGATATTTTCCCCCTTGTTAAACAGATTATACCATGCAGAATGGCACAGGAAGATCTCTATTCTAATCCCAGCTCTGCCACTTATTAATTGTGTGATTCTGAGCAAGTCACTTATATCGGCTGAGTCTTAGCTGCTGCCTCTTTTAATTGGGAAAAACATTTTCTACCCTGCCTACTTCACTGGGGTTGCTATGAGATTAAATGTGTGAAAGTACTTTGTAACATGTAAAATGTCATACAAAGTAGGTATTACTATAATTTAAGAAAAGGTGGAAGACCCAGGTATCCTTAAGAACATATTATTTTACGGTTCTATGCCATTAACACTTCAGGATCCATTACCAGGTTCTTAGCTCTTATACTCAGCCATATACTTTTTTTTTTTTTAAAGAAAACCTCTGTCTGCTTTTTAGTTTTCCCCTCTCTTCTTTTGCTAGCAGCTGTCAGTATACCTTTAACACAAATGTACCTCTTCTGATTTGCTGCTTCTCACACACTACTGGGTTGGAAGCTTATTATAATTGTGCATAAATTTTAGATGATTCAGAGGTCAGAGAGGCTCTCCTATAAATAAACTGATGAACATTTGTGCACAGACTATGGAAATCTAGTTCAGCCGTTTAGAGGTCTGTTTGCTTACATCTCAGATGTCTTCCAGAGCACTGCAGCTACAGCATAAGTGGGCTCCACATGTGAAGTGCTGCTATATAAAAACCTCATCATAATTTTTCCCAACACAACCAACTAATAAGGTGATCCCCAACAGCTCTGCCAATATAGAACAGTCACGATCAGCAACTCTACTGAGAATACAAATACACGCATTTTAAAGGAGTCTTTCTTTGGATAAACAGCATTCACCAACAAAAATAAACACTCTGCCACCATTTTTGTGATTTTTGCATCTTACGACAAATTAAGACCACAGCTCTCAGTTATAATTAGAAGTTAATCCTGACTTACCTCACAATCATGATGCAAGTAGTGACACAAAACAAAGAGCAATGCTTAAAAATACAAAGTTCCACAACCAAGAAATATTTCTAACCAGGTCTTCTCTTGTGCACTGAAAGCTGAAATTGTCCACAGCATTAAGCAGCAAACAAGATGGGTAAGAAAATTTTTCTTTTGTAAATAATTGTGCATAGCACATAATTTAAAGAAAGAACTACATTTGAAAGTGTTTCCCGCAACCAAAACCACTAAGGATACTTACTTCTATACTCACCAGCCTGTGACTGCTCATAATCGTTGTACTATTCCACCGAGTTCTAAATGCGTAAGGCTGAAAACCCTGTGAAAGGTCACTAAAAAATAAAAATAAAATTATTAATGTCTTCTTATTTAAGATAGCCTTCAACTATATCTGATGCCAATTCTGTAATTAACAATGAAATCTTCAGTGGCTCCTCATATCACACAATGAATAAACTCCTCACCGTCCTCTTCAGAGCTTCCTGAGTGGTGTGCTGGTGATTACAGGTTGGCGGAGATACTGATCTCCTAGGGGTGTTGGGGGGCAGTTAGGAGAGGTATGGGGCGGAGCTCCAGACTGGTTGCCTCCAGCTGCTTCTGCTCAGAACTCACCCCCCCTCAAACCGGTTACCACCAGATTCAAACTAGCAGCCTCATCTGTTTACCATAGAGTACATACAATCAGTACTGCTTTCTCTGTGTGCCATGACATGACAAGAACTGGGGAGCTGTGTTCTACCATGTGAGCCCAATCAGCAACTCCCGTTATTGCCCTAAACACATGTTCTACTTTTGAACCACACTGTCCAACTAAATAATCACACCTGGAGTTTTGCTCATGTTGCCCCTTCTGAGTCAAATGCCCTCCTTCCCACTACCATCTCTCAAAATCCTTCCTTTCCTTCAACACCCATTTCAAATGCCATGCTCTCCATGAAGCCTATTTATTCCACAAATCTAATGCAATCTTTCCCTCCTTTGAAGCCAAAGAGCACAATGGAAAAGTAGATGCTTCCTCAGACACCAACTTTACCTTTTATAAATGAAAACTATGCACGTGTTTTAAATCCTTGGTGGAGGTGTTTTGGTCATCTTTGTACACTATCCTGCAGTGCCCAGCAGAGTGCCGTGCCATTGTTAAGAGGTCAAGAAGGATTTTCAGGACTGGGGCTATAGATATCACCCAATCCAGCTCTTCTACGTTTTAAGTGAGAAAACAGAGATTCAAAAAGGCTAAGTGACTCATTCATAATCATAGCCAGTCAGGGAGAAAATTGGGACTAGGCCTGGTCTCCTCACTCACTCTTCTGCCATTACGCTACCTTTCAAGTAATTACTTAAATCGTGATTCAAAAAACAGTATGTTATTTCTACAGTAGACTAAATTCAGGTCAACAGGATTACTCTGGTCCCTAGCAATTGCTTGCCTACTAGATTTTAAAAGACAACCAAAAAAGACCACTTTATTCCTATAGTAGCAAAAATAAATGTAAAACCGAGGACAGCATTAGAAAAGGGTCACTCTATCATCTGCAGTTTCAAAATTTAATAAAAGAAAAAAGTAAACCCATCCCCCCCCCAAAATGAGGATATTATGATCAGTTTGATAAACATTAATCTTTGCCTTCCCTACACTTGATTAATGTTTTTGGTTAACTCTACTCCTATCCCCTTTTCTGGACTAATTCCATTTCTACAGGGTCTCAAAAATTGGCTCTCTACCTAAAATGAACTGTCTACTTATAAAAGTGAAATGTAATAGGTTCAGGAGGTCTGCCAACCTAACCTTCACTATCACAATATTCTACCTTAAAATAGACCCACTGATGACTTATTCACATGAAAACACAAGACCCTACCACTAAAATTCAAGGGTGGACTCTTTCCATTGTTTTCTATAACCCGTGCTTTCTCTAACCTAGGCTACATGCTATCCCTCCTTTTTATGCACTGGAATGCATTTCAGGCAGTTTTAGAATCTGAAAACATTATGACAAATCTGAATCACTTAATATGACATGAACACATGATTTAATTTCAAGTTATTAGATAAACTGTGATTTATTAAAGTAAACTACTGTTAATACCAGGGTTCCTAAACTAAGCTTAGAAATAGCAGCTCTTAGAGACAGGTGTCAAATTGCAAGTCTGGTTCCAGGGGCTTCAGTCTGACATTCAGTGGTGTAAATTAGGCAGGGCAGGCAACCTGTTAGAAGAGCCAGAAGCTTCTTGCCGTTACTTTTACAGCGAGCTAACAGAGCCTCAGGTAGAGAGGGCCCCGTTGTTCCCACACTGCCCAGAGTTTGGAGTCCCGTTGTTCCTACATTGCCCAGAGTTTGGGGTTAAACTTTCGCTCCACCACGGGACCCCACTGTCAAGCAAACAAATCATGACCCCCTCAGTTTGGAGTGTCCCAAGGAGCTCTAACTCTCACTTTAGGGAAGGAAAACTGCTTGCAGGGGCTCCAGGACCCCCTGAACCCTGTAGTCCATCCTCCCTAACCCTGCTCACCTGAGCCCCTGAATCAGGGGAGCGCTGCTGGATCTCCTCAGGGTGCCCCCATTAGATGTGCCACGCTCAAAGTCCAGCTCCATTTTCTCCTGGGCCATGTCGGAGACTTGCAGCCAGGCACAGCGAACAGTGCTCAGCTCCTGGTGCTTAGCTATGGACTCACGGCAGGACTGAGCTGCTGGGGACTGGCAGCTAGGGGCGGGGGCTAAGGGGCGGAGGCTTGGGGGCGGGGGCTAAGGGGCGGAGAAAAGCAGGAGGGAAGGAGGATGAGGATGAGGATGAGGAGGGATGATATCGAAGGAGGGAAGGAGAGTGGAAAGGTAATGGAGGGTGACAGAATAAAGGAAGAAAGAAGAAAAGGGGGTGAAAGGAGGTTGGAGAAGAGCAAACGGGAGGGGAAAGGACAGATTGAAAACAGTGTAAAAGGCGGAGGAAAGAAGGAATTGAAAGATAGGGGGGAGAAGGAGGGAAGGGTCGGAGGGAGGGAAGAGGGGCAGGCAGGGTGGGGGGAGGAAAACAAGGACAATGTATGGGGGAGAAGGAAGGAGAGGAAAGAGGGCAGGGGAGAAGAGTAGGAGGGAGAGGAAACTAGGCAGCAGCGGAACTCATGCTATCTTTTAGCCAAGGACCTCAAGCGGGGGCCGGGCTATAGACCCTGCAGCTGCCCGGGCGGCGCTATCACTGAGGAGCTGACAGTTGGGCAGGACCCAGTTGGGCGGCCTTGGCGGCTCCAGCTCCCCATGCTTAGGGACGGGGTCCAGCCCCCCATGCTCTGGGACCCTGTCCCAGAGGCTCCTCAGCCCTGTTTTCGGTACTTCTCCTCTCCCTACCCCCCTCCCACCTGGAGAACAGGTGGGGGGTTCAGCCCCTCAGCCACCACCACGGTGCCTGATCTTCCTCTCTTTGTTTCTAATGGCCCGGGGAACCCCTTGGTGCCAAGACCAAAATCTACAACCTGCCTTCTTTTGCTCCTCCCACGCTTCGGAAGCGGGAACCTCCGCGGAGCCAGGTCTTCCGCATTCGGGCACCCATCGGGTCCTGCGCACGCGCCCGGCAGCCACGCCCATAGTCCCGCGGGCACAGAGCATGCGTGGGAGCCCCGCCCCCGCAAAACTCCCCCAAAGGGGAGGAGCGTTTCCTGGGGGCCCCGGCGCTTTCCTAGTTGGTATTGGCCAGGGGAACCTAGCGCCCGATTTTGAATAGAACCAATAACTTAGAGACACTGGAGCATCGTCTTTCTGGAAGAGTTTGAGCCAATATTCAAGGGAAACAGAAACATGAGGACTCTGCGTTATGTCATTCCCAATTTGTGTGCTCTGATTTCTGCGATCCCCGCTCATTTTTTTTTTAACCCTTCGATTTTGTTGGTCTTCGTCAGGAGTGGCCGATTTCGTTTTCAGATGATCTATTTGGTGACTAGACTAAAGGGAAGTGAAAAAACAAAAGCAATGGTGTAAAAACAAAGAATCTTACGAGCGTTTATAGTGAGAAGCACTCATCTCCATTTTACAAGCACTGTTAACTTCAAAAATATCAGGAAAAGCCCTGAAGAACAAGTAGCAGAAGCATTTTACTTTATAGGATTTATGGAGACCCTGGAAATCATTATTTGGCATGTGTGAGACCTGAAATTATTTATTTTATTTTACAAACATCTACACAGCAGTTACTGTGTGCTTGGCATTATTCTAAGAACGTTAGAAATATTAAATCATTTCATCCTCACCAATTGAATGACCCTGAAAGATGATCATTGTATTGTGTTAATCATACATATCTAGAAAGTACAAGAAATTTAATCATTATGAAGTTGGTTTCAAAATTTAGCAAAACTAATTTTACCTGGCCCTTAATTCAGTTGATTCATATTAAACTTGCCAAGCCCAGTTGTCATTTTATTCCTCGATGTTTGTTTTCTACTTGTAATATGAGAGTTTTTAAAAGCACTTTTGAAAAGTTTCCTTTAAATTGCCTATATTTTCCTGCCAGCTGGATTAGAAATGCAAACTCTGTGTTTGACCAATGTATGTATCTCTTTATCTCATGGTCTTAGCAAACCTCCCACTCCATCCGCTCAAAAAATTATAGTGCATTCTGTTGTTCACAATAACAACTATACAATCATTTGTTGAACACATGCACAGTCCCTAACTCTGAGAAGTCAAACAATTTTGTGGAATCCCTAATTTTCAGGAGCTTAACAATTAGGAGAAACTCAAGGATATATAAGAAGATGTATGCTACCTTGGCCATCATTTCCAGGTTTTATTCACATCACTCTTGCCTACCTAGCTTCTTTTACTCTTCATGTAAATTTATGGGAGGCTTGGGATGTTTGTAATTTATGGGCTTGGGGTCAACTTGCTCTTGTGAGTTAACATGTTGCTTAAAAGTTGCCATGACAACTGGTGAAATAAAGAGCTAATTATGACATGTTTGTGGGACACCTTTTAAAAGGGGCAAATGGCAACAGACAGGGTCATAGAAACAGGAGTAGCATAAGTGTCAAGGTATGTCTAAACAAACCAGCGATCTGAGATCATGGCATATTACTATGGAACAGCAAGAGTTGATCATGAAACACAGCTAAGTTGGTATAATAGTGTGGGTAGAAATGAGAAGTAGTAAAAATAAGTTCTTTAAATGTTGTAATTATGTGTTTGCCACTATAGTATACAGAATTCTTTGTTTTTGTAATACTCCTTCCTTTTGACATTCCAACTTGTGTATGTATTATGAGTCCCGGCTATATCTTTACAGGTTTTGGGTTCTTGACATGTAGCTGCACTTTAGTTAAAGAGAAAGTCTTCCGTTTGGTAACAGATGGAAACTTATCTCTATCTCATGTACTTAGTCATTTCATATCACTTTTAAAAAGCAGTCTCTTAGTTGCTCTTTCCTTGTTTTATTACGCCCATTATCTTAATGTTACGGTATTTAGAATTTTTTAAATTAAATATCTATTATGCTTAGGCATGATGAAATTTTGTCTATTCATTCAAAATATATTCATTAAAAATTCTTACCTGCCAAGAATATTAGCAAACTCTTTTAAAAGTATAATGAGCAGTAGAGTGGAGGTAAGATCTTATTCTCTGGTGTATTCCATATTTTCCTGCTATTTAGATAGTTGTTTTTGAACCTCTGTTCTATATTTAACTACTGCCTCCTGCATACACCCTGACTTTACTCACATTTAGCTGCCATTTTTTATAAACTTTACAAGTGTCCTGGGAACTTTAACATTGGCTTTCAGGAGATCTTGGCACTAGCTGAGATTCTACTGCTACCTAATTATGTGACATGAATCTCTCTGGAATTGTATCAACTGTAAAATAGAAATGATATACCTACTTTACAAGATAGCTGTGAAAGACAGATCATTTAAACCTGCATTTATTCATGAAATAATTTAATAAGTAGTCATCAAGTGCTTATGAGTACAAAAACAGTGGCCAGAGAAATATCCAGAGGCACGTTTTCACTTTAAGGGTTGGGGAACCTTTTTTCTGCCAAGGACCATTTGGATATTTATAACATCATTCACAGGACATACAAAATTATCAACTTAAAAATTAGCCTGCTATATTTGGTCAAACATTTAATTAACTCACCCCTAATGCCTTGGCAGGGCCAGGCCAAATGATTTCTTGGTCCTCATACAGCCTGGACAATCCCCACCCTTAACTTAAATAGGACAGAAGAATCTGGACTTTGCTACTTATTAGTTGTAATTTTAGTAACCCCTCTGGACTCGTGTTTTCCTCCTTTGAAAAAATGGCTATTGTGATGGTACCTACCTCAGAGTTATTGTAAGCCTTAAAAGCAATCACATACTTAAAGTACTTAGGACAGATAGTACCTGGGACAGAGTAAGTGCTCAAAAAATGGTAGCTATTGTTAACATGTCTTACATCAGGAATGGTGACTCCAAATCATCCTCATGTCTGGGATTTAGGTAACTTAATCTTGCCTAATATAATTAAGCTTTTCTTTTTCTATTCTCAGAATGAATGAAGAATGATTATGATCTTTCATGTTATAACTTGTCTTGAACTGTTTCAAGATAATCCCATTATTTTAAGTTCACCACTGATTGATTAGTTGAGCAGGGTTAATAATTGAACCAATTAAGACAAGTTTGTGAAATCTTTTTAAAACAGTAAAGTGCTATGTTATTACTGTTTTAAGAATTCCCATGCCACTAGTTGCACTTGTCTTCTCTGCAAGTTCTCTATGATTCCTAAAATGTGTGGTTCTACAAAATTATTAGCATGAAGTTTCGGCACTCAAAATTTAAAAAGAGCAGTTTTTAAAATGTTTTGAGCCATGACAGCATTGTTAAGTGGAAACACTGATTTGGATGGATACTAAATTCTGCAATATTTAAGAAAATAAGCCTCTCCGCTTTACCTCTAATCTTTTTCTTAGATAAATAGCTTTAAAGAGCTAGATTTTATTCAGTGTAAAAAATATACATTATTTGATTATGTTAAAAAAAATAATGAAACTACATGGAAAACAATGATTCGTCTGCACAATTGATTCATTTGGGTTAGCGCTTTACCAGGACCCTTTGGGAGTATGTGGCTTCTAAGCACAGAGGAGTGGTTTTGGTTTCTCTCCCACCCCTCCCGCCCCCTAGACTTCAGCTTTTTAAAAATTGCAAAGTTGTAGTGTGTCTCCTATAACAAGATGGAAAAATTTGTCGTGGGAGGTTACAAGCTTTTGGCCTCAGTCATACAGCGTTAATGGCTTAACTAAAACTGAGAAAATTGAGTATTAGATATAAGGCGGAAAGGATGGCTCTCCCATACACCGTACTCCTCCCCACCCATTATTTCCTAAATAGTGGTTAAGGAAACCATTCCAGAGTTTAACATAGGAGCAGAGGATTGACTTCTGTGAATCTGCACTAGAAAGAGAAGGGAGGACCGAGCTTGGCCAAACAAACAAAAACAAAAACACAGCAGCTCCCTGACTGCGCCTGCGTACGTGGCCAGTCTAACAGAGGCGACAGCAATAATGCTCATTGCTTGCGCAGTAAGCACACGCCAACCCGCCAGGCACTGGGCGCAAGCGCAGAAGGGCGACGCCCAACTTAAACACCAAGATAGCCGGTGTAGTCTTTGCTTTAGCCCGAAAGGCTTACCTGATTTTTGCCTTGGCTCAGCAAAATAAAAGAGAAGGATTTGAGGACGTAAACTAAGACAAATTCATTTTCAATATAGGTTTGGAGGCGGACGATCTCAGAGTTAGTGACCCCGAACTTGAAGGCGGGGGAGGGGCGTATTGTCGGTTTGGAGCCAGCACTGCCCCACTTTGTGCCTGCTAGTATTAGGGCTGGTAAGGTAGCAACGGTGAGCACTTCTAATAGCTTCCTCCTCTCTTCTCTTCTCCCCACTTTCTCCCTACATCATCTCCTCACCAAGTTGACCTGTCCGTATGCCAGAAAACCTTGAGATCATAGAGCTAGGCAGTAGCTTCTGCCTCAACACGGACATGGCACAGGAGAAAATGGAGCTAGGCGTGGAGCTGCTGCCAAGTTCAACCATCACAGCCAGCACATCCTGAGAAGATCCAACAGCGCCCCTTTGATCATTGAGCTTGGGTGAGCAGGACTGAGATACTGGAAAAGGCAGAGGGCGGGGGGCGTGGCAAGAGCTGGAGAAAGTGACTTCCAAAAATATTCCCATCCCTTTATTCATTGAGGTTCTGCAGGTATCTCTGTTGGTCTTGGCGTCCAACAATCGAACCCTCAGCCTAGAAGGGAGTGGGAGGGGCTGGCCAGAGGGAAAGCTCCCACCCACCCGGAGGTTGATTTGAACTTGAATCTCCTCTTCTGAAAGCACCCAATAGCAGCAACCAATTGATGTGGAGATTGACTTTTTCTAACTTCACCTCATCTCTTATCCATTCCTCTGAAGAAACTGAACATTCCCCTCCATATTTTCTATGATGACTAATTTTTGTCATTCTCTCAGCTGCTTTGTCACCTCTGCCCTTCACCTCCAGCAAATGGAAATGATTGGCAAGCAAATAAGCTTGGGCCTTTTATATATATACTAGAGGCCCGGTGCACAAAAATTTGTGCACTCGGGGGGGAGGGGGGGTCCCTCAGCCCGGCCTGTGCCCTCTCGCAGTCTGAGACCCCTCGGGAGATAACGACCTGCTGGCTTAGGCCTGCTCACGAGTGGCAGAGGGCAGGCCCAATCCCTAGGTGCAGCCCCTGGTCGGGCTCAGAGCAGGGCCGGTTGGGGAGTTGGGGCACCTTCCCCTGTCATGCACAGAGCAGGGAGATTGGGAGGTTGTGATGCCACCCCCAGTCACGCTCAGGGTAGGGCCGATTGGGGGGTTGGGGCACCGCCCCCTGTCACACTCAAGGCAGGGTCGATGGGGAGGTTGTGGCGCCAGCCCCTGTCACGCACAGAGCAGGGCCCATCAGGGGGTTGGGGAGCTCCCCCCTGTCACGCACAGAGCAGGGTCAATCAGGGGGTTGGGGAGCTCCCCCCTGTCACGCACAGAGCAGGGCCCATCAGGGGGTTGGAGCGCTGCCACTGTCACACTCAGGGCAGGGCCTATGGGGAGGTTATGGCTCTACCCCATCACACACAGAGCAGGGCCCATGGGGTGGGGGGGTTGGGGCGCCGCTCTCTATCACCCACAGAGTAGGGCCGATCAGGGGGTTGGGGCGCCACCACTCTCACACTCAGGGCAGGGCCGATGGGGAGGTTATGGCTCTACCCCGTCACACACAGAGCAGGGCCCGTGGGGTGGGGGGGTTGGGGCGCCGCACCCTGTCACACACAGAGCCGCAGGGTGATCAGGAGGTTGGGGAGCTCCCCCCTATCAGGCACAGAGCAGGGCCGATCAGGGGGTTCGGGCACCTTCCCCTGTCAGGAACAGAGCAGGGCCGATAGGGAGGTTGTGGCCCTGCCCCCTGTCACACACAGAGCCACAGGGCAATCAGGGGGTTTGGGCGCTGCCCCCTCTCATGCTGATCCCGGTGCCAGGAGACCTCGTGACTCTGCTGATCCCGGTGCTGGGAGGCATATTACCCTTTTACTATATAGAATAGAGGCCTGGTGCATGGGTGGGGGCTGGCTGGTTTGCCCTGAAGGGTGTCCCGGATCAGGGTGGGGGTCCCCACTGGGGTGCCTGGCCAGCCTGGATGAGGGGATGATGGCTGTTTGCAGCTGGTCACCCCCCCTTCAGGGTGGGGGTCCCCACTGGGGTGCCTGGCCATTCTGGGTGAGGGGCTGAAGGCTGTTTTCAGGCTGGGACTGAAGCTCCCAACTGCTCCTTTTTTTCTTTTTCATTTTTTTATTCTGAGCCAGCTTTAGCTCTGAGGCTCCAGCTCTTAGGCCTCCACTCCTGAAAGCAGGTATCTGGTTTGTTTAGGTTCTACAATCGAAACTCTGTATCAACTCCAGGTCTGAGATCCCGGCTAGCTGAAAGCTGGTTTCTGGGATTTTGTTTAGCTTCTATTTTTGTAACTATGTTTCAAACTGCAAGCTCAGAGGCCTGCAGCGGCAGGCGGGGAACGTTGGAGTCCTCTGTCACTGAAGCAAGCAAGCCTCATGTTAGTTTCAAGCTGCCTGGCTGCCGGCCACCATCTTGGCTGGAAGTTAATTTGCATATCGCCCTGATTAGCCAATGGGAAGGGTAGCGGTCGTACGCCAATTACCATGTTTCTCTTTTATTAGATAGGATAGTTTTTATTAGCACCAAAAATTTAAGTACCACAGTAAGTTTATCTAAATTTTGCATTTTGTATTCTCAGTGGCCAATATTGCCCCCAACTTGGTTCTTGGGTGTGTGTGTGGGAAAAAACACACAACTCCTTTTATGTGTAAAGCAAATTATATATATTATATATATATATATATGTATATGGAAATTTCATGGGGATTTTCAAGGGAGTGCAGTTGGAGGAGAACTTTATATAGCAGGGGTCCTCAAACTTTTTAAACAGGGGGCCAGTTCACTGTCCCTCAGGCCGTTGGAGGGCCGGACTATAGTTTTAAAAAAAAAACTATGAACAAATTCCTATGCACACTGCACATATCTTATTTTGAAGTAAAAAAACAAAATGAGAACAAATACAATATTTGTATTTTCATGTGGCCCGCGAGCCGTAGTTTGAGGACCCCTGATATAAAGGCTTCTTAGAGGGCTGATACTGAAACAAATATGATTTAGAAACACTGCTCTAACTGATAGTTAACTGTATTTTCTGCACATATCCAAAGGTCTAGCATGAGTCACGCTTATTTTTTCTTAAAATAGAATTTTAAAGTGAAATCTCGCATTTCACATCCCAATATCATAAAGTTTTCTCAATATTGTAAAAATGTCAAAAATGTGTTTACTGCATACTTTGCTCCTCACCTTTTGCTGGCATTGAACTAATCCGTAGTTGTAAATAGAAACTATTAGAAGTAAACTCAAAGACCAGATCTCCCTTCCTTGTTTAACCTATAAGGAAACTGAGGCCCATAAATCTCCAAAGTGACAACGCAGTAGAGCCAGTACTAAGAACCTGTGTCTCCTGACTCCTAAGTTACTGCTTTGTCCACTACTAATCAACATCTAAGCTGATTAACTTAAACAAATGCAGCTTTCTGGTCATTTGAGGAAAGGGAGAATATAGTGTTCTAAAATGAAAAGCAAACTAAGACTAAACAGAAAATAACACATTACCATTTTAATAGGCAGATAGAAAAGTAAAGGATGCGGGGAGCAATTCTGCATGTTATGTTGTGTGGATAAATTATTATGAACCCACTCTGCTAATAGAAGAAAGCACTTAGGGAGAATGTTGGTTTTCCTGGAAGCCTTATGAAATGAAAAAAAAAAAACCAACAAGTTGCATACTGATGATAGAGGATATATACTTGAAGGAACCATGTGGATCCTGTTTAATATATTAAGTGCTGGAGCAGGGCAGGGGTGGCAGGACCCTTCCCCAACCCCCAAAGCCCTGGAAACAAAGAGAGTGATTTTAGTTATCCCTTCATACTTTGCTTTGTTCTGAAAGGGATTTGAATTTTTATTTTATTTTATCATGAGAGTATAGTTACAGTGTCAAATTCTATAGCTTAAGATCCTGATGCATGAAGAGAAATTTGTATAGAAGGGTTGTATAGAAGGGTTGTGCATCTTTATCTAGAAGGAGTTAAAGAAACCTCAAAGTGGACTAAGCCCAAAGCCTCTTGTTTATGAAAAAGAAGTAACAGGAATGGGATATGACATGCCTGAGGTCAGGAGACTTGTCCAAATGATCTATGGGCATGTTTTGTGCTGTTTGGGCAAGATTAGGGTGTGATCAGAGAGGTTACACTGAAGGAAGAGAAAGTTAGAGTAGAATTACTTTAAACCTTAGTTGAATTCATTTTCACCTCAGTTCTTTTCAGTTGCACAGGTACACTGCTCACTTTTCTCACATTCTCTTAGTTGGGCCTCTAATACTTGTTGCCATGCCTCTTTCACAGGTTGCTAAATATTGTTGAACTTCTTTAAAGTAATTTTCCACTTTTGCTTGATACTTCCTGTACATAAAGACTCAGTCTCTCTTGCACCAGCATTTGCAGAATTTGTTCCTTAAATGTTAATTCTTTAATGCATGTGTTAGTGTGTTTAAGAAGTCCCTGCACTCTTTTGAGTACATCTTGTATTAATATAAATACCAATGTCTACAATTTTGAATCTCTTGGTTCTTTATACTCTTTAGCCCTCTAGTTGGCTTAGTTCACTACTGGTGTCAATAACTGTATTTAAAAGGAGTGTTTTTTTCTTCTACTCCTCTAGCTTTTATTAGAATTAGAAATTAAGTTCTTGGATTTCTGACAGTGCCTTCACACTTTAAATACCTTTCACCAAACCTCTGAATTTAAATTGTCACTGCATCAATTCTATCTGAAAGTCAAACTATGGCCCTTGGGCCAAATCCAGCCTGCCACTTGGTTTTGTAAATTAAAACATATTCATGCCAATATGTTTACTAGTTCGTGGCCACTTTCCCACTGCAATAGCAGAGTTTAGTAGTTGCAACAGAGATTGTATAGTTCACAAAGCCCAAAGTTTTTACTATCTTGCTCTTTGTAGGAAAAGTTTGCCAACCATCTGGTTTAGTAAATCTTACAAACCTGAAAGAAGAATAGTGGCCATGAGGAATGACTGGGGACTATAACTGACATATATTGTAGTTTAGACAGAGCTGCTTACTGATGGTTTGATGTGGAGCATTAAACATCTATCTAGTTATATTACCTTCACTTTCCCCAAATTGTAAGTAGTGTAGCACTTAACTCAGTTGTAAATATCACCTAGGATTTTACAAATTTCATGTTGAGTGACTTGTACCAATTGAGTAAATGCTGCCTTGATTTATTTCAGTTATAGTTTTATAAAATAAAATTAGCAGACAGAAATTTAGGGGAGAATATAATTGCCAGCCATAAGAATTACCTCCACACTGACACAAAAGATAGTTGAAATATGTAACCCTTAGTGTCCCCCAACATCCTTATAAGTGACTGGTGGAATATATTCCTGTTTTTATAGGGAACATAATTGGGAAAAGAAGAAAAAATTAGCCGAAACCGGTTTGGCTCAGTGGATAGAGCGTCGGCCTGCGGACTGAAAGGTCCCAGGTTCGATTCCGGTCAAGGGCATGTACCTGGGTTGCGGGCATATCCCCAGTGGGGAGTGTGCAGGAGGCAGCTGGTCGATGTTTCTCTCTCATCGATGTTTCTAACTCTCTATCTCTCTCCTTTCCTCTCTGTAAAAACTCAATAAAATATATTTTTAAAAAAAGAAGAAAAAATTAAACATATATATATATATATATATATATATATATATATCCTCATATTAGCTTACTGCCTGTTATATGCAAGTTACTATGTTGAAAAAAATATATCTCAAGGCTCAATAGGCTTTTAATTTAACAGTAAAAATAAATACACAAAGGACTTAAATGTATTAGAGTTAGACCTGTGCTTAGTGAGGGAAAGAAAGTGCCAGAGAAATTTAAAGAAGAGAATGAGAAATTGGTGGAATTGGTGAGGGAAAAGGAAAAGGGTCTTGGAGAAGTAGCATTTTAGATTAATCCTAATGGATTGATAAGATGCAGACTGGAAGAGAGGGGGCTGGACAACTGTGTCAACATTCCTATATGGGAACAGGCTTGGAGGCAGAAAAGCGTAGTTGTATTCCAGATCACTGGCCAACTCTGCCTGCATCACTGTCTCCCAAATGTTCATCTGCTGATTATTGCTGATCCTAGGTGATGTTTTCACCAATCCATGTTTTTTTTTAAAAAAAATAATAAGTATAGCATAATTAAATATGTTGTTATGCAGTTTCCAATTGTCCTCTCCTGGGCAGGATTATATTTTACCCAGAGATTGCTAGTGCTAGCGTGTTTTGTTTTGTTTTGTTTTTAACTACCAAGTGTCCTTTTATAAATGAAACAATGGTGCTGGTAGCTGGTGAGGTTGTTTTGTTGTTTGTTTGTTTTTTAATAACCTTGGCAGAAGAAAATGATAGCTACTGTGTGATTTTGTTATGAAATTGTACTAGTCCACGAAATCCCAAAGTCTCAAGCTAAATTATGGAGGCTTTGACTGTTATAGTAAAAAAGTAACTGAATTTGGCAGGTGATGCAGAGAAACTCTGAAAGTTGTGAGCAGGAGAGCAAGCTGTTCTTTAGGAAGGTGATCTGGTAGTCTGCTATAGCGATGGCAGTGGGGAAAGAGCAGAGGTGAGGTGACCAACTATATTATTGCAGAGTCTGTAGAAAAGTAAAATGGCTTTAAATTGGTTTGAGACAGGATACTGAAAAGAGTAAGATGGATATAAGTGAGGTCATAGACATGAAACCTAAAAGACCTGGCACATGATTGGCTTTAAAGGACCAAAAAGAAAAAGAAAAAAGAAAAGAAAAGAAAGGACCAAAAAGAAAATTAAAAAGATGATTTCTTTTTTGTTAAAGATGATTTCTTATGATCATTAGGGTGAATGAGAGGTACACACAAACCTTCTGTACTCTTTTTGCAACTTCTTGTGAGTTTTAAAGTGTTTGAAAATTAAAAGTTATAACAAAAAGAAGACAGAAAAAGGAAAAGATGACGTTTTCAGTGTCCAAAATATGCAGCAGGGTGGGCCTGTCAAAGCTGAGGACACAAGCACCATCTTCAGTGGGCTTCAGTCCATTGTTGCAATGTGAGAATGTGGCCCATGAGCAATACATTCAAGGGGCAGACTCAGTGAGCATCAAAGCCCCACTGAAGCGTTTCCTGCTCTGTAGGATGGACTGCACAGCAGCTCCCCTGCTGTAGTCATAGCCAGTCCTTGCCGCTGATCAGCCTGGGGATAAGTCCCTCCCAGTGATGCCAACAGTAGTCAAGACTCAACTATAACAGGACAGTGCACACAGCTCACTCAGTGGCACATATGGAGCACACAGCTCGGGTAACTGGGGAGGCTGCATCACTGGACCCCACAGGACAAGGCCACTCTACCAAGTCCAGGAGATGTAGCATAAAAACAAACATAGGGAAGCAGCCAAAACGGGGAAGTAAAGAAACAGATTCAAAGACACAGAGGACATTTTTACATTTGCCAGAGCGGAGGGAGGTTGGGGAGGGGGGTCCTGGGTGAAAAAGGAAAGGATTCAGACATACAAATTGGTAGTTACAGAATAGTCATGGATGCGCATATAAAGTACAGCATGGAGAAGATAGTCAATCATACTCTAATAACTATGTATAGTGTCAGATGGGTATGAAATTTATTGGGATGATCACTTATTGAGTTGTATAATGTCTAATCACTGGGTGTACACCTGAAATTAATATAATAACGTATGTCAACTGTAATTGAAAAATAAAAAACAATTAAAATTTTAAAGAAAATATCTTGCTCTTTCCTGTCCTCTGTTTTTCCACCTCCTGCCTTGAACAGAGCTGTGTACATCTTCACTAATGTAGTAGAGTTTATTGACTTGCACATACAAGATAGGAATTGCTTTCAAATCCATAAGGATTAGGTTGAAAGAAAGAAAGAGAAAAAAAGAAAGAAATCTCAGTTCTATGGACCCCTGCTATTGGTTATACCTCCTATTCCTGTGATAGTTTGGGAGCTGAGAGGGACTTGATACTGGCACATTGTAGCTCCAATTATAAATTTAAATCAGGTTGAAACAGAAAATTATGCATTTCCAAGGCCACAATAAATTATATTTATTCTTGGTAGCATGACTAAAGGTAAAGTGGAGTGCTTGAGAATTCCTTACCTTACATGGACACTTGTTTAGGCTCAGCCAACTAAGGCTTTGTGTATGTGTGTGTGCATGTTCATGTGTGTTTTAATTTCTACATCTGCACAGCATCTCCAAAAAGAATCCATTTAGATTAATGGCATTGTTGTTTGAGTATTGAAATCTTATTTTTTTTTCTTTTGAAATCTTATTTCTTTAAAAAATTTTTATAACAGATTTTAAATGACAAATGATCTCTTTTTCTTCTTAGTGATAATTCACTGGTGTTCCAACCTGACAGAATAAGAACTAGAAGAAACAGTACAACATTTATGACACAACACTGTCTGGTAAGAAAATGCTTATAGCATCCTCACTGGCCAAGATTGTGCTCTTGGCCTTAACTAGTGGTTCTCAAACTTGAGTGTGCACCTGGAAAGCTTGTTAAAACAGACTACTGAAGATAAATTTAACTAATACTCAGAGTCTATTACTCTATAAGAATTCCTCAATCCAATAGAAATGTAAAACAAACAAACAAACAAAAATACAGACTCCTGGACCTCAAACCCAGGGTTTCAGATTCAGAAAGTCTGGAGTGCTGGTCTGAGAATTTGCATTTCTGGCAAGTTCCCACTTTGAGAAACACTGTATCTCAAAACCAGAAACATTACAGAAGGGCACATAAACATGTTGACTACAATCACACTTGTTTTGCTGAAACTGCAGCAGAATTAAGGGTTGTCTTTTTAAAAATAAGTTTTATTGATTTTTTTCAAAGAGAGAGGAAGGGAGAGAGAGATAGAAACATCAATGATGAGAGAGAATCATTGATCAGCTGCTTCCTGCATGCCCCCTACTGGGGATCGAGCCCACAACCCTGGCTTGTGCCCTTGACCGGAATCAAACCTGGGACCCTTCAATCCGCAGGCCAATGCCCTATCCACTGAGCCAACCCTCTAGGGCGACAATAAATTGTTCATAGAGTTCTCATATGATTTTTAACATGATGGAATCTATAGAGCGTATTTCAGTGAAATGTTATAGCTTGGAACTCATTTTTAAATATTACCTCCTAATCTTAGAACTGGACGTTTTCCTCTATGTCGAATGATATTCAATATTACTCCACTGTCAACATAAGAATCATCCAAATCTGTAGAGAATTTTATGAGTTTATTTGAGCCAAACTGACGACATGCTGGGAAGCAAGATCTCAGTGCTCTGGCAAATGACAGTTTTCTGGTTCTTTTTATATATTTAGAATTAAAGGAGGGAAATAAAGAAGATTAAACAAGATTTTGTGCTCCCTCGAGAGTGGTTATACCTCTGAGGGGTCTGGAAAAGAGGATTATGTGTACTTCTGGCATTTCATAGGAATTTTAACCCAGGTGCACAAGAACAGTGGAGAGGTCTTGCTTACTGCAAAGATAAACCTTTTATAGGCCTGGAGTATGATTACCCACCCCTGACCTTCCCAGTTAGGAATTTATGATTACATACATTAAGCTGTGAGATTACCTTCAGTTACTGATTTTGTCAGATTTATTCAAGTCCCTTTTTTGTTTGAACTGCAAATGCACTAATGTTATATTGGGTGGTAAGGAGGAATAGAATTGTTTATTAAACAAATCCCCTTCTATTCACTCATTTACTCATGTTATTGTAATATAGCTAAAGGGCCATAATGTCTGTATATAGAGTATATGTATATATTTAAGATCAGGTTAGTATGTCTTTTTAATTAAATTATAAACCTTAGTGTTTCAATTCTATATTGTGAATTTTCTGGGCATTTGGATGATGATGATATGAGCATCAGTAGCATGAGTTAAATGTATTAAAATTCTGTTTATTCAAAGGTATGTGTGTATTTGAGGGTTTTTTTAAATTTTTATTTATTTGTTGTTGTTAACCCTCACCCAAGGATATTTCCCACTGATTTCTAGGGAGAGTGGGAGAGAGAGGGAAAGACAGAAAGAAACATCGATGTGAGAGAAACACATCGATTGGTTGCCTCCTGCAGGAGCCCTGATGAGGGCCCAGGCCGGGAAAAAGCTTGCAACCAAGGTATGTGCCTTTGACTGGAATCTAACCCAGGACCCTTTGGTTCGCAGGCAGACGCTCTATCCACTGAGCCAAATCAGGTAGGGAACATTTGAAGGGTTGTTTTTTGTTTTTTTGTTGTTCTTTTGTTTGTTTGTTTTGTTTTGTTTTTAAAGGAAAACCTAAGTTTTTTAGATTTGGTGCATGTACAACTTCTCAGTGATCAGTGCTAATAAAGGAGAGCACTGGGGGAGAATATCTCAAACTGGATAAATCAAAATAGTTTCTACTTGCTTTGGAAAGTAGATTATCTTTACAGTATGCTTTAAGAATGGGAATACAAATATTTTAAAATTAGCAATAATATCTAATATTGGAGAGGTACAAGGAAATCCATATTCTCACACACTGCTGGAAAGTAAATTTGAATAAGCTTTCTGGAGGACAGTTTGGCAATGTGTATCCACAGCCTTGTGAGCCAGAAACTCTATAAATTGATCCTGAAGAACTCATTAAGGGTGTATGCAAAGATTCAACTATAAGGTTGTCATAGCATTATTTATAAGAGCAAGCAAAAAATGTAGCAACAGTATTAATGTCCAACAGCAGGGAATATGTTAAATGACTAGCCTTCATTATCTGAAGCTGAATCCCAACTGTAGCAATTACTAGCTATACAACCTCGGACAAGTTGCTTAATTTCTCTGGCCCTCAATTTTCTAATCTTTAAAATGGAAACAATGTCTACGTTGTGAGGTTGTTCTGAGAAATGAGTGAGATAAGATATGGCTGGTACATAATGAGTGCTTCTTCTTATTACAGAACATCCATAAAGTATAATATTCAGCCTTTAAAAACGCTGGAGTGATTGAATTTTAACCTGGGAAGATATTTGTAATGTATTAAGTTATTTTTGTTTTCTTTCTAAAGTAAAAATCCAGTTTATTCACCTGCTTACCACATAGCACACAAGAGACAATGTGTTTCACATCATAGATTTCACTTCCGACTTCTTTGTTCAGTTTTTTTTTTTTTCTGGCTAAAAAGAGAGAGTAGCCAAGAAAGCCAGGCAATGCCTACCTAACTAAAATAAGTTTGGGGGAGTGATGCTAATATCATCCTCACAGGAATGGGCACATGGGGGCCATTAGTTGCAAGCTGATTTTCTAGAACTGTTAGCTGAGAGCATAGGAACACCACTTCTGGATGCTCATGCTATCTCAGGTTTCAGTCAGCCCCACCACACAGGTACAGCAGAGCTCTCTGGTAATTGCCTTTACTGTCTTCCTGGACGGAGTCAGCAAAACACACTTGTTCTGAATACACTGGGCCAGGTCTCCTTTGACAAAGAGCTGTAGCTCTTGTACCTTTCAAATAATATCTGGAGGCAACATGCCCTCTGTTTGGTCATGATGCTGATCCACTTGGAGCATCAGCTCCTTTCCTCTTTGCTTCAGCATCATAGAGATCCCAGGCATCTTGGGTCAGTCAGTTCATAATCAATGATAGAGCCACCCTCTCTGCTCTTCTACTCTTTGCAAGGGCAACCATCAGCTTGCAGAAGTCACCAGATGTGTCAAAAACAATATCCTTTTTTAACAATATCCTTCTTCAGATAATTCTTCAGATCTATTCCTTGTAGACTTAATTTCTAACAGCTCCTAGTTGGTCCTTGAGCAGATTATCTCAATGGAGAGTCCTCGTCAGTCACCAGACCCTTCATGGAGGAAGAAGGCTTTCAGCTCGGAAGCCTCATACTGAGCAGATATTTTCAGTAGGCCCCCGAATCATCATCTGTATCTGAATCCCAGTTGGCCAGACAAGGCTGACTACATTACTGATGCAAGTTACATTTTGGTCCTTATTTGGTAGACAAAGGCAATATCCTGTTTCTGTTCATTGTTACAGCTGGTCATGTGTTGACGATGGTGACTTCATTCACCTTTAGTCGTGATGGCTGCTTCAATGTTCAAAGTATTCTGCTCAGTATAAAAGTTGGTGTATGCTTTGACTGACTTGTATGCACTTAGGGGTGTAGAGTGGTCATTCTCCAAGCTGAACTTGCACAGAATTTCATGAATAGTGGATATTTTTATAGAAGCTGGCCCAAGAGCTGAGAACTGCAAACATCCCCAGATGCAGAGCCAAAATGTATTATTATTTTAAAAAAATGAAAAATAGTATGTGCAGTAGGACCCAGGTCTGGGAAAATAAACACTGAGATATTTACTATAGCCATCCCTGGATGTTGGGTGATGCTGTTTTCCCCCCCATGAATTATGTTTTATACTGAGCATGTATTGCTTTATAATGAGAAAAAAAGTGAATAGATTTCTGTTGCAAAATAAAAGAGTGGGGTAAATAGGTGAAGCACAGTGGATTTTTAGGGCAGTGAAACTACCTGATATAATACTGTGTGATGGATATATGTTATTTTGAGTTTGTCCGAACCCATAGAGTGTACAACAAGAGTGAACCCTAATGTAAACTATGGATTTTGGGTGATAATGATGTACCAGTATTAATGTGGGTTTATCTATTACAACAATTTACCACAATTGTTTGGTTTTTGATAGTAGGGGAGTCTATGCCTATGTAAGTGTAAGGGAAATCTCTGTTCCTTCCACTCAGTTTTGTAGTGAACCTACAACTGCTCTAAAAATTAAGTTTATTAAAAACTAATTAGAATAAAATATCAGATGGGAAAAAGAATGAAGAATGCTGGGTAATAGGGAATAGATAACCCTAGTTTTATAAGTATCACATATAATCCAAGTTGTTGTTTATAGATCATTAAACATTCAGTTCTTTTTTTTTTTAAAGCAGATTATCATTTTATTAATGTTCCATAATTTACTTAACCAGTTTATTATTGATGGACATGGTTTGTTTTCAGAATGTTGCCATATACTAACAGAGTGCTGTAGTGAATTTTCTTATGCACATTTTATTGCAATTTTTTAAAAAACATATAATTAATTAAATTTTATTTTTAAAATTCTTTATTGTTGAAAGTTTTACATATGTCTCTTTTTCCCCCCATTGACTTCTCCCTACCTGTTCCCGCACCCCAGCACATGCCCCAACCCCCCTATTGTCTGTGTCCATTGGTCATACTCATATGCATGGATACAAATATTTTGGTTGATCTCTTACCACTCCCCTGTGCCTTCCCTCTGAGGTTTGATAGTCTGTTCAATGCTTCTATGTCTCTGGATCTATTTTTGTTCATCAGTTTATGTTGTTTCATTATATTCCACAAATGAGTGAGATCATGTGATATTTATCTTTCTCCAACTGGCTTATTTCACTTAGCATAATGCTCTCCAGTTCCATCTATGCTGTTACAAATGGTAAAAGTTCCTTCTTTTTTATAGCGGTGTAGTATTCCATTGTGTAGATGTACCACAGTTTTTTAATCCACTCATCTGCTGATGGGCACTTAGGCTCTTTCCAAATCTTAGTTATTGTAAATTGTGCTGCTATGAACATAGTGGTGCATATATTATTTCTGATTGGTGTTTCTGAATTCTTGGGCTATCCTATATAATAAAAGCCTAATATGCTAAGTGGTTGACTGGTCAGCCGTTCAACCAATCAAAGCATAATATGCTAATGATAGAAGGAACCAAGATGGCGGCATAGGTTAAAGCTGGAGTTTGCTGCCTTGAACAACTACTTCAAAAGTGAAACTAAAAGATGGAACGGACATCACCCAGAACCACAGGAATGCTGGCTGAGTGGAAGTCCTACAACTAGGAGGAAAGAGAAACGCATATGGACACTCAGAGGAGGCGCAGTGCTGAAGTCAAATTCTGAGGTGCGGAGTGCGCGGAGCGGGCTGGCGGCGGAGGGCGCGGTTGGCGTTTTCAATCAGGAGGGAGTCGCAGACTCTGAGCTCCAGATACAGGCAAGTCTTTACGGACTCAGCTTCAAACGGGAGAAGCGGGACTGTCTGGCTTCGGTCAGAGGGAGTGCAGCTTTCTCTCCGAGGTTTGCAGCGGTCGCTGGGACTCAGAGAGGCAGAGCCCCTGGGGACAGGACTGAGAGCCACCATAACTGCTCTCTCCGGCCCACCCTGTTGATCCTGTGCCAACATTCAGTTCTATAAGTGTTTGATGATGGTGGTAGTGGTAGCGATAATTAGCATTTATTGAGTGCATACTATGTGCCAGGTACTATATTAAGCATACTATGTGTATTATTGTCATCACATTTAATATAAACAGAGGCTTGAAAGAACTCTTATAGTTTTAATAACACTACTTCATATAGCAACAAATTATATAGAAAACATATCCCTTTTAAGTACGCTTTTAAATTTTTTATTAAAGTATAGTTGACATACAATATCATGTTATAGTTTAAGTACGCAACATAGTGATTTGACATTTATATACCTTACCGGTATAATGTGATCACCACAATAAGTCTAGTAACTATCTGTCACCGTGCAATGTTATTGTAATACTAGAGGCCTGGTGCATGAAATTCATGCATGTGGGGGGGGCGGGGGTCCCCTCAGCCCAGCCTGCACCCTCTCCAATCCTGGACCCCTCAGGGAATGTCCCACTGCCAGTTTAGTCTAAACTGGCAGTCAGACATCCCTCTCATAATCCGGGACCACTGGCTCCTAACTGCTCACTTGCCTGCCTGCTTGATTGCCCCTAACTGCCCCGACTGCCAGCCTGGTTGCCCCCAACTGCCCTTCCCCCCCATCAGCCTGGTCGCTCCTCACTGCCCCCCTCTGCCGGCCTGGTCACCCCTCAGTGCCCCCCCACCACCGGCCTGATCACCCCCAACTGCCCCCCCCCCCCGCCAGCCTGGTTGCCCCACACAGCCTGCTGCTCAGTCGTTTGGTCGTCCCTCACTAACCCACCTACTGGTCTGGTCACCCCTAACTGCCCCCCCTGTCAGCCTGGTCACCCCTCACTAACCCCCCTGCTGGCCTGGTTGCCCCACGCAGCCTGTTTGGTCGTCCATTTGGTTGTTTCGGTTGTGATGGTCATTTAGGCATTTATATAGATAGATTATTGACTGCATTTCCTGTGCTGTACACTACATCCTGGTAGCTTATTTATTTTATAACTAGAAGTGTGTGCTTCTTATTCCCCTTTACCATTTTCACCCTTTTGTGTCAGTTTTATCAAGAAAAACTTCCTGACTTTTGTGAGAGGGTTCACCTAGTTGCATTATTGACTTGCATTAGGAATTTTCTTGAAATACCAACTTTGGAACACAATTAATACAGGCCAGCCTGAGTTTCTAGCCAGTAAGCGGTCCATAGCTGCTTCTTTATACTCATCACTGGATAGAAACCGAACCAGGCTCAGAGATGATGAATATCTGAGTATGACTACTCCAAAGTTAGATAGACGGTGCTGTTAGGTATAATCTGCTCTTCTGTAGATACCAAAGTAGATAATTTTTCTGCTCAGAAAGTTCAAACTTTTTGAGAAGGGAATTCAAGGCTTTCCTTCATCTTCACCCTCTTGGCCTCAGAGCCTTCCATCCTTCCACAAATGCTGGCATGCCAATCAAACAAGACTAGCAACCTTTCCTAAAATATTTCAAGCACTCATATTGCTTATGCTGTCCTACAAGGTTCAATTCAAACTTCACTTTATGCCTTTCTTATCTGTCTCCCACCTCCCACCCCCTACACCTATACACTTAATTTTGTTTTTTATACCTACCACACTTTGCCTCCATCTCACACTCATTTACTTGTCTCTTACATAATATTTGCTACGATGTCTGGATTGTTAGGTCTCTGAGAGTAATGACTATGGCTTAGTTGATTTTTTTAAAAAAATCTTTCCTTTCCCTCTGAGCAGAAAAACAGGTCCTTACATATAAAAAAAGGCTCAAAAATATTGAATACTTAAGAGTTAGATCCTAGCTGGTTTGGCTTAGTGGATAGAGTGTCAGCCTGCAGACTGAAGAGTCCTGGGTTCGATTTTGATCAAGGGCACATGCCCCAGTTGCAGGATCGATCCCCAGTAGGGGGTGTACAGGAGGCAGCCAATCAATTACTTTTTTTAAAAAATTGTTAAAAATTATATTTATTAATGTTTCAGTAACATGAGTTGGTATGATAAAATAGCAAACGAAATAAGTAACCTACAAAGCGATCAAAACCACGTAAAAATTGCAGGCAGGAGCCCTAACCAGTTTGGCTCAGTGGATAGAGCCTCAGCCTGCAGACTCAAGGGTCCCAGGTTCGAGTCCGGTCAAGGGCATGTACCTTGGTTGTGGGCACATCCCCAGTAGGGAGTGTGCAGGAGGCAGCTGATCGATGTTTCTCTCTCATTGATGTTTCTAACTCTCTATCCCTCTCCCTTCCTGTCTGTGAAAAAATCAATAAAATATATTAAAAAAATAATTGCAGGCAGGAAAAGCCTAGAAGGAAATACATGACAATTCACTATGGGTGGGTGAATACTAGTGATTTTTCCATTCTTTCTACTTTTCTGTATTATCTATATTTTTATAATGTACCTGTATTTTAAAAAATTCTTTATTGTTTAAAGTATTACATGAGTCTCTTTTTTTCCCCCATTGACCTCTCCCCTACCACCCCCTCCTCCAAGCACAAGCCCTCACCACCCCTTACTGTCTGTGTCCATTGGTTTTGTTCATATGCATGCATACATGTCCTTCGGTTGATCTCTCCCTCACCCCCCCTCACCTTCCTCAATTACTTTGATCATTGGTGTTTCTATCTCTCTCTCCCTCTCCCTTCCTCTTTGTAATCAATAAAAATATATTTTTTAAAATAGTGAAAATGGAAAATTAAAAAAAAAGTTAGCCCTATTTTTTTTCTGGTAGTGAATTAGTATAATGAAGTAATTCTCTAATTGTGAAATATAATTTGTATGTAGTGAATTTTCAGTTATCCACATATCAATTTTCTACTGTTACTATTACATCCTTGGCTGTTTCCTCTACCTTCTATCAAATTATTAGAAAAAACAGACTGATTCTTTTTTAAGTTTTATTGGAAGCTTACATTTCTTTCTTTTCTCTTTTTTAAAAAAATCTTTATTATTTAAATTAACATATGTCTCCTTTTTCCCCCATTGACCTCTCCCCAGCCATCCCCAGTCCCCAACACTTGTTCTCACCCCCCCCCCCCCAGTGTCTGTGTCCATTGGTTATGCTTATATGCATGCATACAAGTCCTTTGGTTGATCGATTAACCCTCCCCTCCGCCCTCCCCTCTGAAGTTTGATGGTCTGTTCAATGCTTCTCTGTTTCTGGATCTATTTTTGCTCATCGGTTTATGTAGTTCATTATATTCCACAAATGAATGAGATCATGTGATATTTATCTTTCTCTGACTGGCTTATTTCACTTAGCATAATGCTCTCCAAGTTCATCCATGCTATTGCAAATGGTAAGAGTTCCTTCTTTTTACAGCAGCATAGTATTCCCTTGTGTAGATGTACCACTGTTTTTTAATCCGTTCATCTGCTGATGGGCACTTAGGCTGTTTCCAGATCTTAGCTATGGTGAATTGTGCTGCTATGAACATAGTGGTGCATATATCCTTTCTGATTGGTGTTTCTGTTTTCTTGGGATATAGTCCTAGAAGTGGGATTACTGGGTCAAATGGGAGTTCCATTTTGAATTTTTTGAGGAAACTCATACTGTTTTCCACAGTGGCTGCACCAGTCTGCATTCCCACCACCAGGGCAAGAGAGTTCTTTTTTCTCCACATCCTTGCCAGCATTTGTCATTTGTTGATTTGCTGATGATAGTCATTCTGACAGGTGTGAGATGGTACCGCAGTGTCATTTTGATTTGCATCTCTCAGATGATTAGTGACTTTGAGCATGTTTTCATATGTCTCTTGGCCTTCTGTATGTGCTCTTTTGAAAAGTGTCTATTTAGGTCCTTTGCCCATTTTTTGATTGGATTGTTTAATCTTCCTTTTGTTCAGTTGTATGAGTTCCCTGCAAATTTTGGAGATTAAAACCTTATTGGAGATAGCATTGGCAAATATGTTCTACACAATGGAATACTCTGCTGCTGTAAAAAAGAAGGAATTCTTACCATTTGCAACAGCATGGATGGAACTGGAGAGTATTATGCTAAGTGAAATAAGCCAGTGAATGAAAGAAAAGTACCACATGATATTACTCATTTATGGATAATTAAGACCATTATAAACTGATGAACAAAAATAGATACAGAGGCAGAGCAACATCAAACAGATTGTCAAACTACAGTGGGAAGGCCGGGAGGGTTGCAGGGGGTGGGTAAGAGATCAGCCGAAGGACTTGTATGCATGCATATAAGCATAACCAATGGACACAAGGCACTGGGGAGTAGGGGAGGCCAGGGGAAGGTCAAGGGGAGAAAAAAAAAGGAAACATATGTAATACTTTAAGCAATAAAACAAAATTAAAAAAAATATGTTCTCCCATGCAGAGGGCTTTCTTGTTGTTTTGTTGATGGTTTCTTTTGCTGTGCAGAAGCTTTTTATTTTGAAGTAGTCTTTTTTGTTCATTTTCTTCTTAGTTTCCATTGCCTTAGGAGCTGTATCAGTAAAGATATTGCTATGACATATGACTGATATTTTGCTGCCTATGGATACTTCTAAGATTTTTATAGTTTCCCATCTTACATTTAAGTCCTTTATCCATTTTGAGTTTATTTTTGTGTATGGTGTAAGTTGGTAATCTAGTTTCATTTTTTTGCATGCATCTGTCCAATTTTCTCAACACCGTTTATGGAAGAGACTGTCTTGACTCCATTGTATGTTCTTGTCTCCTTTGTCAAATATTAATTGAGCATAATGGTTTGAGTCAATTTCTGGTTTTATGTTCTGATCCATTGGTGTATAAATCTGTTCTTGTGCCAGTACCAGGCAGTTTTGAGAATAGTGGCTTTGTAATATAGCTTGATATCTGGTATTGTGATCCCTCCAACTTTGTTCTTTTTTTTCAGGATTGCTGCAGCTATTCGGGGTCTTTTTTCATTCCAGATGAATTTTTGGAGAGTTTGTTCTAAGTCTGTGAAATATGCTGATGGTATTTTAATGGGATTGCATTGAATCTATAGATTGCTTTGGGTAGTATGGACATTTTAATCATGTTGATTCTACCAATCCATGAACATGGTATATTCTGCCATTTGTTTATGTCTTTCTCTTTCTCTTTTTTCAACATCCTGTAGTTTTCCAAGTACCGATCTTTTGCCTCCTTAGTTAAGTTTATTCTTAGATGTCTTAATTTTTTTGGTGTAATGGTAAATGGGATTGTTTTCTCAGTTTCTCTTTCTGTGAGTTCATTATTGGTGTATAAAAAAGCCATAGATTTCTGGGTGTTTATTTTGTATCCTGCTACATTGCCGAATTCATTTATTAAGTCTAGTAGTTTTTTGATGGAGTATTTGGGATTGTCTATGTACAGTATCATGTCATCTGCAAATATGACAGTTTTACTTCTTTTCCAATTTGGGTAGCCTTTTATATCTTCTTCTTGTCTGATCACTATGGCTAGCACTTCCAGTACTATGCCGAACTGGAGTGGTGAGAGTGGGCATTCCTGTCTTGTTCCTGTTCTTAGGGGAAATGGTTTTAGTTTTTGCCTATTGAGTATGGTGTTGGCTATAGGTTTGTCATATATGGCCTTTGTCATGTTGCGATATGCTCCCTCTGTTCCCACTTCGCCGAGAGTTTTTATCAAAAATGGGTGTTGGATTTTGTCGAATGCATTTTCTGCATCTGTTGATATGATCATGTGATTTCGTCTTTCAGTTTGTTTATGTGATGTATCAAGCTTATTGATTTGCAAATATTGTACCAGCCTTTCATTCCTGGAATAAATCCAACTTGATTATGGTGTATGATCTTTTTAATATATTGCTGGATGTGATTTGCTAATATTTTGTTGAGGATTTTAGTATCTATATTCATGTGGGATATTGGCCTGTAATTCTCTTACTTTGTAGTGTCTTTATCTGGTTTTAGATTTAGGAGAATGCTGGCCTCATAAAAAGAGTTTGGAAGTGTTCCTTCCTCTTGGATTTCCTGAAATAGTTTGAGGAGTATAGGTGTTAGTTCTTTGAATGTTTGGTAAAACTTCCCTGTGAAGCCACCTAGACCTGGGGTTTCATTTGGTGGGAGTTTTTTTATTACTGCTTCTATTTCATTAGTTCTTATTGGCCTATTCGGGTTTTTTTATTCTTCCTGATTCAGTTTTGGGAGATTGTATTTTTCTAGTAATTGGTCTATTTCATCCACATTGTCCAGTTTATTGGCATATAGTTGTTCATAGTATTTTTTTTTTTATAATCCTTTGTATTTCTGTGGTGTCGGTGGTTACTTCTCCACTTTCATTTCTGATTTTATTTATTTGGGTCTTTTCTCTTTATTTCTTGATGAGTCTTGCTAATGGTTTATCAATTTTGTTTATCCTTTCAAAGAACCAGCTCTTGGTTTCATTGATTTTTGTAATTTTTTTTTAGTCTCTGTTATTTAATTCTGCTCTAATCTTTATTATTTCATTCCTTGTACTTACTCTGGGCTTTTCTTTTTGTTCTCGTTCTAGTTCTTTAAGTTGTAGGATTAAATAGTTTATTGCTGATTTTTCTTGTTGTTGTTTTTGTGTGTGTGTGTGTGTGTGTGTGTGTGTGTGTGTGTGTGTGTTGAGGCATGCCTGTAATGCTATGAATTTCCCTCTCAGGACTGCTTTTGCTGTGTCCCAGAAATTTTGGGTTGTTGTGTGTTCATTTTCATTTGTCTCCAGGAAGTTTTTTTATTTCTTTCTTGATCTCGTTGGTAACCCATTCATTGTTTAATAACATGCTATTTAACCTCCATGTGTTTGAATGTTTTGGGGTGTTTTTACTGTATTTGATTTCTAATTTCATTCCACTCTGATCTGAGAAGATGCTTGATATGGTTTCAGTCTTCTTGAACTTGTAGAGACTTGTTTTGTGTCCTAACATGTAGTCTATCTTTGTGAATGATCCATGTGCACTTGAGAAGAATGTATATTCTGCTGTGTTGAGGTGAAATGTTGTATATATGTCAATTAAATCCATCTGATCCAGTGTGTCCTTTAGAGTCTCTGTTTCCTTGTTAAGTTTTTGTCTGGAAGATCTATCCAGTGAAGTCAGAGGTGTGTTAAAATCCCCTACTATGACTGTATTGTTGATCTCTCCATTAAAGTCCTCTAGGAGATTATATATATATATATATATATACTAGGGGCCTGGTGCACGAAATTCGTGCACTGGGTGTGGCGGGGGGGGGGGGGGAGTGTCCCTCAGCCCAGCCTGCCCCCTCTCACATACTGGGAGCCCACAGGCGTTGACCCCCATCACCCTCCGATTGCCTGATCAGCCCCTTGCCCAGGCCTGACGCCTCCGCCAGAGGTGTCAGGCTTGGACAGGGGACCCCCATCTCCCCCCGATCACTGGCTCTGGCCCCCGCCCAGGCCTGAGGCCTCTGGCCCAGGAATCATGCCTGGGCAGGGGACCCCCATCTCCCTCTGATCGCTTGCTCCACCCCCAGCCCAAGCCTGACGCCTCTGACCCAGGCTTCAGGCCTGGGCAAGGGGACCATCATATCCCCCCAATCCCCGGCTCCGCCCCCCACCCAGGCCTGATGCCTCGGCCAGAGGAGTTGACCCTCATCACCCTCCGATCACCACTCACCGGATCGGCCCCTTGACCAGGCCTGAGGCCTCCGGCAGAGGTGTCAGGCCTGGGCAGGGGACCCCCAGCTCCCCGCGGTTGCAGGCTCCGCCCCTGCCCAGGCCTAACGCCTCTGGCCTAGGCGTCCGGCCCAGGCAGCGGGGACCTGAAGTGGCAGCGGGGGGCGCCGCGATCGTGGGCTTCGCTTTAGGCCCAGGCAAGGGACCCCTAGCTCCTGGGACTGCCAGCTTCGACCGTGCCCAGCTCCCATCGCTGGCTCCACCCCTACTTCCTGCTATCACTGGCCAGAGCGGCAAAGGTGCCTGATTCTCCGATCATGGCTGGGGGGCAGGGCAAAGGCGGCCCCAGGGCCGCCTTTGCCTTGCCCCCCAGCTCTTAGCTCCCCCCTGGGTTTCTGATCACTGTCAGTGGCAGGGGGCTTCTTCCTGCTTTCCCTTTCGCCTCCATATTGTGCCTACATATGCAAATTAGCCGCCATCTTGTTGGCAGTTAACTTCCAATCTTAGTTGGCAGTTAACTGCCAATCTTAGTTGGCAGTTAATTTGCATATAGCCCTGATTAGCCAATGAAAACGGTATCGCCGTACGCCAATTACCATTTTTCTCTTTTATTAGTGTAGATATGTATTTAGGTGCTCCTATATTGGGTGCATACATGTTTACCAGGATTATATCCTCTTGTTGGATCAATCCCTTTAGTATTAAGTAGTGACCTTTGTTGTCTTTTGTGATGGCCTTCATTTTAAAGTCTATTTTTTCAGATATGAGTATTCTTACCCCCAATTTTTTTTCTTTTCCATTTTCATGGAAAAAAATTTTTTTCCATCTCTTCATTCTCATCCTGTGTGTGTCTTTTGTTTGAAGTGGGTCTCTTGTAGATAGCAGATAGCTGGGTCATGTTTTTGTATCCATTCAGCTACCCTACACCTTTTTTTTTTATTGCTTAAAGTATTACAAAGGGTATTACATATGTGTCCATTTTATCCCCCCGCCCTAGACAGTCCCCCAGCCTCCCCTATCCCCCAGTGTCTTATGTCCATTGGTTATGCTTATATGCATGCATACAAGTCCTTTAGTTGATCTCTTACCCCCCTACCTACTGCCCCCCAACCCTCCCCGGCCTTCCCGCTGCAGTTTGACAATCTGTTTGAGGCAGCTCTGCCTCTGTATCTATTATTGTTCAAAAGTTTATAATGGTCTCTATTATCCATGAATGAGTGAGATCATGTGGTATTTTTCCTTCATTGACTGGCTTATTTCACTTAGCATAATGGTCTCCAGTTCCATCCATGACGTTGCAAATGGTAAGAGTTCCTTCCTTTTTAGAGCAGCATAGTATTCCATCGTGTAGATGTACCACTTTTGGGTGTGTTTTGCTTCCTTGTCTTCTAATTCACTAATTCGGTCCTCCGCTTCTCCTAGTCTACTGTTGATACTTTCAATGGAGTTTTTCATTGCAGCTATATCACTCTTCATTTCTTCTTGGGTCTTACTTAAGTTGTTTATTTTTTCATCTGTTTCTTCTTGCTTCTTGCAGAGGATGTCGATTTTTTCCTCCATCCCGTTTATGCACTCTAGGACCCTTATTCTGAATTCTTTGTCTGTCATGTTGCATGCCTCTCTATTACTTAGCTGCTTTTCTGGAGAGTCCTCCTTCTCTTTCCTTTGGGGGTTTCTTTGTCTACCCATGTTTGATCTCACTGACATATCTAGATGTTGAGTCGTTCAGTGGTTGCTCCTTTGGTGGCAGTGACTCCTTGGTCTGTGGTTGCTCTTCGGGCGGTTGCGGTAGCAGCTGCTCTTCAGTTGGCAGCAGCTCCTCTGGTGTGTGCTGTTCACAGCTGAGGTGGCTCTTCTGGCTGGTGGGGCGAGGCTTCACATACAGCTGCTGTTCCTCAGCAGAGGGTGTGGTGCTCTGGAGGTTGCTGTAGCTTCGATCTGCTGCGTTGATTTAAAGACACAAAATACAACACAACAAGGCACCACGTACCCGGCAGTATACACAAATATATTCACGATATTAATAACCCCAAATAAAGGTGACCACCCGAATTAAGAGAATTAGGGGATAAGGAGGATGGAAGGGAAAAAGATAAAAGAGAAAAAAGAAAATAAAAGTAGGGACCAAAAAAAAAGAGTGCAAAAATGAAATTGGGAAAAAGGAGGGGGGAAAAAAAGCGAGAAAAGAAAAGACAAGAAAAAAGAAAGAAAAAAAAGGAGAAAAAAGAAAATAAAAGAGCGAAAAGAGAGAATGAAGTGGAAGAGGGGAAGAGACTTTTAATATGAGGAGACTACTCCTATAGAACCGCCATTAATCCCAACAGATTCCAGCAACAGCTCCCTGGAGATGAATGCAAACTAGAAACAACCAATAATATAACGATGAAAATAGAATGGAGAACACTAATCCCAAAATAAAATAAAGAGAAAATAAAATGGCACTTTAAAAAATGGTAAAATGGTAGCAGTAATAATACTGGTTAAAAATAAGAAGGTAGTAGTTAAAAGGGTAAAATGAGGTGATGGAAAAAGAAGAAAAAAAAAGAAAAAAAAGAAGAAAAAAAAATTGGTTTCTTAGTTAAAAGGTGAAAAAAGAAAAAAAAGAAAAGAAAAAAAGAAAAAAAAAAAGAAAGAAAGAATTGCAGTAGTGAAGGTCCTTCGGTTCTTCTATTCTTCAGTGTGGCTCGCCTTAGACCTGCCAGGTATTCAGGAGAGTGTTGAGTTTCCCTGCGATACACTGTTCCTCTGTTGTAAACCACAGCCTTATTTTAAAGCAGGCCGCATTTGTTTCCCAGACTGCCTTATTTTGTGTTTAGCAAAGAGTCAGTTTGTGGGTCAGCCTCTGGGTGGCAGTGTTCTGGGGTTGGCCTCTGAGGCTATAGGGCCTCTCTGTCCAGTGGAAGTTCACTGCCCAGAGCTGGCTGCGTAATAGTTCCCCTACACCTTTTGATTGGAACATTTATTCCATTTACATTTAAGGTTATTATTGATAGGTACTTATTTATAGCCATTTTAATTCTGTATGGCTAGGTTTCTCTCTCTTTTTCTTCTCATTACATCAATCCCTTTAGCATTTCTTGTATTGCTGGCTTGGTGGTGATGAACTCCTTTAGTCTTTTTGTCTGGGAAGCTCTTTATTTGATGGTGTATTTTGAAGGATAGCCTTGCTGGATATAGTAATCTTGGTCTCAGATCCTTGCTTTCCATTACCTTGAGTACTTCATGCCATTCCCTTCTGGCCTGTAGAGTTTCTGATTAGAAATCAGGTGTCAGCCTTATGGGAACTCCTTTGTAGGTAACAGTTTCTTTTCTCTCTTTTTTAAAATATATTTTATTGATTTTTTATAGAGAGGAAGGGAGAGGGATAGAGTTAGAAACATCGATGAGAGAGAAACATCGATCAGCTGCCTCCTGCACACTCCCTACTGGGGATGTGCCCACAACCAAGGTACATGCCCTCGGCCAGAATCGAACCTGGGACCCTTGAGTCCACAGGCCAATGCTCTATCCACTGAGCCAAACCGGTTAGGGCAGTTTTCTTTTCTCTTACTGCCATTAAGATTCTCTCTTTATCTTTAATTTTTGGCATTTTAATTATGATGTGTCTGGGTGTGGGCCTGTTTGGATTCTTCTTGTTTGGGGTTCTCTATGCCTCTTGAACTTGTGTGACTTTTTCCTTTACCAGGTTAGGGAAGTTTTCTGCCATTATTTCTTCAAACACCTTCTCTATTCCTTTCTCCCTTTCTGCCTCTTCTGGCATACCTTCTATTCTAATATTGTTACATTTCACATTGTCCCACAGCTCCCTTAAGCTGTCCTCCTGTTTTTTAATTGTTTTTTTCTTTTAGGTTCTCTGATTAAGTGATATTTTTCACTCTGTCTTCTAATTCACTGATTTGATCCTCAGCTTTCCCTAATCTGCTGTATATTCCTTCCAATGTGTTCTTTATTTGTGTTATGTCATTCTTTATCTCAGACTTCTTTTTTCATAGTTACTATATCTTTTTTCATGCTGTTGAGCATTTTTACCATCATTACTCTGAGTTCTGATTCACATAAATTTCTTATCTCTGCTTCAATTATCTCTTCTTCTAGAGAATTCACTAGTTCTTTCTGACTAATTAGATCAGGCATAGACTTAAAGCCTCCAGAGACCACCTCTGCCTACAGACTGATAGGATTCCAACTTGAATTACCCACCCCAGGTGGTCATCCTCAGGTGTGGCGAGAGTTGATTTCAACAGGGTGGGGCAGTTGCTTCTGCCTAGCTGATAATTATTTTTAATCTCTTAAGTGGCCTTAGGACAAGGTATTTTCCAATAGGGTGTGTCAACTGTCTTCCCCCTAGGCAAGGCAAATGTCTATGTGGGAAAGATGTCCAGGAAACTTGGGATGTCTGCCTTCTGAGCTCTATCCCCTGAGTCTCCAGTTCTGGCTTCTGCTCTCACAGCTCCTGTCTACTTCACCCTCCCTCTGCCAGAGCAAAAGGTGGGTGGTTCCACAGGGAATTTTGTGTGTTGGCCCTTTAAGGGGGTGCCTGAATTTTCAGCTGTTACTCCCTGGCAGACAGCACCCCGCTGCTTTTCATAGCCAGATGTTATGTGGGTACCCTTCTCAGATTTGGTGCTCTCTGCTGGGGGGGGGGGGTCAGCTTGGATATTAGATCCCAGAGTTCTCAATGGCAACCCCCCACAGCTGAGATATCTCTCCGGGACTTCAGTTGCTGACTGTGGGTGCCAGGCCAGCCCTTTTGCGCCTCTGCCCCTCCTACTAGTCTCTATGTTGTCTCCACTTTTAGTTCTCAGGTATCAGCGTTCTCTCTTGTGAGTTTTCCGTTGATTGTTCAGGATGTTTTTCTGTATTTTAGTCGTAATATCAATTTGTTCCTGGGAGCATGTTCATGCAGTATCCACTTACTCTGTGGCCATTTTTAATCCCTCCTCATTTTCTATAATGACATCAAAATAGTCACAGTCAGCCCTACCTGGTTTGGCTCAGTGGATAGAATTTTGGTCTATGGACTGAAGAGTCCTGGGTTTGATTCTGGTCAAGGGCACATGCCTGGGTTGCTGTCTTGATCCCCAGTGGGGGGCATGCAGGAGGTAGCCAATCAATGATTCTCTTTCATCATTGATGTTTCTATCTCTCTCTCCCTCCCTTCCCCTCTGAAATTAATAAAAATGTATTTTTAAAAAATAGTCACACAGTTTTAAGATTCAAAGCTCATCTTCACTTCTTCCTTATTTTTCGTCTGTATCTAATTATGCAGCTAATCCTATTAATTCTTCCTTGACAGCATCTCTGTTCCCACTGCTACTTCCTTCTGTCCCTTGGGCCCAGATTACTCTAATAATATTCTAACAGATTTCCCATCTCTGCCAGTTTAATCTGATTTCTATAACCAACACCAAGATAACTTTTCTAAAACATAACTTTTAACTCCTTTCTCTCTCTCCTGTGCAAAATTTTACAATGGCTTCCTATTACCTATTGAATAAGAATAAGAACACCTAGGTTATATTGAGCACTTACTTACATAGGTTGCCAGGCACTAAATAAGAACTCTACAACCACCTCCTTGTCCTCTATTACCATAATATTCATATGGGTGAGGAAACTGAGGCTCAAGATAAGTTGCTTGCCTAAGGTTGCACAGGTAATAAGTTACAGAACTGCGGATTTGACTCAGTTCTATTTTGCTCCAAAGCCTATGTTTCTAACAACTGTGCTATTCATATGTCCACCTAACTTGACTCAGGTGAACTGCAATTAGTTGTAATTAGCTAAAGGTTATATATATATATATATATATATATATATATATATATATATATAAAGTGAATTTCTATTTTCTCAGGGGATCACCTTCTACTCCTCCCGGGCTCTGATCATGCTTACTTTGGAGAGCTCCAACCTAATATAAGTAAAGCTTGCCTCTCACATATGATTATAGGTGTCCTTAAGGAAGGCTTATCTGCTTATTTTATGTTCTCCATAATATTTAGTATCATATTTTTCCAGCACTATTCTAGATACTTTATTAGGTGTGAAATACGTTTTTAAGAATGCCAGGATGAATTTGGACTGTGGGTTTTTTATTAACCATTTTAACCATGAGTACAATTTAGTGGCATTAAGTGCATTCACAATGTTAATCATCATCATGCCAAACAGAAACTCTGTACCCATTCAGCAATAATGCCCCATTTTACCCCCATCTCCTATACCTCTATTCTACTTTGTCTCTATGAATTTGATTATGCTAGGTACCCCATGTAAATGGGATCATACAATATTTTTTCTTTTGTGTTTGGCTTATTTCAGTTAGCATAGTGTTTTCTAGTTTTCCTTATTTGAGACGGTTTTCTTGTTATTTATTATTATACAATTCTGCCTCTACTGCTCTTCCTGTCTTACTCTTTTTACTTAATTTTTTTTCTTTCATATATTTTGAGTTAATTTTTGTATATGGTGTAGGGAGAACATTCAACTGTATTGTTTTGTATGTGCGTGTTCAGTTTTCCAAGTACCATTTGTAGAAAAGATCATCCTTTCCCCCATTAAATGGTTTGCCATCCTTTTCCAAATTCAATAGACCATATATGTGAGGGTTTATTTCTGTTCCATAAAGTCTGTTCTTATGCCGGTCCCACACTGTTTTTGGTTACTATAGCTATGTAGTAAGTTTTGAAATTGGGAACTGGGAGCCTTCTAAATTTATTCTTCGTTTTTACAATTGTTTTGACTATTTGGGTCCCCTTGAGATTCCATGTGAATTTTAGGATGGGTGTTTCTGCAGAAGAAGGCCATTCATTTTGATAGAGGGTTGCCTTGCATCTGTAGATCATTTTGAGTAGCATTGCCTTCTTAACAGTATTATGTCTTCACATCCACAAACACAGAATATCTTTCCATATGTGGATTATTTTTTAAAATAACTGTGAAAGTGATACTTGCATATTATACAAAGACAGAAAATATGGTAACGTACAAAGAAAGGAAGAAATACCCCAAACCTCACTACTCATTGATAAATATTGTTAAATTTTTGGTGAACATCCTTCTGAACACCTCTTGTTTCAAATTTTACATAAATAGCATCTATTTTTTCTTAACATATAATACATATTTTTCAATGTGATTGTTTACTTAAGTGCACCCTTATGACAGAAATTTAGTATGTTTTGGGCTCTGAGTAGTATTAATATCATAGTATTAATATTAGGAAAATGGGCCATAACCGGTTTGGCTCAGTGGATAGAGCGTTGGCCTGTGGACTGAAAGGTCCCAGGTTCGATTCCGGTCAAGGGCATGTACCTTGGTTGGGGGCACATCTCCAGTAGGGAGTGTGCAGGAGGCAGCTGATTGATGTTTCTCTCTCATCGATGTTTTAACTCTCTACCTCTCTCCCTTCATCTCTCTAAAAAGTCAATAAAAATATTTTTTAAATAAAAAAATATTAGGAAAATAGTATAATATTAATGTTTTATATTTTCTCTTTTGAATGAAGAAAGGCACAAAGTTTTTCTCATAATCAGTCCTTGCTTATCTGATGTACTGTAATGCATAAGTAATAGATCTTTAGTGTGTTAGGTGCAACAATGAAAAGTAGAGAACCAGATATTTGTTTAGAGCAGTGGTTCTCAGCCTTGGCTGCACATTAGAATCACCTGGGAATCTTTTTAAAATCCTGATTTCTGGGCCTCATCCTCCGGAAATTCTGTTTCTTTGTTATGGGGTGAGGCCACAACATTAGTAACAAAGAAACAGAATTTCCGGATGATGAGGCCCAGAAATCAGGATTTTAAAAAGATTCCCAGGTGATTCTAATGTGCAGCCAAGGTTGAGAACCACTGGTTTAGAGGTTCATTTGACCATTCAATAGCACAGTGAATGAAATCACTTTGTGAAACCACAGGAACTATATTCAATTTATTCTCATGTTCCTGTCTTTCAGGAAGAAGGTATGGATTTAATAACTAAAGAAGCAATGAATGAATGGTGAGTACTGTACTTTGAGTTACTATTCTGATCATTTGTATATTCAGTTACATCTTTTCTTTTAGATAGGCAAGCTGCAGTACTTATGTTTTGTTTGTGTTTGTGTTGTGTGTTTTTTTCATTTGTAGGGACATACAAACTACAATACAGATACATTAGTCTTGGGAAGAAAATGTGAACTTGGTATGGTAGTAATACTTCAATTTCGTAGAAAATGTTTGCTTATTTCAATGTTGGTGCTGCCTAGTTTTGCTGTAATTTCTAGAAATTGAAGCTTTCATTGAAAACTAAAATTATATATGCTGTATAAGTTTTTGTTGTTGTTAATCCTCACATGAGGAAATTAGGATATTTTTCCATTGATTTTTAGAGAGAGTGGAAGGGAGGGAGGCAGGGGGAAGAGAGAGAGAGAGAGAGAGAGAGAGAGAGAGAGAGAGAGAGAGAGAGAAACATTGACATGAAAGAGACACATCGATTGGTTGCCTCCCGCATGCTCCCAGACCTGGGCCAGAATCAAATCTGCAACCCAGGTACATGCCCTTGAAGGGGAATCAAACCCACGACCTTCCATTGGCGGGCTTATGCTCTAACCACTAAGCACACCAGCCAGGGCTGTATAAATAATTTTTATTGCTTTTAAGAAACAGTTTATGATTTACCCATATAAATAACTAACATTGTTTGAAAGTGGGGTTCAAAGTAAATAGTTGTGATACAAAACCATAATTTTGTGGACCAGCTTCTTCTCAATCCTAGTGGGTCTAAAAAAAGTTCAGTTATGCTAATTAAATTGCTCAAATGACAAAACAATAAATTATTTTACTCCCTTTTATATAAGTTATTAACTGTATATTAGAGTTTTAATCCATAGACTTGGATTTACTGGGCAAATAGCTACATTTTTATGCCTATAACATATATACTAGTATTCCCACTAATATTTTAAGATTCAACTTTACCTTAAATGTATTTGGAATTTAGTTACCACTGACTTGTTTCTGAGAAAAGTGACAGGGCTTTTCTTGTCTTTTAATTTTATTAAATTTATTGGGGTGACATCAGTTAATAAAATTACATAGGATTCGATGTACAACTCTACAATATATCATTTATATATTGTATTGTGTGTTCACTACTCCAAATCAAGTCTCCTTCCATCACCATTTATCCCCCCTTTACCTTCTTTAATCTCCCCCTACCCCCTTTCTCTCTGGTAATCACCATACTTTGTGAGTTTTGGAGTTTTTTTGTGTTTTGGGTGTGTGTGTGTGTGTGTGTGTGTTTTTTTTATTAATTCCATCCCTTCTGACAGCTGTCAGTCTGTTCTTTGTATCTATGAATCTGTTTTTGTTTTTGAGTGTTTTTTTGTATTCTCTTTTATTTTTGGCAGTTTTATAATTTTATATGAGTCTGTTTTGTTTGTTAGTTTATTTTGTTCATTAGATTCCACATATAAGTGAAATCATTGAAATAAGCCAGTCAGAGAAAGAAAAGTGGCATCTTTAAAACCTCTTTCCAATTTGGTTTCAACAGTGCTTTTCTACATATTACTAACTTGTGGGAATTGCACCAGTTTGCTTGCAATTCCTTTTCCCAGTCCTATGCAACAATTCACAATGTAAGTTTATATGAAAATACCAAATTGCTTATAAAATAAGAATTTTTAGAAATGTAAAAGAAATTGTAGCTCCAGGTTATATGACAAAAATATTATTTTTAGCTACATTAAAATGTAATTGTTTGATGTTTATAATTTTGTATATTGAAAAGAATCAAGTAACTGAGAACATGTGAGAATATGTTAACATATGAAGAATCAGTAATTCATTAATCCTGTTTGAAAATAGTCTTCCTATGAAGCTTGTTGATAAGAATCACAGCTAAACTCGAACTTTAAACAACTGTATCTGCTAATTCACCCATGATTCTCACTTGATTCAAGGCAAGTCAATGCCAGGATTGCAGATCATTCCAGTTCTTTCCCCCACAACTCAGGGAAATCCTGAATCCCTATAAATTACAAGAGAATTTTCTGTCCTGTGGCTTTTCTATTTTTAATCCAGATTTAGAGAAAGCAGTAAAATGATGTGATGTAGCCCTAACCGGCTTGCCTCAGTGGATAGAGTGTCAACGTGCAGACTCAAGGGTCCCAGGTTTGATTCCAGTCAAGGGCATGTACCTTGGTTGTGGACACATCCCCAGTAGGGAGTGTGCAGGAGGCAGCTGATCGATGTTTCTAACTCTCTATCCTTCTCCCTTCCTCTCCGTAAAAAATCAATAAAATATATTTTTTTAAAAATGATGTGATGTAAGGTACTACACAGTCTCCTTTTAAGGTCTGTGTTCTGAGATCTGTTACAATGAAATAGTCATAGATAGCTGATTTTGTTCAAAAATTTTCTTGTAATGATTGTGATAATTTTATTTTGGAAGAAGTCAAAATTCTACCAACACTATTAGACCAAATATCCCTGGATCATTAAAAAGAAAAGGTATTTTTTTACATTTTATATATTTTTTATTGATTACATTATTACATATGTGTCCTTATCCCCACATTACCCCCTACCTCCCCCCATGCCCTCACCCCCTTGTTGTCTGTGTCCATTGGTTAGGCCTATATGCTTGCATATAAGTCCTTTGGTTGATCTCTCCCCCTCACCCCCACCCTCCCCTACCTTCCTTCTGAGGTTTAACGGTCTGATTGATGCTTCTCTGTCTCTGGATCTGTTTTTATCAGTTTATGTTGTTCATTATATTCCACAAATGAGTGAGATCATGTGATATTTATCTTTCTCTGACTGGCTTATTTCACTTAGCATAATGCTCTCCAGGCCTATCCATGCTGTTGCAAATGGTAAGAACTCTTTTTTTACTGCAGCGTAGTATTCCCTTGTGTAGATGTACCATGGTTTTTTAATCCACTCATCTGCTGATGGGCACTTAGGCTGTTTCCAAATCTTAGCTATGGTGAATTGTGCTGCTATGAACATAGGGGTGCATATGTCCTTTCTAATTGGCGTTTCTAGTTTCTTGGGATATATTCCTAGAAGTGGGATTACTGGGTCAAATGGGAGTTCCATTTTTAGTTTTTTGAGGAAACTCCATACTGTTCTCCACAGTGGCAGCACCAGTCTGCATTCCCACCAGCAGTGCAAGAAGGTTCCTTTTTCTCCACATCCTCACCAGCACCTGTCATTTGTTGATTTGTTGATGATAGCCATTCTGACAGGTGTGAGATGGTACTGTATTGTTGCTTTGATTTGCTTCTCTCGGATGATTAGTCTTGCAATGATTGTGATAATTTTATTTTAGAAGAAGTCAAAATTCCACCAACACCATTAGACAAAATATCCCTGGTTCATTAAAAAGAAAAGGTACTTTTATCTACCAGCAGAAATAAATATAGCTTTGAATTATTTTTATAAAATCTTATATAATAAAAGAGAAGCATGTAAATTGACCATCCCTCTGCTACACTCACCAGCCAATCAGGAGTGAGTATGCAAATTAACCAGACAAAGATGGGTTAATTTGCATACACAGGCACCAGGTGGAGAGCAGAGCAGGAGAGCCAGTGGCTTGGGGGGACGTGGTTCCCTCGGTCGCTACCCCCAAGCTGTCGGGTGGAGAGCAGAGGGGGAGAGCAGGTGGAGAGTGGAGCGGCTTGGGGAACTTGGCTCCCCAAGCCACCAGACGGAGAGCAGAGAGGAAGAGCTGGTGGCTTGGAGGACTTGGCAGAGTGGGAGGCCATGGGATGGAGACAGAGCAGGAAGGGAAAACCAAGAGCACGGGGAGCACCAGGAATTCTGGGGATAGTCATTCTGGTGGCAGCCCCAGGACCAGAAGTGGAAGCCCAGAATGCGGGGAGCACCAGGAATGCTGGGAATCATAGTTCTGGTGGCAGATGAATCTCCTAGACCAGTGGTTCTCAACCTGTGGGTCGCGACCCCTTTGGGGGTTGAACGACCCTTTCACAGGGGTCGCCTAAGACCATCGGAAAACATATATTAAACGTAAGATGGGAAACCATAAAAATACTAGAGGAATCCACAGGCAGCGAAATTGCAAACATATGCCGAAGAAATTTCTTCTCTGATAATGCTCCTAGGGCAATGGAAACTAAAGAGAAAATAAACAAATGGGACTACATCAAAATAAAAAGCTTTTGCACAGCAAAGGAAACCATCAACAAAACAACAAGAAGACCCACTACATGGGAGAACATATTTGCCAATGATACCACCGATGAGGGTTTAATTCCCAACATTTACAGGGATCTCATGAAACTTAACAAAAGGAAGATAAACAATCCAATAAAAAAATGGGCAATGGACCTAGATAGACACTTTTCGAAAGAGGACATACAGAAGGCAGAAAGACATATGAAAACCTGCTCAAAGTCACTAATTATACGAGAGATGCAAATCAAAACGACAATGCGTTATCATCTTACACCTGTCAGAATGGCTATCATCAACAAATCAACAAACAACAAGTGTTGGAGAGGATGTGGAGAAAAAGGAACTCTTCTGCACTGCTGGTGGGAATGCAGACTGGTGCAGCCACTGTGGAGAACAGTATGGAGCTACCTCAGAAGAGTAAAAATGGAACTCCCATTTGACCCAGTGATCCCACTACTAGGAATATATCCCAAGAAACCAGAAACGCCAATCAGAAAGGATATATGCACCCCTATGTTCATAGCAGCACAATTCACCATAGCTAAGATTTGGAAACAGCCTAAGTGCCCATCAGCAGATGAGTGGATTAGAAAACTGTGGTACATATACACAATGGAATACTATGCTGCGGTAAAAAAAAGGAACTCTTGCCTTTTGCAACAGCATGGATGGAACTGGAGAGCATTATGCTAAGTGAAATAAGCCAGTCAGAGAAAGATAAATACCACATGATCTCACTCATTTGTGGATTATAGAGAACAACATAGACTGATGAAAAGGGACAGACCCAAAGACTGAGAAACATCGATCAGGCTATCAATCCCCAGAGGGAAGGTAGGGGAGGGCGGGGGTGGGGGGAAGAGATCAACCGAAGGACTTGTATGCATGTATATGGGCCAAACCAATGGACATGGACAGCAGGGGGATGGGAGCATGAGTTTGTGTGTGGGGGGAGGTTGGGGGTTAATGGGGGGGATGAGGACACATTTGTAATACCTTAACTAATAATAAAAAAAACCCACATATATAATTACAGATTGTTTTTGTGATTAATCACTATGCTTTATGTTCAATTTGTAACAATGACATTGGGGGTCACCACAAGGAACTGTATTAAAGGGTTGTGGCATTAGGAAGGTTGAGAACCACTGTCCTAGACACTAGAGCAAAGTGAGCCTGGAGCAAGTTACTGTTGTGGTGGGGGATGGAGGGAAAGCAAAGGTGAGAGACATAAGTAAAATCAGAGTGTCTAGGAAAAATTAAAGGGAAGATATCCTAAAACTTCCAGGAAATCTCCACCAATGAAGCAAAGGAAAAAAATGCCTCTATTATGCTGTGAGCAACAAACCAAACTGAGTTGGGGTCTCATACAATTTGCTCATATGATTGCAAAGACAGACAGAAACTCCGGGATTGGAGAGGGCTCCCCTGAGGGCTCCCAGACTGGAGAGGTTGCAGGTTGGGCTGAGGGACGCCCACACCCCCCAGTGCATGAATGTCATGCACCGGGCCTCTAGTATTTTATAAAATCAAATGTTATACAAAAATTTGTCTTAAAGGATTTATTTATTTATAATATATTTGATAAGTTACTAGATACCTTTTATTTTACTCAAACAAAACTATATGTAAAGACATTTTGAAAGCTATAAAATACCATATAAATGTGAATTAAGAAAATTAATTCCCATTTAGTCAACGGTTATGATTTTTATGATGTGAGTATAATTCACCAAGCTAGTTGCCTTAAATGCTTTCTGAAAAAAGGTAGGGAATGAACAAATAAGTAGAGTAAATCAGGCATCAAGTATTCTGCGGGGGTCCAGCCCCAGCAGGTCCAGGGGTCCCCAAAGGTGTGGACGGAGTCTGCGAAGAAGGAATGACACGGAGACAGCGTTCAGTTGATCAGCAGCCTAGCCAGGATCTCCAACCAAGTCCTGGTCTCGATCTCCAAAGAGGTTCTGCTGTTTATTGTCTTGTTACATCCGTATTTATCCCAGTTGATTTTAATCCTGTCAATTTCTATTACAAAGGTTAGGGCGTTTCTTATCTCCATTCCAGGGAGTAAAGATTATGTAGCTTAAGCATGATTGTTTGTAGTGATTAACTACCCGCCTGGCACTTAGTTAAGGAGTTTCATCCCCTCCCTGACTTCAGGGAAAAATTCCTACCTGGGGAAACAACCTTTCTCGGAGAGGCATCCCCTCCCTGACTTCAGGGAAAAATTCCTACCTGGGGAAACAACCTTTCTCGGAGAGGTGACCTTGGTTAAAACACACAGCGCTAAGGGGAGCAAACATATTAAGAACAGTATGCTATATACGCCAGGTCCCTTGAAACATATGCTGTGCAGATGTTTCTTTCCTGCAGCGACTGTGTCAAGCAGCAAGGATGGACCGGCTTCCGGCAGTATTCTGCTGAATGTCAGCCCCTACCTTACCTCGCCACCACACATACATGTTGATATCATATGAATAAGTTGATAGAAATTAGATACACTTACAACACCAAAATATATGCTAAGGTTCAATGTTTTACTTCTTTATGAGAGCCATTTTTGTTTAAATATATGGAAAATGACCCACCTACTCAGTAATAAAATGGCAATAAAAAACTGAATTTTTTTTAACTCCCATAATCCTGAATCCCCATTCTAAACTCTGCCTCACTAAGCTATGTTCTTCTTCCTATTTTGTTAACCGGATTATAGGCTTAGTATCAACTTTAACTATGATATGAAGGGAAAATGATAAAGGAGATAAAACTTTTAAAATGTGTATTTGCAAAAAAAAATTCATTAAGATGGGAAAGAAGAAGGAAGAGGAAGAGGAGGAGGAGGAGGGGAAAGAAAAGAAGAGCAAAAGTATAGGGGAAGAAATTGAAATGTACTTCAATGTTCATTGTATTTTGGATTAATTCATGGCAGTCTTCCTAGCAATATACCTAACTCAGCATGTATTTATTATATTCTAAGACTAAAACTAGATCAATTCTGGAAAATACTCTTTTCCAAACTAAATGCACTGTGTTATGAAGATGGATCAATGACCTAGCTTACGGGTCTTTTGCCAGTGCTGTGAAGTTTGGGCTAGTGTTGAAAAAAACATTCAAGTATATTAACAGTTAAATAGCTTTTAGGGAGTTGGGGTTATTTGAGAATTTTTTAAAAACACTCAAATAAAAAACAGTTTTACTAAATTAAAATAATTTTCCTTTAAGACATTTACTCATACAATGTTTTATAACATTGAAAGTGCCTAGCATTTACTTAGAATTTATGATTTAAAAATTGTTTTTATATTGCAATTTTGGCATAATAGACTTGATTTCGGCTCAGTGCATTGGTGGACATGGCATGTCACATGCAAGCTTCTGTTCCTGGTTTTCAGCTTCTCTGAAGGATGACTGACTCATTTATTCAAGTTGTCCCTAAGAATTCCAAAGCAAGTTCTATATATACCTCATGGCCTATATTTTAAGTCAGACCCTCCTAAATATAACTTATACAAATATGTTAAAAATCCATCTGATCTTTCAGATGCAATAACAAATTAAGCAGATAAAGGTTAGAGTTTCCAAGCATATGAAGGCATATTCTGTGAAAATAAGCAGCAATTTCTTCCATTAGGAATTAGCAAGAGCAAGTAAAGCTTCAAGTGGGAATTCTGAGAAATCTGCAGAAATTGGACAGCTATAATATTGTTGTATAAGCAATAATGGTTTTAGCAAAGAAAATTTTAATTTTCTTCTCTGATGAATTTGTTCTAATTTGTCTTGTCTTTAATTTAAACCAAAAATAAGAGATGAGTCATTTTTCCATAATGGTGTCAGTGTAATCTTTCATAGGACAGGATACCTTTTTGAGCTTTATGAACCATGATAATACTCCTAAGGAAGGTCTGCGGAAACTGTTTCTATGGGTATTTTTTAATGAGTAGATGGCTTTAGTGTTTTAGCATTTAAATATATTCCACCCTAGAAGTTACGGACTTGGATATCAGTTTTTCTCATAGCCAGATATGGTTATCACATGAATGTGCAACAATGTACCGATTTTAACATTTACTTCAAGATGAAGGTTATGGCAGTGCAGTTTTGGGAGATTAGATGTTTCTCCTTAATCTTTAAAAATATATTTATTTTGTTCATTGTATGCTACAAAGAATTGATCTGTTTATATTTAGTTCAATGTTCATTTTTAGCAAAATAAAGATAGCAATGACCTAATGGTTTAAAATAAGGAATGAGATTAAATTATGGTACAGCCTTACTATATAGCTATAAAAGTCATGCTTTAGAATGTAGTGAATACTATGATAAAATTATAATCATTAAAAATAAAAAGTAGATTACATATTGGTATTATATATAGTACAAATCCAATTTAGTTTGAAAAAATTGTATGTACATACACATATTCAGGAATTACTGGAAAGTGGTGATCTCTGAAATGTTTTTTCTTTGTGTGTTCCTGTATTTTATAAATTAACGGCAATGAACAAGTTTTACTTATTTTAAAAAAATATATCTTTATTGATCTCAGAGAGGAGGGAGAGGGAGAGAGAAACATCAATGATAGAGAGTCATTGATCGGCTGCCTCCTGCACCCCACTACTGGGGATTGAGTCTGCAACGCAGGGATGTGCCCTTGACCAGAATCCAACCCGGAACCCTTCAGTCCACATGCCGACACTCTATCCACTGAGCCAAACCGGCTAGGGCAAGTTTTACTTTTGCAATGAAAAACATAATAAACATGTTAGATGAAACATATCTCTACCTTGGTCTGTTTTTTTTTTGTAATAGGTGAAATTATATTTGAAGATCAGCCAAAGAGATTTTTCCAAGGCAAACCCAATGTGTTTTCTTCTGATACTACCCAGCTGTCTGATATAAATATGTGGTGAGTCTTTGTTTTAAAAATATTTTTATTGATTTTAGAGAGCAAGGAAGAGGAAGAGAGAGAAACATCAATGATGAGAGAGAATCATTCATCAGCTGCCTCCTGCACACCCCACACTGGGGATTGAGCCCACAACTTGGGCATTGCCTGACCAGGAATCGACCTCCTGTTTCATAGGTTGATGCTCAACCACTGAGCCATGCTGGCCGGGCTGTAGTGAGTCTTAACATGAGGTTTTAAATATTCAGTGGCCATTTTCACTTAATTTTAAGTCTACTTAGCTATTGTATATATTCACAACTATGGTATATTATTAAATATTAAATATTTTTAGAAGTTATAAAACTAATATCCCCAAAAAACCCATTAATATCCCAAATGGATAATATTAACTTGAGTTCTCTTCCCTAGCACTTATATGGGACATTAATCACTGGTATTAAATTAAGAGGTATTAGAGAAAGACATAAAAATGCAAGATTGGAAAAAACTAATCTTCTGCCCATCATTTCTACCTTGGGTTTTTGTGTGTCTTGTTAGATGGAGGATATTATTGAAAAATGTGCTGAAAAAGCATGTTTTAATCATCAAAATGAGAAATTCAATGAATGGATATTTATTTATTGTTACTATTGGTTTGTTTTGCTACTCTTGTGAAATTGCTCTTATAAATAGTGCCATTTCTTTGCTTCATATATTTTGCATTCATTTGTAGACAAGGCAGAGTACACAGAGGGCTTTTGAATTCTTTTTGTTGTTGTTGTTGTTCTTAACCCTCACCCAAGAATATTTTTCCATTGATTTTTAGAGAGAGTGGAAGGGATGGAAGGAGGGAGAAAGAGAGAAACATTGATGTGAGAAAGACACATCAATTGGTTGCCTCCCGCACGAGCCCCAACCAGGGCCGGGTATCAAACCTGCAACCCAGGTACATGACAGGGAACCGAACCCACGATGCTTCAGTCCAAGGGCTGATGTTCCAATCATTTTGCAAAACTGGCAAGGGCTTGAATTCTTTTATCAATAAGTGGCATTTTCTTCTTCTAGTCTATCACTTGTTCAGACGCTCTTGATGGAAACAACAGCAGTATAAGATCTCCTTGTAATTCACTTGCTAAAATCAGCCCTGTCACAAACTCTCCTGTGTCGCCTGCTGATTCTAGTTCTCCATATATTATAGTTGATGAACTTTCAACTAAGTGATTCACCCATCCCAAGACTTTCTCACCATTGGAGAAACACATGTAGGCATTCTCTTGCTGGTGTACTCCATCTCTCTCTCTTCTCTCTCTCTCTCTCTCTCTCTCTCTCTCTCTCTCTCTCTCTCTCTCTCACACACACACACACACACAGACACACACACACACACACACACGTTGTAGCAATAACATAATTGTATAGTATAATTTATATTATTTCCTATTCATTTTCCCCTAAAATTCTGTTTATTCATAGAACTTGAATGTCTATGTCCTATGTATGCCCTTAAAAGTAATGTAGTAATATTTTCAAAGATATTTTTCAAATAAGAACTATGTTGAAGATACAGTTATACGTTTTCAAGTTGCTAATATATAGAAGCATGCTGAACAATTGTTAAAAACAATTGAGAGCTCTATTTATTTATGTGAATACATAAATAAAATTGTGTCTTGATGGAATATTAATGTTAAAATGATTTTTTAAGATTATATACTGAATGTCCATGTTACTTTTTAATATTTTCAGTAATTGCTAGTTTCCACTTGGTTTGGAAAAATCAGCTATTACAAGATGTTTTTAAAACTAAGCTAGTTGTAGCATACTAATCCAAGGATTGCCTATTTTACACATGGATGCTTGGATACTTAATTTCTTGGGAAGCAATAATGGAAGCAAGATAAATAAAAGCTAGTTGACATTTGACCTGGTAATCCCACTTCTAGGAATATATCCCAAGAAATCAGAAACATCAATCAGAAATAATATATGCACCCCTATGTTTATAGCAGCACAATTTACAATAGCTAAGATTTGGAAACAGCCTAATTGCCCATCAGCAGATGAGTGGATTAAAAAACAGTGATACATCTACACAATGGAATACTATGCTTCTATAAAAAAGAAAGAACTCCTTCCATTTGCAACAGCATTGATGAACCCAGAGAGCATTATGCTAAGTGAAATAAGGCAGTCCAAGAAAGATAAGTATCACATGATCTCACTCATTTTGGAATATAATGAACAACATAAACTGATGAACAAAAATAGATACAGACACATAGAAGCATAGAACAGACTATCAAACCTCAGAGGGGAGGGTGGGAGGGGCGTAAGAGATCAACCAAAGGACTTGCATGCATGCATATCAGCATAACCAATGGACACAAGACAGTAGGTGGGTGAGGGCCTGTGCTGGGGGGTGGGTGGGGAGAGGTCAATGAGGGAAAAAGGAGACATATGTAATACTTTCAACAATAAATAATTTAAATTTAAAAAGCTAATTGATAGGAAGAAAATAATATGTAATTGAGACTTCATTCAATTTGTACTTTACCTGATTATCCCTGACCAATTTTATATTCTAATTAAGTGTGGAAAAAAGACAATGTCGATAAATTGTGGTCTTTCACATTTCTATAAATAGTATTTTATTCATAATCATGACTACTGATTTGATTAAATAGAGACTTAATATGTTAGGGCTTTTCTGCAAGAATTATGTTCTTTTAGTTGTTCCCTAAGGGCTATAAATATTTGTTTAAGCCCTAGTTTTCTAATCAAAAGTCTAAAGGTGTTTTTTAAATAAGAAAAATCATGTGTTAAAAAATTTAAATCTAGCCCTGGCCGGTTTGGCTCAATGGCTAGAGCGTCGGCCTGCGGACTGAAGGGTCCTGGGTTCGATTCCGGTCAAGGGCACATGCCCGGAATGTGGGCTTGATCCCCAGTAGGGGGTGTGCAGGACACAGCTGATCGATGTGTCTCTCTCATCGATGTTTCTAACTATCCCTCTCCCTTCCTCTCTGTAAATATATATGATTATTAAAAATTTTAAATCTAAAGTGTTTTAAGTAATTGAGGGTAGTTTCAGCATTTTAAAAAATAGAAATGTATCTTCATGAAATGAAGTTTAAATTTCCTCACTAATGAAATAGGAATGATTATTTAAAATTTTTATAAAAGTTTTTCTTTGTCATTGGGCACAATCATCATGATGGAAATTTGATGTAAGTATGCCCCATGCTTGAAAAAGACTGTGGCACCAACAATTTTTTTGACAATGGCCCTGATGGAATTGATTAGAATAGATATATATGTAGGGGAAAATTCTATTCACCTGTGAATAAGTGAGTATTTATGAAATGACTGGGATCATGGTGGTCTTCAATCCTGAAACTGGGACAGGATTCTACTTGGCTAAGGACAAGTGAACTATCACTACTGCCTTTTTTACCCAGCTTCTTTACTTGCCAGACCTTTAGTGGGTCAATTGTGAATATACAAGGGGACCCTCATGGAACAAGGTGTGATTGCTGTCATGTTCCTTGCTGAAATTGTTGATCATTGACAGACAAAAAGGTCCTCATACATTATTGGCACTTTAGCAAAAAAAAAAAGTTTTGTAGTATGTTCAGGTACAAAGACTATGGATGGAGAAAGTGAACAATGGGGGTGAAACAACTAATCAGTTGTATAAGGAACTTTAATCAATAAATCTTGGTAAACCTATCTCAATTTCCTTTTCTCAACTCCAACAATTTCATTTTATTCAGTTAGTCTTAGTTGTACCCTAGGATGCCACACTCACTATAATATGCTCAGAATCAAGAATTTTCCATTCTGTTGTCTTTTGAACTTATGTGTTAGAAGGATCCATTTCTTAAATGATTTTCCATTTATTGATTTTTAGATCAAAGCAAATCTAACTTTTTCATGATATTTCGTGGTTGATTTTTCAAAATTATGGTAAGACTTATTTTGTCATCCTAAACATGCCAAGGAACTGTCATATCAGTTTTCCATAGTGAAGGATATATGTTAGTTTCCTGTGGCTTCTATAACAAAATACCACAAATAGATAGCCTAAAACAAGCATGTCAAACTCAAAGGTTAACACGGGCCAAATAAACAAAGTTTAGGTTTATGTGGGCTGCAGAAAAACCCCAAAAACTTCAATTTTCATAGAAACGTAGGTTTATTTTTTTTTATTTATTTATTAAATATATTTTATTGATTTTTTACAGAGTGGAAGGGAGAGGGATAGAGAGAAACATTGATGAGAGAGAAACATCGATCAGTTGCCTCCTGCACATCCCCTACTGGGGATGTGCCCGCAACCAAGGTACATGCCCTTGACCGGAATCGAACCTGGGACCCTTCAGTCCGCAGGCCGACGCTCTATCCACTGAGCCAAACTGGTTAGGGTGAAATGTAGGTTTATTTTGATAGAGACATGCTGAATACTAAGGGCTGAAATAAATGAGTAATCGTTAACATAAATTAATAGAACATTTTAATAAAAATTTTTCTTGAGCATTAACTTACCAGACACTGAATAACTGCACAAATTAATAAGCATTATGTAAATAAACCATTTTTCTTGTTCTCCGAAAATGAAATATTTCCCATTGTGCACACCAAACAAGTCTGTCCAAGACTAATGACGTGGCGATCGGCTGCTAAAATATTCACTGCTAGTATTAGTGGAGAGAAGTGGTGCGCCTGCCCATAAGGCATGTAACGGAAATGAATACAACACGATTATGGTAATCAGTCATTAGCAGACATTGTAGTTCGTTATTAATAATCCTATATAACAAAAGCCTAATATGTAAATTGTCCCCTCAACCAGGAGTTCAACTGGAATTTCGACTGCTCACTATAATGTGTGCTGACCACCGGGGGCGGCACAGAGCATGGCGGGCATAGGCAACGAGGCACTGACAGCGGGCGGCAGTGGAGGCGCTGCCAGCTCCAATGGGCCCTGACAAGAGCAGGGCCATGGCGGGATGGTGGAGCAGGTGAGCAGGCAGCACCAGGCCAAGGTGGGTGTGAGCAGGGCTCAATTGCCCCACCGATTGCCCCGCAGATATCGACCTGTGGCAGGGGGTGGGGCCACCACCCGGCTCCCATGCACTGAGGGAGCTGGGTGGGGGCCCGATGACTCAGGTGGAGGGGGGTGCATGGGTGCCTAGGGGCCCAGAGGTCAGCTGGGACCTGCTCTTCCATGCCAGATGGTCACCGCTTTAATTGCCAGCCAGGCCTAAGGACCACACCCATGCAGGAATTTCATGCACCGGGTCTCTAGTTATGTATAACAGGATATTGTAAAAATTAAGTTACGAAATTTTTATTAAAACGTTTCTTACATACTGTTATATTGGCTGAGCCACAAAAATATTCATTGTGGGCTGCAAGTTTGACATGCTTGGCCTAAAACAATAGACATGGGTTATCTCACAGTTCTTGGAATTCTAAAATTCTGAGATCAAAGTTTCAGCAGAATTGGTTCCTTCTGGAGGCTCTGAGAGAGAACCTGTTAATGTCTCTCTCCTAGCTTCTGGTAGTTGCTGGAAATCCTTGCCTTACAGACATATCACTCCAATCTCTATCTTCATCATGGGATTCTCCCTGTGTCCCTGTGTTATCACATGGTGTTATTTTTTTAGAAAAAATATAATAACTGACATTCAGTATTATATTAGTTTCAGCTATATAGTACAATGCTTAGACATTCATATAATGTACAAAGTGATCCCCCCAATAAGCCTAGTATCTACCTGGCATACATAGTTATTACTATATTATTGTCTATGTTCCCTATGTTGTACTTTACATCCCCATGATTATCTTGTAATGGCCAATTTGTGCTTACTTCTTAATCCCTTCACCTTTATCACCTAGCCTCGCCCCCCTCAATCTGACAACCATCAGTTTTTTCTTTGTATCCATGAATCTATTTCTGTTTTGTTTGTGTCATAGAAGTAGGAAAGACAATATAGGAATCACAGAATCTTTGAACATAAAAGATTTTAGAAGTCTTTTTTTAACATGTTTGTATTGATTTTAGAGAGAGAGGAAGGGAGAGGGATAAAGAGAGAGAAAAACATTGATCAGTTGCCTCCCTTATGCACCCTGACCAAGGATCGAACACACAACCTGGGTATGTGCCCTGACCAGGAATTGAACTGGCAAACTTTCTGTGCATGGAACGATGAAGCTCCAGCAACTAAGCCACACTGGCCAGGGTGGATTTTAATCTACCTCTCAATACAAGAATCCTTTTAAGAATTCCAGACAGATTATCTTTTAGCCTTCATTTGAAATCTTGTAGTAATAAACCAACTCGCTCACATGACAGTTCATTCTATTGTTGGACAACACCTTTTCACTCATATGTGGAATCTAATTAACAAAATGAACTAATAAGCAAAATAGAGACAGACCCATAGATAGAGAGCAGACTGACAGCTTTGGGGGGGGGGGGCATGTTGGGAGGCTGGGGTGGTGGCGGAGGAATTGAGCCAATAAAAAGAGAAAAAACTCATGGACAGGGACAACAGTGTGATGATTGTGGGGGTTGAGCTGGGGAAAGGTGGAGGAGGGTATAGGGGGGATAAATGGTGATGGAAGGAGACTTGACTTGGAGTGATGAATACAATCCTACAATTAGAATTGTGCACCTGAAATTTGTATAATTTTGTTAACCAGTGTCACCTCACGAAATTCAATAGAAGGGGGGAAAAGGAAGCTCTTACATTAAAAAGGGGGGGGTGGGGTTAGAATTTATATCTAGGTGGCCTGTTTTATTGGCTCTTCAGAATTAAAGCAAATCAAATGAGCTATTAAAAGCCCATGAGTTAAGATTCTACTTCATTAATCTTCATCCCTGCTCTTTGAATTATTAGTACTCCCACTACAGGATATATTTAATCTCATCTCCTAAATGAATTTTTAAAATTCACCTAGAAGCAACTATATATAAATATCCATGATGAAAATGCATGTATAGTACTTTGGATATCTATGGAGAAAACTAATTATAATTTGCCTGAAGTGTTTTTAAATATTTTAGAACATAAAAGTTGAGCTTAAAAAAATCTATCATATAGGTAGACTTCACTGTCAAATAGTTGAAATTGTGCATTTAGAAAAGGCCAGAGAACAGTAAGTACTCTGGAAAAAAGATTGTTTTGTTTTCCTTAAAGTCCATATCTCACAGATTTCCTAAAATGTGGTTCTTAACGCAAGAGTAAATAAGATTGATTTTTACAAATGCCTATGATGTATAGGTGGAGAGAATCATACATCATATAGGACTCTTGGAAACTTGCTCAACTTTCTTAACAGTGGGAGACTTAATGACCATGGTCTCTCAAAATAAATGCATCAAATTAATACAGTTATTAACTAAATCCTATAAATTGAACAATAAGCTAGATGTATGAAATTGGAGAACTCTGTGAATTACTGATGGCAAAGTAAACTGGTAACATAATTGTTCATATCAAACTTTTAGGGAAGTGGCCAGACTAGGTACATTATTAGTGAGTATAGGAGTCAGGAGACCTGACTTGTAACTCCAGCTCTGTCATTTGCTCTGTATGACTTTGTGAAGTCACTTCACCTTTGTGGGCTTCAGATTTCCAATCTGTAAAGTGTAGTTGGACTATATATTTATAAGGTCCCTTCTGTCTCTTAAAATTTTATTGATTGTGTAAAAACATCTGCCTTCATCTTGCTAGCATGACAGTGAAAGTCATGATGGCATTCAACTTCAAAAAGACTTTAAGAAAATATTTAGGAAATTAGAGAGCTTTATTACCTAATGTTTTTATTCTTTCTGGCAACAAGAAAATCATTTTGTTCAGCCTCATCAATAGTTTCCTCTCTTCTATGAATTATGCATGCTTTATGAAGAAATGTGGAAAGCTAATTTTCCCCCGGTTTCTTGTTTTGTGTGGATAAATGATCCTCTCAGGATTTCCATGTTAATAACAGCTTCCCATTGACAAACCACTCATCATAAAATTTTTCTTCTACTATAACTACAGCTTGAAACAAAACAACATAAAGAAACACTTGGTATGCTTGCTTCAGAGAAGTGAAGGAGACAGGGCCAAAAGCTACATCAACTACAAAAACTCTGTACCAATACACATTTGGAAGTACTCGACTAGTACTAAAAAGCAGACTACCAGCAAAATAGCTTTTGCTTTTGCTTCAATAATTATCATATGGCTATAAGAAAATACTCTACCTTCATTTCACTTGATTTCTTGGCATGGCTCTTATGCTTGGTAATTCTCCATTGAACACAAGGGAAAAAGGACACATTTCAAAGTCGCAGACAGCTGGTTTGTGATTTTGTGCTGAGGAAGAAAATACTTTGAAATTACATTATACAGCAAAGAAACCTAATTACACTTTCCATTTCTAGTCTTTCTCTTCTGAGAGGAAAGGTTTAGATTGCTTCCTTAACTAGACTTATATTAAATTCTGCAGTGGCTTATATCGAGTACTATTCCTGGATAATCTTTTCGTAAGTGTGAGGTCTTTGGAAAGGAAGGTACTGAAGCTAGGACTTTGGGGCTGTTGAGAGAAGTTCACTAAAACTCCCTTAAGCTTGATTTGGAATACATTCCCATATCACATGGATGAGCACAGATTAAAAATATTTTTTGAAATATGCAAGGCTGTTGATAGTGTGGAGAAAGTGGTATTTGAATTCACTATAATAGATTCCTAATGTCATTTCTGGAAGAAGTTTGATGGTATAGGTAAAAAAAGCCTTCAAAATGTGCACATTTTTGATATATTAATGCTCCTAGGAATTTTTCTTAGAGAAAAATATGGTACAGGTTGAAAATGATGTTTACTATAATGTTATTTGTAATTGTGAAAAACCTAATGTTTTCAACAAATGCCAGGACAACTGAATATCCACATGCAAATGATGAAGTTGGACTCAAACTCACTCCATATACAAAAATTAACTCAAGCCGAAACCGGTTTGGCTCAGTGGATAGAGCGTCGGCCTGCGGACTGAAAGGTCCCAGGTTCGATTCCGGTCAAGGGCATGTACCTGGGTTGCGGGCATATCCCCGGTAGGAGATGTGCAGAAGGCAGCTGATCGATGTTTCTCTCTCATCGATGTTTCTAACTCTCTATCTCTCTCCCTTCCTCTCTGTAAAAAATCAATAAAATATATTAAAAAAAACACACACACACAAAAAAAACAAAAACAAAAACAAACAAAAAAAAAATTAACTCAAAATGGGTCAATGGCATAAATATTAAGAGCTGAAACCATTAAATTCTTAGGGGATAAATCTTTATGATCTTTGACTTAGCAATGAATTCTTAGATATAGCACCAAAAGCATGAGCAACAAAAGAAAAATGATAAATTGGACTTTATCAAAATTAAGAACTTTTGTGCATCAAAGAACATTTACAAGACAGTGAAAGGACAAACTATAAAATGAGAAAAATATTTGTAAATCATATCTGATAAGGGTTTAATTCAGAATATATAAAGAACTCCTATAACTCAGCAAAAAAGATAAGCAATTCAATTAAAATATGGGCAAAGAAAAAAATAAAATAAAATATGGCAAAGAACTTTATGAATAGATATTTCTCCAAAAAAGATATACAACTGTCCATGAAAAGATGTTCTACAATATTAGTCATTAGAGCAATGCAAATTAAAACTAGAAAGATAACACTTTATACCCACTAAGATGGCTACAAAATAAAAGATAATAACAAGTTTTGGTGAGGATATGGAGAAATAACACCCATGTACATTGCTGGTTAGAATGTAAAATGATGCAGTGACAGTGGAAAACAGTTTGGCAGTTCCTCAAAGTATTAAACAGAATTACCATGTGATTAAACATTCCACTTCTTGAAAACAAGAACTCAAACAGTTAATGGTATGTCAATGTTCCTTGCTGCATCAACTTCTATCACCAGATGAAAGGATAAAAATGTGGTATATCCATACAATGGAATATAATCCTATCTAATAATAGACAAACATGGTAATTGGCCATACCTTCGCTACGCCTCCCATTGGCTAATCAGCATGATATGCAAATTAACCGCCAACAAAGATGCTGGCTAATTTGCATACTGCAGGCAGGGTGGGACAGCGCCATCCCGCCTGCCCCGCCACCATCTGGGCCTGCTATCTGCGACCCGGGGTGGTGGGCGTCCGTGTGCGACCCGACCAGGAGCGGCTGGGCAGGGCAGCAGCAATCAGCTGGCCTGCCCAGGCATCCCGTGTGCGACCCAACACGGGGCGGCGCCCCAACCCCCGGATCGGCCCTGCTGTGTGCACAACCTGGGGAGGAGGGGCAGGCACCCAGGGATCGGGCCTGCCATCTGCCACCTGGGGAGCGGGCCTAAGCCAGCAGGTGGTTATCTCCTGAGGGGTCCCAGACAGTGAGAGGGCACAAGTGGGGCTGAGGGACACCCTCCCACCCCCTTCCCCCCCACCCCCAGTGCACAAACTTTTGTGCACCGGGCCTCTAGTTTAGCTATAAAAGGGAATAAAGTTCTGTTACATGATGCAACATGGATGTGCCTTGAAAACATATGCTAAGTGAAATAAGTCAGACACAAAAGGACAAACATCACAACTCCACTTAAATGAGATATTAAGAATAGACAAAGTCAGCCCTAGCCAGTTTGACTCAGTGGATAGAGCATCGGCCTGCAGACCCAAGGGTCTCAGGTTTGATTCTGGTCAAGGGTACTTACCTCAATTGCAGGATCCTCCCCGGCCCAGGCCCTGGTAGGGGTACATGCAGGAGGCAACCAATCGATGTGTTTCTCTCACATCAATATTTCTCTCTGTCTTTCCCTCTTCCACTCTCTCTAAAAATCAATGGAAAAATATCCTCTGGTGAGGATTAAAAAAAAAAAAGGAAGAATAGACAAAGTCATAGAGACAGAAAGTAGGTTACAAGTTACCAGGGGCTGGTGGGAGGGAAAGTTACAGAGTTTTTGTTTGGGATGATGTAAAGGTTTTGGAAATAGATAGTGGGGATGGTTGAATAATATTGTGAATATAATTATTGCATACTTAAAAGTGGCTAAAATGTGAGCTTTATGTTAAAAAAAGAAAAAAGAAAACCCACTCTCTAACACTAAAGTATAAGGTAAGGCATAATTTCTCAGAGTGATTTAGAAAATGTAAATAAGTGTCCTGAAGAATTAAAGGAGGAGGAGGAGGCCACAGGCAATCTATGGTCAAGTAAGTTTGGGAAACTCAGTTAAACTTGTTTCTTTAACATTGTGAAAACCCAAAATGGGAATATGGTATGGGACATTTTAAAACTGTTTAACCAAATTTCTCTTTTTTGAGGGTCATCTTACAGGATTGCTGTAATGTAGAATACCCTTTGGGAAGCATTGAGTTAAATTACAGTACATTCATTCCATAGAAATCTCTGCACCCATTAAGAATGATGACACAGTCATATATCACTTGACATGGAAGGATGTTTACACTATATTGTAAAGTTAAAAAACAGTGTGATTAATGGGATCTCATTTTTGTTTTTAAAAATTTTATACATATATATATATATATATATATATATATATATATATATAATTGATAAATAGCAGACAGTCTGTAAAGCTATATGCCAAAATATTCAAGTCTTTGGGAGGTGGGAAGATGGATGATTTTATTTTCATTTGCTTTTCTCTTTGTATTTTCAGATTTTTCAACATGGAATATCTGTTACTTGTATAATCAAGAAATAATAGAATTTAAAATATGTTATAGGAAGTAGTTATTATGTAAGGGAAGGGATGAGAAGATCAGAACTCCCTTATCACTGTTGGACTCTTTACTTACTTCTGTTTGAATTTTCAATGAGGGAAAGTCAAAGAGCCTTTCAACTATTAGAGAGCTCTACTCATTCAAAAATTCTTTCTGATATTGAACGAAAATCTACCTTTTATCCATTGGTCCTAATTTGTCATTGGGAATGCCATAAAATAAGCAAAATCCATTTCCTCTCCCATAGATATAGACTTTTGAATATTTGGCAACAGCTACAATGTCTCCACAAATCTTTTCTCTTCTAGGTTTCCATTCTAGTCTTTTTTTTCTATGAGATGGTTTCCAGACATTATTAGCATCATGGCCATTGGCCTCCAATCATTTTCCAGTTTTTCAATATCCTTCAAGCATGGAACCCAGAAATGACCACAGCACTCCACACTCTTTTTTTTACATCTCATCAGTTCCTAAAAATTGTGATTTAATATCCCAAGAAACCAGAAACACCAATCAGAAAAGATATATGCACCCCTATGTTCATAGCAGCACAATTCACCATAGCTAAGATCTGGAAACAGCCTAAGTGCCCATCAGTAGATGAATGGATTAGAAAACTGTGGTACATCTACACGATGGAATACTATGCTGCTGTAAAAAGGAAGGAACTCTTACCATTTGCAACGTCATGGATGGAACTGGAGAGCATTATGCTAAGTGAAATAAGCCAGTCAATGAAGGAAAAATACCACATGATCTCACTCATTCATGGATAATAGAGACCATTATAAACTTTTGAACAATAATAGATTCAGAGGCAGAGCTGCCTCAAACAGATTGTCAAACTGCAGTGGGAAGGCCGGGGAGGGTTGGGGGGCAGGAGGGAGGGGGGTAAGAGATCAACTAAAGGACTTGTATGCATGCGTATAAGCATAACCAATGGACATAAGACACTGGGGGATAGGGGAGGCTGGGGGACTGTCTAGGGCGGGGGGATAAAATGGACACATATGTAATACCCTTTGTAATACCTTAAGCAATAAAAAAATTAAAAAAAAAAAAATTGTGATTTAATCAGATTCCTCTGATTAGAAGAGTAATTTCAGAATATTTCCCACTTCAGTGTGCCTATACTCTGAATTCTAGCCTAAGATTATATATGAGATAGACTCAATTATATATTTCCCTCATCTTTTAATTTCTAAAGCTATATAGATGAATAAAATATTCCACATCAATTCCTTATCTCCTGCATTTATTGCATTTATTAAAACCTTAGTAGAGCCCTAGCCAGTTTGGCTCAGTGGATAGAGAATCGGCCTGTGGACCAAAGAGTCCCAGGTTCAATTCCAGTCAAGGGCACGTACCTCGGTTACAGGCTCCTCCCTGGCCTGGGCCCTGGTTGGGACTCATGCAGGAGGCAACCAATCAATGTGTTGCTTTCACATCAATGTTTCTCTCTGTCTTCCCCTTTCTCTTCCATCCTCTCTAAAAGATCATTGGAAAAATATCCTCGGGTGAAGATTAACAAAAAAACACAACAAAAAACAAAACAGAAACCCTTAGCATAATGCTCTCCAGTTCCATCCATGCTGTTGCAAATGGTAAGAATTCCTTCTTTTTTTACCACAGCATAGTATTCCATTGTGTAGATGTACCACAGTGTTGAAACCACTCATCTGCATATGAGCCTAACCAATGGACACAGATAACAGGGGGGTGAGGGCATGAGTTGGGGGGTTGGGGGCAATGGGGACATAAGTACATATATGTAATACCTTAATCAATCAATAAAATAAAACTTTAGCAGAACTTTGTACCAAACACGTAAAAGAGAATGAGAGAGCTTCCATTCTGATAGGGATGGCAAGGGAGTCCCTGCAGTCTGGCCAAGGAATCTGAAGTTGTCCTTTAAGATTTTCTACTTTTTGTTCCAGTTATTGGTACCATGTTTTAGACAGTCGAGCTGCCTCCAGATTGATTGGCCTCCCTATTGCAAGGCGCTTCACAAGATGACAGTGACTGGTGATGTAGAATACATTTCTTGTCCTTGATCTGATCACAGTTCTGATCAACCAAGCATATACATTGGTCTTCTTTCCAGCCTAATGAATCATTTGCCTTTAATTCCTTTTGTCATTCCTCAAACATGGTAGGCACTATTTAAAAGAGCCTGGTGCCCAACTGGTGTGGCTCAGTGGTTGAGCATCGATCTATGAACCAAGGAGGTCACGGTTCGATTCCTGGTCAGGGCACATGCCCGGGTTGCAGTCTCCATCCCCAGTAGAGGCCATGCTGGAGGCAGACAATCAATGATTCTCATAAGTGATGTTTCTATCTCTCTCCATCTCTGAAATCAATAAAAACATTTTAAAAATAAAAATAAAAGAGCCTGGTAAACTGTATATTCCAGCTCCATATAGCATCAAACCCAATTCCTTCCACCAGGCATATATGCCTGTCTGCTTAGTTTTTTTCAAGAGAGTAGTTTTCTGATTGGAGGGACTGCATCTTGGTACACAGTTTACATAGAATGCTTCATATACTTGCTAAGCAAAAATAACTTTAAATCTTCAATTTTAAAAAATATATATATTTTTATTGATTTCAGAGAGGAAGGGAGAGAGATAGAAACATCAATAATGAGAGAGAGTAACTGATGGGCTGCCTCCTGCACACCCCACACTGGGGATCGAGCCCACAACTTGGGCATGTGCCCTTGACAGGAATTGAACCCAGGACCCTTCAGTCCACAGGCTGACACTCTATCCACTGAGCCAAACCAGCTAGGACTGAATCTTCAACTTTTGAAGAGTTTTACATTTATGCTATTTTAAAAATCAACTTTATTAAGATATAATATAGATATAGATATAGATATAGATATAGATATAGATATAGATTTTTTTTTTGGTTAATCCTTACCTGAGGATATTTTTCCATTGATCTTTTAGAGAGACTGGGACAGAGCAGGAAAGACCGAGAAAAATCAATGTGAGAGAAACACATCAATTGGTTGCCTCCAGCATACACCCCTACCAGGACCCGGGCCGGGGAGAAGCCTGCAACCAAGGTAAGTGCCCTTGACCGGAATCAAACCCAGGCCCCTTTGGTCCACAGGGTAATGCTCTATTCACTAAGCCAGTGGTCGGCAAACTCATTAGTCAACAGAGCCAAATATCATCAGTACAACGATTGAAATTTCTTTTGAGAGCCAAATTTTTTAAACTTAAACTATATAGGTAGGTATATTGTTATTAACTTACTTAGGGTACTCCTAAGGCTTAGGAAGAACCACACTCAAGGGGACAAAGAGCCACATGTGGCTCGCGAGCCACAGTTTGCCGACCACTGCACTAAGCCAAACCAGCTAGGGCAGATGAGGATATTTAAAAAATGATATAGACCACTTCCATTACCACAGAAAATGTCCACTGCCCCTTTGTAGTTAATGTTCATCCCCACTGCTGGCTCCAGGTTACACTGATTTCCTTTTCCTTATCACTATACAGAGGTGAGCAAAAGTAGGTTTACAGTTGTTTGTATGGAAAAAAGACATGCAGGTTATGATTATAATGATGTAAGAATAAACTCTGTGTTTTATGTACTCACAATTGTAAACCTACTTTTGACCAGTTCTGTAGATTAGCTTTCTCTTTTATAGAAATTCTAGAGGCCCAGTGCATGAAATTCGTGTAGTGAGGCAGGGGCGGTCCCTCAGCCCAGCCTGTACCCTCTTATAGTCCGGGACCCCTCGGGGGATGTCCGCCTCCCCAGGGATTGGGCCTAAGCCAGCAGTCAGACATCCCTCTCACAGTCTGGGGCTCTTGCAGTCCGGGACCCCTAGCTCCTTACTGCTCGCCTGCAGTGGAGGCAGGAGAGGCTCCTGTCACTACCGCTGCACTCATCAGCTGTGAGCTCAGCTTCTGGCTGAGCGGCACTCCCCCTGTGGGAGCACACTGACCACCAAAGGGCAGCTCCTGCATTGAGTGTCTGCCCCCTGGCAGTCAGTGCACATCATAGCGACCAGTTGTTCGTCGATTATTCTGCTGTTTGGTTGATTTGCATATTAGCGTTTTATTATATAGGATATATATATGTAATCATACAATATATACTCTTTTGTGTCTTGTTGTTTTTGATTAGAATGTCCTTGAGATCAATCCATGTTGCCTCCTATATCTGTAGTTCATCAGTTTTTATTGCTGAATTGTATTTTATTGTAATATATTGCACAATTTGTTTATTCTTTTGCCTTTTGATGGACATTTGGGTTTCCAACTGGGGACTATTATGAATAAAGTTGTTATGAATATTTGTGTTTAAGCTTTTGTGGGGATGTGTGTTGTCATTTCTCTTGAGTAAATAGCTAGTAAAATTACTATATTATAAGGTGAATGCATGTTTAACTTTTTAAGAAATTGCCAACCTGTTTTCCAAAGTGATTTTACCATTTTATATTCCCACCAGCAATGCATGTTCATTTATGTAGTTCACACACACTAGTTTATTTAAACAATGTTTTGAATTTGAGATCCTATATTTCAAAAAGATGTGTTGTGTTAAATGTTGCTTGAGATAAGAAAGCAATGAATGAGGAAATATATTTAAACATGTTTATTTTATAAAAAAAATATTTATCAGATTATATTTGTTTTTGAAGAATTGACTTTATGTGTCCTGGGTTTGGGTATTTGGTCAAATGTAATTATTTGTTACTGTTTAAAATGATCAGCCAAAGTGCATACTTCCTTCGAAAGATAATTCTATTTGATTTAGAAAATAAACTGACCTGACTTTCTCCAGAGGCTCCTAAAATTCTTAGGAATAGCTTCATATGACTTCTCACTTCTTTTAGTTAATTTTAAGATAAACTCATAGATAAATCATACTCAGTTAAGGAGAAGCTATGTGCATGTAACCTCCCAAACTACCTCACTTCCTGGCAGGAAAAGAGTCTGATTTCATACATATTTGCCAGTGCCCTGATGTTAGAGACTGTGGGTACCTGGAAAGCTGTGACGTATGGTATCAGCCTTTGGATACTGATGACAAGAAAGAAATTTTAAAAAATACAAAAGGAAACAAAACAGTGGGTGTACTTTGTCTGTATAGCCATACCCAAGATCCAAGGTTTTGTAGAACACGTTACCAAGCAACAAGTTTTGCTAATATCACTTTACCAAATAGTAACTCCAGCATAAATGCCAGCATGTCTGAGTCTAGGACTCCTCAAATGTTGGGCAAAAGAAGGAAGTGCTTTGTGTACTAGAAAATGTAGTGTTGCCTTCACCAGGCTATCAACTAAAGGATGTCGCCTTTCCTAAACTGTGTAAACCAGGGGTAGTAGGCTTGCCTTTGAGGATTTCTATCCCATCACAGATGGTCTGCACCAAACAGATCCAATACTGTTTTCCTCTATGACATAGTACCCACATAACACATTACATTTATGGGCTATGTGGGGTCATTGGGCAATGCCTGCTCTGCACCAGAGATGCTAACTCCTTCTGCTCCTAGATTTTTTTTGTTTCCATGAGAAGTTTCCTTTAGTCTCCAATTTTCTCTAAGCTATTTAAAATATTATTTACTCTATACAAGGGCTCATCTTCCCTTTATAAATCAAATATTGAAGGACAGCACTGGTGTTCACAATCCAGGGTTACTATATTAAATTGAACTTTTCTTATTTGTAAGCCTTTCAGGGAACCTGGATTCATCTGTGTGACTTTGTGGAATTCTTATTATTCAGTGTTAACTGAAACCAGGGAAAGACATATTTCTAGTTCAAATGTCTTCAGTTGAGTGGTTCAAAGTCCCATGTTATTTTCTATTAATAAAAATGACTTTTTAAAATATATCTATTTATTTCAGAAAGGAACGGACAGGGAGAAGGAGATAGAAACATCAATGATGAGAGACAGTCATTGATCGGCTGCCTCCTGATTGAACCCACAACCCAGGCATGTGCCCTGACCAGGAATCGAACCATGACCTTCTGGTTCATAGGTCGATGCTCAACCACTGTGCCATGATGGCCGGGCAAAATGACTTATTTTTGTTTTTTGGTGTTTTTTTGTTTGTTTGTTTTTTGTTTTTTTTTTTTAAAGAAACAAAGCACATTTCTCAGGAAGTTGAATAGCAGTAGTATGCTTTGAGAGACTAAGCACAGTAACAGAGCCTAGGCACTATCTCTCTAGCGATGTATTATTTGCTGTACTTTATTTTGCTTCTTTCCCCCAAGGGACTTGAATTAGAGATAACTGAAGTTGATACAGTTTGTCTTTCATTTCTTCCTACCTTGCTTTCTGCTGCCTCTTTCCCTCTAGCTGCCCAAGTGCCAACCTTCCCCTCCCCACTGTAATCTACCCATGTCTGCCCTTTTCCAAAAGAAGCCAGGACCGATGCTCCAAAGGTGCATTTTTAAACTTCTATCCTATCAAGTCGGAAATAAATTTGAACATTCTGATTAAATTTCACAGGAAAATTAAAGTGACCAATAAATTTAACTCTGGGGGGGGGGCTGTTACTTTAAAGCAGTACTGTAGTTCTAATCTTAATCATTGGAATTTGGGAGGCAGTGGTCAGGCGATGAAGTAGCTGGGAGCTTCTGTCCCCTTCTTGTCCTCCAAGAATGACATGGAGTGGGCAGAAGCCATGGACCCTACTCTCCTATACTAGTATCCCCATTATTGTCCTCATTTATTTGGGAGGATAATGGAGCTGTGGAGGGTTAATCACTTGCTCAAGTTCCTCCTAAACAAATGGGGACAATTAATGGTAACTACCTCATAGAGTTTTTAAGATAAAATTTCAGCTACATGTAAAACACTAAGCTACCTGAGAAATAATAAGCACATAACTTGAAAAGGCCTTGCTGTTATTTTTCTTATTTACAAGCTGGTTTCTGAAAGAAAGAGGCCAGTCCTAGGTACCCTCTAGTCTTCCTTTCTGGACCTTCATTGCATACAATACTGAATTTACATTTATGTTGGTGTTATAAAGCTTCCTTTAAAATAATTTAGTGATGAGCATTGACCTATGAACCAGGAGGTCATAGTTTGATTCCCGGTCAGGACAGATGCCCAGGGCACATGCTCCAGTGGGGAGCATGCAGGAAGCTAATCGATGATTCTCTCTCATCATTCTTATTTCTATCCCTTTCTCCCTCTCCCATCCTCTCTGAAATTAACAAAAATATATTTGAAAAATGAAATAAATTTAATCTAACATAGGGCATGGTAAGTTTATTTATAGAAAATCATTAGATATCAGGTGTCAGGATGTATGTGGATATGGCAAAGATGGTGATGATGTAAGTGAATGCTTACTCCAGTGATTCCTCATTGCTAGAATAAGTTCAAACTCCAAAATGGAGCAGCCACTCTACTTAATATTGTACTGTACAATATTAATATTAATTATTATTAACATCCCCCACTCCCAGCCTTCCTAGTTCCTTTTAACCTGCTCTACTTTTTCTTTATTCTATAGGACTTATCACTTTCTAACATTTTTTATAGTTTAGTTATTTTTATTGTCTCTCTGCTAGAATGTAAGCTCCTCCAGGGCAGAAACCTTTTACTGTTTTTTGTTCACTAAGTGAACAAGGTGTCTAAACTAGTGTCTGGTCTGTTGTAGGTGGTCTCTAAGTATGTGGTGACTGAATTAATGAATAATGGAGGCATTCACAGTCCTTCAGAATTTCGTCCCATTGTCTTTTTCAGCCTCACTCTTGTCATTCTCCTCTCTATGTGTCACTGATACGAGTGGTTTCCCATGCACATCATTTGCTCCCCCATCTCAACACTTACTCATACTCTCTCCTCTGCCCTGATAATCATGGACCTATGCAAAGATTTAGTTGTAAGAATGTTTTTCATAGTTTGGGTTTGTATCAGTGAAAAATTTAAAGCAGGCTTAAAGAATAAGTTAGAGAAATCATGGTAACTCCCACTTGATGGGGGGTATATGGCAGTATCTATCAAAATTACAAATGCACATAGCCTTTGGAGTGGCAGTTCTGCTTTTAGGAGTTTATCCCACAGAGAAACTTGTTCGTGTGCCAAAGTAATATGTGTTGGTGAGTCACTGCAGTGCTTTAGTCACGCCTATTAGATACAGCAGTGACAGAACTCATTAAATTATTATGTAGAGCTATATTTATTGACGTGGGAAGATCATAATAGCTAACATTAATTCAACTTGCTATGTGTCAGGAACTGTGATGTGTTTTTATGTATTTTTATCTCATTCAATCCTCATAACAGCCCTGTGAGGTAGTTACTTAAAATAGTCCTCATTTTACACAGGAGGAAATGGACTCGAAGAACTTAATTTACATAGCCAGGGTTAGACAACTCATATAGCAAAGTTGAAATGTCTAAAATATATTATGACAAAACAGGATGTATACTATGATCCACTTTTGTAAGAAAAAAATATATATAGATATGCAAATGTTTATATGTGCATATAAAAAGACTGGAAAGGAATACATCAAAATATTAACAGTTGGATGTGGGGTTGTGGGTGGTTTTATTTTCTTCTTTTGGCTTATTATTTCCTGACTTTTCTGTTAAATTTTGGGGCTGACTGGGAAAGAGTAAGTGAAGTCAGCAGGTATGAATTACTTGTGTAATTTTAAAGATGACTAAATTTTAAAAGTTTGATGGTAATATGGAACAATGGCACAGGGGAAAATGTTTTTCATTGAGAGGAAAAACTAATGGGTGGGGAAAGCTTGCCCAGAGAGAAAGAGGATAGTCCCTGGAGTAAGTGCAGAAGACAAGAAAGCCTACTGTCAAGGTCACGAGTGGAAGAGACAACCCTGGTTCCCATGAGGCTGAGGGGTGGGAGATGAGCAGGCATAAACAAAAATGCAGAGAAACAGGGAAGGACAAGATAAAGAAGGGAGAATTGAGGGAGCTCCTGTTAGGTGACCTGTGTTCTGGCATTGATATCCATAACTAGACCCTCCACTGAGGGGTTGGGGTGAGGATGGGGCAAGGGATATAAGGAGAGGGGGAGGGTTTGCAACAGTCCCTGAGAGTGTATGAAAGTATTGCCTCCCAGCCATTGGGGCCTCGATAAGGCTAGCTGTCCTGGCTTTGTGTGTAGCCAGTTTCATGATCTTCTCCAGCAAAGTTAGCAGCCTGGGAGCAGGGGAAGGGGGAAGGATGGAGAGAATGGATGGTGGAGTTTTCACAGGGCCAAGGATTGGCAGAGCAGGTGCTACAGAATGTCATGGGAGAGTAAGTCCAGGGGTCAACACTAGCACGGTAAAACGGCTGGTCATGAGGCTAACTTGGAAGGAAGAAAGAAAACCAGCATGCTACACATGACCTCTGGGAAAAGAGAGGGGAGGAAAAACAGGCTGGTGGCTGTGGGGGCCAGAGAGTAGTAGAAGGATACCTAGGAGGCTGACGTCAGAGGGATGAGTGCTTCTGAGTTTGTATATTGCAGTGGTCCCCTGGGGACCCTTGAAGTAAGTGGAAAAGAGTAGCAAGGAAACTGTGGGTGATAAAAGGGCAAAGACAGCATTAAAATAACTCCTACCTTGATGGAGGGCAATTTGGCAATATCTATTAAAATTACAAATGCACATTCCCTTTCAAATAGCGATTCCTCTTTGAGGAGTTTCTGTTACAAATACACTTGCTTGTTTTTGTGCAAGATGAATGTGTAAGGTAAGTTATTGCAGCACTGTCTGTAATGGCAACAGATTGGAAACAGCCTAAAAGTTCATCAACAGTGATTTTATTAAAGTATGACTCAAAAAATGAAATGCTAGGTAACCTGAAAAAAGGAGGAAGCTCTTTATGTTTTGATATAGAATGATTTCCAAAATATTTTGCTAAGTGAAAGAAGCAAGGTGTAGATCACTGTGAGTAGTTTGCAATCTCTTTGCTAACATATGCATAAAACATCTTTGAAAGGATACATAAAAAAAAACTTAATATTAATTGCCTCCAATGAGGGAGAGCTGTTGGCTAGGTGACAGGGTTTGGAAGGGGACTTTTCACTTGTCCTTTTGTTTTGTACCTTTTTCCAACTTTATTGAAGTGTAAATTGACAAAATTTATATATAGTAAAGGTGCACAATGTGATGTGCCTTTTGAATTTTCAGTCATTTGAATACTTTACTGAGAAAATAAAGTAACTAAAACTCCCATCATGATTTACTTCAAATAACTCAGGTTTGCCAGAATAATGGGTGGGTCTTGGGATTAAATGAAATGGACCATGTGTCAATAATTGCTGAAGGAGAGTGATGGGATATAGGCTTCATTTTCATTTGAAATATGAAATTGCCATTTTTAACTAAAAAATTGTCACATTTTGGCAATTTCACACAGTTTAAGCTAGTGCTGTTCTCATTATTTTTGTAAATTTTCCATAATATGAAAGTTTTCAAATAAAAGATAAAATGTTACCTCCCACCAAGGCCTTTGCTAGAACATGAATGTACTTTCTTATCCTGGCTCTTGTATCTCATAATTGAGTGGAAATTCCCATTCCCCAATCAACTTCTCAAACAGCAGCACTGCCTCACTGATTTCCCTTTATTATGGGACCTAGTACTGTTCTCAGGATTTTTCCTATTAACAACAATCTCTCCCCATCCTGTTGTGTTAATTGGATACTACCTTATCCTTATTGCTGGTAAAGCTCATCCTGTTCTTGAAAAATCACTTCGTTAGTTTCTTATGATCACTTCACATTCTCTTCCTACCTCACAGTCTATTATTGGCAATCCTAACTAATATGGAGGTCATGCCCTTGTCCAAGTTACTTATATTTACCAATCCGGGTGCTGATGTCTCTTTACTTGTCCAGTGCACCCCAGGTTGTGAACTCCTGTATTAAGGACAGAGACCCTGTCTTCTATGAATATCACATGCTTACATGGCATCGAGCACATAGTTAAATGCTCAAAATATTTAATTTTTAAAAATTTCAAATACTTTCAACTTTCAGAAAATTGTATATAAAAATGGCAAAAAGAACTTTCACATAGATTCATGTTGCTAGCATCTTATTACCCCTCTCTCTCTCTCTCTCTCTCTCTCTCTCTCTCTCTTTCTCTCTCTCTCTCTCTCCCCTCCCTCCCTCTACACACACACACTTTTTTCTGAAACAGTTGAGAGTAAGTTGCAGACTTTATTTCCCCTTGCCCTTCAATGTGTTTCCAAGAACAAGGACATTCTGTTATATATACATAGTAAAGTTAGCAAATTCAGGAAATATAACATTGATGCTGTACACTATTATATAATATACAGATCATATTCAAATTTTGTTAATTGTCCCAAGAATGTCCTTCACTGCTATTTTATTTTTCTGGTCCATGGTCCATTCTAGGATCACACATTGAATTTAGTTGTCATGTCTCTTAATTCTCTGAAGTCTCCTTAAATCTGGTACAGTCTTCAACCTTTCTTTGCCTTTCATTACATCAATACTTTAGAAGAGTACATGCCAGCTATTTTGTAGAACATCCCTTAATTTGGGTTTGCTTGATATGCCCTCATAATGAGAAGTTATGCATTTATGACAGGAGTAAAACATAAAAAGGTACATGATTGTGGGTGGTGTTAACTTTGATTACTTGGTTAAGATGATATCTGCCAGGTCTTTCCACTATAAAGATACTTTTTTTCACTTTGTACTTAATAACTAATATATGAGAAGATACTTTGAGAGTACATAAATATTATGTTCCCCATCAAACTTTCACTCGTTTTAGGATCCATTTATGACACTTGCCTGAATCAATTACTATGGTGGTTGCCAAATAGTAAAATTTCAAAATAATACATATGCATTGATTAATATGATTCGTTCATTTGTCCTACAGAAGGGACATCTCCTTCACTAGGACAGCAGCCTCTGGTTGGCTGCAAGAGTGGAGTCTAGGAGACAAGCTAGCAGCTTGGCTCTAAAACACAATGATACTTTGCAGTGTTTGAACACCTTGGATGAGGTTGGTTCTCCTGCAAGCCCCGCTGGCCTTTATCATGGCACAAAATGGACTACATGACTTTCCCAAAATAACTGTTTGCTCTGTAGATCCCATGACTGCCTTCTCTTACTATTTTCCATCAAACTTGAGACAGAGGTGGTAAATGGGTGGGAGGGTACTCTTGCCTTCCATTTTGATTTATTTGAACAACATAAAATGGAATTCAGTATTCCACACAAGCTTTATTGGCCATTCTGGAGACCCACATTTTTTTTTTCAAATATATTTTATTGATTTTTCACAGAGAGGAAGGGAGAGAGATAGAGAGTTAGAAACATCAATGAGAGAGAAACATCGATCAGCTGCCTCTTGCACATCTCCCACTGGGGATGTGCCTGCAATCCAGGTACATGCCCTTGACCGGAATCGAACCTAGGACCTTTCAGTCCGCAGGCCGACACTCTATCCACTGAGCCAAACCAGTTTCGGCGAGACCCACATTTTTAAGCACCAGGATGAAGGCATCATTTTTTATGTGGATTCACATACAGAAAATTAGGGCACCGTGACTACATGGAGGGCAGAAAGAAGTATGTTGTGGAGCTATTTCTTTTGGGGACTATATAACTTTCCTAGGGCTGCTGTAACAAATGACCACCAACTGGGTGGCTGAAATTTATTCTCTCACAGTTCCAAAAGCTAGTAATTTGAAATCAAGGTGTGGCAAGGCCATGCTCCCTCAGAAGCCTCCAGGAAAGGATCCTTCCTTGCCTCTTCCAACTTCTGGTAGCCCCTGGCATTCTTAGCTTGTGGTTGCATAACTTCAAACGTGGCCTTCATCTTCACATGGTCTTCTTCCCTCTGTGTCTTTGTGTGTTCTCTCTATATATGTGTCTATATCCAAATTTCCCTTATAAGGACATCAGCCATATTGGTTTAGGGCCCACCTTAAAGACCTCATCTTAACCCATTTACAAATAAGGTCACATTCACAGGTGCCCAGGGCTAGAACTTGAATGGGAGCCAATGTAACAGGAACCATGTCTGAAATCCAATCCATTTGAGAACACAAAGTGGAGTGCCATTTTGATATAGTGCACAAGCCCAATATAATAGGGCCCTCTGTCCCTTCTGCTCACTCTGGTCTTGGTTGGCACTGCCAACATGTAAGGAAGGAAACTGAGCAGACAGAACATGCTCAGCCCCCTTGAAATAGACTTTGGACATAATTTTCAAATGATCACAAGTTATTCATGTAACCATTACATAGAAGACAATAATAGAGAACAATCCACAGTCTGTAAGGCTCTGGCCCCTGCATTCTTCATAGAATTCTCATAATTATTATATAAATAGATTTGTCACCATTTGATAGACGGGGAGCATGAGACCCAGTGAGATGAAGTGACTTCCCATAGATCACAGCTACTGATAGGAAATTCCATGCAGAGCTGAGCCATGTCTGTGAAGCATAGAGCCTGGCCCCATGGTAGGCGCTCAGTAAATATTTGTTGGCTGAATGAGTGAATGGATGACTAAATCTGGGACCATAGCTCTGTTCTTCATTTCCGGATCCATTACTCTTTTCACTGGATCACACAAATGACTGTAGACTGAAGTATGGTCTCAAGACAATGACTGGAGTATAGATGTGACTTGGTCAATTTCAGATTATTTTTCTATATTTAACTAGAGGACTGATGCATGAATTCATGCACAGGTGGGGTCCCTCCGCCTGGCTGGCGTTCGGGGATGATCAGGGCCATCTCACCCAGTCCCTATCAGGGCCAGCTGGCTGTGGGGAGGGACCACGGGAGGTTGGCCGGCCAAGGGAGGTTGGCTGTGGGAATGCTCTGACCACCAGGGGGCAGCTCCTGAGTTGAGTGTCTGCCCCCTGGTGGTCAGTGTGCGTCATAGCTACTGGCCGGTCATCCAGTCATAAGGGTCACTTAGGCTTTTATATATATAGATAACCTTCTGAATTCTGTGCTTATAAGCACATCAGTCTATAATTGATTTTTTTACTCCTCCACATGTGCTAAACTGATCAAGAAGCCAATTTGTCAAGGTTCTTAAGCCACTAATTTTACTTGGACTACATATTTGTCACAAATTACATTTGTACGAAAAAAAATCCTTATCACATGGACAGTTTTATAATAACCATGTATCAAGGAAGAATTCAACATGTTAACTTCATATCTTTGAAATGGAATGTTGATGTTCCCTTATACTTATTTCTGGATCTTAATTAACATCAATGAAGTAGCCAGGAAAGCTCTATTTAGCCTCGCCAACAAGGACTCATTAACCACATGCTGTGTGCCCAACCCTATGCTAGTTACTGTGGTGGTGGTGGGCGGGGGTTAGAGATCAGAAAGAACCTCTCTCAAGGAACTTCCAATCTAGTGAGTAATGTGGCCTTCACCTGAGAATCAATGAAGAGAAGGGTTACATTTGCTAAGCACCTGCTGGGGGCCAGAAACTTTACAAACCCTGTAAAGCAGGTATTACTCCCACTTAATAGATGAGCAAACTGTAGGGCAGAGAGGTTAGGACAACTTGCCCCAAATCACATAGCTAGTAGGTGGTAGGACTAGGATTTGAACCTAGGCCTCTGTGACTCAAAATAATATGAGACAGTTTATAGTCAAGTGCTTGGTTTCATGGGCCAGATAAGATGTACTGAATAAGTTTCAGCCAGAAACTTGGAATCTGAAAACCAAGATGGGGCCTCTAGGACAGGGGTCCTCAAACTTTTTAAACAGGGGGCCAGTTCACTGTCCCTCAGACCGTTGGAGGGCCGGACTATAGTTTAAAAAAAACACTATGAACAAAGTCCTATGCACACTGCACATATCTTATTTTGAAGTAAAAAAACAAAACGGGAACAAATACAATATTTGTATTTGCATGTGGCCCGCGGGCCGTAGTTTGAGGACCCCTGGTCTAGGAGATAGTGTCAGGAAGCTGACAGTCTTCAGTAGTGCTCTCTTCCAAATCCCTTTATAACCTGCCCTTACAACCACCTATTCACACTGAAGGGCTCAGCCTCTCTCAATTCCTCTTCTGGTGTACTTGGGGAGGTGGGAAGGAGAAGCTGGTTCACATTTCTACATTCCACTCAAACTGCCCCCTCTCTGAAGCTAGCTGAATTGTTATTCTTCCAAGTCCCTGAACTCCTGGGTCAATTTCTCCATGGTTCTGAACTCCAGAAGCACAGCTCCCTCTGAGCTGAAAGGAACCTCTTTGCTTTGTGTGATGACTGGGTGCCTCTTATTTCAGAACCACAAGACAACTCTCCCTCCTTCCTATCCTTATGCTTCTATTTACATCAAAGGCATAAAAGGAATTTAACATGTTTCTGTTTTGTTTTGTTTTCATGACAGGGAGAAGAGCTGGCTCAGTCAGATGTAGAATCTTCCCAGTCTGCTCAAGGCATTATCAACCAAATAGTTGCATTCGAAACATCAGATCTGTTCATTAAAAGAAAAGAAGGGAACATGCATTCTGAATTTTTTTCCCCAATGAAGAAATTAAGCCCTAACCAGTTTGGCTCAGTGGATAGAGCATCGGCCTGCGGGCTGAAGGGTCCCAGGTTCGATTCCAGTCAAGGGCATGTACCTTGGTGATGGGCACATCCCCAGTAGGGAGTGTGCAAGGGGCAGCTGATTGATGTTTCTCTCTCATTGATGTTTCTAACTCTCTATCCCTCTCCCTTCCTCTCTGTAAAAAACTCAATAAAATATATTAAAAAATAAGTGGAACAACAATAAATCTCTCTTTAAAAAAAAGAAATTAAGATGGAAAAGAAAAATGTTTCCTAAGTCCATAGTTCTAACTCTCAAGAATCAAGGTGTTATAGTGTGTATGTGTGTGGGGAGGGGAGTGGGGTAGGGTTTTCTCAAAATAAAAATTAGATAAAGGAAGGCTTTTATAGAGCACTTAAAAGAAATGCAGGATTGTGCTTGAGATGTTTTTAACTTTTTATTTTGAAATAATAAAATAAAAAATCTTCTTATAGATTTATAGGAAGTTGCCCAGTCTTCCCCAATGATTACATCGTATGTAAATAAAGTACCATATAAAGACCAGAAAATTGACATAGGTACAATGTGTGTGAATAGCTATTTTATTACATGTATAGATTTGTGGAACCATCACCACAATCAAGATAAACTATTCCATCATCACAAAAATCACCCTGGTGTACCTCTTTATAATCACACCCACCCCAACCATCCATGAACTCTGGTAACCATTAATTTGTTCTCCATCTCTATAATTTTGTACTTTAAAGAGTACAATTTGCTTAAGAAAGGATTGGCACCTCTAGTTTTCATAGAATCTCAGGCTTGAATTAGTGAATTCTCCAGCCCAATCTCCTGTCCCATGCCCAGATTCCCTCTATAATATCTCTTCCAAGTGTCCATACAGCCCCCACCACAAACCAGAACCTTGATTTTTGGGGAGTGTTAAGGTATTTTATACAAAAACTTTAGAGCAAGAACATTGTTTGCTTCCATACACTTATTCAATAATTAGCAAAACTCTTCAGAAATTCTTTAACTGTAGATTAAATAGTCTTGCCTTCAACAACAGGGACCTTTCAAATGTAAGTGGTTCATATATGGAATTTATTTCCTGGGCTGATTGTGTGTGTGTTATCTACATATCTACAATGATCATTCCTTGAGGTAATCTGAACTGGAGCCCAAATCCCCTGGAGTCCAACTCCTAGGACTCCCTTGTGGGAAAGAGCTCTACAGGGCCCTCTAGAGCCCATAACATCATAAAATATTGACTGAAAGTCATGCTAAGGCCAGGTAGGGCTAGCAGAAGTGAAGCCATGGGGGTTCCATGTCTCAGATTAACTTGGAATCCCTATCCTCTTCTTCTCTGGACTGTTCTGCAATCTTTCTTCTTTGCACAAACTTAACTTGCTGTTCATGTCACAAAGAACACTGTACTCTCAACTGGATAGCAGCACAAACACAAATTCACTCAGACCTTTTAGGATGTGCCCTTTAGAAGAAATGACTTCAAACAAATGGTTCCCTTTAAGAGCCAGCCCCAGAGGTAGAGCTACGGCGGATATCTGACTTTGGGCCAGTAGACACTACAGTTTAGTGAATGTTCTCTTCCTTCTTGAAGTCAGAGCAATGGTGCTCCAGCTTCCTACTTTCTGAGTAGGGGCTCCTGCCTTCTAGAACATTCATCGCTTTCCCCTGCAACAGCCATGCTGTTGGTCCACAGGTGAGGAGAGGATGAGGAGCAGTGTGGGAGGGAAAGAGAAAGCATCTAGCTAGGTGCCCTACATCAAATGCCACTGCTCTGGGTCCACATCACAGCTTACAACCCAAAGGCCTTCAATATGCATGATGAACGCAGCTACTCATGTCTCAACGTCTTTTATCTCGCCAAATAACCCAAGTAGAATTTGTAATTTCCAAAGTGAAGATATTTCCAACTGATTTAATAATCCTGAGATGTTATCAGCTGCCATGGATTTTTAAGGGGATAATTATGTGACTACTTGTGTGCTGTCTTTTTCTTCCACCTGTGGTAAACGAAAGGAAGACAGGACAGGTTATGGTCTGGGTGCCAATTTTGGCCCTGCCCTTCTTTGCTGAGAAGCCTTCTTGTGGATGCCAAGTAACTTCAACTCTCAGAGCCTCAGTTTCTTCATTTGCAAAAGAGGTATAAATAATAACTGCCCTCTTAACCTTACAAAGATTAGAGAAATATATCTTAGAAACGTCATTGTAAAAGTTTCAGAGGAAAATATAGTGATAAAACATTCAAGTACAGTACTAAACCTGGTTAAAATTTTTTTCAATGTTTAGAAAAACATTCTTAAAATAACTCAAAATGTTGTCTATTTTGCCGTATATGGCTTTTTTGGCCTATTTTGAGTCAATTTTTAGTATTAATTATATTTTTTATTTTTTTAAATATATTTTATTGATTTTTTACAGAGAGGAAGAGAGAGGGATAGAGAGTTAGAAACATCGATGAGAGAGAAGCATCGATCAGCTGCCTCCTGCACACCCCCTACTGGGGATGTGCCCACAACCAAGGTACATGCCCTTGACAGGAATCGAACCTGGGACCCTTCAGTCCCCAGGCCGACGCTCTATCCAGTGAGCCAAACCAGCCAGGGCATTAATTGTATTTTTTAGCATGATGGCGAAGTTAGCCATAAACTATTATGAAATCTGTGTTAAACAAAAATAAAATTCCACGACTAAAGTCTGTTTTAAAAAAAAAGGTTAATATTGAGTCATATGCTATCCAGAAGGTTCTGGGGCATGAAGTCTAAACCAGCAGCAGCATGGCCAGATGGAAAAGACAGCATGCCCTTTGACCTGGAGTTGCAGGCTCTTTCATATCTTGTTTTGGAAAGGAACGATGTAAGTTGTTTTGAAAGAATTTACATTGGCTACAGATAAGGTGGGCAGAAAAGGTGAAGCAGAGGCAGCTTTACGGTGAGTGCACAGTTTGTAAGGGAGAAATATTTACTATTGACTGGCTACAGGCCACAGTCCTGAAAGTTCATGCATATGCAGGATGCTATGGCACCTAGTGGTCAGTTAATAGATGCCAGAAGATTGATTCAAAGCTCCCACATATATTCAGGAATGTGAGCAATTCTTGTTAGTTGCCCCACAGCTATTAACTGCTTAACTATTCTTGTTCCTTTCTTACTCTCCAGCTGCTGTAATTTAGAACACCTCAGAATTTTTCTTTGGTCATTCCGTTTATAATGTGGGATTTTAAAAAATGTGGAATAAAGTGATCCAAATACCTATTTATAAAGCAGAGATGATACACTAGGAGTTTGATTTCACACATAAAGGCAATTAGCTTTGTTTAGCCAGTAGGTTTACTACTTTTCGGGATTACTGTTTCACAACAGCAAGTTGTATCCGGGTCATCTGGTTGTAAGTAGAAAGTGAATCATAACCCCTGTGACAGTCGATCACAGGACAGTTTGTGTGCCTTTTCACCTGGCCTGTTTGTGTGTCTGTGTGTTAGGGCAGATTGCCCTGAACAGGATCCCCGGGGCTTTGAGTTGAGAACTTCATCAGGTTCCTGCTAGAGTCTAATTAATCATCAAATCAGCTCATTGCCATGCTGATCCAGTAATGCAGGTCCCTAAAGTCATTAGGGCAGCAGAGAGAAGGAAATGGCCTAATCTCCCAGGATTAGAGGGGAGAGGTTCCTAAAATCTAATGAGTTCCTGCTAAAGTGGAGCATGCTCCAGGAATTATGATTTTTCTCTTTCCCTGTAATACCCCTTTCAAAAAGCTACCCAGAAAACAAAAGGGCCTATTGCATTGCCCAGCAGTACTCAGGCATTTAAGGCTTCCTTCTCAGTGTAAGCAATTCACGCTTGCACAGAACTATATATGTAGACTTAAGACCCCCCCGGCTGGTTGGAAAGTGAAACAGCAGCCAACTACCTGCCCTTCCTGCCTATCTTACTATGAAACTGGGTGGTTGTTTTTTTGTGTGTGTTGTTTTTTTTTTGTTTTTTTTTTTTAATGCATTTACCAGTTATTTTGGTTTACAGCAAAACCTTTTGTTCTGGGAGAGCTGTGGTTTGCAGTTTGGTTCATATTTGGATCAACAGTCACTGTCAAGGGGAGTGAGTTTGATAATTGCTCCAGTTTGTTTGTTTTCCTGACTGCTCTGAAATATTTAGCTATCTACATGATACCATAATAACTTCTTGAAAGTGAAAAGATCTTTCAGTGGAGCAAGTTATTGCTTGCATCACAGCAACTTGGTTTTCTGTTATTGTTGTTACTAGAGGTCCGATGCACGAAATTCACGTAAGAGTAGGCCTTCCTACCCCCGGCTGCCGGCACCAGGCTTCCCTTTGTCACCTGGGACTCAGGCTTCCCTCCAGCTGCCAGCAGGCACCGGAGACCCTGGCTTCCCTCGCAGCCCTGGCTTCGTCAGGAAGGTCATCCAGTCTAATTAGCATATTATGCTTTTATTATTATAGATCATCAAGATGACTGGTTGTTTTTGAGTAAACACATGCTACATATCCTTTTCTGAGTTGCCCCACAAATGAACTCCCTAGCTGGGAGACAGCATGCTATAAGTGGTTAAATAATAAACTCGGAAGCCAGACAAATCTAACTTTATTAAAAGCAGTGAAATCTTAGAATGGCCAATAATATCTCTGAGCTTTGGTTTTCTCATCTATAAATTGGGCATGATAATATCTGCCTTGAGGTGTTGTTGAAGGATTGTTAGGAGATTATTTTAAGTGTTTACTCTGGGCCAGTCAGTCAGTGCTTAAGAACTTTTAATGCACATACAGATCTTGTTAAACTGCTGACATGATTCAGTAGGTCTGGGGTGAAGCCAGAGAGTCTTCACTGTCAATAAGCTTCCATGCTGCTGGTCCACAGGTCACCACTTTGAGTTGCAAGGGTCTAGGTATCAAGTGCAAAGTGCCTAGCACAGTTAGTACTTAATAAATTTCACCCAAAAATAATTTACTCACTTAAAAATTACTGAAAAGATGCTCTAGCCAGTTTGGCTCTGTGGATAGAGTGTCGGCCTGTGGACTGAAGGGTCCAGTGTTTGATTGTGGTCAAGGGCATGTACCTTGATCCATGGCCCCAGTCAGGGTTCATTCAGGAGGCAACCAATTGATGTATCACTCTCACATTGATGTTTCTCTCTCTCTCTCTCTCTCTCCTCCTCCCTTTCCCTCTCTCTAAAAATCAATGGAAAAACACCCTTGGGTGAGGATTAACCAACACACAAAAATTACTGAGAAGAAACCTTTTTTTCCCACATAAGTAATACCTGTCTGCCTATAGCTATGTTCTTACAGTCTTTACAAAATGTCTCTTTGAAACTGGCCATGGTTAGTAATTTCTGAAGGCAGGTAATGGGTAAATGAGAGAGGTTTATTACACTATCCTGCCTGCTTTTGTACATATTTAACAATTTCCATAATAAATTAATTTTAAAAAGAAAACCCCAATAAGATTTTTAGGGCAGCGAAACTATTCTGTATACTAGAATGGTGGATACATGTCATTATGCATTTGTCCAAACGCATAGAATAATGATAACGAACCTATGACACGCGTGTCAGAGGTGACATGCGAACTCATTTTTTTGGTTGATTTTTCTTTGTTAAATGGCATTTATATAAAATAAATATAAAAAATATAAATCTTTGTTTTACTATGGTTGCAAATATCAAAAAATTTCTATATGTGACATGGCACCAGAGTTAAGTTAGGGTTTTTCAAAATGCTGACACGCCAAGCTCAAAAGGTTCGTCATCACTGCCATAGAATATACAACACCAAGAGTGAACCCGACATATATGATGGACTTTAATAATGATGTATCAATGTGGGTTCATCCATTGTAACAAACGCATCACTTCGGGATGTGATAGTCGAGGAGGTTATGAATGTATTTGAGAGGGCAGGGATATATGGGAACTCTCTAGTTTCTGCTCAACTTTGCTGTGAGCCCAAAACTGTTCTAAGTAATAAAATCTATTAAGAAAAAATCCCGAGAGGAGAGGGAAGATGGCGGCGATATAGGCAGACGCGTCCCAGGTCGTGTCCCGGAGCAAATGGAGTCAGCAGCTGAAACTAGTAACACCCACACCGAATTGGCGAAATTGCTCAGCTGGTGAGACGGTTTGCAGCCGAGAAGAGCAGAACTCCCCAGGAAAGGTAAAAAAAAAACCAGGGATTTGGGCAGGAAAGTTTGCCAGACCTCTGAACCCAGAGAGTCGGAGGGAGACCGCGCAGCAGCCGCGTCCCTTGGGACAGGCACAGCCCCTGACAGGGGGAAGGAGAACCGCGGGATTCCTGGCGCCGCCGGGGGAATTGAGAGCTCAGTGCTGTGATCACAGAGGACTGAGCCTAAAGGGGGCAGCCTGAAGAGCTGACCAGACCATGCAGTGCCGGTAAGAGAAGAAGCTTACAGAAACCAAGCCTTCCCCGTTTCCGCGGCCGGCGTTTGTTTGATTGTTTTCACTGAATCCTGTTCATGGGACATTTCGGATACAGACACTCACCTGTGCTGAAGAGAGGGAGAGTGTGCGGAGGAGTGGAATCTGGGGAGAGACTGAGGAGAGAGGGGGAGCCGGGAGAGGTGGCAGCGAATTGAGTGCTGAGACACCACTGAGCACAGGACTGGGGCAGCCATTCTCTCCGGAGAGTGAGACTCCGCCCCCCAGCCCCCAGGCAAGGAGCACAGCCACACCCAGATTCCACCCTGTACAAGATCAAGGATTAAAATAACCTGATCAGTCCCTGGGAGTTAACAGGGTCTGGCCTATAGAGGGATTTTCAATCCCAGCAACAACACAGCGCTGGTAACTAACTATTGCGCAGCCAGCTCCGGGCAGTGAACTTCCACTGGACAGAGAGGCCCTATAGCCTCAGAGGCCAACCCCAAAACACTGCCACCCAGAGGCTGACCCACAAACTGACTCTTTGCTAAACACAAAATAAGGCAGTCTGGGAAACAAAAGCGGTCTGCTTTAAAATAAGGACTGTGGTTTACAACACAGAGGAACAGTGTATTGCAGGGAAACTCAACACTCTCCTGAATACCTGGCAGGTCTAAGGCGAGCCACACTGAAGAATAGAAGAACCAAGGGACCTTCACTACTGCAATTTTTTTTTTTCCACCTTTTAACTAAGAAACCAATTTTTTTTCTTTTTTTTTTCTTTTTTTTTCTTTTCTTCTTTTTTTTTTCTTTTTTTTTTCTTTTCTTCTTTTTCCATCACCTGATTTTACCCTTTTAATTACTACCTTCTTATTTTTAACCAGTATTACTACTGCTACCATTTTACCATTTTTTAAAGTGCCATTTTATTTTGGGATTAGTGTTCTCCATTCTATTTTCATCGTTATATTATTGGTTGTTTCTAGTTTGCATTCATCTCCAGGGATCTGTTGCTGGAATTTGTTGGGATTAATGGCTGTTCTATAGGAGTATTCTCCTCATATAAAAAGTCTCTCCCCCTCTTCCACTTCATTCTCTCTTTTCGCTCTTTTTTTTTTTCTTTTCTTTTCTCGCTTTTATTTTCCCCCCTTCTTTTTCCAGATTTCATTTTTGCACTCTTTTTTTTTTGGTCCCTACTTTTCTTTTCTTTTTCTCTTTTATCTTTTTCTCTTTCTTCTTCCTTGTTCCCTAATTCTCTTAATTCGGTTGATCACCTTTATTTGGGGTTATTAATATCGTGAATATATTTGTGTATAGTGCCTGGTACGTGGTGCCTTGTTGTGTTGTATTTTGTGCCTTTAAATCAACGCAGCAGGTCCAAGCAACAGCAACCTCCTGAGCAACACACCCTCTGCCGGGGAACAGCAGCTGTACGTGAAACCTCGCCCCACCAGCCAGAAGAGCCACCACAGCTGTGAACAGAACCCACCAGAGGAGCTGCTGCCAACTGAAGAGCAGCTGCTACCGCAACCGCCCGAAGAGCAACCACAGATCAAGGAGTCACTGCCACCAAGGGAGCAACCACTGAACGACTCAACGTCTAGATATTTCAGTGAGATCAAACATGGGTAGACAAAGAAACCCCCAAAGGAAAGAGAAGGAGGACTCTCCAGAAAAGCAGCTAAGCAATACAGAGGCATGCAACATGACAGAAAAAGAATTCAGAATAAGGGTCCTAGAGTGCATAAACCGGATGGAGGAAAAAATCGACAACCTCTGCAAGAAGCAAGACGAAACAGATGAAAAAATCGATAACATATGGAAGAAGCTAGAAGAAACAGATGAAAAAATCAACAACTTAAGTAAGACCCAAGAAGAAATGAAGAGTGATATAGCTGCAATGAAAAACTCCATTGAAAGTATCAACAGTAGACTAGGAGAAGCGGAGGACCGAATTAGTGAATTAGAAGACAAGGAAGCAAAACACACCCAAAATGTACTGCAATTGGAGAAAAAAATTAAAAGACAGGAGGACAGCCTAAGGGAGCTTTGGGACAACATGAAACGAAACAACATACGAATAATAGGAGTACCAGAACAACAAAAGGATGAACAAGGATTAGAAAACCTATTAGAAGAAATAATATCAGAAAACTTCCCTGAGGTGGGGAAGAAAAAAGTCACACATGCCCAGAGAGTCCCAAACAAGGTGAACCCGAAAAGACCCACACCAAGACACATCATAATTACCATGGCAAATGTTCAGGACAAAGAGAGAATCTTACAGGCTGCAAGAGAGAGACGGAAAGTTACATACAAGGGCTCTCCCATTAGATTGTCAAATGATTTCTCAACAGAAACACATCAGGCCAGAAAAGAATGGACTGAAATTTACAAAGTGATGCAAAGCAAAGGACTGAATCCAAGAATACTCTATCCAGCAAGGCTATCATTCAAACTTGAAGGGGAAATAAGAAGCTTCACAGACAAAAAAAGGCTAAGGGAGTTTATCACCACCAAGCCAGCAATGCAAGGAATGCTAAAGGGACTGGTATAAAAATAAGAAATAAAAAGCTCAGAAAGAAAACAGCCACATAAAAACAGAAATGGCTACAAACAAGTACCTTTCAATAATAACTTTAAACGTAAACGGACTAAATGCTCCAAACAAAAGACATCGAGTGGCTGAATGGATAAAAAAACATGACCCATACATCTGCTGTCTACAAGAAACCCACCTCATTAGAAGGGACTCACACAGACTGAAAGTGAAAGGATGGAAAAATATCTTTCAGGCAAATGGAAAGGAAAAGAAAGCTGGGGTAGCAATACTTATATCGGACAAAATAGACCTCAAAGTGAAGGCCATAACAAGAGATAAGGAAGGCCACTTCATAATACTAAAGGGATCAATACAACAAGAAGATATAACTCTGGTAAACATATATGCACCCAATGCAGGAGCACCCAAATTCATAAAAAAAACTCCTGGAAGATATCAAAGGAGAGATCGACAACAATACAATCATAGTAGGGGACTTTAATACACCACTGACAGCACTGGATAAGCCCTCTAGACAAACAATCAGCAAAGATACAGCAATCCTAAATGACTCACTAGATCAGATGGACTTAATAGACATCTTCAGAACACTCCACCCCAAAGCCAGGGAATATACATTCTACTCAAATGCTCATAAGACATATTCAAAAATAGACCATATATTGGGTCACAAGCAAAGTATCCCCAAATTCAAGAAGATTGAAATCATAAAAAGCATCTTCACAGACCACGATGGCATAATATTAGAAATAAACTACAATAAAAACAACCAAAAATACTCAAACACCTGGAAGCTGAATAGCATGCTATTAAATATTGATTGGGTTACCAATGAGATCAAAGAAGAAATTAAAAACATCCTGGAAACTAATGACAATGAACACACAACAATCCAAAACCTATGGGACACAATGAAAGCAGTCTTGAGAGGGAAGTTTATAGCTCTACAGGCCTATCTCAAAAAACAAGAAAACATGGTAGTAAATCATCTAACTCTACAACTCAAAGAATTAGAAAGAGAGCAACAAGAAAACCCCAGAGTGAACAGAAGGAAGGAAATAATAAAGATTAGAGCAGAAATAAATGACATAGAGACCAAAAAAACAATACAGAAAATCAATGAAACCAAGAGCTGGTTCTTTGAAAGGATAAACAAGATTGACAAACCTCTAGCCAGACTCACCAAGAAGCAAAGAGAGAGGACCCAAATAAACAAAATCAGAAACGATAGAGGCGAAATAACAACAGACCCCACAGAAATACAAATGATCATTAAAAAATACTATGGACAGCTCTACTCCAACAAACTAGACAACCTGGAGGAAATGGACAAATTCCTAGAAAAATACAACATTCCAAAACTCAATCAGGAAGAATCTAAAAATCTCAACAGGCCAATAACTATGGAAGAAATTGAAGCAGTCATCAAAAAGCTTCCATCAAACAAAAGCCCAGGACCAGACGGCTTCACAGGGGAGTTTTACCAAACATTCAAGGAAGAACTAAAACCTATCCTCCTCAGACTACTACAAAAAATTCAAGAGGAAGGAACACTTCCAAGCTCATTCTATGAAGCCAGCATCACCCTAATACCAAAACCAGGTAAAGACAACACAATGAAAGAGAACTACAGGCCAATATCCCTCATGAACATAGATGCCAAAATCCTCAACAAAATCTTAGCAAATCGGATCCAGCAGTACATCAGAAAGATCATACACCATGACCAAGTAGGATTTATCCCAGGGATGCAAGGATGGTACAATATCTGCAAATCAATAAACGTGATACATCACATAAACAAACTGAAAGAAAAAAACCACATGGTCATATCAATTGATGCAGAAAAAGCATTTGACAAAATTCAACACCCATTTTTGATAAAAACTCTCAGCAAGGTGGGAGTAGAAGGATCATACCTCAACATAATAAAAGCCATATATGACAGGCCCACAGCCAACATCATACTCAATGGGCAAAAACTAACACCATTTCCCCTAAGAACAGGAACAAGACAGGGATGCCCCCTCTCACCACTCCTGTTCAACATAGTACTGGAAGTGTTAGCCATTGCAATTCGGCAAGAAGAAGAAATAAAAGGCATCCAAATTGGAAAAGAGGAAGTAAAACTGTCCTTATTTGCAGACGACATGATATTATACATACAAAACCCCAGAGACTCCATCCAAAAGCTACTAGACTTAATACATGAATTTGGCAATGTAGCAGGATACAAAATTAACCCCAAGAAATCGGAGGCATTTCTATACACCAGTAGTGAACTTTCAGAAAGCGAGATTATAAAAGCAATACCGTTTACCATTGCACCAAAAAAATTAAGCTACCTAGGAATCAACTTAACTAAAGAGGTAAAAGACCTCTACTCAGAAAACTACAGGACGTTGAAAAAAGATATAGAGGAAGACATAAACAGATGGAAGAACATACCGTGTTCCTGGATTGGTAGAATCAACATCATTAAAATGTCCATACTACCCAAAGCAATCTATAAATTCAACGCACTTCCCATTAAAATACCAACGGCATACTTCAGAGATCTAGAACGAACTCTCCAAAAATTCATCTGGAATAAAAAAAGACCCCGAATAGCTGCAGCAATCATGAAAAAGAACAAAGTAGGTGGGATCTCAATACCAGATATCAAGTTGTATTACAAAGCCACTGTTCTCAAAACTGCCTGGTACTGGCACAAGAATAGGCATATAGATCAATGGAATAGAATAGAGAGCCCAGAAATCGGCCCGAACCAATATGCTCAATTAATATTTGACAAAGGAGGCAAGAACATACAATGGAGCCAAGATAGTCTCTTCAATAAATGGTGTTGGGAAAATTGGACAGATATATGCAAGAAAATGAAACTAGACCACCAACTTACACCATACACAAAAATAAACTCAAAATGGATAAAGGACTTAAATGTACGACAGGAAACCATAAAAATTCTAGAAGAATCCAAAGGCAACAAAATCTCAGACATATGCCGAAGCAATTTCTTCACTGACACAGCTCCTAGGGCACTTGAAACTAAAGAGAAAATAAACAAATGGGACTTCATCAAAATAAAAAGCTTCTGCACAGCAAAAGAAACCATCAACAAAACAACAAGAAAACCCACTGTGTGGGAAAACATATTTGCCAATGTCATATCTGATAAGGGCCTAATCTCCAAAATTTATAGGGAACTCATACAACTCAACAAAAGGAAGATAAACAATCCAATCAAAAAGTGGGCAAAGGACCTAAATAGACACCTTTCAAAAGAGGACATTCAGAAAGCCAAGAGACATATGAAAACATGCTCAAAGTCACTAATCATCCGAGAGATGCAAATCAAAACAACAATGAGGTATCATCTCACACCTGTCAGACTGGCTATCATCAACAAATCAACAAACGACAAGTGCTGGAGAGGATGTGGAGAAAAAGGATCACTTGTGCACTGCTGGTGGGAATGCAGACTGGTGCAGCCACTATGGAAGACAGTATGGAGTTTCCTTAAAAAACTGAAAATGGAACTCCCATTTGACCCTGTGATCCCACTTCTAGGAATATATCCCAAGAAACCAGAAACACCAATCAGAAAGGATATATGCACCCCTATGTTCATAGCAGCACAATTCACCATAGCTAAGATCTGGAAACAGCCTAAGTGCCCATCAGTAGATGAATGGATTAGAAAACTGTGGTACATCTACACGATGGAATACTATGCTGCTGTAAAAAGGAAGGAACTCTTACCATTTGCAACGTCATGGATGGAACTGGAGAGCATTATGCTGCTAAGTGAAATAAGCCAGTCAATGAAGGAAAAATACCACATGATCTCACTCATTCATGGATAATAGAGACCATTATAAACTTTTGAACAATAATAGATACAGAGGCAGAGCAGCCTCAAACAGATTGTCAAACTGCAGCAGGAAGGCCGGGGAGAGTTGGGGGGCAGGAGGTAGGGGGGTAAGAGATCAACTAAAGGACTTGTATGCATGCATATAAGCATAACCAATGGACATGAGACACTGGGGGATAGGGGAGGCTAGGGGACTGTCTAGGGCGGGGTGATAAAATGGACACATATGTAATACCCGTTGTAATACTTTAAGCAATAAAAAAAAAAAAATCCCACCAACAAACAGAAAACACCTGTTTCCTAACAGCCTGAAAACAGTTTAGGCCAGTGGTCGGCAAACTGGCCCCTTGAGTGTGGCTCTTCCACAGAATACCATGAGCAGGCGCACACGTACACTGCGATTGAAACTTCGTGGCCCATGGCAACTGAGGACACAGTTGTCTTTTTCAATTGGGAGGGAGTCTCAAGCTCCCGACTGCTCTGAACTCCAGTTCCAGGCGAGTCTCTGGGGACCCAGACTCATATGGGGAGAAACTGGACTGTCTGGCATTGGTCGGAACTCGAGGGCAGCTTTCTCTGAGGTGCTTGCAGCGATTACCGGGACACTGAGACACGGGCCTCTTAGGTAGGACTGAGGAGCAGCCACAGCTGCTTGCTCCGCCCTGTTGATCCCCCGAGACCCCGCCCCACCCAAGCTGTGTGCAGAGGCTTTTGTATATGAAAGGCCTGGCCCTTTGCAATCTGAAAATTCCCTAACAAACTGCAGCTGGGTCAGAGAGACCCAAAACTTCCAAAAGAAGGCCCAAGGCCCCACAGCAGCTTGCATTGTTTCACAGCTAGGCCTCATCTGGGCACCTCCGAACCCTAAACAAAGAAGAGGAATCTGAAGATCTCTCCATAGCTCCTGCTGGGTAGCCTCAGGCAGAGGCTAAATTAGCACCTCCTTAGAGATCCAAGAGCTAGTGTACCCAGTGGTCAGAGTGGGGCCATCCAGATTACAACTCCTCAGATCCATAAGGGACACATTCAGGGGGAAGACTCAGTGAGCACCAAAGTCCCACTGAAGCAAGTCTTGCCCCATAAGGGTATCTCCAGCACAGAAGTTCTCCCACCATAGACACAGCTGATTCTCACAGCCAATTGGCCTGGAGGTCAATTCCTCCCAGTGATACCAACTACAATCAAGGCTTAACTACAACAAGACTGTGCACAAAGCCCACAAAGGGGTGCACCAAGAGTGTCCACCTCAGGTAATTGGGGAGGCTGTGCCACTGGGCCCTATAGGACACCTAACACAGAAAGCCACTCTATCAACACAGGGAAGCATAAAAAATGCGGAGACAAACAGGTCACAAATGACAGAAATGGAGGAAAGCAAACTACTGGATATAGAGTTCAAAACCACACTTTTAAGGTTTTTCAAGAATTTTCTAGAAACCGCCGATAAATTTAGTAAGACCCTTAATAAGTCTAGTGAGACCACTGATAAATTTAGTGAGACCCTCAAGAAATCTAGTGAGACCCTCAAGGTTATGAAAAAGAAATTAGAAATTAAGCATACACTGACTGAAATAAAGAATATTATACAGAGTTCCAAAAGCAGACTAGAGGATTGCAAGAATCAAGTCAAAGATTTGAAATACGAAGAAGCAAAAAACACCCAACCGGAAAAGCAAAATGAAAAAAGAATCCAAAAATATGAAGATAGTGTAAGGAGCCTCTGGGACAACTTCAAGTGTACCAACATCCAAATTATGGGGGTGCCAGAAGAAGAGAGAGAGCAAGATGTTGAAAACCTATTTGAAGAAATAATGACAGAAAACTTCCCCTACCTGGTGAAAGAAATAGACTTACAAGTCCAGGAAGCACGGAGAACCCCAAAGAAAAGGAATCCAAAGAGGACCACACCAAGACACATCATAATTAGAATGCCAAGAGCAAAAGACAAAGAGAGAATCTTAAAAGCAGCAAGAGAAAAACAGTCAGTTACCTACAAGGGAGTACCCATACAAATGTCAGCTGATTTCTCAACAGAAACTTTGCAGGGGAGAAGGGAGTGGCAAGAAATATTCAAAGCGATGAATGCCAAGAACCTACAACCAAGATTACTTTATCCAGCAAAGCTATCATTCAGAATTGAAGGTCAGATAAAGAGCTTCACAGATAAGGAGAAGCTAAAGGAGTTCATCACCACCAAACCAGTATTATATGAAATGCTGAAAGGTATTCTTTAAGAAGAGGAAGAAGAAGAAAAAGGTAAAGATACTAATTATGAACAACAAATACACATCTATCAACAAGTGAATCTAAAAATCAAGTGAATAAGTAATCTGATGAACAGAATAAACTGGTGAATATAATAGAATCAGGGGCATAGACAGGGAGTGGACTGACTATTCTCAGGAGGGAAAGGGGTGTGGGGGTGTGGGAAGAGAATGGACAAAAATCGTACACCATGGATGCGGACAGTGCGGGGGGGTGGGGGGGGTAAGGGCAGAGGGTGGGGTGGGACCCGGGAGGAGGGGAGCTATGGGGGGGGGGGAGAAAGAAGAACAACTGTAATAATCTGAACAATAAAGATTTAATTAAAAAAATAAAAAATAAAATGAATAAGCCGCACAAAGGATAGGAGAAAACTAAGAAAAGAAAACGAAACTTCGTGGCTCATGCCATGGGGCCAAAGAGCTGCATGTGGCTCTTGAGCCGCAGTTTGCCGACCACTGGTTTAGGCTAAAGATACAGTTTACCTAGTATACAGTGATTAGCTCCAAAAACCTGTTCATTAGGAGAAAGGTTTCATTTCAATTCCTTAAATAAATCCATTCCTAACCTTGCCTCTTATGATATGATTGTGTAAAAGTAATTTATCCTTCCCAGGGTTTAGCACATTTTTTCCCTTACCATTAGCACAGCTCACACTTCAGTTTGTCAAGATGGATTTTGCATTGTTTTTCTCTACCTTGGTGGACTAAAATCTGTCTACATGCTCATGAAATCATTTTATTTATTGAATCAGAGCTTTTCCCCACCTACCTGGATCACATCCTAATCTTCCCAGCGTGTGGTTTCATTAAGTCTGTGATTCACAAAGCAATCACCCAGCTAATTGGAAAATGCATTCAGTGGACTGAACATTCCCTTCATCATCTTCCTACTGGATTCCATTTTTATTAGGTACTGAGCTGACATAGCCCATTGTAGGTGTCACTTTAAATTTTGGAGAGCTTTTGATTAACCAAGTGACCGGGGCAAATCAGAGAGAAACTAAATGAACAAAATAAAGGAAACAGCCAGATTTGAGTTTGATCTATTTGCATGTTTTTTCTCTTGGTTATATAAAGTGTCTCCAAACCAGTGTCCCAATTGATTCCTTTTTTTTTTCTGCCTATGGCTTATTTAAAGGGTCTTTGATGTGGTAACTGGATAAGGCTTCATCTCAAAGTCTGGGTCAACTCTTTTTCATTTTGTTTGGTACTTAATCCTGGAGAGTAATGTTCTGCTATGGTATGTTGTTTATCACTTCCAGACTATAGGTGTAGCAAATATTTTCCTGATGAAATAATCACTAACTTGACATTCTGCTACTGGGATAATACAGCTAGGCTCTGTAGAGAATCTTCTAGTGTAGCTGCATGGTCCCAGTATCACCATCCTTCTAATCATTATAAATTGTTCCCTTTAGGCATGTTCTCTCAAAATAACAGGGCTTTAGATGCTACTTGAAATATTCAATCTCTTTCATAATAGCAAAGTTTTGAAACCTCAGCATTCTATTTCCGTTTTCATGTTGAAACCCTGGAGGTGTCTTCTGGGCAGCTGCTATATAGTTTTTCCACTCACTTGTTTGGTGAATGAAAATATCTAGGAGACACTCATTTCCAGAATCCCATCTAGAAACCTGAAACTTTACATGCTGACTTTGTATAACTCCTTTTGAAGTGGATTCGGGTGGCAAAATTGTGGAGGCCTAAAAATTTTGAGGTGGCAGAAACACCTGCAGTTACAGATAATTATAGCTATTGCCATGGCTCTTGCTGTACATTGCCTGTTTGCTAGATCCTTTTTTAGGATGAATCATAATTGTTTTCATAATGAAAACTACCTTTTCACTTTATCCTTGATTAACCTTTGTAATACTTGTGGCCCCTTAGTAAGCTTGGTTCTTTCCTCAATACCCTATGTTCAGCCCTTTTAATCATGGCAGGAAAAAGTTTTCTTTCTGGCAGACAGGTAATAATGGCACACACATTGCAGTCTCAAATATCTCCCTAGAAACTATTTCAAAACAACTCTATGTTGTGGCACATGCATCCTTGCCTTTTCTTATGAACCCAACTCTTTTCCATATATAAGTCAAACCTACCCTTTAAAAGCCAGCTCAGGTATCCCAACTCCTACAACATTTGTAGGGTATGCCACGCACTTCAGCATGGAATTGGATCAAAGGCTGTCTAAATTCCATTTCCTTTTCTGCCCTTCCCCAACACCACCACACACTCAACTGTGAACTGCAATCTAGACAGTGCAGATACACAGTGTATGATTACTTGCCAGGCACCCAGTTCTTATTGATTACAGCCTGTCAAAATGCAGCATTGTTTTGAATTAAAGGGCGAGACTTAGTGAATTGAATTAAGTAATCTCTAATAGGAAGATTCAAGTTTTATGATTCTAGGAATCTACTTTGGCAATTAATTTTTGTGGAGGCCCTTTTATAAAACTGGAAATTACATTCAGGAGAGAAGAAAAATAACTTCCAAAGGGAAACACTGATTGCAAATTTAGTAGTTGATATGAAATACTGCTACTGAGTCATCAAGAATTAACCTCTTACAAGATTATATGAGAATTAATAATGCCACATTTTTGGCTAGCACCTTTATTGTTTTGTTTTTTACACTTATGTATTTGCATCTGTTTCTGTACTTCTGATTCTTTTCCACTGGTCTATTCATGGGCAAATACCACACTGTTGGAATTTTGGGGTTATATATTTTAATATTGGGAAAATTTCCTCCTTTACTCTTGAAGAGTTTTCATAGCCATGCCTATTTCTCCACATGAATTCTAGAATCAACTTACCTAGGTAAAAAAAAATACCAAAACCACTTGGTATTCTTATTGGAATCATGTTAAATTTATATAACTTAGAAATAAGGGAAATTTTTATGATGTCAAGAATATACATATCTAAGAATATGCCAGATGTCTTCCATTTGTTCAAGTCTAGTTTTGTGTTTACAGGAGTATCTTATAGTTTAAAGGTTTTGGGACTTTTTAAAGATTAAACCTAAGGCTTTTTAGTTTAATTTTTTGCTATTATTAAATCTCCTAACTGGTGTTTGTGTGTATACATACATGTATCCATGTAACCTTGGGGTGGGGTAGAGTTTTCTATTATTCAAAACACAGAAGTCATAAAAGATTAATAAATTCAACTACCCCAGAATAAATTTTGCATGCTAAAGACACCATAAGCCAAGTCAAGAGAAAATTATAAACTGAAAGGAAATATTTGCAACTCCTATCACAAATAGCTCCTACAAGTCAATAAGAAAAAAACTCACCCACCCACCAGAAAGCAGGGGTTGGGGGACAAAGGATGTGAATAAATTAGTCTATGAAAAGATATACTCAACCTCACTTATAAGTTAATAAAAATTAAAACTATACTGAAATACCATTCCTCATGTATCAGATTGGAAAACACATGGCTAATGAGACTATGAAAGAACAGGTACTCACGCATTGCTGATAGAACTGATAAAGGAGGAACTGGTAAAACGCATTATACTACATGCCTTATAAGAAAATACTACGCAGCTGTAATAAAAAGAATGAAGACATTCTTCAATTAATCATATAGAAAGTTCAATTACTGATATAGTGTTAATTAAATAAATGCTAGGTGCAGTATGTAAAACATGCTACCATTTTTATATAAAAGCATATAAAAATAAGGTTTCCCCCACTATCAGAAACTATTCTCATTTTTATGCTTTTAAGAAATTGCATCCCTACGAAACCTTTCAAAAGCTGAAATGGTGTAAAGCAAAGAAGCAATTACCTTAAGACACATCTTGCTAATGGGTGCAAGATAATAAATCACACATGCTCAGAGGTCAAAGCTATGGCGGCTTGATGCTGACATGCTGAGTATAATTCCCAGGTAAGGAGCTTGGTGGGGTCCACTCTTGCTGCTCCAGGTACATACTGCAAAACAAACATTGAACACTATTTTTGCTTTTTGCCTTTTTCATAAAAGCAAAAATCCTTTTTAGATCTTTTGGTTAAGGGAAACAAGTATTAAGTAATTCTTTTGTAAAAGAAGTGGCATAAAGCAAACTTTCCAAAAGCAGGGAATACCAGTATATATGTATTTGGATAAAGAAACAATACCATGTTTAAACTGATAAAAGTGGTCACTTGTGATGAGTGGACAGGGAATGGGGTAGACAAGGATGAAGAGGAGTAACTTTTCACTATACACCTTTTTATTTTTGAAGCACGTGACTGTTACCTTTTCAATAATTAAAAATAGTAGCTGCTTTGGTAAATTAAGATAAAAATTTAAGATATTTAAGCTCACATGTTTTGCTCATTTTTTTTCTATTTAACCCACAGGAATAGGAGATAGTTTAGGAATTAGGAGAGCTAAAACTTTTGAGTTCCTCAGAGTAACCCAAATAAAATGTGTAAATCAATGTGAAACTTGTGTCTCCATTTTCTTTTATTTTTAAGTAATTTATTTTTATTACAATGTTATCATACACACACATGCGTGCACATGCATGTGCACACATACCCATACACACGCGCGCACACACACACAGGACTTAAGATAGACAGAGAAACAAGGATAGCCTCCAAACAGGTTTTTTTACATAGTTCAAAATAGATTACATTGACGTTTATGTGCTTTCCATTCATTACACAATGTACAGACATGATCCGTTTAATGATTTATGCTCCCCAAATGGTTAAACCAATCGGGATTTTCTATGAAAGAGTATATGTAAAACCTTTTACGTTAGACACAAAGAACTGTTTCCTGCTAAAACCAACCTCAGGCGTACATTTTGTGTTTACATATACTCCTTGAGAATACTACAGTAGCAGTGCATAAGTTCATTCTGTAAAAAGATCTGAAAAAAGAATTGAGACTCTTAATGCATTGTGCTCTCAGATAAAAATCCTAAGTATGACAGTAACAGTTAAAACTGCATATATGTGTTAGAGATCAGAAGATGCTATAAAGAAATGTAAATAGTTGTGCTTTGGGGACTTTTTCATAAAGTTGTTTTAATAATAAATATAAACTTAAAAATGTCTCAGTGACTGATATAAAATAGACACAGATTTCAAGGATTTTCTATACTTGGCTTAGAGTTTAAAGGTGAAAAATCATCTCCACATAAACCATCCGGTATCTGGTAATCCCAACTGGCCTAGTCTCCTACAGTCAGGCAAGAGGCTGGGGAGAAAAAGATTTTTCCTCCTATTAACATAAAGCATTATCCAAAGCAGGGGTCCTCAAACTTTTTAAACAGGGGGCCAGTTCACTGGCCCTCAGACCGTTGGAGGGCCGGACTATAGTTTTAAAAAAAACTATGAACAAATTCCTATGCACACTGCACATATCTTATTTTGAAGTAAAAAAACAAAACGAGAACAAATACAGTATTTGTATTTGCATTTGGCCCGCGGGCCGTAGTTTGAGGACCCGTGATCCAAAGGTAAAGCCAAGGTGAACCACTAACTAAACACATGCCTACCTTCCTTTAGATTTCTTAGACCAAATAAGAGAGGTCAGCCTACTTTTATGAGGTTTAAAATAACCCCACATGTTTGGTGTCTGGACCACAACCTATTCTGTAATTCAGAAGATGAATTAAATATGTCCTGTCTTCTGTGAGCCCTAGAATAAGCATGATTCCTCAATACTTTGTGCTTTATAAAAAACCCTCAACACATTAATTGTAAAACTCTTATTTCAGAAACACCATGGCAACTGTTTATAATAGAAGACAAATTATACTATGTATAATTTACATAGTAATGTTGATGTTCGTAGCAAGGAAATAAATGTAATTTTATTTTTAGGCTAGTCAGTTTGCTGTTTTAGGCCTTTAACTAACTTTGAAGGACACATGAGCCTAACAATTAAAGTAAATTTAAAATGAATTAGAAAAAAAATGAGAAAATAACAAATGTTTTAATTAAAAGTCTTTTGCACAATAGGTTTAGATATAAAAAGAATTTCTTCAAAGAATTTCCTCGGTGTCACTCAGAAGCATCCTGGTGTGTTGTTGGTTTTTGTTTTTTGTTTTGTTTTTTAATAACATAATGTGCTGGAGTCCTTTGAATAAAATTATAAAGTAATTTAAAATATATATTATATATTTATAATCACTGTAAATCATTCAATAGTTTATAGCATATTAATGGAGTGAAATAGAGATAAAAGGCAGTCCACATTCATATTTTCAAGATAAATTTACTTCAGAAGTCAATTGAATTCCTTGCTCATGTTCTAAATATAGCCATTGTGATAAGACCTGAAAGAAAAGAAAATGAAGAACAGTTAAAGACATGCATTTTACAAAATTTTCCATTCAATAAGCAATTGTTTAGCCCTCAATGAGCAAATAAAATACAGCACATAGGCAGGTACTCTACCCAGAGCTTGAAGTCAATTTGAATTTAGTTGATATCATACAGAAGAAATCCAATTTATAGCAAAGGGCAGTCACTGGATATATTTAATGTCTGAGCACAGCTAATGTTTTAACCATCAAATATACCTCCCACTTTATCCAATCACTTCAGCTATATAATAATAGCAAATGTGCCATTAAAGTGTCAGTAAAGCCAGTTGACTTCATCCAAAAAAAGAAAATAACTTTGTGGGCCACAAAGAGACAGAAGCATGGTACTCCTGAAGAGATATCATACATAAAACCATAAAAATTTAATAAAATGTTCAGTCCTAAAAGAGTGGTTCAAAACCACAAATGTGAAATGAAGTACAGAGAAGGAGAATAATCACATGGGACTGGGGCAGTCAGAAAACATACCCCAAAATGTAAAGCTGAAATAAACCTAGAAGATGATCAGAAAAGATACAGAACAATGAAATGGGCAGGCATTCAGGTGAGGGAAGGGTAAGGGCAAGGGCATGGAGATAAGACTGGGACTCTCGATGAGCTTTCTGGGGATCAATAAATAACCTAACCACTCTAATTAAGGATTTATGAGTAGCTCAGAGAGATCTCAGACAGTGTAAGGAACATCTTAAATGCCAAACTATAGATTTATACTTCATTTTATAGACTATGGCAGGGGTGGGGAACATCCAGCCAGTGGACCATGTAAGGCCCTTGAAATCATTTGGTCTGGCCCTGCCAAGGCATTAGGGTTACTTAATTAAATGTCTGACCAAATACAACAGGCCAATTTATATATATATATATATATATATATATATATATATATATATATAAAATTTATTTTATTGATTTTTTACAGAGAGGAAGGGAGAAAGATAGAGAGTTAGAAACATCGATGAGAGAGAAACATCGATCAGCTGCCTCCTGCACATCTCCTACTGGGGATATGCCTACAACCAAGGTACATGCACTTGACCGGAATCGAACCTGGGACCTTTCAGTCCACAGGCGGACGCTCTATCCACTGAACCAAACTGGTTTTGGCAACAGGCTAATTTTTAAGTTGATACTTTTGTATGGCCCAAGAATCTATAATAATAAAAGTGTAATATGCTAATTAGACTGGACATCCTTCCAAACGACCTTCAGGGCTGTGAAGGAAGCCCAGGTCCCGGGTGCCAGAGGGAAGCTGGTGTCAGCAGCCGGGGGAAGGAAGGCCTACTCTTGCACAAATTTCTTGCATCGGGCCTCTAGTCCTATAATAAAAGCCTAATATGCTAAATGTCCAGTTGTCTGGTAGGCATTCAACCAATCAAAGTGTAATTGCTAATGATATGCTAAGGCCATTCAACTGCTCCCTATGATGTGCACTGACCACCAGGGGGCGGACAATCAGTTGACCAGTCACTATGATGTGCACTGACCACCAGGGGGCAGACGCTCTGCCCGGTAGGTTATCTTGCTGCTAGGGTCCAGCCAATCGGGACTGAGTGAAATGGGCTGGACACACCCTATAGCCCTCCCGTGGCCCCTCCCAGGCTGGTCAACCTCCCATGTCCCTCCCTGGCCCCGACTGTGCTCCTGTGGGGTCCCTTGACCTCGCCTGTGCCCTCTTGCAATCTGGGCTGAGGGATCCCCTGAGTGCACAAATTTCATGCACCGGGCCTCTAGTGATGTTATAAATATACAAATGTCCTTTGGCAGTAAAAAGGTTCCCTACTCCTGGACTATGGGGAAACATCGAAGGTTTTTGAGCAGGGAGTGGTGGTAGTGAAACCAAAACAGAATGGAAAGCAATGTGACAGCAATATAATAGATGTGGGGTTTTTTTTTTGGGGGGGGGGGTGAATAATGGGAAAAGGCAGAAATAGGAAGGGGCACAGTCAGAAGATAGGGAGACAATTTAGAAAACAATTTTTAAATTAGAAAGAGAAGGCACCAGCCCAGCTAGTGTGGCTCAGAGACTGAGCATCAACTCAGGAACCAAGAAGTCACCAGTTCAATTCCCAGTCAGGGGACATGCCCAGGTTGTGGGCTTGATCCCCAGTGGGGGCCGTGCAGGAGGCAACAAATCAATGACTTCCTCTCTCATTAATGTGTCTATCTCTCTATCCCTCTTCCTTCCTCTCTCTGTAAAATGCAATAAAAATATTTTTTTTTTAAATGAGAGTGTACCAAGGAATACTGAAAAGGGTTGGCATCTCAGAAGAGATGAGAGACAGAATCTTAATCCTTCACACATTAGACAGGTACTGAATAAATGTTCCGTTGAACTAATTACAAATTTTCAAATCAGGATGAGTGAAAGAATGACTTAACAGGAAAAAGGGGAACTGTTTTAAAGAGAAAGGTTCATTGCCCAGCCTGCAGGGCTCAGTGGTTGAGCATCAATCTATGAACCAGGAGGTCACAGTTGGATTTCTGGTCAGGGCACATGCCTAAGTTGTGGGCTCAATCCCTATTGGGGGGCATACAGGAAGCAGCCAATCAATGATTCTCTCTCATCATTGATGTTTCTATCTCTCTCTCCCTCTCCCTTCCTCTCTGAAATCAATAAAAATAAAGAGAAAAGTTCACAATATTAAACAAGGTTGCATTGTTCATCTCTATCATTGTGTATACTTTGTCTAAGTGTTCCGTAGGATCAAGTCCTAGAAGTAGAAAAGCTGTATCATGGAATATATGCATTTTACACATGTTTTATACCATTGTAACTCAGTAAAAATAAAATAATCAAATAAATACAGTATCAGGTACTAAATAAATAAGCTAAAAAAAACTAAATGTGAGCCAAAAAATTAAATCTTAAAATGTACTTGGCCTCAACATGTTTTTAAAGCAATCTTTTATGTTTTGCTAAAAAAAAAATCAAACCAACACCACCACCGTCATCCAATATACATAAGACCATCACTACCACCTCCAAGCCATACATAATGCCTACACATATGCCCCAAATCTTTAAAACACTTACCTAAGATGTAAGCAGCCACTAATTTTTGATTCACACTTAAGTGGAGGTAGAGAGGCACCAGCGATTCCACATCCCCCAGTGTAGGAAGCATCAGAGCTGCAATGCACACCACTGCCAGGAAGACAGTTAGTAAACTAGGTCCTGAGGAGACAGTTCTGTTTTCTGTATAAAAGACAAAAATCCTTGAGCTTGCTTCTATAAACAACTTAGACAAAAGTTTGTTCACATATACTGTCCACCATTCACCAGGATTCTGGTTTTGCCTAAATTCTCTGACTCTTTCCCCATCACTCCCATTCCATAGGGACCTATCTGCTGAACTTATCTGGAAGCCCATACTTCTCTGAGTCATAGGGTGGAATGTTGTAACAGCATTGTGAGGTAGTGAGTTCCTATTGAAAGGCTACCATCCTTCCGCACACTCTCCTCACTGTAATCAGTAGAACGCGTTCAAGCATGTATCAGCTGTGTATGTTTATAAATTATATGCACAAATACTGTCCTATTATACTTAACATAAACCATACACATAAAATTTTTAAATAATGAGCTAAAAATAGACATTGACATTCTGATGTTTTCTTCCTGTACCCTAATGGATTGCTTATGTGAACTTCTTTCTGAAACACACTGCACTAGAGCTCCACTACCTTCTAGAACTATCGTAGGTAGGTCTCCAGACATTTGGTCCTAATAACCACAGCATCCTGCAACTAATTTTGAAAATGTTAAGGCAGCAAAAAGGCACTATTTGAGTGTTTTAAAGCTACTTATGAAAACTCTTGCCCTCTGCTCTACTCCCATTTACAGCAAAGAAGAAAGCAGCAGAAACAATATTTGGCAAATATTATGCTAAGTGAAACAAACCAGTCACAGGACAAATACTGCAAAATTCCACTTATACATAAAAAATTCCACTTATATGAAGTGTCTAAAATAGTCAAAGTCATAGAAGCAGATAGAATGGTGGTCGCTAGGGGTTGGGGGTGTTTGAGATGGGAGTTACTAATCAGAGGACATAAAGTGTCAATTATGTAATATGAGTATGGACTAGAGATCTGCTGTACAACATTGTACCTATAGTCAACAATAGTGTTTTGTAGACTGAAATATTTGTGAACAGGGTAGATCTCATGTTAAGTATTCTTACCACAACAAAATAAAATTTATAAAGCATTTATTATCGGCCTTACTATTCTACAGTTCTGGTGTATGTGTACAATATCCATACCTATATTTTTAAGAAACCCATTAAGAGAATTTTCTGTTATTTGGCTTTTCCCACTACCCTTCCTTTCATTAAAAGGAATAGTCAACAACAACATAATCTTTGTCTTTCATTAATGAAATAATCCTGCTCATTTTATTATTAAATGCTGCTTTTCTAAATTATTAATACTTTAGCTTTTGTGCAAAGTTTCATGGAGCATCGCCAAAACCAGGTAAACAAAAACAAATTCAAATTTTATAGTGATTATTGTTTGAGGTGAAACAATAGCATTAATACCTAAAAACTTGCCCATGAACATAGACATAAGGGTAGTGAAGGCCTAGAGCCTGGAGCGGGACAGGAATCGAATGATGGGGGAATAGGGGGATAAAGAGGGGGATATTTGATGGGGTAAATACCTCAAAACAAGTCTTTTTTTCGTTAATAAATGAAGTACCTTTACATTTATATTTGTTGCAAAGATTTGTTTCCAAGGAAAACACTGACAATTACACTGCTCACTGCAAACCTATAATCGAGATAATTTTAAGTAATTTTTAGTATTTAGAGAAATTTAAAAAAATATTTGCATAAATGGTTGAAGTTTTTCAAAATGGAAATAGCTCTTTTTTTAAAAAATCCTCACCGAGAGAGAGAGAGAGAGAGAGAGAGAGAGAGAGAGATCAGTTGCCTTCCCTAAGTGCCCCATTGGGGATGGAACCCGCAACCCAGGTATGTGCCCCAACCGGGAATCAAACTGGCAACCTTTTGGTGCACAGGATGATGCTTAATCAACTGAGCCACTCCACCTGGGCAGGAAATCGTTCTTTTTATGATTGTTGTAAAAATTTTATAGAGATACAGAAATCATAAAATTCCTATGTAATCTCATCTTCCTGGAAATAACACTATGTAAAGCTTGCTACAGATCCTTTTGGATTTTATTAATGCCCATATAAACATGTAAAATAATTTTTTACATAAATGAGACTATAACACACTGTTATAATATTATAATATACTATAATATACTGTTCTATACCTGTTTTTTCTCACTTCAGAATATATTTGAACCTTTAGGAATATATTTGAACCTCTTTCCATGTTAATATACAACCATCTATCATTCTATTAGAAATTTATATATACCTGCCTGACATCCCATCTCACAAACATTTATAATTTAATCAATCCCCAACTGATAGACATTTATATCCTTTTCTTTTTTAATATATTTTTATTGATTTCAGAGAGAAAGGGAGGGGGGAGAGAGATAGAAACATCAATGATGAGAGAGAATCATCGAGTGGCTGCCTCCTGTACGTCCCCCGCTGGGGATCAAGCCCGCAACCTGGGCATGTGCCCTTGACCGGAATCGAACCCAGGACCCTTCAGTCTGCAGGCTGACACTCCATCCATTGAGCCAAACCAGCCAGGGCTATATCCTTTTCAACCATTTATTATTATAAATAATAATAAGGACCCTAATTTTCTTAAGCCAGAGGACACTGACTCAAACATTGCAAAGACATAGTTCATTAGTAATGTAATTATGACAAACCCACTATGATTCAGCTTCATCTTTTTAATAACCTGGGCTGTAGTATTATGTAAAAGTATGCTTTGTGGGTTCCCCTTAGTTAAATTTCTACTAAATGAATATATACAAGATTATATTTATGTGCATACACAAGTCCTAGAGAGTAACATGGAACATTTATATCAGCATATTTGTTAAGTGTATGGTATTATAAGGGTTGCTTCCTTTTTAAAATTTAGTGCCATATGTTTTTTATACAATAAACTTGGGAAACAAATCTCATTTTTACTGCTTTACAATACATTTAAAAATCCAAATCTTTCATAATCATAGCCTTTGACCATTTTCCAGCTAGCTCAGAGCCTCACAACATTGTTGTATTGATAACATATCTAATAAACACTTTCAAAGCTAAAGACATGAAAAAATAATACCACTTCAAAACCTCTCCAGAAACAATCTCAATTTGTTTCAAAATTTTAGTTCAGTCCTCGCCAGTTTGCCTCAGTGGATAGAGCATTGACATGCAGACTGAAGGGTCCCAGGTTTGATTCCCGTCAAGGGCACATGCCTGGGCTGTGGGCTCAATCTCCAGTTTGAGGCATGCAGGAGGCAGTCGATCAATGATTCTCTCTCATCATTGATGTTTCTATCTCTCTCTCCCTCACCCTTCCTCTCTGAAATCAATGAAATATATAAAAAATTTTAGTTCAGAGAAACTTAATGATAAACCTGAGAATCTTACATACTGGAAACTACACATAATTCACTATAGTTGTGTGCCAAATCTGATGTTTTGGTCAACTACAGACTGCATATACAACTGTAGTTCCATAAGATTATAATGGAACTGAAAAATTCTTATCACCTAGTGATGTTGTAGCCATCACAGTGTCATAGCATAACACATTACTCGCATGTTTTTGGTGCTACTGGTATAAACAAACCTACTGAGCTACCATTTGTATAAAAGTACAGCACATATAATTATGTACAGCACATAATTATTGATAATGATAATAAAAGATGATGTTACTGGCTTCTGTATTTACTATATTACATATACTTTTTTATCATTATTTTATAGTATACTCTTTCTGCTTCTAAAGTTTGCTGTAAAACAGTATGCCATGTTATGCAGGAAACAGCAGCCTCACAGGTCTTATGTTTTCCATGTCTCTTGATTGTATCATTCTCTCTTGTGCTTGATTTAATCTTGTGTTGTTTTGGGCATTAACATGCTACACAGGTTTGTAGCCTAGAAGCAATAGGTTATACCTTATAGCCTAGGTGTGTAGTAGACTATACTATGTAGGTTTGTGTAAGTGCACTCTATGATGTTTGAATAACAAAACTGTCTAATGAGCCCTGACTGGTTTGGCTCAGTGGATAGAGCGTCAGCCTGCGGACTGAAGGGTCCTGGGTTCGATTCTGGTCACGGGCATGTACCTTGGTTGCGGGCACATCCCCAGTGGGGGGTGTGCAGGAGGCAGCTGATCGATGTTTCTCTCTCATCGATATTTCTAACTCTCTATCCCTCTCCCTTCCTCTCTGTAAAAAATCAATAAAATATATTTTTTAAAAACTGTCTAATGACACATTTCTCAGAATGTATCCCAGTGATTGACACATGACTGTAATAAAAAAATAAACAGAAGTTTAAAATATCACTTTGTCAATACAGACTAAATCGATCACCATTGCACTCTATTAAAGAAGAAAACTTTATTCAATTCCATATTAGAAACATTAGAAACATATCACCCTTGCTCTAGAGTGTCCATAGCAGTGGAAACCTTATAAGACAAAGAAAGCCAACCCAACAGACCCTACCAAATAAGAAGTTCAGTGAAGCTATAGCCAGCCACAGATTCAACAAACCATTGATTTGCAGTTGGAGGATACGGAACCCATGGATACAAAGGGCCGAATAAGACACTTGAGCAACTGCTGATTTTAGTATTGGGGGGGGGGGCGGTTCTGGAGCCAGTCATCCTCGGGTACCAAAGGACAATTGTACTCTGTGCCGAGAACATAATGGTACACCAGACAAATAAGAGGCCTGCTTTCACTGAGCTTTCTGACATGGATTTTTTTTTTTCAAAACAGAGATCACATGTTATTCCAGTATCACCTAATTTTATTTATTTACCTACTCCAATTTCACAATTAGAAGAATACTATATTTCAGATACCAAAGATTCATTATAAAAATAAAGTAAGAATAAAATGCTCAATTAATACACATTATAATTATTTAGCCTTTCAGTATAATTTTTCACCTAAATTTTCATACACTTAAAAATAAAAGAGGATAGAGAAACCAAGATGGCGGCATAGGTAAACAACTGAAATTGCTGCCTCGCACACGCACTTCAAAAATACAACTAAAAGATAAAACGGACATCATCCAGAACCACAGGAAGGCTGGCGGAGTGGAAATTCTACAACTAGAAGGAAAGAGAAAAGCACACTGAGACTCAGATGAGGTGCGGAAGTAAAGTGCAGAGCTAGGCCTCATTCGGGCACCTCCAAATCCCAAACAAAGAAGAGGAATCTGCAGATCTCTCCCTAGTTCCCGCTGGGTAGCCTCAGGCAGAGGCTAAATTAGCACCTCCTTAGAAATCCAAGAGCCAGTGTACCCAGTGGTCAGAGTGGGGCCATCCAGATAACAACTCCTCAGATCCATAAAGGACACACTCAGGGGGCAGACTCAGTGAGCACCAAAGCCCCACTGAAGCAAGTCTTGCCCCATAAGGGTATCTCCAGCACAGAAGTTCTCCCACCATAGACACAGCTGATTCTCACAGCCAATTGGCCTGTTGGTAAATTCCTCCCAGTGATACCAACTACAATCAAGGCTTAAATATAACAAGACTGTGCACACAGCCCACAAAGGGATGCACCAAGAGTGTCCACCTCAGGTAATGAGGGAGGCTGTGCCACTGGGCCCCATAGGACACCTAGCACAGAGAGCCACCCTATCAACACAGGGAAGCATAAAAAATGCGGAGACAAAGAAACAGGTCACAAATGACAGAAATGGAGGAAAGCAAATTACTGGATATAGAGTTCAAAACCACACTTATAAGGTTTTTCAAGAATTTTCTAGAAACTGCCAATAAATTTAGTGAGACACTCCATAAATCTAATGAGAGCCTTGAGGATATAAAAAGGACCAACTGGAAATTAAGCATACACTGACTGAAATAAAGAATATTATACATAGATCCAACAGCAGACTAGAGGATTGCAAGAATCAAGTCAAAGATTTGAAATACGAAGAAGTAAAAAACACCCAACCAGAAAAGCAAAAAAAAAAAGAATCCAAAAATATGAAGATAGTGTAAGGAGCCTCTGGGACAACTTCAGGCGAACCAACATCTGAATTATAGGGGTGCCAGAAGAAGAGAGAGAGCAAGATATTAAAAACCTATTTGAAGAAATAATACAGAAAACTTCCCCTACCTGGTGAAAGAAATAGACTTACAAGTCCAGGAAGTGCAGAGAACTCCAAACAAAAGGAATCCAAAGAGGACCACACCAAGACACATCATAATTAAAATGCCAAGAGCAAAAGACAAAGAGAGAATCTTAAAAGCAGCAAGAGAAAAACAGTCAGTTACCTACAAGGGAATACCCATACGACTGTCAGCTGATTTCTCAACAGAAACTATGCAGGCCAGAAGGGAGTGGCAAGACATATTCAAAGTGATGAATGCCCAGAACCTACAACCAAGATTACTTTACCCAGCAAAGCTATCATTCAGAATTGAAGGTCAGATAAAGAGCTTAACAGATAAGAAAAAGCTAAAGGAGTTCATCACCACCAAACCAGGATTATATGAAATGCTGAAAGGTATCCTTTAAGAAGAGGAAGAGGAAGAGGAAGAAAAAGGTAAAGATACAAATTATGAACAACAAATACACATCTAGCAAGTGAATCTAAAAATCACGTGAATAAAAAATCTGATGAACACAATAAACTAGTGAATATAATAGAATCAGGGGCCTAGAAAGGGAATGGACTGACAATTCTTGGGGGGAAAGAGGTGTGGGGGGAGTGGGAAGAGACTGGACAAAAATCGTACTCCTATGGATGAGGACAGTGGGGGGGGGGGTAACGGCAGAGGGTGGGGTGGGAACTGGGTGGAGGGGAGTTATGGGGGGAAAAAGAGGAACAACTGTAATAATCTGAACAATAAAGATTTAATTTAAAAAATAAAAATAAAAAATAAAAGAGGATAGCCCTAGCTGGTTTGGCTCAGTTGATAGAGCATCAGCCTGCGAACTGAAGGGTCCCAGGTTCGATTCCGGTCAAGAGCACATACCCAGGTTGTGGGCTCAATCCCCATTAGGGGGCATGCAGGAGGCAGCTGATCAAGGATTCTCTCACATTATTGGAGGAGGAAAGCAAGATGGCAGCATAGGTTAACGCCGGAGATTGCTGCCTCGAACAACCACTTCAAAAAACAACTAAACGACCTAACGGACATCATCCAGAACCACAGGAAGGCTGGCTGAGTGGAAATTCTACAACGAGGAGGAAAGAGAATATCACACCCAGATTCAGAGGAGGCACACTGCTGAAGTGAAATACTGAGGTGCGGAGTGCGAGCGGAGCGGGCTGGCGGCGGAGGGCGCAGTTGTTGTTTTCAATCGGGAGGGAGTTTCAGACTCTGAGCTCCAGATCCGGGCAAGTCTCTAGGGACCCAGACTCAAACGGGAGAAGCGGGACTGTCTGGCTTCGGTAGGAACTCGAAGGCAGCTTTCTCTCCGAGGTTTCCAGCGGTTGCTGGGACTCTGTGAGGCAGAGCCCCTAGGGACGGAACTGAGAGCAGCCATAACTGCTTGCTCCAGCCTGCCCTGTAGATCCCCGGGGACCTGCCCCCGCCCAAGCCCTGCGCAGAGCCATTTGCCGGATAGCCTCAGGCAAACGCTAGCTTAGCACCGCCCTAGAGATCCAGCACAGAAGCTCTCCCACTGCAGACACGGCGGACTCTCATAGCCAGTTAGCCTGGAGGTCAAATCACCCCCGGTATTGCCGACAACAATCACGGCTTAACTACAACAAGACTGCGCACAAAGACCACTAGGGGGTGCACCAAGAAAGCATAAAAAATGCGTAGACAAAGAAACAGGACAAAACTGTCAATGGAGGATATTGAGTTCAGAATCACACTTTTAAGGTCTCTTAAGAACTGTCTAGAAGCCGCCGATAAATGTAGTGAGATCCTCAAGAAAACTAATGATACCCTCGATGTTATGATAAAGAACCAACTAGAAATTAAGCATACACTGACTGAAATAACGAATACTATACAGACTCCCAACAGCACACCAGAGGAGCGCAAGAATCAAGGCAAAGATTTGAAATGCGAAGAAGCAAAAAACACCCAACCAGAAAAGCAAAATGAAAAAAAAATACGAAAATACGAAGATAGTGTAAGGAGCCTCTGGGACAGTTTCAAGCGTACCAACATCAGAATTATAGGGGTGCCAGAAGATGAGAGAGAGCAAGATATTGAAAACCTATTTGAAGAAATAATGACAGAAAACTTCCCCCACCTGGTGAAAGAAATAGACTTACAGGTCCAGGAAGTGCAGATAACCCCAAACAAAAGGAATCCAAAGAGGACCACACCAAGACACATCATAATTAAAATGCCAAGAGCAAAAGACAAAGAGAGAATCTTAAAAGCAGCAAGAGAAAGAAGCTCAGTTACCTACAAGGGAATACCCATACGACTGTCAGCTGATTTCTCAACAGAAACTTTGTAGGCCAGAAGGGAGTGGCAAGAAATATTCAAAGTGATGAATACCAAGAACCTACAACCAAGATTACTTTATCCAGCAAAGCTATCATTCAGAACTGAAGGTCAGATAAAGAGCTTCACAGATAAGGAAAAGCTAAAGGAGTTCATCACCACCAAACCAGTATTACATGAAATGCTGAAAGGTATTCTTTAAGAAGAGGAAGAAGAAGAAAAAGGTAAGGATACAAATTATGAACAACAAACATGCATCTATCAACAAGTGAATCTAAGAATCAAGTGAATAAATAATCTGATGTACAGAATGAACTGGTGATTATAATAGAATCAGGGACATAGAAAGGGAATGGACTGACTATTCTTGGGGGGAGGGGGGTGTGGGGGGTGCGGGAGGAGACTGGACAAAAATCGTGCACCTATGGATGAGGACAGAGGGTGGGGAGTGAGGGCGGAGGGTGGGGCGGGAACTGGGAGGAGGGGAGTTATGGGGGAAAAAAGAGGAACAAATGTAATAATCTGAACAATAAAGATTTAATTAAAAAAATAAAAATAAAATAAAATAAAAATTGCTAAAAAAAAAAAGGATTCTCTCTCATTATTGATGTTTCTATCTCTCTCTCCCTCTCCCTTCCTCTCTGAAATCAATAAAAAATATATTTAAAAATAAAAATAAAAGAGGATAAAATATAACTAAACTTTTAACTCTTATTCTTGGCTAGTAAACTGGTCTATTAATTACAAATGAGCTCCAATGATCACTTTTTTAACCATTTGTATGCCATAAGCATCTATAGACACAAGCAGCAGACATTTTAAAATTAAATTCAAAATATAGTGGCAGTTGATTTAAATTATGAATTTAACATAAAAAAACAAATATTCATTTTATGGCCTTTCTTGTTCTAGAGAAGGCATTGTGAAAGGGGAATCTTGAATATCATAAATATTTATGAGTTGACTTAATATTAATATTGGGCATATGGTGGCTGAGCTGATGCCCAGGGTGGTCCCCTGGACAGGTGCCTCCTCCACGCCTCAGCCCACCCTGACCCGACAGTCGTGTGCGTGGGCACGGACGGTTCGGGCTGTGAGCTCTACCTCGCGCGGGTGTGCACTGTGGGGCCTGCGGGCACAGTGAGGGGAGCCCCCTGCTTGCCATGGGCCCGGGCAGCTGGCGTGGGGCACAGGTTAGCAGCGTTGCTGGTCAGCCTGGCCCTCTGAGGACTCCTGCGTGTTTAACAGTGGACAGGCCACTGTACTGGGACCCCAGGCAGAGGGTGCCCCTGCCCAGGCCCCACCTGCTGCCTCCGTTTACCCTGGGAGAGGTGTGCTCCTTGCGCAGGTGCACTCAGCAGGTAGGGTCCGCGTCGTCCGTGGTGACTCGTGTGTAAATAAAAGCGTTTTGGTAAAAAAAATATATATATATCTACACTAATAAAAGAGAAAAATGGTAATTGGTGTACGACAATACCCTTTTCATTGGCTAATCAGGGCTATATGCAAATTAACTGCCAACTAAGATTGGCAGTTAACTGCCAACAAGATGGCGGCTAATTTGCATATGTAGGCACAATGCAGGGAGGCGAAAGGGAAAGCAGGAAGAAGCCCCCTGCCACTGACAGTGATCTGAAACCCAGGGGGGAGCTAAGAGCTGGGGGGCAGGGCAAAGGCGGCCCTGGGGCTGCCTTTGCCCTGCCCCCCAGCCATGATCGGAGAATCAGGCACCTTTGCCGCTCTGGCCAGTGATAGCAGGAAGTAGGGGTGGAGCCAGCGATGGGAGCTGGACACGGTCAAAGCTGGCAGTCCCGGGAGCTAGGGGTCCCTTGCCTGGGCCTAAAGCGGAGCCCACAATCGCGGGGCCGCTGCAGCTGCGGGTCCCCGCTGCCCGAGCCGGACGCCTCAGCCAGAGGCATTAGCCCTGGGCAGGGGTGGAGCCTGCAACCGCGGGGAGCTGGGGGTCCCCTGCCCAGGCCTGACACCTCTGCCGGAGGCCTCAGGCCTGGTCAAGGGACCGATCCGGTGACTGGTGATCGGAGGGTGATGAGGGTCAACTCCTCTGGCCGAGGCATCAGGCCTGGGCGGGGGGCTGAGCCGGGGATTGGGGGGATATGATGGTCCCCTTGCCCAGGCCTGAAGCCTGGGTCAGAGGCGTCAGGCTTGGGTGGGGGGTGGAGCAAGTGATCAGAGGGAGATGGGGGTCCCCTGCCCAGGCATGATTCCTGGGCCAGAGGCCTCAGGCCTGGGCGGGGGCCAGAGCCAGTGATCGGGAGGACATGGGGGTCCCCTGTCCAAGCCTGACACCTCTGGCAGAGGTGTCAGGCCTGGGCAAGGGGCCGATCAGGCGATCGGAGGGTGATGGGGGTCTACACCTCTGGCCAAGGCATCAGGCCTGGGCAAAGGGCAGAGCCAGCAATCAGAGGGGTCTGGGGGTCCCCTGCCCAGGCCTGATGCCTGGGCCAGAGGCATCAGGCCTGGGCTGGGGGCAGAAGCAGTGATGGGGGGAAATGAGGGTCCCCTGCCCAGGCCTGACACCTCTGTCAGAGGCGTCAGGCCTGGGGAAGGGTCCGATCCTGCGATTGGAGGGTGATGGGGGTCAACGCCTGAGGGCTCCCAGTATGTGAGAGGGGGCAGGCTGGGGTGAGGGACACTCCCCCCCCCACACACACACACCCAGTGCACGAATTTCGTGCACCGGGCCCCTAGTATATATATAAATATTAATCTGAGGTCAAAGTGGCATTTGCCAAAGGGTCTCTGTCAGCTTCAAAATAAGAAAAGCTGGTCCTGTCAGTCAATAACAGTTGCTGAGAAGAAATCAATCAACTAGCTACTACCCAGTCCCTAGTTTTGCTATCACCAGAAAATCTGGGCACTCCCTACACAGACAGAAGCCTTGCCTACAGTAAATCAAAGAGGCATTATTCCCTGTGTTATCAAAATAAACATGCTAAGATGAACAGACTGATAGGGAATCTATGAATTAATATAATGACAACTAGACTTTATGTGACAATTTCAAGGGCAGCTGCTATCACATTTATATATCACTATCAAAAAGTTCCCATGCTTTTCTATGGAAAATTTATCTACCTCCTCTTTTAATAGGGTTGGAGGGAGATAATGAGAAATTAAGAAGGAGAGGGACAGATATCCAAAGAGTTGAAGATGAGGATACTGTCAATGTTGAAATAATACATCATAACATGTCTATATATTTAAGCTGGAAGGAAATGAGGAATAGAGAGGGATTGAATCAATAGCTCACAGGGGATATTATAATCTACTTAGTTTAATTAACTTCAACTTTAATGACTTTTTTTTCCAAAAATAATATGAACAGTGCACCAAGCTTGGACTATTGCCAAACACAATCTCTCTCTCCTTCTTTGAACTAATCAAATGAGAAAGGATATAGAACAGTCACAGAAACAAAAGTATATAATTGCCAAATTGTGATAGCATTATAAAGTACAGTGCCTGCATTCTCAGGTTTTATAGATTTAAAGGTTATGGCAACATTTGCCTTCTCCTTACAGCATCCTTTAGTCCTCTCCTCTGAAAGTCCAGCTCTAGGCCTCGGCTCGATTTTAGGTACCTGATTTTTAGGTTCTGTTTCAAAAGTAGTTGATTAATTTTAAAGAAACAGATTATTTTTCTAGTAATTATTTTTAGCTCCCTAATTATTTTAAAGTTAGAAATGTGTAAGACCACAAAAGAGCTTTAAAAACCACCCAAAATTACCTGGTTGAAATGACTGCTCAAAAAATAAGCTATCACTTAATGGTTCCTTTATTCTTTTTTCCTCTTCTTCCTTTTGTTGCTCTTTTGCAGAAGGGAGAAGAGTGGCCACAACCTCTTTCCTTCCTAAAGCCTTCCTCTGGCTTTGTTCAGAAACTTGGAGACGGAATTTGTCCATTACTCCATAGTGACAGGATCGAACATCTTTATGACGAATCACACTGAAAACATTTAAAAATAACAAATGCTGTTTAGGTTTTGAGGGGGGTGGCTGTCAAACAGAATTCAGCAAGAGATTTCATACATTAAAATAATATTAACTGATTATAACCAAATATTCAAATACAGAGATTTGCTAATGATGCTTTAAAAAAAAAATCACAGTATAACCCAAAAGGAAATGGGTGCTGCTGAAATATTTGATGAAAGCACATACTCTAAAACAGAGAATAAAAGTAAAATATGATGGGCAGCTCTAGCCGGTTTGGCTCAGTGGATAGAACATTGGCCTGCAAACTGAAAGGTACCGGGTTCAATTCAGGTCGAGGGCACATGCCTGGGTTGTGGGCTTTAAAAAAAAAATGATGGGCAAAGAAAACTCCTTTTGGCAATGACTTTTTTCTGGATATCTGTATATATTAATATTTACTAAATAAGATATATGAAATTGTTTCTTCCTCCACAAAAGTGTCATAAATTTTCTATTGCCACTTATTGCTCAAAAATATTAACACATTTTACAAACCTCACCCTAGACTTAAAATCTGAAATCCATGAATGCAGGTAAGAATAAGCATTTGCATGAGTAATTCAGTCTGACCAATCCAACAGAAGGCTAACAATACACTTCTGTACCTCTCTGAAAAGAGTATAAAGCACTTCAATTTTTATGAGTTATCTGAAGTTCCATATATTTTACTTTGTTTTTTCTTTACTTTGTTCTTAATAGAGAACACAGAACAATTAGGTAAAGATAGCACATTCATTTGGCTAGAAACTACATTTCTTTGGAATAGTCCTTGCTTATTTTGTATTGAATGAAAATCAAAAGAAGTGTGCAAAAACACATTCTTAAAGATACATAATTTTAATGCTGTAAGTCTATTAAAAAGAAAAGACTTCTGCTTCTCATTCTCCCAGAAAATTTAAACAAATACAGCTTACTGGGTGGCTTAAATTAACGGCTGGTCAATGGATCCATCTGGTCATCACCAGTTCTAAAGTGAAAATTAAGTATGAACAGCCTGAACAACCAGTCATTTATCTGGCACTCTAAGAAGAAATTATCTAGAAGAGCTCAGATAACCTTTTATAGATGAGTAGTTATGCACTTGCCTCCTGTTTGTATAGATTAACTTTAAAGCTTATTAGCTGAATCATTTTGGATGAACTTATATTACCATTATTCTGAGAGTGTAGTATTATTAGTTTCCCAAATTTCACTATAATAGCAAGATGTTCCAAAGAAAGTTAAATTTCTTATTATAGCTAGAGAAATTTAAAGGAATAAGTTAGAACTTTACCTTCATAAATGTCCATTATAACTAAAAGCACAACAATGAGGAAATGTTCACAGAAATATTAACACACATCAGTTATAATTAAATATTATTAAGTATTTTTTGACCTATTTAGAATCTATTAGCAACTTAACAAGAATTTTTTCTTTCTAATTCAACTTATTGGTGTGACACTGGTTAATAAAATTATATAGGTTTCAAGTATATAATTCTATAATACTTCAATTGTATATTGCATTGTCTGAGCATCACCCAAAGTCAAATTTTCTTCCATTACCATATATTTGACTCCCTTTACCCTTTACTACCTCTCCAAGAATTTTGATAGACTAAAACTTTCAGCAAAAATTCAAAGTATAATAAATGCCTATGTGGGAATAGCTTCAAGAAAAAACCTTTTCAAGTTAAACATATAAATATTAACACATTTAAAACATGTTACCAGGAAGTGATTGGGACTTACATATCCACACAACACTGAGGCTTTACTGCACCTGCAGCATCAACGACAACATACTTATTTGGAGTAGTACACAAAACTGAAAGAAAAAGTCACAATGACCATTAGTGTTTTTAAAAAATTAGTTTCTACAAGTAAAAAATTAGTAGGGACTAGTTTAATCCATCAAATAGACCTAGGAGACTCACCTTTGAACTTTAAGGCAAACTCATAGGGGTTATATAAAGTCAACACTTGCTTATGTGTTGACTGGTCATCTGCATAAAATATTAGCTCCGTGGGAAACACAAAAACAGGAAGATTTCCTTCCACTAAATCTTGCTGTTTTTTTTGTTGATGCATTGGCACTGAATCCCCCTTGCTGCAGCTTTTTTCACAGTCTCAAATCTATTTTGGACTTTCCTTAAAGTCAGTTAAAAATTCCAAAGCATTTTGGCAATCTAGAAAGAGAAGAGAGAAAGAAAACTGAATGATACCTGTTTTCATTTGTTGTCCCACCATGAAAAAGCATGTTTAGCATGCATTAAAATAGACCCCCAAATCATTTAAACAAGCCTTTTGACTTTTCCTCTAGGCTTACTTACACAGCTTTTAGCTAACTAAGCAAAGAAATTTATACATATTCCTTTCACATTCAAGGTTTCAACCTACAATAAATAACATTAATACCTGAATGAGGGAATAAAGGCTTTGTACCTCAATTTAATCACCCCCTTTCAAAGAGATATCAAAAAGACATCACTCTTTTAAACCTCAGATTTTTAAATAAAGTAGAATAAAGTAAGTATTCCCTCCACCAATTGTATGTGAGCCAATCAAAATTCTTAAAGACTAAAAAAAAATATAGAACAAAAAAAATATAGGACAAAGTAAGTTTCCATGGCTTATGGAAGAAAAACATGAGAATCACTTTCACACTCATCTCAACAATACTATAGTGCCTTCAGGAAGCATGGATGGCAGAGTTATTTTCATCTTTTTTTCTACCGAAACCCAAGATAAGCAAAAATGTCTGGAAGGGAAGTCGACTATCCAAACTGTCCATGGAGTTTTCTATGAAATTTCAAAGTCAGTAAGTAGGTCTTGGTATGTGAGTGGCACTATGCCTCCCCCGCCCCTCCACATCAAGTGCACAGACTTCGTAAGAGCTATTTTCTTCTTCCAACTTTAAAGACCTTTCTGGATTCCTTCGGGGGTTGTTGAATATGTTCCAGACAGTTGTAACTGGCAGAAGTCTGACTGATAAGTGCAATGTTTATGATTTGTTACCTAATCTAATTTTAAGCAACATTACTTAGCTAGTACCCTGTGTGACTTTTTCAAATAAAATGCAAAAGCTAAAACATACAATCACAGAAAATACCTGATTTTCACCCTGTAGATGACTCATTTAAAATAAGTCATAAGCATTTAATAGTTTGCTTTCAAGTTCTCATATATTCAAAGTAAATATAACAAATGATTAATTTTTTGTTGTTTTACAGGCTATTAGAGTACATGTGCTGTGATTCTGATTTAAACCTTTCCCACTTTTATCAAATAGGATACTGTATAGTCATGCATGCAAATTTTTATCCTTTTCTTTCAGCTAAATGCCTATTATATATAGGCCTGGCACTATGTCAGGAGCTGCACAAAGATAAAAAGATAAATAATGCACAGGCCTTGTCCTCAAGAAACTCAAGTCTCACTGGTAAAACAAAATAAATATTAAAGCCGCCTCTATTACAATGCATAGTATTGTATATGAAGTACTAGGGGATTAGAAGACTACATGAATAATTCTACCTGGAAGAGAGGCCAGGAGATAGCACTTGAGGTAGTCCTTAAAGAAAAGGATACACACTTCTATGCTAGGGGTAGGGGGTGGGGATAGGTACGGAGGGTATTCTGACCGAGGGAACAGCATAAGCAAAGACACAGAAACATGAAGAAAGAATGTTTAAAAGGTTCTAATCAAGGCCCTGGCCAGGTAGCTCAGTCCCCATACACCAAGGTTGTGGTTCCATCCTTGGTCAGGCTACATACAAGAGTCAACCAATGAATGCATAAATAAGTGGAACAACAAATTGATGTTTCTCTCTCCCTCTTTCTCTCTCCTTACCTAAAAAAAATATCAATAAATAAAAAATACTGTCAGGAGAACCAAGATGGCAGAGTAGGTAAACGCCTGTACTCACTTCCTCCCACAGCCACATCAAAATTACAACTAAAATACAGAACAACCATCATTCAGAACCGCCTGAATAAAAAAGATTAAAAAACAAAAAAACAACTGCCTGAAAACTAACTGAATGGAAGTCACACAACTAGAAAGGTAAAGAAAGCACACTGAGATTAGTAGGAGGGTAGGAGGGGTGGAGGTGTGGAACAGGCTGGTCCAACACCCAAGTGTGCTGTTTTTATAATTGGGAGGGAGATTGTTTGTATGGAGGCTGCCCTTGAGGATAAGGGGTCCCAGCCCACCCCAAACCCCAAGCCCGGGGTTCCAGACCTAGGAAGAGAAGTCCCTGTAACTTTGGGCAGTAAAAACCAGCAGAGATTGTGGTTGAGTGACAAGGAGGCTGCTGAAGTCCCAGGTGCTCCTCTTAAAGGGCCATCACACAAACTTACATGGTCCATTGTTTGGCATCAGGACAGAAACTCAGAGGTGGCTTTCTCCCAGACAGGGGTGCTAGCAAGGGTCATTGCTCCTGGGATGGAACGTCCCCTGTCACGGGATGACTGGAATCCATAGCTGAGTCTCAATCAGCCTGAAGCTCACAGTTTGCTCCACCCTGGGGATTCCCTGAGATCCCACCCAACCCAATTTACAGCCCCACCCAAGCTGTTCACAACAGCTTTTCCATATGAATGGTCTGTCCTGGCTCAGGCTTCAGATTTTGCTAAAATCTGTCAAACAAGCTGCAGCTGGTGACAGCATACCCTAAACCTATCAATAAAAGGCCCAAGACCCGGGGGGGAGAAAATGGCGGTGGTATAAACGGACGTGTCCCATGCCTTGTCCCGGAGCAGATAGGGTGAGCAGCTGAACCAAGTAACATCTAGCCCGAATAGGCGGAGGAAATTCAGCTGGGAGACAGTTTGCAGCTGGGAAAGGCAGAGGACTCCCGTAGAAAGGGGACTGTTGGACGCTGTGGCTGAAAACTCTCCCGGAACGACTGGCTCAGCCACGGAGTCCGAGCCATCTTGAGTGGCTGTTTTCAGAAGCGTATACATCCAAAGACCCGGCAACCACGGCATCCAGGAATCGGCTACTGACCCAGAAACACCGGATCTAAAGCAGCGCGAATACGTGGACTCAGAGGAGCCCTGCTCCTCCTCACAGAAGGTCAGATTTCGCCTTGATAAGGGTGCGGTTTGCAATTCAGGTTGGAGAGAGGAACGCGCATGGGGGATAGTCTGCGCCCCACGAGGTCCGCGGCCTTGGGGCCAGCATGATCCGCGAATGCAGAAGGGGTCTCACAGGGCTGCCACCAGAAGGGAACGCTAAAAATAAGCCCATAGATGGACTGGGTGCAAAAAGGCAGCCTCGGATTTTGCCAGTGTACCAGCTGCTTAGTGCCAGGGGAGAGAGGACGTGCAGAAGAGACTGCACACAGAGCTGGACAGTGGAGGGTGCGAGAGCTCACGCACCTCCTCAGGCCTTTTTTTCCTCTCTCTCCCTTAAATCTTTGAGTTTATTAAACCCAATACATAGGATCGCCCAATTGGGTTCACTCGCAGAGACTGCAGGGAAAAGTTGTTTTTGTGGAACCTGGGAATCAGAGCTGGAAGTAACAATCAAAGAAACAGCTCTGTGGCAGAAACAGCTCTCCCAAACTGCTGGCTAGAGAGGATTTATAGCCTCGGAGGTCAATCCAGAAACACTGCCACCCAGAGGCTGAACCACAAACTGACTCTTCTGTAAACACAAATAAAGGCAGTCTGGGAAACAAATACGGCCTGCTTTAAAATCAGGACAGTGGTTTACAACATAGAGGAACAGTGTATCGCAGGGAACTTCAACACTCTCCTGAATACCTGACAGGACTAAGGTGTGTCAAACAGAAGAGTAGAGGAACTGAAGAACCTTCACTACTGCACATTTTATTTTTTTCACCTTTTACTTAAGAAACTAATTTTTTTTCTTTTTTCATCACCTGATTTTACCTTTTTAATTACTACATTTCTATTTTTAACCAGTATTATTACTACTACCATTTTACCTTTTTTTAAAGTGTCATTATATTTTCTCTTTATCTTATTTTGGGATTAGTGTTCTAAATTCTATTTTCATCTTTCCTTTAGCATCATTTTACTCTACCTCAAATTTACCTTTACACCAAAACTCTCCTCCTCACTTTTCCCCTTTTGTTGTCCTGTTTCTCTTACCCTATTCCTGCTTTAGATTTTCCCTATTCCTTCTTTTTACCCCGTTAAAATTTCACCCTACTCATATATCTAATTTCCAATCCCCTGCTCTAAATCCATATACACCTCTCTCTTCTCTTTCTTCACTATCCAAATTTTTTTTCTCTCTGTCATTCGGTTGTTGTTTACTTGATTTTTCAGTATATTGTGGGGGTTTTTTATGCTTGCTTGTGAGATTGTTTTGCTTTTTCTTTCTATTTTTCTGTTTGTTTTTGTTTTTCTTTTCCGGTTATTTTATTTATTTATTTTTTGCTCCTGTTTTCCCTCACATCTCTTGATATCAATTGTTGTTTGTAGTTTGCATTCTGTTGCTGGAATTTGCTGGGATTAGTGGCTGTTCTATTGGAGTTTTCTCCACATATAGTTTCTTCCCCTCTTCTATTTTATTCTCTTTCTTTCCTCTCTTACTTTTTTTTTCCTTTTCCCAATTTCATTTTTGCACTCCTCTTTTTATTTTTTTCCTCTTTTTTCTTTGCCTCTTCTTTCTTCCTTATCCCCTAATTCTCTTTGATCTGGTGGTCACCTTTATTTGGGGTTACTAGTATCATGAATACATTTGTGTTCAGTGCCTTGTGCTTTGTGCCTTGTTGTGTTGTATTTTGTGCCGTTAAATCAATGCAGCAGAGAGAGAACTACATAAACAAACACCTGGAAAAACAAACACCTGTCTCATGGGGAGACAAAGAAACAGCCCGCATACGAAAGAAAAACAGGCATCACCAGAAAAGGAAGTCAACGAAATGGAGGCAATGGAGGCAAGCAACCTGTCAGAGAAAGAATTCAGAGAAATGGTCACAAGGTGGATGAAAAGAATGGAAGACAAATTCAACAATATGTGTAAGAACCAAGAGGAAATGAAGAATAACCAAGAAGAAATGAAAAATGACATCACTGCTATAAAGAACTCAATAGAAAGCATCAACAGTAGACAAGAAGAAGCAGAGGACTGCATCAGTGAGCTATAAGACAAGGTAGGAAAAAAATACTCAAGCAGAGCAGCTTCTAGAAAAAAAAATTAAAAAGCAGGAGAGCCTAAGAGAACTTTGGGACAACACAAAACGAAATAACATCCGCATAATAGGGGTGCCAGAAGGAGAGGAAAGTGAGCAAGGAATAGAAAACCTGTTTGAAAAAATAATGACAGAAAACTTCCCTGATATAGGGAAGAAAAAGCTCACACAAATCCAAGACGCTCACAGACTCCCAAACAAAATGAACACCAAAAGACCGATGCCAAGGCACATTATAATTAAATTGGCAAACACTAACGACAAAGCAAGAATCTTAAAAGTGGCCAGAGAGAGACAAAAAGTTACCTACAAAGGATCCCCCATCAGGCTAGCGACTGATTTCTCAACAGAAATGCATCAGGCAAGAAGGGAATGGAATGAAATATACAAAGTCATGCAAAGGAAGGGTCTGAATCCAAGAATACTGTACCCAGCAAGGCTATCAATCAAAATTGAGGGTGAAATCAAGAGCGTCACAAAAAAGGACTACGGGAATTTATTACCACCAAACCAGCAATGCAAGAAATGCTAAAGGGTCTGCCGTAAAAAGAAAAAACAGGAAACAAAGAAGGAACACAGGGGTAAAGAATAAAAATGGCAACAAACAAGTACCTATCAATAATAACTTTAAATGTAAATGGATTAAATGCCCCAATCAAAAGACATAGGGTAACTGAGTGGATAAGAAAACATGACCCATATATCTGCTGTCTACAGGAAACCCACCTCAGAAAAAAAGACGCACACAGACTGATGGTGAAGGGATGGAAAAAGGTTTTTCACGTGAATGGAAATGAAAAAAAAAGCTGGGGTAGTAATACTTATATCTGACAAATTAGATCTCAAAGTGAAGGACATAAGAAGAGATAAAGAAGGCCACTTCATAATGCTAAAGGAAGCAATCCAACAAGAAGAAATAACTCTGGTAAACATATACGCACCCAATAGAGGAGCACCCAAATACATAAGAAAACTTCTGGAGGGGATCTAGGGAGAGATTGACAGCAATACAATCATAGTAGGGGACTTCAACACCCCACTATCACCATTGGATAAATCCTCTAAACAAAAAATCAGCAAAGAAACATCAATCCTAAATGACTCACTAGATCAAATGGAATTAATTGACATCTTCAGAACATTTCATCCCAAAGCCACAGAATATACATTCTTCTCAAGTGCACATGGGTCATTTTCAAAGATAGACCATAGATTGGGTCACAGACAAAGTCTCTACAAATTCAAGAAGATAGAAATCACATCAAGCATCTTCTCAGATCACAATGGCATAAAACTGGAAATCAACTACAATAAAAGAAATTCAAAAAAATCAAACACATAGAGACTAAATAGCATGCTATTAGACAATGAATGGGTTACCAGAGAGATCAAAGAAGAAATAAAAAACATCATGGCAACAAACAACAATGAAAACACAACAATCCAAAACCTATGGGATACAGCGAAAGCAGTCTTGAGAGGGAAGTTCATAGCTCTACAAGCCTACTGCAAAAAAAACAAGAAACAATGATAATAAATTCCCTAACCCTACAACTCAAAGAGTTAGAAAGAGAGCAACAAGAAAAGCCCAGTGTAAGCAGAAGGAAAGAAATAATAAAGATCAGAGCAGAGATAAACGAAATAGAGACCAAAAAAAAACAATACAAAAGATCAACAAAACCAAGAGCTGGTTCTTTGAAAGGATACACAAGATTGATGAACATCTAGCCAGGCTCAATAAGAAACAAAGAGAGAGGACCCAAATAAACAAAATCAGAAATGAAAGAGGAGAAATAACAACAGACCCCACAGAAATACAAAGGATTGTTAAAAAATACTATGAACAACTCTACTCCAACAAACTAGACAACCTGGAGGAAATGGACATATTCCTAGAAAAATACAACCTTCCAAAACTTAATTAGGAAGAATCTAAAAATCTCAATAGGCCAATAACTATGGAAGAAATTAAAGCAGTAATCAAAAAGCTTCTAGCAAACAAAAGCCCGGGGCCAGATGGCTTCACAGGGGAGATTTCCCAAACATTCAAGGAAGAACTAAAACCTATCCTCCTCAGACTATTCCAAAAAATTCAAGAGGAAGGAACACTTCCAAGCTCATTCTATGAAGCCAGCATCACCTTCATACCAAAACCAGACAAAGACAACACAATGAAAGAGAATTACAGGCCAATATCCCTCATGAACATAGATGCCAAAATCCTCAACAAAATCCTAGCAAATCGGATCCAGCAGTACATCAGAAAGATCATACACCATGGTCAAGTAGGGTTTATCCCAGGGATGCAAGGATGGTACAATATCCGCAAATCAATAAACGTGATGCCTCACATAAACAAATTGAGAGATAAAAAACACATAGTCATATCAATTGATGCAGAAAAAGCATTTGACAAAATCCAACACCCTTTCTTGATAAAAACTCTCAGCAAGGTAGGAATAGAAGGATCATACCTCAACATAATAAAAACCATATATGACAAACCCACAACCAACATCATAATCAATGGGCAAAAACTAAAACCATTTCCCCTAAGAACAGGAACAAGACAGGGATGCCCCCTCTCACCACTCCTGTTCAACATAGCACTGGAAGTGCTAGCCATTGCGATAAGACAAGAAGAAGAAATAAAAGGCATCCAAATTGGAAAAGAAGAAGTAAAACAGTCCTTATTTGCAGATGACATGATACTGTACATAGAAAACCCTAAAGACTCCATCAAAAAAGTATTAGACTTAATAAATGAATTCGGCAATGTAGTAGGATACAAAATTAATGCCAAGAAATCAATGGCATTTCTTTACACCAATAGTGAACTTAGAGAAAGGGAGACTAAAAAAGCAATCCCATTTACCATCACACCAAAAAAATTAAGATACCTAGGAATAAATTTAACTAAGGAGGTAAAAGACTTATATGCAAAAAACTACAGGATACTGAAAAAAGAGATAGAGGAAGACAAACAGATGGAAGAACATACCGTGTTCATGGGTTGGTAGAATCAACATCATCAAAATGTCCATATTACCCAAAGCAATCTATAGATTCAATGCAATCCCCATTAAATTACCAATGGCATATTTCACATATCTAGAATGAACGCTCCAAAAATTCATCTGGAATAAAAAAAAGACCTCAAATAGCTGCAGCAATCCTGAGACAGAAGAACAAAGTAGGTGGGATCTCAATACCAGATATCAAGCTGTATTACAAAGCCACTGTTCTTAAAACAGCATGGTACTGGCACAAGAACAGACATATAGATCAATGGAATAGAATAGAGAACCCAGAAATCGATCCAAACCACTATGCCCAATTAATATTCGACAAAGGAGGCAAGAACATATAATGGAGTCAAGACAGTCTCTTCAATAAATGGTGTTGGGAAAATTGGACGGATGCATACAAAAAGATGAAACTAGACCACCAACTCACACCTTACACAAAAATAAAGTCAAAATGGATAAAAGACTTAAACGTAAGACGGGAAACCATAAAAATACTAGAGGAATCCACAGGCAGCGAAATCGCAAACATATGCCGAAGGAATTTCTTCTCTGATACTGCTCCTAGGGCAATGGAAACTAAAGAGAAAATAAACAAATGGGCCTACATCAAAATAAAAAGCTTTTGCACAGCAAAGGAAACCATCAACAAAACAACAAGAAGGCCCACTGCATGGGAGAACATATTTGCCAACAATATCACCGATAAGGGTTTAATCTCCAACATTTACAGGGCACTCATGCAACTTAACAATAGGAAGATAAACAATCCAATCAAAACATGGGCAACGGACTTAGATAGACACTTTTTGAAAGAGGACATACAGAAGGCCAAAAGACATATAAAAATATGCTCAAAGTCACTAATTATACGAGAGATGCAAATCAGAACGACAATGCAGTATCATCACACACCTGCCAGAATGGCTATCATCAACAAATCAACAAACAACAAGTGTTGGAGAGGATGTGGAAAAAAAGGACCCCTTCTGCACTGCTGGTGGGAATGCAGACTCGTACAGCCACTGTGGAGAACAGTATGGAGTTTCCTCAAAAAACTAAAAGTGGAACTCCCATTTGACCCAGTGATCCCACTTCTAGGAATATATCCCAAGAAACCAGAAACACCAATCAGAAAGGATATATGCACCCCTATGTTCATAGCAGCACAATTCACCATAGCTAAGATTTGGAAACAGCCTAAGTGCCCATCAGCAGATGAGTGAATTAAAAAACTGTGGTACATCTACACAATGGAATACTACACTGCGGTAAAAAAGAAGGAACTCTTGCCATTTGCAACAGCATGGATGGAACTGGAGAGCATTATGCTAAGTGAAATTAGCCAGTCAGAGAAAGATAAATACCACATGATCTCACTCATTCATTGAATATAGAGAACTACATAGACTGATGAACAGGGACAGATCCAAAGACAGAGAAACAGCGATCAGACTATCAATCCCAGAGGGAAAGTAGGGGAGGGTGGGGGTAAGGGGAAGAGACCAACCAAAGGACTTGTATGCATGCATATAAGCCAAACCAATGGACATGGACAACAGGGGGATGAGAGCATGAGTGGGGGGAGGAGGTTGGGGGTTAATGGGGGGATGAGGACACATTTGTAATACCTTAACCAATAAAGAAATTTTTTTAAAAAGGCCCAAGACCCAGCACTAGCACCAGCCTGCCTTGCTTCACAGCTGGGCCTTGCCTCCTGCACAGCAGCTCTTCCACTGTAGTTGAAGCTGGTCCTCAAAGCCAATTGACCTGAAGGTCAACTCCTCCCAGAGAGGCCAACAGCAATCAAGGCTCAACTACAAGACTGTGTGCACCCAGCCCACACAAGGGCACACCTAGAGTGCCCAGCTCAGGTGACTGGGGAGGCTGAGCCACTGAGATCTATAGGACACCTACTACACAAGGCCACTCTACCAATTCCAGGAAACATAAGAGTTCTACCTAATACATAGAAACAAACACAGGTTAGCAGCCAAAATGCAGAGACAAAGAAACATGTCACAAATGAAAGAAATGGAAGCAAGAAAACTACTGGATACAGAGTTCAAAACAATGGTTATAAGATTACTCAAGGATCTTAATGAGAGCTTCAAGGAACCTAATGAGAGCTTTAAGGAACTTAGTGAGATTTTCAAGGATCTTAGTGAGAATGTCAGAGACATAAAAAAGACCAGTCAGAAATTAAGCATACACTAACTGGCATAAAAAATAATTTATAGGGACTCAACAGTAGAGTAGAGGATTCAGAGAATCAAATCAATGATTTGGGATACGAGGAAGCAAAAAACAATCAATCAGAAGAGCAAAAATAAAAAGAATCCAAAAATATGAAGATAGTGTAAGGAGCATCTGGGGCAACTTCAACAATACCAACATACACATTATGGAAATGCCAGAAGGAGAAGAGAGAGAGCAAGCTATTGAAAACCTATTTGAAGAAATAATGACAGAAAACTTCCCCTTCTTGGTGAAAGAAACAGACTTACAAGTCTAGGAAGTCCAAATAAGAGGAACCCAAAGAGGCCCACACCAAGAAACAACATAATTAAAATGACAAGGGTTAAAGACAAAGAATCTTAAAAGCAGCAAGAGAAAAGCAGTTAGTTACCTACAAGGGAGTGCCTGTGACTATCAGTTGATTTCTCAACAGAAACTTTCAAGCCATCATTTAGAATTGAGGGTTAGATAAATAACTACACAGACAAGAAAAAGCTAAAGGAGTTCATCACCACCAAACCAGTAATACATGAAATGTTAAGAGGAAGAGGAAGAGGAAGAGGAAGAGGAAGAAGAAGAAGAAAAAGAAGAAGAGGAGGAGGAGGAGGAGGAGGAAAGAGGAGGAGGATAAGGAGGAGGAGGAGAAGGGAAGAAGAAATATAAATAATAAAGTGGGAATAAATACATATCTATCAACAATCAAATCTAAAAATTAAAATAAAAAAATAAATTTTAAAAAGCCTGGTCGGTGTGGCTCAGTGGCTGAGCATTGACTTATGAACCAGGAGGTTGGGGTTTGATTATTCCCGGTCAGGGCACATGCCCAGGTTGCGGGCTCCATCCCCAGTGTGGGGCATGCAGGAGGCAGCCAATCCATGATTCTCTCTCATCACTGATGTTTCTCTCTCCCTCTCCCTTCCTCTCTGAAATCAGTAAAAAAAATATTTTTAAAAAATTAAAAAATAATGAACAAGAAATCTAATGAACAAAATAATCTGGTGAATAAAACAGAATCAGAGGCATGGAAGCATGGAACAGACTGACGAATCTCGGAGGGAAGTGGGGAGGGGGTGGGAAGAGATTAACCAAAGATTTTACCTATGGACACAGACAGTAGGGTGGTGAAGGCCTGGAATGGGGCAGGAACTGGTTGGAGGGGAGTAATGGGGGGAAAGAGGGACATCTGCAACACTCTCAACAATAAAGATTTTTTTTAAAAAAGCCAAAAAATACTGTCAGTTAAAAAAAGTCATAATTCATACACTCTCCTAGATCATACTTTACAGAACTGAATGGCAGACCCCGAGCAATGGAAACAGCCCTATTTGCCTGCCTCCTTAGGCTTTTATTTTAACAACAGCTTGAACTAAAACTAACTATTAGATACTATCAGTAGGGTAAGCATCCTTGAGAAGACACATGCGTCTGTAGTGTCCTTTTAACAAGGACGTTTTGAAGTCTAAATATAAAGACTCAAGCAAAACACCCAGGGGCTCAGACTTGTTTGGAAAAGTCAAGGCAGGGTCTGCGGCCTTCGGCAAGGTCCCCCTAGAGGCCTCTGACCTTTCAGAGAATCCTCCTTACAGACTTTCCAACCAAGTCCCATGCTTCCCCACAGATCATCATGCTACTTTATGTCCATATTTCATAGCATGCATGTAGCTCATAACAGGGTTGTTTTTTACCAAGCTTAAAGGACCTTTAAACATTTTTTTGCATTTTTTCATTATCTTTGTTGTTGAAAGTATTACAGATGTCCCCCATTTTTGCCTATCGGTTTTTATTTGTAACATTTAACATTTGTATGATTCATAAGAAATTTCAAACTTTTTTCATTAATCACTTATACTGAATGAATAGGGTGGTGAAGGCCTGGGGTAGGGGCAGGCTAGAATAGGTCAATGGGGGGGAAGGGGGTAGTATGTAATACTTGCAATAAAGATTTAAAATAATTATAAATATATGTAAAACTTGTAGTACTTACTCTAGGCCAGGCAATGTTCTATTTGTTGTTTTATTAAATTAGGAAGAGACCAGATTAAGACAAAAATGTCAGCAGGCCACTTGCTTCTTAGTCCAGTATTCTTTCTGCTATACCAAAGTAATGATCCATTTGAATAAAATTAAACTAAGATTATTACGAAAAGCATTTGATTACATAATTCTAATTTACTCTCAGAAGTTTGGTATCTTATTTTTATTTTTTTTAAATATATTTTTATTGATTTCAGACAGGAAGGGAGAGATAGAAACATCAATGATGAGAAGGAATCACTGACTGGCTGCCTCCTGCACGCCCCCTACTGGGGACCGAGACCACAACCAGAGCATGTGCCCTTGACTGGAATTGAACCCGAGACCCTTGAGTCCACAGGCCGATGCTCTATACACTGAGCCAAACCAGCTAGGGTTTTTTAATAGAAAATAATAAGCTAAAAAAAGAATAAACTCTATACTTACTTTCTTTTTTGCTCCCCTATTTTCTTTTTTAAATTTATCTTTCTTGTTAAAGGTATTACAGATGTCCCCCTTTTTTCCCTATTGACCCCTTTTAGCCCACACCCACCCCCTACCCCAGGCCTTTACCACACTATTGTCTGTGTCCATGGGTTATGTTCTTTGGTTAATCTCGTCCCACCCACCCCCAGCTTCTCTTTAAAATTCAACAGTCTGTTCCATGCTTCTGTGTTTCTGGATCTATTTTGTTTATCAGTTTATTTTGTTCTTTAGATTCCACATATGAGTGAGATCATGTGATACTTGTCTTTTTCTGACTGGCTTACTTCACTTAGCATACTCTCTAGGTCCATCCATGCTGTCTCAAAGGGTAAGATACCCTTTTTAACTGGTGCATAGTAGTCCATGGTGTAAATGTACCATAGCTTTTTTATCCACTCATCTACTAATGGGCACTTGGGCTATTTCCAGGTCTTAGCTATTGTAAATTGCACTGCTATGAACATAGGGGTGCATACATTCTTTCTGATTGATGTTTCGGATTTCTAAGGATATACACCTAGAAGTGGGATCACTGGATAAATGGAAGTCCCATAATTTTTTCAAGAATCTCCATACTGTTTTCCATAGTGGCTGCACCAGTCTGCATTCCCACCAGTAGTGTACTAGGGTTCCCTTTTCTCCACAACTGGCCATCACTTGTCATTTGTTGATTTGTTGATGGTAGCCATTCTGACAGGTGTGAGGTGATACCACACTGTTGTTTTAATTTGCTTCTCACTGATGATTAGTGACTTATAATTACTTTCTTTGTAAGTTTGACTATTAGAAATAGAACATCCAAATTTGGCATTACTAAATAAAATTCAACATCTCATTCTAAAACTGCTAGGATGAGAATTTAGTTTATGATAAAAGGTGGAATATCTGATTTGTAGAAGATATTTGAATTTGTACCTTATTCCTTATAAAATTTTAAAATTATGGCAAATTCCAAATGGATCAAAGTTTAAATGTAAAGAAGTAAAACCATAGCCCAGTTGGTGTGGCTCAGTGGTTGAGCATCAACCTATGAACCAGGAGGTCAGGGCACATGCCCAGCTGTGGGTTCAATCCCCAGTGGGAGGCATGCAGCAGTCATTCGATTATTCTCTCATCACTGATGTTTCTATATCTCTCTCTCTTTCTCTGAAATCAATAAAAACATATTTTTAAAAAAGAGAAAGAAAACCATAAAACACTAGAAATCTTGGGAAATAGTTTCTTTTTTTATAATTTAGGCTTTCTAACAACTAGAAACCAAAAAAATTTGGTAAATTCAACTATATTAAAGCTTTTAAAATTCTGCATGGCAAAATACTTACTAAGCAAAGAAAAAAGAACATTTTCAATTCATAGCATAGGCAATGTCTAATTTTCCTACTATATATAAGTAACCTACAAATCATTACCAAAAGACAACTCAATATAGAAACGAGCAAACACTACAATAATTTATAGAAAAAGATATACAGATTGTTCTTAAACTTACAAAAGGTTGTATAACCTCACCCACAAGAGAAATACCAACTAAAGCTATACTGATAAAAGTTTTTACCTATCTGATTGGCAAAAATCAACAAGTTTGATAGCACATAATGGGAGCAATCAGGTATGTTCTTAACATTGATGGAATGGAGATAAATTGGCACATCCACTGTACCTGCCAAAATTAAATGTGCATACCCTCAAATCTATGTTCTAGTTCTAGGAATTTATCTGGTAGAAATGTCCCTCCTGTGTGAAATAGTGTATGTGAAAGGTTTTTTGGTTTTTGTTTTTTCTTCAGCACTAAGGATTAAATAAAGTTTGTGAAGCACTCAGTAAGAGCTAGCAAAAGATTGGAAATAGCCCAACTATCCATTAATAGTAGATTCATTAAATAACACATGATATGGCCATGTGTTGAGATACCAGATATCTGTCAAGAAGAAAGAGGAAGCTCTTTGTATAATATGCATTTGGACTGATCTTCAAGTGTAGCATTAAGTGAGAAAGCAAGGTGCAACACAGAGTGTAAAGCATGCTGCCGTTTGTGTGGAAAAGGAAGATAAAAGAATATGTAAACCTATTTTCTTGGAAATGGGTAAAATATCTCTGGAAGGATAGCCAGGGTTGCCCCTGGAGAGGCAAACTGAGTGGCCAGGAACAAAGGTGGGAGAGTTTTCTCCAGATGCCCTTTTTCATTTTTTGAATTCTGAACACTATGAATACCTATTCAAATTGTTACTGTTGTTACTCCTCACCTGAGGATCTTCTCCCATGATTTTTAGAGAGAGTGGAAAGGAGGGTAAGTGGCAGAGAGAAATATCAATGTGAGGGACACATTGATTGGTTGCCTCCTGCTCCTGCCCCAACCAGGGCGGTGATCGAGCCTGCAACTGAGGTACATGCCCTTGACCAAAACTGAACCCAGAACCCTTTAGTCCACAGGCCGACACTCTATCCACTGAGCCAAACAGGCTGGGGCTCAAATATTTTTTTAAGTTCGAGTTACACAACAACTCTCCTAGGGCCTAATTTGAAAAAGGTGCCAATTTTGAAACACAAGAAGAAATTTAGAAACAATTTGTGAAAAACCCCTTTTAATTGTATTTCCAATTTATGATCCTTTAATAACACTGAAAACCTTAAAACTGTGTGTAAAATAGAATCACTTCAATTAATTAAAATAATTTTGTGTACCACAAACTCATTGCAATGAGAAAAAACAAAGGTTTATTTAAGATAACTTGCAAACCTGGAAAAATGTAAAACTTTTTCTTATAAAGCATATAAGATGGTTTATAAAGCTAACCATAAAATTAAAACTAACCACACAGACCAAGTGCTACACTCTGGGTTCTAACCTTGAGAAGTTAATCGTCACAGGTCAGAGTAGAAATTTTACTAGCTTTATATATATTTTGGCTTAGTAGAAATTCTTATTGTTTTAATTTTTAAGCTTTCTCTTTGCCACTTGAATATGTACACATTTCCCCACAAATCATGAATAGGCTGTCTATTCCCTGGTCACTATAAGTATTTTTTGAGCAGTTTATTTCTTTTCAGATCCCTGATTCCGTTTCTTACATATCTTGGAAAAGATGTGTTACCTCCTAAAGTCCAACCAGTGGAAATTAGGGAGGAATTAACACCAGGTCACCAGGGCAAATTCAGAGACTCTTCCAGCAAACCTAATGAAATTAACACCTGCCTTTAATTGATGGTTTTCTGGAGATTAACACTGTCTCTTCACCCCAGTCCACATTGCAAAACAATAAGGTACAGAAATTCTGGGGAGTGATAATACCAGCATACAGAGCCAATAAAATCTTAATGCAAATCCTATGTAATAAAAGCCTAATATGCTAAGTGTCCGAATGTTCGTTTGACCGTTCACTATAACACGCACTGACCACCAAGGGGCAGACACTCCGACCTGTAGGTTAGCTTGTTGCTGGGGTCCAGCCGATTGGGACTGGGAGAGATGGGCTGGATGTGCCCTGGAGCCTTCCTGTGGTCCCTTCCCAGCCCCAATTGTACACTGGTGGGGTCTCTTGGTCTGGCCTACACCCTCTTGCAATCTGGGACCCTTCAGGGGATGTCAGAGAGCCGGTTTCAGCCCAATCCCCACAGGCCAGGCCGAGGGGCCCCACCAGTACATGAATCCGTGCACCAGACCTCTAGTTTATTTATAAGATTGTTTTTATAAAAGCATGCACAATGTCAAAGAATGTTAGCTCCTGAGCCTTCTCATTTTACTGCTGAGGATAGCAGGTCCAGGGTAAGTGAGGGACTTACCAGTGTATTGATGGAAGGAGTCTGGTCACTACTCACACTTTCCTATTCCTCATTGGTAAAGTGAGGATGAGAATTGCCTCGAGGAACTGTTGTGAGGAATATGAAGAAATGCTGGGAAATACCTGGCACAGCCTTCAATAGCACCCCAAGTCCCAGAAGACCCCCAAGGCTCGGGGGGCCGCCTTCCTGCTGTTGGCGACGCGGGCTGCATGGTCCCGCTGCAGGCCCTTTGCACTTGCCGTCCCCGCTCCGGTCATCATCTCTTTTGTGTCTCAATTCAAAAATCCTGCCTCCCTAATGCTAACATCCACACATGCCCTCATCTCTAAAAAATGTCCCTCCTTTTCCAGAGTTCTCAAAGGATGATCCAAAATTCAATTCTTTTTTTTTTTTAAGGTTTTGGTTACTATTATATGAACAAACTATTTTTTTATATATTTTATTGATTTTTTACAGAGAGGAAGGGAGAGGGATAGAGAGTTAGAAATATCGATGAGAGAGAAACATAGATCAGCTGCCTCCTGCACACCATCTACTGGGGATGTGCCTGCAACCAAGGTACATGCCCTTGACCGGAATCGAACCTGGGACCCTTCAGTCCGCAGGCCGATGCTCTATCCACTGAGCCAAACCGGTTAGGGCCAAAATTCAATTCTTGATATATATGTTTCCTTTTCAGTTTTATAAAGAAAATATCGAGACAATTCCACTTACTAAGATGTGCACACTTTCTTTTCCTGACTATAAAATAGCTATGGTTGTCAGTAAATGTTCATTAAGTCATTAATAACCAAGGTTTATCTTATTTGTTCTCTCTGGACACCACTATTTTCCTCATTCTTCAAAGCCTAGTTCAAATCCCTTCTCTCTGAAGCCTCCTTCTTCTACCATCCTGATCTACATGGATCTCACTGATTTTATTATGTTTTTAAAAATATATATTTAATTGATTTTTTACAGAGAGGAAGGGGGAGGGATAGAGAGTTAGAAACATCGATAAGAGTGAAACATTGGTCAGCTGCCTCCTGCACACCCCCTACTGGGGATGTGCCCGCAAACAAGGTACATGCCCTTGACCGGAATCGAACCTGGGACCCTTGGGTCTATAGGCCGATGCTCCATCCACTGAGCCAAACCGGTTAGGGCTATTATGTTTTTTTAAATATGTTTTTATTGATTTCAGAGGGGAAGGGAGAAGGTGAGAGAGAAACATCAATGATGAGAGAGAATCACTGATTGGCTGCCTCCTGCATGCAACCCAGTGGGGGTCAAGCCCACAACCCAGGCATATGTCCTGACCAGGAATCGAACTGTGACCCCCTGGTTCATAGGTCAACGCTCAATTGCTGAGCCATGCCAGTCAGGCTATTATGTTATTTTTAATTTCTTACCATATAGATTGGCTATTTTGAATTTTGTTTTGTGTGGATTAATTTTGACTCCCCAGACTTCAGGCATAGTGCCATATTGTTTTCCTGTGGGGTTTTAATTTCATCCTACATATACCCAAGCTCACTGTTAGGCTCTTAGCAGATACTGAGCTTATCAGTTAACCTACATGTGTCTACTAAGAATTGTCTCCTTCATCAAGTAACACCTCTTCCCCATAAGAGAACACACTTCATCCAAAGACAGGCAAAGGATCCCAATTAGAGGAACAGTAATCTATAGTGCAGTGATGGTGAACCTATGATACACGTGTCACCTCTGAACTCATTTTTTTTGGTTGATTTTTCTTTGTTAAATGGCATTTAAATATATAAAATAAATATCAAAAATATAAATCTTTGTTTTACTATGGTTGCAAAGATAAAAAAATTTCTATATGTGACACGGCACCAGAGTTAAGTTAGGGTTTTTCAAAATGCTGACACGCCGAGCTCAAAAGGTTCGCCATCACTGCTATAATGGCTACCTTGCCATAGGTTGGGGTACAAGGAGAACAGACGATCAGCACTTCCAGCTGTCTTTACCCATTCCTCCCCTCTCTTCCTTCTATCTCCCTCCTCTTCCATCAGCTCCTCTGGCTCTTCAGTGCCCAACTGGGCCAACAGTGTTTAGAAATACCAGGCTCAAAAAAAGAGAGAGAAAGAAATACGAGGCTCCAACATACCCCCATACCCTCGACCTTACAGGGAAACTGTGAAGCTGGGAGCTGGTGCTACAGGAAACTACCTTGTTCTTCCACCTCCCCTCCGCCTCCACCCACCTTGCACTAAAGGCACAGAAATGCAATCCTAAATGAAATTTGAAAGAAAACCCTATGTATACCACCTTGTGATCAGTTTGCAAACTACTCCCACACCCCCCACTAAAGGCCTAAATACACTGAAATCCTCACACACACACTTTCTACCATCAGTCCAGGGAGACCAGTACCCCCCCAAATTTTATTATTTTCTGTTCCCCTCACTTTGGCTTGAGCAGAAAAAGATGAGACTGAGATAAACAGGGGAGTTTCGATATCTTTTACCACCATAGATTCAAAACTGTTAAGACCACAGAAATCATCTTGTCATTTGTCCCTGCTTTTTCGAGAAGATGAGGCTGTGATAAAAATCAAGTGAAAAAAGTGAAACCTAGGTATTTTTATAATAAAGTGGTTCAAAGCTTGAAACAGTCAGGGATGATTCAAAGTACAGACTTCCCCAGAAACTACTGACCCATTTCCTTGGCTTCAGAACACCAGCTACTATCTGTCCCTGGCTCTTGTGTTTACTCTGATTAGGGTTACTAGCTCCACCTCCAGGCCTGCTCCCTTTTATCTGGGCACAGGGGCTATCTTCTTCCTCCATGCTTGGTGCAGTCCTTGCCAATGCCAAGTAAGTAAGAAATAGTTAAGAGCGACAAGTTCTTTTGCTTTACTCTCAATGGCATTAAAACCTCTATTTCCTTCCCGTTTCATAAACTCAGTTATCTTCCTCTTTGAGTTTCACTATCATCTATTAGTATTTTCCTAAAGCTAACTCTTATACAAGTGATGTTATAATATTCTCTTTAATAGGTTTTTTGTATAATTTGATCTTGCTAATGGGATTGACTGCTATAAATGATATGTAGTGATAAGTTATTACATATGCAAGATGTAAAGTTGAGCTCAGTGCATAGAGCCTCAGCCTGCCCACCGAAGGGTCCTGGGTTTGGTTCTGGTCAAGGGCATGTACCTCAGTTGCAGGGTCCTCCCCAGCCCCGGTCCTGGTTGGGGCTCCTGCAGGAGGCAACCAATCGATATTTCTCTCACAATGATATTTCTCTGTCTTTCCCTCTCCCTTCCATTCTCTCTAAAAATCAATGGAGCCTTAGCAGGTTTGGCCCAGTGGATAGTGCGTAGGCCTGTGGACTGAAGGATCCCAGGTTCAATTCCCATAAAGAGCACATGCCCAGGTTTCAGGCTCGATCCCCAGTAGGGGGCGTGCAGGAGGCACCCGATCAATGATTCTCTTTCATCATTGATTTTTCTATCCCCCTCTCCCTCTCCCTTCCTCTCTGTAATCAGTAAAAACATATTTTAAGAAAAATCAATGGAAAATATCCTCGGGTGAGGATTAACAACAACAAAAAAGTAACAAAACAAACACCAAAAAACCCACAAAAAAAAGATGTAAAGTTGAGTAGTGCATGCTTTAAGCCAGCGGTTCTCAACCTGTGGGTCGCGACCCCTTTGGGGGTCGAACGACCCTTTCACAGGGGTCACCTAAATACATCCTGCATATCAGATATTTACATTACGATTCATAACAGTAGCAAAATTACAGTTATGAAGTAGCAACGAAAATAATTTTATGGGTGGGGGTCACCACAACATGAACTGTATTAAAGGGTCGCGGCATTAGGAAGGTTGATACCACTGCTTTAAGCATTTAAAAAATAAGGATGTCCAGTAATGTCTTTTTTAAGATATTTCTTTTAAGCTAGCTATTTCCAACATTTGTTTCACAATATCTCGATGTCTTTGTTATTTCAAGATGTGCAATTCTCAAAGCAATATCCATATTAATTCATTATATGAAGTATGTATGTTGCTACATATAGTACTCTAAGAAGTTTTAGAATCACAAATTCATTCAACAAACATTGACAGAGCACTTATATACCAAGCACTGTGCTATGGAATGTGGGGGAAAGATGAAAACATGCTCTCACCCTTCAAAACTAATCCAGCAGGAAAAACAGATACACAAAGTAGTTAGAATATGATGTATTAAGTGTTAAAAGGCTGATAGATATAAAATGCTCTGGTAGCATAAAGAAAGTAACAGTCTGCCTTAAACGGGAGTTTTCAGAGGTAGTGGAGAGGGATAAATTCCAGGAAGAATATGTATAGATAGATGAAAGGGACTCTTAAAATTGGTTTTGGCATTGCCTATAGTTAAAAAATAGTATGAAAGAGATAAGCCAGGAAAGGTAAGCTGGAGGTGGATGGAGATAAATCTTATAAGCCAGTGGTTTTCAACCTTGGCTGCACATTAGAATCACCTGGGAATCCTTTTAAAATCCTGATTTCTGGGCCTCATTCTCCGAAAATTCTGTTTCTTTGTTATGGGGTGGGGCCACAACATTAGTAACAAAGAAACAGAATTTTCAGAGGATGAGGCCCAGAAATCAGGATTTTAAAAAGATTCCCAGGTGATTCTAATGTGCAGCCAAGGTTGAGAACCACTGTTATAAGCCAAGTTTGAGAGCTTTACACATGATTCTGGATGCCAGTGTTTCTCAAGATGTGGTTCTGGAACAGCAGCAGCAGTTTCACCTGGTAACTTGTTAGAAATGCTAATTTTCAGGTCCCACCCTAGATCTACTGAATCAGAAATTCTGGTGTTTGCCCAGCCCATGTGGCTCAGTGGTTGAGCATTGACCTCTGAACCAGGAGGTCACGGTTCAATTCCCGGTGGGCCGGTGCATGCTCGGGTTGTGGGCTCCAGCCCCAGTAGGGGGCATGCAAGAGGCAGCCGATCAATGATTCTCTCTCATCATTGATGTTTCTCTCCCTCTCATTTCCTCTCTGAAATCAATAAAAATATATATTTTTAAAAATTAAAAAAAAAATCTGGGGTTGGGGCCCTCCAGATGATTCTGATGCATACTACACTTGGAACCACTGCTTCAGGCAATGGGAAACCTCCATAGGATTTTAAGCAGGGAACTGGCTGGATAAGATCTTAAGTAGGAAGCTGATTGCCATTGACCAGTCAAGCACAGCACCTGACTCTAGAGTAGTCATAGTGAGAAGAAAAAAGCTGTTGAATCACTGTGGCCTAGAGAGATGATGAGGGCCTAGATCAGTGGTTCTCAACCTTGGCTGCACATTAGAATCACCTGGGAATCTTTTTAAAATCCTGGTTTCTGGGCCTCATCCGCCGTAAATTCTGTTTCCCACTCCATAACAAAGAAACAGAATTTCCGGAGAATGAGGCCCAGAAATCAGGATTTTAAGAAGATTCCCAGGTGATTCTAACGTGCAGCCAAGGTTGAGAACCACTGGCCTAGATTAAGACAGTAGGAATGGAGAGGAAACAGATTTTAGAGATGCTTTGCAGGTGGCCCAAGTTCTATCAAGAGACTAGGAGAGATCCATACAAAGGTGTTACTGAAATGGCTTTTACATAAAAACATGTTGTACTCTTGTTGAATGTATTGACCACTAGATGTTTTAAGAAATGGTCCAGAATAAAGGAAGGTCAAGAGCAACATCTATGTTTTCCCATGGTGTCAAGAACAAAGGGTGCCCTAGCTTGCACATGTGTCTCCTGGTCTGCTTGGCAGTTCTACTTCTCACTGTAAGTTAGTAAACTGGCATTCATATATTAACAAAGAAATCTTTTGAGTTTGGTTAGTGTGAGTCAATCCCTGAGATTGATGAATAATTTCTGGATGTGCTGGAAAAATTAAATTTCAAACCCTGAAAAGTTAAAAAAAATGTTCTGGTGATCTAACCAAGATACTACCAAGGTGAGGCCCTGCTAGAACCACCTTGTTTTTATTCTAGCTTCATCACTGATCACATAGCCCACTTACTTCAGGAAAAAGTTGTAATGAGTGAAAGAATCAGACTTTGTACTATGCCATGAAGGTCAAGAAAGTCAAGTGGAACTGTTATTTCTGATTTTGGAAATAGGATTTAGCTGAGGCAATCTTTAATTTCCTGATAGAGAGGAGAATGAGAAGGAGAGGTACAGGTCAACCTATTCAGTAATTTCTATTTCTATTAGGACTCTGGATACCTCTTGTTACTTATTGAATGTTCTTTTAGTTGATATCAATATCTTGGCTTATTTGACAATCTTATTTTGGCCAAGAATAATTCCCAATAAAAAAACTGCACTATTTTATGGAATTGGAGAACTATAAAAGACCCTGGAGATTAAGATAAAACTTTCATATTACAGATGAGGAAATGGAAGCCCTCAAAGAGCAAATCACTTAATCTGTTTATTGTAGGGCAAGATTCTCCAGAATGCTACAGGGTGGCAAAACCAGATGAAGAGCAATACTGATAATCTCCTTTAAATTTTAGATAAGATTTTAAATTCCTCTATTTCTGCCCAGGTGGTATGGCTCAGTGGTTGAGCATCAATCTATGAACCAAGAGGTCATGGGTTCGATTCTGGTCAGGGCACATGCCCAGGTTGCAGGCTTGATCCCCAGTAGGGGGTGTGCAGAAGGGAGCCAATCAATGACTCTCTCATCATTGATGTTTCTATCACTCTCTCCCTCTTACTTCCTCTCTAAAATCAATGAAAATATATATTTTTTAAAATTAAAATAAAAAATAAGTTCCTCTATTTTCCATTTTAAACTTTTTAAAAAACAGAAAAATAATAGCAAATTACTTACTTTATTTATCTAGTAGAGAATGGGGAAGCTTTTCTTGGAGTTTCTTGTTTTACATTTTCAGGAATTGGAGTTAAATGTAACAAGCTCCATTAAAAAATATTTGGGGAGAAAATGTGCATGAACAAGTTAAGGGAAGAAACATGCATTATTTTATAAGCTATTTGTTCTATGTCCTATATTTGCCTATAAAAGAGTACCATTACACTGAATATTGTGCATTATATTTAATTATATATTACACGTAACGGGAATCTACATAACTACCTCATTTGCACAATTCCACATTTTCAAATATACTGATATTTGAGCAAACCTCTTATTTTGAGAGTTCAAGTACTTCAGAAACTCTCATCCTGTTTGGGTATGTAGACATTAACAACTTGAAAGACACGTTTGGCCCCATTTTCCAAACTTCCAACTGCTTTATACCAAATATACCATGATTTAAAAGTTGGTGTCCACTCCGGCCTATACAATATCCTGTATATCGCATCTTATAGTCAGATTTCCAGCACTTAGGAAACGTCGACAAGATTTTCAGCATTAAGAATATATTGCCCTGACCAGTTTGGCTCAATGGATAGAGTGTCGGCCTGTGGACTGAAGGATCCCAGGTTCGATTCCAGACAAGGGCATGTACCTTGGTTATGTGCACATCCCCAGTAGGGGGTGTGCAGGAGGCAGCTGATTGATGTTTCTCTCTCATGGATGTTTCTAACTCTCTATCCCTCTCCCTTCCTCTCTGTAAAAAATCAATAAAATATATTTTTAAAAAATAAAAGAATATATTAAACCCTATGTGAGCCCTGCCTGAAAAAGTAGACTTTTCCCTGTCTGGAATTCACATTAAGAATGCAATGCATTCCTAAAGAACAGGACTGCTTTTTAGGCAAGATCCAAAAGATCCAATTTTTCAGGTTTGCGTCAATCTCATTTCCTTTCAAATGTAAAAAATCTGGGACTGTTTTCATCTAATATTTGCCTCCTCACCCCCCTATATGAGAGGTCTTTGAGCCTACTGGTGCAGAAATGCTACTACAGTCCGTAGAGGACAGATGTCAGTTACTTTACCCCGAAAGGGAAACCGCAGAGCACTGATTAAGGGCGGGAGGGCAGGGGAAAGAGTATCAAACGGTCTGTCCTAGGACTTCAGCTCCACCTGATTGGCCGGACCCAGCCTTTCCAGCCCCCATCCCCACACAGGCCGGCTCCAAGCGAAACAGGTCATGTGAGCCTGTTTACAGCCGAGCAGCTGGTGCAACCATCAGGATCCATGCAGAGGTCCTGGAAGGGGGAAACAGACAGGCCACATAGCCCCTACACCCCACCCCCACCATTCTAAGAAGGCGTTCGTTCTCCCTACCAGCCTCTCCACCCCACCTTCATCTCCCTCCAGCCACCCCAGAACGCCTCGCTCCAACCCCGCCGATTTCCTTCCAGTTGCTCAATGAGTGCACCAGTAGAGCTGGAGGAAAGAAGAAAGGCAAGGACGGTGTCACCCCGAACAGGGAGTCAACTTCCCTCCCCCAGCTCTCCTCAAAACATCCGTCAAAGAGTTCTCCCCAGAGTCGCATCCCCGGGGTAACCGAACTCTGTTTGGCAAGCACAGCAAGGTTCCCGAGCCTGCTGCCTCTGCCCGTGCAGGAGAAACACACACAGGAGCCGGCCAGACTAGGGGCTGGGATCCGCGTACTGCAGGGCAATTGAGAGAGATAGAGCAGAAAGAACCCCATTAGATTCCTTCCCTGCACCTCCCACCCGCATCCAGGCGCCACGGAGCCCTGCTGTCAGTCACTGAGCCAGGCTCTGGGTTTGGGGACTGCTCGTTCTTTCCACAGGGTCTCTCGGCAACGTAACTTCCACGTTTTCCCAAAGTCGGAGGAGTGTGTGACAGGACGGTGGGGGACTCTCACCTCGGCAAACCCGGCTCCAAGGCTGCGACTGCTCCTTCAGTCCTTTGTCAGCGTCTCTAGGCTGCACTGCCTGCTGGGATACCGGAGGACTCAAATGCCACCTCTCTTCGCCCTCTAGGACGAGAGCTGCTGTTATGAGGTGGGTGGGAAAAAGGAAGAAGAGGTGGAGCCCGGGGCGGGGCCTGCGCTGAAGGAGTGGCTTCCTTACTGACACCTGGCCTGTAGGGTTTCTTCCTTCTCAGTGCTCCAAACTTCTTCCTTCTGTCTCTAACCAGTCCCTCCCCCTCCCTCCCCTTCCTCCTTTCCTCTTCTTCCCTTTCCCTCCCCTCCCCTCCCCTCCCCTCCCTTCACTCCCCTCCCCTCCCTTCACTCCCCTCCCCTCCCCTCCCCTCCCCTCCCCTCCCTTCACTCCCCTCCCCTCCCCTCTCCTCCCCTCCCTTCACTCCCTCCCCTCCCTTCACTCCCCTCCCCTCCCCTCCCCTCCCCTCCCCTCCCTTCACTCCCCTCCCCTCCCCTCTCCTCCCCTCCCCTCCCTTCACTCCCCTCCCCTCCCTTCACTCTCCTCCTCTCTCCTCTCTATGCTCCTTGAGACTAGAGACTTACAGAAGTGCCATCTGCCTTTGCACTTGTTATGCAGCCACCCTTGACTCTTCCCGCTTCTTACTCCCCTACACACACTCACAGATCCAGTGAGTACCAAATGCTAGTTGATTCTACCTCTAAGATGTGTCCTATTGACCAAATTTCTCCACTCCATCTTCAGTGCTGTTTAGGCCCCATGACCTTTTTCTCAGTCAGGCTCCTGTTTGGACTCTCTCCTTCTATTCTTGCCTTTGTCCATCTCCCAGACAGCAATCAGAGGGATTTATCTAAGATGTATAGGTGACTGAAAACTTCCCAATGTCTCAGCATTACCTACACCCCTTTGCATGGGATATAAGGCCCTCTGTAATCCTTCTCTGATGCACCCAATACTCTAACCCAAACAACTGGCCATCCATGAAAGACAGGAGGGCCTGGGAAAACCCAACCAGTGTTTGCTATCTCAAATCATCCCCCTTGAAAGGTGGTCAGTCAGTAACAACCATAGGCCCCTTGAAGTATCATTAAAAATAGATTTATCAAGCCCTAGCCGGTTTTTCTCAGTGGATAGAGCATTGGCCTGCGGAATGAAGGGTACCGGGTTTGATTCTGATCAAGGGCACATGCCTGGGTTGTGGGCTCAATCCCCAGTAGGGGGAGTGCAAGAGGCAACCGATAAAAGATTCTCTCTCACCAGTGATGTTCTATCTCTCTCCCTCTCCCTTCCTCTCTGAAATAAAAAAAAAAACTATATTTTAAAAATACTATGACTGTCCCATAAAACAAATAGAATTATCAAAATTAAATTTTAATTTCTGAAAGGAAGAGCAAGGTACAGCTGCCACAGGACCCTCCCCACAAGCATAAGGCCCAAAGAATTCTCCCCAGTTGGCCATGTAAGCAATGGGCTGCCAGGAAATATCCCTTGGGCTCAGGCTTCTGATGCCTTTTCTCACAGATTTTCTCTACTTAACAGTGTCCTTCTCTGTCTTTGCAATACTACCTATCTTTCAAGGCCCAGGGGAAATGCCATGTCCTCAAATAAACTTCCAGAATCTCCCTTGAGAGCTATTTCTTTAATTGTTAAATTTAAATATAGTTGGTGTGCAATATTATATTAGTTATATTAATTTCAGGTGTACGTGCTCACTTCGGCAGCACATATACCAAAATTGGAATAATACAGAGAAGATTAGCATGTCCCCTGCAGAAATTCGTGAAGCTTTCCATTAAAATAATTTTTCAGGTGTACAATATAGTGATTCAACATTTTTATATATTGCAATGTGATCACCACTGTAATTCTAGTAATCATCTGTCACAGTGCAAACCTATCACAATATTATTAATTATATTACCCTTCACCTTTTTCACCCATCTTCCCACGCCCTCTCATCTGGCAACCATACCTTTGGTCTCTGTTTCTGAGTCTATTTTTGTTCATTTATTTTGTGGTGTTTTTTTTAAGATTCCACATATAAGTGAAACTATATGGTATTCGTCTTTCTCTGTTTTACTTATTTCACTTCTTAGCAGCATAATACCCTCTAGGTCAGGGGTGGGCAAACTTTTTGACTCGAGGGCCACAATGGGTTCTTAAACTGGACCGGAGGGCCGGAACAAAAACATGGATGGAGTGTTTGTGTGAACTAATATAAATTCAAAGTAAACATCATTACATAAAAGGGTACGGTCCTTTTTTATTTTTTAGTTTTATTCATTTCAAACGGGCCGGATCCGGCCCGCAGGCCGTAATTTGCCCACGGCTGCTCTAGGTTCATCCATGTTATTGCAAATGGCAGGAATTCATTCTTTTACAGCTGCATACTATTCAATTATTTATCCATTCATTTATCAATGGACACCTAGGTTGCTTCCATATGTTGGCTTTTAAAGATAATGCTGCAATAAACACAGGGGTGCATATATCTTCTCAAATTAGTGTTTTTGTTTTCTTCAGATAAGTACCAGAAGTGGAATTGCTGGGTACTATGGTAGATCTATTCTTAGTTTTTTGAGGACTCTACATACTGTTTTCCACGGTGGCTGCACCAATTTGCAGTCCCACCAATAGTGCACAAGGATTCCCTTTTCTCCATATCATAGGCAACACTTGTTTGTTGGTTTTTTGTTGTTGTTTGTTGATTTATTAATGATAGCTATCTGACATGTGAGGTGGAAATATCTCATGGTGCTTTTGATTTGCATTTCCCTGATGATTAGTGATGTTGAGCATCTTTTCACATCTGTTGGCCATCTATATGTCTTCTGTGGAGAAAAGGCTCTTCATGTCCTCTGCCAATTTTTGGATTGTATTATTTATTTATTTTTTGTTATTGAATTTCATGTGTTCCTTATATATTTTGGAAATTGACTTATTGGATATATCATTTGAAAAAATATTTTCCCATTCAGTAGCTTGTGGTATCATGAAACTGGACAGATATATGCAAGAAATTTAACTGGATCACTCTTCTTACACCATATACAAAAATAAACTCAAAATGGATTAAAGACTTTAATGTAAAGCCTGAATCCATAAAACCCCTAGGAAAAAAACATAGGTAGTAAATCATTTGACATCAGTGTGAGTAATATCTTTTTTTAAAATGTCCCCTTGAGGAAGAGAAGCAAAAGCAAAAATAAACAAATGGGACTTCCATGACTCCTGCTCCATCACCATAGAATGTTGCTTATTCTGCTTTGCAATGCTTCCTGACTTACATCATCACTAGCCACACATATGTCTTCCTTTCCCTCCTACCTAGACAATGAATTCCTCAGCTGCCAGCACCCATGCCTGATCCAGAAAAAACATCAATACAACTGGATGAAATGAAATCCTTCAACTCCACAGCATCTGAGGCCCTTAGTAGGCCCATAAAGCCTCCTAGTCATGCCTAATACAACAACCACCCTCCCTTTACTAGGTCATCTCCATCTTGACCCAGCCACATGTCATTTTGAAAACACAAACTGGTTAGGCAGCAGAGCATTGCAAAAGGACCAAAGCTTGTACTTCCCTTGCAGGTCAGACTGGTTTTTGGTACAGTATGTAGTTGTAGAAAATGTAACTGGTACAGTTCACATGAGAATCCAGTATAGAAAAAATTCCTGGTACCATAAGAAATAACTAAGTTTCCAAACTCAGACATATCTCCTACTGTTGGGAGGTTTTGGACTCCTACTTGCCTAGGCAACCTTTGGGCTCCATATTCCTCAGACCTTGTATTCTGTGTCATAAGGTATTCTTTTACAAAGTAGGCGTATTGCTTTGTTTTGTTCTTGCATCATTTAATGCGTATTTATTTTCTCTCCAATTATATTATAAGCTACACCCTGGCAGTGTTTCCTCATCCCTAAAATGGGTACAAGACTCATTGGCCTACCCTTTTAATAGTTTACTAGGCTGTTAAAAGATTCTAATGTGGTAATATTTATAGCATATGTGATAAGGTAAGTATAGGATGCTCTTCAAATATAAGGTCTATTTTATTATTACAATTTTAAAAGCCTATACACTGTACTATTTAGGTATGTGTGTTTGAGACTCCACATTTGGGATCAAAGCCTTTATTGTGAATTCCTGGGCACATGCTTTTAATCATGGTTTCCCAAATTTGCCAGAAGATAAGAATCACTAGGAGCTCTTGTTAAAACATATTCCCAGAGTCTACCCTAGACCTACTGAATAAAAATTTCCAGGTAAGATTCAGCTCCAACAATTCTAAAGTGTAGATTTGCCCATATCACCAGCTGGATGTCCTACAATTCAACTAGATTTTTTTTAAAATATATTTTATTGATTTTTTTACAGAGAGGAAGGGAGAGGGATAGAGAGTTAGAAACATTAATCAGCTGCCTCCTGCACACCTCCTACTGGGGATTTTCCCGCAACCAAGGTACATGCCCTTGACTGGAATCGAACCTGGGACCTTTCAGTCTGCAGGCCGATGCTCTATCCACTGAGCAAAACCGGTCAGGGAATCAACTAGATTTTTAAATGACAGTTTACATTCATATTAATTTTATGTCTGTAATAAAGTGTTACCCCCAATATTTTCAGTACCCACCTGACACCATACATAGTTATTACAATATTATTGACTATATTCCCTATACCAGTGATGGCGAACCTATGACACGCGTGTCAGAGGTGACATGTGAACTCATTGTTTTGGTTGATTTTTCTTTGTTAAATGGCATTTAAATATATAAGATAAATATCAAAAATATAAATCTTTGTTTTACTATGGTTGCAAAGATAAAAAAATGTCTATATGTGACACGGCACCAGAGTTAAGTTAGGGTTTTTCAAAATGCTGAGACGCCAAGCTCAAAAGGTTTGCCATCACTGCCCTATACTGTATTTTACATCCCTGTGACTATTTTGTAAGTACCAATTTTTATATCGTAATCCTTCACATTTTTCACCAAGCCTCCCAACCATCCTCTCCTCTGACAACCATCAATCTGTTCTCTGCATCTACTAGTTTGTTTCTGTTTTGTTTGTTCATTTATTTTGCTGTTTAGATTTCACATTTAAGTGAAAACATATGGTACTTGTCTTTCTCTGGCTTACTTCACTGAGCATAACACCCTCTAGGTCCATCCATGTCTGTAGCAAATGGTAAGGTTTCATTCTTTTTTATGTCTGAGTAATATTCCATTGTATATACGTACCACAGCTTTACCCACTCATCTATTGCTGGGCACTTGGGTTGCTTCCATAGTTTGACTACTGTAACCAACACTGCTTGAACACAGCACTACATGTATTCTATCAAATTAGTGTTTGGGGTTTCTTCAGATATATATCCAGAAGTGGAATCACTGGGTCCAATTCACCCAGAGGTAAAAGACTCACTCCCACAGGACTGCCCTCCAGATGACAGTTGCAAGTCCAGGTTGTTACCTGTACTGTACTTCTGAATTATTGGCTATAAATCAGAGATTCACACAACCTCCTCCTTGGGTTTGATTAATTTGCTTGAGTGGCTCACAGGATTCAGGACACCAGCTTACTCACTAAATTACTGGTTTATTATGAAGGATATTAAAGTATATGAATCAACAACCAGAAGAAGAGACACATAGGTGAGGTCCCAAACAAAGAAGCTTTTGTCTCCATAGATTTTGAGGCCCAGCATGGCAGTACGTGGAAAAATTCTGGTTCACCAAACTGGAAGCTCTTTAAACCTTGTTGTTGTTTTATTTGTTTTTTTTTTTTAATATATTTTTATTGATTTCAGAGAGGAAGGGAGAGGGAGAGGGAGATAGAAACATCAATGATGAGAGAGAATCATTGATCAGCTGCTTTCAGCATGCCTCCTACTGCAGATTGAGCCCACAATCAAGGCATGTGCCCTTGATGGGAATCGAACCTAGAACCCTTCAGTCCGAAGGCCAATACTCTATCCACTGAGCCAAATCAGCTAGGGCTAAACCTTGTTTTTGAGTTTTTATGAAGGCTTCATTACATAGACATGATTGATGAAATCATTGACCACAGTGATTGATTACCTCTAACCCCTTCCCCCTCCCCAGAGGTAAGGGGTGGGGTGGGACTAAAAGTTCCAACCTTTAAATTATATGGTTGGTTCAACCAGGGAATTGGCAACCAGCTACCCCATCCTTAGGTGGGGTACAAAAGTCATTTCATTAACATAAACTCAGGTGTGGTTGAAAAAGGGTTATGAATATCCAGACACCTTTGTCTGCTCTTATCACTTAGGAAGTTCCAAGGGTTTTAGGAGCTCTGTGCCAGAAACACGGGAAAGATCAAATATATACTTATTATAAATCACAATATCACACCAGAAGAAGAAAAAAGATCAAACGTATAATTAAGAATGACACCAGGTGTCATTCATATTCTCAGGCAAGTCTGGGACACTGCTGTTTCCAATTATTCACATATCAGGAAAAATTAATTTAGCATTCTTTCTGGGAAAGGCCTTTTAGGTAAAGAGAAAAATTTTTAAATGAAACAGAACTTGGGAGGAGGCTCCAGAGGGGCAACAAACTTCAGTCTGCGTCACAATTGTGCCTGCAACTAGTACTAATATACGCAAAACCTTCCCCTTGAATTACCTTGTCCTTGCTCTGAACTCTCAGAAACTCGCTTGAGGTTATATGGCTTGCAGCTAATCTGATTTACTAGCCAAAGTGTTTAACAGGGGTCTTTACTGCCTCAATCCAATTGGTGATTTCCCAGGTTTTGAGACCAACACTCCCTTTAGATCCCTCTCTTCAGAGTTCCCTCAGCTCTCTAGGCAGACTTCTTTCACAGCAGTTAAACCCTGTATAGACATGGTCTTCCTGTTTGTCTCTGAGGTGGTAAGGGCTGGACTTGAGCTTATCTACTCTTGCATTCCCAAGAAAGGGCATTGTGCCTGATGTATTGTAGGTGCTGATGTTGAGCTGCCCTGTGAAATTGGTTGTTGTCTGCCTCACCTACTTGACTGGGAGCTCATTGAGGCCAACTACAGTTCAACTTTGTATCTCTATGTCTTAGCCCAGGGGTCCTCAAACTACGGCCCGCGGGCCACATGCAAATACAAATATTGTATTTGTTCCCATTTTGTTTTTTTACTTCAAAATAAGATATGTGCAGTGTGCATAGGACTTTGTTCATAGTTTTTTTTTTAAACTATAGTCCGGCCCTCCAACGGTCTGAGGGACAGTGAACTGGCCCCCTGTTTAAAAAGCTTGAGGACCTCTGTCTTAGCCTCATGCCATGCACAGAATCATCAGTCAGCAAATGTTTGTTGAAGAGCTAATGGTCTTCCTTTTGGTAGAGCCCACATTTCCTACTTCTGGAGAGATGCAGTCTGCTAGGCATTGGCACTGGCCATCTTGGGATTAAAGACTCAAGGAGAATTTAGGGCTTATAGCCTTTTTAAAAAATATTTTTTTATCAAAGTTCTTAATTTTCTTATCCTTCTAGGTTCTTTCTTTTATTTCTTTTTTTAAATCTATTTTTATTGATTTCAAAGAGGGAGAAAGGATCATTTATCGGCTGCCTCCTGCACACCCTGTACTGGGGATTGAGCCTGCAACCCGGGCATGTGCTCTGACTGGGAATCGAACCATGACCTCCTGGTTCATAGGTCAACTCTCAACCACTGAAACACACTGGCCGGGCAGCTTATAGCCTTTATACAGGCATGCTACTTTGGACCTGAGCTTAGTTTGGAAGGGCCTTTGGAGAACAGTGGGGAATATTGCCTAGTTCTCCCATTACCTCTAGTCAAAGGCTGGAACTGGAAGATGTGGCTAAAACAGGCCTAAACATCAACAAGGCTTCAGCTGTATTCTTATCTGCTGACAGTGCAGACACATGGAAAATTTAGGCATACAAAGGCCAAACCTTTAATTCTAGACTGTCCAGACATATTGCATTGCCATTCTATTTTGGAAGCCTTTGCCCAGAGATTCTCTCTGCTTCATTCTTACCATTTTGGAAAGAAATAAGTAACTGAAATCAAAATTGCAGGCATTTGATGGCAGTTATAATTGCCTAGAGTACTTTTTCAAAGGTAGAAACTGATTTCCATTTTCCCACTAATTAGCTATGTGACCTTTCTTCATCAGGGCCTCAAAATTCACCCACCTGTACAATGAGATGACTGGACTACAATGAGTCTATGGCAAGCCTGGCCAGAAATTTCCATTCGAGATCTTGGAAATATACTTTCTCTTGCCCTGAATTCCCCACTAAAACTTATTGAATGAATTTCAGAAAAATTATTCTATACTCCCCCCCCCATACCTCACTACACATTTTATAACTAAAAGTTACTAAATTAATAGTTAAAACCATTTTTAATTGCCTGATAGATGTCAGTACTATGTATGAATTATTTTGTTTTATTCTTTAAATAGTGGGATCATTTTCCATGTCCCAGGAGCTTGAGGTGGCCTCAATGACACCAAGAGAAGCATATGACTTAGTGACCCTGTGAGCAGAGCTAAGAATGGTTTTTACCTTCTGTTGTGGCAACTAGGGCAACTGTACTCTTTGCACCTGTCAGGTTACAACACTGTTACACAAGGCTCTCTAGTCACTATGCTACAGAAAAGTGACTAAGACAAGGAGATGGTCTTATGCATAGTATTATGCATACTATTAAGGGAAAAGAATCAAAAGTCAGGAATTCCTTTTGAATACAGAGGACAACTGTGGGAAAAAGGATGTGAGGTAATATGGTTTACTTGAAGAAGCATGGAGCTAAGGAAACTGGGATAAGTTGCTTAACTTCTCTGAGCTTAGACTCTTCATCTGTGAAACCTTCCTTCAGATAATGGTCTGTATATAATGATGTTCATAAAGAGATTGAAACACAGAAGGCAATCTGTGCATGTTAGTTATTATTACAAAGAATCTGAGACCTGATGGAGAAAGAAATAAAGGCCATGGGCCACTGAGACTAGGCAACTTCGTTGTAACAATTCAAGGGGAGTCCACACTATCTAATGATGGTTTAGCCCAGATATCGGCTTGAGTCACCCCAAACTCCAGGTCATATCTCAGCACTCTCCAGAGGATTTCCATGCTTTTACAGTCTCATACTTCAGTGTCTCCATGCTCTCAGACACATATGCATGCTATTTTGGTTCTGTCCTGCATTAAACTCAGATGAGTTTTGCCATTTCTCACAAGAAATCCAGACACACAGGATTTTCTTAAATTGGTAACTTCACTAAAAATGTTAAGGTCCCACATTGTGCTCTGGGTAACATTCTGCTATCTTGCTGTCTTCAGCCTTTCACTCTGTTCCTTTCCAAACCTTATACTCCCTGTGACTCAACCCTTCATGAGTAACTCTTCAGTTTCTCTCATAAATAGCAGAAAAAATCTAGGATTTTGTATCTAGTAATCCAGTAGGTGCTCAATAAAATATACTAATTTGTAAAGCTTAAAACTACATTGAGACAACCTGTTGAGGGAACATGCCAAAGGGTGGCACTAAAATTTCATTAAGCATCCAAGATGTACTCGGCACACTCACCTACTAATCTACTCACTTTATAGGCACATTTGGAAGGCAGACTGGAAAACAATCTTTTTAAGGTAAGCATGTGCATGCCATAGCACATCTGGGAATGTTTCATCACAGATGATATCACTGATTGGAATGAGGAAGGCAAGGCAGGGAGACGATGCAATGACACATACTTTATATATAATTATAAGTCACTTCAACCCATGTAATTTTATACTTCGAAAGTAATGAGCCCTATAATCCAGTTTTAAGAATTTTTCCAAATGGCCACTGCAAAAGGCAGTATACTATATTTCAGTGCTGTGGTTTAAGAGCATGGATAAGAAACATTCAGATCTGGGTGAAAACCTCATCTTTGTGATTCCACAGGACCAAGGAGGTTGGAGTCCAATGCTACTCTTCTGTGGCCTAATGCAAGCCTAAGAAAATGGCAAAAAACCACATCACTACTACAGCAATTTACCAACTACAGCAATCAGCAACACAAACTGCTTCCTTTGCCTTTAGTCATCTACTAGTGCTGTGCCATTTTATCAATTCTCATGTGAGGATATTTTTCCATTGATTTTTAGGGAGAGTGGAAGAGAGAGGGAAAGACAGAAAGAAACACTGCTGTGAGAGAAACACATCAGTTGGCTGCCTCCTGTGTGAGCCCCAACCAGGCCCAAGCCAGGGAGGAGCCTGCAACCAAAGTACTTGCCCTTGACTGAAATCAAATCCGGGACCCTTTGGTCCACAGGCTGATGCTCTATCCGCTGAGCCAAACTGGCTAGGGCTAGTGCTGTGCCATTTTAGGTGAAATTGACCACAATGAAGTGATTAGTTGTAGTCATATTACCTTAAAAACCTTCATGATAAATCAGGAGACTTTAGAATTTTAGTCAGATTAAAACTGTAGAGATTATTTAGATGTAAGTATTTTATTTAGTTGGAGCAGCATCTTTAAATATTAAAGCAAGCCCTAGCCAATTTGACTCAGTAGATGGAGCATCGGCCTGCGGCTCAATGGGTCCTGGGTTCAATTCTGGTCAAGAACACGTACCTTGGTTGCAAGCTCCTCTCTGGCCCAGGTCCTGGTCAGGACTCATGCAGGAGGCAACCAGTCAATGTGTTAGGGGTAAAAATAGAATATTGGGTACTCGCTATGCTTATGGGAAATATTAACCATGCTCTGATAACATGATTGCCTTGTGTTGGTTAAAGGACATTTTGACCTGACTGGGAGTTGTACACCTCCAGGACCTGGGAGTCAACCTTGGACCTGGGAATCAATCTTGGAAACATTATCATTCAAGAACTTCCTATTATCATAGAAAGATTAACAACCTTGTTGCCCAAACAATAGAGTCCCACCCCAGCTTCCTACTTCCCCATGTAATCTTTGTCCTACCCTATATAAGCAGCTGGTTAATGGGGGGCTGCAGATTTTTGTGGATGATCTGCTGGTCACCAATACTGCCAGCAGTATTGGGATAAATGTTCATATATTATTTGACCCTGTCTCTGCTTAATTGGCTCAATTAGTGACAGGCAGCACTGACCCATTGATTGGCCGGTTACAGATGTATTTCTCTCACATTGATGTTTCTCTCTGTCTTTCCCAACTAAATTTTGTACTGTTTATAACACTTAATAATGATTTGTTATAACTGAATAAGTGCTCTGGTAAAAAGCCCCTACAATTTTAAGTAATTCCAAAGGTTAGAACTTGGATAAGTTCATTTCAAAGCTGCAATCATTTCCCTCTTAAGAGGTATGGATTTTCACACTTCTTTCGTGCAGACATTCCTTTGTTCTGAAAAACAAACAAAAAAAATGACTGAGGTGTCCTTTAGTCTAACAAAATATAAGACCAACAGTTCCTACCCACTTCACACCATCCCATCCCCCACATCCTCAGGATATGATTATCTCATGGCTTTTCTTTTTTTTTCAAACCTTAGTTGAATTTCGAAGGTCTGAGTCTGATCCCAGAGGCCAGCAGGATTACATCTAGTATAGTTTACAGGCTTATTTTCAGAGGTGTTTTCCCAACTCTAAGCCCCTCAAGTCATATATCCTCCCAGCTCCATTTGCCAAGTATACTTCTCACCATAATGCTCTGTTGCTTCTCTTGTTACCCAAAGTTCCACTCTTTTCTCAGCAAACAAAAAATTCCATCATGTGTTTTCTGGAATGGCTGCAGTATAGCTATCACATCCCTTTATATCCTCAAGACATTTTCTGAGCATATTTCCACTTCCTTACCTTAACGGAAATCTGATTTTCCTCTGATGACACCATTTCCTTTGCAGCCCTCTTGAATGGTGCCTACTTTTTCTCTCAACATCCCACATTCCATAGGCTGGAAGGTGGGGTTGCTATTCAAGTCATGACTCCCTCCTTTGAGGTTCATACTGTTTAGCTCTGTTAACACTTTCTCATATTGGTCCCTTTATTTACTGAACTTCTGGTCATTGTTCTTATCCACTGGAGGCCTTAACAACTGGATCTTAGTCTTTTTTTACCACAAGCCCTGCTGCCATCGTCCTGCGAGTCTTCAGTGTCCACATGGCCAATCCACCCATTGCCCTGGCCATTGTATCCTTGACCTCTGACTCTCTCCTCCCCTCAGTCACCCATCCCAACAGTTACACCCTAGAGATTACCCTTATAATCAACAGAAATGTATCTTAATTCAAAATTATACTTTCTGATCAAACCTACCATTATGCAATTTTCCCCTTAATTATTCCAACTACACCTGTGTTTTTTTTCAATGAAGACACTTGATTCACTGTCAACACTGATTCTGTTCCTCTTCTATGCTAAAAGAAACCTACTTTTTTCAACTATCCACCTCTTAGGGAATGTGACTTTATTCACTAGCTTAAGGGTAAATCCTGATTAATCTAAAAGGATAATTTTCAAATTGTGATTCCTACAGATGCTTTTTCAAGGACCACAAAATCAAAACTATCCTATATAATAAAGAGTTAATATGCAAATGGTCATCACACCATCACGCCATAACTGCTCAGACACTCAACACTAGGGACAGTGGAATGAGGACCAGCCAGGCTGCAACCTGGGAGAGGGACAAGCCACATGCCCCATGGTCCCCATGGTCCTGGGTGCCAGGGGCTGTGCCTGCGGCCTGAGAGAGGGACAAGCTACCTGCCCCATGGTCCCAGGTGCCTTCAGCCTGGAAAAAGCCCCCTGCCCACAGTCCTCTGCAGCTACAGCTGGCCCAGGTGAAGCCGGCCTGGGTTCTGGGTGCCTACGGCTGGCCAGAGGGAGGGAAGCCCAGGTCCCAGGTGCCTGCGACCAGCTGGAGGAGGGAATCCTGGGTCCTGGGTGTGGGGCGAGGCAGAGGTGGTTAGGGGTGATCAGGCAGGCAGACAGAGAGGTTAGGGGTGATCAGGCAAGCAGGCAGGCAGGCAGGCGAGCAATTAGGAACCAGCAGTCCCAGATTGTGAGAGGCAGTTGGACATTGCCCGAGGGGTTCCGGATTGGAGAAGGTGCAGGCCGGGCTAAGGGACCACGCCCTGCACTCTTCTCCCCACCCCCGGGGCACGAATTTCATGCACTAAGCCTCTAGTTTGTATATAATAGTCATTATTTGCCTTTTTGTTTAACTGTATGGAGATTTTTACTGATGGTACAAATGTTATGGTGGGTAAAACTGCTGGTGCAATGGGACAAGTCAAGGCAGTGGTATCAGACTGCACTAATTGTTATTGTACTTTTCATCACCACATACTTGAAGAAAGAAAAATAAAATCCAATTTTACCTCAGGGGGCAGTAAGAAGTGTTAATTTCATTAACTCTCAACCCTTGAGGAAAATCTTAATATTCTGTGTGACAAAATAGGAATTATACATAAAGCACTTCCACATTAAAAAAGTATGATGGTCGTTTCAAAAAAAATATTTAACTTACTCAGCTGAGTTACAAACTAGACTAGCTGCTTTTTTCATGGAATTCCATTTTTAAAAAACATTATTAATTTTCCCACAAAATTGGTGCTTTTATAATTAACTGTCCATGAAAAAGCTCATTTTTTTCTATAGTCTATAAAGTTTTATGAGTTACAAAAAATAACCTGAAGGAAATTATTATCTTCCTCCTTTTCTAGTAACTAATTCTGCTAAAAACATTATTTTTTCATATTTTATTGATTTCAGAGAGGAAGGGAGAGGGAGAGAATCACTGATTGGCTGCCTCCTGCATGCCCCTTACTGGGGACCGAGCCTGCAACCCAGGCATGTGCCCTTGACCAGAATCAAACCCAGGACCCTTCAGTCCACAGGTCGATGCTCTATCCACTGAGAAAAACTGGCTAGGGCTGGAACTCCATTTTTATTTAAAAGAATGATTGACAGTCCTGGCCGAGTAGCTCAGTTGGTTAGAGCATAGACCCCATATGCCAAGGTTTGGGGTTCAATTCCCGGTCAGGGCACATACAAGAATCAACTTTCAACAATAAAGATTTAAATAAAAATAATTTTAAAAAAGAATCAACCACTTAATTATGATTGTCTTTTTGATTGCTTAAAGCAATATCAAAACTGCAAAAAAAAAGAATCAACCAATGAATGCATAAATAAGTGGAACAACAAATTGATATTTCTCTCTCTGTGTTCCCCTCTCTCTCTCACAATCAACAAATAAATAAAAAATATTTTTTAAGAAAGAGTATTTGGCATTTTTTTTCATAAATAGATGAAGTGAGCCTGGCCCTTTAATAGAGCAATCTTTGATCTCAACTGCTGTCATCTGTTAAAAATGCTCCTGAGATAACAAGGAGAATCAAAAAGTGCCCATTAGATGTAGGAACATGAAGGTCCTGCCAACATTCTTGAAAGATTTCAGTAAATGGTGGGGGTGGAATACAGATGAATGTAAATCAAGAAATGAGTGGGAAGTGAAAAAAAATGGAGGCAGTGAGAATTGACAACTCTTGGGAGAAGTTTCACAATGAAGCAGGAAAAGATAGAATGATAGCTAGAGGGAGAAGTGGGGTCAAAAAAAAACCTGTTCTCAAGATGTGAAAGTCTTGAGCATGTCTAAATAATGATGGGATAGAGAAAGTACAGGGAGTAACTGAAGGTATAGAAAAGGGAATAGTGCACAAGATTCAGGCGATGAGGTTGGGATATGGATCTCAGTTTATGATGGAGGTAGTGGTGGTGGTTGTGTATGTTGGTATGTCGGCTGAGTAGAGGTGGTAGAAGTTTTAAAGAAGATGGAGAAAGTATGAAATATCATTGCAGAAAGTGGGAAAGCAAATAGACCAGAGAAACAAAGTAGTCTTGCCAGTCATTGTTGATCTCATCTATTCCCATTGCATCTACCATTTCATGTTTCTGGTTCCCAGATCTATACCTTTAGTCCATGCATTACATCTTACATCCAGGCTCACATATCTAATTGACCATTGGATATATTCACTTGAGTATCATACAGGCATTTCACTCACCATATCCAAAATCAAATTCAAGGTCTCTCCCAAACCAGGTCCATTTTTAGTGTTCCTTATCCCAGTGAATGACACTGTCCTCCATCTTGTTATGCAAGACAGAGTCCTAGGAGTCATACTTGCTTTGTCCATTTTCCTTACCTTCTCCATTCAATTAATCACCAAATTTTACTGGTTCAACTTACTTAACATATCTTAAATCTATGCAGATCATCCCATTCCTCTACTACCACCTTAGTTCAGACCAGTATGACCTTGCATCTTCCTATTTGCCTCCCCTACCATTTTATTCATTTTCCATAAGCATAATGATCTTTTTCAAAAGCAAATATGCCACATCTCTGTTTAAAAGCCATCAAAAGCTTTTCATTACCCCAGGATAAAAAATAAAACTGTAACTCTCCCTTTTCACTTCTGTGCCCACTTCCACCTTCTGTCACAGAGCTCATATGTACAATCCCCTCATCCTGCCATACTTTTATTCTCATAACACTTATCTCCTTCTAAGAGTCTATGTGGGAAACTGATATAGGGTTGAGCCTCGGACTGACCTGCTGGCAAAGTCACAAACAAGTCCCAGCTTAGAGGACTCAGTCCTCTTAGCATAATTAGGCTTGACCTTATAATACTCCCCAGATCTTACCTGGGAAGCTAATGGGCTGAGGGAAGTGCAGGGAGTGTAAACATGATCAAAACAGGTGAAACTTACAAGAACTGTAACTATGGTAACCACTGCATTGTTTACCTCAGACTATAAAAGGTCGGTTCGGACTGAGCACAGGTGGAAGTCCTTCCTCTTGAGTTGGACTTACCCTCCTGGTCCCCCAATATTTCCAAATTATGTCTTGTCTTTTCTATTTCATTTGTGTGCGGCTCCTCTTTCAGATATTGAACCCTGAACCATGCGGGACATGAAGGGAAACTTTTACGACAAGTCTATATACTTTACTGTGACTGTTGTTTATTCTCTTTCTTCCCCCTCTAGAATGAGACCCTCCTAGAAAATAAGATAAAAATAATGTATCTTTATTTTACATATAGCTATATGTGTTCTCCCCAAAATTCATATGTTGAAGTCCTAATCCCCAGTACCACAGAATGTGACTATTTGGAAGGAGGGTTTTTAAAGAGGCAATTAAATTAAAATGAGTTCCAATCCAATATGGTTGCCCTTGTAAGAAGAGGAAATTGGAACACAGACACGCACAGAGAGAAGACAATGTAAAGACACTGGGAGAAGATGCCATCTACAAGGCAAGGAGAGAAGTCTCAGAAAGAACCAACACTGTAGACACTTTGACTTCCAACTTCTAGCTGCTAGAAATGTGAGAAATTAAATTTATGTTGTTTAAGGCCCCCAGTATGTGGTACTTTGTTATGGTAGCCCTAGCAAAGGAATAAAATCCCAAACACCTGAAACAGCACCTGGCACATACTAAGCATTCAATAAATATTTACTAAAAGAGTAGATGAGTCCTAGCTGTTTTGACCCAATGGATAGAGCATCGGCCTGAGGACCGAAAGGTCCCAGGTTCAATTCTGGTCAAGGGCTTATGCCCGGGTTGCGGGATTGATCCCCAGTAGGGGGCGTGCAGAAGGCAGCTGATCAATGATTCTCTCTCCTCATTGATGTTTCTATCTCTCTCTCCCTCTCCCTTCCTTTCTGAAATCAATAAAAATATATTTTAAAAAAAAAAGAATATGTGAATGTGAGGCCCTGCATGATCTGGCCTCTGCTGCCCTTCCTTATCTCATCTCCTGCTATGTTTCCCTTTGATCTCTCAACTCATTCAAATAGGACTTTTCTGAATTCCTCAAACATGTCATACCCTCCCCACCCCCAGAAACTGCATATTGTTCTTACTACCTGGAGTGCTCTCAGTCTCCAGCCCGTCACACCTCCTCCATCAGCACCACAATTTCCCACTGTTCATTCTTCCGGTCTCAAATTCAATTAAAAATATTTTTCAAGCAGATTGAGGTTTCAAGCATCTACAACAAACTATACATATTTAAAGTGTACAATGTGGTAAGTTTCAACATAAGTATACACCCATGAAACCATCAACACAATCAAGATAATGAACATATAAATCACCCCCCAAAATTTCCTCATGACCCTGTTTAATCCCTGTTCCCCCTCCTTACCCTAGTGACTAATCAATCCATGATCTGATTTTTGTCAATAAAGATTAGTTTGCATTTTAAAAATCACTTTGCTGAGGTATGATTGACATGTAAACAGCTGTATATATTTAATATATATAGTTTGCGTTTTTAGAGTTTTATATAAATGGAATAATATAGTGTGTCTTTTTTATTTTGGTCTTGCTTCTTTGACTAAGAATAATTATCTTGAGATTCACCTCTGGTATTGCACTAGTATGTATCTATAGTTCATTCCTTTTCTTTTTTAAAATATGGCCCTAGTCGGTTTGGCTCACTGGATAGAGCGTCGACCTGGGGACTGAAGGGTCCCAGGTTCGATTCCGGTCAAGGGCATGTACCTTGGTTGCAGGCACATCCCCAGTAGGGGGTGTGCAGGAGGCAGCTGATCGATATTTCTCTCTCATCGATGTTTCTAATTCTCTATCCCTCTCCCTTCCTCACTGTAAAAAATCAATAAAATATATATTTTAAAAAATATATGTGTTTTTAAGAATAATTATCTTGAAATTCATCTCTGATGTTGTATGTATCTATAGTTCATGCCTTTTCTTTTTTTTAAATATATGTATTTTTATTCACTCATTCATTCATTCCTCGCCCAAGGATATTTTTTCCATTGATTTTTAGGGAGAGTAGAAGAGAGAGGAAAAGACAGAGAGAAACATTGATGTGAGAGAAACACATTGATTGGTTGCCTCCTGCATGAGCCCCGACCGGGGCCTGGGCCAGAGAGGAGCCTGCAACCAAGATACACGTGCCCTTGACTGAATAGAGCCCAGGAGGACCACACTATATCCACTGAGCCAAACCGGTTAGGGCAAAATATATTTTTATTGATTTCAAAGAGGAAGGGAGAGGGAGAGACAGGAACATCAATGATGAGAGAGAATCATTGATTGGCTGCCTCCTGCACACCCCACACTGGGGATCAAGCCTGCAACCCAGGCATGTGCACTGACCAGAATAGAATGGTGACCTAGAACCGTGACCTCCTGGTTCATAGGTCAATGCTTAACCACTCACCAAGCAAGCCGGGCTATAGTTCATTCCTCTTCATTTAAGTGGCATTCCATTGTATGGATGGACCAAAGTTTGCCTATCCATCATTCATTACTTGATAGAGACTTGGGCTGTTCATACTTTACAGTTATTACATAAAGCTGCTATGAGCATTTGTATGCGATCAGCTTTAATCCTATTATTTTCTCTCAGAAATGTTTTCTGTCTCCCAGATTAAGTTAGCTCTCCCTGTTCTGCTCTCTCCAATATTCATTTCTCTCTCTCTGTAAGTGTGTATTCCCTTAAGGCAAATCTTGTGTTAGTTTGGAAGAATGACTTCTATAAATCACTCAGGAGAGAGAGACCCACAGTGAGAAAAGAAAAATGAATCTTTCTCTTTAGTAGGATGGAGATAAGAGTAAGGAGAGAACAAAACCTTTGGATCTGTCTGTTATAACTTGACAAATACATAATATTTGAACATTTTCTAGCATATTTGGCTTTTTTTGAGAGATCAGTAAGAGATAATAAGATCAGTTTTAATTACACTTCCTTCTTTTTTTTACTTCCTTCTTTTTTTAATTTTATGTATTGATTTTATTTATTTATTTATTTATTTATTTATTCATTTAATATATTTTTGTTGATCCCAGAGAGGAAGGGAGAGGGAGAGAGAGACATCAATGATGAGAGAGAATCATTGCTCAGCCACCTCCTGAATGCCCCTTACTGGGGATCGAACCGGCAACCCAGGCATGTGCCCTTGACTGGAATCGAACCCGGGACCTTTCATTCTGCTGGCCAACTCTCTATCTACTGAGCCAAACCAGCTAGGGCTATACTTTCTTCTTTAAAAATGAAAGGGTCTAATGGTGTGATTTCTGCTTATTATGGGGACCTATTTTTTATACAATTTTCCTATATCGGTTATGCAAATATCCACTAGCTAAGGCCTTCTACTCAAACCATTCTCCCCCCTGAAACAAACTAAACCCACATCTTATTATTCCAATCTGCTCCTCTCAGAGTATCTTTCCTCTTCCATGACTGGCTGCTAGATTTGACCCAGCAGCTCAGGAGTTCCCAACCTAATGGAAGTGAGAGACTCTCCCCAGTAGACTGGCTCAAGTTCCAGGCATACAGAGGCCTGTTTCCAATCCTGCCTGTCCTAAAAATATAACAACCATTGGCAGGTGCTTAGGCTATTTTCAACCTTGGGGGCCTCCGGAATCAAGGGATTCATGCCAGGCCAGGAAGCAAAACAGCAAGCCCTTCTTGGTGGGCTTCAAATAAAACCGACTATCTTGTGGCATGGGATTAACTGATTCTCAATTGTGTATTTACTGGTATTGCCAGTTGTTTCTTTTTTTTAGGCTCAATCATATTTTCCATTTCCACTTTAAAACATGAACCTGGAATAGCCTGTGCAGATATTGGGAAGGGAAGGTGGGAGTCCATAGAAATATTTTTTTGAACTTGCCCAACTCCATGTAGTTATTGAGTTACAGAGGAGCTCTGAAATAAGTTACAGAGTTCTGAAGTTACTCTACAGTTTCGGGCTTAAGCATCATGCGTGTCTAGAAAGTGGGTCATGGTGCCTGTCTCTGCTGGCAAAATTAAAGTACTATTATTATCACCCCCATTTTATACAGGAGGAAACCTGAGGAACAGAGAGGTTAAATAACTGTCCAACTAGAAAGTAGTAACTAGAAAGTGACAAAGCCAGAGCCAGGATACAAACTCATCTGTAGGACTCCAAAGTTCATGCTCTTAATCATTAGTGCTTTCAAAATTGCAGTCCCACATACTTTCATGCAATTTCAACATCAGAATTGTGTTTCTATTTACAAGCATAACAGTGTTATAGCATAATAAAAGCTAGGAAAATTCCAGGACAAGTGGAACAGGGAAACTCAGACAAATAGCTAGCACCCAGTAAATCCTATCTTCCCTAAACTAAGGACACTTAAGAGTAAATAGCTTGCACTTCTCCTCCTAACAAGAGGGTAAATAGCTTAAGTCACCCTACTTGGGAAGACGGGATAACAGAAATCCAATTAAGTGTCATTTGCCAACCACACCCAAGGAGAGACAAATTAAGAGAATAAATCTCATTTCGGTACATCAGCATAAAGCTGATAAATATTATACTGATCTGCCCTAAGACCTCCCCTAAACACTCAGCCTTTAAAACTCCTACAGGGAACCTGGCTGGTATGGCTCAGTGGTTGAGCATCAACTTATGAACCAGGAGGTTATGGTTTGATTCCTGGTCAGGGCACATGCCTGGATTTTGAGCTCGATCCCCAGTAGGGGGTGTGCAGGAGGCAGTCAATCAATTATCCTCTCTCATCATTGATGTTTCTATCTTCTTCTCCCTTCCTCTCTTAAATCATAAAAATATATATTTTTAAAACCTCCAGGGAGCACACCCATGCCATTCCCTACCCCATTTCTTTCCCCCACAGGCATGTATACCCTAACCTCTAAGAGATCCCATGAGGGGAGCAATGGGCAGTACCAGCTAGTCCCAGGGCACTCTCCCTCAAGAGAGCATGCCCAGGCTATTCCCTTAATCTTTCCTCCCTCCCCACCCCCAAGGAACATATCCCCTAACCTCTAAGGGACTCCATGAGACTTGCAATGAGGGAGGCAAAGGCCCCCTATCCTCTGACTTCCCATTGAACTAAGGCAGCCCAGCCTAGCCTCTCCTGTTGCTTCTTCTATGCCCTTCCTTGTTTCACTCTCTTAAGTATATTTTTGCTGCAGTCAGTAAATTCTTGCTTGCTTTTCTACACTTTATCTCTTGACTGAACTCTTTCTCTCAAGAAGAACTGAGGTTTCCTCATTTCCTCCCCATCTCCCCGGTAACAACAGTACAAAGAGCACTGCTTTAATTGTTTTGCATCCAAAAGAAAAGAACAGAGGTAGACCTAATGCAGAAATGATGTATTTGCTCCAAATGAAGGTAGGTAGCATCACAGTTAATTTAGAGGAAGTATTTTAATAATGCACATACCAATATTGGGGAAAATTGTTTAGTTTCAGAAAAAGAGCAACATCCATTATATTAAATTAATGTTAGTGATTTGAGTTTTATTGATTTTGTAGTTTTGTTTGCATTTAATAGGCAAAATCAGTTTGGTTTTATAGTTGCTTAACTACTATAAACAAGGAGTTTATGTGTCATTTTATGTTAGCATATATTTAAGTAATATTATAATAAAAGATCAACACTGAGGATCTGAAGGACTTTTTTTTTTTTCAATAAAAAGTTCCAAACATTGCTCATATTTGAGATACTGCAGTACAGGGATTACAAATAATATCATATTATCTTTGAAGATAATATCACTGTAAAGAGCTGCATGACTGTCCAGGGATTCTTGTTATTGAAATTTTGTTTTTGTTGCTGTTATTACCTTGGAGATATCTCAAGAGTTCAAGGTGACCCTGGCCTCTCTTCAATCACTTGTGTATGTATGCAATAAAGCTGTGGGTTTTTGGCATTCCTTTATTATTCAGTCTAGCTACTATATATTAGTAATTTGTGTTTTATATTATTGCTAATAGTTGTTTGTATTATTTTCTCAGTTGTTTCTCCAAACAAAAACGATGCAGTAGCAGGGCTTGGAATAAGAAAAAAGTGAAGGAAGAGTACTTATTTTCTTTCACTTCCTCTAAATTGCATGCTACTTCCTTTATCTCTACTTCTATCTCCTTTCAAGCCTGGAATTAGTTATGAAATTGAGCTGAAGGTGGTGTAGAATGATTTTCCACTCCCTACTCTCCTCAGAAAGAAAGAAATGGAATTAAATTGATGATCCTTAAGAAGGACTGGAAGTTCCCATTCCATCTCCAGAGTAAAGAGAAATGTCTGAGGCAATGCAGACGGGAACTGTAATTCTAGCTTTGCAATTTATAAGCTATACAATCTTGAGCTAGTAATAACCTTGCTGAGCCTCAGATTCCTTATATGTAAAATGAAGGTAAGATAATATTTCCAACCTCATAGAGTTATAGTGAAGATTAAAGTAAATGAGATCATCAGGGGTGGGGAATCTTTTTACTGCCAAGGGTCATTTCGATATTTATAACATTATTCACAGGCCATACAAAATTATCAACTTAAAAATTAGCCTGTTATCTCACTCATATGTGAAATCTAATGAACAAAATAAACTGATGAACAGAGAGGATCCAGAGACATGGAAGCACGGAACTGAGTGCAGAATCTCAGAGGGAAGGCAGGGAGGGTGGGTGGGTGGGACGTAATCAACCAAAGACCTTGTATGTATATATGCATAACCCCATGGACTGGGACAATTAGATGGTGAAAGCCTGGGGTGAGGGGAGGCGTCGGGGGAGGGGTCGGGGGAGGGCTAGAGGGAGTTAATGGGGGAGACAAGGGGACATATGTGATACTTTCAACAATAAAGATTTTTGAAAAAATGATTAGAGAAAAAATAAAAAAAATAGCCTGCTATATTTGTATTTGGTCAAACATTTAATTAACTTACCCCTAATGCCTTGGCTGGGCCAGACCAAATGATTTCGCAGGCCTCACAGGGCCTGTGGGCCAGATGTTCCCTACTCTTGATCCAGATAGATAGACTAAGCCCCTCCTATGACAAAGGAGGTTCTCAAGAAACAGTCATTACTATATTCTAATATCTTCCCCAGCAGCACTGCAAAAATGCTTTATTAACTTACTAATTCCCTCTGATCACAGAGCCTATTTTATCCTCTCTGTCCTCATTCTTTTAGGGCAGACACATGGGAAAATGCCTAAAATATAATGCTAAACCACAAAAAATAAAAGGTGGTGGTGGGGGATGAAAGTGCATATATAAAGGGCTTGCAACCGAGACTGGGATGTTACTGCTGCATATTCCGTCCCTGGATAGTACGTGCCTGGTACATGGTATGGCCTAATAAATACCTGTGGAATGAATGAATGAACTGTGGAAAAAACTAGAAGCAAGTTGAACATGAACTGAAGGAAACATCTGGGAATGAAAAATATTGGGATTGGGTTAAAACAGAATTAATCTCTCTCTTTTTCCCCTTTCTCCTTCCCTCCCTTTTTCCCTCTCTTCTTTCCTTTCTTTCTCCGTCCTTCCTTTCCTTCTCTCTCTGAAAAATATTTACTGTTATGTTTAATTAAAACATGGGAAAAGAAATACATTCTGTTTGCCTTACAGAAAAATGCACATTAAATATTTCAGTAATGCCCTAGCTGGTTTGGCTCAGTGGACAGAGCATCGGCCTGTGGACTGAAGGATCTCGGCTTTGATTCCAGTCAAGGACACATGCCCGGGTTATGGGCTCAATCCCCAGAAGGGGGCATGCAGGAGGCAACCGATCAATGATTCTCTCTCATCATTGATGTTTCTCTCTCCCTCTCCCTTCCTCTCTGAAATCAATAAAAATGTATTTTAAAAAATATTTCAGTAAGACATACCAAAGTAACCACAAATATGTTATTAAATAACTAGAGGCCTGGTGCATGAAATTCATGCATGGGTGGAGTCCCTAGGCCTGGCAAGCAATCAGGGCTGATCAGGGCCAGGCCAGGCCGGAGAGGAGGCAGCAGTCACCTGGCCAGACAAAGAAGGAACAGACACCAGATGCCGACACTGCCATCATCAGCACCCTACCACCGTGCAGTTCCCCACCTCCCCCCTCCTCCTTCCTTCACCGCTGTGCCACCACTGCAGTGCGTGGGTGGCAGGATGATTGGGGCCTGCCGGCTAGGGGGAGGGACAGGGCATGGGAGGTTGGCCACTGGTCCTAAGGAGGGAGCTGGCCCTCGGCCCCCCTGAGAAAGGGGCCCTGTCTGCTGGCACCCAGCCCCAGTTCCCTGTCCCAACCCTGGTGCCAGTCCTGATTGGATGATCAGGGCCTGCCGGCGGGGGAGGGGAGAGGGACCACAGGAGGTTGGCCAGCCAGGGGAGGTTGGCTGTGGGAACACACTGACCACCGGGGGAAGCTTCTGCATTGAGCATCTACCCCCTCGTGGTCAGTGCACATCATAGTGACCGGTCGTTCAAGTTGTTCTGGTTGCTTAGGCTTTTATATATACAGATAGGTAATCCACACTAAGCAGGCTTTACTGGGAAATGTTCTTTGGTCCTTTATTGTTCTCTAAGGAGAAAATATTCAGAAAGTTTATACATATATATATATTTACATTTATATTTATATATATTCAGAGAGGAAGGGAGAGGGAGAGATAAAAAATTGTGATAATTACTATCTAATGAAGTCTTTTCTACAACTTTGGAATAGGCAACATAGCCCATCATTTCACCTGTGAGCATACTGAAAGGCAAAGGAGTTAAGTGGCTCATCTAGCTTGTCAGTAGCCCAGTCTGATATTCTACAATCTAGTGAGTGCACTGGCCAACACCTTCAAGATCCTTTCAAACTCTAAGTTCTGTGGTTTCTATAGAAAGGGGTCTTGCCCTGGCCGGTTTGGCTAAGTGGTTAGTGTGTCGGCCTGCAAATCGAAGGGTCTTAGATTCAATTCCAGGTCAAGGGAATGTACTTCAGTTGCAGGTTCAATCCCCAGGCCCAGTTGGGACATGTTTAGGAGGCAACCAATGGATGTGTCTCTCTCACATCTCTCTCTCTCTCTCTCTCTCTCTCTCTCTCTCTCTCTCTCTCTCTCTCTCTCTCTCTCTCTCTCTCTCTCTCTCTCTCTCTCTCTCTCTCTCTCTCTCTCTCTCTCTCTCTCTCTCTCTCTCTCTCTCTCTCTCTCTCTCCCCTTCTCCCTTTCTCCCTCTCCCTTCCACTCTCTGTAAAAAATCAATGGAAAAATATCCTCAGATGAGGATTAAAAACAAAAAAAGGGGGGTCTCATGGTCAGGCTTCTAAAGACTCAATCTTTTTTGTCTCAGAGAACAGGAAAGTAGCAAAGTGTAGAGCTAACATTAGATGATCCTGAAGGGAGCAATTTTCAAATATTAATAAACCAGTGGTGTCCCATATACTGCATTTACTTTATGCAAATTCAACTGTGTGTACCTGCTGCTCCTCCCTCACCACCAAATAAAGGAAAATAAAAAAATATATAAAGAGCAATTCCACTTGCCATTTCATTCAACAACCAGGCTTCCTTTGTGTACTGGGGAAAGAAGCCAGCTCAGGTCATCACCCCAACAGCCCCATTGCCAATGTAAGGAGGACTTTATTCTTAAATGTATTTTACTTCTGGATGCTGCTTTTTATTCCCTCTGGGTCTGCTGTGGAGTTCAAAAGTAAATCCCAAGGTTGTTCTACTCTCTCTTATACTCATTCTTAGGGCTCACACAAGGTAAATTTTCTACTTTAAGAAAGCTGTTACTAGGATGGGTGCTGGTTACAAATGCTGCTGCTTATACCTAGAAAGAGGAAGGGACGTTTTGTCCCAGTTGTTCCTCCCCAATTTCCATCCCTCAACCCATCCAGTTCTCTGTACCTGTAAATGTCAAGACCTATGAGCTAGTCCTATGAGTTCTTTTAGGGTAGGGGCCAAATTTCATCCACTATTGTGGCTTCAGTTTAGAAAGAGTATCTGGCACACAGTAGGTGCTCATGAAGTAATTATTTCATAATTGAATTTTGAATGACAAGTGGACAGAGATCAGATTATGATGACCTTTGTTACCAAGTTATCTTATCCTGAAGAAAACAAGGAGTCATTAAATTTTGTTTTGTGCCCTAGCTGGTTTGGCTCAATGGATAGAGCGTCAGCCTACGAACTGAAGGGTCCCAGTTTCGATTCTGGCCAAGGGCACATGCTTGGGTTGTGAGCTCGATCCCCCGTAAGGGGCGTGCAGGATGCAGCCAATCAATGATTCTCTCTCATCATTGATGTTTCTATCTCTCTCTCCCTTTCCCTTCCTCTCTAAAATCAATAAAATATATTTTAAAAATAAAATAAATAAATTTTGTTTTGTTTTGTTTTTGAGCAATGGAATGTCATGATTGAATCTATGGTTTTGAAAGATAATTTTTACTGCAGAATGGACAATGGGGAAGCCTAGAGACCAGTTAGGAGACCGTTTCAATTATCCAAATGAAAGGTGATGATGAATACTCAAACTAAATTTGTCAAACTAGAGATAGAGAGAAGGGAATTCATTCAAACAAATATTTATTAAGCACCTAGTAGGTGACAGATTTAGTTCTAGATGCCAGCACTATAGCAGTGAAGAAAACAAAGTTCTACTCTCATGGAGCTCACATTCTAGTGTGGGAAGGAAGATGGGCTGAAAAGGTGAAAGGAAATCCTATATAATAAAAACCTAATATGCTAAGTGGCTGGTCGACCAGTTGGCTGTTCAACCAATCAAAGTGTAATATGCTAATGATATGCTAAGGCCATTTAACCACTCACTATGACATGCACTGACCACCAGGGGGCAGACACTTCGACCGGTAGGTTAGCTTGTTGCTGGGGTCCAGCTGATCGGGACTGAGCAAGACGAGCAAGACAGGCCGAACATGCCCTGGAGCCCTCCCGCAGTCCCTCCCTGTGTCCCTCCCCAGCCCCGATTGTGCACTGGTGGGGTCCCTCGGCCTGGCCTGCACCCTCTCACAATCCAGGACCACTCAGGGGATGTCAGAGAGCCGGTTTTGGCCCAATCCTGCAGGCCAGGCTGAGGGACCCCACTGGTGCATGAATTCATGCACCAGGCCTCTAGTACAGTCAATAATATTGTAATAAGTTGGCACAGTGACAGGTGATTAATAGACTTATTCTGGTGATCCCACTGTAAGGTGTGTAGATGTCAAATCAGTATGTTGTACTCCTGAAATTAGTATAATATTGAATACCAACTATACTTAAAATTTTTAAAAATTAAATTTTTACAAATTAATAAAAATAAAGCAAGTTCATATATGATCTATGTGATATCATAATAAATGCTAAAAAGAAAAATAAATCAAAATAAAGGGATGGAAGTAGAAGGAGTGGGGGCAGATACCTGAAGGAAGTGAGGTAGCCATAAGGAAATCTGGGGCAAGAGCATTCAAAAACAGACGGAACAGTAAATGCAAAGGCCCTGAAGTATATAGGAACTATTTAGAATTTTAATTCAATGTGCCATTCAATAATAAGAAGCTGACTTTAGGTTGGTTGCTTTTGGTTCTGTAATCTCAACCCACAAAAAGAAATGTCCATTTTCCAGGCAGGACAATCAATATAAGAATAAATTCTAAGAAGATAATGCTGGATAAGTAGGGTAAGGCCCTATTGTAGAGGGGCTTCGATGCCAGAAAGTAGAAAGTGTTCAGCCATGGGACAGGGAGCCAATGTTCCTCTGGAAACAGTTCAGTAGTGTGAAGACAGAGGTTCTTTCAGATGTCTCTGACAGTAGTATTGAAGTAGGCAGAATAATAAACTACCAAAGATGTCCATTTTTTAAACCCCAGCATCTGTGAATATGCTATTCCCTAAGGAGGAATTAAGGTTGTAGATAGAATTAAGGCTGTGAATCAGCTGACTTCAAGGTGGGGAGGTGATCCTGGTCAGTCCAAAGTAATCAAAAGTGTACTTATAAGTGAAAGAGGGAGTCAGAAAAGTCTGTGTTGGAGTGATTTTTTTAAATTAAATCTTTATTGTTCAGATTATTACATTAGTTACTCTTTTTTCCCACCATAACTCCCCTCCACCCAGTTCCCACCTCACCCTCCGCCCTCACTCCCCACCCACTGTCCTCATCCATAGGTGCACGATTATTGTCCAATCTCTTCCCTCACCCCCACACCCCTTCCCCCCCCCCAAGAATAGTCAGTCCATTCCCTTTCTATGTCCCTGATTCTATTACAATCACCAGTTCATACTGTTCATCAGATTATTTATTCACTTGATTTTTAGATTCACTTGTTGATAGATGTGTATTTGTTGTTCATAATTTGTATCTTTACCTTTTTCTTCTTCTTCCTCTTCTTAAAGGATACCTTTCAGCATTTCATATAATACTGGTTTGGTGGTGATGAACTCCTTTAGCTTTTCCTTATCTGTGAAGCTCTTTATCTGGCCTTCACTTCTGAATGATAGCATTGCTGGATAAAGTAGTCTTGGTTGTAGGTTCTTGGTATTCATCACTTTGAATATTTCTTGCCACTCCCTTCTGGCCTGCAAAGTTTCTGTTGAGAAATCAGCTGACAGTCATATGGGTACTCCCTTGTAGGTAACTGATTTTCTTTCTCTTGCTGCTTTTAGGATTCTCTCTGTCTTTTGCTCTTGGTATTTTAATTATGATGTGTCTTGGTGTGGTCCTCTTTGGATTCCTTTTGTTTGGGGTTCTCTGCGCTTCCTGGACTTGTAAGTCTATTTCTTTCACCAGGTGGGGGAAGCTTTCTGTCATTATTTCTTCAAATAGGTTTTCAATATCTTGCTCTCTCTCATCTTCTGGCACCCCTATAATTCTGATGTTGGTACGCTTGAAGCTGTCCCAGAGGCTCCTTACACTATCTTCGTATTTTTGGATTCTTTTTTCATTTTGCTTTTCCGGTTGGGTGTTTTTTGCTTCTTCGTATTCCAAATCTTTGACTTGATTCTTGCGACCCCCTGGTCTGCTGTTGGGAGTCTGTATAATATTCTTTATTTCAGTCAGTGTATGCTTAATTTCTAATTGGTTCTTTATCACAACATTGAGGGTCTCATTAGATTTCTTGAGGATCTCACTACATTTATCGGCGGTCTCACCAGTCTTTTCGAGGGCCTTATTAAATTTATCGGCGGCTTCTAGACAGTTCTTTAAAGACCTTAAAAGTGTGGTTTTGAACTCTATATCCAACAGTTTGCTTTCCTCCAATTCTGTTGTTTGTGTCCTGTTTCTTTGTCTCGGCATTTTTTATGCTTCGCTGTGTCAATAGAGTGCCTTTCTGTGCTAAGTGTCCCAATTACCTGAGGTAGACACTCTTGGTGCACCCCCTTGTGGTCTTTGTGCACAGTCTTGTTGTAGTTAAGCCTTGATTCTTGTAGTTATCACTGTGAGGAATTGACCTCCAGGCCAATTGGCTATGAGAATCAGCTGTGTCTTCAGTGGGAGAACTTCTGTGCTGGAGACACCCCTCTGGGGCTAGACTTGCTTCGATGGGGCTTTGGTGCTCACTGAGTCTGCCCCCTGAGTGTGTCTTTTATGGTTCCACGGAGCTTCAAACTGGATGGTTCCACTCTGACCTCTGGGTGGCTCCTGGCTCCTGGATCTCTAGGGAGGTGCTAATCTAGCCTTTGCCTGAGGCTATCCAGCAAAAGTCTCCCTGCAGGGCTTGGGCGGGGTGGGTCCCATGGGATCAACAGGGCAGGGTTAGCAATTATGGCTGCTCTCAGTCTTGCCCTCAGAGGCTCTGCTTCTCAGTGTCCCAGTAATTGCTGCAAGCCCCATGGAGAGAAAGCTGCCCTAGGGTTCTGAGCGATGCCAGACAGTCCCGCTTCTCCCGTTTGAGTCTGGGTCCCTAGAGACTCGCCTGGAACTGGAGCTCAGAGCCTGAGACTCCCTCCCGATTGAAAACGACAACCGCGCCCTCAGCCACCAGCCCGCTCCGCATGCACTCCGCACCTTAGTATTTTACTTCAGCACTGCGCCTCCTCTGAGTCTCGGTATGTTTTTCTCTTTCCTCCTAGTTATAGAACTTCCACTCAGCCAGCCTTCCTGTGGTTCTGGATGATGTCCGTTAGGTCGTTTAGTTGTTTTTTGAAGTGGTTGTTCGAGGCAGCAATCTCCGGCGTTTACCTATGCCGCCATCTTGGTTTCTCCTGTGTTGGAGTGATTTGATGTGAGAAAGACTAAAACTATCATTGCTGCCTTTGAAGATGTATGAAGAGGGTCACAAACTAAAAAATGTGATAGCCTCTAGAAATTGAAAAAAGCAAGGAAACAGATTGTACCCTGAAGGCTCTACAAGGGAATGAAGACCTGTACTTAAATGGGATCAGCAAAAGTAAATTCACTAAGGAAGATCAGAAGATCAAGGGCCTTCCTCTTTCTAACTTCAAGTTTATCATCAGTAAAATGGAGCCAGTGTCCCTTTGGAAACAGTTCTGTAATATAAACAGAGAGGTTTGGTGTGGCTCAGTTGGTTGGGTGTCAGCCTGTGCACCCAAGGGTTGCTGGTTCAATTCCCAGTCAGGGAACATGCCCAGGTTGCAATCCCCCGTAGGTGCCATGCAGGAGGCAGCTAATGAATGTTTTGTGCTCTCTCTCTCTCTCTCTCTCTCTCTCTCTCTCTCTCTCTCCCTCTTTCTCCTTCCCTCTCCCTGTCCTCTTCCTTCTCCCTTCTAATAGCTCTAAAAAAAATCAATAAAAATATTTTTTAAAATGGTGGATGTTTAGTAGGTCAATGATATTGAGACATTTTTTTTTCCAGACATTTTTTTAGTCACTGTGATGGTTAACTTTATGTGTCAACTTGACTGGGACACAGGGTGCCCAGATATTTAATCAAACATTATTTTGGGTGTTTCTGTGAAAATGTTTTTGGATGGATTAATCTCAATTAGTAGACTGAGTAAAGCTGATTGCCCTTCTTATAAGTACCTCGAGCTAACCGATTGCACCACTGGAGTTTTGGCCTGATTGCCCTTCTTAATATGGGCGGGCCTAACCCAATCAGCTGAAGGCCTGAATTAAAAAAAAAAAAAAAAAGGATGACCTTTCCCAAATAAAAAAGAACTCTTCCTACATGACAGCCTTCAAACTGGAGCATTGGATTTTTCCTATCTTTAGACTGAAACTAAATTATCCATCCTTCCTATGTCTGACCTTTGGACTAGAACTATATCATAGACCCTCTTGGTTCTCAGGCCTTTGTACTCTGACAAGAACGAAACCATCAGCAAACCTGGATCTCCAGCTTGCCAACCCACCCTGCAAATCTTAGGACTTACCAACCTCTATTAACACATGAAGCACCCTGTCAGGCGCCGGTGACTGACACTATACTTTCTGTCCGGAAGACAAAACAGGCTGGACACTTAATGTGTTAAATATCTGTTTGGTCTTTGTCCCCTGTCCCTGACACAGGTCTCCTAAAACGCTTATATATTCCTGTGATAAGAACAACAGGACTATCTTTTTTTAAATGAGGCAAACCTGGGTGGGCTCTGAGATAGACTCTATGTGGAAGCTGCTGACCACAAAGATGAAGACATGATTAGATTGGAATTTTCAGCCCCACCCTCCACTCTCCAGAGAGGGGAGAGGGGCTGGAAATGGAGTTAGTAATGGACAATGCCTATATGATTAAGTCTCCATAAAATCCCAACAGTATGGGTTCAAGGAGCTTCCGGGTGGGTGAACATGTCCACGTTCCAGAACGGTGACACACCCAACTCCATGGGGACAGAAGCTTCTTCGATAGGGACCTTCCCAGAAATTGCCTAATACATCCCTTCATCTGGCTGTTCATCTATATCCCTTATCATATCCTTTAATGACCTGATAACTTAAGTGTTTCCTTGAGTTTTGTGAGCCACTCTAGTAAATCACTCTAACCCAAGAAGGGGTTAATGAACCTACAATTTATAGCTGATCAGCCAGAAGCATAGGTAACAACCTCAACTTTCGATTTTGGGTGGGGAGCAGTCTTGAGACTGAGACCTTAACCTGTGATTTCAACACCCAATTGGTGCCACAGAGTATTGCTTGGTGGGGGAACCCCCATACCTGGTATCAGAGTGTTATGAGTGTTCTGTGTGATAGTAAAGAAAACACAGGAGGGGAACTGTAGATCTCTCTCTCTCTCTCTCTCTCTCTCTCTCTCTCTCTCTCCCTCCCTCCCTCCCTCCTTCCCTCCCTCCCTGACTAATACAGTCACCAAAACCCAATATGAATAACAGATAAAACTAAAAATGCTAAAATGCTTCCACACTAACAAGGCTGAGTGCATCAAGAGCCCCATTCACTCAGAACCCCTCTCTCCTTCTGGGCTCCAGAGTTTTTGTGAAAACCATTTATCTAGAGTCAACCACTTAGCTTTCAAATTTGATTAATTTGTTTCTTTTTCTCTTTAAAGAATGATATAAATTGAAAAGTAAAAATATTCTAGTGTATCCTCATCATTTCTTCTTATTACTGAGTAGTATTCTATGGTATGGATGTACCATTTAAAAGTTGTAGGAAATTTTGGTTGCTTCCAAATTTTGGCTATTATGAATAAACCTACTACTTCATTTCACTACTGAAAAAAAACCAAACACTTGTGACTTATCTTTGCCTACATTAGGGATTTTTATTCTAGTGTTCATGAACTCCAAAGGAGTCAATTAACTTCCTGAAATTATATTTAAAATGTGCCATTTTATAACAGCTTTATTTCTATTGGTTCCAATTCTGGGAAGGATTAATATGTTTAAGGTCATTGCAAATAAATGACCTGACCTCTTGCTCCATTTCTCTGTACAAATGGCATACATATTCTTTCTGCTTCCTGCTTATATGACCAGGTCAAGATTTCTCCTGCTTGTAACTAAATGGCTAATTTTGTCTTATTTAAGACGTCCATTTTGGCCTTGGGGTCATACTATGTTCTCCAACACAACTTTATTATTAACAAAATTCATACGTTGTTTCTGATTCATGTGCATACTTCTCTATTGGTTCAGATCCCGTGGTGGTGGTGGTGGGGAATGTGGTTAATTCATATCCTTGACCTTTTTCCCCACCATATATATATAGCTTTGCATTAAGTGCCCAAAGGATTCAATCCTCTCTCTCTCTCTCTCTCTCTCTCTCTCTCTCTCTCTCACACACACACACACACACACACACACACACACACACACACACAGAAACCTTAAGAACCTACAGGATAAAATCTATATCCCTTCATCTGAGATTCAAGTTCTTCCTAATCCTGCCTCTCCACACTTATCCAGTGCTTTCCATAACAAAGCACCTGTTCCAATCTTTATTCCAGCCACTGGATCTTTACTTAGATATTTATTATTTTTGCTATGCTCTCCCCAATCCTCTCTGCCAGTCCAAATCCTACCCATATATTTTTTATTGAATAAAAAACATCTTAATTTATTGGAGTGACATTGGTTAATAAAATTATATAAGTTTCAAGTGTACAATTCACTTTTATTTGTTTTCAAGTGTACAATCCTATAATGCATCATCTGTATATTGTGTTGTATATAATGTCACTTATATGTGGAATCTAATGAACAATATAAACAAACAAATCCGTCTCTGTGAAAACTCTACTGGCTAGTCCAGCACAGAGTCTGAATTTATTTATTGTCTGTAGTATAAGTTAAGGTGAACTTTTTCTTTGTCTACACATCTATTCTCCCCACAATAAGATTTGTGAATGCCTGGAGAGCTTAGTTCACATCATCTCTTTGTCTCCTCAAAGCTTACCATGAGTTAGAATCACAATAAATACTAGCATTCGGAACGGACATCATCCAGAACCACAGGAAGGCTGGCTGAGTGCAAGTTCTACAACTAGGAGGAAAGAGAAAAACATACCCAGGTTGCAGGTTCATTCCCCAGGAGAGAGGTGCATGCAGGAGGCAGCTGATCAATATTGATCTCTCATCGATGTTTCTCTCTCTCTATCCCTTTCCCTTCCTCTCTCTCTCTCTAAAAATCAATAAAACCATATATTTTTTTTAAATCATGTGCTACCCAATCCTGGCTAGTATGGCTCCGTGATTAGAGCTTAGTTCACATCATCTCTTTGTCTCCTCAAAGCTTACCATGAGTTAGAATCACAATAAATACTAGCATTCAGAGCACTGCTTTCCTGAGCCAGTGGGTTTTGTTTTATTTATTTATTTATTTATTTATTTATTTATTTATTATTTTTTTATTTTTTTATTGAGAGAGAGAGAGAGAGAGAGAGAGAGAGTGAGAGATGTCAATTTGGTGTACCAGTTATTTATGCATTCATTGTTTGCTTCCTGTTTACGCCCTGACCAGAGATCAAACCTGCAACCTTGGCATATGGGGATGATGCTCTAACTAACTGAGCTACCCAACCAGGGCCCAGACTTGTAGTTTTAAGGGCATTACATTGCCCATAATCCACCATAAATAATAGCAATAGACTGTCCTGTACAAAATATATCTGGAAACTTTGTGCAGTGGCAGTATTGTAGCCAATGAGGCTTACCCGAGGTGCAATTATTGCTAATTGAAGAATATATTTATGCCCTAACTGGTCTGACTCAGTGGATAGAGCATTGGCTCATGCACTGAAGAGTCCTGGGTTCGATTCCAGTCAAGGCCATGTACCTTGGTTGCGGCCCGATCCTCAGTGGGAAGTGTGCAGGAGGCAGCTATTTGGTGTTTCTCTCATTGATGTTTCTGACTCTCTATACCTCTCCCATCCTCTCTGTAAAGTCAATAAAAATATTTTTTTAAAAAATATATTTACATCTTCCATTTATTAGATGTTTACACTCTGCCAGGCACAATGCTTTATTGGGATTAACTCATAGACTCCTCATGCAAATCCTTTTAGAGATTAAGAAATTGAGATTCAGAAAGCTTAGGTAATTTATTCAAGGTCCATCATCAGCCAGTGGACTGAGTCAGGACAAAACCCAGGCTTGTCTGAACTTCAAAATCACTGCTTCTCAAATTTGGCTGCACGACACAAACATCTGGGGAGCTATAAAAAATAGTGATGCCTAAAAAATTAATTAATTAATTAATTAAACAAAATTAAAAAGTACTGATGACTTAGTTGCATCCTTGTCATTGGAAGTTTTAAAATCTCCCTAGGTAATGCAAATGTGCAGCCAGGGCTGGGCTTTTAATTTTGATACTCCACTATTTTCAGTGTGGGGAACAATGTCATTGAGGGTGAGATGGTGAGAACATCTGTTTGCTGAGCTAATTCAGCTCAAGCAAAACCTCAGAGCCAGAGATGTGCGATTAGGAGAAAATCAGGTTCTCCTAAGAATGCCAAACACATGCTAGGGCTCCTATGGATGTGGGACAGGGGGTTAAGCCAATTATACGGGAACCTCAAATGACAAGGTGACCCCAGTTGACATCTGACTTTTACAGACTCCTTGCCAGATTGTCACTCATTTACTCTATAACTGCTATTCAAGGCCTCCTTTTCAAAGTGTCAAGTCTCAAGAGTTTGAAAATATTTGTTATCGTTATTTTCTGATATATTTTTATTGATTTCAGAGAGGAAGGGAGAGGGAGAGAAAGAAACATCAATGATCAGAATCATTGATCGGCTGTCTCCTGCACGCCCCCTACTGGGGATCTAGCCCACAATCCAGGCATGTGCCCTGACCTCCTGGTTCATAGGTCGATGCTCAACCACTGAGCAACACTGGCCAGACGAGAGTTTGAAATATTTAAACAAAAATATATGAAAGTTTCTTTTTAAAAAAATATGTAAAAGTTTCTGATTAAAATAAGGAGGCATATACCTTAAGGCCTTATCAGCTGCTATCCTGAGTCAGCAGTCAACAAAAAACAAGCCTGTATATCCTACTTTATCTCACTGTATCTTCTGTGCCAAGTATAAGGTTTCTGGGACTGAGGATAAGTGAGTAGGCCTCAGGGTGAGGTCATGCTTCTCTGCAGGGACATCAGGAAAGGCAATGTTGAGAACATAGCTCAAAGTACCAACCTAGCCAATGTCCGTGGAGGTCCTGGACAGATTTTCTCAGTGGTCAGTAACTCAGCCCTCTCTGGAAGGATTCTCCCCGTCCACCATGGCTCTAATGTTTCAGGGATCCAGAGCAGGAATGCTGAAGCAGACTCTCCCTTTGCCCAAGGCCCACCGGAATAGGAACCTCATCAGTGTGGGCATTAATGATTCTATATTAGCAACCATGGATAACAGGACAGCCCAAGGAAGGTATCAATGAGGTGACTAGATGCATAATTTGGTAACTATGACAGTGCTGGCAGAGCACCAGCAGAGCTAGTTCACAACAGAACCAACAGCTACCATTTATTGACTACTGTGTACCAGGCACTAAACAGTTTACCTTGTGATAAGAAACTTAGGTGCCCAAAGAGATTTTTCCTTTTTCTTGATTTCCCCCTTTTATTAAAGTACTAGAGGCCCGGTGCACGAATTCATTTACCAGTGGGGTCCCTTGGCCTGGCCTGCAAGATCGGGCTGAAACTGGCTCTCTCACATCCCCTGAGGGGTCCCAGATTGCGAAAGGGCGCAGGCCAGGCCAAAGGACCCCCACCAGTGCACAATTGGGGCTGGGGAGGGACGAGGGAGGTTGATCGGCTAGGGGGGGACCACGGGAGGGCTCCAGGGCGTTTCTGACCTGTCTCGCTCAGTCCCAATCAGCCAGACCCCAGCAGCAAGGTAACCGACCGGTCAGAGTGTCTGCCCCCTGGTGGTCAGTGCATGTCATAGTGACTGGTTGAGTGGCCTTAGCATATTATTAGCATATTATACTTTGATTGGTTGAACGGCCAACTGGACAATCGGACACTTAGCATATTAGGTTTTTATTATATAGGATAATTTAGATTCAGTAAAATGATTCCTTTTAGGTGTGCAGTTCAAGCAGTTTTATCACACAATCACCACCAGATTAAGATGTGGAACATTTCCATCACGTCCAAAAGTTTCTCTGTGTTCCTCCATAGTCAGCCCCCCAACCCTTAATCTGAGCTCCTGGCAACCACTAATCTGGTTTCTGTCTCTATAGCTAAGCAAAAGATTCTCAGTATCTTATATTCTAAGTTCAGAGGGTCAGCAACTCTTAGGGCCAGACACCAGCCAACAGATCTTGCTGTGGAAAAACCAGCTTCCCAGTTCATATAAGAGGTCTAGTCTGGGGTGCGCAATGTTTCCCTTCCCCAAGTCAAGAGAGGGGAAACTCTAAGAGAATCACTCATAAAAATAGAGGTTGCTAAATGTGACCCACTGTTTTACTAAAATGAGAACTGGTGCCTATCTTTTCTCTGAAAGTTGCAAAGCTACCATACTGGCACTGTGCCTGATGCTGTTGGGGCATAGAGGAAAGTGCAATGGGAGAGATGGAGGTCTGGGGATCTTCCAAGCTCAGAAAGGGCAAGGGCAGGCTCCTCAATTTCCTGATTCTTGAGGAGTAGATAAGATATATATGGCATGTGTCTGCATACCTGGGGAAAATTGTCCCAAAATGATAGATAAGATTGAGGCCCATGGTCTTGACAAAAACTATCACAATATGGGGGCAAAAAAATTCATACCTCAGCAGAATGTGGTATTGTGCCTTCATCAGTGTTACAGCACAGTTGAGCAATAAAATGAAACCATTTTATGTATGTATCCCAATGAATTGAGGCAACTCAATAAACTGTTACATTTGCACTGCATCCATTAATCCTAAAAACATCCTATAGATAGGTACTCTTATCATTTCTATTTTATAGATGAGGGAATTGAAGATCAGAGAGTGCAAGTAATGTGTTCCAAGTCACAAAGCAGGTAAATAAATTATAGAACTGTGACTTGCCAAAAGGTCTGCTTGACTCTAAAACCTATGTTCCTTTCTTCTACACTGGACTTCCTTATACGTGTGTGTCAGCGAGGAGGAGGAATCATCTTGTAGTAGCAATGAGATTCTAGTGGAGATTCCAGGGTGTCCACCATAATTGCTAGGTCCCTGTGTTTTTCCCACTTGCTGACCTTCCTCCCTCTTTAACTAAGAGGGTCTTGGTTCCTCAGAATAATCCTGTGAATGTTCTAGTTCATTCCCTACTCTAAGTTTCGGCCAACATGCTTCTTGTCTCTTCAGAGTACGTTGGAAGCCCTCACCTTACTCTGACCACACACCCCATCCTAAAGCTGCCTCCTTATCTGGTACTTCAAAGCTACATCTGTCCCTTTGTGCTGTCCTTGCTCCTCACAGGAAGACTCCAGCTCACTTCGCAGATCCTCACAGTCTATGTGGTCCCACTGAAGTAAACCACACCTTGCCCTGAAATCTGACATAAATGCTTCCCAAGCTTTCACCTCAGTATGAGGGCATAACTCAATACTGAGTTGGTAAGTTAAAAAATCATGTGCTGCATGATCTCACTCATATGTGGAATCTAATTAACAAAATAAAATGGATCCATGCCAGGGTCTTATCCGCAGCTGCAAGGGTTCAGGAATCTGGAGAAGGGCTGTGATGTAAATTAAATAAACTATACATGAAATACAAATTTGGGAAGCATTTTGGGGGAGCCAGGAGAGGCTTAGCTCTAGTGACTAAGCTCCCCAAATCTCTGGACCCAGGGCTTTTTATTCACACATTTTGCCTTTTAGCAAAGCAGATATACATATCAAAGTTAAGGTTTGGTAAACAGTAAAGGATTATCAGGTTGGGGGAACTGCTCTCAGCTGTCTGGAAGCAGGCAATAACACGCAGTTCTTCAGCCCTGCTGAAAGTGTCCATCAGCCTTCTGATGAACTTCTAGAATTTTATTATGCCCTGCTGGAATTAGCCTCCAGCAGATCCAGAGTCATGGAGGCATGGAACAGAGTGTAAAATCTGGGAAGGAAGGTGGGGGAGGGAGGGAGGTAATCAAACAAAGAACTTGTATGCATATATGCATAAGCCATGGACACAGACAATAGGATGGTAAAGGCCTGGGGTGGGGGACAGAGGTGGGCTGGGGGGAGTCAATTGGGGGGGGGGGGCAGGGAAAGGGGACAAATGTAATACTTTCAACAATAAAGATTTTTACAAATAAAATTTGAAAAAAATCATGTGCTGCCTTGCCGGCATGGCTCAGTGGTTAAGCATCGACCCATGAACCAAAAGGTCTCTGGTTCAAAAAAAAAAGAGGTCACTGGTTGGAATCCCAGTCAGGGCACATACCCAGGTTGCAGGTTCATTCCCCAGGAGAGAGGTGCATGCAGGAGGCAGCTGATCAATATTGATCTCTCATCGATGTTTCTCTCTCTCTATCCCTTTCCCTTCCTCTCTCTCTCTAAAAATCAATAAAACCATATATTTTTTTAAATCATGTGCTACCCAATCCTGGCTAGTATGGCTCCGTGATTAGAGCATCAGTCCACACACCAAAGGGTAACTGGGTTGCAGGTTCCATCCCGGTCTGGTCCCATTCGGGAGGCAGTAGTTCAATGTGTCTCTCTCACATTAATGCCTCTCTCTCTCTCTCCCTCTCTCTCTCTCTCTCTCTCTCTCTCTCTACCTTCCTCCCTCCCTCCCTCCCTCATTCCTTCTCTCTAAAAATCAACTGAAAAAATATCCTCTAGTGAGGATTTTTTTTAAATCATGTGCTACCCAGTTTATGTACAGAACAAAACTGTTCCATAATAGAAAACAATAACCTTGAACAGATGGTGACTGTAGCCCTAGAAGAGAAAGAAATTTCCTCCCTAAGCTTCTTGCTACATGGGTTTTAATTTACTAAAGTACTTACAAGAATTTCGTTAATGTCAGTACTAAAATTCCTTTCTTAAGAGCATTCTCATAATGAATAGCAAACACTCAGCATTCATTTGTGAAGATTTTAAACCAGGATCAACACCATCCTTTAAACTCATCCAGTTTCACAGGTGCTGCCAAAGCAATGCAAAAATTGTCTCCTCAGGATTCATTAGGCCTGATTTTCTGTGTTGAAAGATGATTGCTAAGAAATGCAATTAAACCTTGTTAGGTTCATATAAATTTTCAAAATGGTATAGTCACTATTTATAATCTCTTTTACTTTGATATATTGACCAATCCAAGTCCTCTTAATGCTAGAGGTCTGTTTTCTTCAGCTTCTTGCATTTTTTTAAAAATATATATTTTATTGATTTTCCACAGAGAGGAAGGGAGAGGCACAGAGAGTGAGAAACATGGATGAGAGAGAAACATCAATGAGTCGCCCTCTGCACACCCCCTACTGGGGATGTGCCCGCAACCAAGGCACGTGCCCTTGACCAGAATCGAACCCGGGACCCTTCAGTCCACAGGCCGACGCTGTATCCACTGAGCCAAACCGGTCAGGGCTGCTTCTTGCATTTTTAAATAACAAGGTGATTTTATTCAATGATGATACTTTCTACCTAGTTGGGTGACTTTAGAATATGGCATCATTTCAAAAAATGTAAGAACAGAAGGAATGCAAATGGAGGTCAACACTCAAGTTTGTATAGTCCAAGATTCTGCTGCTGATGCAGGGGTAGAAAAAGATAAGTGCCTTCCTTTAGTATCAGCCCCCCAAAAGTCAAGGATGTCCTCAGACACCTTTAGATTTCTTTACTACTCTACCAAGCTCCCAAGAATTTATGCAAATAATTTTAAGTTATCACATGTTGAGCTAAAACAGTTGGGTGGCAAAATTGACTAGAATTATGTCCACTTCCATTCTCCTGGCTATTAACTGGCTTTGACACATTGCCTCACTGTGATGTTGGGTTTCTGGATACTCATTGCTGATGGGTTTTCTTACTTTGACATTTGTCTTTGCCAGTTCAGGCTGCTATAACAAATACCTGGGTGACTTAAACAACAAACATTTATTTCTCAAAGTTCTGGAGTCTGGAAGTCCAGGATCAGTATGACTGGGTTCTTGATGAGAGCTCTCTCTCTGATTATGTGCTCACATGGTCTTTTCTTGGAGAGGAGGGAAGAGGAGAGTGGAGGGGAGGGGAGAGAAGGAGGGGTCTCATGTCTCTTCCTCTTTTTATAAGGGCATTAATCTCATAGTGGCCCCATCCTCGTAAGCTAATTTAACCCCAATTACCTCCCAAAGGCCCCACCTCCAGATACCATCATATTGACGATTTGGGGACCTTAAACATATGAATTTGGGTGGGACACAAACATTCAGTCCATAGAAACATATTGCTGTCCTGTCTCCATCTTCAGCTTCTCTGTCTTCCATTACCTATGAGTACTGGCTTTGGTGAATGACCAGCTTTTTTCAACCTCCTTCTCTTTCTTTCTTTTTAAAAAATCTATTTTTATTGATTTCAGAGAGGAAGGGAGAGGGAGAGAGAAATAGAAACATCAAAGATGAGAGAGAATCATTGATCAGCTGCCTCCTGCATTCCCCACACTGGAGATCGAGCCCACAACCCATGCATATGCCCTGACCAGGAATCAAACCCTGACCTCCTGGTTCATAGATTGACACTCAACCACTGAGCACACCAGCTGGGCTCAACTTCCTTTTCAATATAACTGAAAGTAAATGGACACTGGCACTTTGGGGAAGCACTGGGGGAATGTTTATTATACATACTTGCAGTGGCATTATGGAATTCTCCAAGAGCATCAAGGCTTCCTTTTAATTGCTGGACTCTAGATCTGTGCATAAATTTAGATTAGAAACTGGATGAAGGATGATGATTTTCCATTGTAGTGGATGACATTAGCTCTTTACTCCCCAGCTATAAATTTCCAGGGAATACACAAATCAACTGTCACCCTAGTTGGCTGCCCATCTCTCTTGTCCCCAAGAATACAATGCCTATTAACCATTGCTAGAGATTTCCGCAGGTGAAGGCATTCTGGCTGCTACTCCAGCCTTGTGTCCTGTATTAGTCTGCTCAGGCTTCCATGACAAAGAACCTCAGACTAGGGGGCTTAAACAACAAAAATTTATTTTCTCACAATTCTGGAGGCTAGAAGTCCCTTACCAAGACATTAAACTCTGAGTGCACCTATGTCAATGAGTTCTCCCCTTTCCACTCTTAAATTCGCCCCCTGGCCAAACATGACTATCCAAGCATCCTAAGGTACAGTCACTTCCAATCTTAGCCCCAGGCCCAAGCCCAAAGCTGCTCATTCCCTGTTACACTCAGTGAATAATGAAGAGTCAGCTGGGAAACCACTATTTATGGAAAATTCAAGGGCTTCTCAGGGATTCTCAAGAGGAAACTATGGACCCCTAAGTACGGGGGGAGGGGGGGCGGTGCTTGATATCATGATGAAGTAGGACATGTCTATGGGAAGGCTTTGGTTGCCTGGCTTGCTTCAGTAGTTGCTGACCCATAGCTGAATTGCTTATCTTCCCTCTACTCTGTTAATTTTGGCCCTCTTGCTGGTTGTACTACCTCCTCCCACTCATCTTAAGTCCTCTTCATGCTCACCCTCTTATTGATCCCCCAAAGAGAGTAAATAAATCCATTCTGCCCCCTGGACTCTCACTTCAATGGGTCCCCTCTTTTCCAACTGGAGGACCCTGCCCCCAATTCCAATAACCTGCCCTCTTTAGCCCTCTGATTGCAGAGGCTCTGCCATAAATGCCCAACCAATCCTGGAACCTATTTTCCTCTTCTTGCTATTGGTGTTGCTCTGTCTTACAGCAGCTGAGAGCATATTGTCACATGATAAGAACTGTCACATTTAGAATTTCAGAACCTTTGTTGTACTCAGAGATATGGTGAGCCTTACATTGGGCCCTAGAATTAAGATTGCACTAATATCTGCTCTGCAGCCTGAGTGGAGGGCATCATTATTTACTCACCCCAACACAGACAATTATTGAATGAGCCACCAGGGGGCAACAGCTGCTCTATTTTAGTAAATTCTAAATATAAAAAAGAAATAATAATAATAATAAATAAATATTATAATTCATTTTTCCTTCCTACATGTTTTACACAGGCATGATTATGCAATTGTTTGTGGGAAATAAAAAAGCCATGTGACTCTGAAGTGATGATTGGGTCTTTGATCCTTGCTCAGCGGCCCTTCCCACTCCATTCTTCTTTTGCTTTAATGGTGACACTAACCTCCAGGGATCATCAAGGCATTCCTCTCCCTGGCCTGCCTGGGCCTTATCACATGCGGCATCTACTGCTCTGTGCTCCCTGCTGTATTTGGCAGAAAACTTGCTATCTACATATTATGGGCCAAATTGTGTCCTTCCCCCCAAATTCATATATTGAAGTCCTAACCCCTAGTACCTTATAATATGACTCAGAGATAGGGCCTTTAAAAAGTGCTTAAGGTTAAATGGGATCATTAAGATGGGCCCTAATCCAGTCTGACTGATATCCTTAGAAGAATTCTGGACACACAGAGAGACATCAGGGATGCACAAAGGGAAGACTGTGTGAGGACACAATGAAGAGGCCATGTGCAAGCCAAGGAGAGAGGCCTCAAAAGAAACCAACCCTACTGACACCTTGGTCTCCAACTTCTAACTTCCATAACTGTGAGGAAATAAATTTCTGTTGCTTAAGCCACCCAGTCTGTGGTATTTTGTTATGGTGGTCCAAAAAGACTAATATACTACATGATGTTAACATTTTCTGTTCTCTCTATATATATAAATCTATGTGTGGGTATATGTACATTACACATATGTATATAATAAACAATATTTATATAATTATGTGATATAATGTGCATACATATAATATACATATACTATATACATTATATACTATAATATGTATACATATAATATAATACATATAATACATGTATACTATAATATAATACCTATACCCATACATATATTACATAGTTATAATTTGATATGGTTTTGTATCCTGCTCTTTTCAACAATTTTGTATCATATTAACCTTATATTGCTAAAAATTTCTGACAAAACATGTTTTTTTATATATTTTTTAAATTGATTTCAGAGAGGGAGAGAGAAACATCAATGATGAGAGAGAATCGTTGACTGGCTGCCTCCTGCACGTCCCACACTGGGGATCAAGCCCACAACCCAGACATGTGCCTCGACTTGGAATCAAACCGTGGTCTTCTGGTCCATAGATAGATGCTCAACCACTGAGCCACGCTGACTGGGCCAAAATGTAATTTTTAATGTTTGCATATCTAAGTGTGGATCTACCATAATATATCAAATATTCCTAAGTTGGAAATATTAATTTGTTTCTAACTATTTTGCTATTTTAAGGAACACTGTACTATACCTTTCCCTACATATGTTGATCTGCTTTTGTGCTCATACTTTAAGTTAGATTTCTAGAAACTGAATTGTATCAAAGGCATGAACATTGTCAGATTGTTTTCCAGAATGACTATATCAATTTCCACTTCTGCTAATAATAGAGTGTAAGACAATTCATATCATTACATCCCCACTAAAAGTAATCATTCAATAATTGCTGTATCTGGTAAGCAAAAAAGCATATCTACTAATTAATTTCATTTCCATTTCTTTGCCAATAAGGTGTAGGCTTTTTCATATTTTCCTTATTATTTCTCTTTCATCTTTCTTCATAATCTGTAAATTAACTTTGCATAGTTTTTCCTAGTAAAAATATATTTATATGAGGTCTTTATTTTTTTTTAAATTTCTCTGTACTTTCTTTTTTTAAAATATATTTCATTGATTTTTTACAGAGAGGAAGGGAGAGGGATAGAGAGTTAGAAACATCAATGAGAGAGAAACATCGATCAGCTGCCTCCTGCACACCCCCCACTGGGGATTTGCCCGCAACCAAGGTACATGCCCTTGGCCAGAATCGAACCTGGGACCCTTCAGTCCGCAGGCCGACGCTCTATCCACTGAGCCAAACCGGCGTTAGGGCCTATATAAGGTCTTTATTAATTGAACACAGTAAACATTTGTAATGTTCTGGAAAATATTTTCTCAATTTTTTTTCAATACATTTCTTTTGACATGTACAAACTTCAAAATGTTAACTCATCAAAACTATTAGTGTTTATTTTTTAGTTATGTTGTCATTATACTTGAAAAAATTTTCCCAGAGACCATATACAAATTCACCTTATTCTCTTACACTTTCTTTAGGTTAAACATTTTAATTGCTTCATGACAGACATACAGAAATGAACACAAGTCTTAAGGGTATAGTACATGAATTTTCAAGCCTGTCTGTATACTAAGTAGATCCCAAATTGAGAAATAGCATATTACCAGCACCTCAGAAGTCCCACTCGGGCCTCTTTCCAGTCACTACCCACTGAGAGTAACCACTATTCTAACTTCTAACATGACAATTTGCATGTTTTTTTTACGATTATAGAAATAGAATTAGATCATATGTATTCTTATATATTTGTCATCTTTTGCTCAATATTATTTTTGTGGGAGTGATTCATATCCTGTCCATTTATCCTAATGCTGTTTAATATTCCATTATGTGATTATATATAATTTATCTATTCATTTTACTTTTCATGGGCAACTGAATAAGTTTCCTGTTTTGGGGTATTACAAAGTGTGCTCCTATGAATATTCTTGAACATGTCTGCTGGTAAACATATGCACGTATTTCTGTTAGGTATAGACCTTGGAGTAGAATTGCTGGATTACAGGGAATTCATTTGTTCAGATTTTTCAAGTGGTTTTCAAAAGTGCTTGCACAAATTTATACTCCTACCATCATAAGATGAGAATTCTGGCTGTTCCACATTCTCATAAGCACCTAGTGTTTTTTCTTGTGTTTAATCTAGCCATTCTGATATCTCATTGTGGTTTTAACTCCCTTGATGAGTAATGAAGTTAAGTATTTTTTCACGTTTACTGCCTATTGAAAATACCTGTTCACATCTTTTGTTCATGTTTCTATTCTTTTCCAGTGTTTTGTTATTTATAATTCCTTTTAAAGAATGCTTTATATAACCTGGACAAAAATCCTTTGTTAGATATATGTATTGCAAATATGTTCTTATTATGTGAATTGCCTTTAACTCTATTAATGCTGCCTAACTGCTCCTGGAACATATTAACATGTTTTCCTCTTCTGTTGGTGTTTCTGTGGGTCTCATGTCAGCTGAGAGCATATTATGTCATACAGTCAAAGGTAACAATTACAGTTCCAGAAGACCACGCCTCTATGATGCAACAATTTGTCCTACCAAAGAATTTGTGAATCTTGAAAGTATTGCTTTCTGGTTAAAGCCTACAAAAAGGGGGGGGGGGGGGGCGGGGGATTAAAGCCTACAGTGGCATATGCTCTTCAATCTGAGCAAATGACAACATTCCTCCTTCAGACTAAAGGCAGACAATTACTGAATGAGCCACCAGGGGGCAAAGCTGCTCTAGTTTAGTATATTCTAATACCATTTCTTATTAAAAGTGTGAACATTTGAAAAATAAAGATAAACCAGGAAACATGTCCTACTTCATCATGATATCAAGCACCGCCCCCCCGCCACCACCACCCCCCCCCCCGCCCCGTACTTAGGGGTCCATAGTTTCCTCCTGAGAATCCCTGAGAAACCCTTGAATTTCCCATAAATAGTGGTTTCCCAGCTGACTTTTCATTATTCACTGAGTGTAACAGGGAATGAGCAGCTTTGGGCTTGGGCCTGGGGCTAAGATTGGAAGTGACTGTACCTTAGGATGCTTGGATAGTCATGTTTGGCCAGGGGGCGAATTTAAGAGTGGAAAGGGGAGAACTCATTGACATAGGTGCACTCAGAGTTTAATGTCCTGGTAAGGGACTTCTAGCCTCCAGAATTGTGAGAAAATAAATTTTTGTTGTTTAAGCCCCGTAGTCTGAGGTTCTTTGTCATGGAAGCCTGAGCAGACTAATACAGGACACAAGGCTGCAGTAGCAGCCAGAATGCCTTCACCTGCAGAAATCTCTAGGATGACCACAGAAGATAGAGACCTTCGCCCTGATTAAGAATAATTATTAACAAATAGAAAGAGGAGCGAAATTTTAGGACTACAGAGCAATAAAACCCTTAAGAGCCATTTGTAAGCTTTCCATCACAGGAGAACAAAAGACCAGTAAAAATTTGCTGGATACCAGGAGTCAGACCATGTAAAGAATTGAAACTGTCCTGAAGACACCAGATTGCACACCTGAATTCCATCAGCATTCCAAGCCCACCAGTTCAGCCCCCAGATGCACTAACACAAGAGCTTCCCGCCAGTGACTGCATATAAGGATGAAACTCTGGCTCCTAGGTGCTGCCATCATAGATCCAATGTCCCCTTGGCTTGGTGCTGTGCAGCTCTTCCCTTTGGATATCCCATCCCTCATCCCCTTTCATTAAATTAATTCATTTTTTAAAACCACCATCTGAGATGGCTATTTAGCCTGCCCACCTGCATCAATGCTAACCTTCCATGTTAACCTTTCAGTACCTCGACATCTACACTAATAAAAGAGAAAAATGGTAATTGGCGTACGGCGATACCGTTTTCATTGGCTAATCAGGGCTATATGCAAATTAACTGCCAACTAAGATTGGCAGTTAACTGCCAACAAGATGGCGGCTAATTTGCATATGTAGGCACAATGCAGGGAGGCGAAAGGGAAAGCAGGAAGAAGCCCCCTGCCACTGACAGTGATCGGAAACCCAGGGGGGAGCTAAGAGCTGGGGGACAGGGCCTCCAGCCATGATCGGAGAATCAGACGCCTTTGCCGCCCTGGCCAGTGATAGCAGGAAGTAGGGGTGGAGCCAGCGATGGGAGCTGGGCACGGTCGAAGCTGGCAGTCCCAGGAGCTAGGGGTCCCTTGCCTGGGCCCAAAGCGAAGCCCACGATCATGGCGCCCCCCGCTGCCACTGCGGGTCCCCGCTGCCCGGGCCGGACGCCTAGGCCAGAGGCCTTAGGCCTGGGCAGGGGCGGAGCCTGCAACCGCGGGGAGCTGGGGGTCCCCTGCCCAGGCCTGACACCTCTGCCGGAGGCCTCAGGCCTGGTCAAGGGGCCGATCCGGTGATTGGTGATCGGAGGGTGATGAGGGTCAACTCCTCTGGCCGAGGCATCAGGCCTGGGTGGGGGGCGGAGCCGGGGATTGGGGGGATATGATGGTCCCCTTGCCCAGGCCTGAAGCCTGGGTCAGAGGCGTCAGGCTTGGGCGGGGGGTGGAGCAAGCGATCAGAGGGAGATGGGGGTCCCCTGCCCAGGCATGATTCCTGGGCCAGAGGCCTCAGGCCTGGGCGGGGGCCAGAGCCAGTGATCGGGGGGAGATGGGGGTCCCCTGTCCAAGCCTGACACCTCTGGCAGAGGCGTCAGGCCTGGGCAAGGGGCCGATCAGGCGATCGGAGGGTGATGGGGGTCAACGCCTGAGGGCTCCCAGTATGTGAGAGGGTGCAGGCTGGGCTGAGGGACACTCTCCCCTCCCCCCGCCCCCACACCCAGTGCACGAATTTCGTGCACCGGGCCCCTAGTTCTCTTATAAAACAGTCCATTGTGTGTGCAGACACCCATGATGGGCCCTTTGTATCACCCCCCTGGGACTTGGATGCATGGGGACTGGCATAAGCATTATACAAACACTCTGGCTACTACTTTTATAGTGAAGTAGAGGCCCGGTGCACAAAATTCTTGCATGGGGGTGTCCCCTCAATCCGGCCTGAGCCCTCTCCAACCCGGGATCCCTCGGGGGATGTCCGACTGCCTGTTTAGACCCTCTCACAATCCTGGACCACTGGCTCCTAATCGCTCATCTGCCTGCCTGCCTGGTCGCCCCTAACTGCCCCCCCCCCGCCAGCCTGATCACCCCTCACTGCCCCCCTCTGCCAGCCTGGTCGCCTCTAACTGCCCCCCCCCACCAGCCTAGTCGTTCCTTACTGCCCCCCTGCCAGCCTAATCACCCCCAACTGCCCCCCTCTGCTGTCCTAGTTGCCCCTAACTGCCCCCCTGCCAGCCTGGTCACCCCCAACTGTCCCCCCTGCTGGCCTGGATGCCCTGAACTGTCCCCCCTGCTGGCCTGGTCACCCCATGCAGCCTGCTTGTTCAGTCCTTTGGTCATCCCTCACTAACCCCTGCCGGCCTGGTTGTAGGCAGCCATCTTGTGAGGGTGTGAGGGTTAATTTGCATATTACCTCTTTATTATATAGGATAATAAAGTGCCTTGTCTCTGATTTTGTATCCTTATGTCTTCTGCTAGTATCCATGAAACAATAATAAGCTAACTTGATAGTTTGTAAGTAGAATAAAATCTCAATAAAACTGTCAGCATAGTGCTTGACAGTTTTGGAGATATGGATGGGAGGCTGACGGAGAGGGATTTCTGGAAGAGAAAGGATGAGGGCCCACACAAGCCAGGTTAGGGAATGTAAGAAGACTTTCTGGGATCCAGTAGGGAATGCTCCTGCACAAATGGTGGGCAAGTGAGAAGGTGTAAAGAATCTGCCACTAAAATAATAATAATAATAGCAAACAAATAAATAAAAGAATCTCCTACTGTCCTACCTATTAGTGAATGTTAGAGGCTAATTGGTGAGACATAGGATTGAAACAACCCACCTGATTGATACCTCAGTTCTTTCTTCTCTCTCTCTCTCTCTCTCTCTCTCTCTCTCTCTCTCTCATTAATTCTTTATTGTTTAAAGTATTACATATATCCCCTTTTTCCCCCATTGATCTCTCCCCAGCCGTTCCCACTCCTTAGCACATGCCCTCACCCCACTACTGTCTGTGTCCCTGGATTATGCTTATACTCCTCTCTCTCTTTACCAGTAGCTACCATCTCAAGGGAAATGTAGCCACATACGTAGGCTATTTAGCTTCTAGGCAATAGTTCTCCTCAACCACATACTTTTCTTGTGACTTAGTATCCATTTCAGAAGTCACCATTCTCTAGGGCAGTGGTCGGCAAACTGCGGCTCCCGTGCCACATGAGGCTCTTTGGCCCCTTGAGTGTGGCTCTTCCACAAAATACCACGTGTGAGCGTGCATGTACAGTGCGATTGAAACTTCGTGGCCCATGCGCAGAAGTCGATATTTTGTGGAAGAGCCTCACTCAAGGAGCCAAAGAGCCGCATGTGGCTCACGAGCCACAGTTTGCTGACCACTGCTCTAGGGCATTTTCAATTATCACACAAAAATTCATCCAGGCTTTGTTATAATATTCCTCTACTGGGTATCTTAGTCCTTCCCCCTTTTGTTGAAATATAATTGACATACATTACTGTATGAGTTTCAGGTATACAGCATAAAAGTTTGACTTACATATATTGTGAAATGATTACCATAATAAATTTGGTTAACATCCATCATCTCACGTGGATAAAATAAAAAGAAATGGGGAAAATTTTTCTCCTTGTAATGAGAACTTTTAAGATTTACTTAACAATCTTTCTATTTATCATACAACAGTGGTTAACTATAGACATCATGCTGTACATTACACCCCTAATACTCATTTATCTTGTAACTGGAAGTTTGTACCTTTTGACCACCTTCCTCAATTCCTCCCTCCTTCATCACAAATCTGATCTTTTTCTGAGTTTTTTACCTTACTTCTAGATCCCTCTCCTCTGCTTGAGTAAAGGACAAAATGTTATCATAACAATGACATTATCATGACAATGAACAGCCATCCCTAGGGACCTAGTTAAAAGGAAATATGACTATGGTTGGTGAGTCAAGGGAGTCACCAAAGCTGAAATAAACGGTGTCAGAAATGAGGATGTATAGCTTTAGGTAATGAAAAATATTAGAAGTTCACTTGTTGAGCCCAAGTGGGCAGCCACTCCAAACTGAAAATGAAAAGTCTTGTTTACTGATGCAGAGCTGCTCTCTCCCTCCAAACCCCTCTCAATGCCGTCCTTCCTCTACCAGGATTTCAACTGCTTTAAAGAACAAGAAAGAAAAATACCATAAGAACTCACTCATTTATGGATAATAAAGAACATTATAACATGATGAACAAAAATATAGTTACAGAGGCAGAGAAGCATCGTACAGACTGTCAAAGTACAGTGGGAAGACTGGGGAGTGTTGGGGAGAGGGGGTAAGAAATCAATCGAAGGACTTGTATGCATGCATATAAGCATAACCAATGGACACAAGACACTGGGGGTAGGGGGGCATGTGCCAGGGGGTAGGGGAGGCCGGGGAAAGGTCAATGGGGGGAAAAGGAGACATATGTACTATTATTTGTAATACTTTAAACAATAAAATAAAATTTAAAAAAAGATCAAGAAAGAGCATCAGGGAAACTTGCATTGGGAGGCACTTAAACTTTTATGACTGCTAGAAACAGGCATTCAAGTCACCATCCTGCCTGGTAATATGGCAGAAGAGGGCACTGAGCACAGCAGAGGTGGCCAATGGCTTTGAGGTCTCCAGGGTAGAGCTGTGGCCTATGAGGAGGCAGAAAGGAAGACTCCCTGAGCCCTGGCACTCTGGGGGGTACAAGGGGGAAGAAGCAAATGGGCAAGTACCTCCTGGGGCTAGGAGACAAAGAATAAAAAGCTTCCAGCCTTTCCCTTAGGCTGGTCCCCTGCAGACTTCTCCCCTCCCCGTGTTCTCTCTTCCCCTGCCTGGAACTACCCAGAGCTGCTGTTAACTTCTGATGTGCAGGTTAAATTGCATTTACCTGGACTCAACTGACAGGGTTTGAATAAAATTCTCAAGCAAAGGAAAATAGTTAAGTGACATTGTGGATGGGGCCCTCTGTGCCAATTCAACCTACAGTTGTGAAAATGTATAAGGAAATGGGTATGTTAAACGCTTGTACTATAAATGCTCATAAAGTGTCAGAGAGTTCTCCCACTCAGGGCACTAACACAAGTACAGAAGTTCTAGCTGGACCAACTTCCCTGATAATTGTTACTAGTGTGTGTTTGTGTGTGTGTGGCAGCACTTAGTGTGAGTGCCTTTATCCTCTGATGTACAAATCTTCCACTGTATAGGTGATGTCTTGGTGGTTGACTGTCATAACTCCAGATTAACAACCCTAGCTATAGTGTTATCACTCTTCGCTCAATGGGTAGAACTTAAGGCTCTTCTCATAAGTGTGGCCAATCCTCCATTTAATGAAACTTGTTATATTTTTACTGACCTTGGGGCTGTTGCCAATGGCTTTGCCATTTGATCTGCCACTTGAAAGACCACAGACTAAAGATTAAAGACACCTCTTTTGGGGATCATAAACTGGAAATAAAGTGTGGATGCTGATGGTACTATCTGGTTCACTCACAGAGATGTCCACAGTAAAGGTCTGTTCTCTAATGAGACCATCTAAAATCAAACTACTGATCAAGCCTGCACTGCCCAGATTGCCATCACACATGGCAACGCATTTGCTATCAGGGACTGGACACAAAGTAAAGAACTCTGATTCTGGTGCAGAAGCCATTACTACATTCCAGACTTAGGACTCTTGCCTAACGTTGGCCTGTTTATCTTACAGCAAAGGCCACATTACAGAGTATTGACCATCCTTGCTCCTGACCGATTGATTACATTAGACCTTTGACTGTCCCCTTCAGTGTTATTGATGGTGTCATCACTTTTGATATTTTTTGAGGTTAAGTATTGCTGTTCCAGCCAGATCAGCTGACTCCCACCACACCATTGTGGCTTCTGTGAGTCTTATCAGTATCATGTTTTCATCTCTCCAACCCGTTTACAGCCAGAGAAGCTGTTCTCAAGATCTGGAAAAAATGATTTATTACCCGTACCTCTGATCAATCAGCTCCCAGCACACTCTGAACCTCTAATCCACAGTGTCTTGTGATTTTGCCCTACATAATATATAACCTGCACACCATTCTCAAGGAGTGCTGGCTTTATGTTATCCTGGATAGTACCATTCATCAAAATATTTCTCCATTTCACTTCTCAGTGTTTAGTTCTGCTAGTACTGGGTGGATGAACTCTTTCTGCTCTATGTAACATGATCCTAAAAATGTCACTTTAATCATAATATATATTTATAATATTTTACAATCAGTAAAATAATATTGAAAAATTAAAAAATTTAGCCCTAGCTGGTTTGGTTCAGTGGGTAGAGTGTTGGTCTGCAGACTGAAGAGTCCTGGGTTTGATTCTGGTCAAGGACACATGTCTGGGTTGTGGGCTTGATCCCCAATGCGGGGTGTGCAGGAGGCAGCCAATTAATGATTCTCTCTCATCACTGATGTTTCTATCTCTCTCTCCCTCTCCCTTCCTCTCTGAAATCAATAAAAATATATTAAAAGAAAAATTAAGAAATTTGGAAAAGTTGCTCAGCTTCACTGATAATTTTAAAAATGCAAATAAGAATAATTAAACATAATTATTAATATCATATTGGAAAAAATTCCAAGATGAACACACCATGTTATATAGAGCCCTAGTCTCTATAAACTTTTTTGATGGACCACATGTATTATTAGTAAAACTTTTTGACCTGGCACATTAAATATATGTTTACATGATTGTTTTTTACGAATAAAGATGGGATCATATTATTCATACTCTTCTGCTACTTGTAAATTCATGTGTACAATGATGTTCACTAAAATTTTTGGCATAGAAAAAATTCAAAATATTCAGAATGTCCATCAAAAGGGAACTGGTTAATTATTTAAAATTTTTAGTCAACATATATAGGTGTAATAATCAGTTGCCAAAGAGAGTGAGGCAGGTGGATATTACTGACATAAGAGCAAGAGCAGGAGAAACCAATATGGCGGCATAGGTAAACACTGGAGTTTGCTGCCTCGAACAACCACTTCAAAAATACAACTAAAAGATGGAACAGACATCACCCAGAACCACAGGAAGGCTGGCTGAGTGGAAATTCCACAACTAGAAGGAAAGAGAAAAGCATACCAAGACTCAGAGGGGGCGCAGTACGGAAGTAAAATACTAAGTTGCGGAGGTGCATGCAGAGCGGGCTGGCGGCTGAGGGCGCAGTTGTCGTTTTCAATCGGGAGGGAGTCTCCAGCTCTGAGATCCAGTTCCAGGCGAGTCTCTGGAGACCCACACTCATACAGGAGAAGCGGGACTGTCTGGCATCGGTCAGAACTCGAGGGCAGCTTTCTCTCGGAGGGGAAAGCAGCGATTGCCCAGACACTGAGAAGCAGAGCCTCTGAGAGCAGCCATAACTGCTAGCCCCGCCCTGTTGATCCCGTGGGACCCGCCCCGCCCAAGCCCTGCAGGGAGGCTTTTGCTGGATAGCCTAAGGCAGAGGCTAGATTAGCACCTCCCTAGAGATCCAGGAGCCAGGAGCCACCCAGAGGTCAGAGTGGGACCATCCAGTTTGTAGCTCCGTGGAAGCATAAAGAACACACTCAGGGGGCAGACTCAGTGAGCACCAAAGCCTCATTGAAGCAAGTCTTGCCCCAGAGGGGTGTCTCCAGCACAGAAGTTCTCCCACTGCAGACACAGCTGATTCTCATAGCCAATTGGCCTGGAGGTCAACTCCTCCCAGTGATACCTACAAGAATCAAGGCTTAACTACAACAAGACTGTGCACAAAGACCACAAGGGGGTGCACCAAGAGTGTCCTCCTCAGGTAATTGGGGAGGCTGAACCACTGGGCCCTAGAGGACACTTTATCAACACAGGGAAGCATAAAAAATGCGGAGACAAAGAAAAAGGACACAAATGACAGAAATGGAGGAAAGCAAACTACTGGATATAGAGTTCAAAACCACACTTTTAAGGTTTTTCAAGAATTTTCTAGAAACTGCTGATAAACTTAATGAGATCTACAAGAAATCTAATGAGACCCTCGAGGTTGTGATAAAGGACCAACTAGAAATTAAGCATACACTGACTGAAATAAAGAATATTATACAGAATCCCAACAGCAGACTAGAGGATTGCAAGAATCAAGTCAACAATTTGAAATACAAAGAAGCAAAAAACACCCAACCAGAAAAGCAAAATGAAAAAAGAATCCAAAAATATGAAGATAGTGTAAAGAGCCTCTGGGACAGCTTCAAGTGTACCAACATCTGAATTATAGGGGTGCCAGAAGATGAGAGAGAGCAAGATATTGAAAACCTATTTGAAGAAATAATGACAGAAAACTTCCCCCACCTGGTGAAAGAAATAGACTTACGAGTCCAGGAAGCACAGAGAACCCCAAACAAAAGGAACCCAAAGAGGACCACACCAAGACACATCATAATTAAAATGCCAAGAGCAAAAGACAAAGAGAGAATCTTGAAAGCAGCAAGAGAAAGAAACTCAGTTACCTACAAGGGAGTACCCATACGAATGTCAGCTGATTTCTCAACAGAAACTTTGCAGGCCAGAAGGGAGTGGCAAGAAATATTCAAAGTGATGAATGCCAAGAATCTACAACCAAGATTACTTTGTCCAGCAAAGCTATCATTCAGAATTGAAGGTCAGATAAAGGGCTTCACAGATAAGGAAAAGCTACAGGAGTTCATCACCACCAAACCAGTAGTAAATGAAATGCTGAAAGGTATCCTTTAAGAAGAGGAAGAAAAAGAAAAAGGTAAAGATACAAATTATGAACAACAAACATGCATCTATCAACAAGTGAATCTAAGAATCAAGTGAATAAATAATCTGGTGATCATAATAGAATCAGGGACATAGAAAGGGAATGGACTGACTATTCTTGGGAGGGAAAGGGGTGTGGGAGATGGGGGAAGAGACTGGACAAAAGTCGTGCACCTATGGATGAGGACAGTGGGTGGGGAGTGAGGGCGGAGGGTGGGGGGGGGAACTGGGAGGAGGGGAGTTATGGAGGGAAATAAGAGGAACAAATGTAATCATCTGAACAATAGAGATTTAAATAAAAAAAAAGAATCAGGGGCATAGAAAGGGAGTGGACTGACTATTCTTGGAGCGGGGAAAGGGGTGAGGGGAATGCAGGATGAGACTGGACAAAAATCGTGCACCTATGGATGAGGACAGTGGGTGGGGAGTGAGGGAGAAGGGTAGGGTGGGAACTGGGTGGAGGGGAGTTATGGGGGGAAAAAAGAGGAACAACTGTAATAATCTGAACAATAAAGATTTAATTAAAAAATAAAAAAATAATAAAATAAAATAGCAAAGTAAAAAAAAAGAGCAAGAGCAATATATCAACATCAAGTCTGAAAATATATACAGGAAATGGAATTGTTTTCACAGTGGGGGGGGGTGGAGGGTTGGGTGTGAAATGTGAAGTTATGCAGAGAATTTGCTTTCCATTGTTCTAATTGTTTGTGCTGTTGACAATTTGTAAAAACTTGTTTGTGTAACTTTTCCCATTAGAACAAGCATGTCAAACTCAAAGGCTAACACGGGCCAAACAAACAAGGTTTAAGTTTATGTGGGCCACACAAAAAAAGCCTCAATTTTCATAGAAACGTGGGTTTATTTTAATAGAGACATGCTGAATACAAAGGGGTGAAATAAGTGAGTAATTGTTAACATAAAGTAATAGAACATTTTAATAAAAATTAATATTTTTTCTTGAACATTAACTTAACCAGACACTGAATAACTGCACAAATTAATAAGTGTAACGCAAATAAACCTATTTTTTCTTTTCTCCAAAAGTGAAATGTTTCCTGTTGCTCACACCAAACAAGTCAGTCCAAGACTAAAGACGTGGCAATCGGCTGCTAAAATATTCGCTGCTAGCATTAGTGGAGAGAAATGGTGCATCTGCGCATAAGGTGCGTAAGGGAAATAATGCAACACGATTATAATAATCAGTCATTAGCGAATGTTGTATTAATAATATGTATAACAGGATATTGTACAAATTAAGTTACAAAATTTTTATTAAAACGTTTCTTACATACCGTTATATTGGCTGGGCTGCAAAGATATTCTTTGTGGGCCACAAGTTTGACATGCTTGCATTAGAAGAATCCTAAAGATCTAAAACAAAACCAATGAGTCCTTTGAATCATTACAACAATGCATTTTAAAGTTGAGAAAATTAGTAGGTTTTTGTATATTTGTATTAGCCCATAGTTGGGGATTAGAAAAGTTCCTAAAGGGATTTTTTTTTAATATAGTTTATTGATTTTTTACAGAGAGGAAGAGAGAGAGATAGAGAGAAACATCGATCAGCTGCCTCCTGCACATCCCCCACTGGGGAAGTGCCCACAACCCAGGTACATGCCCCTGACCGGAATCGAACCCGGACCTTTCAGTCCGCAGGCCGACGCTCTATCCACTGAGCCAAACCGGTTTCGGCCCTAAAGGGATTTGAAGGCAACGAGAAATGGATTCACGCTTCCAAGCACCTCAAAATTGGGCTTATGAGGGACATTTTCTAATGTTTTAAGCAAGTTTCATTTTGCTGCTGTTAAAATGTAAAAATTTTTAAAAATGAAAATCGACTAACAGCTTCAGAAAGCTAGATCACCCAGATAAGCCACGCGCCCCTCCTCCTTCCATCTTGCTTCCCTACACCACCTCCACCTTTCTCCAGTTCCCCCCTCCCCGTCCTGAGGCTCCCGTGATCTCTGGTGCCCCGCCCAACCCCATCCCTAGGGTTCCCAAACTTTGTCAAGAGGGTTCCCGAGATTGCCTTGCCTGGAGTGTTTCAGGGGAAGGAGGGCGGCCCAGTTGGCCTTCCGCAAGGATTCTCCCCAGTGTCCGCCCCTCCATTGGTCGGTTGGTGTATTCCAAGAGCTGGCTGGAGACCCTGGGCTCTGGGTACTGTATAGGACGCCGGATCAACAGCAGCAGCGGCTGTGGCCCTATCTGGTCTGGCGGTGCGACTGCCGCGCTTGGCCGGGGCCTCGGCTCCTATGGCGCCTTCTCCAAGGGGCTCACGCTGTTCACCTTCTTAGACCTGGCCTGGCGCGGCTGTGCATGAATTTCCCCTACTTCTACATCGTGGCCTCCGTGATTCCCATTGTCCGCCAGCGAGAGTACATATTTAGGTTAAGTAACTTTGTGGCATTTGCGGGCCCTCCTCAGGATGACTAATTTCCACCCATCAGCTCACCCGCCCTAAAGCAAAGCCAACAGCTCGGCTGGCTGCACTCGCAGACTTGCTGGTTTGTCTTTCCAGTGCCTCATCTTTTAATATAAATGGGCTCTAGAAGTCAGTATTTACGGAAAGCCTTCAAAATAACCAAAAACACCCTAAGATATACTAGTAACTGTAAGTTGACTGACAAGGAACTAGATAATTCAAGGAACAGAAAAGAAATTAAAAATCTGAAAAACCTCAGAAATATGAGAAATTCTTGCAACCATTAAACAAAAACAGCATGACCTTTAGGAAATGACAATGAGCACAGGATGCTTTAAAGGGAAAAAAAAAGAAGAAGAAAGATTATTAGCCACTTAAATAAAGGTCAACTGTGCAAGAATGGTCCAAATCGGAAGCCAAACTTCAAAATTAGAATAATAAGTAAATAGATTTCCAGCTGAATGAAATGAATTCTACGCAGTAGACAGATGGAGTTAGAATGTGGAGAAATTAATGACATGATCTGAAAGTTTCATCCACAAAGAAAAACACAATGGTAAACAGAAACTACAGGGAAACAAACATTTCAAATTGTACAAGGAAAGCATGCTTCACACATGAAGCAACTTCAGGTGTGGCCTGGTTTGAACAGTTGCCAGGAGTATGAAAAAAGAAATCTGCTTGAGCATTGGCACATGAATCAAGACTGCAATCACAGATGAGAAAACCCAGTCATAGCATTTGACTTTGCTATTCAGTGAACAATATTTAGATGATTATGACAATGGAAATATTAGTTATGGTTTTCCATTTTTGGAGTAAATCTCACAGGGAAAACATAATTATAATTATGGAACAGAATGGACCATAACCAACTTGATAGTACTGGCAGAGCAGAGAAAATGAAATAGTGGTGTTATGCTCATGAAGTGGGAAGCCTAAATAGGGTGTAGTTCAAAGGACATGGGGGAGATCACTTATCACTTTATATCCTATCTAATAAAGACAGAATATGCAAATTGACCATCACTTTCACAACAAAGATGGTGGCACCCACAGCCAATAAGGAGGGAATATGCAAATTGATGCAACAAAGATGGCGGCAGCCGGTAGGGATGCTTGTGTCATTGCCATGGTGACAACACAGGGGTTCCACAGGGGAGGAGGGAGCTACACGAAGGCAGCAGGGCTGGAGCAAAGGTGGAAGGCAGCTCCAGCCCGGAGCAAAGGCGGAAGGCAGTGAACAGAGCGAAGGCCCGGGTCCTGGGTGCCGGAGGGAAGCCAGTGCCAGCAGCCAGGGGAAGAAGGCCTGTTCGTGTACGAATCTTCATGCATCAGGCTTCCAGTCTTATATAATGTCTAACCACTATGCTGTACACCTGAAACTAATATATTGAATGTCCATTATAATTGAAAAATAGAAAATTAAATTAAAAAGGAATAAGACAGATTTAGTGGTTATGCTAGTATTAAAATGAGCAAAGTAACCAACAGAAGAGTTAAAAATAATGATACAACCATATGGGGTGAGGAGGAGAGTGGAGGGGACAGCAAGAAATAAGCAGAAAATACCCCAAGTCATCAAAACAATAAATAGTAATAAAAGCATATTATTAAAAATTGAGGTGATCACTAAACAGACATGTGTAAAAGTTTTGCCTCTGGGCTGGAGAAGCAAGAGTTGAAAGGGATGGGCAGGGATTTCCTGCTTTTCATTATAGATGTGCCCTTTCATACTATTCAATTAAAGAAGTATATGTGTGTATATTGCTTTGATCAAATATTAAAACTTATTTAAAAACTAGAGGCCCAGTGCTCAAAATTTGTGCACTTGGGTGGGGGAGTCCCTCAACCTGGCCGGCACCCTCTCACAGTCCAGCAGCCGTTGGGGGATGTCCAACTGCCAGCTTAGGCCTACTGCACTTGCCAGCCATGAGCCCCAGCTTCTTGCTGAGCAGCACTCCTCCTGTGGGAGCGCACTGATCACCAGGAGGCAGCTCCTGCATTGAGCAGGATCAGGCCAAAACCGGCTCTCCTACATCCCCTGAGGGGTCGCGGAATGTGAGAGGGTGCAGGCCAGGTCAAGGGACTCCCCCTCCTCCCCCACCCCATGCACAATCAGGGCCAGGGAGGGACACAGGAGGTTGACCAGCAGAGGAGGGACCGTGGGAGGGCTCTAGGGCATGTCTGGCCCATCTCACTCAGTCCCAATCGGCTGGACCCCAGCAGCAAGCTAACCTACCAGTCGACTGTCTGCCCCCTGGTGGCCAGTGCATGTCATAGCAAGCAGTTGAGTGGCCTTAGCATATCATTAGCATATTACACTTTGATTGGTTGTACGGACTACTGGACACTTAACATATTAGGCTTTTATTATATAGGATAAATTTATTGCAATTAGAAGGAAATTTAGGGGAAGGGGAATTGGCGAGTGGCAGCTGAGGCCAGGTAGATTCTGCCTTCCTATTTTCTGCAATATCATATGTATATCCTAAAATGTTCCTGAATCATCACACAAAATAGAATTTCCTTGCTTTCCAAGCAAACAATTGACCATAAGGAAATGCTTTAAAACTAAAAATGGCCAGTAATCTTCAGATAGCCCAGGGCTTCCTCACTTTATGTGATTTTGTATAAGCAAATTTCTACAATGTCAAAATTAATATAAAAACAAAATGTGATTAAGTTTTCAAAACTTTTCAAAACCTAAAAATTGGATAAGTGTCCCATGATGTTCTTACATTTCAATATTGGTCAGAAAACAAGACAGTGGAAATAAACTAAATGTACAATAGGGTTACATGCAACTCAAAGTTCACGTACAGAGGACTTGAATTCTAACCAAAGAAATTAATTTTAATGAAACATCAAAAGGCATTCTTTATAGCCCAGCCAGTGTTGCTCAGTGGTTGAGCGTCTACCTATAAACCTGGAGGTCACAGTTTGATGATTCCAGGTCAGGGCACATGCCCTGGTTTATGGCTCTATTCCCAGTGTGGGGCTTGCAGGAGATAGCTGATCAATGATTCTCTCTCATCATTGATGTTTCTTTTTCTCTCTCCATCTCCTTTCTTCTCTGAAATCAATAAAAATATTTTTAAAGCATTCTTTATAACAACTACTCAAATTTAAAAGCAAAATGGTTTCAATGTAGAACTAATTAAATATGACCTTTTCTTCAGAAAACATAGCGTTTTGCCCATTAACACATTTCTCAACGGTTAGATTTAAATTTTTTAACTAGCAAAGAGCACAGGCTTTTGGTTTTGTTTCACTTTTTAAATCATACCTTCTAATTCACTACAGGTAAAATTTCTCTCTCACAGAGACAAAAAAACAACAACAGTGAATCTACCTCATCCTTGGAATTATTAACCTGTTCTCTTCCATAACTGACTTTCCAGAGCTGAGTATCTATGGTAACTTTTGACATAGGCTTAAGGTCAGTGCAGTTCCCTTGAGTACTGTTACCACTACCTAGAGCAGTGGCTCTCAAACTTGGCTGCACACTAGAATCACCTGGGAATCTTTTTAAAATCCTGATTTCTGGGCCCCATCCTCCAGAAATTCTGTTTCTTTGTTATGGGGTGGGGCCACAACATTAGTAACAAAGAAACAGAATTTCCGGAGGATGAGGCCCAGAAATCAGGATTTTAAAAAGATTCCCAGGTGATTCTAATGTGCAGCCAAGGTTGAGAACCACTGGCCTAGAGCAACAAAAAATGTCCTTTGACTCCTCCTTCACTAAAGATGCAGTCCTTTGAAATCACAAAATGGAAGAGAGCTCCCCTCTTACATGCCAGATCTGTAATACCTTGAATGTCATTTTCCCCTTCTTTTCTCCAGGTTCTCTCCTGATAAGACCAAACTTTTGACTTTATAGGCACAGGTCCAGGTTCCAGACCCCGGACGCCCTCAGGCTGGCCCACAACCTGGGCTTTCTTTTGTGATCACTGACTCCTTCCTTAGAAGCAGTTACCCAGTTCCCTGGCTGCCTTTAGACTCCGACTGGTTCTTGTCACCCAAATGACTACTGGCATTGATTCCCTTCTCCAGCAACTCAGAGACACTTTCTCTAGAATCCAAGTCCCCAGTACAGCCGTACTCTGTTTCACTGTACTTCACAGATGGTGCGCTTTTTAAAAAAATATATATATATTATTGATTTTTTTTCCAGAGATGAAGGGAGAGGGATAGAGAGTTAGAAACATCGATGAGAGAGAAACATTGATCAGCTGCCTCCCGCACACTCCCCACTGGGGATGTGCCCGCAACCAAGGTACATGCCCTTGGCAGGAATCGAACCTGGGACCCTTCAGTCCCCAGGCCGACGCTCTATCCACTGAGCCAAACGGTTAGGGCGATGTTGCGCTTTTACAAATTGAAAACAAGATCCTCCACCAACAAAATGATTAAGACTCATTTATTGCCATATTTGCTTTATTGAGGTAATCTGGAGCAGAACCCATGATATGTTTGAGGTATGTCAGTATACGGGTAGGATTGGTCAGAGAGTTGTAAACATTCTTTCAAGACATGACTTAACACAAGTCCCCACTTTGGGTAGTTTTACTAGAAATCTAACAGCTTCATTTCAAATCTTTCCTGAAAACTGCTTGGGAACCTAGAGGTCAAGTTCAAATGCTCAATTTTGATGAACCAAAGAATCTGAATGATTCTGGGCAAGGAAACCAAAGTCTTAAAAGATGGAGGCACCAAAACAAGCAAGGATGTCCATATTCAGGGGCTTTACTAATGTCTTTCCATCATCTGTGTTTCTATCCCAAGTACTCCTGTGGTCTGAAAAAATGAATCTCTGTGATTTTCAGCAGTTGCTAAAAGGAAGGGATGGTAGGTAGATAGAAAAGTATAGCAGACAATAATTACTTTCTACTCCTTATACCCGTAGCATGTACAAATATACCCTTCTTCCATTGATTCAAAAAAATGCTCCCTCCTGGCATCATTTAACTATGCCATGTGCAATCAAGACCTATCCAGAGAGAGAGAGCACACACAAACTTTTCCAGTTATCATAGTCAGAGATGAGGTCATGGCAACCCCTGTTTGTAGTTCAAGTCCTCCCAGTGATGTATGTCTCTTCTTTCTCTAGCAATGCCATTATCCCTACTTGATAGTCTACAATTCCACTACCTAAATGGTGTATTCACCAGCAGCAGCTCCACTCTATCCTATTTACAATACTAAACAAGAGGCGAGAGGAGTTTTAAAGTGACAATAAGCACGGAAATACAGCTAGAAAAAGGTACAGTCATTATTTCTGCACAGAGTCATGAGATGGCCCTGTTATTTGAGACATCTCTTCCAATGCCACATTCCTTACCTACTGGGGAGTCTCAGTTTCTCATTGCTAAGGAGTCCTAGCCATTGGTGGTCGTTTGCAGGGTTGCAGTACTCTGCTGTGCACCCCCTCGGGTTTATAGACTGAGAATGCAATTTAGGAGAGCTGAGTCTCATCCATATCCCTCCTTTCTTCATTCTACAGTATGAACACCATAATCACCTGTTTTGAATGGCTCCAGAAGCTGAGTGGCTTCAACTTTAGGGGACCCATGGTTTCATCTCAAAGGGGATGTGTTTTTTTCTAGGGAACGAAAACCTCTAAACGAGCAGAGATAAAAATTGCAGGGACTGGAAGTAAAAATGCTGCCCGTAAGTCAGGTCTATTATTATAATTATGAGAGGCATCACCTTTATTTCCACTTCTCTGTTTCCAGACTTGCAAATGTTGTCAGTGGGAGAAACAGCACTATATATTGGCGGCTGGTTCATAGTAGATATTACATCTTAGCAGCCTTCTCTGAGGTTCTCTTATCGGGGCTCGCCACAGGCTCCACATAGCATACGGATTTACCCCAACCATTTTGAGCACTATTGGATTTGCCAGATGCTAAAGGCTAAGGGGCAGAATTAGTACCATGGTGATTGACACTAGCTGGAGAGCCTGTTTTAGCTGTGGATCCACATTAGTCTGTGTGCGATAGGGATAACACCTGCATTTTTCAAGTACTGTATAGTGGCAAAATTCTCTGCAATTCCCACAAGGATGAGCTATTGCATTACAGTTCCTCTGTTTTCAAGGAGGAAGAGCTGTAATAGCTTTGATTTGCTCCTTCTCACTCTAATACCATTTCCCCAGAGCCAATGTTGCAGTATATAGGAGACTGGCAGCTGTTTCTGGCTGGAGATTTCTGAAGTCAGGAGGCTTGTTGGAGGAGCCTGTAGCAGGAGCTTGAGTAGGGACAATGATACCATGGTCCTGGGTAGAAAGCACCCCATGCTTTCTCTCTACATCTTTCAAAGGGTGCAGAAGATAACTTTAGTGTTTTCTGTGACACCACGTGTTAGAGCACAGAGGTTAGAGGAAGCACCAGAACCTCAGGGTAGCCCTGACAACTACCAACCAAATATGGAACCTTGGAGAGGGCATTGGGGTCTTGGTCTGGTGGGTTTAAAAAGAAACCAAAGCTATTTTTGTCCTTTATAGTTTTGGTCACCAACTAAGGCAGGATTATATTTTCTTTCAGATTGAGTTGGTATAGAGTTATCAAAATAATCATAGCTTTGGGACTTTGAAATTATAAATATTCATGATGTGTGAGAAAGCATGATACATAACTGTGCCATCTTAATTACATAAACATGGAAGTTTAGTTGTGTAGATACACAGGGGATTTAGAAGAACACACCAGACTATAAACTGCTTGTGATTAGGGATGGCTTTGCTCTTGGCTTCTTGTGTTTTTCAGTTTCCTATTACATGCACATGTTAACTTTTTAAAAAGTAAATGTTACTTAAAGAAAAAAGAGCGACCCAAATGTTCCTGTCTGAGGGGGCAGGGTCCCAGTGAGGCTGAACATCAACCACAAAAGTACACATTTGAAACAATGTGTGGAGGAGGCCTGAGGACAAATACATCCAGGAACTGGTAGAGTAGTCCCACAGGAGGGGTTCAGGGACTCAGTGAGTCCATCTAGTGGCAGACTCGGGGAAGAGCTCCATTTTCACCTAACCTCTATGAGCCATAGTACTACCGCAAGCGTGTTCTGGGTCCCTTGGCACCAACACTGACTTAAAGGCAGTCTCCATTAGTCTCTGAAAAGTTTGGAGCTGCTCTGCTCCCTGTTGCAAGTTGCCAAGATCAATGGGTGCAGGTGCCTTGAGGGGAAGGCAAAGGAGAAGGATCACAAGTACTACAGCAGCTTTCTTGCTCAGATTCACCTGACCATCCTCCATTCTGAAGACTCGGTGTTCAGAACCTGTGGGTTTATAGCCATACGTCACAGGCTAGAATCTGGTCCAGGTTTGCATTAGACGACCCAGAAAGCAGAATCACAGCCTGCTGCCTGAGCCCAGCACAGTGAATAAAATTCATGAAGGCCTACCACTCATTTTTGTATTCAATTCTATTCTGTGATGGACACTGCATCTCACTTCCCAACCCTAGATAATATGCCTTAAGTTAATATAGAAGGATAACAGCACCTCTGGATAGTGGATATTATCCTCTCCATGAGGTAGCCCTCCTCCTCCACAAACAAACACACTGGTCCCATGGAACAGAATTGACGGCAATTAATGACTCATGACATGAAGATGACCATTTAATCCCTCTCAGAGGATTTGGGATAACCCTAACATCTATAATAATAAAAGCATAATATGCTAATTAGACCAGACAGCTGAATGACCTTCCAGATGACCTTCCGGACGAAGCCAGGGCTGCAAGGGCCAAGGCAAGCCATTGCGGCTGCGAGGGCCGAACCCCTTGCAAGAATTTCATGCATAGGGCCTGAAATTATATATAAAAGGCTAATATGCTAAGTGTCCCTCCCACCGCCAGGCCAGTTGCTATGACGCACACTGACCACCAGGGGGCAGACACTCAATGCAGGAGCTGCCATGATATGCACTTGCCATTCACAGAAAAACGGCAGTGTGGACCTGGTGCCGACAAAGCAACACTTGACTTCCCCCAAGTGGGACACAGGCCACGCCAACACCCTGGAGTGAGAGCCCACCAAATTGCAGCCAACGCTGCTGAGACCCCATGATGCAAAATGCGGCCCACAGCCCAGCCCAGCCTGGAAAAGGTGGCTGTGGGCACCAGGTAATGACATCACATAGTAACACCCGGCTTCTTCTACCTAGCAACAGGCCATTTAACAATAAAGGGCACTATGGACCTGGCGCCCACAAAGCAACCAGCCCAAAACGACAACCTACCAAATCACAGTCAATGCTGCTGAGACCCCATGATGCAAAATGCAGCCCATAGCCCAGCCCAGCCCAGAAATGGTGTCTGTGGGTGCCGGGTAATGACGTCACATAGCAATGCCCAGCTTCCTCTCCCTAGTGATGACTAGCCTCCTTGGAGTTTCTTCAGCCCTGGAACATGACTTGCTTTATAGCCAGGTGCAAACATTTTACACTTTAACCAAATGTCTGTGAAGTGTTTTCTCATGTCTCATCTCATTTAATCCTCACAGAAGTCCTGGAGTAGGTAGATAGGAGACTCAGTGGAATCCTATTTTCTTTTCATTAGCTGGAAAACGGAGATTTGGAAAGCTGAGAAACTTGACCCAACTGAAAAGGAGTAAGAAATGGTGGACCTTGAAAATGACTTCAGGTTTTCTCACTGCACATAATATAGTCAAACACTGCTGCAGTTAAATATTTTACCCTTTGTTCTCCCTGACTGATCTACAATAATAATCTGCTTCGTGTTGATATTTACTGCTGTGTTTCTGACAATTACCTGAAAGAGAAGTTGGGGTGCTTCACTGGGCCAGAAAAAGTTCAGCTAAATCAGAAATCAGGTCTAATTAAGCAAGTTTATTCTCTATATATAAAAGGCTAAGTTGACTCGCACATGTGCAATACAAGTAAAGCTCTCGCTGGCGCTAATCGCACAGGTGTGTTTCAATCTGTCATTGTCAATCGTTAATTTGGTTGACACTTCTGTTATAGAGAAAGGGAAAACAGCGATATTAAAATATTTTTTCTAATTAATTTCTTTTAAATGTGCACAAATTCATGCACTGGGCCACTAGTTGTACTATAAGCTTTTTATGTTCTCTACTTGGAGAGGAATAAGGAGTTACAAGTAGTTGACTTCAATACTCATTACCCCCACAATGACTAGTGCGACTTAATCATGATTTTACCATTCCCTTTGTTAGCAAGGAAGTGGGAGACCATGGGAATATGATCCAATCAGGGGCAGAGAAATGTGAAAAGTGCACTAGGATGCTTCTGAAAAGGGTTTCCCCTTACTAAGAAGTAAATGCAGGATGTGTTCCTTTTCTTCCCTTGTGGACATTGTTAAAATCTGAATGTGACCCTTGGGAACTCCCTTAGACACTTTGCCAATGAAGCCTGACAATGAAGCCAAATCATAGAGGATGACAGTTCCAAGGGAATCACAAAGAAGTATAACTGGAGCTGTGTCTGGAGCTTGCTATACTCTGGACTTCTCCCCTGATGACTGTAAGAAACGAAGCTTTTACTAAGTGTGTAACAGGTACTTGAAAGGCACGTGTGCATTTCGTGTGTGTGTGTGTGTGTGTGTGTGTGTGTGTGTGTGTGTTGCTATATCTTGCCCAACACAAATGATTAAAGTCCCTGAGGTCAAGTATTAGCCATCATCAAATTGTCGGTGGTTTAATGAAAACAAATGAGAGGGTGACATAGAGGCTGTGAGGGGAAGTAACCTGCCCAAAGTCACTTTGGAAGTTAGTAGTAGATACAAGACCTGGTATTAACCTGGGAGTGTCTCAAGCTCTCCAAATAGTGTAGGATCCTAATGAACAAATGGATGAGAGAAAAGGTTCTTGAAATGACTGGATTTCAAAAGGCATCTCTCTGAAGTGTCCGTCATCAGGTATATTTTTCAAAGTATTCCTTCCCAAAGAATATATCAACAGAGGGCTGACTTGGGGAAACCAGTTTCTCGGCCTGACAGACATCTCTGCCCATTAGTCAGGACTCAGAAGATGGTGCTGTGGAAAGAGTATTCAGTTTACCACTAATAGCAACATACGCAAATCTCCCAAATGCCACTGTGTCATTTCAATAGCATGAGAAGGCATTTCCCAATTTAAAAAGAAGGAAGGAAAAATGAATACACTTAATGTATTAATAGATGGGATGGTAGCCATGTTTTCTTCCTCAGACTACTTATTTCTTTAACTTTACTATGAAGTTGCACTGCTGGTGGGAGAGCAAATAGGTCAAACCAAATGGGGAACTTTTTTGTCAATATCTACCAAAGCTAAACATAAGCATCCTTGTGACCCAACAATTGTAACTCCGAGTGCTTTACCCAGAAACATACAGATGTTTAACAAAAGATATGTACAAGAAGTGACTATATAGAGCAAGGGAAGAAGCAGGTACTATTACCCAGAATAACCCAGGAAAGTGTAACGATGGCTTGGACAAGTGGAGGTACAAAACACTGGTCAGATTCTGGCAGTACATTGAAGGTATAGCTGAGGATTTGCTGATGGAATCAATGTGAGGCATGAAAAATACAGAGGAGTCCAGGAGTACATCAAGGTGTTTGGCTTGAGCAATAGGAAGGGAAGAGTTGTCACTTACCAAGATGGGAAATACAGACTAAGAGTAGATTGGGAGGGGGGTGAAAACACACCAAAGTCTTTTTGTTGTTGTTAATCCTCACCTGTAGATACTTTCCTATTGATTTTTAGGGAGAATGGAAGAGAGAGGGAAAGGCAGAGAGAAACATCGATGTGAGAGAAACACATTGACTGGTTGCCTCCTGCACGATGCTCTGACCAGGGACCAGGGCCTGGGCCAGAGAGAAGCCTGCAACCAAAGTATGTGCCCTTAACCAGAATCGAACCTGGGACCCTTTAGTCCACAGGCCAACACTCTATCCACTGAGCCAAACCGGCTAGGACAACACACCAAAGTCTCAATGAATAAACCCTTCACAAATACTAAATTAGTCTATTGATTTAAAAAAGTTAACCTATGCACTTTCTCAGGCAGGAAATGGAACATTGCAGCTTGGGCCCCTCTGGACTGGATGGCAAGAACAGAATTGCTGAACCCAAGATCTTTATGAAATCCAAAGGGAAACCTATGCTCAACCACTCAGCATAATATATCCATAGGCAGGGCAAACTGTCAGGGTCTCAGTTTCCTTTCCAGTACGGGGAGATTTTAATGACCACAATAATGTTATTTTCTGAACTGTTTAAACTATGGTAAGCTGTACAGAAGACAGGCAATTTTAGCTCATTGGAAATATTAAACAAGAACAGCTACTATATGCATATGTTTAGAGAAAAAACTATGCCAAATAATTCTTCTACTCACTTAATTTAATTCTGCTATTACAGAGCCTTTATTATACTACACCTACTGATGTAGTGTAATGAAAGATGCCTCAGACACAAGGGACCAAGATTCAAATGTAGGCTTCACTTGGAATAAACTGTGTGCCTGCTGCATCTAATTTCAGTTCTATTGACTTCTGGGCTGATCTTCTGTACAATCATGCTGGTCACCCTACATCTGTCTTAACATTGGGAGTATCAGGATTCCCCATACCACCACCTCCATGACCCTCAAATATGTAATCATGGCCTTCACGAAGTGGCTAAAAGGATCACTTCTCATAGGAAGATATTAAATTACCTACTACCTTTAGGGGAATACTTCCCTAACATAGGGGAGAGATTAAAAAGAGGAAGAACTTCCATAATGGCCTGGAAACCCATTCATCCCCACCAAACCCCTGTCCTTAATGCATCAGATGCTATAGCTCCGAACTCTGCCCTGGTTCCCTCAATGATGTACATGGCAGAGTCACAGTTTCCTTGATCATGCCGGTGTTCATTGTGAAGAGTAAAGTTCTACAAGTGGGATCTACTGAAATAAATAAATTTTATTGGAAGAACACAAGTATTTTACAAAATGCAAAAACCCTAAGCAACAAACGCATTTTTCTTTTTTAAAAAAAATTAAATTTATTGAGGTAACATTGGTTAATAACATAAAATTTTCAAGTGTACAAGATTATAAATCAACATCTGTATACTCTATAGCAGGGGTGGGCAAACCTTGGCACACGTGCCAAACATGGCACGCCAGTAACTTTTGCTGGCACACAAAACCCTCTCTTATAATCTTCCATTTACAATGTTTTTCTTAATATCAACTTTTTTATTTTTCAGATAAATTCAGTGTAGGTGCATCTTAGATAAATAAATAATTTTACATAACATGTATACATTAAAAAATAAATGTATTTTTCATCATCATATACTGTGTTTTTGTTGCTCAAATGAATTTTATTATTTCTTCAAGGTTCTTCACATATGTACACCTTAAGAGATATCAAGTAGGCGCAACATGTTCTCAAAAAATTAGGGTTGGCACGCAGAAGAATTTTGAGTCAGAGATTTTGCTGGTTTTGGCACGCACTCACAAAAAGGTTGCCCACTCCTGCTCTATAGTGTGCTCACCACCCAGGTTATTGCTTTAAAGCTATTATACACACAAACACATATCTTGAGGTTTGTGGGGGGAGGTTTGTGGAGGGTTGTTTTGGTTTTTTTTTAATATATTTTTATTGATTTCAGAGAGGAAGGGAGTGGGAGAGGGAGATAGAGACATCAATGATGAGAGAGAATCATTGATCGGCTGCCTCCTGCACACCCCCCACTGGGGATCGAACCCACAACCTGGGCATGTGCCCTTGACTGGAATTGAACCCAGGACCCTTCAGTCCCCAGGCTGACGCTCTATCCACTGAGCCCAACCGGCTAGGGCTGAACTCGTGTTTTTTTTATTTTATTAAATCTTTATTGTTCAGATTATTACATTTGTTCCTCTTTTTTTCCCCCCAAAGCTCTCCTCCACCCAGTTCCAACCCCATCCTCTGCCCTTACCCCCCCCCCACTGTCCTCATCCATAGTTGCACAATTTTTGTCCAGTCTCTTCCCACATCTCCCACACCCCTTTCCCCCCCAAGAACAGTGAGTCCATTCCCTTTCTATGTCCCTGATTCTATTATAATCACCAGTTCATTCTGTTCATCAGATTATTTATTCACTTGATTCTTAGATTCACTTGTTGATAGATGCATATTTGTTGTTCATAATTAGTATCTTTACCTTTTTCTTCTTCTTCCTCTTCTTAAAGGATACCTTTCAGCATTTCATATAATACTGGTTTGGTGGTGATGAACTCCTTTAGCTTCTCCTTACCTGTGAAGCTCTTTATCTGACCTTCAATTCTGAATGATAGCTTTGCTGGATAAAGTAATCTTGGTTGTAGGTTCTTGGCATTCATCACTTTGAATATTTCTTGCCACTCCCTTCTGGCCTGCAAAGTTTCTGTTGAGAAATCAGCTGACAGTCGTATGGGTATTCCCTTGTAGGTAACTGAGTTTCTTTCTCTTGCTGCTTTCAAGATTCTCTCTTTGTCTTTTGCTCTTGGCATTTTAATTATGATGTGACTTGGTGTGGTCCTCTTTGGATTCCTTTTGTTTGGGGTTCTCTGAGCTTCCTGGACTTGTAAGTCTATTTCTTTCACCAGGTAGGGGAAGTTTTCTGTCATTATTTCTTCAAACTAGGGGCCCGGTGCACGAAATTCGTGCACTGGGTGTGTGTGTGTGGGGGGGGAGAGTGTCCCTCAGCCCAGCCTGCCCCCTCTCACATACTGGGAGCCCTCAGGGGTTGACCCCCATCACCCTCCGATCGCCTGATCGGCCCCTTGCCCAGGCCTGACGTCTCCGCCAGAGGTGTCAGGCTTGGACAGGGGACCCCCATCTCCCCCCGATCACTGGCTCTGGCTCCCACCCAGGCCTGAGGCCTCTGGCCCAGGAATCATGCCTGGGCAGGGGACCCCCATCTCCCTCTGATCGCTTGCTCCACCCCCCGCCCAAGCCTGACGCCTCTGACCCAGACTTCAGGCCTGGCCAAGGGGACCATCCTATCCCTCCAATCCCCGGCTCCGCCCCCCACCCAGGCCTGATGCCTCAGCCAGAGGAGTTGACCCTCATCACCCTCCGATCACCAATCACCGGATTGGCCCCTTGACCAGGCCTGAGGCCTCCGGCAGAGGTGTCAGGCCTGGGCAGGGGACCCCCAGCTCCCCGCGGTTGCAGGCTCCACCCCTGCCCAGGCCTAATGCCTCTGGCCTAGGCATCCGGCCCAAGCAGCGGGGACCTGCAGTGGCAGCGGGGGGCGCCGCGATCGTGGGCTCTGCTTTAGGCCCAGGCAAGGGACCCCTAGCTCCTGGGACTGCCAGCTTCGACCATGCCCAGCTCCCATCGCTGGTTCCACCCCTACTTCCTGCTATCACTGGCCAGGGCGGCAAAGGCGCCTGATTCTCTGATCATGGCTGGGGGGCAGGGCAAAGGCGGCCCCAGGGCCGCCTTTGCCCTGCCCCCCAGCTCTTAGCTCCCCGCTGGGTTTCTGATCACTGTCAGTGGCAGGGGGCTTCTTCCTGCTTTCCCGTTCGCCTTCCTGCTTTCCCGTTCGCCTTCCTGCATTGTGCCTACATATGCAAATTAGCCGCCATCTTGTTGGCAGTTAACTGCCAATCTTAGTTGGCAGTTAATTTGCATATAGCCCTGATTAGCCAATGAAAAAGGTATCGCCGTACGCCAATTACCATTTTTCTCTTATATTAGTGTAGATAGGTTTTCAATATCTTGCTCTCTCTCATCTTCTGGCACCCCTATAATTCTGATGTTGGTACGCTTGAAGCTGCCCCAGAGGCTCCTTACACAATCTTCGTATTTTCGGATTCTTTTTTCATTTTGCTTTTCCGGTTGGGTGTTTTTTTGCTTCTTCGCATTTCAAATCTTTGCCTTGATTCTTGCGCTCCTCTGGTCTGCTGTTGGGAGTCTGTATAATATTCGTTATTTCAGTCCGTGTATGCTTAATTTCTAGTTGGTTCTTTATCATAACATCGAGGGTCTCATTAGATTTCTTGTAGATCTCAATAACTTTATCGGCGGCTTCTAAACAGTTCTTGAGAGACCTTAAAAGTGTGGTTCTGAATTCAATATCCTCCATTGACAGTTTTGTCCTGTTTCTTTGTCTCCACATTTTTTATGCTTTCTTGGTGCACCCCCTAGTGGTCTTTGTGCGCAGTCTTGTTGTAGTTAAGCCTTGATTGTTGTAGTTAATACTAGGGGGATTTGACCTCCAGGCCAACTGGCTGTGAGAATCAGCTGTGTCTGCAGTGGGAAAACTTCTGTCCTCTAGGGAGGTGCTAATCTATCCTTTGCCTGAGGCTATCTGGAAAATGGCTCTGCGCAGGGCTTGGGCGGGGCGGGTGTGTTGCTCAGGCTCGGGATCAACAGGGTGGGCTGGAGAGAGCAGTTATGGCGGCTCTCAGTTCCATCCCTAGGGGCTCTGCCTCACAGAGTCCCAGCAACTGCTGCAAACCTCGGAGAGAAAGCTGCCTTCGAGTTCCGACTGAAGCCAGACAGTCCCGCTTCTCCCGTTTGAGTCTGGGTCCCTAGAGACTTGCCCAGAACTGGAGCTCAGAATCTAGAGACTCCCTCCCAATTGAAAACGACAACCGCGCCCTCAGCTACCAGCCCGCTCCACGCGTACCTCCGCACCTTTGTATTTTCCGCACTGCGCCTCCTGAGTCTTGGTATGCTGTTCTCTTTCCTTCTAGTTGAAGAATTTCCCCTCAGCCAGTCTTCCTGTGGTTGTTGGCAATGTCCGTTCCGTCTTTTAGTTGTATTTTTGAAGTGGTTGTTCGAGGCAGCTAACTCTGGTGTTTACCTATGCCGCCATCTTGGTTTCATCATGTGGAGGGTTTTAAATCAAAGGTACTTTACCAAGTATCTTACTGTCTTAGCACTTTTTATCCAAACAGCTGGTATACGTACAGTATACCTCCAATTAAGTCCATTGTTAAAAAAATGGTGATTTCTTTTTCATTCTTTCCTTGCTACTAGAAGACGTTTATGAGATAGGTTGGGAACTTTCTTGGTCTTTATTGCTGCTTACTGTTGAAACTGTAAACCTAGCTATGTTCTGAGCACAGAGCAGATTCTGCTTGAGGAATACTCCTAAGTACCACACGCAATGCTTTCTATCATATCCACTGCTTATAACTTTAAGTTGAATTTCATTAGCATATGTTGGTCAGCTAAACTGTTAAAATGAATTTTAACAAAACCAGCTAGCCCTCTCATTTTAACTTGCAGATATTTAATGTATTTATTTTTGGCACTCCTAAAGTTGGGCAATGTAATGAGCAGATATTTGTTTATCTGAGTGTGTATGTATGTATATATGTGTGTGTGTGTGTGTATATATATATATATATATACACACACACACACACACACACACACGTGTGTGTAAACCACATTTAAAAAATCTTCAGGTTTTCTAAAATGCTTAACACTGGGCTACTCTTAGTAATATAAAACTTAATTATTGAATAAGTTTTTAAAAATTGCATTCTCGCCCTGACCGGTTTGGCTCAGCGGATAGAGCCTCGGCCTACGGGCTGAAGGGTCCCAGGTTCGATTCCAGTCAAGGGCATGTACTTTCGTTGCGGGCACATCCCCAGTAGGGGGCGTGCAGGAGGCAGCTGATCGATGTTTCTCTCTCATTGATGTTTCTGACTCTCTATCCCTCTCCCTTCCTCTCTGTAAAAAAATGATAAAGTATAAAAAAATTTGCATTCTCTGCTGTGAAAAGAATATTAATGTGCCATTGCAGGCTATCACTCACTCTCAGGGCCTTGTCCCAACTCTAAATATAATAAAAGAGTGATTGGCTCAACTAGCATAAGGTGACAAGTAAGTATAAGACCAAGTACTTATGGCCAGGGGAACTCATTCACACAGTAAACAGAAGGGTGTGGCAAGGTCTCAGAGAAAAGGTGCATACTGAAGAGACCAATCAGCCTGATATTTCTGCCTTCTGCCCTGTAGAATACAAATACAGTGCATACATATACATTTTGACATGTCACCATATGTAAAATATTTCAATGATTTGACTAAGCACAAAAGCACATATTGTAGGCAATGAAAACAACCCAGAGTCCAAGCCAATCCTCAAATCACAGTGCCCCAAAGTCAACTTCTGGTCATATGACGAATAGCTGCTGTCACAGGGCCACTCCTTGAGTCAAAGTTCCCCAGGTGAAGTTCATTGGCATCTGTAGAACTGCTGTGATTCTATAAAATTCCAAATGTTGTGCACTAAAGGGTAACCTTATATACAGCCAATGCAATTGTTACATATAAATGAAGAATAAATCAAGGCAAAAGAAAAATACAGAAGCAGTAAATGGCATTTTCCATTTCGCTGTGTAGAAGCATTCTTCCCCTTCAGTTCTACAATAGAAAAACATTTGAGGCAGAGCACTCATCTGTACTTACCGGAGGGTCATTTTCATTATTATTTTAAAACCACTGTACTGAGGTATGAAGGTATGACTGACATACAAAAAGCCGTACATATCTAATCAATGCAACTTAACGAGTTTGGAGATAAGTTTTCATCTGTGAACCATCACCATATTCTATGCCATAAACATATTATCCCCTCCAAATTTCATTCCTTCCTCATCAATTAGTATATAGTTATTTTCATAATAACTACGTGGCATAAGGTATGCCCTCTTAGCAAAATTGTCAGTACAGGATACATGAATTCTGAGTTCTGGAGAAGAAGTACAGGTGCTTGGTTCCTGGCTTTCACCACATTGTAGCTCAGCACCCCAACTGCACAACGTGTACTCTCCAAGCTGATACTAGAGTGGAGTCTACAACAGACCTTTTCCAGCAATCTGTAAGGCTGCTGCATCTGACTGATGGGGCAGACTGAGACAATCAGTGAATCTCCTTAGGCACTGAACACAGCCCACGGGTGTTCTCTTCTGAAGTTGATAAGAAGCAGTACAGTAGGTCTGCATATGACTAGGAAGAAGCAAGGGAAGCTCAGAAGGCTAACCCAAATATAACTTATGAGGTGGCCTGCCTGGCAGCAGTCAATAATCCAAGTATTTTGCTCCTGTAGTCAGCATGATGGACTGGGAGGGCAAACGCAAATCCAGAGGCATCTAGAGGAGTTCATTCAAGTTGTACAGAAGCGCACACATTTCGCACATTCTTTCCACCCTTTTGTAGAGGCCTGCACACTAAATATACCTAACACAGGATCTGAGTCCTCCCTCACCTCCTACCAAGTATTATATCAGGCCCTGTGTATCACCAGACATAGAGATCAAACCTCTGCTCCTCCAGGGAGGACATGAGAGGGAAAATGCAGCTCAACTGGCCAACAGACCATTGATATCAGCATATCAACTTAAACCATATTTTAACAACATTTGTAGTTTTAATCCTCATTCCAGTTGATCATAGGAGAACTCCCCTTGAAGACACTGGTAGGGGTAAAAGCATAAGCAGGCTAGAGGATAAGCAATAAAAGTTAAATTTACCTTCTGCCTCTCGGCAATGTACGGAAACTCTTTTAAACAGCTAGATGGGCCCCTTGGCAATTTTACAACCCAGGACTGTTCCTACATGGACCTGGCAGCAAATTTGCTTGCAATTCCTCAGATCTAGGTAATGAGGGAAAGACATAAGCAGTTGAAACCAGAAACTCAGCCAGACCCTCCTGAAAAACAGAGATTGAAATGAATACCATAAGCAATGCCCAAGAATCAGTAAAGGTACAGGAGAAAGGGAGGAAATGTCTCTGGAGAACAGAATCAGCATAAGCAACAGCAGTTCCTTCTCAGAACCCTCTCAGATGATTGTACTGTGCAACAACTTAGCAGGGTAAAAAGGGCTGCTTTCCCTGGGTGGCCATTTTTCACAGGCTTCCTGCAATACAGACCAAGCATGAGACAGCAAAGCCTTCACTGGCAGAAAAAAACAACAACACATAATTCACTTGGAAAATAACACCCTGTCCCTTTTTTAAAAAATTTTTAAATATATTTTATTGATTTTTTTACAGAGAGGAAGGGAGAGGGATAGAGAGCTAGAAACATCGATGAGAGAGAAACATCGATGAGCTGCCTCCTGCACACCCCCTACTGGGAATGTGCCTGCAACCAAGGTAACATGCCCTTGACCAAAATCGAACCTGGGACCCTTCAGTCCGCAGGCCGATGCTCTGTCCACTGAGCCAAACCGGTCAGGGCATAATAAAGGCTTCAACTTTACAAGAGAGTCATCAATTCCCATGTCATAACCATCCTTGTCCACACTGCTATCTTCTGTCCCCCAACTTTGCTGACCCAAAGGTAGTGTGGGAGAATGGAGAAAGGGGAGGAGACACATCTCTGGACTCACAATGCCCAGCACAACTTTCACACCAAAGTCCCTTTTCTTCTCCACCATCTATTTTTGTTTCTTTGTTTGTTTTTGTTGTTTTTTTGTTTGTTTGTTTGTTTGTCTTTTTTTTTTCTTTTCTTTTCCACCATCTATTTTTGCTTCTACTCTCAGAATGTCTTCATATTCCTGCTGGACCCTGATGAGCTGGCCCCAGATTTCAATACTCAATAGAAATAGAAAGTCTGAAATAAGGAAACCATAGTGCCCCTTTCCCTCCTCAAAATGCAACCCCCCTTATCCAATCATCCCTCCAGTACCTGAAGTCTCACATGGTGCACAAATGCCTCACGCTTGTGTCTACAGCACTCTTTATCTTGAGAGTGCTGGCAAAATCCCCTTGAGGCAATATCACCACCTCTCATGACAAGACCAAAATGGCAGAGGGGGCACATCACCAAGCAGCAATGCCTTCTAGCAGCTAAATAGGTGAAGGGACAGCAACAGCCTGCAGATATATACACACTTCAGCAAGAGGAATAGCAAGGGTTAGTCCTCCAACCTGGAGACCAGACTCAGGACCCAAGCAGGCTCATCTGTACATGCCAATGAGGATCCAAATATCCCCAGCTTCATGCACTGTTCATGGACAGGACCCACGTGATGTTTCTCTTCCCACCAACGTGCAGAGTATGGTCAGCAGAAGAGTGCAGAAATGCTTGGAAGAATATGGAAAACTCTTGGATAAGACTCCAACCGCATTCCCACCCACAGAATTGGGATTCTTCATGATTCCTAATATGCTCTTGCTCTCCAGAGTGGGCATCACTGAGCTTAGCATCTTGGTGTCAGAGCACAGAAGCCTGTCAACAGTCCATGGCCAATTTCTTCCCCGGGACCCAACATTTCCTGTGTCTGTTATGCATTTTTTAAGAGGTCGCAGGGCATGTGAGCCATGGGAGTATTGAAGGAAGAAATTGTCTGGACAGTATATTGGAAGAAGAGACAAGCCACTGTCATCAGTCTCTGCAGGGGAACACACCTCACTACCAATATGAGAGACTGAGTGGCCAAGTCAACCAAGTGCTGTTATTCACCAGAAACGTCAGCATTTTGCCTCCTAGAAGAGTCCCTTGGGTTAATATTCTAAATGCCATTTCTTGAGCCATTTTCCACAGACTGAGGTAGTGCACAGAATGAAACTGAAACAGTAAAGCTTTCCCAGCAGCTAAGTCCAAAATTCTAGTGAGGCTGGATAAATAAATAAGGAACAGCCCCCATTACAAAAACTGTCATCTTTGCCAGAGGGTCATGTTCTCAGGTCACAATTAACAATGTGCACTGTTATCTTCTGTCCTCTAGGTATGCTGAGCCAAGGTAGTGTCAGGAAAGAGAAGTGGCCAGGAGGCACTCTTGAGTACACAAGGTGCAATGAACCTTTCACACTTACGCTTTCCCATTGAGTTCTGACAGTAGCTCTAGGGAAGGCCACTCTTAGCAACCGCCTTTCCACCTCAAGGCTTTAGGGAACCAGAAGGAAGGACCATATTGAGCTAGTCATTCCATCTTTCCTGAGCAGTGAAACTCTGCCTGCTTTTGAGCCTCTAACCTCTATAATTCTTCTCCTTAAAAGAACTGGCTGGAGAAGCAGTCAGGACCAGAAAGAACTACAATATGATACAGCAATCCTACTTCTGGGTATATTTCCAAGGGGAATGAAACCACTGTCTCAAATATATGTCTGCACTCCAATGTTCATTGTAGTATTAATCACCAAGACCAAGATATGAAACAACCTCAATGTTTGTCCACACATGAATCAATAAAGATAATGTGATATACACATAAAGAATAGAATATTATTTAGTTCCAAAATCATCTGCATATATCAGGTATCCAGTGTAAAATCAAACACACCCCATTTAAAAGGCCTTGCCTTAAAGTGCCAAATATTATCCATTCTCTTTCTATCACCCACATAAATAAGAATGAAAAAACACTTAAGGCAAATATGAGTTTGATGTTGAATACTTCATAAGAAGAATGTATAGCACATTAACATTCCCACTAGTGAGTAGACATTGAGTACATGACTCATGAGGCTGAGTGACATGGCAGGTCTAGGAATGAACTCTTGGGAAAGAACCACAGAGCCAGATCCCACCTAAAATGCTGACGAGGGTGCTCACTTTGGCAGCACATATACTAAAATTGGAACGATACAGAGAAGATTAGCATGGCCCCTGCGAAAGGATGACACGCAAATTTGTGAAGCGTTCTATATTTTTTAAATCAGGCTTTTAAATAAATTGGCTATCTGTTGTTTAAAAATAAAATAAAATAAAATGCTCACGAGGGTCACATACCCTTTCCCTGAGATTCTTGCTTTGGAGAATGCCACCAATTAAAGAGTCACCCTTTTGGACTCTTCAACCTTGTGACTTATTTTTAAGTGCCAATACTCAGTCCACCCATTAAACCATTCACTTTAGTCTTCCCTAACTTACACCCCAATAAGGGATGGAAGATGACTTTGATGGGCAGTGAGTGGATGCAAGAAGGCATCACAGCTATTAAGTTTCTTAACAGTTTTTTTACTGATAAATAAGCCAATCTTGGTCATTGTTATGTCACTTGGTGAAGGAGCATGGGTTTGGGAACAAGTTTTTCTAAGTATCTCAAGGCCTCAGGTCCCCCCCACACACACACTGGGTGGGACACCACAGTTACCCCCATCTTTCATGTCTTTTAAGAATTTAACCAATTACAGGGATTAATAATAGTCTTTAAAATGTCAACGTGCTGTATGAAGGCTACATACTTCATAGTTTCTAATCCCAAAGGAGCGTGGTTTAACTTTTATTAACTTCGGTGAGTGAACTTCAGGTTCTGTGATGTCAACCCATGCTAATAAAGCTATAGAGCAGTGGTTCTCAACCTTCCTAATGCCGCGACCCTTTAATACAGTTCCTCATGTTGTGGTGACCCCCAACCATAAAATTATTTTCGTTGCTACTTCATAACTGTAATTTTTCTACTGTTATGAATCGTAATGTAAATATCTGATATGCAGGATGTATTTTCATTGTTTGTGACCCACAGGTTGAGAACCACTGCTATAGAGGAACCAGAGGTATCTATGAAACTAACGGTTAAAAGTATCTTTGAATGCACCTTAAAATAGTTATCATTTATATTTAGCACTCTCCCCCACCGAAACTGTCCAAAGCCCTCACCCAATTTTCAACAAATTAACCACTGCCCAGAAAGAAGTGAGTTTACATAGGCAAGGAAAGAGAGGTCTTTTAGGCACAGCCGGATAACGAGCACCCTCCAGCCCAAACTTAGTGCTGAGCCCACATGGGCTTCAAGGTAAGGCTTCTGAATTGGCCAGAAAGAACTCGGTTCAGAGCAAGGCAAAATCTGGGTTGCCAGGCTACCTCCAGGCATCATAGCACAATGAAAGGGATGGTTTCCAAAGAGATGCTCAGTCATCTCTGAGGAAATATGCTGGCCTTGCGAAAGAAAACAAGCATTTAGTTGAAATTATGGCAAAAATTTGAAGCAATAAAGTGGGAATGGGTCCTGGCCAGGTAGGGAAAGGAGCTAAATCAAGCCATAATGTTCTGCTTTGATAAATGGATTCTGGATACGGTGTTCTATTCCTACAGTACCTCTTGTGTGCTGCACACTTTATAGAGATTATCACACTTGCTTCTCCCAACATCCCTGACAGCAAGGTGTGATTCCCATTTTGCAAGTGTGGAAACTGAGGTTTAAAGATGAGAGTAAGAAAGAGCCAAGGGTCTTTCAGACTCAGATACTAGACATCTATTGTGAATGACACACAATGTGTGGTGTCTCAGTAACATCTTGCAAGGCAAATCAGTAACCCAGGGAAGGCAGAAAAAATTGCCAACAATGTATGGAAGAGTAAATATTTAAAGAAGTATTAACCTATATATTACTTAAATTTGTTAGCCTATGCCTCCTGTACCACTGCTAAATAAATGCCCATGCATGGCAGGGGTACACTGGCATACTAGCATTCTTTAGTACCCCCTTGGTGTACAGGTCTCAGCCCCCCCCCCCATACTAGATAGAGTTGGCTTTAAATAACATTCAAATCCATGTTGCTGTACCCAAAAAGCAATCACAAGAGCAGCATTCCCACAATTTCTGGATTCCTGAAGTTTGTTTTTGACAATCCCATCCAGTCTATCCTGCCTCAAGCTACAACAGTTTTCCAAGAAGGATAAAGAAACAAATAAAAACTTTGATGTGAAAATGTCAAGGTAAGTTATTTTTAAATGTTTTAAAAATCTGACATTCTAGTAAAGAATTCAATGTGTCTATAACAGTGGCACCCACAGTGAACAGAGGAATACAAAGACCAGAAAAAGATGCCACTAACTAGTTAAAAATAAAACTGACTACAGACATTGGGTCTCTACCATACAGTTAATAAGCCATGACCAGGGACTGACCCCGATATAGTTGCACTTTCCTATCTTAGAGAATCAGGGAAGGTATTTCAACACCATCTTAAATAATGGTACAGGTGACAGGGAACAGGTGCCACACTCTGCCCAACATTTGAGGGCCCAGATAACATAAGGTTGCTCTTACTTGTCTGGCTGGTCTTGACTATTGGTCCCGGTTGCACTCTCTTCTCATTTCATTTCCATTGGCTGACCAGTACTGGACTGTTCCATCACAGGTCCTGAAGGAGATGGTGATTGTACAAATATGGCTTGCCTGTGAGAAAATTAAGTAACTTGGAAACTCATAGGATGAATGGCCCGGACAAACTTCCTCTTTCCCTTACACAAAAGGAATTTCTGAAAATGGTTGGTAGGACTAGAGTACCCAATCATGCAGCCTGTGTGAGGTAGGCCAAAAGAGTGAAAGATAATGTAAGGCAGCAACTGCACGAATCCAACCACAAGCTAAGTTTGCTGCTTTAGAGGTTTGATTGTGCCTTTAAAATGAACTGTAGTTCCCCCTGCTTTAATAAAACATCATAGGAGAATTGTTAAATATTATGTTGAGAGGTACTGCCAATTGTTTGCTAGAAGGGGAGTCTCAGAACTACATTTTTTTTCCTCTTCAGAAATAAGGCAATTGACTCATACAAAATTATGGTTAACAAACCCATGGAATGGTCTAAACGTTCTCACTTTATTATCCTTTACTGAGACATACCATGCAAGATTATGGATAGCAAATCATTCAAATGAGTTTTGTGTTCTACTGAATAGAATATGAAATGCATATTATACAACTGTGTTGTTATGTCAGTCTCAGTAATTGGTAACATAGTAAGTTCAAAAAGTCCTAAAACTAGAAATGAGCTAATTTAACTATGAACAATTTCATAAAGAATTTAATTTGGAGAAACTAAGATGGCGGGATAGGTAAACACCGGGAAATTGCTGCCTCCCACAACAACTTCAAAAATACAACCAAAAGACAAAACTGACATCATCCAGAACTACAGGAAGGCTGGCTGAGTGGAAATTCTACAACTAGAAGGAAAGAAAAGCACACTGAGAGCCAGAGGAGCTGCGGAAGTAAAGTGGAGAGGTACGAAGGCTCGTGTGAGCGGAAAGGGGCTGGCACCTGAGGACGCGGCTGTCTTTACGAATCGGGAGGGAGTCACAAGCTCCCAACTGCTCTGAACTCCGGTTCCGGGAAGTCTCTGGGGACCCAGAACTCATACGGGGAGAAACTGGACTGTCTGGCAGCAGGCAGAACTCTGAACTTGAGGGCGGCTTTCCCTCAGAGGTGCTTGCAGCAATTATCGGGACACTGAGACGAGAGGCCCCTTAGGGCAGGGCTGAGGACCTGCCATAGCTGCTTGCTCCACCCTTTGATTCCCTGAGACCCCGACCCACCCAGGCTTCTGCATAGGCTTTTGCATATGAATGCCCTGGCCCTTTGCAACCTGAAAATTACCTAACAAATTGCAGCTGGGCCAGACAGACCCAGAACTTCCAAGAGAAGGCCCAAGGCCCCACAGCAGCTTGCATTGCTTCACAGCTGGGCCTCATCAGGGCACCTCCAAACTCCAAAAAAGGAAGGGGAATCTGCAGTTCTCTTCGTAGCTCCTGCTGGGTAACCTCAGGCTGAGGCTAAATTAGCACCTCCTTAGATCCAAGAGCCAGTGTACCCAGTGGTCAGAGGGGGACCATCCGGATTACAACTCCTCAGATCCATAAGGGACACACTCAGGGGGCAGACTCAGTGAGCACCAAAGCCCAACTGAAGCAAGTCTTGCCCCAGAAGGGTGTCTTCAGCACAGAAGTTCTCCCACTGCAGACACAGCTGATTCTCACTGCCAATTGGCCTGGAGGTCAATTCCTCCCAGTGATACTACAACAATCAAGGCATAACTACAACAAGACTGTGCACAAAGCCCACAAAGGGGTTCACCAAGAGTGTCCACCTCAGGTAACTGGGGAGGCTGAGCCACTGGGCCCTACAGGACACCTAGCACACAAAACCACTCTACCAACACGGAAGCATAAAAAATGCAGAGACAAAGAAACAGGTCACAAATGACAGAAATGGAGGAAAGCAAATGACTGGATATAGAGTTCAAGGCCACGTTTATAATGTTTTTCAAGAATTTTATGGAAACCGCCGATAAATTTAGTGAGACCCTGGAGGATATGAAAAAAGACTAACTAGAAATTAAGCATACACTGACTGAAATAAAGAATAATATACAGAGATCCAACAGCAGACAAGAGGATCCCAAGAATCAAGTCAAAGATTTGAAATACAAAGAAACAAAAAATACCCAACCGAAAAAGAAAAAAGAAAAAAGATTCCATAAATATGAAGATAGTGTAAGGAGCCTCTGGGACAACTTCAAGCGTACCAACATCAGAATTATAGGGGTACCAGAAGGAGAGAGAGGGCAAGATATTGAAAACCTTTTTGAAGAAATAATGACAGAAAACTTACCCTACCTGGTGAAAGAAATGGACTTACAAGTCCAGGAAGCACAGAGAACCCCAAACAAAAGGAATCCAAAGAGGACCACACCAAGACACATCATCATTAAAATGCCAAGAGCAAAAGACAAAGAGAGAATCTTAAAAGCAGCAAGAGAAAGACAGTCAGTTACCTACAAGGGAGTACCCATACGACTGTCAGCTGATTTCTCAACAGAAACCATGCAGGCCAGAAGAGAGTGGCAAGAAATATTCAAAGTGGTGAATAGCAAGAACCTACAACCAAGATTACTTTATCCAGCAAAGCTATCATTCAGAATAGAATGTCAGATAAAGAGCTTCACAGATAAGGAAAAGCTAAAGGAGTTCATCACCACCAAACCAGCATTATATGAAATGCTGAAAGGTATTCTTTAAGAAGAGGAAGAAGAAAAATGAACTCTTACCATTTGCCACAGCATGGATGGAACTGGAGAGCGGATAAATACCACATGATCTCACTCATTTGTGGAATATAATGAACAACATAAACTGATGAACAAGGACTGATCCAGAGACACAGAGGCATTGATTGGACTGTCGGGCCTTGGAGGGAAGGTAGGGGAGGGTGGGGGTAAGGGGGAAAGATCAACCAAAGGACTTATATGCAAGCATATAGGCCTAACCAATGGACACGGACAATGAGGGGGTGAGGGCATGAGCGGGGTAATGTGGGGATAAGGACACATATGTAATATCTTAATCAATAAAAAATATATTTAAAAAAATTTAATTCACTTAATAGTGTTATTACCAACTGACAATAAACATAATCTTTGAGGAGCAAGCAACAGAAAAAATTGAACATTTGGTAATATACAGATTGTGGAATTTGCTCTTAATTTGCAAGGATGCCCCTAGGATTCTATGGGCAATGGGCATGTAATAAAAGTATCTGCACTCCACACTTAGATATTGTTCAAGGTCTAGGGCTCTGCCTGAAAAGTCAGGATTAGTGAGGCTAGGTGGTGTCCCACTTCCTGAAATCTGCATTCCTGCCAGCACCAGTGACACAGAGAAAGTAGAATCCAAATACCAGCAATGAGTCTTTCACATTTCTAAATGTAATCAAGGTGGCTTTAGAGATAATCAATGTTTCACAAATATGTCATTAAATCATTTCTACATGAGATAGTATACACAATTTACATCAATACCAAGAATCAACCAGCCAAAAGGCAACCATCACCATTACCAAGAGGAAGTAACTATTTTATTTAACACCGAATATCAGGTTACTCTCAGTGATTAGGGTTCTCGGGGCTTTGAGTAAAACAGCAGTTTTCCTTTCTTTTAATTCTCCCCTTGAATACACATTAGGTGTCACAAGATGGAAGCATGAGTATAGGCAAGCACTGCCTAGTTCTTGAGCCAATATGCTAGCCCTGGAGGCATTAATGCACAGTCAGCACTCATGGCCAGAGGCAGGGGCAGCATCCTCTGTAATGGGAGGTGGGGGCAGGAAGTAGCATGTCTCTGATGGCCCATACCCCAAACAAGGAGAACAGGAGTTGTCCTCGGCCAGACTGGCCAGGAAGTAAACAGGCATATCCTCCCTTTTTGTAAATAAAAACTGCACATTTCATTTTTTTTCCCTATGGGAGAACACCTGGGAAGGAGAACCTAGGCCAACATTTAAAGAAATAATAATGCGTTAAATGCACACTTATGATTCTAAAATAACATTCAAATGTATGTGCGAAGACCTGCAAGGGACATTCACTTCTAGAAAACTGAGAGCACACGTTCTCCCGGTGAATTTCCTTCCATGTAAATTAAAAATGCTCCCCTATTTTCAAGAGAACTAAATGACAAGACTAAGGGCAGAACTGAACTGAACAACGTGATACTCAACATGCAATTATGGGAAGATATGAAATTCCAAAAGAACCCAAACAAAGTCCAGTGGCGGCCAGAATTCACTGGAATTCACTGTCCTAAAATAACAGACGTTCCTCCGGATGGTCAATGTGTGCACTTTTTACATTTAAAACAAACCTTTCTTCATTTTTAGCAGATTCATGAAATAAAACACACAAAAATGAACTTTCTGACAAATAAAAAAATTTAATGATAAAATACAGTGAAAGGTTAGGTTAGTTTAGCTGGCCGCTGCAAGCTAGGAACTGTCTGCCGTAAAGCAAGAACCACAAAGACAATTAGAATAGTATTTTCGTCATTTGTAAATTGAAGTTAAGGTGAAAATATCCCACAGGAAGCTTAAGAAAAGGGCCAGGACCCACATTTAATAGAATAAAATGATATCAAATACATTTTCCCCCCTGTAAAACAAAATCCCAGACTGTTAAGAGCATCCTTGGTTGTAGAATGCCAACGAACCAGCCAACTGACTGTTCTGCACTATAAATCGAAAGTACCTCCAAACATGTATTTTTAAGGACATTTATGAACAAGGAACAACAGAATTTTATAAAATAAGTTATGTCAAACACGCAATTATAGTGTAAAGGTAAAGGCACTCAATCAGATGTAATTTCCTCTGTAAATAAAAAGTTCCACCAAACCTGTTAAAGGACATTTATGAGAAGCGCCGGAACCAAAATTTAATTGAATCCATGAGAATGAACATGTAAAATTAAATCCTGAGCAAGGTCCAGTCTTGTCTGACAAGAGCAGCTCGGGCGGGCCTTCAGAGTTTCTGAATTTTCGAGAGCCCGGCCGGACAATTCACTTCCGAAAGTGTACACTGAAGATATTTTCATGTTAGGAATATTTATGAAACATGGCCAACATAAAAATTAAACAAATTCAAATGGCTGCACTGTAATGACAAAGAAAAACCCCAACACCATTATATTATAAAATGTAACAAGAAGTAGGATCCCTGGGGGTGGAGGCATGTTTCCCTTCAGGGATTTCAAGGGACAAGCTCTTGCCAACCAATGTTCTTAGTGGAAATTTGCAAATAACAAAACATGTTTTTGCCGAAACCGGTTTGGCTCAGTGGATGGAGCGTCGGCCTGCGGACTGAGGGGTCCCGGGTTCGATTCCGGCCAAGGGCATGTGCCTGGGTTGCGGGCACATCCCCACTGGGAGATGTGCAGGAGGCAGCTGATCGATGTTTCTCTCTCATCGATGTTTCTGACTCTCTATCTCTCTCCCTTCCTCTCTGTGAAAAATCAATAAAATATATATTTTAAAAAAAATAAAAAAAAAAAAAAAAAAAAAAAAACATGTTTTGTGGAAAATGCAGGAGACTTGTCCGGACCACACTTTTTTAAATACAATGATATGAAATACACAAGTACATTACATACAAATGCAAGCCAGCGTCCAATGGTGGTCTCCAGTGTTCAGTGAAGGAACCCTGAGCCAGCCAGGCCTGTTTCCTCATTTTTACGTTGGAATTATCAGGATTTTTTGTCCTTACTAAGGCAACATAAGAAACAGGCCGATTCTGAAATTTAACCAAATATTAAACATACAGTCATGCTGTGAAGTGACACATCAATAACAACAACAATCTGCGCTCAAGGGCTGTTATGGCCATGAGCTGTCAAAAGCACTCTCACACTCCTTAAGGCCTTACTTTCTCTATCCAGGTTGAACATGAAAGAAATCCTGTTACTGATAAGAAATCCCACAAAAATAGCCAAAACTAAGATTTAAACAAATACCCGGTAACAATGTCCACCCAACAACATTATACAATAAGAAGCAACACCAGCTTCCTGGCAGTCAACTGTCACGGGGCTTTCCTGGACCCACACCATCTCAGCCATGAGCACTAACCATTTCCACATTTTAAGCAGCAAACACCACAAATCATTTAAGACCACGAATAGTGGGGTTCAAGACCCACATTTAAATAAACAAAATGGTCCAAAACCCATCATGCTGTTACATAAAGCTCAACACTGAGCCGGCAGCAGAAAAGGGACCTTCCCTGTAATCAATCCAGGAGCACATGGGACACGTCTGCCAAATTATATCAAGATACACCATCTACCCGAGTCTCTCAAAATCACACTACCGACAGATTACGAAATAAACTAAGTTAAACTTACACTTTGAGATCGCCGGACAGGGAGCCGCCATGTTCCCTCAGCACTAAGTGAAACCGCCCACGGAAGCCGCATTGTACAATCCGGATTTTAATGAGCTTGCTCACGCGGTAGAGCTTCTCCCACAGCCTCCTTGTGGCCCGCCTTCACACACCGTCATTGGAGGGCCTGCAATGATTGACAAGGGGGCTGTCCACTCTCTCCAGGTCTGTGAGTGGAAATTTGGCCCATATCACAAGGCCCAACCAAAAAACTCATCTTTGCCCATAGTTATCACTTTTATATCTATGCTCCTTCTTCAATGTCCACCTCTACTACTCAGGCCTTTGCATATACCATAGCCTCGACATTATCTCTGATTTTGGAAATTGTGCTGACCAAGTTGACTCAAGCCTAGTGCAATTGCATCCTCCTTCTCCACAGAGCCTTCCTTGCTGTGCTTCTCCCACCCCTAAGGGTAAATGTGAGTTCTTCTTTGCTATTAGGTGGGGACATGGGGAGACATCAGAGCTGGGATACAAGGGAATCACGTAGGCTCTGGAATCAGATAGTGCTGGCCCGGACACAATGTGAAGGACCCAAAGTTTGTACTCAGAATGTTGACAAGCCAGTTGAGGGGGCAAAAAATGGGTAAAAGGCAAGGAAAACCGACAAGGTCACTCATAGCAGACTTCCAGGATTAGTCCCAGCAATTAATTCAAACATCTCCCAACCACCCTTTTCAGGATTTCTATATCCAATCATTTCCTTCCTTTGTCTTTGGAAATCCACCCCCCTTCCCACTTTCAAGACTCAGGTATGAGCAGTCTCTTCTCCGACTCCTTCTGTCATTTCATGTTGCAACTCCATGTGCAGAGTAATTATTCCTTCTGTTGCTATAGGATGAAAGGTAACCGACTTCAGATGTTGTCTGGAAAGGGTACCAAGTTTCATATAATTTGAGACTGTCAGCCTGATCCTTTCCAGGAGGCCATTTGCTATCTGAATTTCACAACTACTCAAACAGGGATATGTAGCTCGCTTAGGGGTGAATATCTTCAATGTTGAAATCAACTGCTCCCAAATGTGGTAGGTGAACCACATAATCACTGGGTCATGTCATGTAATTGTTCATGGTATTATTCTACCCACCCTGGAATATCATCCACCGCCAATGGTAGCTGATAGAGAGGGCCTCATAGTTCTCTAAGAGGAAATAGGAAGAAACAGCAAAGTAAACTTGGTTAAATTTAGTTTCGAACTCTGGTTTAGGAAGTTAAAACACCAGGGACATCTAGCCACATTATTTGTGCAGGGCTAAGAACATAGCAATTGGCGAGCACAGGTGACTACCCAGCCTGACTACTTCTTTGGAAGCTCAGAGAACGATAGGTGAGTTCCTCCAGAGTTGGGGTTTAAGCATTTTTTTGGTTGTTTCTTCTTCCATCTGAACCTTAAAATTATCTTGTCTAATCAAAACAAAATCCTCTGGCTGGTTTGGTAGGATAATGTTGGGGAAAATTAGTGCCCAGAGTTGGATTAAACACAGTATTGACTCATGACATGACTTAATCATGTGTTGGAAGTGGGTAAAAGGCAAGGAAAACCGACATTTAACATCTTTAAGACTTTGTCATCCTATGCAAGATCTGGGGATAGCTTACCGTTTGAGCATTCTTTTGCATCCCTCTTTATCATTGAAATTATTTCATGTGGCTTTTACAACTCAAAAAATAAAATATATTCCTGGGCACTATTTCCTTTGAATTGCTTTTCTGAATAGGGAATCCTATATAATAAAAGCCTAATATGCTAAGTGTCTGCTCATCGGGCCATTCAACCAATCAAAGCGTAATATGCTAATGATATGCTAAGGCCGCTCAACCACTTGCTATGATGTGCACTGACCACCAGGGGGCAGACAGTCCACTGGCCAACTAGTCACTATGACGGCACTGACCACCAGGGGGCAGACGCTCCGACCAGTAGGTTAGCTTGCTGCTGCGGTCCGGTCGATCAGGACTGAGCAAGACAGGCTGGACACCCTCTGGAGCCCTCCCAAGGCCCCTCCCCAGCTGGCCAATCTCCTGCATCCCTCCCCGGCCCCAATCGTGCACTGGTGGGGCCCTTCGGCCTGGCCTGCACCCTCTCGCAATCTGGGCTGAGGGAACCCCCCAAGTGCACAAATTTCATGCACCAGGCTTCTAGAGTGTGTGTGTGTGTGTGTGTGTGTGTGTGTGTGTGTGCATGCCAGGCCTCTAGTATGTATAAAATTGATTTCAGAGATGAAGGGAGAAGGAGAGAGTGATAGAAACATCACTGATGAAAATCATTGATTGACTTCCTCCTGCTTGCCCCCTACTGGAGATTGAGCCTGCAACCCCAGGCATAGGCCCTGATGGGGAATCCAACCATGATCTCCTGGTTCATAGTTTGACGCTCAATCTCTGAGTGACATCAGCCTGGCCACCCCTATATATTTTAACTGGTTATTTACTGTATATATAAAAGCCCATGATCTATTTATATTAATTTTTGCACTCAGCCAGACAAATGAATTCAGATATAACAAGTGATGGTTAATTTCCCCTCCTCCTTTCCAATTTATGAAACACTTAGTAATTCCATTCCTTTATTCTTAGGTAGAACATGTTTAAAGTCACATTTGGAAAGCATCTCGCCTCCCTTATTTTTGTCTTTTGGGTTGTATACTGGTAATCCTGTTTTGGCTTCTTCAATAGCATATTAAGAGATTTTTAAAAATCAATTAACCCTCTTTATATTAACTGACTGTGGGTGTGTTATTTTTTGAATATGCTACTCTGGATTATGTTGGCAAACATTTGGGGCCACCACATCTACAACCATCCATGTAATACCTCTGTGGCTGAGAGATTCATCCATAAGCAGGAAAATGTGTTCACAGGACCTCACTCAAAGGCCATGGAGAGTCAAAGGTCTGCAACAATTATGCAAGAGACCAGGGGAGGACGGAAGGAAAAGGGACCCTGTGGTCCCCACATGCAGCAGGCACCTACATCATCACACGGAGCAAGGTATCCTGGGCTCCTCCCCTGATTCCTGCCCCTCCCCGGAGGCCCGCCCAGAAAAAGCTCAACCCAGCTGCTCTGAATTCTGCCCTGCTTCTTTTAAAGGGAGCTAGCCCACCCCTGAACCCTCCCTCTGTCTTCTAGTACCCTATCCCATAGTCCCATCCTTCCTGTTTGGCACCTGCGCATTAGTGGCCAACTGCCTTGTGGGTGGAGTGCTTAGGGTATGGTCCATGGACACGGTCCCATGCAGGCCCTAGGCCAGGGGTGGGCAAACTTTTTGACTCGAGGGCCACAATGGGTTCTTAAACTGTACCGGAGGGCCGGAACAAAAGCATGGATGGAGTGTTTGTGTGAACTAATATAAATTCAAAGTAAACATCATTACATAAAAGGGTACGGTCTTTTATTTCAATAGTATTATTCATTTCAAACGGGCCAGATCTGGCCCGCGGGCCGTAGTTTGCCCACGGCTGCCTAGGTCCTGGTTAGTGCCTCTGCCCAGAGTGAGCCTGCATATTAGTGACAACTATGCCTTTTAGTCAGAGCAGGTGCACTTGACAGACAGCCCTTGAGAATGTGACCTCTGAACCCTGATGCTTTTGTGATCACACATGACCACGCTCATCCACAACATGTTATCTTTCCCAAAACTCTATCTTTCCCATCTTCTGGGGAGAGGCACAGCTTCCCCTTAACAGGAATTGAGTGTGCCCCATCTCCCCTTTTCTCCACTGCAGGGGAGAGTGCTTGGGGCTTGGACCCCTTATGCCACGGCTGCTGACTGGGCAGGGCCCTGGGCCCCTTTATTTTTATTTTTTAAAATATGTTTTTGTTGTGCCCAGATTTCAAAGTTCCCAAGACCTCCAGGGAGCCAGTCAGTCCGATGCAAAAGCAAAGAGTCATTTATTTTCAAACCTAGGTTTGGCTCCCCTGCCACACTCACCGATGCAACAGTAAGCTCCAGTGGCCGAGAGAGAGAGGGGCCTGATGGGACAGGGGGTTTTAAAGGGGGGTGGAGTGAGGGCAGGAGAGGGGACTGTGGGTCCCGCCGATTGGCCAGGCGCGAGTCAGTCATAGTGATGGCGTGCACTTCCCTTATTATTGGTCAGTCCAGAGAAATCCTGGGTGTGGCTAGCAGCGGAGTCTTCCGGGAAGAAGCACATGGCACCTTCCCAAAATGGAGGACCCAAGGCAAGATGGAGGGCACACGTGGCTCTGTCCCAAGATGGAGGACCCAAGGCAAGATGGAGGGCGCAGTCCTTGCCCGGCTCCTGCTGCTGCCGCTGGAACTCGCCACAAGGCAGGATGGCCCTCCCGCATAGCACCTGCAGCTGGCCCGCGGGCAGACCGGGACTCCAGCGCGTCTGGGCGGCACAGGCCCAGCAAACGGGGTGCGGCCGGTGGAGCGGCCCAGCCCCGGAGGAGCGGCATCCGCCCGGAGCAGGCCCGGCCATGGGGCCAGTGCACTGCAGCATGGCGGCCTCCCCGAGCTAGGGCACGCGCCCCACTCCGCTGCCGCCGCTGCCACTGCACCGGGCCTGGTCCAGGGGCAGCGGGCGGGTGGCAGCCTGCGCCGGGCTCCCGCTGTGGGCCGGGGAGCCAACGCCCCCCGCCCCCCCGCATGGGGCCCGGTGGCCGGCCCACGCAGGCCCGGGTCCCCCTGACCGGGCCCCGAGGGCCGCATGGACCCTCAGCCCCAGCGCGGGCAAGCGGGGAGCCGACCACGGGGGGAGGGAGGAAAGAGCCAAGCGGTGAGGCCCTCCGCTCCCATGACCTCCCCCGTGGTCGGTCGCCGCCCGGCCCCCACCCCTCGGCCCGCCGCCGGCCACCACGCAGCCGGTCCGGACACCCGGATCCGCTCCGGACACCCGGATCCGCTCCGGGGAGGCCAGGCCCCACGGCGGGCGCGGAGGGATCCCAGAGCCAGCGGCCAGCTCCTACTCCCGCACCGCCCGGAGAGGCGGGCGGCGCGCCCTTCATTTTCAGTGATTTCAGAGAGGAAGGGAGAGGGAGAGAGAGAGGGAGAGAGAGAGAGAGAGAGAGAGAGAGAGAGAGAGAGAGAGAGAAGAGAGAGACATCAATGACGAGAATCACTGATCGGCTGCCTCCTTCATGCCCCCCACTGGGGATCCAGCCCACAACCCTGGGACGTGCCCTTGACCGGAATCGAACCCAGGACCCTCCAGTCTGCAGGCTGACGCTCTATCCACTGAGCAAAACCAGCTAGGGCATGGGCCCCTTTATTTGCATGTCAGGGAGCTGGCTTGAATGTCCCAGACCCTTTGGGGGGATCACTAGACCCTAGGTTTTAGGGGTGGGGGTCACCAGCCACTCCAGGGGCAGGGACCATTCTAAAAGCACTTTAATGATTTCCCTTCCCTCCAAATCCCAAGGAATGGAATGGGGACCCCACCAGCCAAAACATTTCTCTCTGCCCTGGATCAGCAGGAAAATATGTTCACAGGACCTCACTCAAGTGGCATTGAGGGTCTGCAACAATTATGCAAGAGCCCAGGGGAGGAATGGATGGGGCCGACCATCTCAATCCTGGAAAAGGGACCACATGCAGCGGGCACCTACATCATCACAGGGAGCAAGGCATCCTGGGCTCCTCCCCTGATTCTCGCCCCTCCCCAGAGGCCCGCCCAGAAAAAGCTCATCCCAGCTGCTCTGAATTCTGCCCTGCTTCTTTCAAAGGGAATTAGCCCCTCCCCTGACCCCTCCCTCCGTCTTCCTAGCCCCCACTTCATTGTCCCATCCTTCCTGTTTTGCACCTGCACTTTAGTGACCAAATAACTGCCTTATGGGCAGAGACCACGCACTGGCCAGGCGCTGCTCATGGCCCCGCCCACCCTGGCCCTGGGCCCTGGATCCTAACCCCGCCCCGTGAGTGCCTGCACTAGCGACAAACCCCTGATAGGCAGAACCCACGCACGTGCCAGACGCCAGCCTTGGCCCCGCCCACCGCGGGCCTGGGCCCGCCTCTGCACAGTGGCACTTCCTGCCTCGCTCCCGGCCCACCTCCGCTCAGCCCCGCCCAGCGCAGACCAGCGAGCCCGGTGAGATGGAGGGCCGAGTGCAGCTGATTAAGGCCCTCTTGGCCTTACCCCTCAGGCACCGGAGGCGTCGGTGGAGGAACCCGATTCCCTTCCCCGAGACGTTTGACGGCGACACCGACCGGCTCCCGGAGTTTATCGTGCAGACGGGCGCCTACATGTTGGTGGACGACACCCTGTTCTCCAGCGATGCCCTGAAGGTGACGTTCCTCATCACCCGCCTCACGGGGCCTGCCCTGCAGTGGGTGATCCCCTACATCAGGAAGGAGAGCCCCCTGCTCAATGATTACCGGGGCTTCCTGGCCGAGATGAAGCGGGTCTTTGGATGGGTGGAGGACGAGGACTTCTAGGCCAGGAGACCCTCGGGCCTGGGGACAGGTGCTCTCGGGGGAGGGTCCCCGCGCCCCCCGCGCCGGTGGCTGCCGCCCAGACCGCCACAGGCGTCCTCCCACCGCGCCTCCCCGCCCCCGTGTTCCAGTGGCGGTGATCCCCCCCCGCGCTCCTGTTCCCTCCCGCGTAGTGCTTGCCTTTGTTCCAGGAATAGCGCCCCAGGTTCCTGCTGCAGCTGGGCCTGGCTCCGGAGCGCGCCGCCGCCCTCTCCCGCCAGCCCGGCCCCTCCCGTGCGGACTTGGACTCTGTCCTGGGCTCCAGCTGCGAGCTGGGCTTCCGTTACAAACTGGATAACCCTCCTCAGCCTGTTGGCTGCCAATGTCTCCCTGCCAGGCTAGCAGGCCTGCTTTGATATGCCTGGATACCAGCGCTGTGGCTGCCATCACCATCCACCACCTCCCACTGACAGACTGCAGCCTCCAGCGATCTCATCTCACTCAGGAGGTATCTGAGCTGGCCACAGCCCCTGGACAATGACTCCAGCAGTTCATCATGCTCCTGAAGGGTCTGGCCAGCCTTTCACCTTCATCTGGAGCCATTCCCTCCCTACTCCCATAGCTCCTGCTCCTTCCAGAAAGCTGCCAGATCTCAAGGGTGCCTGGCAGCCAAGTTGAGTCACTTATTTTCTCCTGTGGAACTATTAGTTTTGCCCAGAATGCAGTTCTCTTCTGAATTTGAAGTATTCCCTTAATTATGTGCTTGTTGGTCTACCAAATAACTCTTAGATTCTATCATATTCCTCAACACTATCTGGACAAAAGTTTTTTGTTTGTTTTTTTTTCAATGAATGTGAAACACTATTAAAAAATAGTCTCAATAAGTAAGGCACTACTTCTTTCCTATTCCTATAAATGTGGTCCATTTCTTGTCCAGAAAAGATATCCTTTACCATTCTATGGGTGATGTTAGAGAAACTGTCTGTTGACCCTTGTTAACAAAACATCAAATTAGAAGCCTGAGTTGGTCCTGATGATAGAGACCCCACTGATGACTGTTTAATCCAGTCAAGATTTTTCCAAACCTCTTATGAATTGGATCTTTATTTTTTCCAAGGCAATGTGAATAGTCAGCCTGGTGGCTTCTCTGAGAAGGTTTTCTCATTTCCAAAAAAATGGTTCAAAAGCACCCAAATTGTCCTAACCATAAATCCTACATTGATGGTGAACAATACCTAAGTTTTATACTGCAATTTTTCAGGGAACCAGCAAAATCACATAGGTACTTATTTTTTAAAAAAACACAAACAAACATGTATGGAACTTTCATTATGTAAGTAGTAGGGATGGGGAAAAGCATGAAGAAATGAGATTGTTTAGGAACTAGCCTGGTTTTTTACCTGTAGGAGAATAAAAGCGTACACTTCCCTAATGGTCAGAAAGAGTCATTGCTCATTGTTTATCTGCAGTTTAACTTCATATTTATTGTGTGGTTAAAAGCCTGTTCTTTCTCACCAATTGTTGTTCAACAAAGTTAAATATCCTACGTCAGATGGTTCACAGGTCGGCTTATAGACAGCTCTTTGTTATGATGTCTAAAGGTTGTGTGTTATGTGCTGTTGAGTGGGCTCAGACTTTGGAGACCTTATGGATGAGTGATGGCCACAATGTCCTGTCCTCAGCCTTGCTCAGCTCCTGCAGACTCATGCCTATGGCTTCTTTTATGGAGTCAATCCATATAATTTTTGGTCTTACTCTTCCTGCTGCCTTCTCTTTTACAATCAACTTTTTCTCTCATTTCTAAATTTTGGTGATTTTCCTGACATGGGATAGAGGAATAATTCACACCAGTATTTTTTCACTTTCATTTCACTGTCTTCTTTCTTCATTTTCACGGTTTAGCTTTGCTATTCATATGCTGTGGTTTGCAGGACTTTATGTGTATACTAGAGGCCTGGTGCACAACATTTGTGCACTGGGAGGGGGGGTGTCCCCTCACCCAGGCCTGCACCCTTTAGCAGTCTGGGAGCCCTCAGGGGATGTCCGACTGACGGCTTAGGCCCGCTCCCCATGGGAGTGGCCCTAAGCTGCAGTTGGACAGCCTTAGCTCTGCCATGGATGCAGGAGAGGCTCCAGCCACTGCCACTGCGCTAACCAGCCATCAGCCTGGCTTGTGGCTGAGCGGTGCTCCCCCTGTGGGAGCGCACTGATCACCAGGGGGCAGCTCCTGCATTGAGCATCTGACCCCTGGTGGTCAGTACACATCATAGTGACTGGTTGTTCCACCATGTCGATTTGCATATTACCCTTTTATTATATAGGATAACTGGAAGAAAATTGCCTGCATTATGTCTTTTTTTAAATATTTTTTTATTGATTTCAGAGAGGAAGGGAGAGGGCAAGAGATAGAAACATCAATGATGAGAGAGAATCATTAATCGGCTGCCTCCTTCATGCCCCCTACTGGGGATTGAGTCTGCAACTCAGGTATGTGCACTTGACCAGAATTGAACCCGGGACCCTTCAGTCTGAAAGCTGACGCTCTATCCACTGAGCCAAACTGGCTAGGGCACCTGTACTATGTCTTAATTATTTCTTGTTCCTCCAAATAGTGAAACTGTCATTAACTTGCAATATAGCATGTAATACATCAAAGTCTTGAAGTCAGAGTAATTATTTGAATTGCTGAATAAAATGAAGTTTTTACGGTTCACAGGTTCTTAAAACAATTTTTTAAAAGGCAAATTATGAAGTTCCAATTTGAGGTGCTGGGAGTCTGCCTTCCTGGATGGATAGATAAGATGATAAGCATATTCACTGTTTGGTTTTAAACATAGATTTTGCTAATTTGAGAAGTGTTTGGAAGCAGTTTACTTTAGGGAGTAGCTTCAACATATCCCCTACAATCTGTGTCCACCTGGTTCTAGATATAGGTAGTATGGGTATGGACCTGCTGGGTGTCCTTTGAACAATGTCAGTAACCCCCTATCTCCCTCAGCAAAAATGCCACAGCAGTTTTCTTCCTTCTGTCAGAATGGCTGTCTTAGGGATTATTTAATATGCACTAGTTGTACCATCCCCAGTCCTTTTATGTGATACAAATGTCTTGGGGAGGGTTAATTTGCAAGAATTAATCATGAACATTTTTTCCAAGATCTCATGAAAGGAGGGAAGACATGTTATTTGTAAGGGGAGAAGGTAGGTTGTTTTTCATTTGTGCCTCAATCAGTTTAGGCTACTATAATAAAATACCATAGCTTTAGTAACTTAAACAATAAAATATATTTCTCATAGTTTTGGAGGCTGGGAAGTCCATGTTCAAGGTGTTGGTATATTAAGTGTCTTATGAGTGCTCATTTACTGGTTTGAAAATGCTGCCTTCTTGCTGTATCCTCATATGGGGGAGAGAGAGAGAGAGAGAGAGAGAGAGAGAGAGAGAGAGAGAGCTCTCCTCTTCTTATAAAGGCACTGATTCCATCCTGGGGGCTCCAACCTCATCTAAATCTAATTACCTCCCCTGATGCCCTACCTCAAAATAGCATCAATTGGGGATTGGGGCTTCGACATATGGGTTTAGAATGGGGTGGGGGACACAAACATACAGTCCATAGAAGTTACATTGATCATCTCACCTGTTACAGTTGTCATTCTCGGTTTGTTTCCCTCACTTCATTCTCAGCAAACTATTCTATCTCCCATCATGAAGCACCACTCAAGTGAGCATCAATGAAGGAATAAACATAAGATTCATAAAACATAGATAAATATGAGTCATGAGAGAGAAAATGAAATTAAACTAAATTTTTGGGAAAGGGTAATTGGGGCCAATATTGACTTGAAGTCTATAATCCTATATAATAAAGAGCTAATATGCAAATGGTCATCATGCCCTCATGCTGTCACTCCATAATGGCTCACTCAACACTGGGGAGAAAGGCATGGGACCAGCCAGACACAAATGAGCTCATGAGAGAGGAATGGGGACCAGCCAGGCACAAATGAGCTTGCGAGAGAGGAATGGGGACCAGCCAGGCTGTGGCCCAGGAGAAGGACAAGCTGCATGCCCTGTGGTCCCAGGCACCAGCGGCTGCACCTGCAACTGCAGCCCATCCCGGGAGAGAGACAAGCCGCCCGCCCCATGGTCTCGGATGCCAGCGGTTGGGGCTGCAGCCCCGGAAAGGGATAAGACACCTGCCCTGTGGTCCTGGGTGCCAGCGCCTGCGCCTGCAGCCCAGGAGAGGGACAAGACACCCGCCCTGCAGTCCTTGGCGCCTGTGGCTGCAGCCCGGGCAAAGCCGCCACCCACGGTCCCCTGTGGCTGTGGCCGGCCTGGGTGAAGCCAGCCCGGGTGCCTACAGCTGGCCAGAGGGAGGAAGCCTGGGTCCCAGGTGCTTGCAACTGGCCAGAGGAAAGAATCCTGGGTCCTGGGTGCAGGGTGAGGCAGAGACAGTTAGGGATGATCAGGCAGGCAGACAGAGTGGTTAGGAGCCAGCGGTCTCAGATTGTGAGAAGCAGTCAGACATCCCCTGAGGAGTCCCGGATTGGAGAGGGTACAGGCCAGGCTGAGGGACAACCCCCCCCCCCATGCACGAATTTCGTGCACCCGGCCTCTAGTTAAGATATAATTTCACAAATTTTGTGACAACATGTACAAAAAATTAATATAGAAAATGCAGGCATGGAGGGGACAAAGTGGCCTTTGAGTGGTTTAATGTTCTGAGATCTTGGGTTCCAGGGCAATATTGGTAGAGAGAACTTATATAATAAGTGACTTGAAAGCACAATTCTCAAAATATTATAACCATAATTTTCACATAGCTTCTTGATGAACACCTGTAAAAGTTTTATTTAACTCATTATTCAGGAAACCAAAAGAATGGTAGAGTTAATTCATAGAATCATTTAAAGATTGTGAGGAAAGGAATACAGTAATAATAGTTAATTTACGTATAAACCTGCTCGATGTCCAGAAAAAAATATTAGTTATTACTATATTTCTGCAAATTAAGCTCTCAAATATACAGTATTTTTTTTCAATTTTCATAAGGTTTATTTTATTCTATTTAAAGGATGTCCTGGAATTAGAGATGAAGACCTATATAATAACAAAATGGCTGAAGATATTTTTAGCACAGCCAGTGTTCCAGGAAACTTACACAGATGTTCATGTTTAATCTTCAACACCCCTCATGAGGTAAGCACCATTTATATTTGAGGAAACAGAAGCTTAGTAAGGTCCTATAGCTAAAAGCTGGCAGACCTGGGACAAACATTGAAAATACCAGAAGCCCTGCACTCTTAACCAATATGCTATTTGTCCTGGAGCTCTTTCCTTTTCTTTCTTTTTTTTTAAAGAAAGAGATAAAGACCTTCAAGGATTTTTTATAAAAATACCAGATGCCCGATACATGAATTGGGGCTGATCAGGGCCGGGCCCACTGTGGGGAGAGGATGCCGGAGGTTGGCTGGCCAGCCCCAGCCCTGATCGAGGTCCAGGGGTAATCTTGGCCACAGTGCACATCAAAGCAACTGGTTGTTCCAATCATTCCGGTCATTCTGGCATTCCAGTCGCTTGTTTTTATATATATATGTTTTTATTGATTTCAGAAAGAGGAAGGGAGAGCAAGACAGATATAGAAACATCAATGATGAGAGAGAATCATTGATTGACTGCCATCTCCATGCTCCCTACTGGGGATCGAGCCCACAACTTGGGCATGTGCACTGACCAGGAATTGAACCATGACCTCCTGGTTCATGGGTCCACACTCAACCACAGAGCCACACCAACCTGGCGGGCTCTTTTCATTTTTAACAGCTTTACTGAGATATAATCTGCATACTATAAAATTCATCCATTTAAAGTGTACAAATCAATGGCTTTTAGTTTATTTACGGAGTTCTACAATGTCACCAAAATCTAATTTTCAAATATCTTCATCACTCCAAAAACAAACCTCATATCTATTATCAGTTACTCCCAGTCTTAGTTCAGGCTTCTATAACAAATAGCATAGACTGGGTGGCTTAAAAAGCATTTATTTCTCACATTTCTGGAGGCTGGAAAATCCTAGATCAAGGGGTTGGCAGATTTTGTGTCTGATGAGGGCACACTTCTTTGTTTGGGGGAGGGAAGCTCTTTGGTCTCTCATTTAAAAAAATTATCGAGGTGTTATTAACATGTATAAAGCTTTCATGTTAAATATATGGGTGGGCAAAAGTAGGTTCACAGTTGTATGTGAAACAGAGTTAATAAAGCTATTTTAATAATAACAACCTGCATGTTTTTTTCCATACAAACAACTGTAAACCTACTTTTGCCCACCCATGTGTAAAATGATGAGTTTGGAGATAAGTATACACTGGTGAAACCATCACCACCATCAAGGTAATAGATTATTAATCACCTCCTAATGTTTCCTCCCACCCCCTTTAATATTATTTGTATGTGTGTGCATATGTGTGTGGTGTAAGGACATAACATAATATCTACCAGAACACTTGACATAAGATCTATTAGAAGAAAACACAGGGAAAAGCTCCTTGATATTGGTGCTGGCAATGATTTTTTTGATATGGCAGCAAAAGCATCAGCAACAAGAGAAAAAAAAAGTGAAATTTCATAAAATTTAAAAGCTTCTGAATAGCAAAGGAAATGATCAACAAAACAAAAAGTCAAACTATGTAAGGGGGAAAATATTTGCAAACCATATACCTGATAAGGAGCTGATATACAAAATATATAATAAACTCCTACAACTCAACAGCACCCCCCCAAAAAAATCAATTAAAATTGTGGAAAGGACCTGGATATACATTTCCCCAAAGAAGACATGCAAATGACCAACAGGTGTATGATAAAGAGCACAACAGCACTAATCATTAGGAAAATGCAAATCAAAACCATAGTTAGCCCAGCACGTGGTTAGCATAGACCTATGAACCAGGAGGTCGCAGTTGGATTCCCTGTTAAGGCACATGCCCCAGTTGTGGGGCTCGATCCACAGTGTGGGGCATGCAGGAAGCAGCAGATCAATGATTCTCATCACTGATGTTTCTATCTCTCTCTCCCTCTCCTTCCTCTCTGAAATCAATAAAAATATATTTTTAAAAATAGAAATGATTGAGTCCTGATGGGTGTGGCTCAGTTGGTTAGAGTATTGGTCCATACAGCAAAAGGTGGTGGATTTGATCCCCAGTCAGGACACATGTGGAAGGCAGCCGATTGATCTCTCTCTCTCTCTCTCTCTCTCTCTTTCTCATCAATTACAAATTTTTAAATAAATAAAAACTATGCAATTTTAAATGGTGGAGCAGGAAGAGGATGAATCACAGTTGTAGTCTGGAGAGCAATTACAGTGATGGGACTGTAGTTCATTACACTAATCTACATCTTGTAAGTTTTCTTTCAGGAAGAGAGGTCATATCAACCATGAAGTAGATGTTCTTATAACTTAAGAAGTAGATCTGTGCTGCAGTGTTACACTGAGGTAACCATGGAAGTGTGCTACTTGGACTTCCCTTCAAGACAATCTTCTATCATGATAGTAGTGAGCAGTCACCTTCCAGCTACTGCACTTTTGTTTTTTTGGTTTTTTTTCTTTTAAGTCCTTACCTGTGGGTATTTTTTCCATTCATTGCTAGAGAGAGTGGAAGGGAGGGAAGAGGAGAAGAGAGAGAGAAACATCAAAGTGAGGGAGACACATCAATTGGTTGCCTCCCACACACATCCTTTCTGGCGCTGGGGAACCTGTAACTGAGGTACGTGACCTTGACCAGGAATCGAACCCGAGACCCCTCGGTCAGCAGACCGACACTCTAACCACTGAGCAACCGGCCAGGGCATGCACTTTTGGACTCAATGCAATATTCACATTGAGGTCAAGCTCTCTTCAGGCTGCTACTGGTCAATGACTGAGCAGTTGAGGGTTACTAGAGCCAGGCCATTCCTGTCTGACACACAACTCCAGTAGCAACAGTATTTGTTCTGAGTTCCCAATTTGTCCAAATGAGATTTTTTTTGAAAACTTCAACTGTAAATGTAGGCTCTTCCTTCCTTCTCTCTTTCCTTTCATAGACTGAAGGCTTCCCTCACCTGTCCCTTCTCCCTCTCTTCTCTACCCTCTACCAGTGTTTCCCCCAATAAACTTCATCAATGTCTACTTCTGTCTTGGCATCTGTTTTTTGGAGGAACTCAAACAATAAAAGACTGCCTGGCCCACATGGCTCAGTGGTTGAGTGTTGACTTATGAACCAGTAGCTCACCTATGAACCAGTTTGATTCCCCATTAGGGTATATGCCCAGGTTGTGGGCTCAATCCCCGTGTGGGGCATGAAGGAGGCAGCTGATCAATGATTCTCTCTCATCATTAATGTTTCTCCCTCTCCTTTCCTCTCAGAAATTAATAAAAATATATTTAAAACACTAAAATAAAAGACAAAAATTATAAATTGGACTTCATATAAATTATGGAAAACATCATACTTTAGAAGATTATTTTCAGAAAACTGAAAAGCATGGTGCATATACCTAGAGAATACATTTGGGATGCGTATATATTACAAAGGATTTTTATCCAGAATATAATAAAGAACCACTATTACTCAATAATTAAAAAGTGATGATTTAAAATGGCCCCGTGACTTCAACAGGCCCTTTATATAAGATTAAAAAAAATACATGAGAATAGGGCTTCTGGTCAAGATGGTAGTGTAGATAAATGTGGTACTCCCATCCTCCCACAACCATATCAAAATTACAACTAAACTACAAAACAACCATCATTCATAACTGCCTGAAATGTAGCTGAATGGAAGCCCTACAACTATGGGTATAAAAAAGAAGCCACATAAAGCCCTACCGGTATGGCTCAGTGAATAGAGCGTCGGCCTTCAGACTCGAGGGTCCCGGGTTCGACTGTGTTTAAGGGCACATGCAGGGGTTGCAGGCTCGATCCCCAGTAGGGGGTGTGCAGGAAGCAGCTGATCAATGATTCTCTCTCATCATTGATGTTTCTATCTCTTTCTCCCTCTCCCTTCCTCTCTGAAATCAATAAAAATATATTTAAAAAATAAATAAAGTTTAAAAAATATAAAACCGAACAGTGAATATGCTTAACGTGATCATTCTTTTTTTTTAAATTTTTTTTTATTGCTTAAAGTATTACAAAGGGTATTACATATGTGTCCTTTTTTTAATTTATTTTTTTATTGCTTAAAGTATTACAAAGGGTATTACATATGTGTCCTTTCCCCCCCCCCCCCCCCACTCTTGCATGATCATTCTTCCACCCCATCTGGGAAGGCAGACTGCCAGGGCCTTCAACTGGAACCTCATAATTAGATACTTACAATTGTTTTGAGAATGCTGTGAACCATAAGTTTATTGTATTAACTCAAAAGTTCCCCCTGCTTTCAAGAAGACTTAGACCTATTACATGACAAATTGCAAGTTAATGCTTCCACTATTTCTGGGAACAAAACATTATCAGATACATAATGCAGAAAATGCACCTCTACTTCCACATACAGCCTTATGAACAATTGAACATGTAGGGCAAGTATTTACCTTTCATATGGAGAGAGAGGAAAAGTAATTAAAATTACTGTTGTGATTGACTCCTCTTTCCTATGTTCTGGAAAATCACCTAATTTGGAAGTGAGGCAGATTTGATTGCATATTGATTTATAAGCCCACCTATTATTTGACTGTAGAGATATTTTAATTATCCCAGCCGTACATGAGGTAGTAGTTTTTTTTTTTTTTTCCAGCACTGTGCATTTAAGGGGTGAGCATGCAGAGTAATGTGGTTTTATTTTCTGCCTGTTAGAGAAGGTTATAATTTTTTGTCCTACAGATCATCTACCAGGATTTTACCAAAATTAACCACAATTCTGTATTCCTTTCCCTTCTACTTACACAATCTAAGACCTTGTAAATGTAAATGCATTTTCTAAAGCCCCTTTGTCATTCTGCTGGTTCCCTGAATAATGGGTTAAAAAAAAAAAAAACTTTGACAGATACTAACAAATGTATGGGATTCATGGTTTGTAACAATTAGGTGTGATTTCAAGCAGATTTTTTTGGAAAGGAAGAAACCTTCTCTGAAAAGCCTCCTAGCTAGCTTCTCTTTAAATCACCTTTGAATAGTCAGATCAAGGTCCGCTTCCTAAGGGACATGGAACTGACTGGATTGGAAGAGTCAGCATCTGGAATAGCATGATCACCAGAGGGGTCTCCATCTAGAGGATCAACACCTTTACTCTTTAATATCTTTAATAATGCAAGACCCTACACCAGCCACAGAATGAGAGAAGGCATAACTGCTGAACAAAACACAGACCCTATGTAATGAACCAGGAAAGAAGAGGCACCATATTCATTCACATTTCATTTATTTTTAATAATATGTGATGTTTATTGGGGGGGGGGGGAAGACTTTTGTCTAGGTAGTGTAGAAGAGCTGGGCAGAGTGCAGGGTCACTGTGTTGAACAAAAGGCACACATCAGAGAGACAGCTGCAAATTCAGAAGAGAACTGGGTGCTGAGCAAAACTAACAGGCCACAGGAGAAAACGAGTGACTCGATTTGGCTGCGGGGCACCCCTGAGGCCTGGCAGCCATCTGGCAGGAATAGAAGGTGTCTGGGGGAGTAGGGAGGGAATGCCCCCCCCCCGCACACCCGCTGAAGGTGAAAGGCTGGCCGGCCCCTCCAAGGGGTTGGCGAGCTGTTGGAATCACTGTCCAGGGGCTGTGGCCAGCTCAGATACCTCCTGGGTGAGAAGAGATCGCTGGAGGCTGCAGCCTGTCGGTGGGAAGTGGTGGATGGTGATGGCAGCCACAGCGCTGGTCTCTGGGCACATCCACGCAGGCCTGCTAGCCTGGCAGGGAGAGGTTGGCAACGGCTGGTCTGTGGGGGTCTGTCCAGTGTGTAACGGGAGCCCAGCTCGCAGCTGGAGCCCAGGACAGAGTCCAAGTCCGCACGGGAGGGGCCGGGCTGGCGGGAGAGGGCGGCGGCGCGCTCCGGAGCCAGGCCCAGCTGCAGCAGGAACCTGGGGCGCTATTCCTGGAACAAAGGCAAGCACTACGCGGGAGGGAACAGGAGCGCGGGGGGGATCACCGCCACTGGAACACGGGGGCGGGGAGGCGCGGTGGGAGGACGCCTGTGGCGGTCTGGGCGGCAGCCACCGGCGCGGGGGGCGCGGGGGGCGCGGGGACCCTCCCCCGAGAGCACCTGTCCCCAGGCCCGAGGGTCTCCTGGCCTAGAAGTCCTCGTCCTCCACCCATCCAAAGACCCGCTTCATCTCGGCCAGGAAGCCCCGGTAATCATTGAGCAGGGGGCTCTCCTTCCTGATGTAGGGGATCACCCACTGCAGGGCAGGCCCCGTGAGGCGGGTGATGAGGAACGTCACCTTCAGGGCATCGCTGGAGAACAGGGTGTCGTCCACCAACATGTAGGCGCCCGTCTGCACGATAAACTCCGGGAGCCGGTCGGTGTCGCCGTCAAACGTCTCGGGGAAGGGAATCGGGTTCCTCCACCGACGCCTCCGGTGCCTGAGGGGTAAGGCCAAGAGGGCCTTAATCAGCTGCACTCGGCCCTCCATCTCACCGGGCTCGCTGGTCTGCGCTGGGCGGGGCTGAGCGGAGGTGGGCCGGGAGCGAGGCAGGAAGTGCCACTGTGCAGAGGCGGGCCCAGGCCCGCGGTGGGCGGGGCCAAGGCTGGCGTCTGGCACGTGCGTGGGTTCTGCCTATCAGGGGTTTGTCGCTAGTGCAGGCACTCACGGGGCGGGGTTAGGATCCGGGGCCCGGGTCCACGGTAGGCGGGGCCACATGTGCAGGAGGAAACCAATCGGAAACAAATTGATATTTTTCTCTTTCCCTCTCCCACTCTCTCTAAAAATCAATGGGGAAAAAATCTTCGGGTGAGGATTAAAAAAATAAAAGCCTTAAAAAACAAACAAACCACCTGTTCAACCTTTCATTGGGCAAAGATTTTAACCTACGACAGCAAAAGCACAATTCATAAATGGAAAATATTAAATTAATTAAGTTGGACTTCAACAAATTACACAGCTTGTGCTCTTCAAAAAACACTGTTTAAAGACTGAAAATAAATGGGACAGCCTGGGGGGAAATATTTTTAAATCGAATATCTGACTAAGACTTCAATATAGGATATATTTATATCTATATCTGTATCTATATCTATATCTATATCTACATTTATATCTATATCTATATCTATAGATAAGTATGTATCTCAAAACTCAGCAATTAAAAGTAAACAGATCAATTAAAACTGTGTAAATATTTGGACACACACTTCCCAAAAGAAGATATATGTGTGGCAAATAAGGAAACAAAAAGATGCTCAACATCATTAATAATTAGGAAATTGGAAACTAAAAGCATTTGAAAGGCTAAAATAAAAACAAAACAAAGAAAATCAAATAAAAACCAGAACAGAACAAAACCTAATAATACTAAAGGCCCCTAAGTTTGAAGAGCAAATGAATAATACATTACTCATGGAGATACAGAATAGTAGAAACCTAGTGGAAAATATTTTTACCATCTTTATGTGACTCTGTAGACTATAATTCTTCCTCCCCCTAGATAACCACTATTCTGAATTCTACAAATATTTAGTTTTTCCTATTATTGACATTGAAATAAAATGAAATCTTTAAAGTATATACTATTTTGTTACTCACCTCTTTTTGTGAATGTATTATATGTGGCACTCATCCATATTTCAGAGAGTACTAGTAGTCACTTTAAAAGATTCTAGCATTCCATTGAATCAGTAAGGCACAAATTATTTTTTCATTTGCCTAATCTAGCAGCAGTACTGAAAAGATAACACACTGCAACTAAATGAAGTTTATCCCAGGAACGCAAAATTATTTTATCAATTAAAAATCAATCATGTGACATGCCATTCATACTAACAAGAAAGGAGAGTGTGGGAGAGGGAATAATGGTCCATCAAAGCTGCCTGTGTCTTAATCCCCAGAATTTGAGAATACTTTGCTACAAGGAATTAAAGGCGGGGATGACACTATATGGTTTCTAATCAGTTGACCATAAAATAGAGAGATTGTCATGGATTATCTCATCACATAAACTGATCAAAGTGGAAGAAAGAGAAGAGTGGGTTAGAGAAATGCCCTGTGAGAAAGACTCAAACCACCACAGATGACTTTGAAGATGGAGGAAGGGGCCAGGAGCCAAGAAATATGGTGGTTTCAGGAGCTGGGAATGGCCCCCAGACAGCAAGACAACGGGACTTGGATCCTGCAACCACAAAGAACTGAATTCTGCCAACAGCCAAATGAACAGGATAGGGATTATCCCATAGACCAGCCGTGGGCAAACTATGGCCCGCAGGCCGGATCCAACCCGTTTGAAATGAACTAAAAAAAAAAAAAAAAAAAAAAAGACCGTACCCTTTTATGTAATGATGTTTACTTTGAATTTATATTACTTCACACAAACACTCCATCCATGCTTTTGTTCCGGCCCTCCGGTCCAGTTTAAGAACCCACTGTGGCCCTCGAGTCAAAAAGTTTGCCCACCCCTGCCATAGACTCTCCAGAAAGGAATGTAGCCTTCCAGTACCATGATTCTAGTCTGGGAAGACCTGTACCAAATTTCTGGCCTACAGAACTGTGAGATGATAAATTTATGTTGTAAATTTGTGATAATTTGTTAAGACAGCAAGAGAAAACTATTACAAAGAGAAAAATCCCTTCTAGGACAGATATATGACTGTCCACCTGGCGTCAAATACACGCGTGCTTGTGAAACAACACCAAACGCACCCTCTAATGAGGGCGGCACACTGCTGAAAATACAGAAAAGAATCTGCTGAAGGAAATGCAGGGGAGGGCAGCACCCCCAAGGGCCTTCTCTGTCTCCATCTTTGCCACTTTGGATGGACAGGAGAGTCTGGGGCTTGGGGTGGATGCAGGCCCAGCTTGGGGGACACTAGGACTCCAGGACTTGGGGACACCCCTATGCTCTCAGGAGTTGGAGCCACCTCCCCACCGGCTCCCCACCCACCCATCACCAACCTGACCAGGGGTGGGGGAGCCCTTCAGGGGCGGGTCACTGTATGGGGAAATGAAGGCACTCAAAGAGTAACTGGCAGGGCTCTGGCTGCCTCAGGAACTGTCACTCCATGGAGGCTGCCCTCCCGCAGAAGAAGACCACAGCCGTGGTCAGAAGCTTGACCATGGCCTGGGCACTCACCACAGAAGAAAAAGCACAAGGCTGCCTCCTGACTCTCTGTGGTGACAGAGGCCTCTCAGGGTCCCTGCCTCTTACTTTACTTGGTTACTCAGCCTCTAGGTCTCCCCACCCTTCTGCCCTGCTGGGACCTGCTGCCATCACAGGAGCTAGCCCACCAGGGCTGCAGACTCCCTACCCCTTGGTACCTCTCCTGCAGGGTCTGTGCCCATCAAGGTCTGGCCAATGAGGGTGCAGCAAGAGGGTGGGATCCTGGGCCACTAATGGGTAGTGGTCAGGGCTGTCTTGCCTCCCATCATTGGGAAAGGCACAAATACGGTGACCAGTGGGCTGGGGTCTGGGCCCTGTGTGTGCTTCAGGGGATAGAGGGGCTCCTCTGTGAGGTCGCTGGGAGGATGGGAGGTGTGGCTCTTTGAGCAGGGCTTCAACCCTAGAAGAGGCTTGTCGCTCCACACTACCAACACTAGGATTCCATTTTTTCTGCCACATGGACAGAATTCTTGAATGCAAAGTAGGGAGACCAGGCAAGACCTGGTGCAAACACCCTAGAGATACATGCCATGAAGAACTGAATGTGTCCCAGGAATGCAAAGTTGGTTTAAAATCTGAAAATCAATTGTTATACTCCATATTGATAGTACAAGGTGGGAGGTGGGGAAGATGAGCATTGCAATGGATGCCCCCGCTACTCAAGAAGGGCTTGATAAAATCCAATACACATCTGTGATAAAAAAAAATTTGCAACACAATTGGAATAGAAGGGAATTTCTTCAACCCAATAGTGTCTCCATAAACTCACAGTGCACATAATACTTACTGGTGAAAGAATGAATGTTTTCCTTAATATTGGCAATAATAAAAGATGTCTACTTTTGCCTATTCATTTCAAAATTGTACTGGAGGGTCAAGCCAGTGGGACAACCCCACCCCCCCACCCCCCGCCATCACACCAAAATAAACCACACTGATTGGAAAGAAAGAACTAAAACTGCCTTTATTAACAGATGACTTGATCCTATATGGAGAAATTCCCAAGAAATGACAAACTTCTTTTTTTATTTTAAAAATATTTTATTGATTTTTTACAGAGAGGAAGGGAGAGAGATAGAGAGTCAGAAACATCGATGAGAGAGAAACATCGACCAGCCGCCTCCTGCACATCCCCCACCGGGGATGTGCCTGCAACCCAGGTACATGCCCTTGACCGGAATCGAACCTGGGACCTTTCAGTCCACAGGCCGACGCTCTATCCACTGAGCCAAACCGGTTTCGGCGACAAACTTCTTTTGTGCTGTATGCAGGGAAGGGTGGATACAGCCTCTCAGTGTCTGCTCATACTCAGTTATATCCCCTTGGAAAGCAGCCTGTGTCCACCCCAATATCAGAAACACTGGTTAACAGAGACCCATCCGAGGTCACTTTACCAGGCCAACACTGCAGGAGGAGGAGAAGGCGCTTTGTGTCCCCAGCTCGCCCACACAGTCCCCTATTGGGAAAGCAGGCCAATCTCAGCAGCATAAGTGCCCTGAGTCTGTGTGGAGAAGCAAGTGTCCTGGGCTGGAGGGAGTTCCCCAAAGAGTAGGGGGCGGAGGGAGGGGAGAAAAGCATTGTGCCCGCAGGAGTTCTACATTCATTGACCCATCTATTTAGTGTTAGGCATTAGCAAAAGGAAAGATGAGGCCATCCCAGCAACCAGAGGACGGAAAAGCAGAAAACAGTGTCTAACTTAACCCCCTTGGGAAGCCCAGCTGAGCAAACAAATCATAAACTGGAATTGCTAGGGCCAGCCTTTTAGAGGAGCATACACAAGCTCAGGGGACAGAAGTTATGTCTCCCAGAGGTAGCTGTGACAGTGGCGCAGGGTCGCTGATGCAAGGATACACAATGACTCCCCAGGCCCCCATCCCACTGCAGCACCATACACAGGAGAGAGCAGGTTTTCTCTCTCTGGTGTGATGAGCCCCTCAGAGGCCCCAGCAGGACCCACACAGCTCCTGTAAGAGCAGAGCTAAGGAGGCCCCCGGAAACGAGAGTGACTGAAAGCAAAAAGGGGGAGCAAAGACAAGACAGGGGAGGAGTATTCATGACAAAACATGTGGCCACAAAACTGTGATGGCAGCAGGGCAGCCAAGTGAATATTCAAGAACAGAGTAGAGGGGAGGTTTCGAACATCGGCTCCAGAGAAGAGTATAAGGCACTGCTCCATATCGTCAAGCAGAGAACAGAGTGGACAGCAGTCCTCTCCAGTACAGAGAGAAGATCAGCAGCATGAAACAGAGGATTCCAGCCGTGTTTCTGTCCTTTGAGGGTACTGCTGCAGCAGAGATTAACAGGATGTGTAGAAAGCAGAGCATTATTCTTCACCTTTGATCTGATATTCAGTTGGAGACAGGGGCAAGTGTTCATCTCTGCACCTGGATGTTGCTCAGCACCACCGCCAGGCACACACCTTTCATGGGGCCAGTGGGAATAGACACAAAACTCTCCTGATGGCAATTTTCTGCGGTGGGTCAGGCCTTTTTGCTTTATAAATATAATTGATTTCAGAGAGGAAGGGAGAGGGAGAGGTAGAAACATCAATGATGAGAGAGAACCATTGATCGGCTGCCTCCTGAACGCCCCACACTGGGGATCCAGCCCCCAACCCGGGCATGTGCCCTGTCTTGGAATTGAACCGTGACCTCCTGGTTCATAGGTTGATGCTCAACCACTGAGCATTGCAGGCCGGGCCTGACTTATATTTTTGATTCACCAGTGGGCCTCTTCCACAGTTGAACTTCTCCCCTGGCCTTACAACCCTTGCCCCACCCCTGTGATATTGGAAGCTCAAAAAGGTAGCCACACCCCCATCCCATTAGTTCCAGAACAAGCATAGGTCTCGGTTCTTTCCCCACTGGCTGGATCAGACAGAGAGCAGGGATCTCTAGTGAACAAACGGTTGGGTCATCTAGGACTGGTCTGCCACTCTCTCAGTGCCTGCCTAGTGGGAAATAGGAGTGACAGCACTCTTTAGGAAAAGAACAGGAGAGCTTTTGTATCCCCCCACCCCCCACCGCAAGAAGGCTTGTTCACACTACCCTTGGGCTTGACTCTGAGCTCTGACCCTGGAGCCTTCTCCTTGGACATGGGATGTCCTGGGCTTCTGGTCTCATCAGTGCTACCCCTACATAAACACCTGCTCCCCCTGGACCCAACCCTATACCGTCCCACATTCCCAGCAGGCTTCCCCCAGCTCCTCCCAGGAAGAGCAGAATGGGCAAGGAGGACCAAGGCAGTGGAAAGAGAGCCCTGAGGGGACCACAATCACTCCACTGAACATTCCAGCTATTACCCCGAGGTAGAACAGCGATTGAGTCCCTCCAGCAAACACTGGGCCTGGCCTCCACAGCCCAGAGTCCTGCTCAAGTACAGGTTTCACCAACCCAGAGGCTGATGTTTCTCTGAGCAGAAGAGGGTGCTACTGGCCCAGCCCTGTCTCCACAGGCCCTACACCTCAAAGAGGCCCTTGTTTTTGGTTGGCCATGATGCACCAGGCTTTTCCTGGCATCTGGGTGTTTGGCACACAGCCTTAGGACCTCAGCCCTCGGGGCCTGCACCCCCAAATGATGCCTATGTGCTGCTCTCCCTGGCTGTCTCCTGGCTCTGCCCACCCTTAGAGCAGGATCAAGGTCCGTCTCCACAGACCTCACCCCAGTATCTGCACCCATCCATCCTTCTATGAGCAGCCCCCAGCCCCAAGAGAGCTGGCTGCCATCTGCTGTCCCTCCCTCAGACTCATCCTCTGGTCTCAACCTGGCCTCTACCAAAGCCCAACCCCTCCTCCTGCCTCCTGCTCTGCTCCCCCATTTCCATAACCCTGAGCTCAGGGCTCACTCAACATCCCAGCATCTGGGCCCAGGAGCAGTCTGTTTCCTCCCCTCTAGTGTTTCTGCTGCCTCTAGGCCTCCTGCTTGGCATCCACATTTGTCCTGGGCCTGAGGCTGCCTGTGAGTCTGTGTACTGAACCCCACTCAGCTCCCTCTTCTCTGAGTCCTCTTCCCCAGCCCACCATGGAGGCCCATTCTGGCCCCTTAGCTGCCCTTCCCACCCACCCAGTCAGGAACAGGATGCCAAGAGAGTGTCTACCCATAGAGGCCAGCACAACAGGTCCCTCTCTCTCTGGCCAGACAGCCCAGGGGGGCCCGTGACTGAGCTGTTTCATCTCCCCAAACAGTAGGCCACTATGGCCCACAGCCTGCCCAAGGCGGTGAGACTACCAGTCAGGACTGCCCAGGGCTTGCTGCCTGCCCCCCGCCTCCCCCTCCAGCCCCCCCCCACACACACACACACAGGCATAATGCACCAGATTGGCTGCCTGGCTGACAAGGGCAGAAGCCCCTGAGCACACACCAGTCACTGTTGCCATCTCCAGGCTCTGTCCCACCTAAGCCACCTGCACCTGGAACCATGCTGGACCTGGGGCCCTCTGCCACTTCTGCAGAGCAGTCCCCAAGGCCATGCCAGTCCAGCTTTTCCCTTGTCCTGCCACCAAGCCTTCCTCAGAAACCTCCCTCTGTGACCACAAAGACAACCCTCCCTGACTCTGGCCGCCACAGTGTCCAGCTACAACAACCGCTACTGCTCTTCCACCAACAACACTCACTTCCACAGAAACCAGGAGTCTAGCCCATGAACTCCCCTCCCCCCACCCCCCACCCCCAATTCCCCACTTACTAATGCATGACACAGTCCCCGGGTGGCTCATTAAAGTTTAAACAGGCTCCATGCTCCCAGGAGAGGCCTTCAGGACACCCTACAAATGGGCTCACGGTGACAACCACAGGGCCTCAGTGGAGCAAACACCCTTGGCTGTTCACTTGGTAACATACATTTCCTGGACACCTCTCCAGACCCGACCCATGGTGGGCCCTGGGCACAGAACCCCCCTCCCCGCAGTGGACCAGTTCGAGAATCCAACAGAGAATATATGAGTGCTCAGCAGTTTTGAGGATTGTAGGAGGGCTCAGCCAGGAGGAATGTACCCCCAAACCCAGGAAGTAACCTGGGGTGTGGGTTAACTCAGAACAACCAAACTGCCCAAACCAACAGAACCAGAAGTGGGCTTCACAGTTCCCAGGGATTGGCACCCAGAGAATGCTTTTAAAAATTGCGTTATATTTTTTGTGTTGTTGTTTTGTTTTAAATAGCGGGAGGGGGGGGGTGGCAAATGTGACAAGAATGCCAATGGATGCACCTGACACAATGGGAAGGTAATCCCAATGAAATTCTGAAAGTGCACTCAGTGCAATTTTTCTGCAAGGCCTTTTCTAAAGCACTTTCCTGGTGAAGCCCAAAGCCCAGCGGTTCTCAACCTGTGGGTCGCGACCCCTTTGGTGGCGGAACGACCCTTTCACAGGGGTCGCCTAAGACCATCCTGCATATCGGATATTTACATTACGATTCATAACAGGAGCAACATTACAGTTATGAAGTAGCAACGAAAATAATTTTATGGTCGGGTCACAACATGAGAAACTGTATTTAAAGGGCCAGAAGGTTGAGAACCACTGCCCTAGCCGATCTGAGCGCTTTGTGAAGCACATTTTATTCCAATGTGATGCAAAGCCATGATCCAGACGCTGTGTGGTGTTTCCATCCTCCACTTCCTACTTCCCATTTGCCCCCAGCACTGCAGAGGACAGAGTGCCAGTCTGAGAGGTCCAGCTCCATGGCTCACCTGCTATGGGGGCGTGGGCATGTCACGGTGACCCTCTGCACCTGTTTCCCCCTGTGCCCACAGACACAGTGATGCAGGCCCCAGGGGAGTAACGTCACAGTTCGAGTCAATGTTTTGAGAAGAGCGTACTCATTTCTCTTTTCTGTTTCTAGTTTCTCATCTTCTATGACCTCACCATCACAGCAAGTTTCCATATACATGCCACCTGCGAGTTACTGCAGTTCAAACATGTGCTGCTGGGCCAGCTTTTCCCCAATGACAAATTTAATAAAAAATCAGACCGTAGCACCCCGAGAATCAAATGAAATTGCTAAAGCGGAGGCTCTACAACCACACGCTGACTTCACCCCCACCCCCGTCTTCCTGTGCTCAAGAAAGTTCCTTCTCATTCTTCTCTTCCCTTTACCAACACCTGCTGTGCCCTTAGCAACACCCACCTGGGCTTTCTGATGTGGTTCAAGGGAACAGCCAGTAGGTGGCGACGCTCCACTGGCGCAGGCCAGACTGGGGCTGCGGGAAGGGGCATTTCGCCCTTCTTAGACAGTCAGCTTCCTGTAATTGACCAAAGCAGGAGAAGGAGAGATATAGGTCTTCAAAAGTTCTACGTGGTGCGAGCTCTTGAACAAATAAGAACCTCTGAACTGATATGCGTTTCTGCGCGTTACAGCAGTGGTTTGCAGATACAACCTGGGAGAAAGGCTGGAAAACACATAGCATCTTAGTGTGCCTGCACCTTTGGCCTCCCACAGCCACAGAGCAAGCTTCTTGGTACTGACTCTCCAGGAGGGTGCCTCTGGGAAGAAAAGTGAAGGACAAGAGCCAGGCCACATTCCTGCCCCTCACTCTATTCTGTCCTCTGCCTCCACCCACCCTTCTCTGTGCTTTTCCATCACTTGTGTCTTCCAAGGAGCATAAGGATTTGCTCAGCCTCTCAGGCCACAGAGGCTTAAAACTGCACAGGCGGCCACCTTTTCTCCCCTTCTGGAATCCTCATGGAACTTCACACTATTATGACTCCAGAGGTCTTTGTATCCCCACGACCCTGTTAAAATGCACCTATCCTGGGATCCCTTTCCCTTAAGAATACTTCTGCTTTCTAATTCATATTGGTGGTTTATTTTGACGACTATAGTTCTCAGTCATGAAAGTTGATTGGCACCCTAGTTTGTAGCTCGGTTTCTGGTGAGTTTGCCTCAATTCTTGACTTTTGCAAGAATGGGTTTTTTACCTTGCAAAGCCGAGGGCTAGCCCTTCAACGTGGTAACCAAGCAGGTTTTGATCATCGATCTAACTGCCCATGGCAGTCGCAAATGTTCAAACTTGAAATGTTCCAACCTGAACCTGCCTTTTTTAAAAACCAAAAATACCCTTCTTTTCTTCCTTGGCTCCCTAGCTTGGGTGGAGTCCCCTGCCCCCCTCAAATCAGCAGTCATCTCTGAGACGGCAATGTCCTTCTCTCCCACGTTGTATCCAGTTAGTAACACTCCACTTCCTGTGTTTTCTGGAATCCATCCCCTGCTTTCCATACCTACCAGCCTTGCCTTGGTTTAAATACAAATGTTTCAGTGTGTGTTGGGGGTGGGGAGTAGGGGTTGGGAGGGGGAGGGGGTAAAGGGAGGGGAAATGGGAGATATCTGTAATGCTATCAACAGTAAAAATATATTTAAAAATGAAAAAATAGAGGAGAAACCAAGATGGTGGCATAAGTTAACGCCAGAGATTGCTGTCTCGAACAACCACTTCAGAGATATAACTAAAGGACAGAACGGACATCATCCAGAACCACAGGAAGGCTGGCTGAGTGGAAATTCTACAACTGGGAGGAAAGAGAATATCATACCCAGACTCAGAGGAGGCACAGTGCTGAAGTGAAATACTCAGGTGCGGAGTGCGCGCGCGGAGCGGGCTGGCGGCGAGGGCGCGGTTGTTGTTTTCAATCGGGAGGGAGTTTCAGACTCTGAGCTCCAGATCCGGGCGAGTCTCTGGGGACCCAGACTCAAATGGGAGAAGCGGGACTGTCTGGCTTTGGTTGGAACTCCAAGGCAGCTTTCTCTCCGAGGTTTGCAGCGGTTGCTGGGACTCTGAGAGGCAAAGCCCCTATGGACGGAACTGAGAGCAGCCATAACTCCTTGCTCCGCCAGCCTTGTAGATCCCCAGGGACCCACCCCGCCCAAGCCCTGCACAGAGCCATTTGCCAGATAGCCTCAGGCAAATGCTAGATTAGCACCGCCCTAGAGATCCAGCACAGAAGCTCTTCCACTGCAGACACAGCTGACTCTCATAGCCAGTTATCCTGGAGGTCAAATCACCCCTGGTATTGCCCACATTCAAGGCTTAACTACAAGACTGCGCACAAAGACCACTAGGGGTTGCACGAAGAAAAGATACAAAAATGCGGAGACAAAGAAACAGGACGCAAATGTCAGAAATGGAAGATATAGAGCTCAAAACCACACTTTTAAGGTCTCTCAAGAACTGTCTACAAGCTGCCGATAAACTTAGTAAGGCCCTCGAAAAGACTGGTGAGACCGCCGATAAATGTAGTGAGATCCTCAAGAAATCTAATGAGACCCTCGATGTTGTGATAAAGAACCAACTAGAAATTAAGCATACACTGACTGAAATAAAGAATATTATACAGACACCCAACAGCAGACCAGAGGAGCGCAAGAATCCAGTCAAAGATTCAAAACGCGAAGAAGCAAAAAACACCCAACTGGAAAAGCAAAATGAAAAAAGAATCTGAAAATACGAAGATAGTGTAAGGAGCCTCTGGGACAGCTTCAAACGTACCAACATCAGAATTATAGGGGTGCCAGAAGATGAGAGAGAGCAAGATATTGAAAACCTATTTGAAGAAATAATGACAGAAAACTTCCCCCACCTGGTGAAAGAAATAGACTCACAAGTCCAGGAAGCGCAGAGAACCCCAAACAAAAGGAATCCAAAGAGGATCACACCAAGACACATCATAATTAAAATTCCAAGAGCAAAAGACAAAGAGAGAATCCTAAAAGCAGCAAGAGAAAGAAACCCAGTTAGCTACAAGGGAATACCCATACGACTGTCAGCTGATTTCTCAACAGAAACTTTGCAGGCCAGGAGGGAGTGGCAAGACATATTCAAAGTGATGAATACCAAGGACCTACAACCAAGATTACTTTATCCAGCAAAGCTATCATTCAGAACTGAAGGTCAGATAAAGAGCTTCACAGATAAGGAAAAGCTAAAGGAGTTCATCACCACCAAACCAGTATTATATGAAATGCTGAAAGGTATCCTTTAAGAAGAGGAAGAAGAAGAAAAAGGTAAAGATACAAATGATGAACAACAAATATGCATCTATCAACAAGTGAATCTAAGAATCAAGTGAATAAATAATCTGGTGATCATAATAGAATCAGGGACATAAAAAGGGAATGGACTGACTATTCTTGGGGGGGAAAGGGGTGTGGGAGATGCGGGAAGAGACTGGACAAAAATCGTGCACCTATGGATGAGGACAGGGGGTGGGGAGTGAGGGCGGAGAGAGGGGTGGGAACTGGAAGGAGGGGAGTTATGGGGGGAAAAAAAGAGGAACAAATGTAATAATCTGAACAATAAAGATTTAATTAAAAAAAGAGAAAAAAGATTAGAGCAATAATAAATAAAGTATGAATCAGAAAAACAAAAACAAAACAAAAAAAATGAAAAAATAATACAAATGGTCTTCCTCTTGGCTCTCTACAAGATTCCTGTCACTGTCTATCTGTTCCCAGGTTTTTAGCTCCAATCCCCCACCAATGCCAAATTCATCCTCCTCACTGGGATAGTGTGAGCTATGGAAAACATAGATATGGCCAGGACACTCACCTCCCAAACATCTTCCAACAAATCTCAAAGTTTAGGATTGGGCCACATCTCCAGAGCCTCTGACTCTTTTTCTCTGGACCCAGTTTCCAATGCGCAGTGTGTACTGTGAGGCTTGTGTTTCCCTGCCCTCCAGAGAGTCACAAGCTCAATAAAGCACTTCATGTCAGGAGGACCTGAATTTGCAGTTGCTCTCCAAGGCAGATTGCATTTCACAAACATCACAGAAACGTTCAAACGCATGGAAGTGAATAGATCATGCAGGGAAACTGAAACTGAATGCCCCATCATATATCTACATTGAATATCAACCCGTAGTTCAATTGGGCATGATTTCTGCCCCCTCGTCTTTCCTACCACCACGGGTTTATTTTAAAATCAATCCCATACATGCTATATGAGTATGTATAGGAGATTGTGTTAAAAAAAAAAAAAAAAAGACAAACGGAAAGCCTTACAAATGGCTCTCAGATCTGTTGTATTCACCCATTCTGTTGGCTTGTGAAACACTTCAGACATCCCCAAAGCCAGGACTGGGCTGCTGGGGTGGCTGATTGCAGGGATGATTTTCTGAGTTTCTAGGTAGGTGAAAGTTATCCAGCCCTGTGGGAGAAGAAACCTTTGCAGGTGACTGCAGGTGTGAGGCAAGGGCGTGTACCAGGCAGTGTGATGCCCTGCAGTGCATATCAGCTGACTGTATGCAGCCTATGGCAAGTCACAAGATGAGCTTCCTCCAGATGTGTATACTGGTGTGCTAGAGGAAGCCCATACTCTCTTCGCCTTTTCACCACCTCCCTTGGATATCTGATACTAGGCCCTGATACTTGGAGACTGCATGCCCCACCATGAGATACCAGTTCCCCCAAGCTGCCCTCCCCAACTGATGATTCCTGAGGTTTAACCCTTTGTTAAGGAAAGAAAGGGAATCGGTGAATAAATAACTCCCTACGAGAAGTGACACTTTGTGCCACTACATGAAAGCCACAGATACACCTTTGAGGGTTGTAGGTGTGTTCAGGGAAACCTCCTGACCCTGCTAAGGGTAAAGCAGAGGTAGGGTGGCTGGTATGGTCTTACAGAAGACCGCAGAAGTCGAGGACCAGAACTGGAAATTGTGGGCACATGGCTAAATGCTGTTTAAACTGATACCAGAAACTTAGTCCCTTAACTCTTAAATTTTTCATTATATCACAGTGCCTGGTTTTATAAAATCTTTGTAAAGGCAGAATCAAAATAGGTCAGTCAGCCCTGGCCAGGTGGCTCAGTTGGTTGGAGCGTCATCTCATACACCAAAAGTTTGTAGGTTCCATCCCCAGTAGGGCACATACCTAGGTTGATAGAGCCCATACCAGAGGCAACCAATCCATATTTCTCCTCTCTCTCTCTCTCTCTCTCTCTCTCTCTCTCTCTCTCTCTCTCCCTCTCTCTTCCAAATCAAAACACATATCCTTGGGTGAGGATAAAAATCAAATAGGTAAGTCCCAGGGCTACTTCTGACAGGGCAAGGAGCAGAGCTTCACAGACCCACTTCTACTCCAGAGTGAAACTGATGAAAATTATTTCAAAATCAGCCATTTAAAGTCTGTAATGATGCCGAGGGAATAAGTACAGTAAGCAAAGAAACATTTATTTTAAGAAAGCTTACTCTGCAGAGCAATTTTAAAAATCTATCAAAATAAAACTCAGCCTTTGCATGACTCCCCCCCAAAAAGAAGGACTACTAAAACACCAGTTCTTGATGGATTTGACCTGATTTGCATTTGGAGGGCTGTGACTTTGGGTTTGTCTTTGCCTTTTGGTTGTTTTCCTTGATTACAATGTGTGCATTTGTGCTTACACAAAGGTCTTGGAATCTTATATGCGGAAAGATATGAAAACGTATATGTCCTGTATTTGTATCCTACAGGGTGAAGGCAGTAGTCACAGGCTGACTGGTTTGTCTAGCAGGCACCTTTTCTCTGAGAACTTCCCTCTGCACTGACACCCTTCTGTTGCTTGTGTGACTGAGTTCCCTGCTGTAGCTACTTGGCTTGATACTTGTGGCTTCACCCTAGTTGAGCCAATATTAGTCTTTGTTCTATTAATTTTTGAGTATTGAACTAGACCCCAAGACTGGCTGGCTTCCTGCTAAATCTCTTTAAAGCTATTGCTTTAGGTATTTTTACTCCAGAGACCTGCTGTTGATTTCTCTCTAAAGCCATTTCTTTAGGTAGTTTTACTTGAGAGACCTGCTGTTGATCTCACCCTTGTTCCTGCCCTGTGACACTTGTTTGTTGCTTTGGTTTCTTGGATTTTGTAAAGTACTCGTGGTCTTGTAATCAAATTGGCTTGTTGGAGAAGCTCCCACTTGTAGATTTTTATTATTTGCCTTGTATACAACAAGTGTCATCAAGGAAGCTGGTGGTTCTGCCATCAAGGGTGTACCAGGGCGGAACTCTGGACTCTGTAATCTGGGGCATTGATGTCAGGGGCTTGGTGGCAGGGTGAGTGATCGCCAGGCCTGGATTGAAGATCTTCCCTTGCTAAGGTATGAAAGGTAGGAGATAGTCTGATACTTTCCTATGTGAAGTGATCCTTTTAGCCACTACATGAAGACGACAAACACATACCTGGATATTGTGGTGGGGCATCTTCTGTAGCTGCTAGAGTAAGGCCAGCATGGTTCTGCAGAACATCGTTCCAGAAGTCATGAGAAGCAAAACTGAAAGCAGTGAGCATGCAGCTAATTCCTAGCCAAGCCTGCATTAGCATCTTGGTCCCTTAAGTCTGAAGTGTTTCTCATTGTACAACACTTCCTGGTCTTATAAAGCCTTAGCAAGGGCAGAATCCAGAAAGGCAGATCAGTGAATGATTATTTGTCGCATTGTCTCTTAAATGTATCAATACAGTAGGCCTCAAGAAAAAAAAGATTCTATAAAAACAAAATACAGTAGGCTTTATCCACGGGGGATAAGTTCCAAGACTCCCAGTGGATGCCTAAAACTATGGATAGCAATATATATATATATATATATATATATATATATATATATATATATATATATATAATCTCCCCCCCACACACACATGCATGCACTTTATAACTTCTCTTTGGCATACCTGAATTGCTAAGTAAAATTAAGGCTTCTTGAACACAAGCACTGTGATACCCTGTCAGTTGCTCTGATAACTGAGAGGGCTACTGAGTGACTAATGGTGTGGGGAAGTGTAGCATGTCCAGCACAGATAGGCTGGACAAAGGGGTGATTCATATTCTGGGAGAGATGGAGTGGGACATGAATTATTTATTTTTGAAGTTTAACATGTCCCATTTAACATGTTAGACCACAGTTGACCGTGGATAACTGAAATGGCAGAATGGGATAACACAGTTAAAGGTGGACTACTGTTTTCCACTACTTGTATTTTACCGAAAAACCGGAGAAGAACCAAGCAACGCTTGGAGAGATGGAGTTACATTTATTATGTGCGGGCCCAGAGGAGAATGTCTCTCAAATTCTGGGTGAAATCACACACGAAGTTTCCCATATTTATACGATTTTACCTTCTTTGTCTCCCAAATATGGGTGCTTTTTTTTTTTCCGGTTCCCTTCGCAAGTTCTTAAAGGGCCCTATGTGCTGGCGCTCTGAGACCTCAACCAAAGGCTTGGCCTGGTGCCAGCACTGATAACTTTGTCTGGAGAAGGTTTAATGGCCTCTCTGAAATGGGCGTAGTCTCCTTTTCCTTATTATTTAAGCCAGCAAGCATTTACAGAAGCCAAAAATAGCAGGGTTAAAATGTCAAACAGCAGTGTTTATATAAGATGGATGCTTCAGTATAAAATTTCCAATTGACTAAAATTGTAGTCCTCTGTACAGCTTAGCATGGTTTAAACACGCATCAAATTAGCTTATCACTGTGGTCATGAAAATCTCCCCCACGAGAAACGAGAACAATACTGTGATAGTCTGTCCTGCCTGAAGGTGTGCCACGCTGGGTGGTTGGGCATGCGTCTCTCCCTGAGCCCTCTTCATGAAGATCCTGGGCCGCAGGTGTCAGCAACTCTGTTGTTGCCATCCAGTCTCGAGGGGCCCAAGTTTAGAGGGGTTCCTCAGAATGCAGAGTTCAAAGAACCTCCTATGGTCCCCCATAACAGTTGGAACTTTATCTATACCCCTATTATTAAGCTCTGTGCCTTAAGAATTAGTTGCCATTAGGCCACGAGCTACTCCCACCCAGCTATATAGCTCACCCTCCCACCCAACCAGTATACTGTCCCCTCAGTGTGTGTCCCTCCAACCAGTATACTGTCCCCTCAGTGTGTGTCCCTCTCTCTCTAGTGATTGTCAGAAATGCTGTTCTGGGTGCTGAGCAGTTTGTAAGGGATTGGAGGGTTAGGTGAGCAGACGGTCAGTGACATTTAGGGTGTTATTACTCACCAGACTGTATTTCAGCACTGGCACCGTCACAGGTGTCAACAGATGGCCTTCCCAAGCTTGTGATTAGAATCCAGTAATGACTTTTTGTCACAACTCAGATGTGACTTGGATGCCTGGCTCCACTGGCTGCCCAGCCAAGTGTATGGTGTCTTCCATCAGCTGTTGTAGATTCTCTGGGCTGTCACCATCCACAGGCCAGGGAGTACTTAGGGCTGCTTTACCTGCCACCCTAATGCCCCCAGAGAGATTTTAAGTGGCAGCCTGGTTAGAGGGGTCTGGGGAAAGAGACGTTGCGGGGTTGTGTGTATGTGTGTGGGGGCGGGCGAGGGCGGGGCGGGGGGGGGGTTAAGAAGGAGTGTTGTACACCCTCAAAGGAAAGGTAGGACCTGCAGTGCAAGAACTGAAAGAAAGCCTTGGGAGGCTCAGGAGACTCCCATCTGTTTTCTGATTTTGGATCAGCAAGTACAAACAAACCGACACACATACATGAACACACAAAGAAGCAAATAAAACAGGGAGGTTGGATGTTGGCTCGTGACAGTAAGCTGAGACAATCATAGGGGTCACCTCATGTGTGTTTGTTTTCCTTCACTCTTAAGGAACACTACCCTGACTGCTTGATGTCCAATGTCAGAAAACTGTTGTTCCATATATGTTGAATGTTTTGTTTAACTTGTGAACAGTTCAGGTAGGTGCACAAGAGATATTTTGCACTTGAAAGGTCATGGGGACACCAGGCACTGTTGCAACTTGAGGAAGTGGAGGCAAATTTGCTGTCACCGTATTGGTATGGGGCAGAAGCTGGCTCTGTAGCTCATCTAACTCCAGCTGCATCTCCTCCATCAGCTTCTCCAACTCGGGAGGAAGCATGCGCACCCCCTGGGGCAGTGCCTCCATCCATACCTCCTCTATGTACCCACAGAGGGGAAATGAGCATCTTTAAGATGTTGTGCCATCCTGTCTCAGACCTGTGTATGCATTTCTGTTTGCCCGAGTCTTCTTTAGCATTTAAAAATGGTTTGGTTTTTTTTTGTTTTTTTTTGTTTTTTTGTTTTTTTTGCCAAAACCGGTTTGGCTCAGTGGATAGAGCGTCGGCCTGCGGACTGAAAGGTCCCAGGTTCGATTCCAGTCAAGGGCATGTACCTGGGTTGCGGGCACATCCCCAGTGGGAGATGTGCAGGAGGCAGCTGATCGATGTTTCTCTCTCATCGATGTTTCTAACTCTCTGTCTCTCTCCCTTCCTCTCTGTAAAAAAATCAATAAAATATATTTTTTAAAAAATGGTTTTTTAAAAGTGGCTTTTACAGTTTTTCCAAATATATTCCTATTTCTTTTTACTTGCTTTTCTGAGTTGAGTCATTAACACCATTATGTGTTATAACTGGCTGTTTTCTGCACATATAAAAGCTTGTGAAGGATTTGTATTAATTTTGTACTCAGCCAACAAATGAATTCAGATATAACCTTTAATAGTTAGATTCCCCTCCTTCAATTGGCCAGTCCCCTAGTTGTTCCTTTCCTTTATTCTTCAATGTGGAAATTAGCAATGTCATGGTTGGAAAGCATCCAACAACTCTTACTTTTGACTTTCCTTTTCGACGCCAAGAAAGAAGATACCCGCTAAGAAGGGCTCCTGGTGGCTAACTGGGCTCAAATTAAAAACAAAAACAGAGACCAGCAGCCATTTCTACACAGGGGCCTGTCAGGAAAACTGCACTTCAGGGAGAAACCTACATTGAACTGCCAGCTTGCACTGTGTTCCGGCCATCTGAGCCAACCCTTATAAAGTAGTGCTGGAATTGTATTTCAACCAATAGGACTGAGACTTTCCCCTTCTAATCCGGAGCTGCCGCAGCTATATCCCTCATCAGCATCTTCACCAACCAATCAGTGGTTCCACTAGGACCAATCAAGCTGGGAGGATTTGGCATCCTCATTTGCATGAGGACAGACTAATCGGGGACCAAGGGTGGGGACTTCTGTCTATATACTGGTAAGTCAGCTCCCCTCTGCCTGGGAGAGAACACTTTCCTTTTTGACTGAACATTTGGTGTTTCCCTGGCTGCAGGTGAAACACCAAAGATGAAACACAAAAGACAGAGCAGAGCAGGGCAGGGCAGGGCAGAGCAGTCTAGCTGGAGAGAGGCCTCCTCAGAGCCCTGCTGTTTCATAATTGAGCTGTAATACTACTGAGCTATTCCACAGCCCTGGTGTCACAGCCATGTTGTATCACAGTTGAGCTGTTTGCACTGAATAAATTTTCCTTCTTCAGCGCACCCCAAATGGGGGATTCCTGTTGGTGTTGAATTGGTGCCAAGGACCATTGGTTGACAATCCTCTTTGGCCTCTTAATATAGCACATTAAATGATAAGAGATTTCTTATTATTTAACCCTCTTTACATTAATTGGTCATGGTGCATTATTTTAATAGCCTGCTCTGGATTATGTTGGCTAACCTTTGGGGCTTTTCAATTTTGGTGCAAGACCACCACATCTACAACCAGCAGTGCAATAGTTCTCTGGCTGAGAGAGACATCCATAAGCAGGGAAATGTGTTCACAGAGTCCAAGGTCAGCAAAAGATATGCTGGGTCTGAGGGACTGAAGGGGTGAAAAGGCAGGACGCCATCCCTTTTCTCCTCCTCCTCCTCCTCCCCCTCCAACCCCCCGCCCCCGGCCCTGCCCACGCTCCCAGCCCAGTCTCTCAGGCCTCCTTGTAGGCGGGGCCGCGCATGCGCCTTGTGCGACGCGTGCTCCCGCCCACCGCGGGCCTGGGCCCGCCTCTGCACACACGTACTTCCCGCCTCCCCGCCTCCCCGCCTCCCCGCCTCCCCGCCTCCCCGCCTCCCCGCCTCCCCGCCTCCCCGCCTCCCCGCCTCCCCGCCTCCCCGCCTCCCCGCCTCCCCGCCTCCCCGCCCACCTCTGCTCAGCCCCGCCCAGCGCAGACCAGCGAGCGCGGTGCGATGGACGGCCGAGTGCAGCTGATTAAGGCCCTCCTGGCCCTGCCCATCAGGCCCCAGACGCGTCGGTGGAGGAACCCGATTCCCTTCCCTGAGACCTTTGCCGGCGACACCGACCGGCTCCCGGAGTTTATCGTGCAGACGGGCGCCTACATGTTGGTGGACGACACCCTGTTCTCCAGCGATGCCCTGAAGGTGACGTTCCTCATCACCCGCCTCACGGGGCCTGCCCTGCAGTGGGTGATCCCCTACATCAGGAAGGAGAGCCCCCTGCTCAATGATTACCGGGGCTTCCTGGCCGAGATGAAGCGGGTCTTTGGATGGGTGGAGGACGAGGACTTCTAGGCCAGGAGACCCTCGGGCCTGGGGACAGGTGCTCTCGGGGGAGGGTCCCCGCGCCCCCCGCGCCGGTGGCTGCCGCCCAGACCGCCACAGGCGTCCTCCCACCGCGCCTCCCCGCCCCCGTGTTCCAGTGGCGGTGATCCCCCCCGCGCTCCTGTTCCCTCCCGCGTAGTGCTTGCCTTTGTTCCAGGAATAGCGCCCCAGGTTCCTGCTGCAGCTGGGCCTGGCTCCGGAGCGCGCCGCCGCCCTCTCCCGCCAGCCCGGCCCCTCCCGTGCGGACTTGGACTCTGTCCTGGGCTCCAGCTGCGAGCTGGGCTCCCGTTACACACTGGACAGACCCCCACAGACCAGCCGTTGCCAACCTCTCCCTGCCAGGCTAGCAGGCCTGCGTGGATGTGCCCAGAGACCAGCGCTGTGGCTGCCATCACCATCCACCACCTCCCACCGACAGGCTGCAGCCTCCAGCGATCTCTTCTCACCCAGGAGGTATCTGAGCTGGCCACAGCCCCTGGACAGTGATTCCAACAGCTCGCCAACCCCTTGGAGGGGCCGGCCAGCCTTTCACCTTCAGCGGGGGTGCGGGGGGGGGGGGCATTTCCTCCCTACTCCCCCAGACACCTTCTATTCCTGCCAGATGGCTGCCAGGCCTCAGGGGTGCCCCGCAGCCAAATCGAGTCATTCGTTTTCTCCTGTGGCCTGTTAGTTTTGCTCAGCACCCAGTTCTCTTCTGAATTTGCAGCTGTCTCTCTGATGTGTGCCTTTTGTTCAACACAGTGACCCTGCACTCTGCCCAGCTCTTCTACACTACCTAGACAAAAGTCTTTTCCTTATTTTCAATAAACGTCAGATGCTATTAAAAAAGAAATTGAGTCTCAATTAATGTGGGGCCTCTCCCTCCCTGGTCCAGTACATGGGGTCTATGTCTTGTTCAGCAGGTATGCCCCCTGCCATTCTGTGGCTGACCTTGAATCTTGCCCTATGAAATAGCAGTGGTAGTCCTCTGGTGGTCCTGGAGATGGAGACCCCTCTGGTGATCATGCAATCCCAGATGCTGACTCTTCCAAACCAGTCAGTTCCATGCCCCTTAGGAAGTGGGCCTTGATCTGATTTTGGCCAAGGTGATGTAAGGAGAAGTCAGCCAGGAGGCTTTTCAGAGAAGGTCTCTTTCCAAAAAGCTGCTTGAAAGCACAACACCTGATTGTTACAAACCAGGAGTCCCACACCTTTGTTGGTGAACACCTATCAAAGTGTTATTTGACCCATTATTCAGGGAACCAGTAGAATGATAGAGGTGCTTAGAAAATGCATTAACCTTTTTGGAGCCTTGATCCTCGAAGTACTGGGGAAAGGATTGCAGAACTGCCCTTAATTTAGGTACAAACCTGGTTATGCAGGACCATAAAATTATAACTTTTTCTAACAGGCAGAAAATTAAAAAGAAAAAACGCATTACCCTCTGCATGCTAACTTCTTACGTCCACAGTGCTTGCTGATAAAAAGCCTCTGTTATCTCATGAGTGGCCGGGAAAACTTGTATCCCAATAGTCAGATAAAGGTGGGCTTGTAAGACAACACTCAATCAACTCTGCCTCATTTCTAATTTAGGTGATTTTTCCGGAACGTATGAAAGAAAAATCAATCACAGCAGTGATTTTTATTGTCTTTCCTCTCTCCTTATGAACAGGTAAATCGTTGCCCTTCATGCTTAGTTGTTCATAAGGCTGTACATGGATCTAGATGTGCATTATCTTTGTTATGTATATGACAATGCACATTAACTTCCAACTTGGCATGTAATAGGTCAAACTCTTCTTGAAATTACAGGGAACATTTGAGTTAATACAATGTGGTTGTTATGGTTCACAGGTTTCTTAAGACAATTGAAAGCAGCTAATTATATTGTTCTAGTTGAACATGCTGGCAGTCTGCCTTCCTGGATGAGGTGGAAGGATGGTCGTGTTAAGCATAATCACTGTTTGGTTTTAAACATAGATTCTGTTAAAGTGGTTTGAAAATTGTTTAGAAGCAGTTTACTTAGTGAGTAGGTCCCTACGAATATTCCCTACGACCCGCGTCCACTTGGCTCTAGAGGTTGGTAGCACGGGTATCCTTTGAACAATGTCGGTAACACCCTACCTCGCTCCACAAAAATACCCCTGTGATTTTCTTCCTCCTGCCAGAATGGCTCTCTTAGGGATTGTTCCTTGGACTACACTGATTGCATCATACCAACTAATCTTTCATGCCGAAAATGTCTTTGGAGACCTGATGGTGTAAGTAGTGTGGTAAGGAACGCAGAACTGCGGTTAAGTTAGGTACAAACCTGTTTGATGACATGCAGGACCATACGATTATAACTTTCTCAGGCAGAAAAGGAAAAAAAAAATCAAGACTCCTTACAGGGACAAAGGAATGACATTTGCTAGCGAGAAGGGAGTTTCTTTCTTACTATTTTGCAAGCTCACCCCCTTCCAATTGTCATTTTTGGCTTGTTTCCCTCAACTTATTCTAGCAATCTACTCAATACCCAACCAAGAAGCCTTAGCTCAGAAGAAGGAAGAAATATAAAGACTGACAAAATGGAAGATGGATGTAAGAGGGACATATAAAAATTCAATTAACCCTTTTTTTGGTGGTGGGGGTCCCGGAATTACTTGAATGCTATAATTAAGATACCATTACACAAATTTTCATTACCCCAAAAGGAAGATCTCTTCCTCCCGTTCCTCCCCTCCCCCAAGCTCTGCCAACCACAAATTGACTCTTTGCATCAATATTTTTGCCTATTCTGAACACTTCCTATAGAAGCATACAATATGTGGTCTTTGTGCCTGGCTTCTTTCACTTCCCATTATGTTTTCTATGTTCATCCATGATGTAGCATGTGTCAATCCTTCATTCCTTTTTATGGTTGAATATTATTCCATTGTATAGATATAGCACTTTTGCTTCATTCTTCAGCAGTTGAAGGTCATTCACTCCCCACTTTCTCTGACTCTTTGGATAGAGTGTACCTACCTGTTCCTCTGAATCTAGGCTTGGTCATATACTTGCTTTTGTTAATTGAATATATGAGCAGACATTATGTGCATAAAAGATGTCAATATGCTTGGGTGCTTTTAATAGTCTTTTTGGTCTCCTGTGATTGTCATGAGAAGAGCATGCTCCACATAGTTGTTGATCCTTCATATTAGAGTACCCAGTGATTTACCTGGTGCAGATTTAAACACAATCTGTATCCTAGAGACAAGCCTTCCCTAACTGTATCCTGAAGCAAAATAGCCCCAGATGGCCCAGAGCATGTGAGCATGGAGAAAAAAATGACTGTTATAAGTTTTGGGGAAATTTCTTACGAAGCATTATTGTATCGATAGCTGACTAATACTGAAACCAACAAAGGATTTTGATATATCCTTGGCTAGCAATAGTGGGGATCTATTACCTCTGACCACAACATTAAGTGGTAAGGGAAGGGAATGGTTACTGGAACACAAGAGCTATAGAAGAGAAACCTTGATAGGATTTGCAACCTTTGGTAGAGGAACTCAGCTACAGTCACTTCTCAGTCTGGTAGATGTGGTTGGCCAAACTCAACCAGAAGCCAGAGAGCAAGGGAGCCATTTATGTAATCCATAAAGGTCAGACTCCTGGGCACAGATCAGGGTGGAAGAGAATGGATAGTGGTTAAAAAGAGCATGGAAGATATAGAAAAGATATATGAACAATCAATTTCAAGTGAGGAACATTTGAAGAGATGCACGGTCACATTAGTAATCAGAGAGATTTTAAATAGAGCAACAAAAATGGGATCCTATTTCAAAACTATTAGATGGGCAAATGTAAAAATTATGACAATATCAAGTGTAGAAGGGATATGGGGAAATGAGAATTTTCATATACTACTTATGATAGTGTACAGCAAAATTGAAATTGTACAAAAAATGAATGCGACAATGCCTCAATAAATTAAGACATACATATCCTACAAAGGAGCAAATTCAATAAGGATGTTGACTTCAGCATTAAAAAAAAATGTGTGTTTGATTAGAACCTCTGTATGGCACCTTTGTCTAGAATAGATTAATAAGAGGTGACCCCTTGTGGTGAAAGCAGCCTCATCTGTGCATAGCCAGGCAGCAGGTAGTATTTTTGTGCCAAAAAAAAAAAAAAAAAAGCAACCCTTAGTAAGTGTGGATGCAGTTCCATTGTTTGGCTTGGTGGGCTGGGTGGGGTGGATTGTAGCCTGTGTAATTGCTTAGAAAGGGCCACTTCAGAAATGAATAACCTAGAAGAACATAAGCAGCAGTACTGTTTGTAGTAAATGAAAAATGGAAACAACCTATGTATTATCAGTGGGAAAATGCATACACACAGGTATTTACATTTGTTTTGTCCTCTTTTTATTTTTTTAAAAACTTGATTTGAGAGAGAGAGAGAGAGAGAGAGAGAGAGAGAGAGAGAGACATCAATTGGTTGCCTGCCCCATGCACCTGAGCCAGGGACTGAGGGACCGAACCCAAAACCAGGGTACGCTCCCTGACCTGTAATCAAACCGGTGATCTTCCCATGCATGGGATAATGCTCAACCAACTGCGCCATACCAGCCAGGGTGTTTTTGTCCCTTTTTGAAAATGTAAAAAATAATTTTAAATTTCGGAAAAGTTATTAAAATAGTTCATGCAACTCCCATTGTACTTTACCATATTTGCTATTTCTCTCCCTATCTACTTATCTATTTACTAATAAAATACACATAGGCATATTTTCTGAGTCATATCCATCATTATATACACACTAGAGGCCCAGTGCATAAATTCGTGCACTGGGGTCCTTCAGCCTGGACAGCAATTGGGGCTGATCAAGGCTGTGGGAGGTTGGCTGGCCTGGGAGGAGGGACCACAGGAGGTTGGCCAGCCCAGGAGGTTGGCTGTGGGAGTGCACTGACCACCAGGGGGCAGCTCCTGCATTAAGCATCTGCTCCCTGGTGGTCAGTGCACATCATAGCGACTGGTTGACTGGTCATTTGGTCACTTAGGCTTTTATATATAGAGATATAAACATTTACAAACATATTACTATGTAAATATAATTTTTTAAAATAAATTTTATTGAATTTTTTACAGAAAGGAGGGAGAGGGATAGAGAGTTAGAAACACCGATCGGCTGCCTCCTGCACACCCCCTACTGGGGATGTGCACGCAGCCAAGGTACATGCCCTTGACTGGAATCAAACCTGGGACCCTTCAGTCTGCAGGCCGATGCTCTATCCACTGAGCCAAACCGGATAGGGCTGTAGATATAAGTTTTATGAATAATTTGACAGTAAGCTCTTGAGAATGATTAAGTATATCTAGAAAAAAGCTACAACTATGATAATATTTAGTGGTTAAATATCAAATGCTTTCCTCTGAGGTCATGAACTAGACAGAATTGTCCACCATCACCATTTTATTTTATTTTTAATTAATTAATTACTTTATTTATTACTTTATTTATTTATTTATTAATACTCACCCAAGAATATTTTTCCATTGATTTTTAGAGAGAGTGGAAGAGAGAGGGAAAGACAGAGAGAAACATCTATGTGAGAGAAACACATAAAATGGTTGTCTCCTGCACATGCCCTGACCAGGGCCTGGGCCAGGAAAGAGCCTGCAACTGAGGTGCATACCCTTGTCAGGAACTGAACCCAGGACTCTTCATTTCACAGGCCGGTGCTCTATCCACTGAGACAAACTGGCTAGGGCCACTATTACCATTTTAATTCACAATGTTGTAGAGGTCTTAGCCAGCACAACTAGAAAATAAAATGAAATAAAGGATATTAACATTGGAAAAGAAATAAAAGCCATTATTTGAAGATATGACTGTGTACATACAAAATCCAAACAAATCTAAAAACAATTAGAAATGCTAAATAAAAATTTACAGTTTTACTGAATAGAAGGTCATTATAAAAAACGAAAAAAAGAAATAACAACTGCTGTGAGGATGTGGGGACACTAAAGACCTCATACATTGCTAGTAAAATGGTGCAAGTACTGTGTAAAACAGTCTGGCAGTTCCTCAAAATATTCATTTGTAGCATAGAGTTACCATATCAGCCACCCAGTAATTCTACTCCTAGGTATATACTCAAGGTAACTGAAAATATACATCCTCACAAAAACTTGTATGTGAATATTTATAACATACAATGAATAAATACCAAAAAATGGAGACAATCTGAAAGTCTACAACATATTATGTTTAGAAGATTAATTGAATTTTTATATGTCCCTCTTACATCCATCTTCCATTTTGTCAGTCTTTATATTTCTTCCTTCTTCTGAGCTAAGGCTTCTTGGTTGGGTATTGAGTAGATTGCTAGAATAAGTTGAGGGAAACAAGCCAAAAATGACAATTGGAAGGGGGTGAGCTTGCAAAATAGTAAGAAAGAAACTCCCTTCTCGCTAGCAAATGTCATTCCTTTGTCCCTGTAAGGAGTCTTGATTTTTTTTTTCCTTTTCTGCCTGAGAAAGTTATAATCGTATGGTCCTGCATGTCATCAAACAGGTTTGTACCTAACTTAACCGCAGTTCTGCGTTCCTTACCACACTACTTACACCATCAGGTCTCCAAAGACATTTTCGGCATGAAAGATTAGTTGGTATGATGCAATCAGTGTAGTCCAAGGAACAATCCCTAAGAGAGCCATTCTGGCAGGAGGAAGAAAATCACAGGGGTATTTTTGTGGAGCGAGGTAGGGTGTTACCGACATTGTTCAAAGGATACCCGTGCTACCAACCTCTAGAGCCAAGTGGACGCGGGTCGTAGGGAATATTCGTAGGGACCTACTCACTAAGTAAACTGCTTCTAAACAATTTTCAAACCACTTTAACAGAATCTATGTTTAAAACCAAACAGTGATTATGCTTAACACGACCATCCTTCCACCTCATCCAGGAAGGCAGACTGCCAGCATGTTCAACTAGAACAATATAATTAGCTGCTTTCAATTGTCTTAAGAAACCTGTGAACCATAACAACCACATTGTATTAACTCAAATGTTCCCTGTAATTTCAAGAAGAGTTTGACCTATTACATGCCAAGTTGGAAGTTAATGTGCATTGTCATATACATAACAAAGATAATGCACATCTAGATCCATGTACAGCCTTATGAACAACTAAGCATGAAGGGCAACGATTTACCTGTTCATAAGGAGAGAGGAAAGACAATAAAAATCACTGCTGTGATTGATTTTTCTTTCATACGTTCCGGAAAAATCACCTAAATTAGAAATGAGGCAGAGTTGATTGAGTGTTGTCTTACAAGCCCACCTTTATCTGACTATTGGGATACAAGTTTTCCCGGCCACTCATGAGATAACAGAGGCTTTTTATCAGCAAGCACTGTGGACGTAAGAAGTTAGCATGCAGAGGGTAATGCGTTTTTTCTTTTTAATTTTCTGCCTGTTAGAAAAAGTTATAATTTTATGGTCCTGCATAACCAGGTTTGTACCTAAATTAAGGGCAGTTCTGCAATCCTTTCCCCAGTACTTCGAGGATCAAGGCTCCAAAAAGGTTAATGCATTTTCTAAGCACCTCTATCATTCTACTGGTTCCCTGAATAATGGGTCAAATAACACTTTGATAGGTGTTCACCAACAAAGGTGTGGGACTCCTGGTTTGTAACAATCAGGTGTTGTGCTTTCAAGCAGCTTTTTGGAAAGAGACCTTCTCTGAAAAGCCTCCTGGCTGACTTCTCCTTACATCACCTTGGCCAAAATCAGATCAAGGCCCACTTCCTAAGGGGCATGGAACTGACTGGTTTGGAAGAGTCAGCATCTGGGATTGCATGATCACCAGAGGGGTCTCCATCTCCAGGACCACCAGAGGACTACCACTGCTATTTCATAGGGCAAGATTCAAGGTCAGCCACAGAATGGCAGGGGGCATACCTGCTGAACAAGACATAGACCCCATGTACTGGACCAGGGAGGGAGAGGCCCCACATTAATTGAGACTCAATTTCTTTTTTAATAGCATCTGACGTTTATTGAAAATAAGGAAAAGACTTTTGTCTAGGTAGTGTAGAAGAGCTGGGCAGAGTGCAGGGTCACTGTGTTGAACAAAAGGCACACATCAGAGAGACAGCTGCAAATTCAGAAGAGAACTGGGTGCTGAGCAAAACTAACAGGCCACAGGAGAAAACGAATGACTCGATTTGGCTGCGGGGCACCCCTGAGGCCTGGCAGCCATCTGGCAGGAATAGAAGGTGTCTGGGGGAGTAGGGAGGAAATGCCCCCCCACCCCCGCACCCCCGCTGAAGGTGAAAGGCTGGCCGGCCCCTCCAAGGGGTTGGCGAGCTGTTGGAATCACTGTCCAGGGGCTGTGGCCAGCTCAGATACCTCCTGGGTGAGAAGAGATCGCTGGAGGCTGCAGCCTGTCGGTGGGAAGTGGTGGATGGTGATGGCAGCCACAGCGCTGGTCTCTGGGCACATCCACGCAGGCCTGCTAGCCTGGCAGGGAGAGGTTGGCAACGGCTGGTCTGTGGGGGTCTGTCCAGTGTGTAACGGGAGCCCAGCTCGCAGCTGGAGCCCAGGACAGAGTCCAAGTCCGCACGGGAGGGGCCGGGCTGGCGGGAGAGGGCGGCGGCGCGCTCCGGAGCCAGGCCCAGCTGCAGCAGGAACCTGGGGCGCTATTCCTGGAACAAAGGCAAGCACTACGCGGGAGGGAACAGGAGCGCGGGGGGGATCACCGCCACTGGAACACGGGGGCGGGGAGGCGCGGTGGGAGGACGCCTGTGGCGGTCTGGGCGGCAGCCACCGGCGCGGGGGGCGCGGGGACCCTCCCCCGAGAGCACCTGTCCCCAGGCCCGAGGGTCTCCTGGCCTAGAAGTCCTCGTCCTCCACCCATCCAAAGACCCGCTTCATCTCGGCCAGGAAGCCCCGGTAATCATTGAGCAGGGGGCTCTCCTTCCTGATGTAGGGGATCACCCACTGCAGGGCAGGCCCCGTGAGGCGGGTGATGAGGAACGTCACCTTCAGGGCATCGCTGGAGAACAGGGTGTCGTCCACCAACATGTAGGCGCCCGTCTGCACGATAAACTCCGGGAGCCGGTCGGTGTCGCCGGCAAAGGTCTCAGGGAAGGGAATCGGGTTCCTCCACCGACGCGTCTGGGGCCTGATGGGCAGGGCCAGGAGGGCCTTAATCAGCTGCACTCGGCCGTCCATCGCACCGCGCTCGCTGGTCTGCGCTGGGCGGGGCTGAGCAGAGGTGGGCGGGGAGGCGGGGAGGCGGGGAGGCGGGGAGGCGGGGAGGCGGGGAGGCGGGGAGGCGGGGAGGCGGGAAGTACGTGTGTGCAGAGGCGGGCCCAGGCCCGCGGTGGGCGGGAGCACGCGTCGCACAAGGCGCATGCGCGGCCCCGCCTACAAGGAGGCCTGAGAGACTGGGCTGGGAGCGTGGGCAGGGCCGGGGGCGGGGGGGCGGGGGGTTGGAGGGGGAGGAGGAGGAGGAGGAGAAAAGGGATGGCGTCCTGCCTTTTCATCCCTTCAGTCCCTCAGACCCAGCATATCTTTTGCTGACCTTGGACTCTGTGAACACATTTCCCTGCTTATGGATGTCTCTCTCAGCCAGAGAACTATTGCACTGCTGGTTGTAGATGTGGTGGTCTTGCACCAAAATTGAAAAGCCCCAAAGGTTAGCCAACATAATCCAGAGCAGGCTATTAAAATAATGCACCATGACCAATTAATGTAAAGAGGGTTAAATAATAAGAAATCTCTTATCATTTAATGTGCTATATTAAGAGGCCAAAGAGGATTGTCAACCAATGGTCCTTGGCACCAATTCAACACCAACAGGAATCCCCCATTTGGGGTGCGCTGAAGAAGGAAAATTTATTCAGTGCAAACAGCTCAACTGTGATACAACATGGCTGTGACACCAGGGCTGTGGAATAGCTCAGTAGTATTACAGCTCAATTATGAAACAGCAGGGCTCTGAGGAGGCCTCTCTCCAGCTAGACTGCTCTGCCCTGCCCTGCCCTGCTCTGCTCTGTCTTTTGTGTTTCATCTTTGGTGTTTCACCTGCAGCTAGGGAAACACCAAATGTTCAGTCAAAAAGGAAAGTGTTCTCTCCCAGGCAGAGGGGAGCTGACTTACCAGTATATAGACAGAAGTCCCCACCCCTGGTCCCCGATTAGTCTGTCCTCATGCAAATGAGGATGCCAAATCCTCCCAGCTTGATTGGTCCTAGTGGAACCACTGATTGGTTGGTGAAGATGCTGATGAGGGATATAGCTGCGGCAGCTCCGGATTAGAAGGGGAAAGTCTCAGTCCTATTGGTTGAAATACAATTCCAGCACTACTTTATAAGGGTTGGCTCAGATGGCCGGAACACAGTGCAAGCTGGCAGTTCAATGTAGGTTTCTCCCTGAAGTGCAGTTTTCCTGACAGGCCCCTGTGTAGAAATGGCTGCTGGTCTCTGTTTTTGTTTTTAATTTGAGCCCAGTTAGCCACCAGGAGCCCTTCTTAGCGGGTATCTTCTTTCTTGGCGTCGAAAAGGAAAGTCAAAAGTAAGAGTTGTTGGATGCTTTCCAACCATGACATTGCTAATTTCCACATTGAAGAATAAAGGAAAGGAACAACTAGGGGACTGGCCAATTGAAGGAGGGGAATCTAACTATTAAAGGTTATATCTGAATTCATTTGTTGGCTGAGTACAAAATTAATACAAATCCTTCACAAGCTTTTATATGTGCAGAAAACAGCCAGTTATAACACATAATGGTGTTAATGACTCAACTCAGAAAAGCAAGTAAAAAGAAATAGGAATATATTTGGAAAAACTGTAAAAGCCACTTTTAAAAAACCATTTTTTAAAAAATATATTTTATTGATTTTTTTACAGAGAGGAAGGGAGAGAGACAGAGAGTTAGAAACATCGATGAGAGAGAAACATCGATCAGCTGCCTCCTGCACATCTCCCACTGGGGATGTGCCCGCAACCCAGGTACATGCCCTTGACTGGAATCGAACCTGGGACCTTTCAGTCCGCAGGCCGATGCTCTATCCACTGAGCCAAACCGGTTTTGGCAAAAAACAAAACAAAACAAAACAAAAAAAACAAAAAAACCATTTTTAAATGCTAAAGAAGACTCGGGCAAACAGAAATGCATACACAGGTCTGAGACAGGATGGCACAACATCTTAAAGATGCTCATTTCCCCTCTGTGGGTACATAGAGGAGGTATGGATGGAGGCACTGCCCCAGGGGGTGCGCATGCTTCCTCCCGAGTTGGAGAAGCTGATGGAGGAGATGCAGCTGGAGTTAGATGAGCTACAGAGCCAGCTTCTGCCCCATACCAATACGGTGACAGCAAATTTGCCTCCACTTCCTCAAGTTGCAACAGTGCCTGGTGTCCCCATGACCTTTCAAGTGCAAAATATCTCTTGTGTACCTACCTGAACTGTTCACAAGTTAAACAAAACATTCAACATATATGGAACAACAGTTTTCTGACATTGGACATCAAGCAGTCAGGGTAGTGTTCCTTAAGAGTGAAGGAAAACAAACACACATGAGGTGACCCCTATGATTGTCTCAGCTTACTGTCACGAGCCAACATCCAACCTCCCTGTTTTATTTGCTTGTTTGTGTGTTCATGTATGTGTGTCGGTTTGTTTGTACTTGCTGATCCAAAATCAGAAAACAGATGGGAGTCTCCTGAGCCTCCCAAGGCTTTCTTTCAGTTCTTGCACTGCAGGTCCTACCTTTCCTTTGAGGGTGTACAACACTCCTTCTTAACCCCCCCCCCGCCCCGCCCTCGCCCGCCCCCACACACATACACACAACCCCGCAACGTCTCTTTCCCCAGACCCCTCTAACCAGGCTGCCACTTAAAATCTCTCTGGGGGCATTAGGGTGGCAGGTAAAGCAGCCCTAAGTACTCCCTGGCCTGTGGATGGTGACAGCCCAGAGAATCTACAACAGCTGATGGAAGACACCATACACTTGGCTGGGCAGCCAGTGGAGCCAGGCATCCAAGTCACATCTGAGTTGTGACAAAAAGTCATTACTGGATTCTAATCACAAGCTTGGGAAGGCCATCTGTTGACACCTGTGACGGTGCCAGTGCTGAAATACAGTCTGGTGAGTAATAACACCCTAAATGTCACTGACCGTCTGCTCACCTAACCCTCCAATCCCTTACAAACTGCTCAGCACCCAGAACAGCATTTCTGACAATCACTAGAGAGAGAGGGACACACACTGAGGGGACAGTATACTGGTTGGAGGGACACACACTGAGGGGACAGTATACTGGTTGGGTGGGAGGGTGAGCTATATAGCTGGGTGGGAGTAGCTCGTGGCCTAATGGCAACTAATTCTTAAGGCACAGAGCTTAATAATAGGGGTATAGATAAAGTTCCAACTGTTATGGGGGACCATAGGAGGTTCTTTGAACTCTGCATTCTGAGGAACCCCTCTAAACTTGGGCCCCTCGAGACTGGATGGCAACAACAGAGTTGCTGACACCTGCGGCCCAGGATCTTCATGAAGAGGGCTCAGGGAGAGACGCATGCCCAACCACCCAGCGTGGCACACCTTCAGGCAGGACAGACTATCACAGTATTGTTCTCGTTTCTCGTGGGGGAGATTTTCATGACCACAGTGATAAGCTAATTTGATGTGTGTTTAAACCATGCTAAGCTGTACAGAGGACTACAATTTTAGTCAATTGGAAATTTTATACTGAAGCATCCATCTTATATAAACACTGCTGTTTGACATTTTAACCCTGCTATTTTTGGCTTCTGTAAATGCTTGCTGGCTTAAATAATAAGGAAAAGGAGACTACGCCCATTTCAGAGAGGCCATTAAACCTTCTCCAGACAAAGTTATCAGTGCTGTCACCAGGCCAAGCCTTTGGTTGAGGTCTCAGAGCGCCAGCACATAGGGCCCTTTAAGAACTTGCAAAGGGAACCGGAAAAAAAAAAAGCACCCATATTTGGGAGACAAAGAAGGTAAAATCGTATAAATATGGGAAACTTCGTGTGTGATTTCACCCAGAATTTGAGAGACATTCTCCTCTGGGCCCGCACATAATAAATGTAACTCCATCTCTCCAAGCATTGCTTGGTTCTTCTCCGGTTTTTCGGTAAAATACAAGTAGTGGAAAACAGTAGTCCACCTTTAACTGTGTTATCCCATTCTGCCATTTCAGTTATCCACGGTCAACTGTGGTCTAACATGTTAAATGGGACATGTTAAACTTCAAAAATAAATAATTCATGTCCCACTCCATCTCTCCCAGAATATGAATCACCCCTTTGTCCAGCCTATCTGTGCTGGACATGCTACACTTCCCCACACCATTAGTCACTCAGTAGCCCTCTCAGTTATCAGAGCAACTGTCAGGGTATCACAGTGCTTGTGTTCAAGAAGCCTTAATTTTACTTAGCAATTCGGGTATGCCAAAGAGAAGTTATAAAGTGCATGGATGTGTGTGTGGGGGGGAGATTATATATATATATATATATATATATATATTGCTATCCATAGTTTTAGGCATCCACTGGGAGTCTTGGAACTTATCCCCCGTGGATAAAGCCTACTGTATTTTGTTTTTATAGAATCTTTTTTTTCTTGAGGCCTACTGTATTGATACATTTAAGAGACAATGCGACAAATAATCATTCACTGATCTGCCTTTCTGGATTCTGCCCTTGCTAAGGCTTTATAAGACCAGGAAGTGTTGTACAATGAGAAACACTTCAGACTTAAGGGACCAAGATGCTAATGCAGGCTTGGCTAGGAATTAGCTGCATGCTCACTGCTTTCAGTTTTGCTTCTCATGACTTCTGGAACGATGTTCTGCAGAACCATGCTGGCCTTACTCTAGCAGCTACAGAAGATGCCCCACCACAATATCCAGGTATGTGTTTGTCGTCTTCATGTAGTGGCTAAAAGGATCACTTCACATAGGAAAGTATCAGACTATCTCCTACCTTTCATACCTTAGCAAGGGAAGATCTTCAATCCAGGCCTGGCGATCACTCACCCTGCCACCAAGCCCCTGACATCAATGCCCCAGATTACAGAGTCCAGAGTTCCGCCCTGGTACACCCTTGATGGCAGAACCACCAGCTTCCTTGGTTACACTTGTTGTATACAAGGCAAATAATAAAAATCTACAAGTGGGAGCTTCTCCAACAAGCCAATTTGATTACAAGACCACGAGTACTTTACAAAATCCAAGAAACCAAAGCAACAAACAAGTGTCACAGGGCAGGAACAAGGGTGAGATCAACAGCAGGTCTCTCAAGTAAAACTACCTAAAGAAATGGCTTTAGAGAGAAATCAACAGCAGGTCTCTGGAGTAAAAATACCTAAAGCAATAGCTTTAAAGAGATTTAGCAGGAAGCCAGTCAGTCTTGGGGTCTAGTTCAATACTCAAAAATTAATAGAACAAAGACTAATATTGGCTCAACTAGGGTGAAGCCACAAGTATCAAGCCAAGTAGCTACAGCAGGGAACTCAGTCACACAAGCAACAGAAGGGTGTCAGTGCAGAGGGAAGTTCTCAGAGAAAAGGTGCCTGCTAGACAAACCAGTCAGCCTGTGACTACTGCCTTCACCCTGTAGGATACAAATACAGGACATATACGTTTTCATATCTTTCCGCATATAAGATTCCAAGACCTTTGTGTAAGCACAAATGCACACATTGTAATCAAGGAAAACAACCAAAAGGCAAAGACAAACCCAAAGTCACAGCCCTCCAAATGCAAATCAGGTCAAATCCATCAAGAACTGGTGTTTTAGTAGTCCTTCTTTTTGGGGGGGAGTCATGCAAAGGCTGAGTTTTATTTTGATAGATTTTTAAAATTGCTCTGCAGAGTAAGCTTTCTTAAAATAAATGTTTCTTTGCTTACTGTACTTATTCCCTCGGCATCATTACAGACTTTAAATGGCTGATTTTGAAATAATTTTCATCAGTTTCACTCTGGAGTAGAAGTGGGTCTGTGAAGCTCTGCTCCTTGCCCTGTCAGAAGTAGCCCTGGGACTTACCTATTTGATTTTTATCCTCACCCAAGGATATGTGTTTTGATTTGGAAGAGAGAGAGAGAGAGAGAGAGAGAGAGAGAGAGAGAGAGAGAGAGAGAGAGGAGAAATATGGATTGGTTGCCTCTGGTATGGGCTCTATCAACCTAGGTATGTGCCCTACTGGGGATGGAACCTACAAACTTTTGGTGTATGAGATGACGCTCCAACCAACTGAGCCACCTGGCCAGGGCTGACTGACCTATTTTGATTCTGCCTTTACAAAGATTTTATAAAACCAGGCACTGTGATATAATGAAAAATTTAAGAGTTAAGGGACTAAGTTTCTGGTATCAGTTTAAACAGCATTTAGCCATGTGCCCACAATTTCCAGTTCTGGTCCTCGACTTCTGCGGTCTTCTGTAAGACCATACCAGCCACCCTACCTCTGCTTTACCCTTAGCAGGGTCAGGAGGTTTCCCTGAACACACCTACAACCCTCAAAGGTGTATCTGTGGCTTTCATGTAGTGGCACAAAGTGTCACTTCTCGTAGGGAGTTATTTATTCACCGATTCCCTTTCTTTCCTTAACAAAGGGTTAAACCTCAGGAATCATCAGTTGGGGAGGGCAGCTTGGGGGAACTGGTATCTCATGGTGGGGCATGCAGTCTCCAAGTATCAGGGCCTAGTATCAGATATCCAAGGGAGGTGGTGAAAAGGCGAAGAGAGTATGGGCTTCCTCTAGCACACCAGTATACACATCTGGAGGAAGCTCATCTTGTGACTTGCCATAGGCTGCATACAGTCAGCTGATATGCACTGCAGGGCATCACACTGCCTGGTACACGCCCTTGCCTCACACCTGCAGTCACCTGCAAAGGTTTCTTCTCCCACAGGGCTGGATAACTTTCACCTACCTAGAAACTCAGAAAATCATCCCTGCAATCAGCCACCCCAGCAGCCCAGTCCTGGCTTTGGGGATGTCTGAAGTGTTTCACAAGCCAACAGAATGGGTGAATACAACAGATCTGAGAGCCATTTGTAAGGCTTTCCGTTTGTCTTTTTTTTTTTTTTTTAACACAATCTCCTATACATACTCATATAGCATGTATGGGATTGATTTTAAAATAAACCCGTGGTGGTAGGAAAGACGAGGGGGCAGAAATCATGCCCAATTGAACTACGGGTTGATATTCAATGTAGATATATGATGGGGCATGCAGTTTCAGTTTCCCTGCATGATCTATTCACTTCCATGCGTTTGAACGTTTCTGTGATGTTTGTGAAATGCAATCTGCCTTGGAGAGCAACTGCAAATTCAGGTCCTCCTGACATGAAGTGCTTTATTGAGCTTGTGACTCTCTGGAGGGCAGGGAAACACAAGCCTCACAGTACACACTGCGCATTGGAAACTGGGTCCAGAGAAAAAGAGTCAGAGGCTCTGGAGATGTGGCCCAATCCTAAACTTTGAGATTTGTTGGAAGATGTTTGGGAGGTGAGTGTCCTGGCCATATCTATGTTTTCCATAGCTCACACTATCCCAGTGAGGAGGATGAATTTGGCATTGGTGGGGGATTGGGGCTAAAAACCTGGGAACAGATAGACAGTGACAGGAATCTTGTAGAGAGCCAAGAGGAAGACCATTTGTATTATTTTTTCATTTTTTTTGTTTTGTTTTTGTTTTTCTGATTCATACTTTATTTATTATTGCTCTAATCTTTTTTCTCTTTTTTTAATTAAATCTTTATTGTTCAGATTATTACATTTGTTCCTCTTTTTTTCCCCCCATAACTCCCCTCCTTCCAGTTCCCACCCCTCTCTCCGCCCTCACTCCCCACCCCCTGTCCTCATCCATAGGTGCACGATTTTTGTCCAGTCTCTTCCCGCATCTCCCACACCCCTTTCCCCCCCAAGAATAGTCAGTCCATTCCCTTTTTATGTCCCTGATTCTATTATGATCACCAGATTATTTATTCACTTGATTCTTAGATTCACTTGTTGATAGATGCATATTTGTTGTTCATCATTTGTATCTTTACCTTTTTCTTCTTCTTCCTCTTCTTAAAGGATACCTTTCAGCATTTCATATAATACTGGTTTGGTGGTGATGAACTCCTTTAGCTTTTCCTTATCTGTGAAGCTCTTTATCTGACCTTCAGTTCTGAATGATAGCTTTGCTGGATAAAGTAATCTTGGTTGTAGGTTCTTGGTATTCATCACTTTGAATATGTCTTGCCACTCCCTCCTGGCCTGCAAAGTTTCTGTTGAGAAATCAGCTGACAGTCGTATGGGTATTCCCTTGTAGCTAACTGGGTTTCTTTCTCTTGCTGCTTTTAGGATTCTCTCTTTGTCTTTTGCTCTTGGAATTTTAATTATGATGTGTCTTGGTGTGGTCCTCTTTGGATTCCTTTTGTTTGGGGTTCTCTGCGCTTCCTGGACTTGTGAGTCTATTTCTTTCACCAGGTGGGGGAAGTTTTCTGTCATTATTTCTTCAAATAGGTTTTCAATATCTTGCTCTCTCTCATCTTCTGGCACCCCTATAATTCTGATGTTGGTACGTTTGAAGCTGTCCCAGAGGCTCCTTACACTATCTTCGTATTTTCAGATTCTTTTTTCATTTTGCTTTTCCAGTTGGGTGTTTTTTGCTTCTTCGCGTTTTGAATCTTTGACTGGATTCTTGCGCTCCTCTGGTCTGCTGTTGGGTGTCTGTATAATATTCTTTATTTCAGTCAGTGTATGCTTAATTTCTAGTTGGTTCTTTATCACAACATCGAGGGTCTCATTAGATTTCTTGAGGATCTCACTACATTTATCGGCGGTCTCACCAGTCTTTTCGAGGGCCTTACTAAGTTTATCGGCAGCTTGTAGACAGTTCTTGAGAGACCTTAAAAGTGTGGTTTTGAGCTCTATATCTTCCATTTCTGACATTTGCGTCCTGTTTCTTTGTCTCCGCATTTTTGTATCTTTTCTTCGTGCACCCCCTAGTGGTCTTTGTGCGCAGTCTTGTAGTTAAGCCTTGAATGTGGGCAATACCAGGGGTGATTTGACCTCCAGGATAACTGGCTATGAGAGTCAGCTGTGTCTGCAGTGGAAGAGCTTCTGTGCTGGATCTCTAGGGCGGTGCTAATCTAGCGTTTGCCTGAGGCTATCTGGCAAATGGCTCTGTGCAGGGCTTGGGCGGGGTGGGTCCCTGGGGATCTACAAGGCTGGCGGAGCAAGGAGTTATGGCTGCTCTCAGTTCCGTCCATAGGGGCTTTGCCTCTCAGAGTCCCAGCAACCGCTGCAAACCTCGGAGAGAAAGCTGCCTTGGAGTTCCAACCAAAGCCAGACAGTCCCGCTTCTCCCATTTGAGTCTGGGTCCCCAGAGACTCGCCCGGATCTGGAGCTCAGAGTCTGAAACTCCCTCCCGATTGAAAACAACAACCGCGCCCTTGCCGCCAGCCCGCTCCGCGCGCGCACTCCGCACCTGAGTATTTCACTTCAGCACTGTGCCTCCTCTGAGTCTGGGTATGATATTCTCTTTCCTCCCAGTTGTAGAATTTCCACTCAGCCAGCCTTCCTGTGGTTCTGGATGATGTCCGTTCTGTCCTTTAGTTATATCTCTGAAGTGGTTGTTCGAGACAGCAATCTCTGGCGTTAACTTATGCCGCCATCTTGGTTTCTCCTCTATTTTTTCATTTTTAAATATATTTTTACTGTTGATAGCATTACAGATATCTCCCATTTCCCCTCCCTTTACCCCCTCCCCCTCCCAACCCCTACTCCCCACCCCCAACACACACTGAAACATTTGTATTTAAACCAAGGCAAGGCTGGTAGGTATGGAAAGCAGGGGATGGATTCCAGAAAACACAGGAAGTGGAGTGTTACTAACTGGATACAACGTGGGAGAGAAGGACATTGCCGTCTCAGAGATGACTGCTGATTTGAGGGGGGCAGGGGACTCCACCCAAGCTAGGGAGCCAAGGAAGAAAAGAAGGGTATTTTTGGTTTTTAAAAAAGGCAGGTTCAGGTTGGAACATTTCAAGTTTGAACATTTGCGACTGCCATGGGCAGTTAGATCGATGATCAAAACCTGCTTGGTTACCACGTTGAAGGGCTAGCCCTCGGCCTTGCAAGGTAAAAAACCCATTCTTGCAAAAGTCAAGAATTGAGGCAAACTCACCAGAAACCGAGCTACAAACTAGGGTGCCAATCAACTTTCATGACTGAGAACTATAGTGGTCAAAATAAACCACCAATATGAATTAGAAAGCAGAAGTATTCTTAAGGGAAAGGGATCCCAGGATAGGTGCATTTTAACAGGGTCGTGGGGATACAAAGACCTCTGGAGTCATAATAGTGTGAAGTTCCATGAGGATTCCAGAAGGGGAGAAAAGGTGGCCGCCTGTGCAGTTTTAAGCCTCTGTGGCCTGAGAGGCTGAGCAAATCCTTATGCTCCTTGGAAGACACAAGTGATGGAAAAGCACAGAGAAGGGTGGGTGGAGGCAGAGGACAGAATAGAGTGAGGGGCAGGAATGTGGCCTGGCTCTTGTCCTTCACTTTTCTTCCCAGAGGCACCCTCCTGGAGAGTCAGTACCAAGAAGCTTGCTCTGTGGCTGTGGGAGGCCAAAGGTGCAGGCACACTAAGATGCTATGTGTTTTCCAGCCTTTCTCCCAGGTTGTATCTGCAAACCACTGCTGTAACGCGCAGAAACGCATATCAGTTCAGAGGTTCTTATTTGTTCAAGAGCTCGCACCACGTAGAACTTTTGAAGACCTATATCTCTCCTTCTCCTGCTTTGGTCAATTACAGGAAGCTGACTGTCTAAGAAGGGCGAAATGCCCCTTCCCGCAGCCCCAGTCTGGCCTGCGCCTGTGGAGCGTCGCCACCTACTGGCTGTTCCCTTGAACTACATCAGAAAGCCCAGGTGGGTGTTGCTAAGGGCACAGCAGGTGTTGGTAAAGGGAAGAGAAGAATGAGAAGGAAGGTTCTTGAGCACAGGAAGACGGGGGTGGGGGTGAAGTCAGCGTGTGGTTGTAGAGCCTCCGCTTTAGCAATTTCATTTGATTCTCGGGGTGATACGGTCTGATTTTTTATTAAATTTGTCATTGGGGAAAAGCTGGCCCAGCAGCACATGTTTGAACTGCAGTAACTCGCAGGTGGCATGTATATGGAAACTTGCTGTGATGGTGAGGTCATAGAAGATGAGAAACTAGAAACAGAAAAGAGAAATGAGTACGCTCTTCTCAAAACATTGACTCGAACTGTGACGTTACTCCCCTGGGGCCTGCATCACTGTGTCTGTGGGCACAGGGGGAAACAGGTGCAGAGGGTCACCGTGACATGCCCACGCCCCCATAGCAGGTGAGCCATGGAGCTGGACCTCTCAGACTGGCACTCTGTCCTCTGCAGTCCTGGGGGCAAAAGGGAAGTAGGAAGTGGAAGATGGAAATACCACACAGCGTCTGGATCATGGCTTTGCATCACATTGGAATAAAATGTGCTTCACAAAGCGCTCAGATCGGCTAGGGCAGTGGTTCTCAACCTTCTGGCCCTTTAAATACAGCTCCTCATGTTGTGACCCCACCATAAAATTATTTTCGTTGCTACTTCATAACTGTAATGTTGCTCCTGTTATGAATCGTAATGTAAATATCCGATATGCAGGATGGTCTTAGGCGACCCCTGTGAAAGGGTCGTTCCGCCACCAAAGGGGTCGCGACCCACAGGTTGAGAACCGCTGGGCTATGGGCTTCACCAGGAAAGTGCTTTAGAAAAGGCCTTGCAGAAAAATTGCACTGAGTGCACTTTCAGAATTTCATTGGGATTACCTTCCCATTGTGTCAGGTGCATCCATTGGCATTCTTGTCACATTTGCCGCCACCACCCCCCCACCCCCCGCTATTTAAAACAAAACAACAAAACAAAAAATATAACGCAATTTTTAAAAGCATTCTCTGGGTGCCAATCCCTGGGAACTGTGAAGCCCACTTCTGGTTCTGTTGGTTTGGGCAGTTTGGTTGTTCTGAGTTAACCCACACCCCAGGTTACTTCCTGGGTTTGGGGGTACATTCCTCCTGGCTGAGCCCTCCTACAATCCTCAAAACTGCTGAGCACTCATATATTCTCTGTTGGATTCTCGAACTGGTCCACTGCGGGGAGGGGGGTTCTGTGCCCAGGGCCCACCATGGGTCGGGTCTGGAGAGGTGTCCAGGAAATGTATGTTACCCAGTGAACAGCCAAGGGTGTTTGCCTCCACTGAGGCCCTGTGGTTGTCACCGTGAGCCCATTTGTAGGGTGTCCTGAAGGCCTCTCCTGGGAGCATGGAGCCTGTTTAAACTTTAATGAGCCACCCGGGGACTGTGTCATGCATTAGTAAGTGGGGAATTGGGGGTGGGGGGTGGGGGGAGGGGAGTTCATGGGCTAGACTCCTGGTTTCTGTGGAAGTGAGTGTTGTTGGTGGAAGAGCAGTAGCGGTTGTTGTAGCTGGACACTGTGGCGGCCAGAGTCAGGGAGGGTTGTCTTTGTGGTCACAGAGGGAGGTTTCTGAGGAAGGCTTGGTGGCAGGACAAGGGAAAAGCTGGACTGGCATGGCCTTGGGGACTGCTCTGCAGAAGTGGCAGAGGGCCCCAGGTCCAGCATGGTTCCAGGTGCAGGTGGCTTAGGTGGAACAGAGCCTGGAGATGGCAACAGTGACTGGTGTGTGCTCAGGGGCTTCTGCCCTTGTCAGCCAGGCAGCCAATCTGGTGCATTATGCCTGTGTGTGTGGGGCGGGGGGGGGGGGGGGCCTGGAGGGGGGGGGGCAGGCAGCAAGCCCTGGGCAGTCCTGACTGGTAGTCTCACCGCCTTGGGCAGGCTGTGGGCCATAGTGGCCTACTGTTTGGGGAGATGAAACAGCTCAGTCACGGGCCCCCCTGGGCTGTCTGGCCAGAGAGAGAGGGACCTGTTGTGCTGGCCTCTATGGGTAGACACTCTCTTGGCATCCTGTTCCTGACTGGGTGGTGGGAAGGGCAGCTAAGGGGCCAGAATGGGCCTCCATGGTGGGCTGGGGAAGAGGACTCAGAGAAGAGAGAGCTGAGTGGGGTTCAGTACACAGACTCACAGGCAGCCTCAGGCCCAGGACAAATGTGGATGCCAAGCTGGAGGCCTAGAGGCAGCGGAAACACTAGAGGGGAGGAAACAGACTGCTCCTGGGCCCAGATGCTGGGATGTTGAGTGAGCCCTGAGCTCAGGGTTATGGAAATGGGGGAGCAGAGCAGGAGGCAGGAGGAGGGGTTGGGCTTTGGAAGAGGCCAGGTTGAGACCAGAGGATGAGTCTGAGGGAGGGACAGCAGATGGCAGCCAGCTCTCTTGGGGCTGGGGGCTGCTCATAGAAGGATGGATGGGTGCAGATACTGGGGTGAGGTCTGTGGAGACGGACCTTGATCCTGCTCTAAGGGTGGGCAGAGCCAGGAGACAGCCAGGGAGAGCAGCACATAGGCATCATTTGGGGGTGCAGGCCCTGAGGGCTGAGGTCCTAAGGCTGTGTGCCAAACACCCAGATGCCAGGAAAAGCCTGGTGCATCATGGCCAACCAAAAACAAGGGCCTCTTTGAGGTGTAGGGCCTGTGGAGACAGGGCTGGGCCAGTAGCACCCTCTTCTGCTCAGAGAAACATCAGCCTCTGGGTTGGTGAAACCTGTACTTGAGCAGGACTCTGGGCTGTGGAGGCCAGGCCCAGTGTTTGCTGAGGTTTTGATCGCCCTGCTGGAGGGACTCAATCGCTGTTCTACCTCGGGGTAATAGCTGGAATGTCCAGTGGAGTGACGGTGGTCCCCTCAGGGCTCTCTTTCCACTGCCTTGGTCCTCCTTGCCCATTCTGCTCTTCCTGGGAGGAGCTGGGAGAAGCCTGCTGGGACTGCTGGGAATGTGGGACGGTATAGGGTTGGGTCCAGGGGGAGCAGGTGTTTATGTAGGGGTAGCACTGATGAGACCAGAAGCCCAGGACATCCCATGTCCAAGGAGAAGGCTCCAGGGTCAGAGCTCAGAGTCAAGCCCAAGGGTAGTGTGAACAAGCCTTCTTGCGGTGGGGGGTGGGGGGATACAGAAGCTCTCCTGTTCTTTTCCTAAATAGTGCTGTCACTCCTATTTCCCACTAGGCAGGCACTGAGAGAGTGGCAGACCAGTCCTAGATGACCCAACCGTTCGTTCACTAGAGATCCCTGCTCTTTGTCTGATCCAGCCAGTGGGGAAAGAACCGAGACCTATGCTTGTTCTGGAACTAATGGGATGGGGGTGTGGCTACCTTTTTGAGCTTCCAGTATCACAGGGGTGGGGCAAGGGTTGTAAGGCCAGGGGAGAAGTTCAACTGTGGAAGAGGCCCACTGGTGAATCAAAAATATAAGTCAGGCCCGGCCTGCAATGCTCAGTGGTTGAGCATCAACCTATGAACCAGGAGGTCACGGTTCAATTCCAAGACAGGTCACATGCCTCGGTTGGGGGCTGGATCCCCAGTATGGGGCGTTCAGGAGGCAGCCGATCAATGGTTCTCTCTCATCATTGATGTTTCTACCTCTCCCTCTCCCTTGCTCTCTGAAATCAATTATATATATATAAAGCAAAAAGGCCTGACCCACCGCAGAAAATTGCCATCAGGAGAGTTTTGTGTCTATTCCCACTGGCCCCATGAAAGGTGTGTGCCTGGCGGTGGTGCTGAGCAACATCCAGGTGCAGAGATGAACACTTGCCCCTGTCTCCAACTGAATATCGGATCAAAGGTGAAGAATAATGCTCTGCTTTCTACACATCCTGTTAATCTCTGCTGCAGCAGTACCCTCAAAGGACAGAAACACGGCTGGAATCCTCTGTTTCATGCTGCTGATCTTCTCTCTGTACTGGAGAGGACTGCTGTCCACTCTGTTCTCTGCTTGACGATATGGAGCAGTGCCTTATACTCTTCTCTGGAGCCGATGTTCGAAACCTCCCCTCTACTCTGTTCTTGAATATTCACTTGGCTGCCCTGCTGCCATCACAGTTTTGTGGCCACATGTTTTGTCATGAATACTCCTCCCCTGTCTTGTCTTTGCTCCCCCTTTTTGCTTTCAGTCACTCTCGTTTCCGGGGGCCTCCTTAGCTCTGCTCTTACAGGAGCTGTGTGGGTCCTGCTGGGGCCTCTGAGGGGCTCATCACACCAGAGAGAGAAAACCTGCTCTCTCCTGTGTATGGTGCTGCAGTGGGATGGGGGCCTGGGGAGTCATTGTGTATCCTTGCATCAGCGACCCTGCGCCACTGTCACAGCTACCTCTGGGAGACATAACTTCTGTCCCCTGAGCTTGTGTATGCTCCTCTAAAAGGCTGGCCCTAGCAATTCCAGTTTATGATTTGTTTGCTCAGCTGGGCTTCCCAAGGGGGTTAAGTTAGACACTGTTTTCTGCTTTTCCGTCCTCTGGTTGCTGGGATGGCCTCATCTTTCCTTTTGCTAATGCCTAACACTAAATAGATGGGTCAATGAATGTAGAACTCCTGCGGGCACAATGCTTTTCTCCCCTCCCTCCGCCCCCTACTCCTTGGGGAACTCCCTCCAGCCCAGGACACTTGCTTCTCCACACAGACTCAGGGCACTTATGCTGCTGAGATTGGCCTGCTTTCCCAATAGGGGACTGTGTGGGCGAGCTGGGGACACAAAGCGCCTTCTCCTCCTCCTGCAGTGTTGGCCTGGTAAAGTGACCTCGGATGGGTCTCTGTTAACCAGTGTTTCTGATATTGGGGTGGACACAGGCTGCTTTCCAAGGGGACATAACTGAGTATGAGCAGACACTGAGAGGCTGTATCCACCCTTCCCTGCATACAGCACAAAAGAAGTTTGTCATTTCTTGGGAATTTCTCCATATAGGATCATGTCATCTGTGAATAAAGGCAGTTTTAGTTCTTTCTTTCCAATCAGCGTGGTTTTATTTTGGTGTGATGGGTGGGTTTGTCCCACTGGCTTGACTCTCCAGTACAATTTTGAAATGAATAGGCAAAAGTAGACATCTTTTATTATTGCCAATATTAAGGAAAACATTCATTCTTTCACCAGTAAGTATTTGTGCACTGTGAGTTTATGGAGACACTATTGGGTTGAAGAAATTCCCTTCTATTCCAATTGTGTTGCAAATTTTTTTTTCATGGATGGGTGTTGGATTTGGTCAGGGTTTGGACAGATAGAGAAATAAAATTTTTATTCTAAACAGGATGTTCTCCAATAAGAAGGACCAGAGTACTTGGAGAAATGGCTGAGTAAGTAGCATTTTCAATTTCCCACAAAACAAATCAAAGAATCACGCAGTAAGCATGTCAATGAGGGGCTGTTTATACTGATAAAATATATCTATTAGGAAGATATATAGTCAAAATTTTATGCATTCTCCCAACCTCAATGAATATGGAAGACAAGGAGAGAGGGAATGGAGACAGACCAGTCAGATAGGTGGGGGACAGGTTAAATTAGCTAGGGAACTAACATTCGCGGCTTGTCGGGTGATTGCAAGAATCTTAAAGCTTGTATAGGTGCCCTAACTGGTTCAGTCATTCTATTGTCCAGATGGTCTCAACACCTCACTCTCTCAAGGCTGTGTCTTTGAAACAGCTCTGCCTATGGGAATGGTGGGCAGAATGTACAATCCAAGGACAAGGGTGAGGGTAAAGGGCCTAATTGTCCAGGTCCAGCTCAAGGGTCAACTGGTGGTCACATCCTCTTGATGACCTCCTCCAGCAGATGGCTGTGGAATTACAATAAAACTAGAGGCCAGGTCGTGCACCAGTGAGGTCTCTTGACCTGGCCTGTGGGGATCAGTGGACCTCCACGCTGCCGCAGCCCAGCCTTACCCACTCATCGGGCTCCAGCCTGCTATCCGCATCAATCCTGCACAGCACGAAGTAGTGCATGAATCGGCAGGTGACCTGGGAGGAGCCCAAGCCCGGGTAGGGCGTGCCCACTGCTCCTGTTCATCCCAGACCTGCTGGGCCTGTCACCGCAGCTCGCAGCTCGGGTGCTCAGGGGGAGTGTCCCCAGGAGAGGCTCACCAGCAGTCACTCCCGGCATCAGGCTCCCGTCTGTCAGCTGAGCAGCACTCCTGCTGTGGGAGCCCACTGACCACCAGGAGGCAGCTCCTGAGTTGAGCGTCTGCCCCCTGGTGGTCAGTGTGCATCATAGCTACCGGCTGGATGTCTGGTCATCAAGTCACTTAGGCTTTTATATATATAGACTAGAAGCTCAGTGCACGAAATTCATGCACTCACGGGGTGGGGTCCCTCAGCCTGGACTGTGCACTCTCATAGTCCGGGAGCCCTCAGGGGATGTCCAACTGACAGCCTAGGCCTGCTCCCTGGGGACATCCTTAGTGCTGCTGCGGAGGTGGGAGAGGCTCCTGCCACTGCCACTGTGCTCGCCAGCTGTGAGCCTGGCTTCTGGCTGAGCAGTGCTCCCCCTGTGGGAGCGCACTGATCACCAGGTGGCAGCTCCTGTATTGAGCATCTGCCCCCTGTTGGTCAGTGTGCATCATAGCAATTGGTCATTCCAGCATTCAGTCAATTTGCATATTAGCCTTTTATTATATAGGATGATGGCAGCAAACCACCCATTGCAGTGCCTGTCATTTTGTAGGTTCTCATTACACACCAGTTTCCTTCATCTGGTTTTCTCTCGTCAGAGTGATAAGGCCTGAGGACAAATGTTGGCTAGACAACATCCCTTTGAATGCCCACACAGGAGGAGCTAGGCTCAGAGCCTGGGTCTTTTTTAAAAAAAAATATTTTTATCAATTTCAGAGAGGGAGAGGGAGAGGGAGATAAAAACATTAATGAGGAAAGAGAATCACTGATCGCTGTTTCCTGCACCCCCCCCCCCCACTGGGTATCGAGCCTGCAACCTGGGCATGTGCCCTGACTGGGAATCAAACTGTGACCTCCTGGTTCATAGGTAGCCATGCCAGCTGGGCCAAGGCACAGGTCTTAACCAGAACAGGGTGTGCCTAGCCGGGAACGGTGGCCCTCCCTCTTCAGAGGACCTTGGAGGTCTGTTCTGATCCTCTCCCATCTTGCTGTGCCAGGCCACATGATCCGTGGAGTGGGTGTGAGACCATCAGGGACTGAACAGGACCATCTGGACAAAGGGTGGGAAGCTCAGGGCACTTGGGTCCCTCCTTCCTGTGGTGGCAGATATTGAAAGGGTCTGTGCTGTCAGGGTGCTTTGACCCCTGGGGAGATCTTGGCGACAGATGAGGAGTGCACCCAGGGCCCTTCCCCAGGCTGTGCTCCTCCTTGTTACCCAAATCCTGCGTCCTGGAGACGGCTCCCTCCTGGGGCCTGTGGACCTGCTTTTCTCTCTCCTGGCCACTGCGCTGCTCCCCAGGCTCCTGACTCAGACCTCTGCAGCAGCCTCAGAAGGCAGCACCCCTGCAGCAGCCTCAGAAGGCAGCACCCCTGGCCTGGCTTCTCTGGGGAGGCATTGGGAGTGGAGCTCCGATGGGACTTGGGATCTAAGGTGGGGGGAAGGGAAGCTTCTTTCCCTGTGGTTTATCTCCTCCAAAACTCTGCACCCACGTGGCCGGCAGGGAGGCGACGGGGACCTTGCCACCTGCTGCTGCCGAGGGGCTTCTGGTGAAACACAATGATCTGCAGACAGACAATTGCACCTCACTTCCCTCATCCCACCCTTGGGTTTCAACTGAAGTGCTTTGTAACACCAGGCTCTAAAATGAAGCTGAGACTTAGGTATTAGTTTCTTCAAACAAGGTTGTGAGTGGGACAATTGCCACCTGCGGGGCCAGGCCTATGCTGCCGCCTTCCCCTCATGGGGCCAGTGGTCCAGGGCCAGTGGGGTCCCCAGCGCCTCCTGAGGAGGCCCTGCCCACCTGTAGCCCTCTGCGGGTGCTCCCTTCCCCAGCTCCTGGGCATCAATGATCTCACCACTGGCCCCTCTGTCCTCCAGGGCTATTGCACCACACCAGAAACCGGAGCCTTCCAGTTTTATTTATTTTATTGAACTTAAGGACTTTTTAATAACTTAGACAACAAGTTTTGACAACACCAGAAACAAGAACATTTCTGACCAGTACAGAGTGCACGCACACAGAAAACTGAGTTATCCTATTCAGGTTGGTGTCTCTGATTGCGTAGAATTTCCGCTGCCTGGAAAACGGATGACTAACAGGTAAAGTGCACTGAGAGCCAGTCAAGCAGCCAGGGCCCAGTGGGTTGGCGGGAGGTGGGAGAGCAGAAGCAGCTCACACTACTCAAGGCCAAAATGGTAAGAAAAGCAGCGCAGGAACAGGCTAAGGACTGGTGGCTGGCCCCTCCCCCAGCCATTCCCTTGGAGCAGAGGCAGCCACAGCCAGACCCACAGCGGACTTCCTGTGTCCCCCTGGATGGGGAAGAGCTTCCTGGCAGGGGAGCAGGTCTATGAGGCCAGGGGACCCTGAGGTTCAGAGACATATTTCTCCCTGTGGGACACCAGCACACATTCAGTGAGGAGCCTCCCTCATGCCATTCCCAGGTCTTCTTCCTCCCTGGCCAGCCCAGGAAGAGGCTGGAGCTGAGGATGGAGTCACCCAGAGGGTGAGACCTGGGCTTGAAAGGGGCACATCTGTGTCTCATCCCCAAGGAGGCCCCTGGTCCTCCTCCCATCTTCTACAGCCGTGTTGCTCTCCTTTTTCTGCGGCTGTCCCCAGAGAGCTACGGATGGAGTTGGCAGGCAGGCTGGCAGGCTCCCAAAAGTGGTCCTGGTTGGACAGGGCTGGGGTGGAGGGGCCACCAGGACCAGGGGCTCCCAGGTGACTTGGCACAAGGAAGGAAGCCATCAGGCCCTGTTAGTGGGAAACTGCAGGGGGCACGTGGGAGCCTTGGTCCCCAGTCCTATGGGGAGGCAGGAGGAGTACTTCACCCAGGCCCCAGGCTCCAGCTGGGCAGCTGAGTAGGGCAGATGTTGTGAGACTGGGCCACACCGTCCCTTGGGCTGACCACCCTACTGTGGTCTCCAGTCTCAGGGGCTCTGAGAACTTGGGCTGGACAGCAGCCAGTGTCAGAGCAGATGTGGGACCGAGGGTGGGTGGTGAGGGCCAGGTCTCTCCTGGCTCCCCTCTGGGCTGTTTCTGGCCATGCTGGTGCACCAGTCAGCAGCACAGCCCGGGCCTCCAGGACCAGTCCAAGCCCATCTGGAGGAGAGTCTCCTGTGTGCTCCTGGGTGTGGGGGATCCGAGCCTGGGGACAGAGAAGTGGGTTCCTTGTCTCCACCCCCCCACAGGTCACCCTTTACCCTCTGGTCACATCATGTCCGCAGGAGCTACCCCCACCTCCCCTCCCAAACTGAGAGGCTTGTGCCCAATTGTGCAGGAGCCCTTGGTTAAGCCTGGGGTGGGGGTGGGAAGACCTGGCTCTGTGGGTGAGGACCTTAGCTGCCCAGGGGATCCTTGCACTCATCTCTCTTGTGCCCATCTCAGCTCAGACTGTCCTCCTGTGTTTCCTGTGACCACCCATACCACTCCAAGGAAAGCTGGTTCCCCACATTCCCCACCCTGAACCTCTCTCCTGCGCTCCCCTGGAGCCTTGGGAGCCCTTGCCCCATCCCGCTGGGCCAGGTCTTCCAGAAGCCTGGGGTGCGGGTGGGGGAGTGCAGGCCTTAGGGAAGATTTAGCTCCACCACTCCCTATCTGTGTGACAAGGGCAAAGGTGAGCCCCCCTCCCAGAACCCGTTTCCCATGTCAGCAGGGAGAGAGAAGAGAACACCCTCACGGTGTGCTAGGAGATTTCAGTGCCCAGGTGACGTCGTCCTGTCCTTGCCCACGCCAGAGCCGGACCTCTGGGCTGCCCCATACCTCGTGGCCTCTGCCAGGCACGCCCTTCATCTCCTCCTCAGCCAGGCCCTTCACTCAGCTGCTAGCAGGAAGCTCTAGGGGCAGGGGGTCCTTGGGCACAGATTTGACTCTTGATGAGGCCGGAGAAGGGGTGAGTCACTGGCTACAACCACTGGCTCCTGAAACAAAGACATGAGACTTGAGAGTTGCCTCCCTACCCAGAGAGGCCCCCCCTTCTCCAAGTGTTGCCTTCTCCACAAGCCCCTTCTCCATCTGCTTTCCCCACCCCAGCCTGACACCTGCCTCTGCTCAAGGAAATCCACATTTTCCCAGGTGCTTTGGGCTCACAGGGCACTCCTGGACGTAGTCTGGGCCAAAGGAGGGCATGCTGTGGCAAGGGGAGGGCTGGGGGTGGCAGAAGAGGAAAACCGGGGGGAGTGCTAGGGAGGAAGGCATCTCTCCACGCTCCGGAAAGAGGAAGGAGGAGAGCAAAGGGGAGAGCAGGGGCAGGATTCCGGGGGCTGCAGAGTCCGGGGGCCGGAGTGCTGAGAAGGGGACAGACCTGGGGTTCCAGGCTCCCTGTCCGGGAGGGTGAAGTGTGGTACCATCTTTTCTCCTCTAGGGCCTTCCTGTGGGCCACCCCAGCCCATCCCCCTCCATTGCCTCTGGCTCAGGTGACACTTCCTGGGCCTCTGGGGATGGGGGGGGGGGCGGCTGGCTGTGGGCGGGAGGGGGCACCCAGGAAGGGACACCCAGGTCTCCATGGGTGGTGGGCTGAACCTCTGAGATGCAAGATGCCTAAGCTACAGCCGCCCCTCACCCCCAGTTTGGAATCACGGCAAGGGACTCCAAGAGCCTGTGACTCCCTGTCTGCCTCCGCTCCGCAGCTCTCTGGGCTGGCTTCCTTGGGTCCTTCCATATCCACCCCCCGCCCCAAACCCCAGGGGCCTAGACGACTAGATGCCATGGCAACCGCCTCCCTCCAGCCCACAGGTGCAACCTCTCTCTGGCAGCCTACCTTTTGGCTGAGACCAGTCAAAGCAAGTCCCTGCAGCAGCATTTCCTCCTGGTTTCCCACTTCGGCCAATGTGAGGCAACAGGTCGGCTGTACTCGGAGAATTTTCTGGAGCCCCAGGGAAAGGGCCCGTTTTGTCCGTTTCTGTGCAACGCGGCACTGGCCGCCACGCGGGTGCGCAGGTCACGCCTGGGTCCGGGGTTCCGTGGCCCTGGGGGCTCGGTGGCCAGCGTCCTCTCGGGCAGCTCTTGGGTCCAGGGGCCCGGGCCACCCCTCCTCCTTTCCGCGCCGCGTCCCCGCGACCTGGGCGGCCCGGCTGTCCTCCATGTGGGCGGGCGGGCGGGCGGGCGGGCGGGGGCGGCACCCTCCCGCGGCCGCTGTGGCCACAGGCGCTCACTCGATCCTCACCTGCAGGCGGACGTTGAACATCACGGAGGCCACGATGTAGAAGTAGGGGAAGTTCATGCGCAGCCGCCAGGCCAGGTCAAAGAAGGTGAGCAGCGTGCGCGTGAGCCCCTTGCAGAAGGCGCCATAGGAGCCGGGGGCCACGGCCAAGCGCGACAGTCGCACCGCCAGACCGGATAGGGCCGCTGCCGCCGCCGCCACCGACAGAGCCGCTGACACCGCCATGGGCCGGGCAGTCTCAGGCCTCGCTGACCAGCAGGACCAGGAGCCACGGGCAGGTGGACTCGAGGCCGTGGCACCCTCAAGCCCCGCCCTCGGTCTCCTCCCTGGCGCGGCTCTCCTCAGCAGCAGTAGCTACTGCTCCTCCTCTGCTGCCCTACAACTGCTCCGCCATCTTGCCAGCGTAGCTCCGCCCCTATCCTAGCCACACCCCTTACTGGGAGCCACAAAGCTGCGGCTGCAGATGTAGCCCCGCCCATCGCACCAGCTCCGCAAGCAAGCCTCATAGGAGATGCCCCTGGGCCTGCTAAGCCAAACTCCTAAGAGCAGAGTTAGAGGCCCTGAGCTAATTGAAAGACGCTGCTCCCCTGGGGGGTGGGGGGTTGGAGTGTAAGGACGGCTGTGCTGATTCTGTACAGTAGGCCCATCAGAAGGCCCCCTCCTGTTCAGGACCCTCCCCAATGTCTTTTACAGAGCTTTTGTAGCGTTAGCAACATCATTTTACTACAGACTGCAACTCATCTACACCAGGGAGTTAACCAATATCACAGAAATTCCAAGTTACTGGACAATTTCACCTACAAATTGTAGCCCGAGCCGTGTGAACACAAAACCCAAAGAGACCTAGCTAGGACTGGATCTCAGATCTGCTGAGCAATACTCCTTCTCTTTACAACTAACTGTATAACATTAACAGGAGTAAGAAGGAATACTGTTAAGAAAGAGACAAGTGGGAAAGTGAAATATTCTGATTTGGTCTGAGTCATCTTGAAACCAGATCCTCTCCATAGGTTGCCTTGAATTGCCCAGGATATCACCCTTCTCTCATTCAATACTTCTTCAAGTATTTATTAAACACTGATTATCCTCCAGGCGTTGTTCTATGTGCTGGAAGCATAGTAGAGAAAGGCAATAAAATCCTTGCTCCCAAGGAGCTACTAGTAATATCTAATTGGGGAGTAAGGTGTGTGTGTGTGGGGGGGGGGAGGGGGGGGGGGGAGACAGACAATACATTTGTAAGTAAATCAATAGATAAGATTTTTCAGCTAGTAACCAGGGAAATACAATACAGCAGGAGTGTGTAATAGAGTATTTCACACTAGAAGAGAACTCTTTCATAGAATTTGGTCAGGGAAAGCAACTCTAAGGAGGTTACTTTTTAGCTGAAATCCGAGGGACTATGGGAAGGAAATAACTGTGAAAAAGCTAGAGGAAGAGCCACCCAGGTTGAGAGAACATCAATTGCAGAGGCAGTGAGGTCGATTCTGCTTAGGCACTGTTGATGAAGTCTTTGCCTAAGCTCTTTTTAGAGGTAATATATTTTTTTCTGCAAAGAAAGCAGGTCAATAAGATAAGTGGATACACATGATGAAATCGTATGCTATACTTGGAAGTAAAAGATTAGATATCCACACAGCAAATCTACAGATGAAGAAAGTAAGAAAGAGGATGAAATCTATATAGTAAAGCACCATTTTGATAAAATGAAAGTAGGTGCACAGGACATTAGAAGTCAGGTTTTCACTGTCCCCAAAATAAGTTACAAATAAGCAAGAAGGTAAGAATGAACCCTGTGGTGCTGGACCACACTTGGAGTCAAAGGCTGAATAGTCTGTCATGTTATGAATCATTCATAATTTATGTATCTATGTAGCCCCTTTTCCTAGAGTTATTGGGTGCTTATTATGTGCCAAGGTTATTTGTAGTGTTTGCCTGCCAATGGGCAAGGGTTTCCCTATGATATACACTCAGGAGTCATAATGTGAGCCAAAATGTGTGCATCTTGAACACTTATTAGCTAATCCCATTTTCCAGAGTATCGGCAGCAATCATATGCCTTCCATCAGTGGATAAAAGTTGCACCACCTGTCCTGTCCTATTCTCTATGTAACCAATTAAAACTTTTGCCAGTCTGAGAGATGTGAATTGGCATGTCATTGTGCATTTAATCTACATTTATTTATCCAGTTACTGATGAAGCCAAGCATCTTGTATTTTTTTAAACATATATTTTCATTGCTTTCAGAGAGGAAGGGAGAGGGAGAGAGACATAGATACATCAATGATGAGAGAGAATCATTGATTAGCTGCCTCCTGCACACTCCCCGACTGGGGATGGAGCCCACAACCCGGACATGCACCCTGAGTGGGAATCAAACCGTGACCTCCTAGTAGTTCATAGGTCAATGCTCAACCACTGAACCACAGCGGTCCCGCATGCCGATTATCTTTTTGATGTCTATTGGCAATTTGGTTTCCTTCCCTAAGAACTGCTTCTTTCAAATCTTCTGGCCACTTGTTTTTTTCTGTCCACTTTTCTATTGGACTGTTTGGTAGAAATAAAAATGATTTTTAGATTGATTTTATATCTAGCATGCTTGCTAAACTTTCTTAATAATTTGAATGATTAATATGTGAATCTCTCAGAGGGAAGGCGGGGGTGGGGGGTGGGTAGGAAGAGATTAACCAAAGAATTTGTAAGCATACATGCATAACTCATGGACACAGACAATAGTGTAGTGAAGGCCTGGGGCAGAGGGTGGGGGTCGGCTACAAGGGGTCAAAGGGGCAAATAAGGAGGACATATGTAATACTTTCAACAATAAAGATTTAATAAAAAATAACATTAAAAATATCTGAAATTGAACATCAAACTAAGACCCGAAGCATGGAGGCATGGAACAGACTGACATACCTCTATGTGGGATTGGGGAGATGAGGAAAGATAAACCGAATAACTTATATGCATAGCCCATGGACATGGGCAATAGGGTAATAAAAACCTGGAGAGGGTAGAGGCTGGGAGGAAGGAGTTGGAAGGGGAGAAATGAGAAATATCTGTAATACTATCAACAATAAAATATGTTTTAAAAAATATCTGATTCTTTGTGCTTTCTAAGTAGAAAATCCTATAATCTGTAAAGAATGACAGTTTTCTACGTTTTTTCCCCTAACCTTATATTGATTTTTTTTTTGCATTACATATTTTTTTTGCTTACAAAGTCTTACCCAGGATAGTTCTTATTCCAAATATCTATCTCACTAACTCTTTAACTTCCTTCAAGTCCTTGTTCAATTATTAATTTTCTAATGAAGCTTATTCTGACTACTACTCTATTCTAACATACAACTTGCCACCCTTCCCCAGCACTCCAGAACTTCTTTTCCTGGTATATTTTTCCAAATTTCCAACATACCAGATGTTTTACTTATTTATTGCTTTAGCATCTACCATTTCCTCAAGCCACAAGAATGTTATTTCTACATGGACCAAAGTTTTTGTCTTTCTGTTCATTGATTTATTCCAAGTGCTTAGGAGAATATATTAGTCAGCACTCAACAGATATTAATTAAATGAATGAATAAATAGAAATGTATTTGGCAGAGTAACTGGCTAGCATAATGATGTAAGCACTCAAACATGGTAGTAATGCCCGGCAGGCATGGCTCAGTGGTTGAACATCGAACTATGAACAGGAGGTCATGGTTCAATTACTGGTCAGGGCATATGCTCAGGTTGCAGACTCAATCCTCAGTTTGGGCGTGCAGGAGGCAGCTGATCAATGATTCTGTCTCATCTTCTCCCTTCTTCTCTGAAATCAATTATATATATATATATATATATATATATATATATATATATATATATATTACACACACACACTGAGTTGCCAGATTATTATGACCACCTGACGTTTGTAGGCAAATTAGCTATAATTTTGCGCTGAAGTTGCTAGAGGGCCAGACCATTATAAATAGGGAAGCAGGTTGTTTACCATGACAATAGAAGTGATTTTTTTTGAATGATAAAAAAAGAAAAGAAAGATACTAATTCAAAAAGACATATGTACTTTTATGTTCATTGCAGCATTATTTACAACAGCCAACATATGGAAGTAGACTAGGTGTCAATCAACAGATGAATGGATACAGAAAATGTACGTGCGCATGCGCGTGCACACACACACACACACACACACACAGGAATATTATGCAGCAATAAAAAAGAATGAAATCTTGCCATTTGCAACAACACAGACAGACCTGGAGGGCACTATGCTAAGTGAAATAAGCCTGGCAGGCAAAGACAAATACCTTATGGTTCCACTTACATATGGAATCTAAAGAACTAAAACAAGCAAAGAAAATAAAACAAAAATAGCCTCATAGAAAAACAGACCAAAAGAATGGTAACCAGAAGCGAGGAGGTATGGGGAAAGGGGAAAAGAGGTAAGGGAATATAGTCTATAATATTTTGATTAGTGTACACAGTGACATGATTACTAGAATTAGTGTGGTGATGACATTGTAAGGTATAAATATATTGTACTATATTGTACACCTGAAACTAATAAAACCAATATAAGATTGTATACAGTTATATTTAGAAAAAAATAAAATTAAACAAATTTAGAACAGGATATGTTGAAATAGCAGAGGTACTTTTAGAAAGAGGACCAACTAATCTCCAGGCGATTTAATTTATTCATTGAGACAAAATCAGCATACTATAAATATCACTCTCTAAAATGTAAAATTTTGTGATTTTAGTATATTCATAAAGCTCTGCAACCATGTAACATCACTACCTATTCCAGAAGAAAACAGACACCCATCAGCAATCATCACTATCATCCCCAACACCACGAGCCCTGGCAACCACAAATCTCGGTTTTGGCTCTATGGGTTTGCTTATTTCGTACATTTCCTACACATGGAGTCCTACGATGTACAGTACTTTGTGACTGGCTTCTTTCACTTAGCACACTGTTTTCAAAATACATGTGGTTTTTTATTGGTGCATAATATTCCTGTGTGTGTGTGTGTGTGTGTGTGTGTGTGTGTGCACGCGCATGCGCACATACATTTTCTGTATCCATTCATCTGTTGATGGACACCTAGTCTGCTTCCATATGTTGGCTGTTGTAAATAATGCTGCAATGAACATAAAAGTACATGTCTTTTTGAATTAGTATCTTTCTTTTCTTCATTCTCTTATGTGGCTAAATACTCCCCCATTGCACAGATATGCCACTTTGTTTATCCAATAATCAATGGATGGACATTTGTGTTGTTTCCTCTGGTGTGTGTGTGTGTGTGTGTGTGTGAATCCTCGCCATTGATTTTCTTTTTAGAGAGAGAGTTGGGGGGTGGGGGTGGGGAGAGACAGAAAGAGAGAAACATTGATATGAGAGAGACACATTGATTGGCTGCCTGCCACTGGCAACCAGGAATCCTGCCTGCAGTGGAGGTATGTGCCCTTGACCCGGATCAAACCAAGAACCTTCATTCCTTGGGTTGATGCTCTAACCTCTGAGCCAAACCAACTAGGGCTCTGGTTGGCTCTTATTAATAAAGTTGACATGCATATTTGTGGACGCTTGCTTGCATGGACATACTTTGAGCTGTCTTGGATATATATGTACTAGGGAGTGAAATTGCTGATTCACGTGGTCCCTACATTTTTAGAGACATTTAAACATCTAATAATTTAATAATTCTACCTGGTTCATCGTTTCTTTCAAGTTTGAGGGCTGTCGTGTTTCATAAACTCCAAAAGGGTCAAAACGCAAATTTTAGAGCAACAACGGGCGAGTGAAATCGCAGGAACACTTATTAAAATGCTCTTAATGCGAGTGTCAGGAGCTCAGGGTTTGGGGGTGCAGGTGAGAAATCTGAGTTTGTTCGTTTATTTTTAAATATTTTTATTGATTTCAGAGAGGAAGGGAGAGGGAGAGAGAGACAGAAACATCAATGATGAGAGAGAACCACTGATTGGCTGCCTCCTGCACGCCCCCTACTGGGTGGGGGTCGAGCCTGCCACTGAGGCCTGTGCCCTTGACCGGAATCGAACCCGGGACCCTTTGGTACTCGGGCGGACGCTCTATCGACTGAGCGAAACCGGCCAGGGCCGAAGCCTGCGTTCTGAACCAGCTCTCCAGGAATCTCCTGCCACCGAGGGCACAGCCGGGGCCTCCGGACACCCAAGCGTCCCCTCCCCCACCCGCTCCTGTCGCCTGCCACTCACAGCTCTAAGACCCTGTTGGCCCCGCCCCCAGAGCCACTCGAAGGAAAATGCCGGTCTGCCCGCGGGTGGCACGCAGTCGGCCCGGCGGAGCCTAGGCTGATGGACGCCAAGGGCCCGGGACCGCAGCACCAGGACCAGCCCGCGAGCCCGCGAGCCCGCGAGCCCGCGGTCGGGAAGTGAGTCCCTAGGGACGGCGGTGGGGGGAGGGGGCTCCGGTGGGTGCGCGGAGCGGGCTCCGGGACGCTCCTTCCGACGGCTCGCCGGGAGCACCGTCCTGGCCCCGGGCCTGGGAGCGGGCGCGGCGCGGGCGGCTGCTCCGCACCGTGCGTGGGAATGTAAGTGGGGGCGCGTCCCGTCCCAACACGGGCGCGGGGATGGAAGGCGCGGAGGCGTCCGGGGCCGGTGCGGTCCCTCCACCGAAGGCCAGGAACGGCGGGGGCGGCAGCGAGCAAATGGGCTTTGGTCCCTTTCACAGTCGGGGGCGTGTGGCGACAGTGGGGGGCACCCCACCCCCAACCGGGAGCAGGACGTGAAGGAGGGTGGCGGCCAGGCCGAATTACCGTCCCTTCGCGGGCGGGGGGTGTGGAAAGGGGGGAGGGGCGGGCACATGTCCCGGACCCCAAACGGGGGCTGGAAATGAAGGGGGGGGTGGTCCGGGGCACTGCTTAGCAGGGGTGGGCAAACTTTTTGACTCGAGGGCCACAGTGGGTTCTTAAACTGGACCGGAGGGCCGGAACAAAAGCATGGATGGAGTGTTTGTGTGAACTAATATAAATTCAAAGTAAACATCATTACATAAAAGGGTACGGTCTTTTTTTTCAATAGTTTTATTCATTTCAAACGGGCAGGATCCGGCCTGCGGGCCGTAGTTTGCCCATGGCTGGTTTAGAGCTACAACAATATACACTGAGTGGCCAGATTATTATGACCACCTGCCGTTTGTAGGCAAATTAGCTATAATTTCCCAGTGAAGTTGCTAGAGGGCCATACCATTATAAATGTCTGAATAGCACAACATGCCTAAGTATCGTTGCTGATCAAGTTCATCCTATCATGTTGATGGCGGATCCCAATGGAGATGGCTTCTTCCAACAAGACAATGCGCCTTGCCACAGTGCTCATATTGTGCAGGGGTGTTTTTAAGAACATGAGGGAGACTTTACCTTGCTTAGGTGGCCCCCACAATCACCAGATCTCAATCCAATTGAGCATTTGTGGGACAAAGTTAAAAGAGCCATCAGGCAGCTGGTTCCACAACCATCAAATCTCACAGAACTGGACAGTGCTATTCATCAGGCATGGTGTCAGATTCCTCGCATCACCTTTCAACATCTTGTGGAGTCAATGCCAGGAAGAATCGCCGCAGTATTGAAGGCAAAAGGTAGCCCAATGAAGTACTGATGGGGTGCTCATAATAATCTGGATATATATATATATATATATACATATATATATATATATGTATATATATATATATATATATATCATGTTCAAAGGCTGTTAAATCGCATTGTGTACCCATATCTTCAGAAAAAAAATCACTTCTACTGTCATGGTAAACAACCTGTTTCCTTATTTATAATGGTCAGGCCCTCTAGCAACTTCAGCGTGAAATTATAGCTAATTTGCCTACAAACGTCAGGTGGTCATAATAATCTGGCCACCCCGTGTGTGTGTGTATATATATATGGCTTGGAATAGCACCTGGTACTTAGCATGCTGAACATGATAGCTGTCTTTTGTTATTAATGCAGACCAGATCCTGATGGCCTACTTTGGGCAGTGTGTTTTTGTCATGAGAAAGACCCTGGGAATGCCAATGCATATGAGGTTCCTAATGATGTTGGCTCAACTATACTTACCTGAAGTGGAGAAAAATGAGAGATTGATAAGTTGCTGCCTTGCAGGGCATGGCTCTTGCTAAGATGCCCATAACTGCAGGTGACTGAGGGTTACTAAAGGCTATGTGAACTTTCAGGTTTCCTCACTAGTATAATAAGTATTACTCTGGCAGTGTACCTAGGACAGTGGTCAGCAAACTGCGGCTCGCGAGCCACATGCGGCTCTTTGGCCCCTTGAGTGTGGCCACGAAGTTTCAATCGCACTGTACGTGCACGCCTGCACTTGGTATTTTGTGGAAGAGTCACACTCAAGGGGCCGCAGTTTGCCAACCACTGAGCTAGGAGATGATACGGTATTTTATTTTTTTTTTTAATATATTTTTTTCTAGAGGCCCAGCGTGCACGAAATCATGCACGAGTAACTCGCTTCTGCTTGCCTCAGCTGGCCACCCCCACCATTGCCACTCCTAGCTCGCACTCTGCCCCACCCGCCGCAAGAACCGCTGCTTGTTTGGTTGTGACAGCATTACAGTGTGACGGCCACAAGCCTTTTATGTAAGAGACTAAGGGCCCAGTGCATGAATTTGTGCACCTTGAAAGGAACTGTGGGCCACGAGGCTACAGTGGGCACAGAGGTGGGTCTCAGCTCATCCTCTGCACCCCCGCCTGGCCCCTCCCGCCATGGCCTCCTGGTCCCCTGTCGGCAAGCAGCCCCATTCCTGCCATGTGCTGACAGCACCACCCCTGCTCATACCCGCTGCTGGCACTGGCCCCAATTGTTCTGTGACATCAGCTGGTGCAAGTGGGGGGCCGGTGCTGTCAGTGGGTGTGAGTGATGGCTGTTGCCCCAATTGCCGCTCAGGAGCAGGGGAAGGTGGAGAAGCCCTCAGGGGCAATCGGGGCCGGCAGCCGCCACTCGCACCTGCTGATGGTGCCGAGCGACTGGGACAGGTGCTGGGCACTGGCAGCAGGTGTGAGCGGTGGCTCTGGCATCAGCTGCATATGCGAGTGGGGCCGGTGCCAGCAGTGGGTGTGAGCGGCAGCTCTGGCGCAGGCAGCAGGTTCAAGCTGGGTCGTCGCTGGCAGCAGATGCAAGCGGCAGCTCCAGTGCCGGCAGCAGATGCGAGTGCCAGGCAGGACTGCAGCAAGTGAGAGCAAAGAACTTTCAGTAACCACCAGGGGCTCACCCCCATGACAGGGACCAGTACCCCGCTTTGGTTTGGCACCCCTGCTCACCTGTCCACCATCCCACTGCAGCCAACTCCCACCATGTTCCGTGTTCTGCTGCCTGCTGCCTATGCCCGCCATGCTCCGTTCGCAGTCCCTGGTGATCAGTGCACATCACAGCGACCGGTTGTTCTGCCATTCGGTCTATTTGCATATTAGGGTCATATATATATATATATATATATATATATATATATATATATATATAAAATTGATTTCAGAAAGGAAGGGAGATGGAGGTAGAAATATAAATGATGAGATAGAATCATTGATCAGCTGCCTCCCCCACGCCCCACACTGGGCATTGAGCCTGCAACCCAGGCATGTGCCCTGACCAGGAATCAAATTGTGACCACCTGGTTCATAGGTCAACACTCAACCACTGAGCCACACCAGCCAGGTGATGTGCTATTTTAATAAATATCCACTGGCTCTAGTGCCTACCATATTGAATAGCAGTTCTAGAGGTTTTATGGATGGGTTTGGACATTTTATAAAATTTTTGGAAATTGGATTCAGAATTGGAAATGTGTGTAATTTTCTAGCAAGTGAGTCCATGGCTTTCATCAGATTTTGTTGTTGTTGCTTTATATTGTAAGATGTCTCACAATATGTCAAAACTTTTCCTACATATAAATAAGTATATTTCTGGGAATGTGAGTGATTTTTAAACAATATGTCTAACATTTTCATCCAAATAAATCTTTTTTTTCTTTGCCAAGATCACTTTTATTTAAATCGTTGCATTTACATTTTTAACATACGTTCATTTTCCTTTTTTTTTTTAAAATATATTTTATTGATTTTTTACAGAGAGGAAGAGAGAGAGACAGAGAGCCAGAAACATCGATGAGAGAGAAACATCGATCAGCTGCCTCCTGCACATCCCCCACTGGGGAAGCGCCCACAACCCAGGCACATGCCCCCGACCGGAATCGAACCCGGGACCCCTCAGTCCGCAGGCCGACGCTCCATCCACTGAGCCAAACCAGCTTCGGCAGTTCATTTTCCTTTTTACAGTTTATATTCAACATAGTTTTGTATTACTTTCAATTGCAGATCATAGTAATTAGACAATCATATATTTTAGAAAGTGTCCCTTCCTCAAATTTCTAGTACCCATTTAGCACCATACATAGTTATTGCAATATTATTGACTATATTTCTTATGCTGTGGTTCAATCCTCTGTGATTATTTTGTAACTACCACCTGTACTTCTTAATCCCTTCACATTTTTCACCCAGCCCCACAAACTGCCTCCTGTCTGGAAAACATGAGTCTGATCTCTGTTTCTATGAGTTTGTAGTTTGTTTGTTTATATTGTTCTTTTGATGTCACATGTAAGTAAAATCATATGGTATTTGTCTTTCTCTTACTGACTTATTTCACTTAGCATGATACTCTCTAGGTTCATCCATGCAAATGGTAACATTTCCTTCTTTTTATGGCTGAATGATATTCCATTATATATATAGGTACCACCACTTTTTTTAAAGAATAGTTCACTGATTTTTTTTTTTTTTTTTTTTTTTTTAGAGAGAGAGGAAGGGAGTAGATAGGAACATGGATGGCAGCGCACAGCATTGATAGACTGCCTCCTGCACCCCTCCCCCTACCTGGGATCGAGCCCACAACCCTGGCATGTGCCCTGATGTGGAATTGAACAAGCAACCTTTTGGTATTCAGGATGACACCCTACCAACTGAGCCACACCAGCCAGGGTGAACCACCAATTTTTGTATCCATTCTTCTATTGATGTGCACATGGGTGCCTTCTATATCTTGACAATTATAAATAATGCTGCAATGAACATAGGGGTGCATATAGTCTTTCAAATGAGTGTTTTGGATTTCTTCGGATATATACCCATATGTGGAACTGCTGTCTCATAAGGCAATTCCATTTTTAACTTTTTGAGCAATTCCCATACTGTTTTTTTAATTGTTTTATTGCTTAAAGTATTACAAAGAGTATTATGTATGTCTCCTTTTTTTCCCCCCTTGACCTTCCCCTAGCCTCCCATACCTCCCAGTGTCTTGTGTCCATTGGTTATGCTTATATGCATGCATACAAGTCCTTCGGTTGATCTCCTACCCACCCCGCCCCCCCCAACCCTCCCTGGCCTTCCTGCTGTAGTTTGACAGTCTGTTCGATGTTGCTCTTCCATAATGTGTGCACCAATCTGCATTTGCACCAACAGTGCACAAGGCTTCCCTTTTCTCCATATCCTAACCAACGTGTATTGTTTGTTGATTTATTGATAATAGCCATTCTGACAGGTGTGAGGTAATATCTCATTGAGGTTTTAATTTGCTTTTCTCTGGTGATTAGTGACATTGAGCACTTTTTCATATGTCTGTTTATCATCTGTATGTCCTCTTTGGAGAAGTCTCTATTAAGATTCTCTGTATATATATTTTTTGGCTGTGAAAGACATAGGTTTATTAGGACTTCTAGGCTGCTACCAGTGAAGTTGAACCATGAAGCCCCATCTGGCCTGAGGCCTGGCTGAACCGGGGGGCCCTGGTGCTATTGTTTTGCATGACACCCAGACTTTCCAAATACAAGGTTTTTTTGTTTGTTTGCTTGTTTGTTTGTTTTTGTTTGTTTGTTTTTGATTAATTAAATCTTTATTGTTCAGATTATTACAATTGTTCCTCTTTTTTCCCCCCCATAACTCCCCTCCACCCAGTTCCCACCCCACCCTCCTCCCTCACTCCCCACCCACTGTCCTCATCCATAGGTGCACGATTTTTGTCCAGTCTCTTCCCGCATTCCCCTCACCCCTTCCCCCCCCCCCAAGAATAGTCAGTCCACTCCCTTTCTATGCCCTTGATTCTATTATAATCACCAGTTCATTCTGTTCATCAGATTACTTATTCACTTGATTTTTAGATTCACTTGTTGATAGATGTGTATTTGTTGTTCATAATTTGTATCTTTACCTTTTTCTTCTTCTTCCTCTTCTTAAAGGATACCTTTCAGCATTTCATATAATACTGGTTTGGTGGTGATGAACTCCTTTAGCTTTTTCTTATCTGTGAAGCTCTTTATCTGACCTTCAATTCTGAATGATAGCTTTGCTGGATAAAGTAATCTTGGTTGTAGATTCTTGGCATTCATCACTTTGAATATTTCTTGCCACTTCCTTCTGGCCTGCAAAGTTTCTGTTGAAAAATCAGCTGACAGTCGTATGGGTACTCCCTTGTAGGTAACTGACTTTCTTTCTCTTGCTGCTTTTAAGATTCTCTCTTTGTCTTTTGCTCTTGGCATTTTAATTATGATGTGTCTTGGTGTGGTCCTCTTTGGATTCCTTTTGTTTGGGGTTCTGTGCACTTCCTGGACTTGTAAGTCTATTTCTTTCACCAGGTAGGGGAAGTTTTCTGTCATTATTTCTTCAAATAGGTTTTCAATATCTTGCTCTCTCTCATCTTCTGGCACCCGTATAATTCAGATGTTGGTACGCTTGAAGTTGTCCCAGAGGCTCCTTACACTATCTTCGTATTTTTGGATTCTTTTTTCATTTTGCTTTTCCAGTGGGTGTTTTTTGCTTCTTTGTATTTCAAATTGTTGACTTGATTCTTGCGATCCTCTAGTCTGCTGTTGGGATTCTGTATAATATTCTTTATTTCAGTCAGTGTATGCTTAATTTCTAGTTGGTCCTTTATCACAACCTCGAGGGTCTCATTAGATTTCTTGTAGGTCTCATTAAGTTCATCGGCAGTTTCTAGAAAATTCTTGAAAAACCTTAAAAGTGTGGTTTTGAACTCTATATCCAGTAGTTTGCTTTCCTCCATTTCTGCCATTTGTGTCCTTTTTCTTTGTCTCCTCATTTTTCATGCTTCCCTGTGTTGATAAAGTGGTTTTCTGTGCTAAGTGTCCTCTAGGTCCCAGTGGTTCAGCCTCCCCAATTACCTGAGGAGGACACTCTTGGTGCACCCCCTTGTGGTCTTTGTGCACAGTCTTGTTGTAGTTAAGCCTTGATTGTTTAGGTATCACTGGAAGGAATTGACCTCCAGGCCAATTGGCTATGAGAATCAGCTGTGTTTGCAGTGGGAGAACTTCTGTGCTGGAGACACCCCTCTGGGGCAAGACTTGCTTCAATGGGGCTTTGGTGCTCACTGAGTCTGCCCCCTCAGTGTGTCCTTTATGGTTCCACGGAGCTGCAAACTGGATGGTCCCACTCTGACCTCTGGGTGCACTGGCTCCTGGATCTCTAGGGAGGTGCTAATCTAGCCTCTGCCTTAGGCTATCCAGCAAAAGCCTCCCTGCAGGGCTTGGGCGGGGCAGTTCTCACAGGATCAACAGGGTGGAGCGAGCAGTTATGGCTGCTCTCAGTCCTACCCTCAGAGGCTCTGCTCCTCAGTGTCCTGGTAATCGCTGCAAGCCCCTCTGAGAGAAAGCTGCCCTCACCCAATGCCAGACAGTCCTGCTTCTCCTGTATGAGTCTGGGTCCCCAGAGACTCACCCGGAACTGGAGCTCAGAGCCTGAGACTCCCTCCCGATTGAAAACGACAGCCGCACCCTCAGCCGCCAGCCCGCTCTGCGTGGGCCTCTGTACCTTAGTATTTTACTTCCACACTGCGCCTCCTCTGAGTCTCGGTATGCTTTTCTCTTTCTTTCTAGTTGTAGAATTTCCACTCAGCCAGCCTTCCTGTGGTTCTGGATGATGTCTGTTCCATCTTTTAGTTGTATTTTTAAAGTGGTTGTTCGAGGCAGCAAACTCTGGTGTTTACCTATGCCGCCATCTTGGTTTCTCTTTTCAGATTCTCTATATTTTTAGTTGGATGAGTCGTTATTTTTTGTTGTTGAGTTGTATGTGTGTTTTTTTTTTTTATTAATTTTGAATATTAACCCTTTATTAAATATATCACTGGGAAATATCTTTCCATGTTCAGTAGACAGTCCTTTCATTTTGTTGAAGGTTTTCTTTGCCATGTAAACACTTCTTAGTTTGATGTAGTCCCATTTGTTTATTTTTTCTTTGGGTTTCCTTGTCCTAGGAACTATATTAGAAAATATATTCCTAAGAGAAATGTCCAAGATTTTACTGCCTATGTTTTCTTGTGGTAGTTTTAAGGTTTCAAGTCTTATATTTAAATCTTTAATCCATTTGGAATTTATTCTTGTACATGGTGTAATAAGGTGGACTAGTTTCATTTTTATTGTATGTATCGCTCCAGTTTTTCCAACATCAAGCCCACAGTCTGGGGATGTGCCCTGACTGGGAATTGAACCGTGACCTCCGAGTTCATAAGTCGATGCTCAACCACTGAGCCACTTCAACCACTGAACCATGCCAAGGGGTCCTTTTAACATTTTTGTCAGATTCTTAAAACTACCCAAAAGAATATAATCTGCTTCTTAAGGGCTTTGCTAAAAAGCAAGCATTTAAGGGAGATAAGGATCCCCTTTGATAAGCAATGCTGTTTCTCTCATTTGCACTTTCCTCAGCAGTAGGTGTCTACCCCCCAGGAAATACACAAAGAAACACATTGGAACCTGGGAATTTAGACAGCAGGTAAATTGTACATTGCTGGAAGGCAGCAATGATGACTGTCTTGGGTTCTGCAACACAGGCCTCCTTGAATCTGGGCTCAGTGCTTCAGGGGGATGATAATGACCCTGAAGTCTTCCATCAGCGCTTCAGGCAGTTCCATTACAAAGAAGGAGTCAGGCCTACTGATGTTTTCAACAAACTCCTGGAGCTTTGCTCTGAATGGCTGAAGCCAAAGATGCATTCTAAGGAACAAATGGTGAAGCTTTTAACTTTGGAACAATACCTAACAATTATGCCCCAGGAGCTAGAGACCTGGGTGACAGAACAATGCCCGGAGAGTACAGAAAGAATTCTGTCACTCTTAGAAGAAATACAGATGAAACCTAAGACAACAGAGACAAAGGTGAGAAAAGAGTTTGGAATCTGGGGAACTAGACCAAAAGGGTATCAGAGGCAGGTGGGATTGGATCTGACATTTGTCTGTGTCATTCTTCAGCCCGAAATTTCTGCACAGTCCTTTTCACATTTCTCTTCTACTGGAGAAAACATATGGGTCAGTGGTTTCCAACCTCATCTTAGCCAATTCTCCTCTGTAACAAATATATTCTAATGTCCCAGTAAATATACTTAAATGAAATTCACAGGTAACATAACCTACCTATAGTCATTCATCAAAAAACACTGGTGTTATGCTTTAGGGTCTGCAGACCCGATCCACCCACAGCATGTTTTATATACCCCTAAGCTAATAATGGATTTGAGCTGTTAAAGCATTGTTCAAAAAAAGAGGAAGAAGGAATGTGGCACACAAAGCCTAAAATATTTACTATACGATCATATTTACTGTATGATCTTTGCAAACCAAGTTGGCCAAATCTGAGTCAAGTGGAATCCAGAAGAAATATAAAGGAATAGGTAGGTAGTTTATTATAAACTAAAAACTTTCCAGTGTGCACATGACTGGGCTTGAGCACATCAGAATATCTGATGAAGTTGTCAGATGCTTGCCTCTCTGCACAGACTCACTGTAAAGGTGACAGGCAATTATTAAGATGAATACAGCTTAAACACTATAAACAGTGCTGCTGATGATTGTATGATTTTCCAAAGGAGAAAAAAATGAATGAATCTGACTAAATAGTGGTATAGTCTTATTTTAAAAAACTTATTTATTTTTCTTTTTTTTTAAATTGTATTTATTGTATGATTGGTCAATAGAGTCATATAGGTTTCAAGTATACATTTCTATGATACATGCATGATAAGTATATTGCATTGTGTAGCCATCACCCAAAGTCAAATCTTGTATTCAATATTATTTTGTATTAGTTTCAGATGTACAGCATAATGGTTAGACAATCATATACTTTACAAAGTGTTTCTCCTGATATTTCCAGTACCCACATAGCACCGTACATAGTTACTACAGTATTATTGACTATATATCCTTTGCTGTACTTTACATCACCATGACTTTGATTTCCAAAGGAGTGCTTTCCCAGAAAATTCAAGTCATGCTAACATTTGCAAAAATATTTTGTGATTATATGACCAGCAGTGTGAGGTTCTTGACAGATTCTTTTTACCTACATGAATATTTGAAGGTAGGTGGGGCACAGGAGCAATTCTGCACTGTGCATTATCTATACTTGCGTCTCTGCCCACTAATTCTGATAGCCACCACCTGCCATCATTTCCAAAACACCTCCTGGGAACGGTGACCCTGTCCTCTGAACAGAACTACCCAGTAAAACGTTTTGGGGACATATGATAGCTGAGCACAGGGCAGCATTTTGGAGATGGGAGGGAGTACTTCTTGTTGGGCATTAGGGGCATTGGAGTCTTGGGTATAGTTGGGGCTCTGCAGTAAGCCTGTATGAAGGATTCTTCCAAAGTTTCCTTCCTCCAGGCTGGAATGCGTTTATGGTTTCCCTTCCTTTCTGTGTCTCCTTGTTTGGCTTTCTACAAGAGACTATTTTCTTCCTGTGGTCTAATCCTGCATTATCAGTATGGTAGGCAACAGCCAAAGGTGAGTCTTGAGTACTAGAAGTGTGGCGAGTCCAAATTGGGATATGGTATAAGTATAAAATGCACACCCCATTCAGAAGACTTGGGGTGAACAATAAAGTAGGTAAAATACCTCATTAATAATTCTTTATACTGATTACATTATGAAATTACTAGAGGCCCATTGTAGGAAGATTCCTGCAAGAATAGGGCTTCGCTCCCGCCTCTGCCACCTCGACTCCCTCCCGCCACCTCCTGCCACTGCCTCCCGCTGCTGCTGCCCGCTGCCCACCGCCACTGCCCCCCGCCCCGCCATGCTCCCGCCGCCCTCCCTGCCCCAGCCACTATGCCTGGTTCCGCTCCCGCCTCCCGCCTCCGCCGCCTTGGCTCCATTCCTGTCTCTGCCACCTCTACTTTGCTCCCTTCTACAGCGCTTGGCTTCCTTCTATGTTGTCTTCAGTCTTCGCTCCCAGCCAGGATATGCAAATTAACCGCCATCTTGGTTGGGTTAATTTGCATATAGTTGCTCTGATTGGCTGGTGGGTGTAGCAAAGGTACAGTCAATTACCATCTTTGTCTTTTATTAGTGTAGATGATATTTTAGATATTCTGGTTTAAATAATGCTTATTATTAAGATTGACTTTATCTATTTACTTTATTTTTCATATGACCACAGGAAAATTTTTAATGATTTGGGTGGCTTGCATTATATTGCTACTGGGCACTGCTGGTCTAGATAGATTTTAGAGTGATGGGTTCTGGCATTTCCTCCAGATTGATAGCCAGGAAAAGCTCTTGGAAGATCCAGCAGTAGTCGGAATAGCAGACATGTTACCAAATATCCACCTGGAGGTACCCCCATTCCAAGAAATGGAAACTGTCCCCGAGGCCCCACTGGAAGATGTGTGGATCCCACAGGAGCCATGCTATGATGCTGCTTGGGAAGACCTTCCCTTTCTGGAAACTCCTGGTAAGGCAATGATTTTACTTCTTTTCCTTGATTTCTCTTTTGAGAGCTCAGGAGCTCTCCAGGGGTGGGGTTGGTTAGAAACACTGAATAATGGATGAAAATGGATAGCTTTTATAAATAGGAGGAGGAAACATCCCTTGGAGAATAGCTGCCCACAAAGCCCATTATTAGATCGAACAGGATTCAAAAGCTCTTAAGATAATGAGTCTGCTCAGCAAGGAGTCTTTCACCAAGAATATTATAAAGGAAATTGAGGGGAGTATTGTGATATGAATAAAGATTAATTTTCCCAGCCAATTTTTATTACTGGAATCTGTGGTCAGAAGGGTGTGAGCTGTGTGAAAGGGGGATGGTTAGTGCCCTTAGCTGGCATGGGCTGTGAGCATAGGTTGGGGAATGTAAACTAGTGATAGTGTCGGGAGCAGGGCTTTGAGAGTCCAGACAGTGGAGGTTGAGGGCACCTGGTCCTCAAAGATCTGAGTGTTAGAGAGGAGGGATGTGGGTGGGGTGAGGTTGGCAGACAGTGAAAAAGTGCATGAGGTTAACAACTACCAAGGAGCTCAATTTGGGCCAGCCTCTTTGAAAACTGTCTCCTGGGAGTACTATACTGGGGAGAGGAAGTAAGGTGGCAGCTCTCAGTCCTCTTTGGTTGGGTGCTGCACAGAAAGGGGCAGCAGGACTAATGGTAAGTCCATGGGACACAGCTGCCTGGTGATATGATACTCCTGGCCTTGTTCTCATGGGTGCTAGAGTCTGCCTCCAGGGCTGCTTTAGCCCTTGACTAGTCTCGTCTTTGACTGCCTTTCACCTGAGGGACAGGTGTCTGAGTTGGTTTCATGGTCACCTGTGATGAAATCTATAGCCTCAAGAGTATCAACTCTATGCTCTATGTATAGGATGGGAACCACCATATGAACACATCCTGCCATCCTGAACTGGCTTTCAAGTCTCTCTTACTGGGTATATTCTGGGCCAACAAGTTTTTGGCACTCTAAGGCTATGCTTCTGTCAACCCCCCCCCCTCCCCCCACTTTTGAGATCCCTCACACTTTCACTTGACAGCAGTTCTCCTCTGATGCACAACCTCCAGTTTTATTTGACCTGGGCTCCTACCCCCTCATCCCACCATTACCTTTGAGACACAGCATAAACAAAATAAAGAGTTGTATTTTAAATTATCTTTGTTTGAAATATATGGCCTTTTCATTGTGGAAGTAGAAATAAGGTATTTTAGTCGATGTCCTATGCTTTGATACAATGTCCTGAAAGTTAAATTTTCCTTCACATTAACATTAGCCAAACTAACTTGCTCATGTCATGTCATAAACCCTAATATTGAAACATTGCCTTGTATTTCAATCTGAAATGAGCCATTTCCAACCCACACTTTACTGCAGATCAGTAAACTTGAACAGAGCTGAGGAAGGTGTGTGGAAAGAGGCAGGAGCCACAGCGACTCTCACTGAGGGGGCAGTGGTAAGACCTAGGAGGAGAGTGAGTGTAGAAACAACTTCTGGTTGTCCTTAGATTGACAGTGAGAACCAGTTTTTGATGATTATTTTTGTTAGTTTCCAGAGAATCAACTTCTAGACTTCTGCTGAAGTAGACATATACAGATTATTATTGCTGTTGCTGACCTACCTCAGTTGCTATCTTAATTTGAATATCCCTTACTAAAATTATTCCAGTAACCATTCCTAACCCCCATACTTTGGCATCTTTCTCTCTCTCTCTCTCTCTCTCTCTCTCTCTCTCTCTCTCTCTCTTTCTGCTTGGCAGTCAATAAGACAGTGTTTGTCAGTTTTAATAGGGTAACACTTTAGGAAGATTGAATTCATGTTCTGGCCCTCACCTACATAATTCCATTCTCAAAACAGATGTGGAACTCATTCAGTGCATTGACTTCACACTAGAATTGATTCACTTCCCTTCCATAGACTGGAGGAAAATATCTTTGAACTGAGCAGAGTAGAAGATCTCCCCTGACCCCCAACACACCTACCCCACCCCGCCATTTGGGTCTTGTTCTTATCCTAAAAAACAAACAAGCACAACACAAAGGACTTGTCAGGGGCTCCTGGTGAAGCAATGCTGAGAATGTGGTAGGGTGATCTTGAGAGGCCATGTGTCCAAGAAGAGACCTGGACTCTGGAAAAACCTGTGTTGACTCAAACTATCCTTCCTCCCATCTCTCCTATGGCCAGAATACCCATCACCAAAGCTTGCAGCTGAAGAGCCTTGCGGGCAGGAATTACAGGATTGCAAGGAACTAGGAGAACTGGACTTTTTGGAATTCAACCTAGGTAAGTGAGGGTTCATGGGAAGATACGAGAGAAAATTAATCTTTACTCCCAGGGTAACAAGGTTTGGGATGGCACTTGGGAGAAGTTTGTATCTTCCCAGTAGCATTGAGTATAACTCTTCTCAGTCACTAGGCTGTCCATTCCTCTTGGAACATGGTGACATCTGCAATTTCTGTTCACAGTCTTCATTTTGATATTGGGAGAGAAAATGTGTCAAAGTGGAAAAAACTGGAGAGTGTGTATCTATTTTCTGTTTCTTTAGATGGAAATGCACTTCTTGATACCAATTTTCCAGATGACTTCGAAGAGCTAAGCTACCTATTGGGAAATCCCGAAGAGCAGCTACTCGGAGATCACACACTGCCTCTCGATGATCAGAATCCTTCTGCAGGAGAGAGCGCTGAGAGCTCCAACCAGGAAGAACCTCTCAACCCCAGGGGCTATGCACAAAACAGTGCCCCAAAGAAGCTACACCAATGTATTCAGTGTGGGAAAGATTTTCTTTCCATAAAGGTCTTTAAGGGGCACCTGAAAATTCATTCAGGAAAGCTCCCTCATGGGTGCCCTGAGTGTGGGAAAAGATTCCTTCGTAGGTCAAACCTGCAAAGGCATCTTCGAGTTCACACAAAGGAGGCACCCTATAAATGCAGCGTGTGTGAGAAGCGATTCACTCAGTTGTCACACCTCACAGAACACCAGAAAACCTCTTCTAGTCAAGGAGTGTCCACTTGCCCCGAGTGTAAGTTGCGATTTTGTAATAGAAAACAATTTATGCAACACCTAAAAATCCACACAGGTGGAAGACCCCACAAATGCCAGAGTTGTGAAAAAACATTTAGACGCCAAACAGACCTTAATTTGCACTATGCGTCACACACTGCAGAGAGACCATTTACATGTGAGTATTGTGGGAAAAGCTATAGGCAGAGATCCAGCCTTATTTTTCATTCAAAAAAACATTCAGGGGAGAAGCCATAGAACTGTAGCAACTGTTCTACAAGCGTCCTTAAGAAAGCCCACTTTAAAATGCACTTTAGAGAAGAACTCTTTGAAAATTTGTTGAGGGAAAAAGTTCCTAAACAAAGTGACAATAAGCTACCAAAGATTTAACTTGCACTAGGCTGTCTTGGAAGAACAGTTTTGTTTGAGCTTATGCATTAGAACAGCTTTGTATTTTGCTGTGTTTAAAACTTATCTTCCAAGGCACATAAATTCTAGAGTATTCACTGATTCTTGCCACTGTTCTAGACATGATTTTTTTCTGTCTAGGCAAGTCTTTCTTAATCTTTATGATGAAATGTCTTTGTGCCAAGCCAACCACAATATCGGTGTGAGTAGGGAACATATAAATGCTGGCATTCCTTTTCGATCTAGGGTCAGTATTCCAATAGATGGGGATGTGCCCAATTGACCTGTATCTGTGCAATATTTTAGTCACGTGGAAATGGCTATGCTGTTTCTTTATGATTGCCACTGACAAGTACTTGGAGCACCATGCGGATGCTTCCCTGACAGTGCCAACAAGCACTTCCCTTGACTCCCACTTACACCACATGTCAGAATCTCCTGTGCACCCACTGCTATGTTTATGCATCATTTGAGCCTTGAACACAGTCCATTTCTGAAATATGGAGCACTTTCAAAGGATAGGGGAAGGAAAGATGTCCAACTCATACAGTACTGGGAAGGGCAGAGAACAGTACCCACCACACAAGTACTAGGAACATTGAGCGGCTTATAGAAGGGTGGAGACCCTCCCTGGAACGAACTACCTGTAAATTCTGTGTTTTCTTTCTTTGCTCTTTGGAATGATGAGAGCATTGAATGCTACAAACTTTAAGCCTAGCTTGGATCACATGCCACAAAACTTGTTTAATGTTCTGTTTGTGATTTTACAATTATTTGTTATTACAGTTTTCATTTTATTTCCTTTCTGCCCCAAGAGTTGAACGTTGTTAATTTCCTGTGAATTTTTGGTTACAATGCAAGTTATTAATAAACTTGGTTCATTCTACTTCTGTTTTAAAGTTTATTTAGGTTTCCTTGAAGACACATGTCCTATGACTGCAGAGATTAAGGGCTCCATTTGTAGGGTACTTCCTAGGAGAGGAATGGTTGTGCCATTGGTTTATAGCTATTCACCTTCTCTAAATACTGCCAAAATGTACGACACCTATCCCTTCCCACTCCTTGGCTTCTGGTTTCACTCACCTACTGGTGTCCCTTGATGAAGATACTAGCCCAAGTGTTACATAGTTCAACTTAATATTTTGCCCCTTTATTATTAGTGCTGTTTGAATTCTGGTGAAGAAACCTTTTGTCTACCCCAAGATCATGAACCTATTTCTACATTTTCATTTTGAAGTTGTATTTGTTTACCTTACACATTGAGATTGCATTTTACCTGGAGTTGGTTTCTTGTACAAATGTTGTGAGGTAAGGTTCACGATAACTTCAGAATGGAAGGTCCTTACCACTTGAGATTTTGTCCTCGGCCTTTGGGCCTTAGCAAAAATTGAGATGCTAAGAGAATGCTTTTACCAGCCTGTACATGGATTTGAGCAAGTGTGTTATGAACAGCATTCCAGGTGAAGGGATGTCTCATACAAAGACCTGACGAGAAGAGCACAGAGTGGCTGGAGGGAAAGCTAGAGTGTTAGGCAGAGGCCAGGTAATGGAGGGTCTAGTAATCTATCTGATGCATTTGGAACCTCATCCGGCAGTCCAGAAAAAATCATGGACTCCAGTTGAGAAGTACTGCTGACACGCGCATTTTAGAAAGCTCACTCTGGCTCCTGGATGGGGAGTAGGAGAGACAAGATGGGAGACAGAAAGACTGGTGAGGAGGCTACTGCAGATGAGAAAGTGGGCTGAGCTGAGGGCAGCGGTGTGCAGATGAAACAGGAGGTAAGAATTCCGGAGGAATTAAGAGGCTGAATCCACAGTCTCTGATGATTGACGGTATATGGGGTGGGGAGGTACGTGACAGCCAGCTCTGTGTCCTGAGCATCTGGAGTCGGGAGACTGGAGGAACAGCTCAGGAAGAGGGAATGAGGGCCCTCTTAGCCTATAAGCCCAAGGGCACCCATTTAAACTCATAGACGTTTCAATCCTGTCACGCTGTTTGCTCTCTTGGAGACTGTCTCCTGCCCACAGTGTTTCATTCCTTTAACAGTCTTTGGGTGCCCATTATGTTCTAGATAACATCATAGGTACTGAGAATGGCAGGGTATCAGGCTTCAGGAAAGTCACAGGTTAGGAAGACAAGGCTAAAAGTTAAGCAGAAAATTCTTCATCAAGGTAGTAAGCCCAGTAATAAACTGATATATATAAGTTAATATTGGAGGAAGGTACAAATGTCCAGTTGTAAGATTACTAAGTACTAGGGAGGTAATGTACAACATGATGGCCATAGTTAACACTGCTGTGTGATGTATAGGAAAGTTGTTGAAAGAGTATATCCTCAGAGTTGTCATCGCAAGAAAAACCTTTTCCTTTTCCTTATCTTCTTTCTTTTCATTGTATCTATATGAGAGAATGGAAGTTAGCTGAACCTATTGTGGTAATCATTTCACAATATATGTAAATCAAACCATCATCCTGTACACCTTAAACTTAGACAGTGACATATGTCAATTATTTCTCAATAAAACTGGAAAATAGAAAGCAAGAAAAACTTAAAATGTTTTAAATTACTCATTGCCCTGTGATACAGGAGTGCCCCCTCTAGCTAGTTATCCAGAAGAATTGAAAACAGCATCTTCAGGAGATATTAGCACCACAGTGTTGATGGTAGCACGATTCACAAGAAGCGAGATGTGGAAACCACCAGTTGAGAAGTACTGGTGAGATGTGCATTTTAGAAAGCTCAACAGATGAATGGATAAAGAAAACGCAGGGTGTTCTTTCAATGGGATATTATTCAGCCTTAAAAGACAAGGAAATTCAGCAAAGGTAGCAGCATGAATGAACCTTGAAGGCATAATGCTAAGTGAAATATGTCAGTCACAGAAGGACAACTACTGCATCTTTCCACTCACATGAGGAATCAAAAATAGTCACATTTTAGAATCAGGGTAGAATGGTGGTTACTAAGGGAGGGGAAAATGGGAAGTTGCTAGTCTGTAGGATTAAAGTTTCAATTATGCAAGCGCAATAAGTTCAGGAGATCTGCTCTACACACTGGGCCTATCTGAATAATACTGCACGCTGCACTTAAAATTTTTAGGAGGGTAGATCATGGTCAGTGTTCCAACCATCATATCATAACTTTGTGTTAATCCTCACCTGAGGTTATTTTTTCCATTAATTTTAGGGAGAGTGAAACAGAGGTGTGTGTGTGTGTGTGTGTGTGTGTGTGTGTGTGTGAGAGAGAGAGAGAGAGAGAGAGAGAGAGAGAGAGAGATTGATTGGTTGCCTCTGCACGTGCCTATACTGGTGTGGGGGATCAAACCTGCAACACAAGCCTATCCCCTTGACCTGAAGTCGAACCTTCTCTGAGCAACACCAGCCAGGGCAATCCTATTTTTTAAAAATAGAAAATTACCCAAGATTCACATTTACTGAAATAAAATGACATCAAACACAGAATTATTCTATAAAATAGCATGCCAAACTGTGTTTAAGGAGGGTGGTTGATCGGCTTTTTAAATTTTTTCATTCTTAATGTGTAATTTTTTAGAATGTCATTCTTCATGGGTAATCAGATCTTCAATTAACCTTAAGGCACCCAAGAAAGGTTGCTGTTATTCTGAACACAAGCTACAGTAAAAAGTGTCATGTCAGATCACTGAGGAGAAAGCAGTCTGCTATATGCCAGACGCTATGTCAGGTGGATGAAAGAGATGTTACATAGATGCGTGAGAGGTAGAGTGGGGCCTTGATTACGAGTTTAATTCGTTCCGTGACGGAGCTCATAAGTCAAATTACTCATATGTCAAATCATAAAGTGAACGAGTGAGACACGTGATGCTGGGCTGATGTTGTGGCGCTCACTGTGATGTTCGCTACACCAACCACCGGTAGGGTATGTGAAGCTGGCTCGTAACCCGAATTTTAGCTCACAACTCAAAGCAAAAAGTCGGCCGAGAGACGTCTCGGCTCTTATATTGAAAAACTCGTTAGTCAGGACACTCGTAAGTCAAGGCCCCACTGTTTTCTCTTCCCTCTGGCTGGCTGCAGGGGACATGAAGGGCTGAGGCAAGACTTGAGGGGTGGGAACAGGTTTTATCCTTCTGGAGCCTCGAGACATGGAGTCTAAGGCCCATCCTGACATCAAGATTGCCACACTGCTGTAATAACTGGCACGGAAGTCTGTCTTGCTCTCTACACTTGAAGATCAAACCCTGGTGCAGGGCCTGACATATATGGACACATGTTAAATTGTGTGGCCAACGAAAATACATTGAATGTGGGCAGTTAATACTGCCCAATAATCACACTCTGTTTCTGTAACACACAACTTTCCCACAATTTGAGACTATATCTCAAAATCATGACTATAACAGTTAATGTTTTAATTACACAGATTTGTGTATCCATTAATTCAAAAATTAATAGGAAACACTGACAAGCAGGCCAGGCCTCTTATTTCTCTGGGAAAATAAACACCACTGGACAGGAGCTCCTGTGTGAACCCCCTGGCACCTGTCCTGGCTTTCCCTGCCTTTCCTCCTAAAACAATAGAGGGACATCCAAGCCCTCAGCCAAGGCAGACACCTCTGCTGGGCACATGGTACCATTCTCATGAGGACTTTGCTCCTACAGCATTGTTCCTCTTCGTCCTACATCAACAATTTCTCTCTCTCTCTCTCTCTCTCTCTCTCTCTCAAAACAAGCACACACCCTGACCTCCCATCTTCTGAAAAAACAACTAGATTAATAAATCACCCTTGACCTATCTCCCCTTTTTTCTCATTTCTTCGATACCACAACAGGAAAAAATATTGAAAGAATATTGAAAGAATAACCTACATTCACTTTCTTATCTGTCATTCTATCCTCAACCTTCTCTGCTCAGGCTTTTAACCACAACATCCTCCCGAAATGGCTTTCAGGATTACTCTTAACCACCAGGTCACCAGATACACTGGGCAATTGTCTATGCTCTCGCCACCCAACCTCTTAGCACTCGACCCACTTTAATTGCTCCATGCTTCTTGAAATACGTCCTTGCTTGTCCTCTGTGTCGCCATGTTCTCCTGGAAAGGCTCCTCAGCCTGCTGTGCCAGAGATTCCCCATTGGCTACACACCAGAGTGCTCCCTGGCTCAGTCCCTAAACTTCTTCTCTACTGACACATCAGTCCTGAGTCTGTACAATTCAGATAAATGCTAATGACTCCCATTTTGATAAATAGAATGAGCTACACACATGGATGTCCCATAGGCATCCCAAGCCTAACATTTCTAAAATTTAACATGTCCTGAATTTTCTGCAAACATCTGCTCACTCCCCCAATCTTCTCCATCTCAGGAAATTGCAACTTTGTTCATCCAGTGGCTCAACACAAAACCCCTGTCAGAATGCTTAACTCCCTAATTTTCCACCACATCTTTCATCCAGTCCTTCAGAAAATCTTATCAGTACCTTCAAAACACCCCTGCAATCCCATCATGTCTCACTATCTCCAGTCCCACCACTGCAGCCCAAACCACTTTCATTTAATACCTTCAATATTACAAAAGTGGTGTAGCTCGCCTGGTTCCTTCCCTCTTTGCTCACCAGCATCCATTCTCCAAATAGCAGTCATTTTTTAAAGTACATGCCATTTGTCTCTCTCTTGCTTAAAACCTAACGTTTTTTTTCTCGGCACCTCAGAGAGATCCAAACTCCTTGCCCTAGTCTACAAGGCTATTAAACAAAATGTCTTCCTCTGTGCCTTCATCATCTGCTACTCTTCTTGTGTCTCTCCAAGCTCCCACATCTCAGATTTCTTTGTCCCTCAAACACACATTCTCCTTGAGACACCCTAAAATCTAACTCTGATGTCAAAACTACACCCTGCCTGGATCCAAGAGCACTTCCTACCGTGAGACACTCAGACACAGGGAAGACACCATCCATAAGCACTGAGAAGTAACAGACCTCTGGGTAGGCAGCTGCAGTGGGATAAACACAGGGAAAGCCTGGGGTAAACTTTCACATTTCTTTTTGTTGCTGTTGATCAATCCTCTTGGGAGAATATTGTTTGCCTTGGTATTTAAAGAGAGTGGAAGGGCTGGAGGGAGGGAGAGAGAGAGAAACATTTATGTGAGAGGGACACATCCATAGGTTTCCTCCCACTCGGTCCACAACTGGGACCGGGGTTTGAACCTGGAACTCAGGTACATGCCCTTGACCAGGATTGGAACCCTTGAATCTTTGTTATGCAGTCCAATGCCCTAACCACTGAAAAAAACCAAACAGGACAACATTCAGTTAAAAAAAATCTTTATTGCCGAAACCGGTTTGGCTCAGTGGATAGAGCGTCGGCCTGCGGACTGAAGGGTCCCGGGTTCGATTCCAGTCAAGGGCATGTACCTGGGTTGCGGGCATATCCCCAGTGGGGGATGTGCAGGAGGCAGCTGATCGATGTTTGTCTCTCATCGATGTTTCTAACTCTCTATCTCTCTCCCTTCCTCTCTGTAAAAAATCAATAAAATATATTTTAAAAAAATCTTTATTGTTGAAATTATTATATATTTCCCTTTCCCTGTATATTGCCCTCTCCAACCCCCTTTACCCCCCAAACCTTCACCACCCTATTGTCTGTGTCTATGGGTTATGCATATATGCATATGAGTTCATTGGTTGATCTCTCCTCCTCCCCTCAACCCTCCTCTGCATTCCCTCTGAGGTCTGATGGTCTGTTCGATGTTTCTCTGTCTCTGGATCTATTTTAGTTCATCAGTTTATGTTTTTCATTATATTCCACAAATGAGTGAGATCATGTGAAATTTATCTTTCTCTGACTGGCTTATTTCGCTTAGCATAATGCTCTCCAGGTCCATCTATGCTGTTGCAAGCGGTAAAAGTTCCTTCTTTTTTATAGTGTAGTATTCCATTGTGTTGATGTACCACAGTTTTTTAATCCACTCATCTGCTGATGGGCACTTAGGCTGTTTCCAAATCTTTGCTATTGTAAATTTTGCTGCTATAATCTTTATTTGTCTTTTTAAGCAATATTATCCTCTATGCTTTTGGCTTGTGAAATTCCCACAGCAAATTTGTGCTAAATAAATTGCTGGGGTTTTAGAAGAATTTTTAGGTTATTGAGAGTTGCTGCCCAAACTGAAATTCTCGAATAGTCCTCACACACTCTCAGTATTTACAATTTAAATGTCCCATTGCTATAGTCACTTCTCCACATGTTCTTACTGATGAGCCCCCAGCAGGGCCTCTCAGCTGCTGGGCTGCTGACTGCTTCTCAGTGATATCCACCATTACGTACTTCATGCTTTAGGAAAGCAGCTTTCTTTCTTTGTCTTAAACAAGTAGATTTAAACTAGTTCAAGTCATAAACAAGTGAGTTAGAAATCATACTAAACCTATACACAACAATATGAACAATTTTTGACCAAATGGCTCAACACTAGGTAAACACTGATAATTTGGAGACACTGACAACTGGAGGTACTCAAGTTCTTAGAAAGATAACTTATCCAGAGGATTATGCTAAACATTACAGGATATATAAGATGAAAGAAGGGCCTTGTCCTCCAGGGAAGCATAATGTAATAGAAACACAGCACAGGATATGACATCAGGAGACCTAAATTCCTATCCAAAACCTGCTACTAGTACCCTAGCCAGTTTGACTCAGTAGATAAAGCATTGGCCCGAGGACTGAAGGGTCTTGACTTGATTCTGGTCAAGGCAACATACCTTGGTTACAGGCTCCTGGGGCATGTACAGGAGGCGACACATCAATGTTTCTCTCTCTGCCTCTCTCCTTTCCTTCCACTCTCTAAAATTCAATGGAAACATATCCTTGGGTGAGAATTAACAACAACAACAACATTTGCCACTGGTAATCTATGTGACCCTCAGGAAGTCACGTCTTACATCCCATACACATTCTTTACATGCCAAAGAGAAATATAAATGGAACTTATATCATGAGGTTAAAACCTACCTAACAATAATAAAAGTAATAATAGTTGAGAAGAACGTGCCAGTGAACCAGAAAAGGTTTTTAAAAACATAATGGACAAAAAACAAACAAAAATCCCCATAAAGGACTGTGGTTCCTAATCTAGGGAGGAGCCTGACCAGAACCAAACTGCCTCTTACTAAAGGAGGCTCTGGACAAGCCTAGTGACAACTTTTGGGGTGGTGGCCCTCACTGGGGGAGGTTCCCTGTAGAAAGGGCAGCCAGCAGCTGGAAAGCAATGTAGGAATAATCTGGGCTAGCAACACTTCAGTCATGGAGAGATTGAACCCTGGCCAGTATAATTAAAGTGTTAGCCTGTGCACTGGGTCTCGGGTTCATTCCCGGGAAAGGGCATGTACCTGGGTTGCAGGTTGATCCAGGCCCCAGACCAGGGCTGCATTTGGGAGGCAACCAATTGATGTCCCCCCCCTCTCTCTCCCTCCCTCCCGCTCCCCCATCCTCCCTTCAACTCTTTTTATAATCAATGGACTAGTGCAGCCATTATGGAAAACAGTATGGAGTTTCTTCACAAAATTAAATATGGCCCAGTGATCCCACTCCTTAGGAATATATCCTAAGAAACCCAAAACACCAATCAGAAAGAATGTATGCACCCCTATGTTCATAGCAATACAAGTTACAACAGCTAAGATCTGGAAACAGCCCAAGTGCCCATCAGTAGATGAGTGGATTAAAAAACTGTGGTACATTTATACCATGCAGCAGTAAAAAAGGAACTCTCACCCTTTGAGACAGCATGGAGGGACCTGGAGAGCATTATGTTAAGTGAAATAAGGCAGGAAGAGAAAGACAAATACCATATGATCTCACTCATATGTGGAATCTAATGAACAAAATAAACTGATGAACAAAACAGATCCAGAGACATGGAAGCATGGAACAGACTGTTGAATCTCAGAGGGAAGGCAGGGGGGTGGGGTGAGAAGAGATCAACCAAAGAACTTGTATGCATATATACATAACTTATGGACACAGACAATAGGGTGGTGGTGGGGGGTGTTGCGGGCTAAAAGGGGTCAATGGGGGGAAAAGGGACATATGTAATACTTTCAACAATAAAAATTTAAAATAAAATAAAATGCATTAAAAATGAAAAAAATAGGGGGGTAAGAGATCAACTAAAGGACTTGTATGCATGCATATAAGCATAACCAATGGACATAAGACACTGGGGGATAGGGGAGGCTAGGGGACTGTCTAGGGCGGGGGGATAAAATGGACACATATGTAATACCCTTTGTAATACTTTAAGCAATAAATAAAAAAAATAAAAATAAAAATGAAAAAAATATTCTTGGGGGGGAGAGAGAGAGAGAGAGAGAGAGAGAGAGGGAGAGAGAGAGAGATTGTGGCACACTTTGTCAGCTGGTCTAGAGACTCGATGGCATTAACTTGTTTTTGCATCAGGGGCTGAGCACAGAAAGGCCATCCCTCAAGGTTGGAGGTTGGAAAGGATCCCAGGGATTGTTGCTAGCAGGCTCGGTTGAGATTGCACAGGTGAAGGAAGGAAGATAGATGGCTGGGCGTGGTTGTCACAAAGCCACCGGAAACGAGTCTTCCTTTTCCGGTTGGGGCCCGGTCCACATACCGCGACCTTAAAATGGCGAGTCGGGGTACAGTCTCCGGGAGATAGAGGCATCGGATGGGAGACTCCCTGCGCTTCTGAGTCTTGGCGCTCCTCTCGCCAGGCGTCACACGCTCCCGACCCGGACGCTGCAGTGGCGCAGGCGCGGAGAGCTTTCTTCCCAGAGTAGCCCGGAGGCGTGGCGACTTCTGAGTCTAGTGAGGAAGAGGGAAGTGGCGTCCGCGGAGGCCAGAGCCGCGTGAAGGTAATCGAGAAGCCCGATTTTCCCTTTGTATTTGGTCTAGACAGCTCGAGAGATAAGGGCCGCTCGTGCCAGTTGCAGCCTGCATGGTGGTGAGGGGATGGGGGGTGCGGAGTGGTGAGGTGGGGGATGGGGGATGTAGCCGTCCCCAGTTCGTGGTGGCATCTTTGCCAAGCGGCGATCAGCCTGAGTTCAGGCGGGACCTTTTCTCTGTGAAGCCGATATTCAGGCTCCTATTTCCACATCTAACCTCCGGAAGCGATCTCTTTGTACTCTATGTGCAAATATCACCCCGGGGTGCTGCTGGAGCGCACTCGGAGGCTGCCCACGTGCACAGGGCTTATTGTCACCCTAGTGGTCGACGCGGAAGGTGTAGCGAGTTAGTGGTGGGGGATAAGGCAGTGATGTCTACCACTGCACCCAGCGAAACTTTCAGATTTCTGCTGGCTTATGGTCATATCCCTGGAGGAAGGGTCATTACAGCTTCTGCTGCTAAAAAATATAGGGGGTTGCTAGAAGGGGGAAGGGGGAGGGGAGAGAGGGGTCCTATTATAAGGTGACAGGAGATTTGACTTTGGGTGGTGGGCACATGGTCCTATATACAGATTTTGTAACTTAGTACTTGACACATGAAACCTATATGTTCATGTTGACTAATGTCACCCCAATAAAATTTAATACATACATACATAAATGTAAAAACAAACCCCAAAAATCCACAAACAAATGAAATATATAGGAGGTGTCCCTGTACCTCCTCAGCCTGTATAGGCAGCAAAGACCCAACCATTTCTTTGAATACCAGTTGTATCCTTGAAATAAATTTGTTGCTTTTTTTGCTGGATCACGTCAGGGAAAATCAGACTTTCCAGGCTATCCTCAGCCTTTTTGAAAGATCTGTAATGACCCTAAGGAAATGGAAAGTCAGGAGAAGGGGTACCTTTACTAGACCCTTCCTGTCTCAAGAAATTTAACCATCACCATTTCTTTCCTTCTTTAACATCTGCCATTTAGATATCTTATAAACAAATGGAAGTTTTTCCAGTAAGTAAACAAGATATTGAATGCACAGGTACACAATTTGCACAGAGTCCTTTATAAGTTTTCCCCAAAAGTACCCACAAAAAATGTTGTGGGCATCTAGTTGCTTAGTCGGGGGATATTTGCTGAGAGGAATAAGTTTACTTTTTTCCTGAATACTTTCTTTTTTTTTTCTGAATACTTTCTTATCTTCCTGTCTCAGTTCTCCTGCCAGTGTTAATGTAATGGAAAGAAGACTATCAAATGTTTCATGAAGTAAAGGTTTCAGTGTTCATAAGAGAATGAAGGGGCATAGAAGTTATTTTCCCCCTGACTAAAGACAAAAGATTGGAATGATCTGTTAAAATTTAGAAAAACTCAAATATGCCCTATTTGTGAAGATGGGATAGGAAGCACACATATTAAATATTCAATAGTCTTAAAGCTCCTTTTAGCAAGTGGGTGCCAATTTTATTCACCTACCAATTTGTTCCTTTGAGCAAAAGGTTTTCAGTTGACATCTGTATTCTCTGAGCTGTTCTTTGTTTCAAAGTTGAGTAACAGAAAAGGACAGAAACATGTTACTCTGAAGTAATCTGCCATCATGAGTGTCCTAATTCTTGGCAGTTGATTTTAAGGAGGAAGCAGGACAGAACTTTTCTGTTCATTCTTCTCAGATAATTATAAATAGCAAGTAAATATATATCATGTGGCTTTTATCTTGACTTCCACTTTTTCCTCTCCTCCCTCAGTGTCCTTGGGGAGAAGATCCATTTTTGTACCAAACCTGACAAGGCCTCAGTTGTCAAAGGTGGCACCAGGAGGATGTCACAAATAGGAGAAAAACTGTTCCAAGAGCAAATGATGAAGAGACATCTGAAGATGAACACATGTTCATACCCACACGTGGAGTCTTTGTGGGAGATTAAGGAGTCTGTGAAAGAGAGCTCCAGTCAGAGTAAGAAATTCAGCCCACACATGGACAGTCTTGGTCTTGAGAGTGCTCGCCAGCAATTCCGGAGTTTCTGTTACCATAAAGCACCTGGACCCCTCGAGGCTGTCAACCAACTTCAGGAATTATGCCATCAGTGGCTAAAGCCAGAGATCCACTCAAAAGAACAGATCTTGGAACTGCTGGTGCTAGAGCAGTTCCTAATCATTCTGCCCAGGGATATTCAGAACTGGGTACAGAAGTATCATCCACAGAGCATCAAAGAGGCTGTGGCCCTAGTGGAACGCTTTCAGAGAGAACCTGGTGGAATAAGTAATGAGGTGAGAAAAAAGATTCCTCACACATACAATGAAATAGGAGAAGAGTGGGTATGTTTATGGGCTGGGAGATTAATGGGGGAATGATTTTGGTTAGGTCACTCTTCCGTTGTTCCTTTAGGACAATTAGGTGAGATCTGAAATCACATATATGCAGCAATAGTCTACAGGTTTCAGAGCTCCTGGCAGTCTTTGCTAGCCTTAGCAAAAAGAAATGCATTTTGCCCTAATTAGGGCCAGTGCAAATTGAGTGTGGTGAGCCTAGTCTGGCATGGCGAAGGAGATAGGACTTGATTTCCTAGAAACAGAAATAAAAGGCAAGAACAAATTGGGAAAGGGGAGAAAATCGGGGGGCGGGGGAGGAGCAGACAGAACTTACAGATCAAAGGAGAGCGAGGGTAGCAAACAGAAGTATAAATCAAACAACTCTAGGGAGACTTGCAGAGGAGGAGAGAAAAGTAGAATAAATGGGAAGCAAGGACATGGAAAGAAGAAAAATGCCAAAAGAGGAATGGAGAGAATCAAGATGCTGAGGGGTAGGCCCTCTGTAGTGGGAATACACATCTCTGGGCTAGGAAAAGAGCCTCCGGTACCCTGCCTTAGTGATCTAGCCTTGGCTTTGCTGGTGAGTGGAGGACCAAGGTATGCCCTGGGAAGATGGCAGCACACTTCCTTTCCTCAGGAGCCCACCTTGAGGAACACAGGGCAGGATATATTATTGTGTCTTACTACAACTGAATCCTGAAGAGGGAGGTTAGAGTTGAACTTTCCCCAGTTTCCCCCCCATTCCATCCCCTTTCTCCACGAAATCCTTTCCTAGCCATGAAGGGATTAGAAAATCTGACAAAGAGGAAAACCCTTTTTTATTTAATGCCTTAGATAAGACTAAAATATAGAAGTCCACTCAGGCAAGGGTTTAAGTCTAGGAAACAAGCCAGTGAAGGCAGCATGAGAACAGGCAGCCTGCACCCAGTCTGCAAGTAGCCTGAGCTGTGGCTGTATGTGGAGGGGTAGAGGTTAGCAGCAGTCACAGCTTTTTTTATTTCCCAGGTGACGTATACAGTTCTTTGTGAGAAAAGGGTAGCACAATCCCTTTACAGTTTTTTAGTACGTCCTTTAATGTCACACACTCCCTAAATCTGGGCTCTATTCTTGTTCATCCCTCCACCACACCCTAAAACTGCAAGTAAGTTCTGTGCTAATGAGGATGGGGATTATTTCTAGGTCACAGTCCATGACCTGGGAAAGGAGGCAGTGCTCTTGGGAGGAACAGCAGAGGTCCCAGGCTTTAAGTGGAAGCCAGCAGAGCCCCAAGCAATGGGTGTGTTCCAGAAAGAATGTTGGAATGCATACCAGGTACTACAAGAACAGCTGGGCTCGAAAACTCACACAGAAACACAGCCTGTATATGAAAGAGGTGAGGAGCTTCATAAAAATTCTCTTCTGGCAGCTGTGATAGTAATCGATTCAGCTAGAATATCATGGGAATTTTCCAGATGCCCAGCCATGCTAGCAGTTAGGATGTCTCTCATATGGGACTATAATAGGTCAATGGTGGGTGAAGGTGAGGAGCAGTCTGAGGTACAGTAATATCCAAACCATGGAACCCTGGTATTCATATCATAGACCTTGTTCCTGAGAAATTTGAGAGAATATGGAATAGGGATTGGTGGGGTCATCTGACCCTTGTAAGTTAGAGGAGAAATTAGATCAGAAATGAGCAAAAGAGGAAGAGAATTGTGCACGAGGAAAAAATACTAATAGACAAAAACATTTCACATTTCCTGCCATACACTGGAGGACTTGAGTCCTTCATTTTCAAACACCTCTAATTCTTGCCCGGCCCAATGAACAAACTATTTTATGACAGGAAAAAATAGTGAATTTCCTTTAATAATTTATCTCGTGAAATCTGGGGAACCGGTTCTATGGAGTGGTAGATATTTGTTTTTTATTTACCATGAAAAGGCCACTTTGGCATGACACACTCATACACATGAAGGTGAACTATCTCTACTGAAGGTGTCCTGATATTCTATATTTTACAAATCAGCTCAGGGTATTCATAAACAGAAAAGAGAAATTTTCTGGCTCCTTTCCACCCACAGCCGTGCCTGCTCAACAGATTCTAGCCTTTTCTGAGCAGAAAAGCACCCCAAACTGGAAGATGGCAACTGAGCTCGTCTTGTCTGAATCCCAGGTGAGCTGTACATTCCAGATTTTTCAGGCAGCCTGAATGTGACCTTATCTATGCTTTTCTCTGCTGCCCAAGACCCACAGTGCCCAGCAGGTACCCTGAGCCTAGTTAGCCTCAGATGTCCTTTACACAGCTAGGCTTGGGACGGTGGGAATTGGGCACCTCCCAAGCTTGTTTACTGATCTCTTTTCTTTCTTTTCTGCCACTCACTTTTCCTCCCTAAATTTTATACACTTAATTTCAGTGACTGACCTACCATGTAATTCAGAAATAAGTGAGAGTACAACTTCTGTAGTGGCAAATACTGAACTAAAACCCATTCTCTTCTTTAGAGTTTGTTGACATTTGAAGATGTGGCTGTGCATTTTTCTGAAGAAGAATGGAAATTACTGGCCCCTACTCAGAAGACCCTCTACAATGAAGTAATGCAGGAAAATTATGAGACTGTCATTTCTCTAGGTAAAAATTCTTCCGTTCCTTTGTATAGAAGTTGAATAATCTGTTATGTCCTCAGTTTATGGAAAATGCATTCCTATGAGAGAGTACCTGTGTTCCAATAGATGGTTGATTCTCAATTTGGTGATGTGGGGAAAAAGAAAGGCATATCCAAATCACCTAGAGCAGCGGTTTTCAATCTTTTTCATCTCATGGCACACATAAACTAATTAATTACTAAAATTCTTCGGTACACCAAAAATATCTATTATAATTTTTGCCAATCTGACAAAAAAAATAGGTTTAAGTTTGATTCACTCACACTGGACAGCTATTGTTGTGTTGGCTGTTGTATTTTTTTTTTTAAATTTGAAAAATCTATGGGAAAAGAGGTCAGTGCTCCTGACTACACAGTCAGGTACTGAGTGTTTTAAAAAAATTTTGTGGCACACTAGTATGCCTCCTGTGGCACACCTGTTGAATATCGCTGACCTAGAGAACTTTTTAGAAATACAGATCCCACTTCTTTATTCTAAATAGAAATCTTAACCCATCATATCATACTTCCACCCCACTCTGCAAATCTGTTACTCTCATATCTTTTCCATGTCAGGAAAGGGCATCATATATTTGGCCCCCTTTACCTTTTACTACCCACCCCACCCTCTTCCCTCTGGTAACCTGTTGTCTGTGAGTTTCAGCTTTATATCAACATATGAGTGAAATCATATGGTTCTTAGCTTTCTCTGACTTACATATTTCACTTAGTATGATATTCTCAACCCTCTTCCACTCTTATCATCCTAGTGTAAGCCACCATCATCTCTAACCAAGTCTACTTCAATAGCACTGAGTTCTCATTCCCCATATTGTTTTGATCGAACCTCCTTTAGGTTTAGTTCTTAGCTTCCTCATTGCATATTCATCCTTAACCACAGTAGAGTACGAAGAAGATATTGAATTTAAGATTCTGCCCATTTAAACATTTGGAGTACGTGAAAGTATAAAAGAATCCTTCACTCTTCCTGACAGTAATCTAGAATTAAGATGGTAGTTCGTGATCTCAAGGTTTTATTTTCAGAACATTATTGCATTCTAAATTTAAAGTGACCTGTTAGAACAAGTGGAAGAACCATAGATCTAAGGTCCCCATAGTTCAAGGACAGTTTTCTACAGATAAATATATACATGGGAAGAGGAGAAATGTTCCTTGATAGGAGCCTTTACAGGGATTTTTAAGATTATGCTCCTGTATTTTTTATTGAACTTTTTACTGAGATTATTATAGATTCACATGCAGATTTGGAATGTAATACAGAGGATATCCATGTACACTTTTCCCAGTTTCCCTCAGTGATACCTTTTGCAAAAGTATCATATCACAACTAGAATATTGATGCTGATATAATTCACTGACCTTATTCATATTTCCTGTTTTACTTGTATTTGTTTATGTGTGTGTATATTTAGTTCTTCAGAGGTTTATTATATGTATAGGTTTGTGTATTTACTACCACAATCAAGATACTAAACAGTTGTATTAACACAAGGATTCCTCCTGTTACCCCTTTATAACCACACACATGTCCCTCCCACACCCCACCCCATCACCAACCCACGCCAACCACTAACCTGTTCTACATTTCTAAAATTTTGCAATTTCAATAATATATGAATGGAATGCAAACTATGTAAACTTTTGGGATTCACTTTTTCATTCAGAATTATTCTATTCAGAATTATTTTCTGGAAATTCATCAAGTTGTTGCATGTTTCAACAGTTCACTACTTTTTACTGCTGAGTTATATTCCATAACATTGATATACTAGTCAGTGGTCGGCAAACTCATTAGTCAACAGAGCCAAATATCAACAGTACAATGATTGAAATTTCTTTTGAGAGCCAAATTTTTTAAACTTAAACTATATAGGTAGGTACATTGTTATTAACTTAATTAGGGTACTCCTAAGGCTTAGGAAGAGCCACACTAAAGGGGCCAAAGAGCCGCATGTGGCTTGCGAGCCACAGTTTGCCGACCATAGTACTAGGTGAATGCTTTGTTTAACCATTCACCTACTGAAAGATATCTTTGCTGTCTTCAGTTTTTGGCTATTGGAAATAAAGCTGCCATGAACATTTATGTATGTGATTTTATGTAGAGACTAGGGGCCCGGTGCACGAAATTCGTGCACTGGGTGTGTGTGTGTGTGTGTGTGTGTGTGTGTGTGTGTGTGTGTGTGGAGAGTGCCCCTCAGCCCAGCCTGCCCCCTCTCACATACAGGGAGCCCTCAGGCGTTGACCCCCATCACCCTCCAATCGCCTGATCGGTCCCTTGCCCAGGCCTGACGCCTCCGCCAGAGGTGTCAGGCTTGGACAGGGGACCCCCATCTCCCCCCGATCACTGGCTCTGGCCCCCGCCCAGGCCTGAGGCCTCTGGCCCAGGAATCATGCCTGGACAGGGGACCCCCATCTCCCTCTGATCGCTTGCTCCACCCCCCGCCCAAGCCTGATGCCTCTGACCCAGGCTTCAGGCCTGGGCAAGGGGACCATCATATCCCCCCAATCCCCGGCTCCGCCCCCCACCCAGGCCTGATGCCTCGGCCAGAGGAGTTGACCCTCATCACCCTCCGATCACCAATCACCGGATCGGCCCATTGACCAGGCCTGAGGCCTCCGGCAGAGGTGTCAGGCCTGGGCAGGGGACCCCCAGCTCCCCGCGGTTGCAGGCTCTGCCCCTGCCCAGGCCTAACGCCTCTGGCCTAGGCATCCGGCCCGGGCAGCGGGGACCTGCAGTGGCAGCGGGGGGGGGGGGGGGGGCACAATCCTGGGCTTCGCTTTAGGCCCAGGCAAGGGACCCCTAGCTCCTGGGACTGCCAGCTTCGACCGTGCCCAGCTCCCATCGCTGGCTCCACCCCTACTTCCTGCTATCACTGGCCAGGGCGGCAAAGGCGCCTGATTCTCCAATCATGGCTGGGGGGCAGGGCAAAGGTGGCCCCAGGGCCGCCTTTGCCCTGCCCCCCAGCTCTTAGCTCCCCCCTGGGTTTCCGATCACTGTCAGTGGCAGGGGGCTTCTTCCTGCCTTCCCTTTCGCCTCCCTGCATTGTGCCTACATATGCAAATTAGCCGCCATCTTGTTGGCAGTTAACTGCCAATCTTAGTTGGCAGTTAATTTGCATATAGCCCTGATTAGCCAATGAAAAGGGTATCGCCGTACGCCAATTACCATTTTTCTCTTTTATTAGTGTAGATAAATTTTCTTTTCTCTGGGATAAATGCCTTAAGAGTGCATTTGCTGGTTCATTTCGTAATTGCATGTTTAATTTTATAAGAACTTACCAAATTGTTCTTTCATAATGGCTGTAAAATTTTACCTTCTCACCAGCAATGGGTGAGTGATTCAGCTTCCCCACATCCTTGCCAGTGTTTAGTATTGACATCTTTTTAATTTATTTTTTGCCATTCTGTTAGGCATGTAGTGTTATCTCCTTGTGGTTTGGATTTGCATTTCCCTAATGGCTAATGATGTTTTATCTTTTTTATGTGCTGATTTGCCATCTGTATATTTTCTTTAGTGAAATGTCTTTTGCCCATATTTTAACTTAATTGTTTTCAACTGTTGAGTTTTGAGAGTTCTTTATATGTTGTAGATTCTAGTGCTTTGTCAGATAATATGGTTGGTAAATGGTTTCTTCACGTCTCTATATTGTCTTCATCCTCTTCCCATGGGCTTCCACAGAGTGAAACTTTTTAATTTTGATGAGAACCAATTGTTTTTCATTTGTTTAAGGTAGCCATGGTCTTTAATAGAAGCCAGGTAAAGGGACAGAGATGCTGGGGTCGTGCCGGGGGCAATGTGCGGTCCAGACTTGCATCACTTGCAGCTAGCATAGGAAGTTCTTGTGGGATACAGCTGGAAGAGCTTGGCCTCCTGCGTGGGCTCGAAGCTGTGCTTCTCCAGGCACTTGGTATTGTCCCTAAAGTCCTTCTCGTGGCGGCCACCACCTCATGAAAGAACAGCTCTGCCAGCCATCAGGGGCCTGTGAGTGCCCGGTGCCCACTGGGGTGACGTAGTTCACATAGGGCTTGAGCTTGAAGCTGGCCAGCTCGGGCACTTTCTCCTTGACCAGCTGGTGCTCTTTAAACGTGGCTCTTGTAGAAGGTGCGCAGGGCCCCACTTGCTAGTTCACTTTTTAAAAATATATATATTTTATTGATTTTTTTACAGAGAGGAAGAGATAGGGATAGAAAGCCAGAAACATCGATGAGAGAGAAACCTTGATCAGCTGCCTCCTGCACACCCCCTTCTGGATATGTGCCTGCAACTAAGGTACATGCCCTTGACTGGAATCGAACTTGGGACCCTTTTTTCCACAGGCCGACTCTCTATCCACTGAGCCAAACCAGTTAGGGCGCTAGTTCACTTGTGCATCGGGTTGGCACCTTGGACCACGCAGCACACTCCATAACTAGGAGCCCCATGTTGCCGCTGCCAGACCTCATGCGGGGCCCGGGCCCTGGGCCCTCTGCAGCCTGCTCCCATTTTTCCTTTAATACAGTGGTTCTCAACCTTCCTAATGCCGCAACCCTTTAATACAGTTCATCATGTTGTGGTGACCCCCAATTTCATTGCTACAAATTGAACATAATTAAAGCATAGTGATTAATCACAAAAACAATATGTAATTATATATGTGTTTTCCAATGGTCCTAAGCGACCCCTGTGAAAGGGTCGTTCGACCCCCAAAGGGGTTGCGACCCACAGGTTGAGAACCGCTGCTTTAATAGATTGTGTTTTTGGTATCAAGGCTAGAACTCTGAATAACCCTAGATCCCTAAAATTTTCTCTTACGTTTTTTCTTAAAAGTTTTATGATTTTTAGACTCAAGACCATGATCCATTTTTAGTTACTATATAAAGTGTGACTTTTAGGTCAAGGCTCATTTTTTTTCCTTTGGTGTTCTAATTGATGCAGCCCCATTTGTTGAAAAGGCTATCCTTTACCATTAATTTGATTTTGTACTTTTGGCAAAGATTAGTTGGGCATATTTTTATGCATCTGTTCTATTCCATTGAGCTATGTGAATTTTCATGCACTGGGCCTCTAGGAGCTATCCTATCTAATAATAGAGAAACATGGTAATTAACCATAACTTAGCTACACTTCCCATTGGCTAATCAGCGAGATATGCAAATTAACTGCCGGCCAAGATGGCGGCCGGCAGCCAGGCAGCTAAAGCGAACATGAACATGAGGCTTGCTTACTCCAGTGATGGAGGAAGCCAACGTTCCCCGCCTGCCGCAGCTCAGCTCTGAGCTCCGGATGAAACAATGTTGCAATTATAGAACCTAAACAAACCCCAGAAACCTGCTTTCAGCCAGCAAGGCCTCAGAGCTTAGAGCGGCCAGTGATGGCAACAGAGTTTCAATTATAGAATCTAAACAAACCCAGGTACCTGCTTTCAGCCGGCAACGGCCTCAGAGCTGGAGCGGGCTCTCAGCTCCAGTGACAGCTATAGAAGGTAAATAAATCCCAGAATAAAAAAGAAAAAAGGAGAGGCTGGGAGCTTCAGTCGCCCACTAGCCTGAAAACAGCCCTTAGCCCCTCACCCAGACTGGCCAGGCACCCCAGTGGGGACCCCCACCCTGAAGGGGGTGTGACCAGCTGCAAACAGCCATCATCCCATCATCCAGGCTGGCCAGGCACCCCAGTGGGGACCCCCACCCTGAAGGGGGTGTGACCAGCTGCAAACAGCCATCATCCCCTCATCCAGGCTGGCCAGGCACCCAAGAGGGACCCCCACCCTGATCCAGGACACCCTTCAGGGCAAACCAGCCGGCCCCCTCACATGCACCAGGCCTCTATCCTATATAGTAAACGGGTAATATGGAAAATGACCCTAACAGCAGAAGGACTGGGAATGACTGATCACTATGACACACACTGACCACCAGGGGGCAGACGCTCAATGCAGAAGCTGCCCCCTGGTGATCAGTGCGTTCCCACAGGGGGAGCTCTGCTCAGCCACAAGCCAGGCTGATGGCTGCCAGTACAGTGGTGGTGGTGGGAGCCTCTCCTGCCTCCTCAGCAGCGCTAAGGATGTCCGACTGCAGTTTAGGCCTGCTCCCCGCTGGCAAGTGGACATCCCCCGAGGGCTGCCGGGCTGCCAGAGGGATGTCTGATTGCCATCTTAGGCCCAATCCCTGGGGAGCATGCCTAAGCCAGCAGGTGGTCATCCCCTGAGGGATCCCAGACTGCGAGAGGGCACAGGCCGGGCTGAGGGACCCCCCATTCCCCCTGAGTGCACAAATTTTTGTGCACCGGGCCTCTAGTATCTACACTAATAAAAGAGAAAAATGGTAATTGGCATACAGCGATACCGTTTTCATTGGCTAATCAGGGCTATATGCAAATTAACTGCCAACTAAGATTGGCAGTTAACTGCCAACAAGATGGCGGCTAATTTGCATATGTAGGCACAATGCAGGGAGGCGAAAGGGAAAGCAGGAAGAAGCCCCCTGCCACTGACAGTGATCGGAAACCCAGGGGGGAGCTAAGAGCTGGGGGGCAGGGCAAAGGCGGCCCTGGGGCCACCTTTGCCCTGCCCCCCAGCCATGATTGGAGAATCAGGCGCCTTTGCCGCCCTGGCCAGTGATAGCAGGAAGTAGGGGTGGAGCCAGCGATGGGAGCTGGGCACGGTCGAAGCTGGCAGTCCCAGGAGCTAGGGGTCCCTTGCCTGGGCCTAAAGCGAAGCCCAGGATTGTGCCCCCCCCCTCCCCCCCGCTGCCACTGCGGGTCCCCGCTGCCCGGGCTGGACACCTAGGCCAGAGGCGTTAGGCCTGGGCAGGGGCAGAGCCTGCAACCGCAGGGAGCTGGGGGTCCCCTGCCCAGGCCTGACACCTCTGCCGGATGCCTCAGGCCTGGTCAAGGGGCCAATCCCGTGATTGGTGATTGGAGGGTGATGAGGGTCAACTCCTCTGGCCGAGGCATCAGGCCTGGGTGGGGGGCGGAGCCGGGGATTGGGGGGATATGATGGTCCCCTTGCCCAGGCCTGAAGCCTGGGTCAGAGGCATCAGGCTTGGGCGGGGGGTGGAGCAAGCGATCAGAGGGAGATGGGGGTCCCCTGCCCAGGCATGATTCCTGGGCCAGAGGCCTCAGGCCTGGGCGGGGGCCAGAGCCAGTGATCGGGGGGAGATGGGGGTCCCCTGTCCAAGCCTGACACCTCTGGCGGAGGCGTCAGGCCTGGGCAAGGGGCCGATCAGGCGACCGGAGGGTGATGGGGGTCAACGCCTGAGGGCTCCCTGTATGTGAGAGGGGGCAGGCTGGGCTGAGGGACACTCTCCCCCCCCCACCCCCCACACCCAGTGCACGAATTTCATGCACCGGGCCCCTAGTACTATATAAGCCTTAATATCTATCAAGTATAAGTGATTCTTCCCACTTTATACTTTTTTGTCAAGATAAAATTTTATTTTAGATATTCTAGGACCTGTGCCTTTCTACATAAATTTTGGAGTAAGCTTATCTACACTGATAAAAGACAAACATGCAAATTTACCATACCTTTGCTACGCCGTAAGCCACGCACCCAGCCAATCAGATCGACTATATGCAAATTAACCCAACCAAGATGGCAGCTGGCAGCCACGGTGCTGGAGCAAGCAGGAGGCTTGGTTGCCCCAATGATGGAGGAAGCCAAGCTTCCAGCTTGCCGCGGCTCGGCTCTGAGCTTCACTCAAAGCAACAAAGTTTCAATTATAGAAGATAAATAAATCTCAGATACCTGCTTTCAGCTGGCCATGGCCACGGAGCTGGAGCAAGCAGGAGGTTTCCCTCCCGCCCGCACTGGCCTGCTCTGAGCTCCTCTCAAATCTACAAAGTTTCAATTATAGAAGGTAAATAAATCCCAGAATTAAAAAAAAAGAAGGAGAAGGAGAGGCTGGGAGCTTTTGTCACAGGGCTTGGCCAGCCTGAAAACGGCCCTCAGCCCCTCACCCAGACTGGCCAGGCACCCCAGTGGGGACACCCCACCCTAAAGGGCGTGTGACCAGCCTGAAAACAGCCATCAGCCAGTCACCCAGGCTGGCCAAACCTCCATGGAGTGAGGGTCCCCACAGGGGGGGGCTTGACCAGCCTGCAAATAGCCATCAGCCCCTCACCCAGGCTGGCCAGGCACCCTAGTGGAGACCCCCACCCTGAAGGTGGTATGACCAGCCTGCAAACAGCCATCAGCCCCTCACTCAGGCTGGCCAGGCACCCCAGTGGGGACCCCCACCCTGATCCGGGACACCCTTCAGTGCAAACCAGCTGGCCCCCACTGTGCACCAGGTCTCTATCCTATATAATAAAAGGGTAATATGAAAACTGACCCTAAGAGCAGAACGACTGGGAATGACTGGTCACTATGACACACACTGACCACCAGGGGGCAGACGCTCAATGCAGGAGCTGCCCTCTGGTGGTCAGTGTGCTTCCACAGGGGGAGCTCTGCTCAGCCACAAGCCAGGCTAATTGCTGCCAGTACAGCGGTGGTGGCGGGAGCTTCTCCCGCCTCCTCAGCAGCGCTAAGGATGTCCAACTGCAGCTTAGGCCTGCTCCCCACTGACAAGTGGACATCCCCCGAGGGCTTCCAGGCTGCCAAAGGGATGTCTGACTGCCAGCATGGGCCCAATCCCCTAGGGAGTGGGCCTAAGCCAGCAGGTGGACATCATCCGAGGGCTCCCAGACTGCAAGAAGGCATGGGCTGGGCTGAGGGACCCTCCCCCCCCCAAATGCACAAATTTTTGTGCACCGGGCCTCTAGTCTATATATATAAAAGGCTAATATGCAAATTGTCCCCTTGGGAGTTTGATCACTTGCTATGATGTGCGGTAACCACCGGGGGGGTGGCACAGAATGAAGGAAGGCCCTGGCAGGCAGCTGGCAACCTAGGAAGGAAGGCTCCGGCCAGGCCTGGGGACCCTACCAATGCATGAATTTTGTGCACTGAGGCTCTATGTCTATAAGAAACTATGTTGAGATTTTGCTAGAAATCACATTAAACTTATATATTACTTTGAAGAAGATAGATCTTTACTATGGTGATCTTTCCAGTCAGCCAACAAAGTATGTCTTTCCATATAGGTCTTCTGTGATTTCTTTCAACTTTTTGTAATTTTCAGTACAAATATCCTCTACATGTTTTGTTAAGTATACGTTAAAGCATTTCATTTTCATTGGAACAATTATAAATGGTAATACTTTTAATTTTGGCTTCAACATGGTCAATGTTTTTATATAATAATGCCATTGATTTTGTTTTGGTCATGTATCCTATGACCCTACTGAAATCACTTACTAGTTCTAGGAGGGTTTTTTTTTTTTTTTTTATTCCTTGCGATTTTTCCACGTAGACAATCACATAATATGCAATTCCTTTTATTACTTTCTTGTCTTTTCCATTTTTTGATAATTTTTATTTTTCAATTACAGTTGACATACATTGTTATATTAGTTTCAGGTATACTCCTCAGGGATTAGACATTACATAATTTACTAAGTGATCATCCCAATAAATATAGTACCAATCTGTTACCATGCATTTTTATTAGAATACTAGAGGACTGGTGCACAAAATTCAGGCACAGGGGGTGGGGTGGTGGTGTGGGGTTCCCCTTAGCCCAGCCTGTACCCTCTCCAATCCAGGACCCCTCGGGGGATGTCCAACGGCCAATTTTGGCCCAATCCCAGATCGGGACTAAACCAGAAGTCAGAGATCCCTTTCACAATCTGGGACCACTGGTTCCTAACTGCTCGCCTGCCTGATCGCCCCTAACTGTACTCCCATGGAAACCTAGTCACCCCCCAACTGCCCCCCCCCCCCGCTGGCCTAGTTGCCCCATGCAGCCTGATGTTCAGTCATTTGGTTGTCCCTCCCTAACCCCCCTGCCGGCCAGGTCACCCCAAGCAGCCTGCTGTTCGGTCATTACTGTTACTGTGACAGCATCCCGGACAATTTCCATATTCCTCTATTATTAATATAGACTAGAGGCCCGGTGCACAAAAATTTGTGCACTGGTGGGGGAGGGGGGTGGGGGTGTCCCTCAGCCCCACTTGTGCCCTCTCAGTCTTGGGCCCCTTGGGAGATAACCACCTGCTGGCTTAGGCCCACTCCCCGGGTGGCAGATGGCAGGCCCAATCCCTCGGTGTCTGCCCCGCCTCCCTGGGTCACGCACACGGCAGGGCCGATCCGGGGATTGGGGCGCCGCCCTGGGTCGGGTTGCACACGGGACGCCCAGGTGGGCCAGCGGATCACTGCTGCCCTACCTGGCTGCCCTGGGTTGGGTCACACACAGATGCCCGCCACCCCGGGTCGCAGATAGCAGGCCCGGATGGTGGCAGGGCAGGTGGGATGGCGCTGCCCCGCCTGCCTGCAGTATGCAAATTAGCCGCCATATTTGTTGGCAGTTAATTTGCTTATCATGCTGATTAGCCAATGGGAGGCATAGTGAAGGTATGGTCAATTACCATGTTTGTCTATTATTAGATAGGACTAGAGGCCTGGTGCACAACATTTGTGAAAGTGGGGAGGCTCCCCTTAGCCAAGCCTGCACCCTCTCCAGTCAGGGACCCCTCAGGGAATGTCCAACTGCTGGTTTAGGCCCAATCCCAGGGATTGGGCCTAAACCGGCCGTGAGACAACCCTCTCACAATCTGAGACCACTGGCTTCTAACTGCTCGCCTGCCTGCCTGATCGCCCCTAACTGCCCCCCTGCCAGCCTGATCACCCCTAACTGCCTCTGCTTGATGTCCTGATTGCCCCTAACTGCCCCCTCTGCTGGCCTTGTCACCCCTAACTGCCCCCCCTGGTGGCCTGGTCGCCCCCAACTGCCCCCCCCCCCCGCCAGCCTGGTCGCCAACTGCCCCCCCCCGCCAGCCTGTTTGCCCCTTACTCTCCCCCTGCTGGCCTGGTTGCCCCCAACTGCACCCCCTGCCGGCCTAGTTGTCCCTTACTGACCCCTCTGCTGGCCTAGTTGCCCCTAACTGCCCCCTCTGCAGGCCTGGTTGGCCCCAACTGCCATCCTGATCACCCCTAACTGCCCCCTCTGCTGGCCTAGTTGCCCCTTACTGCCCCCCCCCCCTCCGCTGGCCTGGTCACCCCCGTCTTCCCCCCACTGCCAGCCTGGTTGTCCCTCACTGTCCCCCCTGCTGGCCTGGTTGCCCCCAACTGCCCCCCCTCGACATCCTGGTTGCCCCCAACTGGGTTCCCCTGCCAGGCTGGTTGCCCCCAACTACCCTCCTCCCCCCCCCCCCCAATGGCCTGGTTGCCCCACACAGCCTGCTGTTCAGTCATTTGGTCGTCCCTCACTAATTCCCCTGCCGGCCTGGTTGCCCCATTCAACCTGCTGTTCAGTCGTTTGGTCGTCCCTCACTAACCCCCCTGCTGGCCTTGTTGTCCCAGGCAACTTGATGGTCGTTACTGTTACTGTGACGGCGTCCGGACAGTTTGCATATTCCTCTATTATTAGTATAGATTATTGACTATATTCCCTGTGCTGTACTTTACATCTCCATGACTATTCCATAACAACCAATTTGTACTACTTTATTTTTTAAATATATTTTTACTAGAGGCCCGGTGCAGAAAAATTTCTGCACTTGGGGGGGAAGGGGGGTACCTCAGCCCGGCCTGTGCCCTCTCGCAATCTGGGACCCCTCGGGAGATAACAACCTGCTGGCTTAGGCCTGCTCCCGGGTGGCAGAGGGCAGGCCCAATCCCTAGGTGCAGCCCCTGGTCGGGCTCAGAGAAGGGCCGATTGGGGAGTTGGGGCGCCGCCCCCTGTCATGCACAGAGCAGGGCGGATCGGGAGGTTGCGATGCCACCCTCAGTCACGCTCAGGGTAGGGCCGATTGGGGGGTTAGGGCACTGCCCCCTGTCACACTCAAGGCTGGGTCGATAGGGAGGTTGCAGCACCACCCCCTGTCACGCACAGAGTAGGGCCAATCAGGGGGTTGGGGCACCGCCCTCTGTCACTCACAGAGCAGGGCCCATCAGGGGGGTTGGGGCTCTGTACCCTGTCACGCACAGAGCAGGGCCAATCAGGGGGTTGGGGCGCTGCCCCCTGTCACGCACAGAGCAGGGCCCATCAAGGGGTTGAGGAGCTCCCCCCTGTCACGCACAGAGCAGGGCGGATCAGGGGGTTTGGGCGCTCCACTGTCACACTCAGGGCAGGGCCAATGGGGAGGTTATGGCTCTACCCCATCACACACAAGGCAGGGCCCGTGGAGGGGGGGTTGGGGTGCCGCCCTCTATCACCCACAGAGCAGGGCTGATCAGGGGTTGGGGCGCCGCCACTCTCACACTCAGGGCAGGGCCGATGGGGAGGTTATGGCTCTACCCCGTCACACACAGAGCAGGGCCCGTGGGGCGGGGGGGGGTGGGGCGCCGCACCCTGTCACACACAGAGCAGGGCCGATTAGGGGGTTGGGGCGCCACAACCTGTCACACACAGAGCCACAGGGCGATCAGGGGGTTGGGGAGCTCCCCCCTATCAGGCACAGAGCAGGGCTGATCAGGGGATGGGGCGCCTTCCCCTGTCACGAACACAGCAGGGCGGATAGGGAGGTTGTGGCCCCGCCCCCTGTCACACACAGAGCCTCAGGGCAATCAGGAGGTTTGGGTGCTGCCCCCGTCACACTGATCCCAGTGCCGGGAGGCCTCTCAGCTCCGCTGATCCCGGTGCTGGGAGGCCTTTTACCCTTTTACTATATAGGATAGAGGCCTGGTGCATGGGTGGGGGCCGGCTGGTTTGCCCTGAAGGGTGTCCTGGATCAGGGTGGGGGTCCCCACTGGGGTGTCTGGCCAGCCTGGGTGAGGGGATGATGGCTGCTTGCAGCTGGTCACACACCCTTCAGGGTGTGGGTCCCCACTGGGGTGCCTGGCCAGTCTGGGTGAGGGGCTGAGGGCTGTTTTCAGGCTGGTGGGTGACTGAAGCTCCCAACTGCTCCTTTTTTTCTTTTTTCTTTCTTTTTTTTAATATATTTTTTATTGATAAAGATATTACATATGTGTCCTTATCCCCACGTTACCCTCTACCCCCCACCCCCCCCACACTCATGCCCTCACCCCCCCGTTCTCCGTGTCCATTGGTTAGGCCTATATGCTTGCATATAAGTCCTTTGGTTGATCTTCCCCCCTTACCCCCACCCTCCCCTATCTTCCATCCAAGGCCCGACAGTCCAATCAATGCCTCTCCGTCTCTGGATCAGTCCTTGTTCATCAGTTTATGTTGTTCATTATATTCCACAAATGAGTGAGATCATGTGGTATTTATCCGCTCTCCAGTTCCATCCATGCTGTGGCAAATGGTAAGAGTTCCTTTTTCTTCTTCCTCTTCTTAAAGAATACCTTTCAGCATTTCATATAATGCTGGTTTGGTGGTGCTAAACACCTTTAGCTTTTTCTTATCTGTCAAGCTCTTTATCTGACCTTCTATTCTGAATGATAGCTTTGCTGGAAAAAGTAATCTTGGTTGTAGGTTCTTGGCATTCATCACTTTGAATATTTCTTGCCACTCTCTTCTGGCCTGCATGGTTTCTGTTGAGAAATCAGCTGACAGTGGTGTGGGTACTCCCTTGTAGGTAACTGACTGTCTTTCTCTTGCTGCTTTTAAGATTCTCTCTTTGTCTTTTGCTCTTGGCATTTTAATTATGATGTGTCTTGGTGTGGTCCTCTTTGGGTTCCTTTTGTTTGGAGTTCTCTGTGCTTCCTGGACTTGTAAGTCTATTTCTTTCACCAGGTAGGGGAAGTTTTCTGTCATTATTTCTTCAAAAAGGTTTTCAATATCTTGCCCTCTCTCTTCTTCTGGTACCCCTATAATTCTGATGTTGGTATACTTGAAGTTATACCAGAGGCTCCTTACACTATCTTCATATTTTTGGAATCTTTTTTCTTTTTTCTTTTTCGATTGGGTATTTTTTGTTTCTTTGTATTTCAAATCTTTGACTTGATTCTTGGGATCCTCTTGTCTGCTGTTGGATCTCTGTATATTGTCCTTTATTTCAGTCAGTGTATGCTTAATTTCTAGTTGGTCTTTTTTCAAATCCTCCATGGTCTCACTAAATTTATCGGCGGTTTCCATAAAATTCTTGAGAAACCTTATAAATGTGGCCTTGAACTCTATATCCAGTTGTTTTCTTTCCTCCATTTCTGTCATTTGTGACCTGTTTCTTTGTCTCCACATTTTTTATGCTTCCCTGTGTTGGTAGAGTGGTTTTGTATGCTAGGTGTCCTGTAGGGCCCAGTGGCTCAGCCTCCCCAGTTACCTGAGGTGGACACTCTTGGTGTACCCCCTTGTGGGCTTTTTCAACAGTCTTATTGTAGTTATGCCTCGATTGTTGTAGGATCACTGGGAGGAATTGACCTCCAGGCCAATTGGCAGTGAGAATCAGCTGTGTCTGCAGTGGGAGAACTTCTGTGCTGAAGACACCCTTCTGGGGCAAGACTTGCTTCAGTGGGGCTTTGGTGCTCACTGAGTCTGCCCCCTGAGTGTGTTCCTTATGGATCTGAGGAGGTATAATCTGGATGGCCCCCCTCTGACCACTGGGTACACTGGCTCTCGGATCTAAGGAGGTGCTAATTTATCCTCTGCCTGAGTTTACACAGCAGGAGCTATGAAGAGAACTGCAGATTCCCCTTCCTTTTTTGGAATTTGGAGGTGCCCTGATGAGGCCCAGCTATGAAGCAATGCAAGTCGCTGTGCGGCCTTGGGCCTTCTCTTGGAACTTCTGGGTCTGTCTGGCCCAGCTGCAGTTAGGTAATATTCAGGTTGCAAAGTGCCAGGGCATTCATATGCAAAAGCCTCTGCAGCAGCCTGGGTGGGGCGGGGTCTCAGGGAATCAAAGGGCGGAGCAAGCAGCTATGGTGGATTCTCAGCCCTGCCCTAAGGGGCCTTGCATCTCAGTGTCCCAGTAATTTCTGCAAGCACCTCTGAGGGAAAGCCGCCCTCAAGTTCCGAGTTCTGCCTCCTGCCAGACAGTCCAGTTTCTCCCCGTCTGAGTCCTGGGTCCCCAGAGACTTCCCGGAACTGGAGTTCAGATCAGTCGGGAACTTGTGACTCCCTCCCGATTCAAAAAGACAGCCGCGTCCTCAGGTGCCAGCCCCTTCCCGTGCCCGCGAGCCTCCGTACCTCTGCACTTTACTTCTGCAGCTCCTCTGACCCTCAGTGTGCTTTTCTTTCCTTCTAGTTGTAGAATTTCCACTCAGCCAGCCTTCCTGTAGTTCTGGATGATGTCCATTTTGTCTTTTTGTTATATTTTTGAAGTTGTTGTGGGAGGCAGCAATTTCCCGGTATTTATCTATGCCGCCATCTTAGTTTCCTCTTTTTTTTTATTCTGGGCCAGCTTTCGCTCTGGCTCCAGCTCTGAGGCCTCTGCTGCTGAAAGCAGGTATCTGGTTTGTTTGGGTTCTATAATCGAAACTCTGTATCAACTCCAGCTCTGAGATCCCGTCCAGCTGAAAGCAGGTTTCTGGGGTTTTGTTAAGCTACTATATTTGTAACAATGTTTCAAACTGCAATCTCAGAGGCTGGCAAGGCATGCGGGGAACGTTGCTTTCCTCCGTCACTGAAGCAAGCAAGCCTCAGGTTAGTTTCAAGCTGCCTGGCTGCCGGCAGCCATCTTGGCTAGCAGTTAATTTGCATATCTTGCTGATTAGCCAATGGGAAGGGTAGCGGACGTACGCTAATTACCATGTTTCTCTTATTAGATAGGATTGGTTTCAAAGAGGAAGGGAGAGGGAGAGAGATAGAAACATCAATAATGAGAGAGAATCATTGATCAGTTGCCTCCTGAATGCCCTCCACTGGGGATCAAGCCCACAACCTGTTTATGTGCCCTTGACCGGAATTGAACCTGGGACCTTTCAGTCCTCAGCCTGATGCTTTATCCACTGAGCCAAACTGGTTAGGACCCAACTTGTACTTCTTAATCCCTTCACCTTTTTTACCCATCTCTCAACCCTCCTCCCATCTGACAACCATCAAAATGTTCTCTATCTATTATTCTGTTTCTGTTCTGTTTCTTCATTTATTTTGTTTTTTAGATTCAATTCATCATAGATACATATTGCCGTTTTATTGTTCATATTTTTTCTTTCTTATTATTCTTAAAGAAGATCCTTTACCATCTATCCTATATAATAAAAGGCTAATATGCAAATCGACTAAAGAGTGGAATGACCAGTTGCTATGATGCACACTCACCACCAGGGGGCGGGCGCTCAGTGCAGGCGTTGCCCCCTCATGGTCAGTGCACTCCCACAGCAGGAGCGCCACTTAGCCAGAAGCCGGGCTCATAGCTGGCGAGCGCAGCAGCCTCTCTTGCCTCCGTGGTAGCACTAAGGACCCTTGGGAGATGTCTGACTGCCGGCTTAGGCCTGTTCTGTGGTGAGTGGGCCTAAGCCGGCAGTCAGACATCCCCCAAGGGGTTCCTGACTGCAAGACAGCACAAGCCAGGCTGAGAGACTACCCCCCTCCCCAGTGCATGAATGTCATGTCCAGGCCTCTAGTGTGTGTGTGTGTGTGTGTGTGTGTGTGTGTGTGTGTAATATGCAATGTGTCCCCTCGGGAGTTTAAGTGTGCGACCGGGAGTTTGATCATTCACTATGTGCTGACCACCAGGGGGCAGCAGCGGGGCACTGGAGGAGTGAAGGAAGGAGGAGGCGGGGAGGTGGGGGGAACTGCCCAGTGGCGGCGTGCGGGTGGTGAAGGAAGGAGGCAGGGAGGCGAGGGAACCATTCAGTGGCGGCGTGTGGGTAGTGAGGGAAGGAGGAATTGGGGAATCTGATCAATCCTGATCACTGGCCAGGCCTACAGACCCTACCTGTGCACAAATTTCGTGCACCAGGCCTCTAATTTCATATAATGCTTGTTTGGTGGTGATGAATGATGGTTGTTCTGTAGTTTAGTTGTATCTTTTATGTGTTTGTGCGTTAAGGCGAGTACTGCATTTACCTAAAGGCCATCTTGCCCAGAAGTCACCTTTTATTCTTATTGTAGTAGTCCCAACTTCCAATACTATGCTGAATAAGAGTGATAAGAGTACACATCCTTGCCTTGTTTCCAATCTCCATGAAAACATTGTCTTTCACCATTATCTTTTTTTTTTTTTTTTTTTTTTTTTATATATATTTTATTGATTTTTTACAGAGAGAAAGGGAGAGAGATAGAGAGTTAGAAACATCGATGAGAGAGAAACATCGATCAGCTGCCTCCTGCACATCTCCTACTGGGGATATGCCCGCAACCCAGGTACATGCCCTTGACCGGAATCGAACCTGGGACCTTTCAGTCCGCAGGCCGACGCTCTATCCACTGAGCCAAACCGGTTTCGGCTCACCATTATCTTTGAAGTTAGCACATTGTATGCGGGAAACGTATTTTTACATTTTACTTATACGTTTTAGGTTGACTGGTAGTAGAGCGCGGGACACGTATTAATACTTTTTTTATAGACTAGCGGTAGAATGCGGGTAACGTATACATACGTAAACTAAAGTTATCGTAATTTTACTGAACGTTGCCATTTGCGCAAAGAATTAGCAAAAATGGCCCGCGCCACCTGTTAGCACGCGATAAAAACTACCCGGAAACAATGTGTTAGTATAGGGATATTCGGTGATAGTCTTTATCAAGTCTATACCAGTATAACTTCTATGTTTCTTACTGTTTTATAATAAACTAGAGGTCCGGTGCATGAAATTCATGCACTGGGGTGGTATCCCTCAGCCCAGCCTGCACCCCCTCCACTCTGGGACCTCTCAGGGGATGTCCAACTGCCTGCAGTTGGACATCCCTCTCACAGTCCGGTACTGCTGGCTCCCAACCGCTCACCTGCCTGACTGCCCCTAACTGCTTCTGCCTGCCAGCCTGATCGATGCCTAACTGCTCCTCTGCTGACCTGATCGCCCCCAACTGCCCTCCCCTACAGGCCTGGTCCCCCCCAAATGCCCTCCCTTGCTGGTCTGGTTGCCCCCAACTTCCCTCCCCTGCTGTCCTGGATGCCCCAAAATGCCCTCCTTTGCCGGCCTGGTCCCCCCCAACTACCCTCCCCTGCCAGCCCAGTCGCCCCCAACTGCCCTCCCGTGCCAGCCTGGTTGCCCCTAATTGCCCTCCCCTGCAGGCCTGCTCCCCCCCAACTGCCCTCCCCTGCAGGCCTGGTCCCCCCCAACTGCCCTCCCCTGCAGGCCTGGTCCCCCCCAACTGCCCTCCCCTGCAGGGCTGGTCCCCCCAACTGCCCTCCCCTGCAGACCTGGTTCCCCCCAACTGCCCTCCCCTACTGGCCTGGTCCCCCCCAACTGCCCCCCCCCCCCGCAGGCCTGGTTGCCTCCAACTGTCCTCCCCTGCCGGCCATTTTGTGGTGGCCATCTTGTGCCCACATGGGGTGGCCATCTTGTGTGGGGGTGTGAAGGTCAATTTGCATATTACCTCTTTATTATATAGAATGGATGTGGAATTTATCAAATACTTTTCTGTGTAAGTTGATAGGGTTATGATCTTTCAAAGCTCATTGATTTGGTGAGTTGTATTGATCAATTTCATATATTGAACCAGCTTAGCATAGCTGCAGTAAATCTGGCTTGATTATGGTATATAATGCTTAAATATTGTTATATTCAGTCTACCAATATTTTTTTTTTAATTAAATCTTTATTGTTCAGATTATTACATTTGTTCCTCTTTTTTCCCCCCCATAACTCCCCTCCTCCCAGTTCCCGCCCCACCCTCCGCCCTCACTCCCCACCCACTGTACTCATCCATAGGTGCACGATTTTTGTCCAGTCTCTTCCCGCATCTCCCACACCCCTTTCCCCCCGAAGAATAGTCAGTCCATTCCCTTTCTATGTCCCTGATTCTATTATAATCACCAGTTCATTCTGTTCATCAGATTATTTATTCACTTGATTCTTAGATTCACTTGTTGACAGATGCATATTTGTTGTTCATAATTTGTATCTTTACCTTTTTCTTCCTCTTCCTCTTCTTAAAGGATACCTTTCAGCATTTCATATAATCCTGGTTTGGTGGTGATGAACTCCTTTAGCTTTTCCTTATCTGTGAAGCTCTTTATCTGACCTTCAATTCTGAATGATAGCTTTGCTGGATAAAGTAATCTTGGTTGTAGGTTCTTGGTATTCATCACTTTGAATATTTCTTGCCACTCCCTTCTGGCCTGCATAGTTTCTGTTGAGAAATCAGCTGACAGTCGTATGGGTATTCCCTTGTAGGTAACTGAGTTTCTTTCTCTTGCTGTTTTTAAGATTCTCTCTTTATCTTTTGCTCTTGGCATTTTAATTATGATGTGTCTTGGTGTGGTCCTCTTTGGATTCCTTTTGTTTGGGGTTCTCCGAGCTTCTTGGACCTGTAAGTCCATTTCTTTCACCAGGTGGGGTGAGTTTTCTGTCATTATTTCTTCAAATAGGTTTTCAATATCTTGCTCTCTCTCATCTTCTGGCACCCCTATAATTCTGTTGTTGGAACGCTTGAAGCTGTCCCAGAGGCTCCTTACACTATCCTCGCATTTTTGGATTCTTTTTTCATTTTGCTTTTCCGGTTGGGTGTTTTTTGTTTCCTCGCATTTCAAATCATTGACTTGATTCTTGCGCTCCTCTGGTCTGCTGTCGGGAGTCTGTATAATATTCGTTATTTCAGTCCGTGTATGCTTAATTTCTAGTTGGTTCCCCAATATAACATCGAGGGTCTCATTAGTTTTCTTGTAGATCTCATTAAGTTTATCAGCGGCTTCTAAACAGTTCTTGAGAGACCTTAAAAGTGTGGTTCTGAACTCTATATCTTCCATTGACAATTTTGTCCTGTTTCTTTGTCTCCGCATTTTGTTATGCTTCCTTGATGCACCCCCTAGTGGTCTTTGTTCATGGTCTTATAGTTAAGCCTTGATTGTTGTAGCTAATACCAGGGAGGGTTTGACCTCCAGGCCAAGTAGCTATGAGAATCAGCTGTGTCTGCAGTGAGAGAACTTCTGTCCTCTAGGGAGGTGCTAATCTAGCCTTTGCCTGAGGCTATCTGGCAAATGCCTCTGTGCAGGGCTTGGGCGGGGCGGGTCGCACAGGATCAACAGGGTGGGCCGGAGAGAGCAGTTATGGCGGCTCTCAGTCCTGTCCCCAGGGGCTCTGCCTCCCTGAGTCCCAGCACCCGCTGCAAACCTCGGAGAGAAAGCTGCACTCGCTCTGACCGAAGCCAGACAGTCCCGCTTCTCCCGTTTGAGTCTGGGTCCCTAAAGACTCGCCTGTATCTGGAGCTCAGAGTCTGCGACTCCGTCCCGATTGAAAATGCCAACCGCGCCCGCCCTCTGCCGCCAGCCCGCTCCGCACGCGCACTCCACACCTCAGAATTTGGCTTCATCACTGCGCCTCCTCTGAGTGTCCGTATGCGTTTCTCTTTCCTCCTAGTTGTAGGACTTCCACTCAGCCAGCGTTCCTGTGGTTCTGGGTGATGTCCGTTCCGTTTTTTAGTTTCACTTTTGAAGTAGTTGTTCAAGGCAGCAAACTCCGGCGTTAACCTATGCCGCCATCTTGGTTCTCCCAGTCTACCAATATTTTGGTCCTCACCAAATATTGCATTTAAGTTCATGGGCGATTTAGTTAGTCTATAGTCTTTTTTTAGTGTACTGTTCTTGTATGATTTTTCTATCAGGGTAATACTGGCCTTATTTTTTTTTAAATTTATTATATGTATTTTATTTTGATCTGTCATTGATGGTTGTGAATTTGGTTGACACTTCTATTATAGAGAATGAGCAAATAGCAATATTAAAATATTTCTTCTAATTAATTTCCTTTCAATGTGCACAAATTCTTGCACCAGGCCAGTAGTGTTTTCATATGTCTCTTGCCCTTCTGTAGGTCCTCTTTCAGAAAGTGTGTATTGCCAGTTTGGCTCAGTGGATAGAGCGTCGGCCTGCGGATTGAAGGGTCCCAGGTTCGATTCTGGTCAAGGGCATGTACCTTGGTTGCGGGCACATCCCCCGTGGGGGGTGTGCAGGAGGCAGCTGATTGATGTTTCTCTCTCATCGATGTTTCTAACTCTCTATCCCTCTCCCTTCTTCTCTGTAAAAAATCAATAAAATATATATATATATATTTTTTAAAGTGTGTATTGAGTTCCTGTGCTCATTTTTTGATTGGATTGTTTATCTTACTTTTGTTAAGTTGTATGAGTTCCCTGTAACTTTTAGAGATTAAACCCTTATTGGAGATAACATTGGCAAATAGGTTCTCCCATGCAGTGGGCTTTCTTGTTGTTTTGTTGATGGTTTCTTTTGCTGTGCAGAAGCTTTTTATTTTGATGTAGTCCCATTTGTCTATTTTCTCCTTAGTTTAGTTTACATTGCCTTAGGCGAGTGGTCGGCAAACTCATTAGTCAGCAGAGCCAAATATCAACAGTACAACGATTGAAATTTCTTTTGAGAACCAAATTTTTAAAACTTAAACTATATAGGTAGGTACATTGTTATTAACTTAATTAAGGTACTCCTAAGCTGGCCTTTGCTAAAATAATAATAAAGCCACCAACACAAAAGAATTACAATTCTTAAATTGATGACACAAATACCTGTAGGATTTGCAGCTGGTTGGAAAAATACAGGTAAATTTATGCTTCGAGTAGATACTTTTGTCACCCGCACGCGATCTGCGGACGTGACCAGCACTAACCACTGCACAATGAGGCTGCTGACTGATTGGCTCACTCAACTCATGCATGAATCGCGTTCACCTCCCCCCCGTGCTGTGTATCCTGTGGCCCGCCTGCGCCAGGTCTCCTGTCGCCTGACCAACTGACACCCTCCACTTCTTCTAACGCCACTTCTTCAAAATAGACTCGCCCAGGCCGAAAACTGACTTCTGTGCATGGGCCATGAAGTTTCAGTCGCGCTGTATGTGCGCGCCTGCATGTGGTATTTTGTGGAAGAGCCACACTCAATGGGCCAAAGAGCCGCATGTGGCTCACGAGCCGCAGTTTGCCAACCACTACCTTAGGCGTTGTATCAGTATAGATATTGCTTCTTCTAAGATTTTTATGGTTTCCCATCTTATGTTTAAGTCCTTTATCCATATTGAGTTTATTTTTGTGTATGGTGTAAGTTGGTGGTCTAGTTTCATTTTTTTTTTGCATTTATCTGTCCAATTTTCCCAACACCATTTATTTGAGACTATCTTGACTCCATTGTATATTCTTGCCTCCTTTGTCAAATATTAATTGAGCATATTGGCCTGGGTCAATTTCTGGGTTCTGTTCTGTTCCATTGGTTTATATGTCTGTTCTTGTGCCAGTATCAGGCAATTTTGAAGACAGTGGCTTTGTAATATAGCTTGCTTTCTGGTATTGTGATCCCTCCAATTTTGTTATTCTTTTTTAAGATTGCTGCAGCTATTCGGGGTCTTTTTTTATTCCAGATGAATGTTTGGAGTGTTTATTCTTGGTCTGTGAAATTTTCCATTGGTATCTTAATGGGGATTGCATTAAATCTATAGATTGCTTTGAGTAGTATGGGCATTTTAATGATGAAAGAACTTTGTTTGATTGTGATTTCTGCTCTGATATTTATTATTTGCTTTCTTCAACTTGATTTGGGTTTATTTTGCTTTTTTTCTAGTTTCTTGGGGAAGAAAATTAGATTATTGATTTGAGACCTTTTCCCTTTTCTATTGTAAGCATTTCGGCTGTACATTTTCCTCCAAGCACTTCTTTAGCTTCATTCCACATATTTTGATAAGTTGTAATTTCATTTTCATTCAACTATTTATTTTTTTTATTCCTCACCCAAGTATATTTTTTCCATTGATTTTCTAGAGAGAGTGGAATGGGGGGGGGGGGGGAGGTGGCGGAGCAGAGAGAGAGGGAGAGGGAGAAAGAGAGAGAGAAAAAGAAAGAGAACATTGATGTGAGAGAGACACATAGATTGGCTGCCTTCTGCACGAGGCCAGGGATAGAACCTGCAACCCAGGTATATACTCTTGACCAGGAATCAAACCTGAGATCCTTCAGTGTGCGGACCAATGCTCCAACCACTGAACCATACTGGCCAGGGCTCAAATATGTATTTTTACATTTCTTTTGAGACTTTCTCTTTAAACTATGGACTATTTAGAAGTATTGTTTAATTTCATTTATTTTTTAGATTTGTGGTCTTAGATTTTGTTTTTTGAATTCTTGTCTGATTTCATTTTTATCAGATTGCCTTTTCTTAAGTTATGAATTTTTTTGTTCTCAGTCTGATGGGTGATTTTTATTGTGTCCTCATTTTATCTATTTGTTAGGTGAGTCTGGGTCCTATTTAAATAATTTAATGGCAGTCACCATGTTTTAGTTTATCACATAGGTTCTTTCCTACTTTTATGGGATATGCTCCAGTGACAATTTTAATTTTCAGAGACTGTTTGTCATTTCCTTGGTTTATGTGGCACTGATAGGGCTCCCATGTGTCCCTCCTGGTGCTCCCTGAGGGTAAGGAAGGTATTTACCTAGGCCAGAGTATCTCTCATTGGGAATTGGGAGTCTCAGATCCACAGGGATGAATAGGCTTCCTGGGCCAGGCCACTTGTGCCTAGGCATCTTGCTAGTTCTGCCTGCCCATTTGATGTTTTGTAATGGATTCTTATGTTGTCAGAAGGTTTTCCATTAAGACTGGGGAAGGAAGAAGCCTGTTCAGGAAACCTTCTGTTTGTAGGTTGAGAGTTAAAAAAACATTAGATCTGGATTTCCTTCTTCTGTTGGGTGTGGGCATGTAAGAAACCTTGCTATGTTATTCTCCTAGTCCTGGGGTCCCAAAGTATTTTCCCTTCTTTTTACCACTTTTTAAAATTCTCTGTTGGTCCCTGGCTGGCATGGCTCAGTTGTTTGGGTGTCATCCCATGCACTAAATGTTGCCAGTTTGATTCCTGGTCAGGGCACATGCCCTGGTTACACGCTCAATCCAAGTAGGGGGCATGTAGGCGGCAGCCAGTTGATGTTCAGCTCTCACATCGATGTTTCTCTCTCCTTCTCCCTTCTTGTCTCTCAAAATCAATTTTGTAAAATCTTTTTTAAATGTTATTAAAATTCTCTGTTGGTTGTGTCTTAGATTCTTTAATTGGTTTGTTGTTGGGCCTAGCAGGGAGGATCAGGGAGAAATAGGTCTATGCAGTATTGTCTGGATTGGACTAAAAACCACTTGTTCCTGTATTTTTTTTAAATCATTGATTTTATTTAAGCTCCATCCCTAGTTTTGTTGTTCTGGGACACAGATGGCTGATTCTTCTGTTTATTCCAACAGGGTTAAAGCTCAAAGATGACACTGGAAATGACCCACTTATATCTAATTCTACATTAGAAATACAAACATCAGGATGCAAAGTATTAAGAAAGGCCAGAATGAAAGTTGCCCAGAAAACAACAGACAAAGAAAATCATGGTGGTACACATAAGGTACGGAAACGTCCTCGAGCTTTTCTGGTGAAGAAGAGAAAGAAACTTTCAACTTGTAAACAAGAGCTTCCAAAACATATGGATCTTCACGGGAAAGGCCATGCAGGAGAGAAACCTTTTAAATGTCAGGAATGTGGGAAAGGCTTCAGAGTCAGCTCTGACCTAATTAAGCATCAGAGAATTCACACTGAAGAGAAACCCTATAAATGTCAACAGTGTGATAAGAGGTTTAGATGGAGTTCAGATTTAAATAAGCACTTAATGGCACACCAAGGAATAAAACCATATAGATGCTCATGGTGTGGGAAAAGCTTTAGCCATAACACAAATCTACACACACACCTAAGAATTCACACAGGAGAGAAGCCCTTTAAATGTCATGAATGTGGAAAGAGATTCATTCAGAACTCACACCTTATTAAACACCAAAGAACCCACACAGGTGAGCAGCCTTATTCCTGTAGCATATGTAGGAGAAACTTCAGCAGGCGGTCAAGCCTTCTTAGACACCAAAAGCTCCATGGGAGAAGGGAATCATGTCCAGAATCTCCAGTCTGAAGAAAGTCACCATATGGAGCTTGACTCTAGAGGCAATAAAAGATTACAAAGTCATGAGGCACCTAGGATTCTATCATTAACAGAAAATTTGGGAGGGGTACATGTCATGCTTCACATAAAGGAATCTAAGTTGTCTCTCTTATTCAGCATTGTGTCTTTAGTGCCTAGCACAAGACTGATAACATAATGGGTACTTTTTAAATAAAAGAATGAAAATATAGCAATCATATGTCTATAGTTATCTATCTATCTATCTATCACCTTCCCAACCCTATGTGATTTAAATTCTTCAGGTAGGTATCAGGTCCTCAGCTAATATATCATTCTCAGGAGAGGTGGAAAGTAAGAATATTCAGGTTCTCTGAAGGGAGCTCAGAGAGTATTACTACGTTAGACTTCCTAGGGCTATTATTCTTTGTGGATGAACAACCAAGCCCATGGCTCAGGGAACTTTATTCTGGAACAGTAAGAGAGGATTCACTGTTTGCCCTGGGAGAAGTACACCCATTCTAGTTGCTTCTCCCATGAACACTACTGCAATGTTTTCTGTCAAGGAATTTCAAGTCACATGTGAAGGCCTGATATCAACACAGAACTTGGGACCTTGTAAGCACTTGATATATCTCCTCCTGCTGATCCTTTCAACACTGAGGTATATAGTGTAATGGTGAAGGAGGCAGTCTGGGCCTTCATTCAGTTATCTTCGAAAGCACAAAGCAGTGGTTAATGGTCTTTATTTACTTTTAACTTTGTGGACTGGAGGCTTTCAAATTGGTGCCACATTGCTCCAGGGCCTAAAGGGAGGCCCATTATTATAGCTGTTCAACACAACCCCATACACCTGGGTGCTCTGATGAAAATCTTGAGATTTTGTAAACTACTTTACTGTGAAATGCAAGGAGAGCCCTGTGACCTAACCTCAATGCACATATCAGGAGGAAACATCCAGAAGTGTCAGAGCAAAGTAAGGCCTGTGGCTTAGAATGATGGCCTCAGTGAGAGCTTGGTCAGATGGAAACTGGTTTTTGACATTGGCGGTTTCTCTTCCTTCCCAATGGCCTCAGTGATTATCTTCTGAAAAGTAATGTGATGTCAAGGGAAGTTGGAAGACATAGATTTATATCTTCATCCAATCCTAGTTTAAGATGTTGACCAAGGCTTCTATATATTGATTCATAAAATTGTACCTTTTTATGAAAGTGGCATGTTGTTTCATATTAAATTTGAACATTAAACAAAACATTGTTACCAAATTATGTAGAGATGGCCAATGTTCACTTTTTTGAAATACATATATATTTTTTTCATCAAGATATTTGATATTTGATGTAAATATCTTTTCACCAGATTTTTTTTTTTCATCAAGAAACTTCTTTAAGCCTATTTTTAGTTTTGTAAAATGGAGATAATCCCTTCTTCTCAGGGCTGCTGTGAGGATTAAATGAGACATGTGAGCATGCCTAACACTGATGGGCCACATAACTGTTCCATAAATATTTGGAGCATTCATCTTTCACCTAGTTGTTTTTTAATTTTTAAAAATTTTATTTGATTTTTTTCAGTTACAGTTTACATTCTACATTATTTTGTATCAGTTTCAGGTGTTTTATTCCTCACCTGAGTATATGGTTTTTTTAATTGATTTTTTTTATAGAGAGTAAGGGAATGAAAGAAAGAGAAAGAAACATCCATGCGGGGATCAAGCCCAAAGTCTAAATATGTGCCCTGACTAGGAATAGAACATGCAACCTTTTGGTATATGAGACAGTGCTTTAACCAACTGAGCCACCCAGCCAGGGCACTAGTTACTTTTTTTTAATATATTTTATTGATTTTTTACAGAAAGGAAGGGAGAGGGAGAGTTAGAAACATCTAATCAGCTGCTTCCTGCACACCCCCCACCGGGGATGTGCCCACAACCAAGGCACATGCCTGTGATCGGAACCAAACCCGGGACCCCCCAGCCCGTAGGCAGACACTCTATCCACTGAGCCAAACCAGTCAGGGCAGTTATTTTTTTTAAAATCAACTTTAGTTCAGATTTTAAGCATCCATAATTAATGGGATGTTTAAGCCTGTTCGTGATGGTCTGAATGGTAGCCTTCTGGTATAACATTTTCTGAGGTGCTTCTCTCTAGGCTTTTAAACAATTAGCTAATGTCCCTATTCAGCTATTTACACTTTAAATGAGGGACAGAACCAAAATATACTAGATGCCTAGAAAAGGAAGGGGGAGGTGATGGCTGGATTGGAATTTTTGTGGATAGTATTTACACCGTTAGGTGCATCCTCTAACTAATGAAAGAAGGAAAAGGTGAGTGTACAATGGTAACTAAAAAGAATGAAAGTGCTAAGCCCAGAGGAAGAAGTTGCCTGGAAGGAAAAGATCCCACTATATTCCTAAAACCTGGAGGCTGACTGACCCCCTCCCCCCCATCCTTTCCAGAATTTAATGAGATTGTGTCCTTGGAACTAAGGGGACATTAAACTTCTTGCAGAGGGTACTCTCTGCATGAATCCATGTTTAGTAGCACCCTGGATAGCTGCTATCATTATCACTTCGTATAACATTTAGAACAGTGACTCAAAAATGGAAGGAAGTACTGCATCAATGGAGCCAGCAGTTACTATCTACTAGAGAGATTCAGCAAAGTTCCTAACAGGTGAGCAAAAGGGCACTCCATTTTCACATAACTGCCAATCCCTTGTATAGCCTTTATAGAAAAACAGTATGAAAATTCTTCAAAAATCTAAAAATATATATACCATACAATCCAGCAATTCCTCCCCTTGATATTTCTATGTTCATTGCAGCATTATTTGCAATAGCTAAGGTATGGAAGCAGCCTAGGTGTCTATCAATAGATGTATGGATGAAGAAAATCTCTCTCTCTCTCTCTCTTTCTCTCTCTCTCTCTCTCTCTCTCTCTCTCTCTCTCACACACACACACACACACACACACACTGGAATATTGTGCAGCAATAAAGAGAATGAAATATTGCCATTTGCAACAGATGGATGGACCTAGAGCAGTGATGACGAACCTTTTGAGCTCGGTGTGTCAGCATTTTGAAAAACCCTAACTTAACTCTGGTGCCATGTCACATATAGAAATTTTTTGATATTTGCAATCATAGTAAGAAAAAGATTTATATTTTTTATACTTATTTTATACTAGTAGCCCAGTACACAAAATTTGTGCACGGGGGGGGGGGGGGGAGGGGAGTCCCTCAGTTATTAAACATTTATCCGCACAACACTGACTGACCACATTGGTGGCAGTGGTGGTGGTCTTGTATTATGCAGATGAAAATCTATTTAAACAGATTTGATGTAGATATTTTCAAAGATGGAAGAATTGTCCCTGTCAACTATTTTAGTTGATTCATATCTTCAGTAATTGTCATCATTGCAAAGTTTTCAGTCCCCATATGGATTGCCTGGATATAATAGGTCATGCGCTGTCCCTGTCCTTTGTAGCCTTTGTTACCTTATGGAGGACTCTAGTTTTCCATTTATATGTTTAAGTACCAACCTTACTGGCTTAAAAATGTAAGCTTTTAACACTGCTCTCTCTGTTCCGTATCCTTCCGATGAAAAGTGGAGTTGGGCTGCAGCACAGGAGAGAAATTCAGAAGGGGAATATTGAAGTAACGACTGCAGTCAGAGAAGAGGGAACCTGTTTCCCTGGCCACAGGCACTGGCGCCCTGGACCACAGGGCTGGCAGCTTCTCCGGGTGGCTGCAGCCTGGGACCTTGGGCGGGTAGCTTGTCCATCTCCTGGGCTGCAGCAAGCCTCAGGCGCTGGCACCTGGACCAAAGGTCGGCAGCTTCTTCTGGCGGCTTCTGTGCTTCCAGGGAGGGTAGTCACTTATGTGTCATGCAAACATAGGCGTCACCCAACTCAGAAGCCGGGTGCGGGTCAGGGAAGCGCCGGCCAGGGACGCTGGCGGAGGCCGCTTCCCTGCCGCCGCACTGGGCTTCTGGGGTCACCGATTGATCACCGCAGAAGCCGAGTGCAGGGGCAGGGAAGCGGCCACCTCAGCCCAACTTGTGCCTCCTTGCAGTCGGGGGCCCCTTCCCCTGGCTGCTGGCACCAGTTTTCCTCCGGCGGCAGGAACCCAGGCCTTTGCTCTTTGCCTGGTAGGGGCCCTCACAGCAGACTTCTGCTCCCGCCACCCTGCTCGGCTCCCAGGGGCGGAGCCAGTGCGCTGGCTTTGCTCTCCTCGCTCCCCATGCAGGCCTTCGCTCCCTGCTCCTGCCCCCAGCCACTGGCTCCCTGGGGGGAGGAGCCCCGCGGTGGCGGCAGCAGCGGCACTGCACGGAGGGCTGCTCCTACCCGGGGCCAACAGGCTTTGCTCCATCGCTTGGCGCTGACATATGCAAATTAGCTGCCACCTTGGCTGGCGATTAATTTGCATATTCCGCTGATTAGCCAGTGGGAAGGGTAGCGAAGTTATGGTTAATTACCATATTTCTCTATTAGATAGGATATATAAATGCCATTTAACAAAGAAAAATCAACCAAAAAAATGAGTTCGTGTGTCACCTCTGACACGCGTGTCATAGGTTTGCCATCACTGACCTAGAGGGTACTATGCTAAGTGAAATAAGTCAGGAAACAAAACAAATAAAACAAAACAAAAGCAGACTCATAGAAACAAAGATGAAAAGAATGGTAACCAGAAGGAAGGAGGTATGGGGATAGGGGGAAATGGGTAGCAGAACATAGTAAACTAGTGGCCCAGTGCACAAAATTCATGCGCGGGGGGGGAGGGCGGGGTGTCCCTCAGTCCAGCCTGCACCCTCTCCAATCTGGGACCACTCAGGGAATGTCTGACTGCCAGTTATTGCCCAATCCCTGTGGGACCGGGCCTAAACCAGCAGTCTGACATCCCTCTTGCAATCCAGAACTGCTTTCTCCTAACCATTCATCTGCCTAACTGCATGATTGCCCCTAACAACTCTGCCTGCCAGCCTGATCGCCCCTAACTGCCCCCCCTTGCTGGCCTGATCGCCCCCACTGCCCCCTTGCCAGCCTGCTCGCCACCAACTGTCCCCGCCGCCGGCCTACCCACACCTAACCACCTCTGCCTCAGCCCTGCCACCATGGCTTTGTCCGGAAGGACGTCCGGTCTCCCGGAAGTTCTCCAGTCTAATTAGCATACTACTCTTTTATTAGTATGGACTAGGGGCCTAGTGCACAAAATTCATGCATGGAGGGGGCATTCCCTCAGTCCAGCCTGCACCCACTCCAATCGGGGATCCCTCAGGGGATCAGGCCTAAACCGGCAGTTGGACACCCCTCTCACAATCTGGGACTGCTGACTCCTAACCACTCACTTTCCTGCCTGCCTGATCACCCCTAACCTCTCTGCCTGCCTGCCTGATTGCCCCTAACTGCCTCTATGGTTTCCCTTCCTTTCTGTATCTCCTTATTTGGCTTTCTACAAGAGACTGTTTTCTTCCTGTGGTCTAATCCTGCATTATCAGTATGGTAGGCAACAGCCAAAGGTGGGTCTTGAGTACTAGAAGTGTGGCGAGTCCAAATTGGGATATGGTATAAGTATAAAATGCACACCCCATTCAGAAGACTTGGGGTGAACAATAAAGTAGGTAAAATACCTCATTAATAATTCTTTATACTGATTACATTATGAAATTACTAGAGGCCCATTGTAGGAAGATTCCTGCAAGAATCGGGCTTCGCTCCCGCCTCTGCCGCCTTGACTCCCTCCCGCCACCTCCTGCCACTGCCTCCCGCTGCTGCTGCCCGCTGCCCACCGCCACTGCCCCCCGCCCCGCCATGCTCCCGCCGCCCTCCCTGCCCCAGCCACTATGCCCGGTTCCGCTCCTGCCTCCCGCCTCCGCCGCCTTGGCTCCATTCCTGTCTCTGCCACCTCTACTTTGCTCCCTTCTACATGAATATAGTGGCTGTCTCTCCAAAATGCCCAGGGAGAGGAGTTCTGAGTCCTAGAGTGGCCTGGTACTACATCACTATTCCCTTGCTTTTTCACATTAAAGGTGGAAGAACTCTGACATGCAGCATGATCTCACCATCCCCAGTGTCTAAGAGCTGTTGCTTAGTATGAGAATGAATGGACTCCCCTTCAGTGTAAATCAAAAAGCTGTATGGCATAAAAACACATCAAATTAAAAGGAATGAAATGTAGTTTTATTTCAACAGCTGATCAAAGGAGGAGTCTGTTATTTGAAATCATTTTTTTCCTGCATTTTCAAAAATCACAGGTAGTCATAAGCAGATAAGTCCCATGATGTTTTGACAAAGGACATATCCACCCAGGTGTGGATATTGTCAACATCCACAGCCACTTTGACAGATCCACATTATTTCTGGAACTGAACAGCCTTGGGCATAGTCAAACCAGCATTTGAACCTGAACATTCTGCCTCCATAATCCTGTGCATTTAAATACCAAGCTCTACTGTCAGTGTCATCTGTATCTCAAATCCAGACTATTGTATTTCTAGGTTCACATCCTTGTCTAGCATAGTGTCTACTTTTAGAGTTTTTATTTTTAATGTGTGTTTGCTTTGAGGTTACTTAATATAAATTTTTGTTTAGCCATCTCATGGGTGACACTAAGTTGAAAATTGCAGGGACATGTGACAGGATGCTGTAATAATTATGGCTTGATTAATGAGTTAATCTATCAAGCAGTGATGTTTTGTCTGGAAATGTGCTTCTGAAAGTTGGACAAAAAGACACCATAATTGTAGAAGAAGATAAAACATCACATAGATTAATATCAATCAAAGAGAGAGTTGCTTGAATTTGGGGACAGTTTCTATTCTTTGTGGGCTCGCTTTTTTTGTCTTCATTTTGTTTGTTGTGGCTTGTTTTTTTAATGTGATCTAGTGTAGTGAACATAGAGTGGTATTTGAAGTCCTATTTGCCTGATAGTATGGGCGCTTCTGTCCTTATTTTGTAGTCTTTTCCATTCATAAAACTATAAATTGTGAATCAGTTCTTCTATCATTTAAAAAATATGGCTAACAGTGATAATTACTGTATTCTATTATCCTGCAAAGTTCTTTTCTCACATAAGAAATTAAATTCTATAGACTGTATTCCCAGAAGTGGAATTGCTAGGTCAAAGCATGTGCCTTTTAAACACTTTTTAAAACAACTTTATTGAGGTATATGGGCATGTAACAAAATCCTCCATTTTAAGAGTACAATTCAATGACTTTTTAAATAAGTCTACCGAGTCCTGCAACCATCACCACAGCCCAGAGGGATACCATTTTAATGGGTACCATCAAATTATTCTTTATTTATATTGTAGTAGTTGACACTCTGAGCAGCAGACTGTGGTCTGACTGTTCACCAATATTTGCAAGGACTGGATTACTATCAATCTGAAATCTTTGCCAGCCTGAGAAGTGAAAAGCAGTCTCATAACTTTATTTTGCATTTCATTATTTTTTGTACTAAATACACCTTTTGTTTTGTTTTTATTGTTTTGTTTTTACACTCCCTAAACGTCCTTACATTATTTTGTATTTCTTTAAAAGTTACTGAAAATAAAGCAACTTTTCCTTTCTTAGAACTACTTCTATATAAGGGACATTATAACTATTTGGTAGATTAATTAGAATTTTATTAGGAAAATTATCATATAAAGGTTTTGTAAACATTTCCTCCAAGGCAGTTGCTTTATGGAGTGTGATTTTTATATAACTTTACATATGTTCACCTTGTCTATATGGCCTTTGGTTTTAATTCCTTAGAGAGGCTTCTTTTCCTTTATAATTTTCACAAGTATTCACATAGATTTTCCTCAGAAAGATATTTATTTATTTATGGCTGATTATTCGGCCTGCATGGAATTAACTTAGGTGAAAAGACTGAGAGAAGGATCCAGACCTTATCTTGCTAACAGCCATCTAGTAGTTTCCATACCATTAAATGAGTAATCAAGTTTTTCCCTAGTGAGTTAAAATGGTATCACCATGAGCATTTGAATCAAATGGGACTTCTGATTGTGTCCTATTGATTGTGTAGTTTTACCTTGGTGAGATGATCAAATGTTTGAATTACTGAAGCATGGTAGTTTATTTCAGTGTTTGGTAGCTTAGTTTTACTGTCAAAATTATTTATTCAGTTAGTTATTTAGTTAGTTATTGAATTTATTTTTGGAATGCAAGCATGTTGCTTTTTTTCTGGATTGATTTTAGAGTCACCATTAAGTCCTCTCCACCTTCTCAAAAACAGCAACAACAACAAAAACTGTTTCTATTGGGATGATGTTAGTTTTATAGATTTCCTTTAGGGAAAATTGATATGCTGATGGTAGTCTTTTCCCAAAGCATGTCTCTCCTTTTATGTGCTTCTGGACAGTTTCATAGTATACTTACAAGAGGTCCTGTGCACATTTTGCTAAGTTTGTATAAGAGTTTTCCAGAATTTTATCTGTATTTTCAAGCAAGTTTTTCTTCTGGTATAATAAAACTTCATTTTTGTTTTGTTAATTTAGTAGATAGCAAATCTACTGAACTCTACTTGCTGGATTTCTTAAATGGTTCAGATGTGCTTAATTAATATTATTTAGGTATTAATGAACTGAAAATGAAACAGTTAATATCAACTTTCTTTACATTTAATGAGCTTTATATATATATATATATATATATATATATATATATATATACACACACACATAAAATTATATGTAAATAATTCAAATTCTACAAGGATATAAAATAAAAAGTAAAATCTCCCTCATACCTTCCATGCCAATTTACATTCCTCAGTCATGTTTCTTTTCATGTTTTCTATTTCTAATTCTTCTCATAGACACCTGGATAACATGTATAATATACTTACACCTTCTTGACTTAGCAATATTAGCAAATATTTCTTGATTTTGCATCATGAAAGATGTGGAATTTGGTGAAATTGCATTATCTTCCTTTTCCTTTTATCAGGATTGTGCTAATGTATAAGCACACATTTTTAATTCTTTTATAGATTTTCTTTATAACTTCAAAATAAACAAATTTCAAGTTTGATAGGTATAAGAAATATTATGATTTCAGAATCTTTTTAAAACATTTATTTTCAATTACAGTTTACAATCAATAGTATTTTGTATTATTTTCAGGTGTACAGCACAGTTGTTAGAGTTAGACAATTATCTATACTAATAAAAGCCTAGGTGACAGTCATGCCCTCATGTCATCACAAGATGGCCACCCCCATGTCATCACAAGATGGCTGCCCCCACGTCATCACAATATGGCTGCCACAAGATGGCCAGCAGGGGAGGGCAGTTGTGGGTGATCTGGCCTGCAGGAGAGGGCAGTTGTGGGTGATCAGGCCACCAGGGGAGGGAAGTTGGGGGTGACCGGACCTGCAGGGGAGGGCAGTTGGGGCAACTGGGTTGGCAGGGGAGGGTAGTTGGGGCAACCAGGCCTGCAGGGGAGGGCAATTGGGGGCAATCAGACCAGCAGGAGAGCAGTTAGGTTTCATTAATTTTTGTGGCTGGGTAATATTCCATTGCATATATGTTCCACAACTTCTTTTTGGTCAATTTTGACAGGTATAATAAGAAATATTTCAAAATCTTAAAAGCAGATTTTAAAATCTACAAAACACAGTATTTCTGCCTATCTCACACTGATTGACACTTTCAGAACAAAATCTCAATTCTAAGACTAACATCAACTTTAGTGCACACCATTAATTTAATAATGAAATTCTCAAGCTTGCATGCTTATCAGTTTTATTTCATAAATGATAAAATGTAAAAAAAAAAAAATGAGCATCTTAAAATATAAAAAGACTCGTTGTAGCCCTTATTTGGTTCTTATTTTATTGGGAATGCATGACCCTGATATTTGTTTTAAAATAGGTGATTGGTAAAAAAGTGATTTTTAAAAATTAAGCTATGATAGATGTTAGGTCGGAGAGAGCCCAGGATCGGATACATGTGATGAGACAATGGACTTCCCCTGGAATTTCTCACAGATCAGCGTGCCAGACACAGATACAGGCTTCTCCCTGAATCCACAACGACCCACACACAGATACTGACTCATTCCTGAATACCCCCGCCCATTCCCTGTGGCAGAGAATTCCTCAGCTCATGTCCCCACCTCTCACCCAACCGCAGTATAAAAAAAGCGCCCCCCTCCCTGTTGGCGTGAATCCACGTGCCCTGTCCTTGGGGTACGTGGGTCTCCCGGGGACGCAGAAATAAACCTTTTCCTTTCCTTTCTTTTCTGATTCACTGGACTCTCTATTTCTTGCGCCGCCTCCTGAGTCACCTAACCTAACATTTGGTGCCTTGAAACGCGGGTGGCGCGAGCACTCCATTTGGCCTTCCCTCCATGGCTCGGGGTGTCCGCCTCTCCCTCCTCATGGCTCTGGACCCATCAGGACCTCATCTCTTCAGCTCAGCAACTTTTCCCAGTTTGGCAGCATCAGCGGTGAGTCCCGCCCCGCCCCCATGCTGGTCCCATGTGGCCGCCTGCCCGCCAGCATCTCTGTCTGTAAAATGTGGCCACGTCAGAGATTGCCTCTCCGGACCCTTCCAGGAAGGCTCCTCCGGACCTGGGAGGGTAGCAGGGAAGCCTCTACCCCGCCCACGGTCCCTCCGTCCCTTTGTAGTGTGGGTTAAACCACTGGGACGCCAGCCTTTAGCCCCGCTACAGGCCACCGGGATCAAGCACAGGGGGAATCCAAATTCCAAACCTGACCTGAGCACACCTCTAGGGTGCCGGCTCACTGATCTGGCTAAACACGGGGCCTGTCCTGGACCTGCGTCCTTTTTCTGTAACTTAGCATGGCCCCAGTATGAAAACGGGACCCTGACTTTACCGTCACACCGATCTCAGTAATTTCTGCCAGCGAACTGGGAAATTTGCCCAAGTCTCTCTCTCTCAGTCTCTCTCTCAGCCTCTCTCCATCTCTCTGCATTCCCCGTCCCTTCCCAAAAGTTCCTTCCACCATCTCTCCTCGTCCTGTCCTTCCTCCTCCCTCCGGGCTGTCCCTGCACTGTGCCGCTCCCCGCACCGCCGAGCCCGCGGTGTGTGTGGTGCGTGTGGGGGTGGGTTCATGTGCTGTGTGTGGGATGCGGCAACGGCACCGCCATCGTCTCCGCGTCCCCCCACCCCCTCCACCGGAGAACTCCCCCGAATTCCCCTAGTGAAAGCCGCCCGCTCTCCCGCCAGCATAAGCCCCTGTCCTTCCACACTCTCCCCTCCTCCCTCCCTGCTGGACTCTCCTCCAGCCACGCCTTCTCCACTGCCTCCTTACCCCTCCTCCCCTCTTCTGCCCTCCCCACGGCGGCCGGAAACTCAAAACACCTTTTACAACCCCATGCTCCTGCACGCCGCCCCATTCCGCCGCCATGCAGTCGGTACATCCATGCACCGCTGCAGCCGCTAACGCCGTAGCCGCTGCGGGAGCCAGAAACTCAAGTCCCCTGCCGCCCCTGCCTGCTTTCCCAGTCGGTACACACACGCATCCATAGGCTCTACCTTCCTTCTGTCCTTCCTCCTCCATTCTGCCCCGGGGAGGTTGCGGCTTTTAAACTCAACTGCCGATACCTCTCCCAAGCCCACCCAGGCCACCTCTCCCACTCTCTCCCCTCTCCTTACAGGCCTGCCTTAGTAACCTGTACCCCATGCAGTGCCCTCTGTAAGTTCTAACCGCCCGCCTTCCTCTGTGCGCTCTGCCGAAACTCTGCCCCCATGACTGCCAGCACTTTAATTCACAGGTGGCCGGCCAGTTCCCTTTGCGAGAGGTTGCAGCTGTGCTCTCTTCAGACCCTCTTAACCAGAAGTTTTCTTCTCCCCTAGAGCCCAAATCCTAAGAACGCCAGCTCCAAAACAGCCTCTTCCATTTCTGCGCCCATTCTACCCCTGCCATAGTCCCGTCCAGGAACTGAGGGCATAGTCTGAATCTATGCCCCCCACTCTCTAACCCGACCTTTAAGGTCTTTATTGGTCCTCAAACCCAGGTCTGAGATCGAGTGAAAAATGGCCTTGAAGGTTCTTAATGCCCTGGAGGAGCAGGCACAGTCAAAATGGGAGGCCTGCCTTCCACAGAAGGTGGACTTGCAGTCACACCTTAGTTGTGGCCCTGAGGCTGACGGCAGCCGCCATGGCCCTAAGGGGGCTGTGAGCGGTGGGGGTGCAATGAAAGGAACGCCACCGGAGAATGCTTCAAATGCGGAAATGAAGGCCACTGGGCAATGCAGTGCCCCTGGCCCCGAGCTCCGACCAACCCCTGCCCGGCATGCGGTCAAAATGGTCACTGGAAGAGTGACTGCCCTGGAAAAGTGGCGTGCCTTCTATGCCTCAGCGTAGGAGGGCCACCCTTCCAGGCCAGGACCCACCCACTGGCCATGTTGGAACTGGCTGAAGACTGAAGAAGCCCAGCCTCGATGACTCCAATCACCCTCGCTGAGCCTCGGGTCACAATGAAGGTAGTAGGTCACCTTCCCGGTTGACACGGGGGCTGCCTTTTCTGTCCTTCCCTCCTTTTTAGGGCCCCTTTATCCTTCCAAGATCTCGGACATGGGTATTGACGGCAAATCCACCTGCCCTCTGGCCACTGGACCCCTTCCCTGCCTCCTTGATGATAGCATGCCCCGTGCCCCTGTTAGGACGAGACATCCTCACCATCCTAGTGGCCACTCTGCAGCTCACTCTGAGCCCTTCAGCTTCCCTGTTCCTCCCACTCCTGCCCCCCTCCCTTTACAGGGACACCGATCCTCCACTGCCATGCGTCCTGTCATGGGGCCCTGTTGTCCCAGACCACAGTTGCCTAGCTCAGTCTTCGCTGTGAAAGCCTCATCTCCTTATCTCCTCCGCCTTATCTCTTCCACAACTGTCCTCTCCTCTGAACTGAAAACTGCTCTGACCTCGACCCATCCCCCTCCACCCTCCCCAAAGGAAAAATGCGGCAGTTTTAAAATCCAAGCAGCTAGAGGCCTGGGAACAGGCTGTGCGACCTGCTCCATCCCTCTCCCCACCTTTTCTCCAGCCTCCAGGTCCCTGGCTTCCACTGCTCCTTCCATTTTCCCTTGGATAACAGCGCATTCTAACATTTTCTCCCGCTTTCACTGCAATACCTACCTCTCTCAGGCTCAACGAGTGCCTCCCACCATCCCCGAAGAAGATTCAGCGGCATCATCCAGGACGGGATGACCCATCATTCCTCACAGGCTCTTACCTGGCAAGAGACCCTCCAGTTTTGCTCAGGTTTTTCATATTTTCAGGTGAAACGGACACAGAATGATGAGGGAGTCATCAATTCTACTGTCTGGGATGGGAAATCCTCTAGTGTCACTCTCTATTTACGAACCCTGGACCTACTCCTATGCCCACCCTCATCAACACAACTTTCCATCTACTCTCGAACATCAATCCCTCCTCCTCTACATCCTGCTGGATTTCTGTCACTGGCTCAAACCCTCATCATAGCCACCCAATTCCAACCTATTGAACCATCTAACTAAACTCTCTCTAGAAATTCACAGCTCCTGGCCGGACCTCCTGCCCATGGCCCTGACCAAACTCCGGCTACACCAAGTAGCCCCATTTTCTTGAGCCCTTTTGACCCTTCTTGCTCAACCACCATCTCCTTACTGATCCCCCTCCCCTGGGTACGTATCTCCCATATCTGTCTTTAACCAGGCAATTGCTCCGAGAACACGAGAACAGGTTTCTGCCCAAGCCAGAGCCGACCAACCAGGACTCCCAAGACCAGCCCTTCGCCCTGGTGACTCAGTCCTCCTTAAGAACCTACAACCACAAGCCTTGGAGCCTAAGTGGACGGGACTTCACACTGTAATCCTCACAGCACCCACTGCGGCCAAGCTGCTTGGCGACCCCAGCTTGATGACCTGTCTTGGCACCGCCTCTCCAGACTCAAGAGGACCCCGGAGCAGCATGACATCTGTAAATGTGAGGTGTTGGGCCCCACTAAGGTCTGCCTTAACCGCCCTCCCCTCCTCCTTCTCCTCCCAGCCCTGAGCAACCTACACCAACCCCCACCCGCTTATGTGTGGAGGTTCAAGGTCCGTGATGCCTCCTGAAACTCCAGAGCCCACCCTGCCCCCACGGATGTGTTACCAGACCAGTAATCCGGTAACTGGGGGACAAGCCATTTGGAACTGTACCCGAAACCACACTGCAGCCAGTCTCACCAAGGCCAGCCCAGGTACCTTCTTTTGGTGCAACGGCACCTTAAGCAACTGCATGAACTCCTCTGACCCCAGGCCTTGCTTCGTGGTCATGGTAGTTCCCCAACTAACCTTGTATGGAGAGTCAGAGCTCGCCTGGTTGCTCCCTCCATCCCATCCCTGGACCCGCCAGGCTGCCTTCCTCCCTGTCATGTTAGGGGTGAGTATCCCTGCCTCGGTAGGCCTCACTGGGGGGCCCTCGGGAACAGTCTGGTCACTGCTCAGTACTTTAATGACAAGCTCCAGTTAGCCCTGGAGTCTACTACCGCCTCTTTTAGCCTCCCTACAGCAGCAAGTGACATCAGTAGCCCAAGTAGCCCTACAGAACCAGCTCGCCTCAGACCTTCTGACTGCAGAAAAAAGAGGAACCTACATATTCCTTCAGGAAGAAAGCTGTTACTACATCGAGTCCGGAGTAGTGGAGCAAAATGTAAACGTACAGACCCTGACTAAGCTGAGTGAAGAACTACATGCAGGACACTTCCAGGACAACTCTCCTTCCGGCTGGTTCCAAAGCCCCTTAGCTACCTGGGTCCTACCCATGATAGGGCCCCTGATTCTCATCTGTGTTCTTTTTTCTCCTAGCCCCCTGCCTCCTCAAGTTCATCTGTTCCCGGATCACGGAGATGTCACGGGTGACTGTGAATCAGCTCCTGCTCCATCCCTACGCTCAGCTGCCCTCCGATCTGCCTCTGCCTAACCCTGGCCTTTAAATCCCGCCCCCCCCCCCCCTCGTCGCCCATTGTCAGCTGGAAGTAGCTAGAAAGAGTCGCCGCCCCCTATCACCAAAAGGCCGGGATGTTAGGTCGGAGAGAGCCCAGGATCGGATACATGTGATGAGACAATGGACTTCCCCTGGAATTTCTCACAGATCAGCGTGCCAGACACAGATACAGGCTTCTCCCTGAATCCACAACGACCCACACACAGATACTGACTCATTCCTGAATACCCCCGCCCATTCCCTGTGGCAGAGAATTCCTCAGCTCATGTACCCGCCCCTCACCCAACTGCAGTATAAAAAAAGCGCCCCCCTCCCTGTTGGCGTGAATCCACGTGCCCTGTCCTTGGGGTACGTGGGTCTCCCGGGGACGCAGAAATAAACCTTTTCCTTTCCTTTCTTTTCTGATTCACTGGACTCTCTATTTCTTGCGCCGTCTCCTGAGCCACCTAACCTAACAATAGATTTTTCAGGGGTTTCTTCAACACCCTCAATATTCTTATATCGTTTTATGCATTTGAATTATGAAAATGGAGAAAATAGAAATTGATTTTTTAATATTGAGCTATTATTACTTTGAGGAAATGATGTATAATTCTAATATATTGCTGGATTTGTTGATTTTTTATTCAGATTTTTTTGCATCTTCAAAAGTGGAATTGGTCTTCAGTTGTCTCTCTTTATGCTTATTTTGTCAGTTTTTGGAATCACTTTTCCTTTGGCTTTATATAAGGAGTTGGGAAAGTTTAATTTGTTGTGCTCCTACACAATTTAAAATAAGAATAATTATAGAGCATGGAGGATTTTCAGGGCTGTGAATCTACTCTTTATGATACTATAATGGTGGATAAGTGTTGTCATACTTTTGTCTAAACTCATGGGATTTACAACACCAAGAGTGAAAAGTAATGGAAACTTTGGGATCTGAGTGATAATGATGTGTCAATGTAGGTTCTTCAGTTGTAACAAATGTACCACTTGGGTGGAGGATGTTGACAATAGGGGAGGCTGTGCATGTGCGGGCCATGCTCCGTTTTACTATAAACCTAAACCTGCTCTAAAAAATAAAGTGTATTTTTTTTAATATATTTTATTGATTTTTTTTTACAGAGAGGAAGGGAGAGGGACAGAGAGTTAGAAACATCAGTGAGAGAGACACATCGATCAGCTGCCTCCTGCACACCCCCTACTGGGGATGTGCCCGCAACCAAGGTACATGTCCTTGACCGGAATCGAACCTGGGACCCTTGAGTCCGCAGGCCAACGCTCTATCCACTGAGCCAAACCAGTCAGGGCAATAAAGTGTATTTTTATTTATTTAATTTTAAATATATTTTTATTGATTTCAGATAGGAAGGGAGAGAGAGAAACAATGATGAGAGAGAATCATTGATCAGTTGCCTCCTGCACACACCACACTGAGGATGGAGCCCACACCTGGGCATGTGCCCCCACCGGGAATCCAACCATGACCGCGTGGTCCATAGGTTGATGCTCAACCACTGAGCCACGCCAACTGGGCAATAACTGTATTTTTTAAAAAATGAGAATTATAGCTCTAGCCAGTTGCTCAGTGGTTAGAGCATTGGCCTATAAACTGAAGGGTCAAGGGTTAAATTTCTGGTCAAGGGCAAGTACCTTGGTTGCAGGTTTGATCCCCAGTTCAGATCACAGTGCATGTGGGAGGCAACCAATCCAAGTATCTCTCTCACATCGATGTTTCTCTCTCTCTCTCTCTCTCTCTCTTTCTCTCTCTCTCTCTCTCTCTCTTTCTCTCTCTCCCCTCCCTCCCTTCCACGCTCTCTACATATCAATGGAAAAAATGAAAATTATATATTCCATGAAGATTATAAATTCTTAAAAACCATTTTAGACCTGTCTCTCTTTGGAAGGTGAGGTTGGATGGGTGGGGTGGCTTTTCATTTCTTTCCAAAGCTGTTATTAACGTTGTGGGTTTTGTTTGTTTTAACAACAAAACCTGCAAATATATCATATCCTCAACTATCATGTCCTCCTCCTCTTTCCTTAGAATGAAAGTGGCCTTTTCCTAAGGCCAACCCTTCACACCTGTATTTCAGATTCCATTCCCCTTGTTTCTCAGAAATTTTTTCACACTGTTGATTGTCTCTTCTCTTCCAATGTGTTTAGATTCTCTCTATTAAAGGGCTAATATAGATCAGTATTTTAAATGCCCCAAATCTTAGCCCAGAGTAAACAACTTGTAACCGAAAGGATTGCTTTTTCCTTCGGTTGCCCTCTTTACTTCTGATGGGAAGCATCTGGGAAGAGTTATCTGTCTCCATTGCCTTCCGTTCCAATAATGTGTTGTCATCTTGCTGACAATTGATTTTCCATCATCTATCCAACATGAACCCAAAGCTATGATTGCTTGGGTATTTGGAAATCACATGTTAAAAAATGTGAAAGTTGTCTTGGCCGGTATTCTCAGTGGTTAGAGCATTAGACCACATACCAAAGTATCAAGGGTTCCATTCCTCGTCAAGGGCATGTACCTGGGTTCCAGGTTCAAACCCCGGTCCCAGTTGTGGACTGAGTGGGAGGAAACCAATGGATGTGTCCCTCTCACATAAATGTTTCTTTCTCTCTCCCTCCCTCCAGCCCTTCCACTCTCTTTAAATACCAAGGCAAACAATATTCTCCCAAGAGGATTGATCAACAGCAACAAAAAGAAATGTGAAAGTTTACCCCAGGCTTTCCCTGTGTTTATCCCACTGCAGCTGCCTACCCAGAGGTCTGTTACTTCTCAGTGCTTATGGATGGTGTCTTCCCTGTGTCTGAGTGTCTCACGGTAGGAAGTGCTCTTGGATCCAGGCAGGGTGTAGTTTTGACATCAGAGTTAGATTTTAGGGTGTCTCAAGGAGAATGTGTGTTTGAGGGACAAAGAAATCTGAGATGTGGGAGCTTGGAGAGACACAGGAAGAGTAGCAGATGATGAAGGCACAGAGGAAGACATTTTGTTTAATAGCCTCTCTCTGAGGTGCCGAGAAAAAAAACGTTAGGTTTTAAGCAAGAGAGAGACAAATGGCATGTACTTTAAAAAATGACTGCTATTTGGAGAATGGATGCTGGTGAGCAAAGAGGGAAGGAACCAGGCGAGCTACACCACTTTTGTAATATTGAAGGTATTAAATGAAAGTGGTTTGGGCTGCAGTGGTGGGACTGGAGATAGTGAGACATGATGGGATTGCAGGGGTGTTTTGAAGGTACTGATAAGATTTTCTGAAGGACTGGATGAAAGATGTGGTGGAAAATTAGGGAGTTAAGCATTCTGACAGGGGTTTTGTGTTGAGCCACTGGATGAACAAAGTTGCAATTTCCTGAGATGGAGAAGATTGGGGGAGTGAGCAGATGTTTGCAGAAAATTCAGGACATGTTAAATTTTAGAAATGTTAGGCTTGGGATGCCTATGGGACATCCATGTGTGTAGCTCATTCTATTTATCAAAATGGGAGTCATTAGCATTTATCTGAATTGTACAGACTCAGGACTGATGTGTCAGTAGAGAAGAAGTTTAGGGACTGAGCCAGGGAGCACTCTGGTGTGTAGCCAATGGGGAATCTCTGGCACAGCAGGCTGAGGAGCCTTTCCAGGAGAACATGGCGACACAGAGGACAAGCAAGGACGTATTTCAAGAAGCATGGAGCAATTAAAGTGGGTCGAGTGCTAAGAGGTTGGGTGGCGAGAGCATAGACAATTGCCCAGTGTATCTGGTGACCTGGTGGTTAAGAGTAATCCTGAAAGCCATTTCGGGAGGATGTTGTGGTTAAAAGCCTGAGCAGAGAAGGTTGAGGATAGAATGACAGATAAGAAAGTGAATGTAGGTTATTCTTTCAATATTCTTTCAATATTTTTTTCCTGTTGTGGTATCGAAGAAATGAGAAAAAAGGGGAGATAGGTCAAGGGTGATTTATTAATCTAGTTGTTTTTTCAGAAGATGGGAGGTCAGGGTGTGTGCTTGTTTTTGGAGAGAGAGAGAGAGAGAGAGAGAGAGAGAGAGAGAGAGAGAAAGAAAGTGAGAGAGAGAGAGAGAGAGAGAGAGAGAGAGAGAGAGAGAAAGAGAGAGAGAGGAGAGAGCGAAATTGTTGATGTAGGACGAATAGGAACAATACTGTAGGAGCAAAGTCCTCATGGGAATGGTACCATGTGTCCAGCAGAGGTGTCTGCCTTGGCCGAGGGCTTGGATGTCCCTCTATTGTTTTAGGAGGAAAGGCAGGGAAAGCCAGGACAGGTGCCAGGGGGTTCACACAGGAGCTCCTGTCCAGTGGTGTTTATTTTCCCAGAGAAATAAGAGGCCTGGCCTGCTTGTCAGTGTTTCCTATTAATTTTTGAATTAATGGATACACAAATCTGTGTAATTAAAACATTAACTGTTATAGTCATGATTTTGAGATATAGTCTCAAATTGTGGGAAAGTTGTGTGTTACAGAAACAGAGTGTGATTATTGGGCAGTATTAACTGCCCACATTCAATGTATTTTCGTTGGCCACACAATTTAACATGTGTCCATATATGTCAGGCCCTGCACCAGGGTTTGATCTTCAAGTGTAGAGAGCAAGACAGACTTCCGTGCCAGTTGTTACAGCAGTGTGGCAATCTTGATGTCAGGATGGGCCTTAGACTCCATGTCTCGAGGCTCCAGAAGGATAAAACCTGTTCCCACCCCTCAAGTCTTGCCACAGCCCTTCATGTCCCCTGCAGCCAGCCAGAGGGAAGGGAATACCTCTCATGCATCTATGTAACATCTCTTTCATCCACCTGACATAGCGTCTGGCATATAGCAGACTGCTTTCTCCTCAGTGATCTGACAAGACACTTTTTACTGTAGCTTGTGTTCAGAATAACAGCAACCTTTCTTGGGTGCCTTAAGGTTAATTGAAGATCTGATTACCCATGAAGAATGACATTCTAAAAATTACACATTAAGAATGAAAAAATTAAAAAGCCAATCGACCACCCTCCTTAAACACAGTTTGACATCTTATTTTATAGTATAACTAGGGGCCCGGTGCACGAAATTCATGCACTGGGTGTGTGTGTGTGTGTGTGTGTGTGTGTGTGTGTGTGTCCCTCAGGCCAGCCTGCCCCCTCTCACATACTGGGAGCCCTCAGGCGTTGACCCCCATCACCCTCCAATCGCAGGATCGGCCCCTTGCCCAGGCCTGATGCCTCTGACAGAGGTGTCAGGCCTGGGCAGGGGACCCTCATTTCCCCCCATCACTGGTTCTGCCCCCAGCCCAGGCCTGATGCCTCTGGCCCAAGCGTCAGGCCTGGGCAGGGGACCCCCAGACCCCTCCGATTGCTGGCTCTGCCCCTTGCCCAGGCCTGATGCCTCGGCCAGAAGTGTCAGGCTTGGACAGGGGACCCCCATCTCCCCCGATCACTGGCTCTGGCCCCCGCCCAGGCCTGAGGCCTCTGGCCCAGGAATCATGCCTGGGCAGGGGACCCCCATCTCCCTCTGATCGCTTGCTCCACCCCCCGCCCAAGCCTGACACCTCTGACCCAGGCTTCAGGCCTGGGCAAGGGGACCATCATATCCCCCCAATCCCCGGCTCCGCCCCCCACCCAGGCCTGATGCCTCAGCCAGAGGAGTTGACCCTCATCACCCTCCGATCACCAATCACTGGATCGGCCCCTTGACCAGGCCTGAGGCCTCCGGCAGAGGTTTCAGGACTGGGCAGGGGACCCCCAGCTCCCCGCAGTTGCAGGCTCCGCCCCTGCCCAGGCCTAAGGCCTCTGGCTTAGGTGTCCGGCCCGGGCAGCGGGGACCCGCAGTGGCTGCGGGGGGGGGGGGGGGGGGCGCGTCGAGATCGCGCCGTCTCCGCCCCTGCCCCTGCAGGACGCCTCTGGCTGAGGCATCCGGCCTGGGCAGCGGGGACCCGCAGCTGAAGCGGCCCCGCGATCGTGGGATCCGCTTTAGGCCCAGGCAAGGGACCCCTAGCTCCTGGGGACTGCCAGCTTCAACCGTGCCCAGCTCCCATCGCTGGCTCCACCCCTACTTCCTGCTATCACTGGCCAGGGTGGCAAAGGCGCCTGATTCTCCGATCATGGCTGGGGGGCAGGGCAAAGGCAGCTCTTAGCTCCCCCCTGGGTTTCCAATCACTGTCAGTGGCAGGGGGCTTCTTCCTGCTTTCCCTTTTGCCTCCCTGCATTGTGCCTACATATGCAAATTAGCCACCATCTTGTTGGCAGTTAACTGCCAATCTTAGTTGGCAGTTAACTGCCAATCTTAGTTGGTAATTAATTTGCATATAGCCCTGATTAGCCAATGAAAAGGGTAGCGCCATACGCCAATTACCATTTTTCTCTTTTATTAGTGTAGATTGTGTGTTTGATGTCATTTTATTTCAGTAAATGTGAGTCTTGGTAATCTTACAACTGGACATTTGTACCTTCCTCCAATATTAACTTATATATATCAGTTTATTACTGGGCTTACTACCTTGATGAAGAATTTTCTGCTTAACTTTTAGCCTTGTCTTCCTAACCTGTGACTTTCCTGAAGCCTGATACCCTGCCATCCTCAGTACCTATGATGTTATCTAGAACATAATGGGCACCCAAAGACTGTTAAAGGAATGAAACACTGTGGGCAGGAGACAGTCTCCAGAGAGCAAACAGCGTGACAGGATTGAAACGTCTATGAGTTTAAATGGGTGCCCTTGGGCTTATAGGCTAAGAGGGCCCTCATTCCCTCTTCCTGAGCTGTTCCTCCAGTCTCCCGACTCCAGATGCTCAGGACACAGAGCTGGCTGTCACGTACCTCCCCACCCCATATACCGTCAATCATCAGAGACTGTGGATTCAGCCTCTTAATTCCTCCGGAATTCTTACCTCCTGTTTCATCTGCACACCGCTGCCCTCAGCTCAGCCCACTTTCTCATCTGCAGTAGCCTCCTCACCAGTCTTTCTGTCTCCCATCTTGTCTCTCCTACTCCCCATCCAGGAGCCAGAGTGAGCTTTCTAAAATGCGCGTGTCAGCAGTACTTCTCAACTGGAGTCCATGATTTTTTCTGGACTGCCGGATGAGGTTCCAAATGCATCAGGTAGATTACTAGACCCTCCATTACCTGGCCTCTGCCTAACACTCTAGCTTTCCCTCCAGCCACTCTGTGCTCTTCTCGTCAGGTCTTTGTATGAGATATCCCTTCACCTGGAATGCTGTTCATAACACACTTGCTCAAATCCATGTACAGGCTGGTAAAAGCATTCTCTTAGCATCTCAATTTTTGCTAAGGCCCAAAGGCCGAGGACAAAATCTCAAGTGGTAAGGACCTTCCATTCTGAAGTTATCGTGAACCTTACCTCACAACATTTGTACAAGAAACCAACTCCAGGTAAAATGCAATCTCAATGTGTAAGGTAAACAAATACAACTTCAAAATGAAAATGTAGAAATAGGTTCATGATCTTGGGGTAGACAAAAGGTTTCTTCACCAGAATTCAAACAGCACTAATAATAAAGGGGCAAAATATTAAGTTGAACTATGTAACACTTGGGCTAGTATCTTCATCAAGGGACACCAGTAGGTGAGTGAAACCAGAAGCCAAGGAGTGGGAAGGGATAGGTGTCGTACATTTTGGCAGTATTTAGAGAAGGTGAATAGCTATAAACCGATGGCACAACCATTCCTCTCCTAGGAAGTACCCTACAAATGGAGCCCTTAATCTCTGCAGTCATAGGACATGCGTCTTCAAGGAAACCTAAATAAACTTTAAAACAGAAGTAGAATGAACCAAGTTTATTAATAACTTGCATTGTAACCAAAAATTCACAGGAAATTAACAACGTTCAACTCTTGGGGCAGAAAGGAAATAAAATGAAAACTGTAATAACAAATAATTGTAAAATCACAAACAGAACATTAAACAAGTTTTGTGGCATGTGATCCAAGCTAGGCTTAAAGTTTGTAGCATTCAATGCTCTCATCATTCCAAAGAGCAAAGAAAGAAAACACAGAATTTACAGGTAGTTCGTTCCAGGGAGGGTCTCCACCCTTCTATAAGCCGCTCAATGTTCCTAGTACTTGTGTGGTGGGTACTGTTCTCTGCCCTTCCCAGTACTGTATGAGTTGGACATCTTTCCTTCCCCTATCCTTTGAAAGTGCTCCATATTTCAGAAATGGACTGTGTTCAAGGCTCAAATGATGCAGTGGGTGCACAGGAGATTCTGACATGTGGTGTAAGTGGGAGTCAAGGGAAGTGCTTGTTGGCACTGTCAGGGAAGCATCCGCATGGTGCTCCAAGTACTTGTCAGTGGCAATCATAAAGAAACAGCATAGCCATTTCCACGTGACTAAAATATTGCACAGATACAGGTCAATTGGGCACATCCCCATCTATTGGAATACTGACCCTAGATCGAAAAGGAATGCCAGCATTTATATGTTCCCTACTCACACCGATATTGTGGTTGGCTTGGCACAAAGACATTTCATCATAAAGATTAAGAAAGACTTGCCTAGACAGAAAAAAAATCATGTCTAGAACAGTGGCAAGAATCAGTGAATACTCTAGAATTTATGTGCCTTGGAAGATAAGTTTTAAACACAGCAAAATACAAAGCTGTTCTAATGCATAAGCTCAAACAAAACTGTTCTTCCAAGACAGCCTAGTGCAAGTTAAATCTTTGGTAGCTTATTGTCACTTTGTTTAGGAACTTTTTCCCTCAACAAATTTTCAAAGAGTTCTTCTCTAAAGTGCATATTAAAGTGGGCTTTCTTAAGGACGCTTGTAGAAAAATTGGTGTACTTCTATGGCTTCTCCCCTAAATGTTTTCGTGAATGAAAAACAAGGCTGGATCTCTGCCTATAGCTTTTCCCACAATACTCACATGTAAATGGTCTCTCTGCAGTGTGTGACGCATAGTGCAAATTAAGGTCTCTTTGGCGTCTAAATGTTTTTTCACAACTCTGGCATTTGTGGGGTCTTCCACCTGTGTGGATTTTTAGGTGTTGCATAAATTGTTTTCTATTACAAAATTGCAACTTACACTCGGGGCAAGTGGACACTCCTTGACTAGAAGAGGTTTTCTGGTGTTCTGTGAGGTGTGACAACTGAGTGAATCGCTTCTCACACACGCTGCATTTATAGGGTGCCTCCCTTGTGTGAACTCGAAGATGCCTTTGCAGGTTTGACCTACGAAGGAATCTTTTCCCACACTCAGGGCACCCATGAGGGAGCTTTCCTGAATGAATTTTCAGGTGCCCCTTAAAGACCTTTATGGAAAGAAAATCTTTCCCACACTGAATACATTGGTGTAGCTTCTTTGGGGCACTGTTTTGTGCATAGCCCCTGGGGTTGAGAGGTTCTTCCTGGTTGGAGCTCTCAGCGCTCTCTCCTGCAGAAGGATTCTGATCATCGAGAGGCAGTGTGTGGTCTCCGAGTAGCTGCTCTGCGGACTTTTCTAATAGGTAGATTAGCTCTTCGAAGTCATCTTGAAAATTGGTATCAAGAAGTGCATTTCCATCTAAAGAAACAGAAAATAGATACACACTCTCCAGTTTTTTCCACTTTGACACATTTTCTCTCCCAATATCAAAATGAAGACTGTGAACAGAAATTGCAGATGTCACCATGTTCCAAGAGGAATGGACAGCCTAGTGACTGAGAAGAGTTATACTCAATGCTACTGGGAAGATACAAACTTCTCCCAAGTGCCATCCCAAACCTTGTTACCCTGGGAGTAAAGATTAATTTTCTCTCGTATCTTCCCATGAACCCTCACTTACCTAGGTTGAATTCCAAAAAGTCCAGTTCTCCTAGTTCCTTGCAATCCTGTAATTCCTGCCCGCAAGGCTCTTCAGCTGCAAGCTTTGGTGATGGGTATTCTGGCCATAGGAGAGATGGGAGGAAGGATAGTTTGAGTCAACACAGGTTTTTCCAGAGTCCAGGTCTCTTCTTGGACACATGGCCTCTCAAGATCACCCTACCACATTCTCAGCATTGCTGCACCAGGAGCCTCTGACAAGTCCTTTGTGTTGTGCTTGTTTTTTTTTTAGGATAAGAACAAGACCCAAATGGCGGGGTGGGGTAGGTGTGTTGGGGAGGGGGAGATCTACTCTGCTCAGTTCAAAGATATTTTCCTCCAGTCTATGGAAGGGAAGTGAATCAATTCTAGTGTGAAGTCAATGCACTGAATGAGTTCCACATCTGTTTTGAGAATGGAATTATGTAGGTGAGGGCCAGAACATGAATTCAATCTTCCTAAAGTGTTACCCTATTAAAACTGACAAACACTGTCTTATTGACTGCCAAGCAGAAAGAGAGAGAGAGAGAGAGAGAGAGAGAGAGAGAGAGAGAGAGAGAGAAAGATGCCGAAGTATGGGGGTTAGGAATGGTTACTGGAATAATTTTAGTAAGGGATATTCAAATTAAGATAGCAACTGAGGTAGGTCAGCAACAGCAATAATAATCTGTATATGTCTGCTTCAGCAGAAGTCTAGAAGTTGATTCTCTGGAAACTAACGAAAATAATCATCAAAAAGTGGTTCTCACTGTCAATCTAAGGACAACCAGAAGTTGTTTCTACACTCACTCTCCTCCTAGGTCTTACCACTGCCCCCTCAGTGAGAGTCGCTGTGGCTCCTGCCTCTTTCCACACACCTTCCTCGGCTCTGTTCAAGTTTACTGATCTGCAGTAAAGTGTGGGTTGGTAATGGCTCATTTCAGATTGAAATAGAAGGAAATACTATATAATAATAGGCTAATATACAAATTGACCAAACAGAGGAACAACCTGTCACTATGGCGCGCACTGACCACCAGGTGGCAGACGCTCAACACAGAGGCTGACCCCTCGTGGTCAGTGTGCTCCCACAGGGGAAGCGTCGTTCAGCCAGAAACCCTGAGCTGGGCTCAAGGCTGGGGAGTGCAGCAGCAGTGGTGGGAGCCTCTCCTGCCTCCTTAGTGACTGTTCCCTTAGGCCTGTTCCCAGTGACAACTACAAATAATGCTGCAATGAACATAGGGGTGCACAGAGGCCAGCGGGCCTAAGCTGACAATCGGACATCCCCTGCGGGCTCCCAGACTGCGAGTGGGCACAGGCTGGGCTGAGTAACCCCTCTCCCACCGAGTGCACAAATTTCATGTACAGGGCCTCTAGTATTTCAATATTAGGGTTTGTAACATGACATGAGCAAGTTAGTTTGGCTGATATTACTGTGAAGGAAAATTTAACTTTCAGGACATCGACTAAAATACCTTATTTCTACTTCCACAATGAAAAGGCCATATATTTCAAACAAAGATAATTTAAAATACATCTCTTTATTTTTTTTATGCTGTGTCTCAAAGGTAATGGTGGGATGAGGGGGTAGGAGCCCAGGTCAAATAAAACTGGGGGTTGTGCATCAGAGGAGAACTGCTGTCAAGTGAAAGTGTGAGGGATCTCAAAAGTGGGGGGAGGGGGGGGTTGACAGAAGCATAGCCTTAGAGTGCCAAAAACTTGTTGGCCCAGAATATACCCAGTAAGAGAGACTTGAAAGCCAGTTCAGGATGGCAGGATGTGTTCATATGGTGGTTCCCATCCTATACATAGAGCATAGAGTTGATACTCTTGAGGCTATAGATTTCATCACAGGTGACCATGAAACCAACTCAGACACCTGTCCCTCAGGTGAAAGGCAGTCAAAGACGAGACTAGTCAAGGGCTAAAGCAGCCCTGGAGGCAGACTCTAGCACCCATGAGAACAAGGCCAGGAGTATCATATCACCAGGCAGCTGTGTCCCATGGACTTACCATTAGTCCTGCTGCCCCTTTCTGTGCAGCACCCAACCAAAGAGGACTGAGAGCTGCCACCTTACTTCCTCTCCCCAGTATAGTACTCCCAGGAGACAGTTTTCAAAGAGGCTGGCCCAAATTGAGCTCCTTGGTAGTTGTTAACCTCATGCACTTTTTCACTGTCTGCCAACCTCACCCCACCCACATCCCTCCTCTCTAACACTCAGATCTTTGAGGACCAGGTGCCCTCAACCTCCACTGTCTGGACTCTCAAAGCCCTGCTCCCGACACTATCACTAGTTTACATTCCCCAACCTATGCTCACAGCCCATGCCAGCTAAGGGCACTAACCATCCCCCTTTCACACAGCTCACACCCTTCCGACCTCAGTTCCCATCTTTACTCATACATTCAATAAAATACTGTCACAAATGCTGAATGAATGAGACACTGATTCAAAAGACTTTCACAGATATCAGCCCTCCTTCTGTATGCCAACATAAGGAAACAGCCACGGTGCTCATCACAAAGCAAGCTTGTGAGTGAAGGCAAGCAGACATTAGTATTCCTATGCTGTGGTCGGAGGGTAAATTGGTATAATAACTTTGGAGGACATTCGACTATGTCTATTAAAGTTTTAGATGGATATGCCCCCTAATCAATCATTCGTAATCTAGATATTTGTTCTGCTGACACATGGCCAACAAAGCTTGTGTGTGTTACTGCCACCTCCTGGTCATATCATCTTCTTAAATCAGCTCCCAGATCCCTTGGACCCTGTATAAGTGTTAAGGAGGATGAGACTTTGGTGACCAGGAAGTAGAAATGGAGAGCTCCCAGTCCGTAGGACAAAGCATATTCTATCACTTTAAACAGTGATGAGAAAGGGTACTTTCCTTTCTTCCTAATGGTTATATTTTACTTGTTATATCATTCTCTCTCTCCCTTGTTCGATATACTGGAATTTCCTGTACTTTAGAGACTAAAGTATTCAAATAAAGAGCAATAGTGCTGCTCAGTATCATATGTGATCTCCGTATCTGGAACTGTTGCTAAGAGAAGAGAATTCACACATGTACTGGTAACTCATATGCAGAAAGATGTATAATTCAACACCACTTGCTAGGTCCTGCCACTTGTTGCAGGCATACACACAGAAATACAGATGTTTTAAAACCTGTCAACATATGAGAGATGTAGGTAAGGTAAAGACTGGAATATAATTGACAATACTTTATATAGTTTGGCTTTAACCTTAGTGGATATACATATGTCCTTTGGGTTTTTTCCTCCTGGTCACCTCTATGGAAAACAAGACAGATTCCATGTCTCTACATCACCAGCACTTACTAGAACAAGCTACAAAATTTGGAACCTGGACAAATTGAATAGGTGCAGAAAATGAGACAAATTCATGACCAGACAACCACACTGTGATGTTATAACTTGAATTCTATGCTGGTGGTGGCAATGCACACATCACATATGGTTCTACTCTTAGGCCTGGAATGGACCAAGCCATCCTTTCCAAGGACAGGGTGGAGTCTCACATGTACCCTTCCCCATTGTCTGCCAGACACTCAGAGAAGAGAGATGGCACTTGGAATGGAAATCACAAGAGAGAAAACCATTGATAAACACCACAGCTAGAGTTTCTATTGCCTTCAAGAGAAAATGGGTCCAAGTGTCAAGGATATCCATTCTCATGCACTTAGGATATGGGAAAGCAAGGAACACAGGCAAGATACCCAAAAATTTAACAGTTTTTCGAATTCATACATAGCAATCTTTTCTAATATGGTATCTCTCAAGGTCTGCCCAGAGAACCTTGTGCTTTATCACTCTGTAAAACCTTGGAAAGTTCTTGACCACCATCGAGACATCCATGAACTTCTATGAGCCTTTCTTCCCCTGGACTTTCTCACCCTGAACTAACTCCTGTATTGTCTGGAGCAGTGGTTCTCAAAAGGTAGTATGTACAGCACTCACCTGGAGATCCTGTTAAAAATGCACCACAGGTGATCCAGATATGGAGAATCCACTTACCATTCCTGGAGAAACACTGGTCTAGGTTTTTATGGGTAAGACTAGAGGCCTGTTGCACGAAGAGATTCGTGCAATAGGCCTTCCTTTCCCGTGGCTGCTGGCACCGGTTTGTCTCCGGCACCCGGGGCCCAGGCCTTCGCTCTGGCTGAGTTCCGGCTGGAGCCGGCCCCGGAAATATCAGGCTTCGCTGCTCCACCGGCCCTGGAACCATGAGGCCTTGCTGCTCTGCTGGCCCAGAAACGTCAGGCCTCGCTCCCCTACTTGGAGCCTAGGTATGCAAATTAACCACCAACAAAGATGGCAGTTAATTTGCATATCACACTGATTAGCCTATGGGAGGCGTAGCGAAGGTACGGTCAATTACCATGTTTGTCTATTATTAGATAGGATACATATTCATTTACTGCAGCAAGCAACTAAACCCTCTTAAAGGATCTGAAGTGAGTATATTAATAAAGTGTCATGTTTGAACGTGACTCTTATGCCATAAGAACAACCAAGACCCATGGGACCCACAACACCACAGATTCCACTGATAAAAATTGGCTGGGAAAATTAATCTTTATTCATATTACACATACTCCCCTCAATTTTCCTTTATAATATTCTTGGTCAAAGACTCCTTGCTGAGTAGGCTCATTATCTTAAGAGATTTTGAATCCTGTTCGATCTAATAATGGGCTTTGTGGGCAGCTATTCCCCAAGGGATGTTTCCTCCTCCTATTTATAAAAGCTATCCATTTTCATCCATTATTCAGTGTTTCTAACCAACCCCACCCTTGGAGAGCTCCTGAACTCTCAAAAGAGAAATCAAGGAAAAGAAGTAAAATCTTCCCTTTGTAATACTTTAAGCAATAAATTAAAAAAATAAAAATAAAAAAAATAAAAAAAAGAGAAGTAAAATCTTTGCCTTACCAGGAGTTTCCAGAAAGGGCAGGTCTTCCCAAGCAGCATCATAGCATGCCTCTTGTGGGATCCACATATCTTCCAGTGGGGCCTCGGGGACAGTTTCCATTTCTTGGAATGGGGGTACCTCCAGGTGGATATTTGGTAACATGTCTGCTATTCCGACTACTGCTGGATCTTCCAAGAGCTTTTCCTGGCTATCAATCTGGAGGAAATGCCAGAACCCATCACTCTAAAATCTATCTAGACCAGCAGTGCCCAGAAGCAATATAATGCAAGCTACTCAAGTCATTAAAAATTTTCCTGTGGTCATATGAAAAATAAAATAAATAGATAAAGTCAATCTTAATAATATGCATTATTTAAACCAGTATATCTAAAATATCATAATTTCATAATGTAATCAGTATAAAGAATTATCAATGAGGTATTTTACCTACTTTATTGTTCACCCTAAGTCTTCTGAATGGGGTGTGTATTTTATACTTATACAATATCCCAATTTGGACTTGCCACACTTCTAGTACTCAAGACCCATCTTTGGCTGGTGCCTACCATACTAATAATGCAGGATTAGACCACAGGAAGAAAACAGTCTCTTGTAGAAAGCCAAACAAGGAGACACAGAAAGGAGGGGAAACCATAAATGCATTCCAGCCTGGAGGAAGGAAACTTTGGAAGAATCCTTCATACAGGCTAACTGCAGAGCCCCATCTATACCCAAGACTCCTTTGCCCCTAATGCCCAACAAAAAGTACTCCCTTTCATCTCCAAAGATGCTGCCCTGTGCTCAGCTATCATATGTCCCAAAAACGTTTTACTGGGTGGTTCTGTTCAGAGGACAGGGTCACCGTTCCCAGGAGGTGTTTTGGAAATGATGGCAGGTGGTGGCTATCAGAATTAGTGGGCAGAGACGCAAGTATAGATAATGCACAGTGCAGAATTGCTCCTGTGCCCCACCTACCTTCAAATATTCATGTAGGTAAAAAGAATCTGTCAAGAACCTCACACTGCTGGTCATATAATCACAAAATATTTTTGCAAATGTTAGCATGACTTGAATTTTCTGGGAAAGCACTCCTTTGGAAATCAAAGTCATGGTGATGTAAAGTACAGCAAAGGAAATGTGGTCAATAATATTGTAATAACTGTACGGTGCTATGTAGGTACTGGAAATATCAGGGGGAATACCTTGTAAAGTACATGATTATCTAACCACTATGCTGTACACATATACTAAAATTAATACAAGATAATATTGAATGTAAGATTTGAACAATGCAATATACAGATTATGCATGTATTATAGAAATGTACACTTGAAACCTATATGACCCTGTTGACCAGTCTCACATAATAAATTTTATTTAAAAAAAAGAAAAAATTGAAAATGTCTTTTAAAGAAAGACTATACTACAAATTAGTCAGATTTATCAAGAGTTGTTTGCCTGTTTAGAAAATCACATGATCAGCAGCAACGCTGTTCATAGTGTTTGAGCTGTATCATTCTGAATTATTGCCTGTCACTTTCACAGTGAATCTGTGCACAGAGGCAAGCATCTGACAACTTCATGATATCTTCTGGTGCACTCAAGCCCAGACATGTGCACACTGAAAGGTTTTTTAGTTCATAATAAACTACCTTCTTATTCCTTTATATTTCTTCTGGAAACCACTTGACTCAGACTTGGCCAGCTTTGTTTGCAAAAAGTCATATAATAAATATTTTAGGCTCAGTGTGCCACATTCTGTCTGTCATTTATTCTCCTTCTTCCTCTTCTTTTGAACAATGCTTTAACAGGTCAAATCCATTATTAGCTGAGGGGTATACAAAACAGCTGTTGATGGATCTGGTCTGCAGACCCTAATGCATAATACAGGTGCTTTTTTAAATTTTTATTTTTATTGATTTCAGAGAGTGAAGGAGAGGGAGAGGGAGATAGAAACATCAACAATGAAAAAGAATCATTGATCCACTGCCTCTTGTTCGCCCCCTACTGGGGATCAAGCCTGCAACCAGGGCATGTACCCTCATCTGAAATCAAACTTTGACTTCCTGGTTCATAGGTCAATGCTCAACCACTGAAGCACACTGGCCAGATAATACCAGTGTTTTTTGATGAATGACTGTAGGTAGATTATGTTATCTATGAATTGTATTTCAGTATATTTACTGGGACATTAGAATATATTTGTTACAGAGGAGAATTGGCTAAGATGAGGTTGGAAACCACTGACCCATATGTTTTCTCCAGTAGAAGAGAAATGTGAAAAGGACTGTGCAGAAATTTGAAGAATGACACAGACAAATGTCAGATCCAATCCCACCTGCCTCTGATACCCTTTTGGTCTAGTTCCCCAGATCCCAAACTCTTTTCTCACCTTTGTCTCAGGTTTCATCTGTATTTCTTCTAAGAGTGACAGAATTCTTTGTGTACTCTCCGGGCATTGTTCTGTCACCCAGGTCTCTAGCTCCTGGGGCATAATTGTTAGGTATTGTTCCAAAGTTAGAAGCTTCACCATTTGTTCCTTAGAACGCATCTTTGGCTTCAGCCATTCAGAGCAAAGCTCCAGGAGCTTGTTGAAAACATCACGAGGCCTGGCTGCTTCATTGGACCGGTATTGCCTGAAGCGCTGACGGAAGAATTCAGTGTCTTTATCATACTCTTGAAACACTGTGCCCAGATTCAAGGAAGCCTCGGTTACAGAACCCAGGGTAGTAGCCATTATTCCCTTCCAGCAGTGTATACTTTATCTGGTGTCTGAAGTCTCAGGTTCCAATGTGTTTCTTTGTGTATTTCCTGGGGGTAGACACCTACTGCTGAGGAAAGGGCAAATGAGAGAAACAGCAGTGGTTACCAGAGGGAATTCTAATGTCCCTTAACTGCTTGCTTTTCAACAAAGTTCTAATGTAGCAGATAATCTTTAGGGGAATTTTTATAATCTGATAAAAATGTTAAAGTGTGTTCTTTAAGAAGAAGAAGAAAAAAAGTGTAAAACAGTTATAAAGATTAAAACAGCAATAAATGCATACCTGTCAATAATCACTTTAAATGTAAATGGCTTGAATGCTCCAACCAGAAGACATAGGATACACACACACACACACACACACACACACACAGTAGAGGCCCATTGCACAAAATTCGTGCATGGGGGGGGGGTCCCCTCAACCCAGCCTGTACCCTCTCCAATCTGGGACCCCTTGGACATCCCTCTCACAATCCTGGACCACTGGCTCCTAATCGCTCACCTGCCTGCCTGCCTGGTCGCCCCTAACTGCCCCACCCTGCCAGCCTGATCACCCCTCACTGCCTCTGCATGCTGGCCTGATCACCCCTAACTGCCCCCCTGCTGGTCACCCCTAACTGCCCCCTGCTGCCAGCCAGGTCGGCCCAAACTGCCCCCTCCCTGCTGGCCTGGTGTCTCCTAACTGCCCTCCCCCCACCGACCTGGTCACCCTTTACTGCCCCCTTGCTGACCTGGTCACCCAACTGCCCACCTATGCCGGCCTGGTTGCCGCTAACTGCTCCCCCCGCATGGTCGCCCTTCATGGCCCCCACCACCGGCCTGGTTGCCCCACACAGCCTGCTTGTTCAGTTCTTTGGTCGTCCCTCACGAACACCCTTGAAAGAGGTGAAATAACAACAGACCCCACAGAAATACAAAGGATTGTTAAAAAAATACTATGGACAACTCTATTCTAACAAACTAGACAACCTGGAGGAAATGGACATATTCCTAGAAAAATAGAACCTTCCAAAAATCAATCAGGAAGATTCAAAAATCTCAATAGGCCAATAACTATGGAAAAAATTGAAGCAGTCATCAAAAAGCTCCCAGCAAAAAAAAAGCCCGGGTCCAGAGGGCTTCACAAAGGAGTTTTAACAAACATTTAAGGAAGAACTAAAACCTATCCTCCTCAGACTATTCCAAAAAAGTCAAGAGGAAGGAATACTTCCAAGCTCATTCTATGAAGCCAGCATCACCCTAATACCAAAACCAGATAAAGACAACACAGTGAAAGAGAATTATAGGCCAATATCCCTCATGAACATAGATGCCAAAATCCTCAACAAAATTCTAGCAAATTGGATCCAGCATCACATCAGAAAGATCATACACCATGACCAAGTAGGATTTATCCCAGGAATGCAAGGATGGTACAATATCCACAAATCAATAAATGTGTTACGTCACATAAACAAATTGAGAGATAAAAATTACATAGTCATATCACTTGATGCAGAAAAAGCATTTGACAAAATCCAGCACCATTTCTTGATAAAAACTCTCAGCAAGGTAGGAATAGAAGGATCATACCTCAACATAATAAAAGCCTTATATGATAAACCCACAGCCAACATCATACTCAATGGGCAAAAACTAAAACCATTTCCCCTAAGAACAGCAACAAGACAGTGATGCCCACTCTCACCACTCCTGTTCAACATAGTATTGGAAGTACTAGCCATTGCAATCAGACAAGAAGAAGAATTAAAAGGCATCCAAATTGGAAAAGAAGAAGTAAAACTGTCCTTATTCGCAGATGATACGATACTGTACATAGAAAACCCTAAAGACCCTAAAGACCCCATCAAAAAATTATTAGACTTAATAAATGAATTCAGCAATGTAGCAGGATACAAAACTAACGCCAAGAAATCTTTGGCATTTCTATACACCAATAGTGAACTTACAGAAAGAGAGACTAAAATAACAATCCCATTTACCATCCCACCAAAAAAAATTAAGATACCTAAGAATAAACTTAACTAAGGAGATAAAAGACCTGTACTCAGGAAACTACAGGACACTGAAAAAAGAGAGAGAGGAAGACATAAACAGATGGAAGAACATACCATGTTCATGGATTGGTAGAATCAACATCATTAAAGTGTCCATATTACACAAAGCAATCTATAGATTCAATGCACTCCCCATTGAAATCTCCAAAAATTCATCTGGAAAAAAAATACAAAACCCGAATAGCTGCAGTAATCCTGAGACAGAAGAACAAAGAAGGTGGGATCTCAATACCAGATATCAAGCTGTATTACAAAGCTACTGTTCCCAAAACAGCCTGGTACTGGCATAAGAACAGACATATAGATCAATGGAATAGAATAGAGAACCCAGAAATCAACCCAAACCACTATGCTCAATTAATATTTGACAAAGGAGGCAAGAGCATACAATGGAGTCAAGACAGTCTCTTCAATAAATGGTGTTGGGAAAACTGGACAGACATTTGCAAAAAAATGAAACTAGACCACCATCTTACACCATACACAAAAATAAACTCAAAATGGATAAAGGACTTAAATATATGACAGGAAACCATAAAAATATTAGAGGAATCCAAAGGCAGCAAAATCTCAGACATATGCCAAGGGAATTTCTTCACCGATACCGCTCCTAGGGCAATGGAAACTAACGAGAAAATAAACAAATGGGCCTACATCAAAATAAAAAGCTTTTGCACAGCAAAGGAAACCATCAACAAAACAACAAGAAAGCCCACTGCATGGGAGAACATATTTGCCAATGTTATCACCAATAAGGGTTTAATCTCCCACATTTACAGGGAACTCATACAACTTAACAAAAGGAAGATAAACAACCCAATCAAAAAATGGGCAATAGACCTAAATAGATACTTTTTGAAAGAAAACATAAGGAAGGCCAAGAGACATATGGAAACATGCTCAAAGTCACTAATCATCTGAGAGATGCAAATCAAAACGACAATGCGGTATCATCTCACACCTGTCAGAATGGCTATCATCAACAAATCAACAAACAACAAGTGCTGCCGAGGATGTGGAGAAAAAGGAACCTTCGTGCACTGCTGGTGGGAATGCAGACTGGTGCAGCCACTGTGGAGAACAGTATGGAGTTTCCTCAAAAAACTAAAAATGGAAATCCCATTTGACCCAGTGATCCCACTTCTAGGAATATATCCCAAGAAACTAGAAACACCAATCAGAAAGGCTATATGCACTCCTATGTTCATAGCGGCACAATTCACTGTAGCTAAGATTTGGAAACAGCCTAAGTGCCCAACAGCAGATGAGTGTATTAAAAAACTTTGGCACATCTATGCAACGGAATATTATGCCGCAGTAAAAAGGAAGGAACTCCTAACCATTTGCAACAGCATGGATGGAGCTGGAGAGCATTATGCTAAGTGAAATAAGTCAATCAGAGAAAGATAAATATCACATGATCTCACTCATTTGTGGACTATAAGGAACAACATAAACCGATGAATAAAAACAGATCTAGAGACAGAGAAGCATCGATCAGATGTTCAAACCTCAGAAGGAAGGTAGGGGAGGGTGGGGGTAAGGGGGAGATATCAACCAAAGGACTTGTGTGTATTCATATAAGCATAAGCGATGGATGCAGACAACAGAGGGTGAGGGTGAGGGCAAGATTGGGGGGATGAGGGGACAATGGAGGGATAAAGACACATTTGTAATACCTTAATCAATAAAAAAAAGCTTTTTATTAAAGCCACCTAAAATGAAAACAAGCAAACAAAAAACTGTGGTGCATCTACATGATGGAATACTATGCTGCAGTAAAAAAGAAGGAATTCTTACCATTTGCAACAGCATGGATGGAACTGGAGAGCATTATGTTAAACGAAATAAGCCAGCCAGGGAAGGATAAATATCACATGATCTCACTCATTTATGGAATATAATGAACAACATAAACTGATGAACAAAACCAGATGCAAAGAGAAGCATCGATCAGATGGTCAAACCTCAGAGGGAAGGCAGGGGAGGGTGGGGATAAGGAGGAGAGATTAACCAAAGGACTTGTATGCATGCATATAAGCCTAACCAACGGACACAGACAACAGGGCGGTGAGGGCATGAGTGTGTGTGTGTGGGGGGATAGGGACACATATGTAATACCTTAATCAATAAAGAAAAAATATCAAAAAAAGAAGTAGAAATCAAAGACATCCAAAATGGAAAGGAAGAAGTAAAACTGTCTCCAGAGACAGAGAAGCATCGAAGAGACTGTCAAACGTCAGAGGGAAGGCAGCGGAGGGGGGGCAGGGATAAGTTATCAACCAAAGGACTTGTATGCATGCATATAAGCATAACCAATGGACACAGACACTAGGGGTATGAGGGTATATGCTGGGAGTTGGGAGTGCCGGGGAGAGGTCAATGGGGGGAAAAGGAGACATATGTAATACTTTAAATAATAAAGAATTTTTTTAAAGAAGCAAAACTGTCATTATTTGAAGATGACATGATACTGTATATATGGAACCCTAAAGATTCCACAAAAAAAACTTACTAGAACTGATAAATGAATTCAGTAATGTAGCAGAATATGTAAATATCCAGAAATTGGTTGCATTTTAAACACCAATAATGAACTATCAGAAAGGGAAACTAAGTAAACAATCCTGCTTACAATTTCATCAAACAAAATAAAATACCTAAGAATAAATTTAATTTATATATTTTTATTGATTTCAAATAGGAAGGGAGAGGGAGATAGAAACATCAATGATGAGAGAGAATTGTTGATCGGCTGCTGCACACCCCACACTGGGGATCAAGCCCGCACATGCCCGGGAATCGAACCCTGATCTCCTGGTTCATAGGTTGATGCTTAACCACTAAACCATGCCATATGGGCGCTAGGAATAAATTTAACCAGGGAGGTAAAAGACCTGCATTTGAACAATTATAAGACACTGAAGAAAGAAACTGAAGAAGATACAAATAAATGGAAACATATAGCGTGCTCATGGGTAAGAATTGACATAATTAAAATACTTCCCAAGGCCTCTATAGATTCAATGAATTCCTATCAAAATATCAATGACATATTTCACAGAATTAGAATAAATAATCCAAAAATTTCTATGAACCCAAATAACAACAGCAATCTCGAGAAAGAAGAACAAAGTTGGAGGTTATCATGTTAACTGCTATCAAAAAAAAAATAAAAAATACCAAGCTATAGTAATCAAATGAGCATGGTACTGGTATAAAAACAGACTTATAGATCAGTGGAATAGATAGAGAGCTCAGAAATAAACCCATGCCTACATAGTCAGTTAATATTTGACTAAGGAGGCAAGAACATACAATGAGGTAAAAGTCTATTCTATAATGGTGTCAAGAAAATTGGACAGATAACATGCAATAAAAATGAAACTAGATCACCTTATTACACCACATACAAGAATAAACTCCAAATGGATTAAAGACTTAAATGTAAGACTCGAAACCTTAAAACTACTACAAGAAAATATAGGCAGTAAAAACTTGGACATTTCTCTTAGCAATATATTTTCTGATTTAGTTCTTAGGACAAGGAAATGCAAACAAACAAACAAAAATAAATGGGAGTACATCAAACTAAGAAGTGTTAACACAGTAAAGAAAACCATGAACAAAACGAAAAGACAAACTACTAAATGTGGAAAAATATTCCCCAGTGATATATATGGTAAAGGGTTAATACCCAAAATTTATTTTTTAAAAAAACCATACAACTCAACACCAAAAAAATAACAAATAATCCAATTAAAAAATATACAGAGGACCTTAATAGAGACTTATCCAAAGGAAACATACAGATGGTCAACAGACATATGAAAAAGTGCTCAATGTTACTAATCATCAGAGAAACGCAAATTAAAACCTCAATGAGATATCACCTCACACCTGTCAGAACGGTTACCATCAATAAATCAACAAACAATATATGTTGGTGATGATATGAAGAAAAGGGAACCCTTGTGCACTGTTGGTGCAAATATAGATTGGTGCACACACTATAGAAAACAGTATGGTGATTTCTCAAAAAAATTAAAAATGGAACTGCCTTATGATATAGCAATTCCACTTATGGGTATACTAGAGGCATAGTGCACGAATTCGTGCATGGGTGGGGTCCTTCGGCCTGGCCTGTGATTGGGGTCAATTGGGGCCTAGGGCCGATGGGGGCAGGCCGGCCAGGGGGAGGGATCACAGGAGGTTGGCCCGCTGTGGGAGGCGGCTGTGGGAGTACACTAACCACCAGGGGGCAGCTCCTGCATTGAGTGTCTACCCCCTGGTTGTCAGTGTGTGTCATAGCGACCTGCCGATGGGGCGTTTGGTTGCTTAGGCTTTTACATATATAGAATAGAGGCCTGATGCATGAAATTTGTGCAAGGGGTTTAGCCCTTGCAGCTTCTCACAGCCTCGGCTGGCCCTCACAGCCCCTTGCAGTCTTGGCCAGCCCTTGCAGCCCTGGCTTCATCTGGAAGGTCTTCCGAATGGTCATTCGGCTGTTTGGTCTAGTTAGCGTATTAGCTCTTTATTATATAGGACTAGAGGCCCGATGCACGAAATTTGTGCAAGAAGAGGCCTTCTTTCCCCCAGCTACTGGCACTGGCTTCCCTCTGGTACCTGGGTTTCCCTCCAGCACCCGGGATCCAGACTTCCCTCTGGCCACTGACAGGCACCCAGGACCCAGACTTCCCTCTGGCCACTGGCAGGCACCTGGGACCCGGGCTTCCCTCACAGCCCTGGCTTCATCCGGAAGGTTGTCCGGAAGGATGTCCAGTCTAATTAGCATATTATGCTTTTATTATTATAGATATCCGAAGAAATCCAAAACGCTCATTTGAAAGACTATATGCAACCCTATGTTCATTGCAACATTATTTGGAATTGTCAAGATATGGAAGGCACCCAAGTGCACATCATGGATACCGAAATTGGTGATTCACCCTGGCTGGTGTTGCTCAGTTGGTAGGGCATCATTCTGTGTACCAAAAGGTTGCCTGTTCAATTCCACATCAGGGCACATGCCAGGGATGTGGGCTTGATCCTAGTTAGTGGGAGTGAAGAAGGCAGCTGATCAATGTTGGACGCTCACATCCATGTTCCTATCTTTTCCCTTTCTCTATCTCTCTCTCTCAAAAAAATCAAGCCCTGGCCAGTTTGGCTCAGTGGATAGAGTGTCGGCCTGTGGACTCAAGGGTCCCAGGTTCAATTCTGGTCAAGGGCATGTACCTTGGTTGCGGGCACATCCCCAGTGGGGAGTGTGCAGGAGGCGGCTGATCGATGTTTCTCTCTCATCGATGTTTCTAACTCTCTATCCCTCTCCCTTCCTCTCTGTGAAAAATCAATAAAATACATTTTTAGAAAAATCAATGAACTATTCTTTTTTAAAAAGTGCTGGTACATATGTAATGGAATATCATTCAGCCATAAAAAAGAAGGAAATGTTACCATTTTCCACAACATGGATGGACCTAGAGCAGTGATGGTGAACCTATGACACGTGTCAGAGGTGACACGCGAACTCATTTTTTTGGTTGATTTTTCTTTGTTAAATGGCATTTAAATATCTACACTAATAAAAGAGAAAAATGGTAATTGGCGTACAGCGCTACCCTTTTCATTAGCTAATCAGGGCTATATGCAAATTAACTGCCAACTAAGATTGGCAGTTAACTGCCAACAAGATGGCGGCTAATTTGCATATGTAGGCACAATGCAGGGAGGCGAAAGGGAAAACAGGAAGAAGCCCCCTGCCACTGACAGTGATCGGAAACCCAGGGGGGAGCTAAGAGCTGGGGGGCAGGGCAAAGGCGGCCCTGGGGCCGCCTTTGCCCTGCCCCCCAGCCATGATCGGAGAATCAGGCGCCTTTTCTGCCCTGGCCAGTGATAGCAGGAAGTAGGGGTGGAGCCAGCGATGGGAGCTGGGCACGGTCGAAGCTGGCAGTCCCGGGAGGTAGGGGTCCCTTGCCTGGGCCTAAAGCGGATCCCACGATCGCGGGGCCGCTGCAGCTGCGGGTCCCCGCTGCCCGGGCCGGACGCCTAGGCTAGAGGCGTTAGGCCTGGGCAGGGGCGGAGCCTGCAACCGTGGGGATCTGGGGGTCCCCCGCCCAGGCCTGACACCTCTGCCGGAGGCCTCAGGCCTGGTCAAGGGGCGGATCCGGTGATTGGTGATTGGAGGGTGATGAGGGTCAACTCCTCTGGCAGAGGTGTCAGGCCTGGGCGGGGAACCCCCAGCTCCCCGTGGTTGCAGGCTCCGCCCCTGCCCCTGCAGGACGCCTCTGGCTGATGCGTCCAGCCCGGGCAGCGGGGACCCACAGCTGCAGTGGCCCCGCGATCGTGGGCTCTGCTTTAGGCCCAGGCAAGGGACCCCTAGCTCCTGGGACAGCCAGCTTTGACCCTGCCCAGCTCCCATCGCTGGCTCCACCCCTACTTCCTGCTATCACTGGCCAGGGTGGCAAAGGCGCCTGATTCTCCGATCATGGCCCCAGGGCCGCCTTTGCCCTGCCCCCCAGCTCTTAGCTCCCCCCTGGGTTTCCGATCACTGTCAGTGGCAGGGGGCTTCTTCCTGCCTTCCCTTTCACCTCCCTGCATTGTGCCTACATATGCAAATTAGCCGCCATCTTGTTGGCAATTAACTGCCAATCTTAGTTGGCAGTTAACTGCCAATCTTAGTTGGCAGTTAATTTGCATATAGCCCTGATTAGCCAATGAAAAGGGTAGCGCCGTACGCCAATTACCATTTTTCTCTTTTATTAGTGTAGAAGACTAGAGGCCTGATGCACGAAATTCATGCAAGAGTAGGCCTTCCTTCCCCCAGCTGCCAGCACAAGCTTCCCTCTGGCACCCAGGACCTGGGCTTCCCTCCAGCTGCCAGCAGGCACCCAGGACCTCGCAGCCCTAGCTTCATCCAGAAGGTCACCCGGGAGGACATCCAGAAGAACATCTAGACTAATTAGCATATTACATTTTTATTATTATAGACTAGAGGTCTGGTGCACGAAATTCATACACGGGGGGCAGGGGAGGGGGTCCCTCAGCCCGACCTGCACCCTCTCCAATCCAGGAGCCCTCAGGGGATGTCCTACTGATGGCTTAGGCCTGTTCCCTGTGGTTCTCTACTGTCTGTGGGGCCCGCTTGGCTGCTCCCGGGTTGCCGCAGGACAGCCAAGAAGGCCCTGCTCTCAGTGGTCACCCCCCAGGACTGGAGGACTCCAGCAGGGCTGAGAGGACTGGGTGCTGCCATCTTGTGGCTATGGGCACTGCCATCTTTGTGTTGGACTGATGGTTAATTTGCATATCGCTCTTTTATTAGATAGGATATTCATAGCCTATGGACAATCAACATTGCAGAGAAGCCTGGGGAGGGGGCAGAAGAGGAGTAGAAGGAATTAATGGGTAAAAAAGGAGGGATTTCTATATATAAAAGCCTAAGCAATCATTATGACCAAATGACTGGAACGACCAGAACGACTGGTTGACCAGTCGCTATGCACTGACCACCAGGGGGCAGACGTTCAATGTAGGAGCTGCCCCCTGGTGGTCAATATGCTCCAACAGCCAACTTCCTGTGGTCCTGCTCCCCTCCCCACCTGCCCACACCCCCCCATTGGCCCCAATTGGGGGGGGGGGCTGGCCAGCCAAACTCCCATGGCCCCTCCCCCTGGCTGGCAGGCCAACCTCCCGCAGTCCCTACCCCCTGCTTATCAGCCCCCCGATAGGCCCCTATCGGGGACAGGCTGGCCAATCTCCCGGGGTCCCTCCCACCGGCCAGCTGGTCCCCCGATAGGCCTTGGTCGCCGGCCAGGTCAAAGGACCCCACCCATGCACAAATTCATGCACCGGGCCTCTAGTTTGTAATATTTTCAATAATAAAGTTTAAAAAGAAAACTTTACTCTGTTCTCATCTCATCCTTGGGCTAGATTCTTAAATGACACCCAGTGCCTCTCTGTAACATCTGCTTTTATAATGGCCTTTGGGGGGGGGGGGGTGATCCAATTGCATGTTAAGTGAACAGCAGTATGCCTGGCACAGAAAAAGCTCTGTATTATTACGCCCCCCCCCATCCTACACCCCCATCTAGGCACCTAAGGAGCCCTAACTGTTCAGTCTGGGGACCCACATTTCATGTACTCCAGCCTCACAGCTGGGAAGCTCTTCTTTACTGACCCAAACCTTATCCCACCTCTCCCACGGAATTGACCCTCCGGGTTTCCCTCCATTGGCCCTTCTGGATGAAAACTTCTTCCCTACAGGCCTGATACCTTCTCTCCAAACCCTCTACAGCCGTGGGCAAACTACGGCCCGCGGGCCGGATCCGGCCCGTTTGAAATGAATAAAACTATTGAAAAAAAAGACCGTACCCTTTTATGTAATGATGTTTACTTTGAATTTATATTAGTTCACACAAACACTCCATCCATGCTTTTGTTCCGGCCCTCCGGTACAGTTTAAGAACCCATTGTGGCCCTCGAGTCAAAAAGTTTGCCCACCCCTGCTCTAGAATGAACTCTGGCTCACCGTTCAGTGGTTAGAGAAGTGTGCGGAAAGAGGCACTGGGAGTCGCGAAAAGAGGACCCGAGGGGAAAGGATAGGGGGACGAGACCCAAACATTCTAAAAGCCGGCTTAAAATCCGAGGCCAGCTGCTGGTGGTGAGGCTCAGTTGCTTGGGTGACCTTCCTTGACCAAATGGCTGCCGGTTCCGTTCTGGCCCTTTGCGGGCTCAATTCCCCAGTAGGGGGCGTGCGGGAGGCAGCCGATCGATCGATGGATCCATGGCGAGCTCTCACATTGATCTCTCTTTATCCCCCTCCCTTCCTCCCTCTAAACATTAATAAAGGTGTTTTTAAAATAAAATAACAAAGTCGGACGCCTGTGGCGAGCGCCCAGATGCAGTGCTCTCGCAGCAAAGACGCCTCGCTTCCAAGAGGGCGCCCCCAGCCCCGCTGGTTGGGGCAGTTTCAGGACTTGCCGCCCTAGTACCACATGGGCTTCTGGGTGCGAAGGAAGCGCGCTCCTTCCATTTTGTCTCTGATCGGCAGGAAGGGGGCCTGGTGCCCCACTTCCTGCTCCGGGTTAAGCTGGGAGGGGAGGGGTGTCCGCCAACGTCTCCCCATCCCCGCGCCTGCCCGGGAAGGGACCTGAGCCCGGTGCCTCCGACCCCGTCGCGCTCCATTTTAGGTCTGGGGCCTGGGCCTGCCCCCCTGCCATTTTCTCTTTGGTGGGCCACAAGGGGTCTGGTGCTCGCTCATCCTTCCCCACCGGCTCCTGGGTGTGGTCTGGGGGGTGTGCCCGTCTCTTCCCCCGCTCCCCCACCCCCCACCCCCGTCCGCAAAGGTATGGTACTCGGCCTCGCCACCCGCCCTCCAGGCCGCCCTCCTTCCCGTCCTGCTCCCGGTTGGGGTGGGGAGGGGTTGCCCACCGCAGTCGCCAAATCCCCCGCCCAGGAAGCAATGGCGCCCCCTTCATGTCCTTCTTCTGTTTGGGGTCGGGGGTGGGGGTGGGCGTGGGACGGCCGCTGTACCCACACCCCCGACCATGAACGGACCGGAGCCCAGTGCCCCGGACGCGCCCCCCATCATTTCCAGCTCCCATTAAGAGTCCTGGTCGTGTGCCGCCCCTCTTCCCCCGCCCCCCGCCGTGAACAGACCGGAGCCGCGTGCCCCGGACCCCAACCCCTTCATTTTCAGCTCCCATTTAGGGTCCTGGACGTGTCCCCGTCTCTTTCTACTCCCCCCGTCGTGAGCAGACCGGAGCCCCGTGCCCCAGATCCCCCCCCCCTTCATTTCCAGCCCCCGTTTGGGGTCCGGGACATGTGCCCGCCCCTCCCCCCTTTCCACACCCCCCGCCCGCGAAGGGACGGTAATTCGGCCTGGCCGCCACCCTCCTTCACGTCCTGCTCCCGGTTGGGGGTGGGGTGCCCCCCACTGTCGCCACACGCCCCCGACTGTGAAAGGGACCAAAGCCCATTTGCTCGCTGCCGCCCCCGCCGTTCCTGGCCTTCGGTGGAGGGACCGCACCGGCCCCGGACGCCTCCGCGCCTTCCATCCCCGCGCCCGTGTTGGGACGGGACGCGCCCCCACTTACATTCCCACGCACGGTGCGGAGCAGCCGCCCGCGCCGCGCCCGCTCCCAGGCCCGGGGCCAGGACGGTGCTCCCGGCGAGCCGTCGGAAGGAGCGTCCCGGAGCCCGCTCCGCGCACCCACCGGAGCCCCCTCCCCCCACCGCCGTCCCTAGGGACTCACTTCCCGACCGCGGGCTCGCGGGCTCGCGGGCTCGCGGGCTGGTCCTGGTGCTGCGGTCCCGGGCCCTAGGCGTCCATCAGCCTAGGCTCCGCCAGGCCGACTGCGTGCCACCCGCGGGCAGACCGGCATTTTCCTTCGAGTGGCTCTGGGGGCGGGGCCAACAGGGTCTTAGAGCTGTGAGTGGCAGGCGACAGGAGCGGGTGGGGGAGGGGACGCTTGGGTGTCCGGAGGCCCCGGCTGTGCCCTCGGTGGCAGGAGATTCCTGGAGAGCTGGTTCAGAACGCAGGCTTCGGCCCTGGCCGGTTTCGCTCAGTCGATAGAGCGTCCGCCCGAGTACCAAAGGGTCCCGGGTTCGATTCCGGTCAAGGGCACAGGCCTCAGTGGCAGGCTCGACCCCCACCCAGTAGGGGGCGTGCAGGAGGCAGCCAATCAGTGGTTCTCTCTCATCATTGATGTTTCTGTCTCTCTCTCCCTCTCCCTTCCTCTCTGAAATCAATAAAAATATTTAAAAACAAACGAACAAACTCAGATTTCTCACCTGCACCCCCAAACCCTGAGCTCCTGACACTCGCATTAAGAGCATTTTAATAAGTGTTCCTGCGATTTCACTCGCCCGTTGTTGCTCTAAAATTTGTGTTTTGACTCTTCTGGAGTTTATGAAACACGACAGCCCTCAAACTTGAAAGAAACGATGAACCAGGTAGAATTATTAAATTATTAGATGTTTAAATGTCTCTAAAAATGTAGGGACCACGTGAATCAGCAATTTCACTCCCTAGTACATATATATCCAAGACAGCTCAAAGTATGTCCATGCAAGCAAGCGTCCACAAATATGCATGTCAACTTTATTAATAAGAGCCAACCAGAGCCCTAGTTGGTTTGGCTCAGAGGTTAGAGCATCAACCCGAGGAATGAAGGTTCTTGGTTTGATCCGGGTCAAGGGCACATACCTCCACTGCAGGCAGGATTCCTGGTTGCCAGTGGCAGGCAGCCAATCAATGTGTCTCTCTCATATCAATGTTTCTCTCTTTCTGTCTCTCCCCACCCCCACCCCCCCAACTCTCTCTCTAAAAAGAAAATCAATGGCGAGGATTAACACACACACACACACACACACACACACACACACACCAGAGGAAACAACACAAATGTCCATCCATTGATTATTGGATAAACAAAGTGGCATATCTATGCAATGGGGGAGTATTTAGCCACGTAAGAGAATGAAGTAGTGATGCCTTCTACCACATGTATTTTGAAAACAGTGTACTAAGTGAAAGAAGCCAGTCACAAAGTACTGTACATCGTAGGACTCCATGTGTAGGAAATGTACGAAATAAGCAAACCCATAGAGCCAAAACTGAGATTTGTGGTTGCCAGGGCTCGTGGTGTTGGGAATGATAGTGATGATTGCTGATGGGTGTCTGTTTTCTTCTGGAATAGGTAGTGATGTTACATGGTTGCAGAGCTTTATGAATATACTAAAATCACAAAATTTTACATTTTAGAGAGTGATATTTATAGTATGCTGATTTTGTCTCAATGAATAAATTAGATCGCCTGGATATTAGTTGGTCCTCTTTCTAAAAGTACCTCTGCTATTTCAACATATTTTGTTTTAAATTTGTTTAATTTTATTTTTTCTAAATATAGCTGTATACAATCTTATATTGGTTTTATTAGTTTCAGGTGTACAATATAGGAGTCAACATATTTATACCTTACAATGTCATCACCACACTAATTCTAGTAATCATCTGTCACTGTGTACACTAATCAAAATATTATAGACTATATTCCCTTACCTCTTTCCCCCTTTCCCCATACCTCCTCGCTTCTGGTTACCATTCTTTTGGTCTGTTTTTCTATGAGGCTATTTTTGTTTTATTTTCTTTGCTTGTTTTAGTTTTTTAGATTCCACATGTAAGTGGAACCATAGGTATTTGTCTTTGCCTGCCAGGATTATTTCACTTAGCATAGTGCCTTCCAGGTCTGTCTGTGTTGTTGCAAATGGCAAGATTTCATTCTTTTTTATTGCTGCATAATATTCCTGTGTGTGTGTGTGTGTGTGTGTGTGTGTGTGTGTGTGTGCAGGCGCACGTGCATTTTCTTTATCCATTCATCTGTTGATGGACACCTAGTCTGCTTCCATAAGTTGGCTGTTGCAAATAATGCTGCAATGAACATAAAACTACATATATCTTTTTGAATTAGGTCTTTTTCTCTTTTTTTATCATTCAGAAAATCTGTTATTGAAAGATTATACAGGACAAAGATGCTTCTTCATAAGCTTCAAAATTCTTTCCAAAATTGTTCTGAGAGGTAGTAGAAGTAAGGTTTGAGGATTACACTTATTGGTTTTGAATGTAAAGTACTTATCCTAGATAAAAAGCTGTTATTTTATGGATCCATTATTAACTATTCATTATTTTTATTTGATTATTTATTATTAATCATTATTGCACTTGTTTTTAAAGAACATTTATTTTTAATTATTATTTATTTTATTTTTTACATTTAAAATACTTTAATTTACCCTCACTGGCATGGCTCAGTCACTGAAATAAAAATAAATAAATTTAATTTATAGTTGATATACAATATTATATTAGTTTCACGTACATAGCATAAGACATTCATAATCTATTATTAAAATTTTATTTCTTCTCTTTCTGTAGTAACAGGAGAGCTTTCTTTTTTAGAAATTTAATTTTCAAGTATAGTTGACATTCAATATTATTTTGTATTAGTTTCAGTTGTACAGCATAGTGGTTAGACAATCTTATCCTTTATAAAGTGACCCCCCCTCATTTATTTCAAGTACCCACCTGGCACCATACATACTTATTATAATACTAGGCGCCCGGTGCACGAAATTCGTGCACTGGGTGTGTGTGTGTGGGGGGGAGAGTGTGCCTCAGCCCAGCCTGCCCCCTCTCACATACTGGGAGCCCTCAGGCGTTGACCCCCATCACCCTCCGATCGCCTGATCGGCCCCTTGCCCAGTCCTGACGCCTCTGCCAGAGGTGTCAGGCTTGGACAGGGGACCCCCATCTCCCCCGATCACTGGCTCTGGCCCCGGCCCAGGCCTGAGGCCTCTGGCCCAGGAATCATGCCTGGGCAGGGGACCCCCATCTCCCTCTGATCGCTTGCTCCACCCCCCGCCCAAGCCTGACGCCTCTGACCCAGGCTTCAGGCCTGGGCAAGGGGACCATCATATCCCCCCAATCCCCGGCTCTGCCCCCCACCCAGGCCTGATGCCTCGGCCAGAGGAGTTGACCCTCATCACCCTCCGATCACCAATCACCGGATCGGCCCCTTGACCAGGCCTGAGGCATCCGGCAGAGGTGTCAGGCCTGGGCAGGGGACCCCCAGCTCCCCGCGGTTGCAGGCTCCGCCCCTGCCCAGGTCTAACGCCTCTGGCCTAGGCATCCAGCCCAGGCAGCGGGGACCCGCAGTGGCAGCGGGGGGCGCCGCGATTGTGGGCTCTGCTTTAGGCCCAGGCAAGGGACCCCTAGCTCCCGGGACTGCCAGCTTCGACCGTGCCCAGCTCCCATCGCTGGCTCCACCCCTACTTCCTGCTATCACTGGCCAGGGCGGCAAAGGCGCCTGATTCTCCGATCATGGCTGCCCCCCCGGCTCTTAGCTCCCCCCTGGGTTTCCAATCACTGTCAGTGGCAGGGGGCTTCTTTCTGCTTTCCCTTTCGCCTCCCTCCATTGTGCCTACATATGCAAATTAGCCGCCATCTTGTTGGCAGTTAACTGCCAATCTTAGTTGGCAGTTAACTGCCAACCTTAGTTGGCAGTTAATTTGCATATAGCCCTGATTAGCCAATGAAAACGGTATCGCCGTACGCCAATTACCATTTTTCTCTTTTATTAGTGTAGATTATTAACTATATTCCCTGCGTTGTACTTCACGTCCCCATGACTATTTTGTAACTACCAATTTGTATTTCTTGATCCCATCATTTTTTTCACTCACCTCTCTAACCCCCCTTCCCTCTGGTAACCATCAGTCTGTTCTCTGTGTCTGTAAGTCTGTTCCTTTTTTTTTAGTACATTTTCATTTATTTCAGAGAGGAAGGAGAGGGCGAGAGAGACAAAAACATCAATGATAAGAGAGAACCATCAATCCATTGCCTCCTGCATCTTTCTTTTCTTTGGATAAATAATAAGAGGTGGAATTGCTGGGTTGTAAGGTATATCTATTTTTAGATTTTTTCAGGAATCTCCATACTTTTTTCCATAGAGGCTACACTACCAACAGTGCACCAGGGTTTCCATTGCTTCATATTGTTGCCAAGATATGTTATTTGATGGCTTTTTGATAATAGCCATTCTCACTAGTATGGGTGGTATCTCATTGTGGTTTGATTTGTGTTTTCTTGGTGATTAGTTGTGCTGAGCATCTATAATAATTAAAGCCTAAGTGACCATCACAACCAAACAGGCTGCGTGGGGCGACCAGGCCGGCAGGGGGGTTAGTGAGGGACGACCAAACGACTGAGCAGCAGGCTGTGTGGGGCGACCAGGCAGGGGGGGGGCAGTTGGGGTGACCAGGACAGCAGGGGGAGCAGTTAGGGGTGATCAGGCAGGCAGGCTGGTGAGCAGTTAGGAGGCAGTGGTCCTGGATTGTGAGAGGGTGCAGGCTGGGCTGAGGGCCCTCCCCCCCCGCACAAATTTCATGCACCGGGCCTCTAGTCTTTTTATATGTTTGTTGACCACCTGTATGTCTTCCCTGAAGGTATGTCTTTCCATGTCCTCTGCCCATTTTTTATTATTGAATTGCATTAGTTACTTATATATTTTGAATATCAACCCCTTATCAGATATATCATTTGTGAATACATTCTCCCATTCAGTATGTTGTTTTTCTTTTGTTGAAGGTTTCCCAGTACATAAGCCTCTTACTTTGATGAAGTCCCATTTGTTTATTTTTGCTTACATTTCCCTTACTCGAGGGAACTTACCAAAAAAGATATTACTCAGACTGATGTCAAATGTTTACTTCCTGTGTTTTCTTCTAGGGGTATTATGTTTTTGGGCTTTACATTTAAGTCTTTAACCCATTTTTAGTTCATTTTTGTATATAGTGTAATAGGTTAGGTCAGTTTCTTTCTTTCTTTCTTTCTTTCTTTCTTTCTTTCTTTCTTTCTTTCTGTCTCCTTTTTTTTTTGCATGTATCTGTCCTTTTCCCCCCAACACTACTTGTGGAAGAGTCTATTTTTCATCCAGTGTATATTTTTACCTACTTTGTCATAGATTAGTTGACCATGTAGGTGTTGGTTTATTTCTGGGCTCTCTATTCTGTTTCATTGATCTGTGTGTTTGTTTTTGTGCCAGTACCATGAAGTTTTGATTATTATAGCTTTGTAGTATAGTTTGATATCAGGGAGTGTGATACTGTCAACTTTGTTCTTCTTTGCCGGGGTCTTTATTTTGGTTCCACATAAATTTTAAGATTATTTGTTCTAGGTCTGAGAAGAATAACATTCATATTTTTATAAGAATTTCCTTGTATCTGTAAATTGCTTTGTGTAGTATGGTCATTGCAACAATATTAATCATTCAAATCCATGAGCACAGCATATCCTTCCATTTTCTTGTGCCCTCTTGAATTTCTTTCTTCAATGTCTTACAGTTTTTAGAGTACAGGTCTTTCATCTCCTTGGTTAAGTTTATTCCTGGGTAATTTACTCTTTTTGATGCAATTATCAACCTATCCTGCTTTGACTAGAAAATTCTGCTTTCCTCTTGATCATCTCAGATTAATTTGTAGGTGCTTTTGACTCTACTCAGAAGACTTCACTGGCCTGTTATTAGGAAGTCAGCAGCTCCAGGAGCCCACAGTTTTCTGTGTGTAACTTTTGTGACATGGTCCCATCATTACTCCATATATTCCTTTGTCTCAGTCACCATAGATTGACTTGAGACAGATGCCTTCAGGGCCCTTACAGTGCCTGCTGGTCGTGGTGAGAGCCCAGTATCTTTCTTACTGAACCTGAGATTTTCACATATCTGCTATTTGTTCTATCAATATGTTCACCAATCCTTGTCTAGCTGTGATCTGGTTCACTAATATATTGGCTAGCATGTAATTTGGGTTATTCTGTCCTCTGTCAATCAAGATGTTCTGTGTACCATGCCTTTAAGAAGTATAATTTTAGGTGTAAGCTAAGGAAAAATGTAGACATGTATTTATTATTTAGATATTATAAACCCGTTGTTAGCAACTTGTTTTTAAGGAGGTCTTTTTCTTCTCCGTTGTTTGGCATCATGGTTCACACTTTCTGCACTTGTCCTGAACCATTCAGCTTAGAGATGCTGTGGGGGGTTTTGTTGGTTTGTTTCAATTTCTACCATTTAAGTTCTTTTGAATAGAAGTCACTTTTTGACAGAATCAAACTGCAACAGTCTAGTCCTCTAGGGATCCAGGCTGTCTTGCTATCTTTAGCAGAGTGACACCATAATCCATAACCATTGTTAACCATCATTATAATAATTTATTTAGGCAAAAGTATTGATGGATGCAAAAACTATTGGGTGAAACAATGTAGGAAAATGAGGCATTTACACACTCTAAGATTATTTATTTGTTATAAAGTGGAAATTCTCCATTAATTACAATAGAGAAATCTTGAGACACTTTAATGTTTAACTTCAGTCTAATAATGAAGAAAATTTGGACAAATTAAATATACAGACATTCTGCTTGAAATGAACTTTTCAAAAACATCACTCTTTTTTTTAAAAAAATGTATTTTATTGATTTTTTTACAGAGAGGAAGGGAGAGGGATAAAGAGTTAGAAACATCTATGAGAGAGAAACATCGATCACCTGCCTCCTGCACACTCCCTACTGGGGATGTGCCCGCAACCAAGGTACATGCCCTTGACCAGAATCGAACCTGGGACCCTTGAGACCACAGGCCAACGCTCTATTCACTGAGCCAAACTGGTTAAGGCAACATCACTCTTCTGTAAGAAAAAAAACAAACAAGAAATGTGTGGATGTGTTCTAAATAAAATTAGACTATGGATACTTGAAAAGTAAATGTATAATCTTTGATTAGAAACAAGGTACAAAGGATGATATTGGGTTAATTGAGGATTTTTGTGGACAGATAGTAGAATGGTAATTCTAAAAACTATGAGAGAGAGAATGAGACAGGATCAAGTATAGTAAAGTTTAAAAAATTATTCAATCTAGGTAAATGGTTTATGGGTATTTATTGTACTATTATCTCAACTTTTCTGTAGCTTTGAAGGCTTTAAAACTAAAAGTTGGAGGGGAAATCAGGGCATGCAGAAAACAGATACAGGTAAGTGAGAAGTGGCTCATCCTACATATAACTTCCTGTTAGCTTTGGGACCACCTTGGGCTCTATACTGGGCTTGAGCTCTGGAGAATGACTTATGCCCTTTACAAAATAGAAACTGACTCATAGATACAGAGAACAGACTGACAACTGTTAGAGGGGGGCAGAGTTGGGGTCCTGGGTGAAAAAAAGTGGAAGGACTAAACAATAGCAGCCCAAGCGGGTTTGGCTCAGTGGATAGAGTGTTGGCCTGTGTTGGCTCTCTGAGTAGCATAAATACCACCAGCAGCAGTGCTTCCAGCCTAGATGCCCGGACTTGCACCCATCTGGGCTACAGGCAGGTCCTGGGCTTGCCAGTCTCACTGAGAACTGGAATTGAGCTTATGCATGGCTGCAAGGGAAGTTGTCCTAGCTATCTGGGATGATAGTGCATGTTGAATTATTCCAGCTGAGGCTCTCAACAGCTGATGCTGGCAGAACTTTCATGGATACAAATGGAATGTTCTCTCTTGTGTGAATATAAGTAATTGCATAGCCAAGGACCTTACTAACATCTAAGGAAGGAAGTGTTGTCATCCCCACTTTACAAAGGGGAAATGTGTGTATCAGAGAGCTTAAAAGACTTGTCCAACGTCACGCAGAACAGGGATTGGAAAACAAGTAGCCTGTCTCTTGAGCTTGTGCTCCTAACCACTTTTGTATGCAACATCATTCTACTATTATGGGCAAATACTAGTCCTCCACATAGTTGTTATCCAGCAGGGTTCGAGTTCCTAAATCAATTCATTTTGTAGATAACAAATAAAATTCTAAATTAACTAGATGTGTCTGATTGTTTTATCCAGATCACAGGAGTTATTTTGAGCAGCCACATTTCCCACAAGAGTAACAACTGGTCTGGAGGAGAGGGTAAAGAAAGGGAGGAAAAAATTCCTTTTATCCCACTGCCTTTCTGTAAGCCACAGGGCCTGTTTGGTTAAGCACCTAGTGCAAGCATGTCAAATTCAAAGGCTAACAGGGGCCAAATAAACAAGGTTTAAGTTTATGTGTGCCACAAAAAAACAAAAGCTTCAATATTCATAGAAACGTGGGTTTATTTCAATAGAGACATGCTGAATACAAAGGGCTGAAATAAATGAGTAATCGTTAACATAAAATAATAGAACATTTTAATAACAATTAATATTTTTTTTTCTTGAACATTAACTTACCACACATTGAATAACTGCACAAATTAGTAAGTGTAATGCAAATAAGCCTATTTTTCCTGTTCTCTGAAAGGGAAATATTTCCTGTTGTTCACACCAAACAAGTCAGTCCAAGAGTAATGATGTGGCAATCAGCTGTTAAAATATTCGCTGCTAGTATTAGGGGAGAGAAATGGTGCGCCTGCGTTTAGGCCCATAAGGGAAATGAAAGCAATATGATTATAGTAATAAGTCCTTAGCAAACTTTGTAGTTTGTTATTAATAACTAGAGGCCCGATGCACAAAAATTCATGCAAGAGTAGGCCTTCCTTCCCCCGGTTGCCGGCACAGGGTTCCCTCCCACACCTAGGACCCGGGTTTCCCTCCTCGGGCTGCAGGCAGGCACCTAGGACCCGAGCTGGCTTCCCTCCACCCTGGCTTGGTCAGGAAGGACGTCCGGAATGACATCGGAAGAAGCCAGTCTAATTAGCTTACTACCCTTTTATTATTATAGATTATGTATAGCAGGATATTGTAAAAATTAAGTTATGACATTTTTATTAAAACGTTTCTTACATACCGTGATTATATATATACTAGGGGCGCGGTGCACAAAATTCGTGCACTGGGTGTGTGTGGGGGGGAGTGTCCCTCAGCCCAGCCTGCCCCCTCTCACATACTGGGAGCCCTCAGGCGTTGACCCCCATCACCCTCCAATCGCAGGATCGGCCACTTGCCCAGGCCTGACGCCTCTGACAGAGGTGTCAGGCCTGGGCAGGGGACCCTCATTTCCCCCCATCACTGGTTCTGCCCCTCAGCCCAGGCCTGATGCCTCTGGCCCAAGCGTCAGGCCTGGGCAGGGGACCCCCAGACCCCTCCGATTGCTGGCTCTGCCCCTTGCCCAGGCCTGATGCCTTGGCCAGAGGCGTAGACCCCCATCACCCTCTGATCGCCTGATCGGACCCTTGCCCAGGCCTGACGCCTCTGCCAGAGGTGTCAGGCTTGGACAGGGGACCCCCATCTCCCCCCGATCACTGGCTCCGGCCCCCGCCCAGGCCTGAGGCCTCTGGCCCAGGAATCATGCCTGGGCAGGGGACCCCCATCTCCCTCTGATCGCTTGTTCCACCCCCCGCCCAAGCCTGACGCCTCTGACCCAGGCTTCAGGCCTGGGCAAGGGGACCATCATATCCTCCCAATCCCTGGCTCTGCCCCCCACCCAGGCCTGATGCCTCGGCCAGAGGAGTTGACCCTCATCACCCTCCGATCACCAATCACCGGATCGGCCCCTTGACCAGGCCTGAGGCATCCGGCAGAGGTGTCAGGCCTGGGCAGGGGATCCCCAGCTCCCCGCGGTTGCAGGCTCCACCCCTGCCCAGGCTTAACGCCTCTGGCCGAGGCATTAGGCCTGGGCAGGGGACTCCCAGTTCCCCGCGATCTCCCGCTCTGCCCCTGCCCAGGCCTAACGCCTCTGGCCGAGGCGTCTGGCCCAGGCAGGGGGGACCTGCAGCTGCAGCGGCCCCACGATCGTGGGCTCCGCTTTAGGCCCAGGCAAGGGACCCCTAGCTCCCGGGACTGCCAGCTTCGACCGTGCCCAGCTCCCATCGCTGGCTCCACCCCTACTTCCTGCTATCACTGGCCAGGGCGGCAAAGGCGCCTGATTCTCCGATCATGGCTGGGGGGCAGGGCAAAAGTGGCCCCAGGGCCGCCTTTGCCCTGCCCCCCAGCTCTTAGCTCCCCCCTGGGTTTCCGATCACTGTCAGTGGCAGGGGGCTTCTTCCTGTTTTCCCTTCCGCCTCCCTGCATTGTGCCTACATATGCAAATTAGCCGCCATCTTTGTTGGCAGTTAACTGCCATCTTAGTTGGCAGTTAATTTGCACATAGCCCTGATTAGCCAATGAAAAGGGTAGCGCCGTACGCCAATTACCATTTTTTTCTTTTATTAGTGTATATATCTACACTAATAAAAGAGAAACATACAAATTGGTGTCACTTCACTACGTCCACCAGCCAATCAGGATGAGTATGCAAATTAACCCAAAGAAGATGGCAGTTAATTTGCATATGCAGGCTTGGAGCAAAGACTGAAGATGACTGAAGACTGAAGAGGCTTGGCTTCTCCACTGAAGCCAGACCAAAGGCCTGGGTTCTGGGTACCGGAGGAAAACCAGTGCCAGCAGCCAGGGGAAAGAAGGCTTATTGTGCGAATCTTTGTGCAACGGGCCTCTAGTGTGTGTGTATGTATATATATATATTTATGTGTGTGTGTGTGTGTGTTTGTGTGTGTGTATATATATATATATATATATATATATATATATATATATATATTTTAAACACACTGGGCTGGCCAAATAGCCTACTTCTTCCATTTGAGGCAGCTAATTTGCAACTCCTTTGCTAGTACAACTATTTTAAGACTAGAGGCCTGGTGCACGGATTTGTGCACCAGTGGGATCCATTGGCCTGGCCTGCAGGGATAGGACCAAAACTGGCTCTCCTACATTCCCTGAGGGGTTCCGGATTGCAAGAGTGTGGTTATTGGGTGATGCACCCCGCAATCGGGCTCCCTCCTCTCTGGTTCCGGGTGTGTCACCCAAGAACTGCAGCTGCCAATTCACCACAGCATGGCAGCTCCTGCCGTCTTCCCCCTGGTGGTCAGTGCACCTCATAGCTACCGACTGGATCATCTGCTTCCTGGTGGCCATGTGCGTCATAGCTATTGGCCAGTCAGCTGGTCGTTTAGACTTTTACATATATATAAATATAGATTTGTCAATAAATATTTATTTTCCCATATACCCACTTTATGGGTTTTCAGATTTCAACCTCAATTGTTTTCACTCTTACTCTCCTCACTCTTACTCTGGTTTCTCTTCAGATCGAATAAATCTTTCGCCTTTTACATACCGTTATATTGGCTGGGCTGCAAAAATATTCATTGTGGGCCACATGGGACCTGCGGGGTGTGAGTTTGACATGCTTGACCTAGAGCAGTGATGGTGAACCTAAGACACACATGTCAGAGGTGACAAGCAAACTCATTTTTTGGTTGATTTTTCTTTGTTAAATGGCATTTAAATATATAAAATAAATATCAAAAATATAAATCTTTGTTTTATATGGTTGCAAATATCAAAAAATTTCTATATGTGACACGGCACCAGAGTTAAGTTAGGGTTTTTCAAAATGCTGACACACCGAGCTCAAAAGGTTCGCCATCACTGACCTAGAGGAATCATGGTAACTCTACAATGGCTCTCAGAACATTGTTACCAGACTCAATGGCAAGTTCTGAACACCAGCCACCAGCACCTGGATTACTTCTGGTTCAAGGATGAATACAATGAGTGACTGGGAGAGGGGACAGATTTAACATATATATGAGTTGTCTATTTCTCAAATTCTCCATTTAATATTTTCAGGCTGCAGTTGACTGAGGGTAACTGAAACCAGTGAGAGCCAAACAGCATAAAGGTTCTGGGGATACTACATTATCATCTCATTTAATCTTCACAAACTTCCACAAGTGGGGTTGCTATTGTCATCCCTACTTTACCAGGGAGAATCTAAGGATGAGAATTTAAGGGGTTTGCCCAAGCACACACAGAACTAGCAAATCAGACCACCTTTCTCTTGAGCCTGTGTTCATAATCACTTTTGTATATAATGTATTTTTACTAACTTAGAGAAATGACAGTCCTCATGCTGTCATTACACATCAGGGTTGGAGTCCATAATTTCAATTAGTTTGTTGATGGCAGACAAAGATGCCACATTATCTTGGTGTATCTGAATGTTTATTTCCCAGACCACTGAGCAGCTACATGTCCTGCAGAAACAACAATTGATCAGGAATGGAAGGCAAGGAGAGAAAGAAGTTCCCTTTCCCCTCCTCCCACTTTTCCCTGAGTCTCAAGACCCAACTGATTAGGCATAAAGAGGTGTCATGACAACTCACAATGTCCTTTAGGACACATTAACCGCACCCTTTTACAAGGTCCAAGCACTGACCACCACTACTTGGGTTACTGCATGATCACGGATGAATATGGTGAGTGAGAGGTGCTGGAAGAGAGAGAAGATATTACCTTGGTTTGGGTACCGTCTGCTACTTATCTGTTCCCTGGACACTGGTTATCATGGTCTCAGAACTTTTCTTTGGCTTGCGCAAAATCTCTCCTCTAAAAGCTCCTGTAGGAGGAGTTACCAAAATGTCCTAATAGTGTTCATTGTATTTCAAAAGGTCCACTGGGCAGTGGTCAGCAACACTGGCTTCAAGATCCAACTACAAAGAGAAAATTGAAGAACTCAGTCTCAGGTAGGATTTTCTACTCTTTCTCAGTCTCTGGATTCAACCTCGGCCATGACTCTTAAATTACTGCTTTTTTAAAATGCCAGTTCACATAAATGGGATGTTTAGTTGTGGAAAATATGGTTGTGAGTGGTCACACTTCTCATGCCATATTACCTAGCAATGCTCTGATACAGAGCAACCATATGCTTAACATTAAAATGTGACCCCTGTAGGTATTGTGTAGGGGTAGGACATGGATTTTTATAGGATGTGAGAGGACTAATGGTGAGGACAGGGCTTTGTGGCTTTTTTAGTGCTGTTCTATGAGGAACTAAAACAGATTATGAGATGTGACTTGCTGCCCCACTCAGTCTCACATAACTGAAGAAGGTGAGGCACAGATGCCTGTAAGAGTGGGGAAGACCACACATTACCTTTACTTGAGTGGCAGGGAGGGCTCAGTCCTCCAGGTTTCTTTCCATCCCATATAGAAACATGTAAAACCAAAACAAATAGACGGTGGAGAATGGTTTCCTTGCCTCCCACAAGGATCAAGAGGAGGCATTCTGAAGAGGTGGAAGCCTGGGGCTCTGAAGCCAGGCAAGGGGGTTCATATCCTGGTTCTGCAGCTATGTGGCTTTGGGCCAGTTACATACCTTTCCTGTGCCTGCCCACCAAAGCTGTTCAAGGTTAAATGAGCTACTGTATGTACATCCCTTGGAGAAGTGCCTGGCAGGCAGACACCCTGAGCAGAGGTCTGGTATTGCTGGTGTTGTGACTCTCATTACTGTATTCCTGGTAAAACAGGGAGGCCCAGGGAGTCTCAGAGACTGGAGAATGGGTGTCTTCACCTCTTCTTTCCCTCCCAAATAAGAATCTGTTAAAGACACAGATCTTTACAAATGTACTCCCTGTCTGGCTCCTTTCCTATACTCTACCAAAAGAACTGCCATTAGCAGTTTGCTGTACATTTTTCAGATCTTAGTCTTTGCATTTACTTTTTGCCATATGGATGACTCTGTGAAAAAAGACAAATGGGATAAGGAGACAGCCATTGTTTTTCAATGTTCTTTCTTCAATTACCATTTCTTGGAGATCCTGTCCATGTCAGTACATAGAGGACCCCTTCATCTTTTTCAATAGCTGCATTTTATGTCATACTAGTGACCCAGTGCACGGATTTATGCACATTGGAAGGAAATTATTTAGAAGGTGGCTGGTGGGGTGGGACTAGGCAAGATGGGCCAGACATGCCCTGGGGCCAACCTCCTGCAGTCCCTCCCCCAGTGTCTGCTGAGTGAGCGGGGTCCCTCTGGCAGGTGGGGTCCCTCAGCCTGGCCTGTGGGGATCAAGCTGAAACCAGCTCTCCAACATCCCCCTAGGGGTCCTGGAGTGCGAGAGGGCACTCTGCAAAGTTGCTGTCGTACAGGGTGGGGAACGCAAATGCAAGTGTGCAGTAAACCAGATTCGGGGGCGACAGTGCCCCAACAACAATATAACCCACAGCTGAAGGTGGAATTGTGTGGCCCGCGAGGAATTGGACTCCCTCCTCTCTGGTTTCAGGGTGTGCCACCTGAGAACCACTGCTGCCAAGTCACTGCAGCTCAGTAGCTCCTGTATTGAGCATCTGTCCCCTGATGCTCAGTGCACGTCATAGTGACTGATTGGGTGGTCAGACACTTAGCATATTAGCCTTTTATATATATATACATATAGATTATTGATATGCTATAATTTCTTTACATACAGAAATTGGAAAATTGCCTATGGCTTCTTATGTGAATGTCTCTTCATAATAACCAAGTCAATTATTCAGATAGTTTACAAAAAGTAAAATTGAATGCTCTTGAAACACACAAAAGAAGACATTATATACTCTAAAATAAAATATGAAAGTAAAGAAATATGATAGCCAATTCACTTGGCCACAAAACATATGTGAATGTAATTTTTTAAATAGTGGGAAATTTGCATGAAACTTTTTGTGTGTTTCCTGTTTTGACACTAAAAATACCATTCCTTGCTAGATAGGAAAAATAATTATTGTTATCAATTCTTCCCAAAATGAATCTATGCATTCAGTGCAAGCACAGTCATGACTCTCAACAAGATTTTGCCATGAATGAACTGATTATTCAGTAAACTTGAAGAGAACACATGTGGGAGTACCCATGGTATCGAGCTTTCTTTACAATATATGAATATCTGCACTATAGATTTAGCAATTAAAATAGGAATTGAGACTATGTCAATGTAAAGGAACACAGATTCTAGACACAGTCACATGTACATAACAAAATGAAAGAAACTGGCTGGCATTTGAAGTCAGATGATGCCCCAAAGCTATCTCTTATGACTCGTGCTGTAACCAAGTGACTGTGTGTGTGTGTGTGTGTGTGTGTGTGTGTGTGTGTGTGTGTGTGTGTGTTGGGGAGGAGGCTGGGGGAAGAGGCCCCTAGGTCCCCTGGATTAACTGGGTTTCATCACACTTTCTAGTTTTTGCACTCTTCTACAGCTGTCTGTGGTGTTGAACAGTCATAGATAAAGACCAGTCTGAAGTCATTCCTAGCAAGCTCTCAGTGATCCTCAGGAGAAGGGCAGATACACACATAAAACCCAACATAGCCTCCTCAGCTGGGAAAGGCAGATACTCACTCAAGAACTTGGAAATAGTCCCTGGCCAGCTTGGCTCATGTGCTGACCTTTTTACTTGGTAGGCAGCTGGAGATTCTGAGAAATGATGTGGATCTGTCAAAGAGGCTGTGGATGCTGACATAAGCCACACCAGGTTAGAGTTGGCCTTTGAAAAAAATTCATGTGACTTACCTGTTTATGCCTGCCTGTGACTTTTGAAAATGCAGAAAAAATGATTTAGGATAACAAAGTCCTCCTTTTGACAGCTGTTAAAATAAAACTGCATTTTCACTCCTTTTGATTTGATGTGTTTTTATGCCATATAACTTTCTTGATTTACACTGAAGGGGAGTCCATTCATTCTCACATACTAAGCAGCAACTCTCAGATACTGGGGATGGTGAGATCATGCTGCATGTCAGAGTTCTTCCACCTTTAATGTGAAAAAGCAAGGGAATAGTGATGTAGTACCAGGCCACTCTAGGACTCAGAACTACTCTCCCTAGGCATTTTGGAGAGACAGCCACTATATTCACCTCTAAAGCCTAGTTGCTTACCCTGATGAGAAGACATTAAGAACAGGCCATGAGCTGGGTGGGGAGCTTAGGACACTCTTTTTTATTACTCTGATTCTCATGAAAACATCATTTAGAAACTACAGCTGTGTTTGTTTATTCTACTAAATATAAAAAAATAGATCACGGACATTTTAATATGAAAATATCAAACCTTCAGGGCCTTCTAAAGGTCATTGTTATTCTCATTGTCCCCAAAGAGTGGAACCCACGCCCCCCCCAGGTCCCTTTATTTTGCCATGTTGAGTAAACCTGTTCAGGCCACTGTTAACAGAAGAGAATTCATTTGACTGAAGTGAAGCCAGACTATAGGTCATAAAGACCGGCAGTGCAAGGGCTTCCAGAAAAAAAGTTCCCCAAAGGAATTGCTGGGAAAGGCAGATACCCACTCAAGAACTTGGAAATGGTCCCTGGCCAGCTTGGCTCAGTGGGTAGAGTGTCACTCAAAGACTGAAGGATCACAGGTTCGAGTCTGGCCAAGGGCATGTACCTCAGTTGCAGGCTCAATCCCAGGCCCCAGTCAGGCCGTGTGCAAGAAGCAACAAGTCAACGTGTCTCTCTCACATTGATGTTACTCTCTCTCTCTAAAAATCAATGGGAAAAAATATCCGCCAGTGAGGATTAACAAAAAAAACAAAACACAAAAAAATAAAGAACTTGGAAATGGGTGTTAAGTGGCAAATTGGGCATTCAGAAGTGAGAGCTAAGCTGAAGAGAAGACAGAGAGAGCTAAGAGATAGGAGGGGTGGTGGATATGGGCAACCTAAAATGACCAGTAAGATTACCTTAAAATAAGGACAAAAAGTTCATACCATCATATATTCCAGGGATGACTCTCCTGTAAAGTGATATCCAAAAGTAAACTCCAAGCAGCCTTTCCTTTACCCTCTCTGCTCTCCCCTTACAATTTGTAAACCATTTCCACAACACCCTCTTGTCCTTCTCACCCACCTACAGTTCAGGGGCTGTCATTCTGTCTCCTTTGCTCAGTTTCTCCCAGCTCTTTATTATGCAGACAATTTAACCGCTCCATGTCCTCTGCATACCCCTCCCTGTTCATACCCCCTTCACTTGTGCATGCTCTGAATTGGCTTTGTCAGAGTATAGCCAGTCTCTCCTCAGAGGGTCAGGTATGGCTGTGGGATGGAGGGGAGGGTGTCTGAGCACCGCTGAGCTACGACTGTTAACCTCCTACTTGTGAGCAAATAAAGGCAGTGGTGTGGGGGAACATGAAGAGCTGAGGTGAAGACCTGAGGGTAGAGCTAGGAGAAGATAAACCAGGGAGCTTGGTAGAGGGAGGAAGAGACAAACTAGAGATCAAGGACCCATTATGGCCAGTCCACTGGCATCTAAGGGAAAACACAATACTTACAACATAGAGCTCCATGAACCAACATAGATAAATCTCACAATCATCCTGTTGAGAGACAACACCAGCAGCAAAGAGAAATTTAGCAATGGTGACTAGCACACGCCAGGCAGTCTTGGATATATAGGGACATAGTAAAAGTGTCCACACCAGTGGGGCAGAAGGTTCAGGTTGAACTCTATATTATCTCACACTTGGCTGACTCCCCCCAAAATTGGTATTGACGGCTCCACTTCTCACAGGGGATGCCTACCATCCATGAAGGACTGGTAACGAAGGCAGTCTCACACAGATCATGTGAACTCTGACTATTCAGCCAAGGGAGGGTGTGAACTCCTATGGGAGAGTCTGGGTGGGTTGAAGACCAGAAAGGCCTTCTTCATAGAGGCTCAGTGGTGTGCTGAGTTTACAGGAAGAAAATACCCTTTACCTATGGTGATGATGAGGTCTCAAAATGTCCACTCGGGGGGCTTGATCTGTCTCTCCAGAAGTCAGAATCACAAATAAGATATTCAAAAGGGAAATGGTTGCCAAGGAGACAGAGAGAGAAAAGAAGATTGACCAGAAACCAAGGAGTGCTGCAAGGGACCAGCCATGTCCACACTCATCCTCCTTAGGAACCTTCCTCCCTTTGGTTTGTAGGGACACACAGTGCTCCTCTTATATGACTCTTTCTTCCTATAGCGTTTGACTCACATCCACTGTCCAGTGCCTGGAATACCAATGCCAAGTGTCTCAGGAAGATCCTCAATCACTCCCAAATGCTCTAAAAGACAGGCTCACAATGCTCACCCCTCCTTGATCTTTCTGGGCTGGGGACAGGAATAGGAACAAGAAGTGGATTTGAAACCAGGAAGATATTGCTTCCTCTCCCTCCTCTTTTTTTTTTTTTATTGGCTGCCTTACTCCCCCTGTTCCACTCCAAGTTAATGCCATCTTGGAGGAAAAAAGAGAAGAAAGGGGCTCACTGATATGTGTGGAGGGGCCTGTGTTCTGGGTGATGACCAGAGACTCTCCAGTGGAGTGCTGGAGCTGTGTTTAATGTACATGCACACACTACCTGTGCATTATGTATACTTACACGTGTGCATGTGTGTAATACCAGGGTATTCAGTGGCTGAAACACTTTCTCTTTAATCTCATATCTAACCATAGGACTGTTTATGAGGGAGGACTGGATGCAGAGAAGGCTGGGAGCCCAGAACAGAACTCATCTTCCCTTTTCTTTGCTACTCTTAGCCCTCTTGGTAGTGCTAGCACCTTCCCCATACTCAGCCTGAATCTTCTTCACTCCTAACTTCTTTTTTGACCCCACAGTAAATCAACAAATCCCCTGTACTAAACTGACACAAGAACCCTTGGTGTTTTTATTTCCCAACCTGAGAAAAGAATGTCTCTGAGTAAATGCGTTTTTGCAAGAAGGAGAATCATTGATGTGGCAAGACCCAAAGCAAGTCGGTCAGGTAGAATCAAGGGCACAATGAACAGAGGAAGGAGCAAGTAGTTACTCCATTTGGGATTAGGAGTATTTGTGGAAAGGTGTGCCAAACGAAGTTGTTGCTCCCTGAGAGAATGTTCCTTTCCCTTCATGCTGTACTCTCCTGGTTTCTGCATAAGACAGATGGATTCAGAATTGTTACTGAGGTCTAGAGTAGTGTGGACTCTCAGCATATGGCGCAGCCTGAGGGCATTTTCCACCTGGAGGCTGTGTCAGTGGGTAGAGTCAGATAGCACCCATCAGTACCAAAGATTCCCCCAAATCCTGCAAATACATATTTTTTTTATCTAACTCAGATTTTCTTATTGTTTTTTTTTTTCTAGCATGGAGAGCTTTGATTCATGTAATAGCAGACAACTGCTTCATGAAGTTCAGCTACAGAATAAGAGAAACTTCCCAATGGACATGCAAGCATTTTGACACCACTTAGAAGTTTTGAGGATATTGGCAGTTTCTAGCAGATTTGTAATTTCAAGTAGCTCAGAAATGTAACTTTCTTTATAGCTCTATATCTTAGGTCAACCTGCTCACGAACTCCCATTTCTACTGATGGAAGAAATTATTGAACCTTGTCCCTTGAAGGTGACTCAATCTCTCCTAGTTTAAAACTTAATCTTTCTGGTGCAATTAATTATCTATTTTGTTCTGGATTTCAATTGTGTAGATTTAAAATCCAATATCCTTATACGGGTTGCTTTCCCCTCTTATATATACTCCCCCATGTCCCTGTCCCCTTCTTGCTTTCCCCCCTTTCCTTCTTCCTCCTTCCAGTCCTCATCCCCCTCTTCCTCACTCCTCCTCCACATCTCCCCTTGCTTTTCTCCTCCTTTCCCTCTCCTTCTCTTTTCTCCCTACCAAATCATTACTTTTTCTGCTTCCCCCTCCTCTTCTGCTTCTCACTCTTCTTTCCTCTCTTCCTCTTCCCCAAGAAATTATTTAGCTACAGATGACTACAGCAAGGACCTGTCCTCTTTTCCCTCTCACCTCTCTTAGTCTTTGAGTGTTTGTGATCCCCACCCCTCATATATATGGTGGATGGGTGTAACTGATCCTTCCTGGCCTTTGGCACACACTAGCATCTGCTGCCAGTGCTGATGGCTGCTGCCATGGCCTCCAATCAATATAGTTGTACACTTTGGGGCATCTTCTTCCAAGTTCCAGGCCTTGTCTTGTTACCACTCCTCTCGGCATTTCTATGGAGTCTCTTTCTGAGCCTATACCTGAAACTCACTCATGCTATTCATTAGCCCTCGGGAACTCAAGGATACTGTCTCAGGATCTCTCCTCCCTAAATGCCAGGCTCATTTTATGTATGTATGTATGTATGTATTTATTTATAAATCTTTATTGTTGAAAGCATTACATATGACCCTTTTATCCTCCCATTGACCTCTTTTAACCCGCCTCCACCCCCCAAACCCAGACCTTCATCACCCTATTGTCTGTGTTCATGGTTATGCATATATGCATACAAGTTCTTTGGTTGATCTCTTCCCACCCACCCATCCATATTCCTTCTGAGATTCATCAGTCTGTTCCATGCTTCTATATCTCTGGATCTATTTTGTTCATCAGCTTATTTTGTTCATTACATTCCACATATGAGTGGGATCATGTGATACTAGTCTTTCTCTGACTGGCTTATTCTGCTTAGCATAATACTCTCCAGATTCCTTCACGCTGTCTCAATGCGTAAGAGCTCAATTTCTGACCTCCTCTTGACTTCTCCTGCTGGTGCGGGGCACTGATAGGGTGTGTCCCTCCCAGAAATACAGGTAGAATGTAGGGCCAGGTTCAATTCTGCTCTGGGATTCCCAATCTTTCACATTTACTGTCTCAATACTCTCTCATTCCTTTCCAAGCCTCTTTCCAGGGTCATTTCATACAGTTATAAAGGTTGTGCACTTTGTATTAAAGTGAACCCATTCACATGTGATGCACCTTGGAGTTGTGCAGTGCACAGCCTGCCTAGCAGCACATACTGATATTGTGTCCAGCCCCATCCCTAGCTCTAGAAGTGCCCTATTCCCTCTTCTGGGAGAGAAGCAAGCACTTTATCCTATTCTAGATCCTACTTATCTATGGCTAAAAAATGCATATATCTAGTCTATGAGCTCTAAGCTTTGGCTATCTGAGGGTCTGCATATACTTCTTTCTTTTAATAAAACCCAGCTTTTGCAAATAAAAACATTAGCTTTAAAAACTAAGGTCTATGCAGTGGGCTTCCAAAATCTGTTTTAGAAATCCAAAGCTACACCTTGCTTGGCTGCTGCTTTTTGTCATTCTTCTACTGAAGGGGATTCCTCAGCTTCAATAGGGAAGGGGTCATGAGCAGCAAAAGTGATTTTGGGAAAGAAAACTCTTGGTTTCACATCCCTAAATATTTGCCACTGCAACTTTTTGTGGTGGTTAGATAGGTCTTGGTGTGTATGGCACAGTAGATTCACAACTGAAATTCTTCCACAAGGTCAAGAACACTTAAGAATGGTCCTATATTCAAGGACCAACAAAACAAAACAAAAAGAGCTTTGCCATGTCCACCCCTCCCTGCTAAAGAGAGGGCACATAAGAAAAGGATTGATGGGAACAAGAACCACAAAGTGATGGTAAGGCAGACCCCCAGGGAGCTGGGCTCTCCTGTCTCTTCCTGGGCTTGTGTCTCAGAAGGGTGCCTGGTTCAGGAAATCTCTCCTTAACCATTGACCCTGAGAATGCTCTCCACCACCCAGAGACACTTTGCTGCTAGAAGGCTCCAGCAAAGGAAATCAGACCATAAGTTCCAGGCCCAGACAATGTTCCCCACCCCCTAATAGCAGGACTCCTGCCTCCAGTAGCTCCCAACACAGGAAACATTCTTCTTGCAGAAGTTAGCAGAATCCCTTCCTCCACCACTAGATGGCCAGGTCTAGGAAAGCTCCTTTCACCCCCTCTAGCAGCATCAGCAGGGAAGACATGCTATAAACCAAGCATACCAAATGGAGCACCACATCATCTCTGAAAATCATACTGTCATTACAACCATAGTCCACAATAGTAGGCCAGGGCTGCATGCCAAACCTAAAAAGGGGGCTGCCTGCTAAAGTAAAAAAAAAAAAAAAAAAATAGAACCAAGTGTCTCCTAACAATATCCAAAATGTGCAGGATACAATAAAAATCATACAAAGAACCAGGAAGGTCACAACTCAAATGAGAAACAAAAACAGACTGGCCCTAGCACTAAAATAATTCAGATATCAGAATTCTCTGACAAGAATTTTAAAGCAGCCATCATAAAAATAATTACAAATTCTCTTGGAAAAAATATAAAATCTCAGAAAACAAATAGAATACATAAAAAAGAACTGAATGAGAATCACATAACTGAAAAATATAGTAACCATGGGGTAGCCACAGTGCAGAGATTTCTGAAAACAAAACCCAGACTATCATCCTACAAGTGGCTAAATTACAATGTAAATTAAATTCCAAACTTCACAGGGTGTCTTCTGTTAAAGTAAGGGCATTGATCGGAAAGAAATGAGATCTTGAATGTTGGCATGGGGACATATGGACAGATCCCAGTCACGCTGAGGACAGTGAACCCCTAAATTCTGCTGAGTCTTCTCTGCCAATAGAAACAACCCTTCCACACCTGTCTGAAGAGGTTAAACCTGCTGCGCCTAAAAACCTTTAATGGCTTCCCCTGAGGTAGTTTACTTCCAAACAAACGTTGCTGATTTTCCTCATAATCTACCCAACACTTGTCTTTGCTTCTTGACTAGTCATGAGTCCTAGCAGGCTCCAAAATGTGAAGTACAAAGTGTGACCCATGAGAAGGCACATTACACATCAAAAGAACTGTGTGATTTTTTCCAATTTATACAGACAAAAATCTAGGGAATTTGTGTGGAAACTAATATTAAGAGTATGAGATAACAATGTGAAGAACGTAAAGTTGGATTGGGCTGAATATATGAATATGGGCCCAGTAAGCAGAGATTCTGGACTCAATCATGCAGCTCGATGGATTAGAAAAGGTGCTATCACTTTTGTTGGTCGGTTGAAACATGGACCAAAAGGTGGTCTACACTAAACAAATTTAAAATGCTAGAACTCCTTTGGTATACTGTATCTGAAAGCTTAGGGAGACTGGAATGTAAAAGTGGATTTATCATGTAAGACCTGTTCACCCGCCCTGGGAGAACATATCTTTCATGACTATGAGAAATGCATTTTTGAAGAGCTCTGTGCTCACTCTTCTCTATAGGTCAGAAATTATAGTTGTGATTACTGCCACTGAACCAGTATCTTTAAATGCAATGGGGATAACTGGATCCCAGGGTGACAAGGGCCAAGTGAGGGCACTTAATTGACAAAAAACAACGTAGGCATAGTTACTGTAATAGACAGCAAAGTCAAAGAAGTAATGAGAACAGTCTGACTTACAAAGACTTATGGCATTGGCTAGTTGATCATTGTGTCCCTTGAAGAGAAATAGATGGGTAGTCTATTATATTCTTACTTGGACTGTATAAGTGAAGAATCCTAGGTCAAGTCCACTGAAGATTAATTTAAGTCACCAAAACAGAGCTATATGGCCCCAAATAAATTGTAAGACTTGAGCCAGTTTACAGACTTAGAACCCTTTAAATGAAAGGGGAGACCAGGGAGATTAAAAATGGTGGCAGAGTAAGTGGATGCTGCATGTTCATGCTCCCAGGAACAAACTGGAATTACAACTAAAATACAGGAAAACTTCCTGAATAATCAACAGGAAACTCGCAGGAGAGAACCCTGATACCCGAGGACTGAAAGTTGGAGACCACATAGAGACTGACACATCATCAGGGAGGAGATACACATCCTCTAACTTTAGAAGAAATTTTGGATGGAACACAACATTTAGATATTTGACTCAAGCAGAAACAATGGCTAATGTCTAAGACATTAATCAATAACCCCAAAATTGAAGTAATAGATGGGAAGTATGCCTTCAAGACCAAGTACAACTTAAAAGATAAGAAGGCTCTGCTTAGACTCTTAGATAAGCATGACCAGTGAGGCTTAGGAGGAATTCTTCTAGAAGACATAGAGGAAGGACTGCCCAATTCCCAGAAAGCTGTCAAGTCTTTATGGGACCAGATATTATCTGTAAATCGTCCTGATAAGAAGAAAATTCTTTTCTTCGATGATAAAAGCTGTCAATTTTCTGTGGACAAAGAGTTTCAGAAACTGTGGAGGAGTGTCACTGTGGATTCAATGGATGCGGAGAAAATCAGAGAATATCTGAAGCGACAGGGTATTTCTTCAATGCAGGAATCTGGACCAAAGAAAGTAGCCCCTATTCAGAGAAGAAAAAAGCCTGCTTCACAGAAGAAAAAAAAAGATGACTTACGACTCATAATGAACACATGGCTGGAGTGCTAAAGGACTACCCTGACATTGCTCCTGGAAAATAGTGAACAGTTTTGTAGGATAAATCAGAATTTAGCCTCTTGGATTTTGCAAGTCATCAAGGATGGATGGATAGCGTTGTCTTGCCAACCTGAATGTCAGCTTTACAGCCTAACCCTCAGGGGGCTTGACGGTATCATCTAAAATGTCATTGTTAAGACCCATGTCAAGAAGCTTTTAAAAAAATGTTTTTATTCAATTCTGAAAGAGGAAGGGAGAGCGAGAGTGAGAGAAACATCAATGAGAGAGAAATGTCCATTGGCTGCTATGTTTTATTCTAGGAGTTTTAAGATTTCTGGTCTGACATTACTATGGCTTTCTAATTTAACTTGAAATCATGAAGTGTGATGCCTCCTGCTTTATTCTTCTTAGGATTGCTTTGGCTATTTGGGCACATTTGTGGTTTTATATACATTTTAGGATTGTTTTTATACTTCTGCCACTGGAATTTTGATAGGGATTGCATTAAATCTATAAATGGCTTTGCGTAGTATGGATATTTTAATAATGTTATTCTTTCAATCCATGAACACAGGATATCTTTCCATTTATTTCTGTCTTCAATTTCTTTTATCAATGTTATGTAATTTTCAGTGTGGAGATCTTTAACCTCCTTGGTTAAATTTATTTCTAAGTATTTTATATTGTTTTGCATAGTATTGTAAATGGGATTGTTTTCTTTATTTCTTTTTAGATAAGTTATTGTTAGTGTATAGGAATGCTACTGGTTTTGTATGTTAATTTTGTATGCTGCAACTTTATTGAATTTGTTTATTAGACTGAATAGTTTTTTGGTGAATTCTTTAGAATTTTCTTTATATAAAATCATGTCATCTTCAAGTAGAAACTATTTTACTTCTTCTTCTTATTTGTTCTGGTGCCTTTTATTTCTTTTTTCTACCTGATTGCTTTGGCTAGGAATTTCTGTTCTGTGTTGAGTAAGAATGGGCACCCTTGTCTTGTTTTTGATATTAGAAAAAAAGCTTTCATTGTTTTTCTATTGAGTATGATGTTAGCTCTAGGCTTGTCATGTATGGCTTTTATTATATTGAGGTATGTTCTGTACCCATTTTATTAAGAGTTTTTATCATGAACAGATTGAGTTCTGTCAAATGCTTTTTCTGTGTCTTTTGAAATAATCATAGGATATTTTTCTGTCATTGTATTAATGTGGTGTATCACATTTACTGATTTGTATACATTAAACCATTCTTGCATCCAGAAGAAAAAAAAAAGAAAGGGGAGTCCAGGTCTCTGAAGGAAGGACCCCCTCCATACTGCCAAAAATATATACTGCAAATCTTTCTGCCAGGATTTACCAAAGAGACATATGGCCTTTTAACAGGCTGATTGTGCATGAGGGGGAAAATAATCAAACTTTTCAGGGAGTATTGAGCACTGCTTCTGGATTGACACTAATTCCAGAAGACTCAAAGTGTTTCTGGGGTCTACCAGTCAGAGTGGTGGTTTATGTAGGTCAGGTGATCAATGGAGTTTTAGATCAGGTCTGTTTCACAGGGGGTCCATTAAATATCTAAACTCATCCAATGGTTATTTCCCCAATTCCAGAATGTATAATTGGAATAGATATGCTCAGTAACTGGCAGAATGCCCATATTGGTTCCCTGGCCTGTGGGGTGAAAGATATTATGGTGAGAAAGGCCAAGTGGAAACCACTAGAATTTCCTTTACCTAAGAAAATGGTAAGCCAAAGGCAATACCACATTCCTGGAGGTATTTCTGAGTCTAGTGATGCCATTTAGAACCAGAAACATGCAGAGATGGTGATTCCCACTACATCCTCATTCAACTCGCTTACTTAGCCTGTGTAGAAAACAGATGGATCTTGGAGGACGACAGTAGTTTATTATAAACTTAGCCAGGCAGTGACTCTAATTGCAGCTACTATTGTAGATGTGATTTTATTACTTGAGCAAATGAACACATACCCTGGTACTTGTTACGCAGCTATTGATCTTGCAAATGCTTTTTTCTCACTAACTGTTTGTATAACCACCAGAAGCAGTTTGCTTTGAGCTGGCAAGGCCAGTAATACTTACATCGTCACTGTCCTACATCAGAGATATATCAACTCCCCAGCCCTATGTCATAATTTAGTCTGTGAAGATCTTGATCAATCTTCCCTTCTACAAGACATCTCAAAGTTCTATTACATTAATGATGATAAGCTGATTGGACCTAGTGAGCAAGAAGTAGCAACTACTCTAGAATTCACAGCTTCCCTGAGTGTCCCTGGGCTCCAGCTTGAAGCTCAGTAATTTTCATGCAGTTTCCTGAGGCAAAGTCTTTTCCAAAAGCACTTATATTCCCAGCCCATTATTTTTTAAAATATATTTTTGTTGATTTCAAAGAGAGGAAGGGAGAAACATCAATGAGAGAGAATCACTGATTGACTGCCTCCTGCACGCCCCCTACTGGGGATTGAGTCCCCAACCTGGAATCGAACCTGGGACCCTTCAGTCTGCAGGCTGATGCTCTATCCACTGAGCCAAACCAGCTAGGGCCCAGCCCATTATTTGCAACCAGGAGCCAACCTGCTGTCACTCATCATCATAACAGGGCCCAATAGAATGGGAGATTATTAAGGGAATATGAGGGTAAACCTTCAACAGGAAACCAGTTGGACCCAAAAAGATAAAAGGATGGTTTAAACTAGAAGGGGTTTTTGACACCATGCCCACGAGAAAAAATGTGTGCAGGTGATTGTATGTGGAGGGTTTGGAGAGAGGGTCTTTGCCAGTACACACTTTACCCTGTAGATCTTCTGATGTACTTCATTCCTCTTTCACTCTCCACCTTTCCCAGATACTGCCATTCCTCACTTCTGGATAAGCTAAATTGGGGAGACCTGGGGGCACTGACCTCAAAGCCTCAGTGCCAAACTGTTTTTTCCATGTTCACCATTAAGACCCAGCTCTGCAGATGAGACCAGACTGCTGACCTTAATATAACAACAGCTAACAATTTTAAGCACTACCTTCCAGAAGTGTGATCAAAATAGACAGGCTACTCTCTCCCTCTAATCCTCAAAATAATCCCGGAAGCCATTTTACCAAGGGGAAAATTGAGTCCCAAGGAGGAATAGTAACTTGCCAAAAGTCACATAGCTAGTGGGCAGCCAGCAGAGACAGGACTTGAACCCCTTTGATCTACTCCAGAGCTAACACTAACTATTGCAGCAGCAACTCTGACTCTCCATGGAAACAGGCACCCTTCACTATTCACTCTGTGTGCTTGGTGGGAAATCTGGAGAATGAAAGTTCCAGAATAAACTATAAAATGTCACTTGGCCATGTAAGGTCTACTCAGGGCAATCAAGAGAATCTGAGTGGGGAAGTAAGAGTCTGTGATGTCACAGGCTTTGGGCCCAACCAACCACAGGTGAAACCTCTTTCTCCCTCATCTATTCCCTCAGTCTCACAAGCTCTCTCTGCACATACTCTAAGAGTCACAGCTTCTTTACAGCTCTGCACCCTGCTATGGCTCTCCTGGGACAGAAAGATCAGAAACTGCTCCAACATCAGAAGCTCTAAGATCTGCTTCATTGTGTGCATCTCAGGCCAAAGCCACCGACCCATGGCAAAGCTCCAGGAGCCACCTAAGGGTTTCTCCAGGGGCCAACGTCAGAACCCACAGAAGTGCAGATAGGAAGCCTTCATGCTGGATCTTTGGTCAGCAGAAACAGCTCTTGGCTCCAGGTGCAGGAATATCTTCAGTTTCACAATCAGGAGCCATTTTTGCTTCTGGGAGCCCAGGTCAGGCCATTGTAAGACTCCTGGACCATTTTGGCCTTGAAATCAACCTCAACTGCAGGCTAAGTTTCCCCTAGCACTTCTTGCAACAATAAACAGCATGTGCAGGAATCAGCGTTGCTGAGGCTTCATGTCCCAGCCCATAAACACAACTCTATCCATGGTGGAGCTGTTTCCAATACTTTGGTTTCTGTGGGTTCAGAGAGGTGATGCACCTGCCATGGAAAGACACAATGGCAGACAGCTCTCTACTCTCTGTCTCAAACCCATGCAGGACTGGATGCTGCTCTCACACAGGAAGTACCAGAAATAAAGTTTGGTGTCCAAAAACCAATAGTACCGGCTCCAAACCAAAGTGATGACAACTTTACCAAATGACAACATAGCATCTGACAGCCCTAAAACTCACCACTGACCACCCAGACAGAAAAAATCTGACTCCAGGAGTGGGACCAGCAAGGAACCAACTGGAAGACAATAGAGGTGGGGCATCAGGCAAACCTCAAAACCTATGAACCCTCTGGTTGTAGCTGAAAGGTGAGAGGAATAAAAGGGTTAGATAGGTGGAAGCTCTGGTCTTTAAGAGAAGAAAATACAAAGTTAGATAAAGGCCATTATGAGCTATGAGCTAAAGAATAGAGTCACAAAGAAAACTTATTAAAATGGGAATTCTAGCCCTGGTTGGTGTGGCTCGGTTGGTTGGAGTGTCATCCAGTACTGTGAATTCTAGAGCTATGGCGAGATCCAGTGCCTCAGAGTGTTGGGATAGGTCCCAGAAATATAATTTTTAACAAACTCTCCCTAGAAATTCATCCTACATATAGAGGTTTGAGAATCACTGGCCACATCATAACAGATTTACAGGAGGGCAATGTGGACTCCAAGAAGGAATTTATCTGCTGAGATGAACTTCCCATGGTCAACCCAGAGCCCAAATTTAATAAATAATAAGAGCTTACCAGCTATTTGCTGACAGGGGCTTCCCCAGGGGAGTTCAGACTGAACTCTGAGCTTCTGGCACATTGCCTGGTTTGTTTATCTCAGTCAACCACTACAGGGAAACACTGGTTTCCTCTTTCCTCCGTTGGACTGAGAACTGCCTTATCCATTCAGAACTTCATATTTGGATACTTCATTTACATAAAGCAGACATAATTGAGAACCTGAGCAAGAACTTGCACTATAAAAGACAGCCTCCCCTTTGCCTCAGTGGAGCAAAATAGAAGTTGCTACCTAAATCTGTGTCTCCTGAGCTGCAGCTCCTTTTGGGGCAAATAAAAGCCTTTTATTCTTTATTACAGTCTAAAATTTATTTTGGTTTACATTCCCAACCGCTCCTAGTATTCTTGAGCTGATGGGAGAGAAGCCCTGGCTAGGATCAAGAACATGACAGGCCCCACCCAAACCCCGGGGACTTAGAAGCCTCTAAGACCGGAAATGGAATCCCTTCCAAAGAAAAGCTCCAGCCCCTCTAACGTCAGCAATCTTCTTTCCAGCCCCCCACCCGCAGGGAAGGGTAGCCTGCGGCCTGCTGGGAGTTGCAGTCCGCTGCGTGGCCCCACGCCTGCGCACTGGGTACTGCACCAAGCGAGCTGGGAGAGCCGTGGGCGCCCAGGCGGTGAGTCCGGGTGCGTCCGGAGGGCGTGGCTGTCCCTGGGGCGCGGGGAGTGGGGCTCCCTTCCCGTTTGGGCTACAAATATTTGCAGCCTCCAGGCCTGACCTGGTGGCGGGCCCCTGTCCCGCCTGGATCCCCGCTGCCGTTCCTTGAAACCCGGCCGGGCCTTCCCGGGGGTCCTTTGGGGCTGGCGTCGCCCCTCCAGGAAGCGAGACATCTACGCCTGGAAGAGCGCTGGGGCCGCGCCCTTGCCACCAGCATTCGATTTTAAACCGGCTTTTAGACATTTAGGGATTTGTCCTCCTATCATTTCCCCTAGTGCCCTCTTTTCACGACTCCCAGTGCCTCTTTCCGCACACCTCCCTATCCACGGCCCGGTGAGCGCGGGCTCATTCCGGACGGTTTGGAGAGAAGCCATCAGCCCGGAGGGGAAGTGGAGTTTTCATCCGGAAGGGCCGATGGGAGGAAACCCGGAGGGGCAATTCCGTGGGAGACGTGGGGTAAGGTTTGGGTCAGTAAGGGAAGAGCTGCCTAGCTGTGAGGCTGGAGTACACGAAAGGTGGGTCCCCAGACTAAACCGCCAGGGTTCCTGGATGCCCTCCAGCGACACTTAGGTACCTACACGGGGACTAGAAGCTTTCTAGCAACGAGTTCTCGCGAGCAGAGCTGTCTCTGGGCCGGGCATATTGCTGTTCCCTTTCCATCCAGTTGGATCCCTCAAAAGCAATTTTATGAAGAGGATGCTACAAAGAGGCGCTGGGTGTCATTTAAGAAACTAGCCCAGGGATGAAATGGAAACAGAGTGAAGCTTTTGAATGACCAGGCAGGAAGAGATTCCGGGTTTTTTTTTTGTTTTGTTTTGTTTTGTTTTCCCGTTGATCGCGGCCAGGAAAGAAGACAGGTATGTGAGCTGTGGGTAAATTCAGAGAGGACCCATAGCACACGGGCAGGTACCAGTCTTCACACCTTTGGAGACATGTATGTTACCACCAGTGTGACCTTGGAGATTGCACTAAGGACATTTGGATGTTTTTAGACATGAGCATTGCAGGAGTTTATAGTTTCTAACCTCATCACCATTTCTCTCTGGCATTTGCTATGGGTCCTGGGACATGTTATCCAGTTCTCCGAAGCCTCAAACCTCAGTGCCCACATCTGTATTCAGGGTATAATACTAGTACCCACCTCCTAACATTGGGTGAGAACTAAATGAATTAACACACACACACACACACACACACACACACACACACACATACATGGCTTGGAACAGCACCTGGCACTTAGCATGTTGAACATGATAACTGTCCTTCATTATTAACGCAGACCAGATTTCCTGATGGCCTGCCTTGTGTAGTGTATTTTTCTCATGAGAAAGCCACTTGGACTGCATTGCATGATGTGGTTCATGATGATGTTGGCTGAACTACACATACCTGAAATGGAGAAGAATGAGGGATTGATGAGTTGCTACCTTTGCAAGGCATGGCTCTCCCTAAGATGCCGGTGATTGCCGGTGATTGAAGGTGACTGAGGGTTACTCAAAGCTAGGTGAACTTTCAGGTTTACTCACCTCTCTTGTAAGTACTGCTCCCTCGTATTTCTTCTTTGGCTTACTTATATTCAGAAACACAAGAAAATTGTTATTAGACTATGAGTGGAGATATAGACCACCAGATGTATAGGGGTTAATTTAAGGGAAGAGATTCTTAGCTCTGGGTCCAGGAATTCTAGAAAAGAGCTGTTCAATAGAACTTCCTGCAACAGTGTCTACTAAGCATTTGAAATGTGAATAATATGAATAGGAAATAGAATTTTTATATTTAAATAATTTAAACTTAAACTGCCACATGAGACTATAGTCTACCATATTGGACAGAACAATTCTAGAGGGCCCATGGATGGTCTTGAAGTTTTAGTGAACTTTTTGAAACTGGATGCAGAATTTGAAGTGTTATGTGTATTTTTCTAGGAAGTGAGTCCATTGCTTTCATCAGATTTTCAAAACCAATGAAACTATTACAATCTGCTACTTTAGAGCTTTGCTGAAAAGCAAGCGATTAAGGGAGATAAGAATGCCCTGTTAACCACTGCTCTTTCTCCTTTCTCATTTGACCTTTCCTCAGCTTTAGATCCTCCACTCAAGAAATATACAAAGAAACAAATTGGAGTCTGAGACTTTAGGCCCAGATAAATTGGACACTGCAGGAAGGGGGCAATGGCTGTTGCCCTGGGTTGTGCAATCCAGGCCTCCTTGAATCAGGGCTCAGTGTTTCAAGAGTATGATACTGACTCTGAAGTCTTCCGTCAGCGCTTTAGGCAGTTCCAGTACAAAGAAGCAGCCGGGCCTCATGAAGCTTTCAACAAACTTTGGGAGCTTTGCTGTCAATGGTTGAAGCCAAAGCTGCGTTCTAAGGAGCAAATCCTGGAGCTTCTAGTGTTGGAGCAATTCCTAACAATTTTGCCCACAGAGATAGAGACCTGGGTGAGGGAACATTGCCCAGATAATAGAGAAAGAGTTGTGTCACTGATAGAAGACTTACAGAGAGAACTTGAGATACCAGAGCCACAGGTAAGAAAAGAGTTTGGGATCTGGGTAATTATACTAAAAGAAGTAGCAGACACATCTGGTACTAGATCAGCCATTTTGTCTTTTTGTCCTAGGACCTCCCTGCAGTGATTTTTATATTTTCCTTTTGTTGGAATCAGCAAATGGGTCAGTGATTCTCAACTGTTAAACCAAACTCCTTAAATATTTGGTTGTGCCTCTTTTACTGTCCTATAGATAGTGTAATCTACTTATATACACAAAATCAAAACCATCATATAATGTGCTCTGTGGTTTGTGAGCCAAAAACAGCCCAAGGCCTGTTTTTATACAGCCCATGAGATAATAACGGTTATTACTTTTTTAAAAGTGTTGTTTTTTTAAAAAAAGAATAGGCAACAGACCAACACAACCCAGAAAGCCTAAAATCTTTACTATCTGGTTCTTTCCAAAAAGGTCTGTCAACCATAAGTCAAGTAGGGTTTAGAAGTAATATAAAAGAAAAGGAACATAGTGTCTTATAAACTAATGGACATTTCAGCATTCACATGTCTGGGCTTGAGCGTACCAGAAAATCTCATGAAGTCAGATGCTTGCCTCACTGCACAGATTTGCTGTGAAGGCAACAAGCAGAAATTCAGACCAATATAACTCAAACACTATGAATGGTGTTGCTGCTGGTCATGTGATTTTCCAAAGTGACAAACAACTTTGGTGAATCTGAACAATTAGTATAGTATTTCTTTGATTTTCAAATTATGGCTTTCCTAGAAAAGTTAAGTCAAGCTAAAATTTGCAAAAATATTTTGTGATTATATGACCAGCAAGGTGAGGTTCTTGACAGGTTCTTTTTACCTATATGAATATTTGAAGGGGGCACTCCAATGTTGGTAAGGACCTGGAACAATTCTGCACTGTGTGCATTATCTATACTCCCATCTCTGCCCACTAACATCAATGATGAGAGAGAACCGTGGATCGGCTGCCTCCTACATGTCCCCCTATTGGGGATTGAGCCTGCAACCTGGGCATGTGCCCTTGACTGGAATCAAACCCAGGACCCTTCATTCCACAGGCCAATGCTCTATATACTGAGCCAAACCAGGTAGGGCTATTGTGTTGATTCCTGTATGTGCCTTGACCAGGCATCAAACCCACAACCTTGGTGTATTGGGACAACACTCTAACTGAGCTACCTGGCATTATCTATACTCCCACCTCTGCCCACTAAATTCTGATAGCCACCACCTACTACAATATCTAAAATATCTCCTGGGGGTGCTGGCCCTACCCTCTTTCAGAACCACCTAGTAAAACCTGTTTGGGGCTTGCTATAGCTCAGTGATGGCGAACCTTTTGAACTCGGTGTGTCAGCATTTTGAAAAACCCTAACTTAACTCTGGTGCCATGTCACATATAGAAATTTTTTGATATTTGCAACCATAGTAAAACAAAGATTTATATTTTTGATATTTATATTATATATTTAAATGCCATTTAACAAAGAAAAATCAACCAAAAAAATGACTTCACGTGTCACCTCTGACACGCGTGTCATAGGTTCGCCATCACTGCTATAGCTGAACATGGCAGCGTCTTTGGAGAAGGGAGAAAGTGCTTCTAGTTAGGCATTTAGTGGCACTGGAGTCTTGTGTGTTGATGGGATTCTGTAGTTAGCCTGCATGAACAGGATTCTTCCAAAGTTTCCTGACCCTAGGATAGAATTGTTTATAGTTTCCCTTCCTTTCTGTGTCTCCTTGCTTGGCTTACCACATGAAATTTTGTCTTCGTGCAGTCTAATCCTGCATTGCCAGTATGATAGGCACCAGCCAAAGGTGGTTCTTGAGCACTAGAAATTTGGCTAGTCCAAATTGGGATATGCTGTAAGTATAAAATGCACACCACTTTCAGAAGACTTAAGGTGAAAAATAAAGTAGGTGAAATATATTATTAATAATTCATACTGAGTACATTATGAAATTGTGTTATTTTATATATGTATATTTTGTTAATGCATATTATTATATTATTATTTCTTTTATTTTTTTTTCATATGACCACTGGAAAATTTAAAATGACTTTGTTGGCTTGCATTATATTGCTCCTGGGCACTGATGGTCTAGATATTAGAGTGATGGGTTCTGGCATTTTCCCCAGATTGATAGGCAGGAAATACTCTTGGAAGACCTCGCAGCAGTTGGAATGGCAGACATACCACCAAACATCCACGTGGAAGTACCCCCACTCCAAGCAATGGGACCTGTCCCCGAGGCCCCGGTTGCAGATGCGTGGATCCCACAGGAACTGAGCTATGGTGCTGCGGGGGAAGGCCAGTCCTTTCTGGACCCTGGTAAGCCAAAGATTTTATTTCCTTTCCTTGCTTTCTTTTTGAGAACTCAGGAGCTATCCAGGGTTTGGTTTGGTTAGAAACACGGAATAAGGGATGAAAATGGATAAAGAGTAAGTGTGGAAACGTCTCTCTGGGAATAGCCAGCCACAAAACACATTAGATTGATCGGGATTCAAGAAGTTTATTTTTCACTTTTTTTAGTGCCATAAACAAATCATATATTAACTTCTTACCCATTTTTGCACGTACACTTCAGTGGTAATGAATATATTTATAATGTTGCGAAACCATCACCATTACCCATGTCTACAACTATTTTCATCTTGTAAAACTTAAACTTTGTACCCATTTACACAATAACTTCTCATTTCCACCTCCCCCCAATCCCTGAATGACCATTTAAATTTTTGTCTCTATGAATTTGACTACTCTATGTACCTCATATAAATGGAATCATATAGTATTTGTCTTTTAGAGACTGGCTCATTTCACTTAGTGTAATGTCCTCAAGGTTCATTCATGTTGTAGTATATGTCAGAATTTCTATTCTTTTAAAAGTTGAATAATATTCCATTGTGCATATATATTGTATTTAATATATCCATATTTTCATAAATGTATATTGGGTTGCTTCTGTGTTTTAGCTGTCATGAGTAATGCTTCCCTGAGTATGGGTATAAATCTCTTTGAGACCCTGCCTTTACTTCTTTTGGGTATATAACCAGAAGTGGAATTGCTTGATCATATGGTTATTCTATTTTTAAACTTTTGAGGAACCATCATACTGTTTTCCACAGTGGATGTACCATTTCACATTCTCACTAACAGTGCACAAGCTTTCCAGTTTCTCCACATTCTTGCTAACACTTGTTATTTTCTGGTTGTTGATTGTTGTTTTTTGTTGTTGTTGTTTTTATAGTAGCATTCCTATGGGTGTCAGGTGGTATCTCATTGTAGTTTTGTGGGTTTTTTAATCCTCACCCAAGCATATGTGGTTTTTTTTATTGACTTTTATAGAGAGAGAAAGGGAGAAAGAGAGAAACATTGATGTGAGAAACATCTATCAGTTGCCTTCCTTACACACCCTGACCGGGTATCAAACTCACAACCTACGTATGTGCCCTATCTGGGAATCGAACCCACAACCTTTTATTTTTTTAAAAAATTTTTAAAATATATTTTTATTGATTTTAGAGAGATAGGGAGAGGGAGAGAGAGAGAGAAACATCAATGATGAGAGAGAATCATTGATTGGCTGCCGCCTGCATGCCCCACACTGGGGATCGAGCCCGCAAGCCAGGCATGTGCCCTTGACTGGAATCGAACCTGGGACCCTTCAGTCCGCAGGCCGATGCTCTATTCACCGCGCCAAACCAGCTGAGGCAACCCGCAACCTTTTAGTGTATGGGACAATGTTTCAACCAACTGAACCACATGGCCAGGACTAATTATAGTTTTGATTTGCATTTTCTAAATGATTAGTGACGTTGAACATCTTTTCATGTGATTTTTGACCATGGATATATCTTTTTTTTTTTTTTTTTACCAGTCTGGATGAACACACTTTATTTAGTTTTTGTTGTTTTACATTTATATTGAATTTATTGGTGTGACATTGGTTAATAAAATTACATAGGTTTCAAGTGTACAATTCTATATGACATCATCTTTACATTGTATTGTGTGCACAACCCAAAGTCAAGTCTCCTTCTATCACCATTTATCTGCCCTTTACCCTCTTCTACTCTCCCCATCCCCCTTTCTTTCTGGTAATCACCATACTGTTGTCTGTGTCTGTGAGTTTTTGGGGTGTTTTTTTGTTTTTGTTTTTTGCTTAAGAATGTCTATTCAGTCCTTTGCACATTTTTAAATTGGGTTGTTTAGCTTTCTTTGTTGAATTTTAAAGTTCTCTATATTATGGGTATTAATCCCTTATCAAATATATGATTTGTAAGTACTTTTTGCATTCTGTGGGCTTTTTTACTCTGTTGACACTGTCTTTAGATGAACAAATGTTTAAATTTTTCATGAAGTACTATGTCTACTTTTTCTTTTATTGCCTATGCTTTTCTTGTCATATCCAAGAAAACGTTGCCAAATGAAATGCCATTACACTTTTGCTTTATGTTCTTCTAAGGCCTTAACTTTTAGGTTTTTGATCCATATTGAGCTAATTTTTTGCATATGGTGTTAGGTAAAAGTCCAACTTTATTTGTGTGTGTGTGTGTGTGTGTGCATATTCAGTTTTCCAGCACCATTTCTTGGAAAGATTGTCTTTTCTCCATTTAATGATCTTGGTATCTTTGTAAAAAGTCATTTGACCATATATTTGATGGTTTCCTTCTGGGCTCTCTATTCTATTACATTTGTCTGTATGTCTAACTTTATGTCAGTACCAAACTGTTTTGATTACTGTAACTTTGTAGTAAATTTTTGAAGTCATGCCAAAACCGGTTTGGCTCAGTGGATAGAGCGTCGGCTTGCGGACTGAAGGGTCCCGGGTTCGATTCCGGTCAGGGGCATGTGCCTGGGTTGCGGGCACATCCCCAGTGGGAGATGTGCAGGAGGCAGCTGATCGATGTTTCTCTCTCATCGATGTTTCTGGCTCTCTATCTCTCTCCCTTCCTCTCTGTAAAAAATCAATAAAATATATTTAAAAAAAAAATTTTTTTTGAAGTCAGGAAATGTGAATCCTCAAATTTTGTTCTTTCTTTTCAATAGTGTTTTGTCTATTTGAGGTCCCTGGAGGTTCCATATGAATTTTAAAATGGGTTCTCCTTTTTCTGCAAAAAAAATGTCACTTGGATTTTGACAGATTACATTGACCCTATAGACCATTTTGGATAGTGTTAACATCTTAACAATATTAAATCTTCCAATCCATGAATGTGGAATGTATTTCCATTTATGTCTTCTTTAATTTCTTTTACCATTGTTTTATAATTTTCACTGTACATTTTTCATCTACTTGTTTAAATTAGTTCCTGTTTTATTCTTTTTGGTGCTGTTATAAATTGAATTGTTTTCATAATTTCCAGAATTGTTCATTGTTAGTTTATAGCAATGAAACTAATTTTTGCATGTTTATTTTGTATCCTGTTATGTTGCTGAATTCATTAGAATAGTTTTAAATAGAATCTTTAGGATTTCCATTAGATCATATAATCTACTAATAGAGATTATTTTACTTCTTCCTTTACATTTTGAGTGCCTTTTACTTCTTTTTCTTGCCTAATTGCTCTGCCTACAACTTCCACTACTGAGTTTAATAGAAGTGGCCAAAGTGGGCATCCATATCTTCTTCCTAACCTTAAAGAAAAAGCTTTCAGTCTTTCACAATTGAGTATGATGTTCCCTGTGTGTTTTTCATATATGCCTTTTATTATGAGGAGGTAATGTCCTTCTGTTCCTATTTTGTTGAATGTTTTTATCATTAAAGGTGTTGAATTTTGTTTAATGCTTTTTCTGCATCAATAGAGATGATCATGTGGTTTTTTCATTATGTTAATATGGTGCATTACACTGATTGATTTTCATATGTTGAAACATCTTTATATTCCAAGAACAAATACAACTTGGTCATGGTGTATGATCATTTTTTATTTTCAATTATAGTTGACATACAATATTATATTAGTTTCAGGACATTATATAACTTAGCAAGTGTTCATCCTGATAAATCTCATACCTATCTAACATAATAATTTTAGAATATTGACTATATTCCCTATGCTGTACATCACAGTGACTATTCTGTAACAACCAATTTGTACTTCTTAATCCCTTCACCTTTTTCACCCATCTTCTCAGCCTCCCTCCCATCTGGCAACCATCAAAATGTTCTCTGTATATGAATCTATTTCTGTTCTGTTTATTCATTTTGTTTATTTTTTAGATTAGGTTGTTGATAGATATGTATTTATTGCTATTTTATTGTTCATATTTTGATCTTTTTAAAAATTCTTCTTTTTAAAGAAGACCCTTTAACATTTCATGTAATACTGGTTTGGTGGTGATGAACTTTAGCCTTTTGTTGGCTGGAAAGCTCTATATATGTCCTTTGATTCTAAGTGATAGCTTTCTGAGCAGAGTAATCTTGGTTGTAGGTCCTTGCTTTTCATCACTGAATATTTCTTGCCAATCGCTTCTAACCTGCAAAGTTTCTGTTGATAAATCAGCTGACAGTTTTATGGGAGCTCCCTTGTAGGTAACTAACTGCTTTTATCTTGCTGCTTTTAAGAATTTCTCTTTGTCTTTAACCTTTTGCATTTTAAGTATGATGTGTCTTGGTGTGGGCCTCCTTGGGTTCATCTTGTTTCTGACTCTCTGTGCTTACTGGGCTTGTATATCTATTTCCTTCACCAGGTTAGGCAAGTTTTCTGTCATTATTCTTTCAAATAGGTTTTCAATTTCTTGCTCTCTCTCTTCTCCTTCTGGCACCCCCATGATGCAAATGTCTATACCTTGAAGTTGTCCCAGAGGCTCTTTACACTATCTTCATATTTTTGGATTCTTTTTTTCCCTTGCTGTTCTGATTGGGTGTTTTTTACTTCCTTCTATTCCAAATCACTGATTTGATTCTTGGCTTCATCTGCTCTACTGTTGACTCCCTGTAAATTTTTCTTCATTTCAGGTACTGTATCCTTCATTTCTGACATGATAACTACAGATTTAAAGGTCATGTGCAGGAGACAACCAATTGATGTGTCTCTCACATTAATGTTTCTCTCTCTCTCTCTCCCCCCTCCACCCCTTACCCCCCCCCCCGCCCTCCTTCCCTTCCACTCTCTCTGAAAATCAATTGAAAACATACCCTCAGGGGAAGATTAACAAAAAAAGAAAAGGAGCAATGGCCTCTTCCAACACTTCTGTCTGACAGAAAGCTGCCCCCAAACCAGACATTTCATTTCCTCCCAGTATACCCCTATTTCCATTCAAGATGCTGTGTTGGGGGGGGGGAGGGTGAGTCCCAGTAAATCTGTGTGTAGACCCCTTAGGAGGAACTGCCTGGGACTCCATCATCCCTCCATCTCAGCCACAATCTCCACTGGTTTTTACAGCCAGAAGTTATGGGGTCTCCTTTGCCTGGGTCTGGAACCCCTAGGCTTGGAGGCCTGGTGTGGGGCTGAGACCCCTTGCTCCTCAGGGAGGACCTCTGCAGCTGAGATATCCCTCCCAGTTTTAAAGTGCCACACGTGGGTGTGGTAGCAGCCCATTCCTTGTTTCTGCCCCTCATACCAACCAGTCTCGATGTGGCTTCTTTAAATCCCTAGTTGTAAGACTTCCATTTAGCTAGATTTTAGGTAGTTCTGACTGATGGTTGTTCTGTAGTTGTTATAATTTTGATGTGGTTGTGGGAGGATTTGAGTTCCATATTTACCTATGTTGTCATCCTGACTGGAAATATGTATATTCCTTTAAATATACTGCTGAGCCATGCACGGCCAGGCATGGCTCAGTGGTTGAGCATCAACCTATGAACCAGGAAGTCACAGTTTGATTCCTGGTCAGGGCACATGCTCAGGTTGCGGGCTCATCCCCAGTGTGGGGCGTGTAGGAGGCAGTCGATCAATGATTCCCTCTCACTGATGTTTCTACCTCTCCCTCTCCCTTCCTCTCTGGAGTCAATAAAAAAAATAATATATAATATACTATATATGATTGGCTTTACTGCTGAATTCAATTTGCTAATATTTTATTCAGGATTTTTGCATTGGTGTTCATAAGGAATATTGTTTTTAGTTTTCTTATAGTGTCTTTTTCAAGCTTTGATACCATGGTAATGCTGGACTCACAGAATGAGTTAGGAAGTGTTTCTGCCTCTGACTTTTTTTTTTTTAATTTGAGAAGCATTGGTATTAGTTCTCCTCTAAATATTTAATAGAATCCACCAGAGAAGTCATTAGGTCCAGGGCTATTCTTCATCAGGAGATTTTTGATTACAGATGAAATCTCCTTGCTAAATTCTAGGTCTATTGAGATGTTTGCTTCTTTATGATTTAGTCTTGGTAGGTTTTGTGTTTCTAATAATTTGTCTATTTCATTTGGTTATCCAATTTGCTGACATACTATTTTTCATAGTACTCTCTTATAATTCTTTTTAGTTATGTAAAATCATTGTTAATGCCCCTACTTTCATTTTTATTTTAGTAATTTGAGCCTTCTCTCTTTTTTCTTAGTCCATTTAGCTAAAGGTTTGTCAACTTTGATTTTTTTTTAAACCAGCTTTTGGTTTCATTTATTTTTTTGTTATTTTTCTAGTCTCTATTTTATTTATCTCTACTCAGTCATTAATATTTCCTTCTTTCTGCCAGCTTTGGGTTTAGTTTTTTTTTTTCTTAGTTCCATAAATTATAAAATTATGTTGCTTTAGGGTCTTTCTTGTTTATTAATATAAGTATTTATATACAGGATGGGGCAAAAGTAGGTTTATAGTTGTGAGTTCATGAAACAGAGTTTATTCCTATATTATTATTTATTAATTTTTGAATTATTTTCCATATGAACTATAAACCTGTTTTTGCTCCATCCTGTATAGCTATAAATTTCCCCCTTAGCACTGCATTCATTGTGCCCCATAAGTTTGGATATGTTGTGTTTTCATTTTCATTTATCTCTAAGTGTTTTTTAATTTCCCCTGTGATTTCTTCTTTGATCCATGGGTAGTTTAAAACTATGTTATTTATTTTTCACATATTTGTCAATTTCCCCATTTTCTTTCTGTTATTGTTTTCTAACTTCATCCTGTTGTGGTATATCTATATTGTGAAATCAATTGAGAGTAATTTGTGGCCTAACATATGGTCTATATACTAGATATATAAGGTATCCCCAAAAATGTATATACACACTTTGAATAATTATAAAGGCAGTATTTATTAAAATACATTTTATTTTTTAAATTGAGCTGTCAGATGTAAAAGTGTGTGTACAATTTTTTGGGATACCCTGTATATTACCAGTGGGGAGGAACTTCTATCATTTTGCTATTTGTTTTCTATATGTCTTAATAGCATTTTTGTTCCTTATTTTCTACATTACTGTCTTTTGGGTTTAGTCGATTGTTTTATATCAAAATGCTTAAATTCCTTTATCATTTATTTTTGCATTTATTGTATGGCTGTTTTCTTTTAATCTGTAATCAAAGTGGTTTCCATGGAGATTACACTTAACATCCTAAAGTTATGCTCTAATTTGAATTTATAACATCCTAATTACCATAACATCCGGAAACTCCACTTTTTTACAGCTCCATCCCTACTCTTTTCAGTTGTTGATGTCACAAAATTACATCTTTATAGAATATGTGCCCCAAAACAAACCAATAATTATTTTAAATGCATTATTCTCTTAAATTATATAGAAAATAAAATGGTGAGTTACAAATAAGTTACCATAATACTAGACTTAGACTAATAATTGTGTTTTTAAAAATCTATTAGTCATTTAAATCATGTAGAAAACAAAAAGTGGAATTATAAATCATTGTTACAATAATACTAGATTTTATAATTGCCCACCTATTTACGTTTATTGAGATATTTATTTCTTCATGTGGCTTCAAGTTACTGTCTAGTGTCCTTTTTATTTCATCCTGCAGGACTCCCTTGAGCATTTTTTCACATCAGGTCTAGAGGTAATGAACATCCTCAGCTTTGGTTTATCTGGGAATGCCTTAATTTCTCCTTCACTTTTGAAGGACAGTTATGTTAAATATAGGATACAATTCTTGGTTGACAGTTTATTTTAGTACTCTGAATATGTCAGCCCACTGCTTTCTGACCTGCAAAGTTTCTGATAAGAAATCTGCATATTTTCTTTTTTTAAAAAAATTTCTTTATTGGTTAAGGTATTACAAATGTGTCCTCATCCTCCCATTAACCCCCAACCTCCTCCCCCCTACTCATGCTCTCTGCATATTTTCTTATTAAGGCTCCATTGTATATAATGAGTCTCTTCTCTCTGCTGCTTTCAAGATTCTGTCTTTGACTTTTCAAAGTTTGATTATTACATATCTTGGTGTGAGTCTCTAAGTTCATCTTACTTGGAGTCTGTTGAACTAATTAAATGTTTGTATTCATGTCTTTCTTCAAATCTGGGAACTTTTCAGCCATTATATCTTCAAATATTAGCTAGTAATATTATATCTAATGATAAATCTTTCTGCATATGCATTTCCATTCCCCATGTTAATTCACTTAGCAACAGTGCCAGGTAGGAAGATCACATAAAATGCTGAGAAATGCTACTGCTCTTGTTTTTAATACTTTCCAAAGCACAGGAAAGTCTAGTATATTTAACATGGGAAAGATAGAATGAATTTAAAAAGTAAAATATTGCCCTAGCTGGTTTGGCTCGGTGGAGAGAGCGTCGACCTACGGATCCAAGGGTCCTAGGTTCGATTCCAGTCAAGGGCACATGCCTGGTTTGCGGGCTCGATCCAACGTGTAGAAGGCAGCCAATCAATGATTCCCTCTCATCAATGATGTTTGTATCTCTCTCTTCCTCTCCCTTCCTCTCTGAAATAAAAATATTTTTAAAAATAAAGTAAAAATAAATAAAAAGTAAAATATACCAATTAGGAGTAGGGGAAACTACCTTTTTTTCATCACTCTTAAAGTAATATATTATGCTTTTTAAAATGATGTAACACTGTTCCATAATTTAAACATTAATTCTACTTTTACTGCTTTTTTATAAAAGAGAAAACATAATGGATGTATTACATGAAGCACTTCCTATTTTAGGCTGAGTGGAAAGAACAGCTTGTTGGCAGAGTGGAAGAATAAATTTTAAACTGATGGAAATAAGCCAAATTATTTTATATTAAAGTTTGGAATATACCCTGTCAGCAAAAAGTGAAGCTGTTGGTATATATGAAATGGAAATACACACACACACACACACACACACACACACACTTCTTTATCCATTCATCTGTCAATGGACACTTAAGTTTTTTCCATATCTTGGCTATTGTAAATAATACTGTACTGAACGTAAGGAATGCCTATATATTTTCAAATTAGTGTTTTTATAATCTTCAGATAAGTACCCAGAAGAGGAATTGCTAATCCATCTCTTTACTTTCATTCTATTTGTATCTTTGAATCTAAAGTTTGTCTCCTGTAGACAGCATATAGTTGGATTTTTAAATCCCTGCCTTTTGATTGAGTTGTTTAATATGGATTATTAAACAACATTTAATCTTGTTTTGATATAATGTTCTAAAATTTAAATCTCCATCAAACTAGCTTGCTAATGTTATTTTAATAATGCTAATATGTAAAGGTCATTCTGCATTTAGATATCAAATCATCAGTTTCCAGCCCACATGGTACTGCACACCATGTTACTACACACCAATATTCTTTGACAGAGCTGAGGAAGGCAAAGAAGGGGTGTAGAAAAGAGGATTTGAGCTACAGGGTCTCTCAATGAGAAGGGTGGTAGAATGTAAGGGGAGCAACAATAATAGAAACATCTCCTGTTCTTCGATTGACAATGAGAAACACTATTTGATAGATATTTGGGTTAATTTCAAGAGAATCCACTTCTAGATTTCAGTTGAAACAAAAACTGCTTTTGCCAACCCACTCAATTTCCTTTTGTTTTTAATCCTTACCCAAGGATATTTTTCTGTTGATTTTAAGAGAGTGGAAGAGAGAGGGAAAGACAGAGAGAAATATCGATATGAGAGAAACACATTATCTGTTCCCTCCTGCAGGAGCCCTGACCAGGGCCTCAGGCCAGGGAGGAGCCTGCAACCAAGGTGTGTGCCCTTGACTGGAATCGAACCCAGGACCATTCAGTCCACAGGCCAATACTCTATCCATTGAGCCAAACCAGCTAGGGCTCAATTTCCATTTTAATTTGAAAATCTCAACTGAAATTATTTCAGTAAACAGTTTTATAACTCCTACTTTTACCTCTCTTCACTTGGTACTCAGTAGTAGCATTTCTGTTTTAATATGCCAAAACTTTAAGAAGATGTACTTCATATTTTGGCTCTAACCTAATTAAATCTATACCAACATAGATACAGAAGTAATTTAGGACAGTGATTTCAGCATAGAATTGATTACCTCTCCTTCCATAGATTAGAGGAGAATAGTTTTGAATTGAGCAAAAATGGATGTTCTCTCCTTTTTGTTTTCTTCTTTTAAAAGACTCTTGTATAAGATTCTGGTGAAATAATAATAATTAAGGTAGAAGTAGATATTAAGTGGCTATATGTCCAAGATATCAGCCTGAACTCCAGAAAAACCATTAGTAACACAAACAATTATGCTTCTCACCTTTCTAATGGCCAGGATACTCAATCCCAAAGCTTGATGTGAGCTTTCCATTGGAGCAAAGAGAAGAAGCATGGGTGAAGGAGCTACAAGATTCCAAAGAAATTAAACAATTACTTGAATCCAAGATAGGTAAGTAATTGTTCATTGATACTAGAGAAGAAAGAAAAGAAAAATTCATCCTTAATCAGGGTAAAGAATTTTGGCTTCCATTTAGTAATTTCTATATCCCTACTGATGGTTTACTATAACTCTTCATTTTCCTTCATGTTCTTTTCTCTGTGGGACACAGTGACATCTAGAGTTTCTGTCTTCTTCTCCTAGGTTTTGAGATCGGGATAGAAAATGAAGAAGATACTTCAAAGCAGAAAAAACTGGAAAATATGTACCCATTTCTTGTTACTTTAGAGGAGAATGCTAACCATGGTCCCATTTTGCAAAAAGACTATGTACAGTTAGAAAATCAATGGGAAAAACCCCCAGAGGATTTACAGACAGATTTGACAAAACTTGTAGATCATCAGAATCCCTCTATAGGAGAGAAACCTGAGAGCTCTAGCTTGGAAGAACCTCTCAACCCTAGAACCCATAAGAAAAAGAGTCCAGGAGACAAACCTCACAGATGTTCTCAGTGTGGAAAATGTTTTGCCCGGAAATCACAACTTACAGGGCACCAGAGAATTCATTCAGGAGAGGAACCTCATAAATGCCCTGAATGTGGAAAAAGATTCCTTCGTAGTTCAGACCTTTATAGACACCAACGACTTCATACAGGGGAGAGACCCTATGAATGTACTGTGTGTAAAAAGCGATTCACTCGGCGCTCACACCTTATAGGGCACCAGAGAACCCATTCTGAAGAAGAGACTTATAAATGCCTTGAGTGTGGGAAAAGCTTTTGTCATGGATCAAGTCTTAAAAGACATCTGAAAACTCATTCTGGTGAAAAACCTCATAGATGTCACAATTGTGGGAAAAGTTTTAGTAGACTGACAGCTCTTACTTTGCACCAGAGAACTCACACAGAAGAGAGACCTTTTAAATGTAATTATTGTGGGAAAAGCTTTAGACAGAGACCAAGCCTTGTTATCCATTTAAGAATTCATACAGGGGAGAAGCCATACAAATGTAGTCATTGTTCTAAAAGTTTCAGACAGAGAGCAGGCCTTATTATGCACCAAGTCACTCACTTTAGAGGACTTCTTTAAGAATTATTAAAGGAAACAGGTCATGCAGAAATTGGCACTAACTCAAAAAAAATCTTAACTTGAAGCAGTCTGTTTGTCTTGGAAGAATCTTTTTTGTTTGAGCTTATAGAAACAGATTTTCTCTTTTTTTTTTTTTTACTATTAAAAACCTATCTTCCAAGGCATGTGAATTCTAGAGTATCTACCTATTCTTGCAACTCTTACAACTTTACTAGATTTGATGTATTCTATCTTTACAACTCTTACTTTTTAATGAAAATGAAAATGTGTCCCAAGCCAACCATATCATAGATGAAAGCATAAAACATATAGGGTAGGGTCAATATAATGGATAACCATGTCTATCTGGTATATTATAGCAGCACCATAATTATTCTGCTGTCATTATTAAAGGTGGTTATATTAGTTTAAAGCTTTATTTGTGTTCCAAGTGGCAAGAAAGGAGACAGTGTATTTTGTTCAAAATAAAAACGTGTCAGGAACATATGGATAAAGAGGATTTCATTTGCCTCATAAGAACTGGGTTATTTCCACTGAAAATATTTATGTTTATGAAATTAAGATTTTAACCTCTTTGAATTTTGCCAGATTTGCTAATCTGCTTATTTGGCTGCTTGTTAGAGCTGTTAATTTAATGGTTTATTTTGTTCACTGAATGAATAAACTCTAGGGGGAAGAATCCATTTGACAGTTGAAGTCATATAATTAGAACCTGATTCAAATTAGATTGACTAATTTGAGGAGCCAGTGTCCATTGCTTTTTAAAATAAATAAATATATATATATATATATATATATATATATATATATATAATTATTGATTTCAGAGAGGAAGGTAGAGAGATAGAAACATCAATGATGAGAGAGACTTATTGATTGGCTGCCTCCTGCACGACCCACACTGGGGATTGAGCCTGCAACCCAGGCATGTACCCTGACCAGGAATCAAACCATGACCTCCTGATTCATAGGTCTACGCTCAACCACTGAGCTATGCTGGCCAGGCAGTGTCCATTGCTTTTTACTATCCTTTGGTATTCAAATATTCCTCATTCTTTAATTCAGTGTCTCCCTAAGTGTGTGTCATAGAACACTTAGTTCTGTAAGATATTTTGCAAATAAGGTTGGGAATCCCTGCTTTTTCCCCTTTCTAGATTCATAGTGCATATCAGCATATGAGAATCTCTGATAGGTCCTTCAGTAAAGGCAAAAAAAGCGCAACTCTGTTGGCTCAATGTTTTGACCCTAGAACCCTTTTTCATGTACACCCAAGTAATAACCCACAGAACTAGTATTCTGCAAATATCTCTTGGAACACATGCCTTTAACATATATTTCTATAGTTATCAATATAGTCTTATTACTCCCAAGCCTAGTTATCTCCAGTCATTTGAAGGGTGTTATGAAAAATTCTTTACACATATGTTTTTATGTAATACACAGATAAACATACACACATTTTAAGGAGGTGAGGCTCACTAATTCAGATACTTTATAAGTTGCTCAGTGATTCTCAACCTCTTTGAATTTTACTTATAATCACATACATACACATTGCTACTTATATAAATGTTCTCATATAATCATAGTAATGACTCAAACTCCTGTAGCAAGGGAAGAATTCTTTGTCAGTTAAAGCTGTTAATACATGAAAATATTCATTCAGCCTAGTTCCTTGTTATAAAATACAAAAAAAAATAGAACATTCAAGTATTTTCCCTTTATGAAGATACCAGTCATCTTTTCCTTAAACTAGATTTAGGGAAAGTATATTTTTTCTATTCCACTGAACTTCTTGGAAGTCATATTTAAGTACTTTGGGGGTATCTACTTTGTGCCTAACTAGTCCTGTTCTAGGCTTAATGGAAACTAGTAAAGAAATTAATTCATGGGTCAGGTTCATAAAGAGTTTATAATATCTTTAATTAAACAAGAGTTGGGAAACAAATGGAGAAGAATGCAAGAGAGTTTGTATTAAGTGCCAAATCATATCAAGTGCTAAAGCTAGGATGTGTCTTTAATTATTGTCACCCCAGTCCCTGTATGACGCTGCTATAAATGTGGGATTAAATACTGAGATCCTAGTAGCAATAAAATGTAACATGGGAGGAGTCTGAATGTAGAGATGAAAAACACTGAATGTAATGGCTTCTCTTTTCTCTCTTGTGGAATTGCATTCCAACCAGAATAGTGCCTTAGAATGGATGTGCCCAACTGCTCTGTATCTATGCAATATTTTAATAAAGTGGAAATATATATATGCTCTTTCTGCTTCAATCACATAAACTAATTGTTTGCACAACTTAGAGCTGCTTCCATGAGCAGTGGCAACAGGCACCACAATTGACTCCTGCCCCTAAGCTGGAATCACTTTACTCTCTGCATTTAATACAGTCAATTTTAGCCAGTAGGGTTAGTTGTAGTCATAATGTGAGCTACATCCTCCCCTTCATAGAACATCCATTATTTATTTTGAGGCACTGAATCAAGAAATACGAGAAATAGTTATTGGAAAAATAGATCATAGAACATTGTATGAGTGTCCCTAATTTTATTTCACAAAAGTAAGGGCAAAATACAGTACAAAAAATACAGTACCTACCTATCTTGTAATCAGTATGAGGGTCAAAAACAGTACCCACCTTATAAGTACTATGAAGATTAAATGAAATATATTTTGTTCAGGCCCTACACAGTGTAAGCTTTCGATGAATATCCAGCATATTGTGTTTTATTTTTTGTTTTTTTAATGATAAAAGCATTTAAGGCTATGGACTTTCCTATAAATATGGCTTTGGTCACATGCCATAGTTTTTATATATAATGTTTGTATTAATCAGGATTCTCCAGAGATGCAGAAGCCAGTAAATATATATATATAGAGAGAGAGAGAGAGGGGAAGATGTTTGTTATAGGAATTGACTCATGTTGTCATGAAGATTGATAAGTCCCATAATCTACCATCTGCAAGCTGAAGAAAAAGGAAAGCTAATGGTATCCCTCAGTCTAGAGTCTGAAGACCTGAGAACCAGGGGATCTGATGGTGTAACTCAGCCAAAGTCCTGGGACCTGGGCAGGGGGATGTAAATCATGAAATATGAAAGCCAGAGAACCAGGAGCTCTGATATCTGAGGGCAACAAAAGATGTAGGTTCCAGCACAAGAAGTGATGGAATTCACTCTTCTCTGTCTTTTTGTTCTATTCTGGTTCTCAATGTATTGGATGATACCTACACACACACATTAGTGAGGGCAGATCTCTGTACTCATTCTACTCAAGCAAATGTTAATCTCTTTGAGAAGCACCCTCCAAGACACACCCAGAAATATTTTACCAGCTATCTGGGCTTCTCTTAGCCCACTCAAGTTGGTATATAAGATTATTCATCACAGTGTTATTACTGATAATTTAAAAATTGTTTGTTATTACTGTTTTCATTAATATTCCCTCTGACCCAAGAGCTGTACAATATTGCCATTTTCCACTTCATTTTTGGTTTTGCTATATTGTGATTAGAAAAATGCAGTTCATTCTATTTCTGCTTTTAAAGTTCACTTAGTTTTTTTAAAGACATATTTGATAAAATTTGGTAAGTATCCCAAAGACCCCAGAAAATAAGGATTTGATCTGTAAGGCAGAGGTTCAGAATACAGTATTGGACCTCTCAATTAAGTTAATGTCTTTAGGAGTGTCCTTGGTGCTTATGAAGGGACAGTGACACAGAATAGATTGCCTTGCTCCCCATTCTGAAAACCAGAATCCTGGTATTCTCCATTCCCCTCTTAAGAGTTTTATATTTTTGACCCATTTTATGAATGTCTTATAGCAATTACTAATAGCTTCCCAGCTATCAAAGCTGGCAGTTAAAGCTGGAACCTAAAGGACCTAGGAGAGACCTAGCCTCTCCATACCAGGATGAGGAAGCTCTCCCTTGAGATTCCAGAGTAGTTTGTTCTGAAAGCAGAGAGATAAAGCAACTCTGCAGCAGTGGTCCTCCTGAATCAGCAGGGACTGTTTGACAGTGTGCTGAGGAGGTTGTCTAGGCCAGGGGTCCTCAAACTTTTTAAACAGGGGGCCAGTTCACTGTCCCTCAGACCGTTGGAGGGCCAGACTATAGTTTAAAAAAAACACTCTGAACAAATTCCTATGCACACTGCACATATCTTATTTTGAAGTAAAAAACAAAACGGGAACAAATACAATATTTGTATTTGCATGTGGCCCGCGGGCCGTAGTTTGAGGACCCCTGGTCTAGGCTAAAGTCAAGGTAATCAGGGAACATACAGGTGAATCAGCCGCCAAGTGGCTCACCATCAGGTTGGGGAGCAAAGACATTACACTCTGCCCTCTTGCATCTGCAGTCATCATGACATTCTGAAGAGAAACATTCTGGGCACCTCCAAGAAGCTACATGATCTTTGTTCCTGATACCCTCTCTCATTTCTAGCCTAGTCATATGGGCTGAATATTCTTTTAAAGAACTAAAGCTCACACTTAAAACTTGAGCAGCCCCTGTTTCTGTAGTCCTATTTGACAGATATAGAACAGATGGAAAGGCAGCTCATCTCTTACTCTTGCCTCAGTATTAGTAATCTGTTTACTCAGCCCCCTATGAATGTCACATCCATTTGCAGCTAGGGTTCAAGGTCTCTGAGAAGGGGCTAATGCAGAAATGAATATACTATACAAGAAATATAAATTTAGAAGGCATCGGGGAGCCAGACGGATAACTTCCCTCTAGTGGAGAAGCTCTCTGACTTCTTGGTCCCCTTTGCTTTTATTCACTTGAATACACATTTGCCCTTTAGGAAAGCAAACAGGCATATCATAGGTAAAGTTTGGTAAACAGTAAAAGGATTATCAGGTTAGGGGATTGCCTTCAGCCATTTTGCCAAAAGCAGGGTAATATAAAGCTGATTTTCAGCCCTGCTGAATATCAAAGTCCATTAGCCTTCTAGCGGACTTCTCGAATTTATATATTAACTACTTTTGGTCTTTGCCTCCAGTAGCCCCCGATTTTGGAATTTTAACTTTTGGGGTTGGGTGTGGTGGTAGAGCCTTTTCTCACCAGAATGATGTATAGGTTAGTCTTTAGCCTTTTCCAGCTTGCATTGTCAGAGAGGACATCTCAGACATCTAGCAAGGCCTAAGTTCACATTTTTAAGCATCCAAAGATATTAAAAAACTGTGTATCTTCCTTCTAAATGAGTTAAACCCATCTCAATCCCCAACAGACATGATTTTCAAAATCAAAGTTTTATCACCAAGGGGTTACCTAGAACCATGGTTGGCAAACCGAGGCTCGCGAGCCACATGCAGGCGCACACGTACAGTGCGACTGAAACTTCGTGGCCCATGCACAGAAGTCGATATTTTGTGGAAGAGTCATACTCAAGGGGCCAAAGAGCCGCATGTGGCTCGCGAACCACGGTTTGCCAAGCCGCAGTTTGCCGACCACTGACCTAGAAACTTGATTCCTATATTAGAGAACCAGTTTACATTCAAAAGATATATAACTACTGAGTCACTGAAGAATTTCTTCAGGTTTTTATTTGAAATAAGCAATATCAGTAGTCCGTTTTGACTGCACCTTGCCTCTTACTGCTGCACTCAGAATTTTCTTTCAACAGAGCAATGACATATTCCATCCATGATCTTCCCTCCTGGACACTCCTACCACCATCTTTACCTTTCAATATAACCTGCATTTTAAAGTGCTATATTCTGAAGGGAAAAATGTCCAGGGTAAAGAATGCAAAGGACTTGTATGCATGCATATTAGCATAACCAACGGACACAGAGACTGGGGCAGTGGGGGCTTGCCCAGGGTGGGAATGGCTGGGGAGGTCAATTGGTGGAAAAGGAGACATATGTAAAACTTTAGACAATAAAAAAAGAATATACTTCATGCCACTCACATTTCTTAAACTACTTGCTTCATACTCCTGTTAGAGACACCTCTCACAGATACCAGAGAGGTATTACCAAACAGCCCCCTGAGTCAGTGGGAGAGGGCCATTCCCAACCTTGATCCTTGTCTTCTCATATAAACTAATTTATACAAGAGACCTTACCTGTGTTGTGAAAAGCCAATTTATTAAAGTAATTAAAACATGCACCTTTACTGAAAAAGCAAAGCAAGCAAACCTATACATCTGGCTTATGAAGTGCAGACAGGCTCTCAGCGAATCTTAAGAGTGAGTAGGGATTTTAAAAAGATTCCCAGGTGATTCTAATGTGCAGCCAAGGTTGAGAACCACTGGCTTAGGGAGTAAAACTGCCTTTTTTTCCTTTCCCTGGTACCATCCCTTTCTGTATTATCTCATTAGGGAGATTTTTAACCATTTGCTCTCAAGTGTCTTTAGCTGGGGAAGATAATGGCTTGTTAGTTACAAACTGGCTGCAAATTGCCCACATTGTTTGGCCTTGTTTTAACTTTCCTGTCTCATTTTCCCTATTCCTTCTGCCTTTCAAAACAAAATACCTTTACTCTTCAGCTGTACCAAGGCCCCTGCTCAGACTCCTACATAAACTGACCCATATGTCATGCTTCTAGAGAATTGTAAAGCATGAAATAAAGAAAGGAAACCATCCTTCTGAATGCATCTTTGGCCTTTTCCTTCAACTGCTCCAGCTGCTGAAGAACTATGGAAGTTGATAAAAATATCTTTGTTGTGACTACAACACCTTGCATGAAAGTGGTGAATTCAAAACCGGATGCTCTCTCTATCTAGCTCAAAATCTCAAGGTCCATGTAGATCTCCTTCTTGACACGCTGAGTTTTGAACAATAGAATCTCCAAGCTTTGGAGTCTGGTTTCCCCTTAGAGGGCATTATGTTAACTTTCTCACAGCACTATATTCTGATTTACCTCTTTAAAGGCACCTGATGTTCAGTGGAGTAACTTTAAGGTCTATTGTGAGACAACAAGAATGATAATACCTGGAACTGTTATTGGTAGGGATGTTACTGATTTCAAGGGGTTTGACACTTGGGGTGGTCTATTCAAGAACCGGATATGGCTATCATTAGGTAGTTTTATTTACTTATAATGGGTAAAGAAGACAGAGGATTAACATCCAAAGCTCTGTCTCCCTAAAGGAATTCTTAGTCATTGCTTATATACACTATTTGGTTAATTACATGTTGATTTCTTCTTTGCAGTTAGTTAAATTTATCTAGTTGCAATCCCAGTCAAGCTCATTAGTTTCAGCTGCATCTGCAAAATTATTATATTTTAGCATTTTAGCAAGAGTAGCATAAGAACCAACCTTGAGATCGTTGTCCTTTCTTAAAGGAGACAAGAAGCATTAAGACGAAGACTCAAATAATGTTAGTGCTTCAACAATAAAGATTTAAAAAACACACAAATAATGTTAGTGCCAAGTGTGTGGCATAAAAAATGACTGCTCCAGGTCCTGTCTAGGCAGAGAAGACAGCTGCACAACAGAGGTGACTGAGGGCCAGGCGGGGCCAATTGCAGTAAGATGGGTGGTGGGCTCATCATCTCCCCCGCTTCCCGTCTGTAATCAGTAGGGTGGTCCATTACAGAAATGACATCATGGAGGGTTATATGAAGGAGGAAAGGGGGAAGGAGCAAAGCCTTGACTACAAATATCTTAATAATGAGCAAATATGCCAGGAAAAATATATTAAGTAAAATGCAAACAATTGAATCCCAGCAGGGTGGAACAGATTCTATGTAACATTCTGTGACAGAGAGCAAATCTGCACATATGCAAACTTAGATTGATCAAAATTCAATCTCTGATTTAGCTCAGGTTTCTGTAGCTAGATCTAGTAGCAGAAGCAGCTCCCCAGCTGTAACTCTAGTGTAATTGCCCTCAGGCCAAACACTACATGTCCAAGGAGTAATTGAGACACCACAAACATCGGTTATTCAGTTGCCACAAATACAAATTGTTCAGGTAGCAGCAATTGGAGAGAGATGAATCTGCAGAATCAGAAGGTGTTATCAAATCTCATAAATGTAGAGAAATCATTTTATGAAGACACTTTATTAAAAAGTACTGAATGAACTTCCCTCTGCTGATGTGACTGGTGTTTTCAAGATTGAAGAAGAAAAATGAGAGGAGTGAGAAATGCCTTATATGCTGTAATAAGATATGATATAGTAGTAGCTTTGTCTTCTCTATTTATAGTAAAGCAACACAGGTTTTGCATTAAATTGTTCCATTTAAAAATACTAATACCTAACCTGTGTATTATAAAATGAAAAATGAATATTTTTTATTAAAATGAGAATTTTTACTGATACCTGTCATATATTTTTGAAAAGTAAAAATTTTGTTACTGAATATAGAGGACAATTTGGGGTTAAAATAAACAAGGAACAGTTTTTTTCTATTTATATGTTCATATATTTATGTCTTGTAAAAGTTTAAAACTTATTTTTGTTGTCTTTATAATGCATTCAAACATGATAAGACACAAATGTCTGTATTTGATTCTTGTTGGCTTTTGGTACCAAATTTATATATCATAGTTACTAATCCAAAGGAAGTACATTTGTTTTCTAAATTATGTTTTATTTTTTTAATATATTTTATTGATTTTTTACAAAGAGGAAGGGAGAGGGATAGAGAGTTAGAAACATCAATGAGAGAGAAACACTGATCAGCTGCCTCCTGCACACTCCCTACTGGGGATGTGCCCGCAACCAAGGTATATGCCCTTGACCGGAATCGATCCTGGGACCCTTGAGTCCGCAGGCTGACGCTCTATCCACTGAGCCAAACCAGTAAGGGCTCTAAATTATGTTTTAAATGTAATTCTGTTTTCACTACTCTCTACTAAGTTCATCTGTGTTGCAGTTTTTTTCCTAAAAAATGGGAAAAAAGTTTTTTTAACCATAGCAATCAGACAGATCAATTTATTTAAAATATTAGTCACTAAACTAAAGCAGTCACATTTACTTTTTAAAATGACTTACATGAATTATATTAAGGTTCAGAGTGAGACAACAAGCATGGATGGCACTTGGAATAAAATTAGGGTTCAATATTTGATAACAAACAGGTAAATCTGACTATGGAATAATTTTAGATTCAAGCATGAAACAATGCACTGGATCAAAGTTTAGATTCATTGTGAAACCACAAGCACAAAGACAACCACTTGTTCATGTGAGACAAAAACCACTTGTTCTGTGTGAGACAAAAACAGGAAATTTTTACTGGGAAAGGTTATGGTTCAGTGTGAGACATCATGCAGACTGCTGCAATAAGGCTATTCTCAGTGTGAGAAACAATCCTGAATATGATTGTTGGAATGAGGTTAAGTTTCACTGGACAACACAAGCAATTAGATGGCTGCTCAAATAAGATTATGCTTCAGTTTAAAACAAGTATACGATGAATGCCAGAGTGAATTTATTCATCAATGTGAAACAAAAAAGTTTCAAACTGACTGCTGAATGAGGTTAGGTTTGGTATGCAACAAGAAGAAAGAAAATCGCCCTAGCCTGTTTGGCTCAGTGTTTAGAGCTTCGGCCTGTGGACTGAAAGGTCCCGGGTTTAATTCTGGTCAAGGGTGTGTAACACAATTGCAGGCTCTATCACAACGATGTTTTGCTCTCTCTCTCTGTCTCTCCCCCTCCCACTCTCTCTTAAACAAACCAATGGAAAAATATCCTCAGGTGAGGATTAACAAAATAATAATAATAATAATAATAATAATAATAACAACAACAACAACAACAAAACAGAAACTGACAGAGTAGATTTTTAAAAAAAATTTCTATGCTGCCTACAAGAACTTCACTTCAAATTTTAATGTGATTTTAAAGATTTATTCATTTTATTTTATTTTTATTTTTTTTTTCTTTTTGTCTATCTGTATTTGTATTTTAAATATTCAGAAACCAGCAGAGACTCTGTCGGCCATTTTGGCTTGAACTAACTCTCACTCACTCTCCCGCTTGCTCTCTCTCTCCCCCCTCTCGATTTATTCATTTTAAACATAGTTTTTTTTATTTTGTTATCCTCTCTGGAGGATATGTTTTTACTGATTGTAGAGAGAGAAGAAGGGGGAGGAGAGAGAGAGAGAGAGAGAGTACATCGATGTGAGAAACATTAAGTAGCTACTGGGGGTGGAACCCACAACCTAGGTATGTACCCTGACCAGGAATAGACCCCACAACTTTTTGGTGCATGAGACGATGCTGAAATCAACAGAGCCACACTGGCCAGGGTGTCATTTTAAGCATAGTTTTATGCTTGTTATAAAATTTTTTTCCAGGGGGGAGGTCAATGGGCAAAAAGGAGACATACGTACTACTATTTGTAATACTTTAAACAATGATTAAATAAAATAAAAAATTTTTTTCCAAATATATTACAAAATAAAATTACTTAATTTTATAATGAACACAAATATCAGTGAACTTGGAAGCAAAAGAGCCCGGAATTGTAAAGGTTCTTTTTTTTATTATTATTATTATTATTTTTTAAATATATTTTTTATTGATTAAGATATTACATATGTGTCCTTGTCCCCACGTTACCCTCTACCCACCCCCCCCCCACTCATGCCCTCACCCCCCCGTTGTCCGTGTCCATTGGTTAGGCCTATATGCTTGCATATAAGTCCTTTGGTTGATCTTTCCCCCTTACCCCTCCCCTCCCCTACCTTCCCTCCAAGGCCCGACAGTCCAATCAATGCCTCTCCGTCTCTGGATCAGTCCTTGTTCATCAGTTTATGTTGTTCATTATGTTCCACAAATGAGTGAGATCCTGTGGTATTTATCCGCTCTCCAGTTCCATCCATGCTGTGGCAAATGGTAAGAGTTCCTTTTTCTTCTTCCTCTTCTTAAAGAATACCTTTCAGCATTTCATATAATGCTGGTTTGGTGGTGATGAACTCCTTTAGCTTTTTCTTATCCATGAAGCTCTTTATCTGACCTTCTATTCTGAATGATAGCTTTGCTGGATAAAGTAATCTTGGTTGCAGGTTCTTGCTATTCATCACTTTGAATATCTCTTGCCAGTCTCTTCTGGCCTGCATGGTTTCTGTTGAGAAATCAGCTGACAGTCGTATGGGTACTCCCTTGTAGGTAACTGACTTTCTTTCTCTTGCTGCTTTTAAGATTCTCTCTTTATCTTTTGCTCTTGGCATTTTATTTATGATGTGTCTTGGTGTGGTCCTCTTTGGGTTCCTTTTGTTTGGGGTTCTCTGCGCTTCCTGGACTTGTAAGTCCATTTATTTCACCAGGTAGGGGAAGTTTTCTGTCATTATTTCTTCAAAAAGGTTTTCAATATCTTGCCCTCTCTCTTCTTCTGGTACCCCTATAATTCTGATGTTGGTACACTTGAAGTTGTCCCAGAGGTTCCTTACACTATCTTCATATTTTTGGAATCTCTTTTCTTTTTTCTTTTTCGGTTGGGTATTTTTTGTTTCTTTGTATTTCAAATCTTTGACTTGATTCTTGGGATCCTCTTGTCTGCTGTTGGATCTCTGTAAATTATTCTTTATTTCAGTCAGTGTATGCTTAATTTCTAGTTGGTCCTTTTTCATGTCCTCCATGGTCTCACTATACTTATTGAGGGATTCATTAAATTTATCGGCGGTTTCCATAAAATTCTTGAAAAACCTTATAGGATTTATCCCAGGGATGCAAGGATGGTACAATATCCGCAAATCAATAAACGTGATACATCACAAACAAATTGAAAGAAAAAAACCACATGGTCATATCAATTGATGCAGAAAAAGCATTTGACAAAATTCAACACCCATTTTTGATAAAAGCTCTCAGCAAGGTGGGAGTAGAAGGATCATACCTCAACATAATAAAAGCCATATATGACAGGCCCACAGCCAACATCATACTCAATGGACAAAAACTAACACCATTTCCCCTAAGAACAGGAACAAGACAGGGATGCCCCCTCTCACCACTCCTGTTCAACATAGTACTGGAAGTGTTAGCCATTGCAATTCGGCAAGAAGAAGAAATAAAAGGCATCCAAATTGGAAAAGAGGAAGTAAAACTGTCCTTATTTGCAGACGACATGATATTATACATACAAAACCCTAGAGACTCCATCAAAAAGCTACTAGACTTAATACATGAATTTGGCAATGTAGCAGGATACAAAATTAACCCCAAGAAATCTGAGGCATTTCTATACACCAATAGTGAACTTTCAGAAAGAGAGATTATAAGAACAATCCCGTTTACCATCGCACCAAAAAAATTAAGCTACCTAGGAATAAACTTAACTAAAGAGGTAAAAGACCTCTACTCAGAAAACTACAGGACGTTGAAAAAAGAGATAGAGGAAGACATAAACAGATGGAAGAACATACCGTGTTCATGGATTGGTAGAATCAACATCATTAAAATGTCCATACTACCCAAAGCAATCTATAAATTCAACGCACTTCCCATTAAAATACCAACGGCATACTTCAGAGATCTAGAATGAACTCTCCAAAAATTCATTTGGAATAAAAAAGACCCCGAATAGCTGCAGCAATCCTGAAAAAGAACAAAGTAGGTGGGATCTCAATACCAGATAGCAAGTTGTATTACAAAGCCACTGTTCTCAAAACTGCCTGGTACTGGCACAAGAATAGGCATATAGATCAATGGAATAGAATAGAGAGCCCAGAAATCGGCCCGAACCAATATGCTCAATTAATATTTGACAAAGGAGGCAAGAACATACAATGGAGCCAAGATAGTCTCTTCAATAAATGGTGTTGGGAAAATTGGACAGATATATGCAAGAAAATGAAACTAGACCACCAACTTACACCATACACAAAAATAAACTCAAAATGGATAAAGGACTTAAATGTACGACAGGAAACCATAAAAATTCTAGAAGAATCCAAAGGCAACAAAATCTCAGACATATGCCGAAGCAATTTCTTCACTGATACAGCTCCTAGGGCACTTGAAACTAAAGAGAAAATGAACAAATGGGACTACATCAAAATAAAAAGCTTCTGCACAGCAAAAGAAACCATCAACAAAACAACGAGAAAACCCACTGTGTGGGAAAACATATTTGCCAATGTCATATCTGATAAGGGCCTAATCTCCAAAATTTATAGGGAACTCATACAACTCAACAAAAGGAAGATAAACAATCCAATCAAAAAATGGGCAAAGGACCTAAATAGACACCTTTCAAAAGAGGACATTCAGAAAGCCAAGAGACATATGAAAACATGCTCAAAGTCACTAATCATTTGAGAGATGGAAATCAAAACAACAATGAGGTACCATCTCACACCTGTCAGACTGGCTATCATCAACAAATCAGCAAACGACAAGTGCTGGAGAGGATGTGGAGAGAAAGGAACACTTGTGCACTGCTGGTGGGAATGCAGACTGGTGCAGCCACTATGGAAGACAGTATGGAGTTTCCTCAAAAAACTTCAAATGGAACTCCCATTTGACCCTGTGATCCCACTTCTAGGAATATATCCCAAGAAACCAGAAACACCAATCAGAAAGGATATATGCACCCCTATGTTCATAGCAGCACAATTCACCATAGCTAAGATCTGGAAACAGCCTAAGTGCCCATCAGTAGATGAATGGATTAGAAAACTGTGGTACATCTACACGATGGAATACTATGCTGCTCTAAAAAGGAAGGAACTCTTACCATTTGCAACGTCATGGATGGAACTGGAGAGCATTATGCTAAGTGAAATAAGCCAGTCAATGAAGGAGAAATACCACATGATCTCACTCATTCATGGATAATAGAGACCACTATAAACTTTTGAACAATAATAGATACAGAGGCAGAGCTGCCTCAAACAGATTGTCAAACTGCAGCGGGAAGGCCGGGGAGGGTTGGGCGGCAGGAGGTAGGGGGGTAAGAGATCAACTAAAGGACTTGTATGCATGCATATAAGCATAACCAATGGACATAAGACACTGGGGGATAAGGGAGGCTAGGGGACTGTCTAGGGCGGGGGGATAAAATGGACACATATGTAATACCCTTTGTAATACTTTAAGCAATTAAAAAAAATAAAATAAAATAAAACATCAAAAAAATTAAAAATTTATAAATTGCAGAGATTAAAAGTTTCATACTCAAAAAAAAAAAGAAAAACCTTATAAACGTGGCCTTGAACTCTATATCCAGTCGTTTGCTTTCCTCCATTTCTGCCATTTGTGACCTGTTTCTTTGTCTCCGCATTTTGGCTGCTTCCCTGTGTTGATAGAGTGGCCCTGCGCGCCAGGTGTCCTGTAGGGCCCAGTGGCTCAGCCTCCCCAGTTACCTGAGGTGGACACTCTTGGTGCACTCTTGGTGCCTTGGTTGTTGTAGGATCACTGGGAGGAATTGACCTCCAGGCCAATTAGCTGTGAGAATCAGCTGTGTCTGAAGTGGGAGAACTTCTGTGCTGAAGACACCCTTCTGGGGCAAGACTTGCTTCAGTGGGGCTTTGGTGCTCACTGAGTCTGCTCCCTGAGTGCGTCCCTTATGGATCTGAGGAGTTGCAATCTGGATGGTCCCCCTCTGACCACTGGGTACAGTGGCTCCTGGATCTAAGGAGGTGCTAATTCAGCCTCTGCCTGAGGCCACACAGCAGGAGCCACGAAGAGGCTCAGCTGTGAAGCAATGCAAGCCACTGCGGGGCCTTGGGCCTTCTCTTGGAAGTTCCGGGTCTGCCTGGCTCGGCTGCAGTTAGGTACATTCACATGCAAAAGCCTCTGCCGCAGCCTGGGTGGGGCGGGGTCTCAGGGAATCAAAGAGTGGAGCAAGCAACTATGGCTGATTCTCCTAAGGAGTCACGCATCTCAGTGACCCGGTAATTGCTGCAAGAACCTCTGAGGGAAAGCCGCCCTCAAGTTCGCTCACTGCCCGACAGTCCAGCTTCTCTCCGTATAAGTCCTGGGTCCCCAGAGACTTCCCGGAACCGGAGTTCAGAGCAGTCGGGAGCTTGTGATTCAAAAAAAACAGCCGCGTCCTCAGGTGCCACCCCCTTTCTGCGCGCACGAGCCGCCGTACCTCTGCACTTCACCTCTGCAGCTCCTGTGGCTCTCAGTGTGCTTTTCTTTCCTTCTAGTTGTAGAATTTACACTCAGCCAGCTTTCCTATTGTTCTAGGTGATGTCTGCTCTGTCCTTTGCGGTATTTTTCAATTGTTGTGGGAGGCGGCAATTTCCTGGTGTTTATCTATGCTGCCATCTTAGTTTCCTAGGCCCGATTATTTCTGTAAAGGTTCTTTCAAGTCATCTAGTTTAATGACCCTATCATGGAAAACTTAATTTAACAATATCCCTGACCAATAATTTCCAAGTGGTGCTAAGATACGCAAATGACAGGAGCCTTATTGCTTCTCAAGGTTGTACATTCCTTAAATTGGCCAAAGACAGTTTCAGCCAACTGGCCTAAATTCCAAACCACAGAATAGTACTGTGATAGTTTAATCCCTCTCCAGCATAGTAGGCCTTCAAGTACTTGAAGGAAATCTCATATCTCTTTTATGTCTTTGTTCTCTAAACTACAAACATTTCATTCATCACAAGGCATGGATCCAGTTCTTTCATCACCCACATTGCCTTCCTCTGGAATCACTCCAGAGGGATGCTCTTCTTAAAGCCATAAAACAAATCTAAAAATATCTAAAAGAATGAGAAGCATACCGCCCAGCTGGCATGGCTTAGTGGTTGAGCATCAACCTCTGAACCAGAAAGTCATGGTTCGATTCCAGTCAGGGCATATGCCCGGGTTGCAGGTTTTATCCCTAGTGTGGGGCATGTGGGAGGCAGCCGAGCAATAAATCTCTATCAACATTGATGTTTCTGTCTCTCTCTCCCTCTCCTTTCCTCTGTAAAATCAATAAAATATAATTTGAAAAATCAATTGCAGTTCTATATACTAACAACGGACATGTGAAAACCAAAATTAGACACATACTATTTTGTGCAGCCACTCCAGAGAAAATGAAATAGATATAACTCTAACAAAATATGTACAGGGTGACTAAGCGAGAACAAAGAGCCCGAAGGAGTTCTTATGTGGTGATGAAATATTTTTGTATTTTGATTGTAGTGGTGATTACACAAATCCTGACATGAGAAAAAATTGCTAGAGCAATACATATGCACACACACAAATTAATGCAGGCTAGAAAATATGGTGAATGCTGAATTAGGCTGTGGTCTAGTTAACAGTAATGTACCAAAGTCAATTTCCAAGTTTTGATACTATACTGCATCTATGAAAAATCTTACCATTGGGTAAGCTAGGTGAAAGGCACAAGGTCTTTTCTGTATTATTTTTTCGACGTCCTGTCCCTAATTGTTTCAAAATCAAATGTTAAAAATAAATGAGATGAGGCTAAGGAGAGATTGCAAAAATGTTTGGAGAAAACAGGCACTGCAAATGAATTAAGCTGGATCCAGTATAGAACAATGGGTTCCTATGTGGCTCAAGTCTATATTTCTGTGGCCCCTTTTTCAAATAATTAATATTTTCATTGAATTACACAAGTAATACTTATATACATGTAGATATGCATAGATATACACAGTAAAAAGTGTTATGTCATCCTTCCTACTGTCTTAACCAGAGTTAAACAATGTTGACGAATTTGATATATCTGCCCTGGTATTTTTTATGCACTCATATCCATGCATAGTTATGTTATTGATAAAATCATGATAACATGATGACACACAATAATCTAGTGTCTCTGAAACTTGTTGTTTTTCCTTGACCATGTAGGTATAACAATTGCTCAATCAGTGTACATGAATCTGCTGAGTTCTGTAAACATTTATATGGATGCCATAGGGCTGTTCACTTGCGACAGTGAACAGACATTTTGAGAGGGCCTTAATACTCAGGCCAGCCTTCCTCTTGAAAACTTGGATGAGTTCTTCCTAAATCCACTTCCTGCAGATAGATTTTTAAAAGTCATAACTATAATGAAGCGCAAGCATTTCAATAGTTGTGAAATCATGGTCAAGTTTGGGTTGGATTTGGTTTAGAATAAAGATGAGATGAAACCATGAAAGGGCTTTTAAGCCCACCAGCAAGAAAAAGTCATGAAAAGGGCAAATGAAAATCTGAGAAGACCTGCAATATCCAGGGCAAAAACAGACTAACAGGAATCCTTAGAAATCACTATGGAGTGAAAGGTAAGAGCAATGGGGCAATCCTATCTAATAAAAGAGAAACATGGTAATTGGCGTACGACCGCTACCCTTCCCATTGGCTAATCAGGGCGATATGCAAATTAACTGCCAGCCAAGATGGCGGCCGGCAGCCAGGCAGCTTGAAACTAACATGAGGCTTGCTTGCTTCAGTGACGGAGGACTCCAACGTTCCCCGCCTGCCGCTGCAGGCCTCTGAGCTGCAACTCTAAGCAACTATGTAACAAATATTGAAGCTAAACAAAACCCCAGAAACCTGCTTTAGTCGCCAGGCTTCAGCCAGCAGGATTGCAACACTGTAAGCAAAGGCCAGAAACCTACTTTCAGCAGCGGAGGCCTAAGAGCTGGAGCCAAGCCTCAAAGCTAAAGCTGGCCCAGAATAAAAAAAGAAAAAAAGAAAAAAAGGAGCGGTTGGGAGCTTCAGTCACCCCCAGCCTGAAAACAGCCCTCAGCCCCTCACCCAGACTGGCCAGGCACCCCAGTGGGGACCCCCACCCTGAAGGGTGTGTGACCAGCTGCAAATAGCCATCATCCCCTCACCCAGGCTGGCCAGGCACTCCAGTGGGGACCCCCACCCTGAAGGATGTGTGACCAGCTACAAACAGCCATCATCCCCTCACCCAGGCTGGCCAGGCACCCCAGTGGGGACCCCCACCCTGATCCAGGACACCCTTCAGGGAAAACCAGCCGGCAACCACCCGTGCACCAGGCCTCTACCCTATATAGTAAAAGGGTAATATGCCTCCCAGCACTGGGATCAGCAGAGCCGCGAGGCCTCCCGGCACCTGGATCAGTGTGACGGGGGGCAGTGCCCAAACCCCCTGATCGCCCTGTGGCTCTGTGTGTGACAGGGGGCGGGGCCACAACCTCCCTATCCACCCTGCTCTGTTTGTGACAGGGGAAGGTGCCCCAACCCCCTGATCGCCCTGCGGCTCTGTTTGTGACAGGGTGCAGCGCCCCAACCTCCCCGCACCCCCCCCCCCACGGGCCCTGCTCTGTGTGTGACGGGGTAGAGCCATAACCTCCCCATTGGCCCTGCCCTGAGTGTGAGAGTGGCGGCGCCCCAACCCCCTGATCGGCCCTGCTCTGTGGGTGATAGAGGGCGGCGCCCCAAACCCCTGATGGGCCCTGCTCTGTGCATGACAGGGTACAGCGCCCCAACCCCCTGATGGGCCCTGCTCTGTGAGTGACAGGGGGCAGTGCCCCAACCCCCTGATTGGCCCTGCTCTGTGCATGACAGGGGGTGGCGCCGCAACCTCCCCATCGACCCTGCCTTGAGTGTGACAGGGGACGGTGCCCCAACCCCCCAATCGGCCCTACCCTGAGCATGACTGAGGGTGGCATCGCAACCTCCTGATCACCCTGCTCTGTGCAAGACAGGGGGCGGCGCCCCAACTCCCCAATCAGCCCTGCTCTGAGCCCGACCAGGGGCTGCACCTAGGGATTGGGCCTGCCCTCTGCCACCCGGGAGCAGGCCTAAGCCAGCAGGTTGTTATCTCCCGAGGGGTCCCAGACTGCGAGAGGGCACAGGCCGGGCTGAGGGACCCCCCTCCCCGCCGAGTCCACAAATTTTTGTGCACCGGGCCTCTAGTTCATGAATAAAGAAAAACACACATGACCAGCAAATGTACCAGAAAGGATATTTTCTGGGTTTGTTGGAACGCCATAGTGCATTAGTACTAGAGAAATATGAATTAAACAAAGGAATGATGGGTTGGGTGGCCACATTTTCTGTGGAGACAGTGAATGGTGGGCCTTCGGTAAGGACTCAGTATACCAGTCCAGAACTTCTGCCCTCCACTCTGCTCTAGGGCTTTCCACAAAAGTAATCCCTGGGGAGCACCGCTTTCTAATTAGCTCAAGCCCTCGGGCTCTGCTCTGAAAAGCCTGGGCTTGCCAACTGGGCCATGTCCTGGGGAGGCCTTGCCAACAGGGCCGGTGCCATTGGTCCGGGCTATATTCCCTGCAGAGGCTCTGAGGCTGCAGGCAAGAAAGGTAGATAAAAATGGGGGCGAGGCTATGCCGGTGGCCACACCTCAAGGAGCCGGCGAAGAGGCGGGGCTGTCTGTGGGCCTTGGAGGAGGGGCAGGAGCTGCTGCAGCTTTCTCTAGAGATGAGCTAGGGAGGAGACGAAGTGCGGAGCCGGGCAGGAGGGCTTCCAGGGCTGGCGGGGCGCTCCAGACCTCCTGAACAACTGCCCTTGGCTCCTGGTCCTGCTGGTCAGCGAGGCCTGAGACTGACCGGCCCATGGCGGTGTCAGCGGCTCTGTCGGTGGCGGCGGCGGCAGCGGCCCTATCCGGTCTGGCGGTGCGACTGTCGCGCTTGGCCGTGGCCCCCGGCTCCTATGGCGCCTTCTGCAAGGGGCTCACGCGCACGCTGCTCACCTTCTTTGACCTGGCCTGGCGGCTGCGCATGAACTTCCCCTACTTCTACATCGTGGCCTCCGTGATGTTCAACGTCCGCCTGCAGGTGAGGATCGAGTGAGCGCCTGTGGCCACAGCGGCCGCGGGAGGGTGCCGCCCCCGCCCGCCCGCCCGCCCGCCCGCCCACATGGAGGACAGCCGGGCCGCCCAGGTCGCGGGGACGCGGCGCGGAAAGGAGGAGGGGTGGCCCGGGCCCCTGGACCCAAGAGCTGCCCGAGAGGACGCTGGCCACCGAGCCCCCAGGGCCACGGAACCCCGGACCCAGGCGTGACCTGCGCACCCGCGTGGCGGCCAGTGCCGCGTTGCACAGAAACGGACAAAACGGGCCCTTTCCCTGGGGCTCCAGAAAATTCTCCGAGTACAGCCGACCTGTTGCCTCACATTGGCCGAAGTGGGAAACCAGGAGGAAATGCTGCTGCAGGGACTTGCTTTGACTGGTCTCAGCCAAAAGGTAGGCTGCCAGAGAGAGGTTGCACCTGTGGGCTGGAGGGAGGCGGTTGCCATGGCATCTAGTCGTCTAGGCCCCTGGGGTTTGGGGTGGGGGGGGTGGATATGGAAGGACCCAAGGAAGCCAGCCCAGAGAGCTGCGGAGCGGAGGCAGACAGGGAGTCACAGGCTCTTGGAGTCCCTTGCCGTGATTCCAAACTGGGGGTGAGGGGCGGCTGTAGCTTAGGCATCTTGCATCTCAGAGGTTCAGCCCACCACCCTTGGAGACCTGGGTGTCCCTTCCTGGGTGCCCCCTCCCGCCCACAGCCAGCCGCCCCCCCCCCCATCCCCAGAGGCCCAGGAAGTGTCACCTGAGCCAGAGGCAATGGAGGGGGATGGGCTGGGGTGGCCCACAGGAAGGCCCTAGAGGAGAAAAGATGGTACCACACTTCACCCTCCCGGACAGGGAGCCTGGAACCCCAGGTCTGTCCCCTTCTCAGCACTCCGGCCCCCGGACTCTGCAGCCCCCGGAATCCTGCCCCTGCTCTCCCCTTTGCTCTCCTCCTTCCTCTTTCCGGAGCGTGGAGAGATGCCTTCCTCCCTAGCACTCCCCCCGGTTTTCCTCTTCTGCCACCCCCAGCCCTCCCCTTGCCACAGCATGCCCTCCTTTGGCCCAGACTACGTCCAGGAGTGCCCTGTGAGCCCAAAGCACCTGGGAAAATGTGGATTTCCTTGAGCAGAGGCAGGTGTCAGGCTGGGGTGGGGAAAGCAGATGGAGAAGGGGCTTGTGGAGAAGGCAACACTTGGAGAAGGGGGGGCCTCTCTGGGTAGGGAGGCAACTCTCAAGTCTCATGTCTTTGTTTCAGGAGCCAGTGGTTGTAGCCAGTGACTCACCCCTTCTCCGGCCTCATCAAGAGTCAAATCTGTGCCCAAGGACCCCCTGCCCCTAGAGCTTCCTGCTAGCAGCTGAGTGAAGGGCCTGGCTGAGGAGGAGATGAAGGGCGTGCCTGGCAGAGGCCACGAGGTATGGGGCAGCCCAGAGGTCCGGCTCTGGCGTGGGCAAGGACAGGACGACGTCACCTGGGCACTGAAATCTCCTAGCACACCATGAGGGTGTTCTCTTCTCTCTCCCTGCTGACATGGGAAACGGGTTCTGGGAGGGGGGGCTCACCTTTGCCCTTGTCACACAGATAGGGAGTGGTGGAGCTAAATCTTCCCTAAGGCCTGCACTCCCCCACCCGCACCCCAGGCTTCTGGAAGACCTGGCCCAGCGGAATGGGGCAAGGGCTCCCAAGGCTCCAGGGGAGCGCAGGAGAGAGGTTCAGGGTGGGGAATGTGGGGAACCAGCTTTCCTTGGAGTGGTATGGGTGGTCACAGGAAACACAGGAGGACAGTCTGAGCTGAGATGGGCACAAGAGAGATGAGTGCAAGGATCCCCTGGGCAGCTAAGGTCCTCACCCACAGAGCCAGGTCTTCCCACCCCCACCCCAGGCTTAACCAAGGGCTTCTGCACAATTGGGCACAAGCCTCTCAGTTTGGGAGGGGAGGTGGGGGTAGCTCCTGCGGACATGATGTGACCAGAGGGTAAAGGGTGACCTGTGGGGGGTGGAGACAAGGAACCCACTTCTCTGTCCCCAGGCTCGGATCCCCCACACCCAGGAGCACACAGGAGACTCTCCTCCAGATGGGCTTGGACTGGTCCTGGAGGCCCGGGCTGTGCTGCTGACTGGTGCACCAGCATGGCCAGAAACAGCCCAGAGGGGAGCCAGGAGAGACCTGGCCCTCACCACCCACCCTCGGTCCCACATCTGCTCTGACACTGGCTGCTGTCCAGCCCAAGTTCTCAGAGCCCCTGAGACTGGAGACCACAGTAGGGTGGTCAGCCCAAGGGACGGTGTGGCCCAGTCTCACAACATCTGCCCTACTCAGCTGCCCAGCTGGAGCCTGGGGCCTGGGTGAAGTACTCCTCCTGCCTCCCCATAGGACTGGGGACCAAGGCTCCCACGTGCCCCCTGCAGTTTCCCACTAACAGGGCCTGATGGCTTCCTTCCTTGTGCCAAGTCACCTGGGAGCCCCTGGTCCTGGTGGCCCCTCCACCCCAGCCCTGTCCAACCAGGACCACTTTTGGGAGCCTGCCAGCCTGCCTGCCAACTCCATCCGTAGCTCTCTGGGGACAGCCGCAGAAAAAGGAGAGCAACACGGCTGTAGAAGATGGGAGGAGGACCAGGGGCCTCCTTGGGGATGAGACACAGATGTGCCCCTTTCAAGCCCAGGTCTCACCCTCTGGGTGACTCCATCCTCAGCTCCAGCCTCTTCCTGGGCTGGCCAGGGAGGAAGAAGACCTGGGAATGGCATGAGGGAGGCTCCTCACTGAATGTGTGCTGGTGTCCCACAGGGAGAAATATGTCTCTGAACCTCAGGGTCCCCTGGCCTCATAGACCTGCTCCCCTGCCAGGAAGCTCTTCCCCATCCAGGGGGACACAGGAAGTCCGCTGTGGCTCTGGCTGCTCTGGCTCTGGCTGTGGCTGCCTCTGCTCCAAGGGAATGGCTGGGGGAGGGGCCAGCCACCAGTCCTTAGCCTGTTCCTGCGCTGCTTTTCTTACCATTTTGGCCTTGAGTAGTGTGAGCTGCTTCTGCTCTCCCACCTCCCGCCAACCCACTGGGCCCTGGCTGCTTGACTGGCTCTCAGTGCACTTTACCTGTTAGTCATCCGTTTTCCAGGCAGCGGAAATTCTACGCAATCAGAGACACCAACCTGAATAGGATAACTCAGTTTTCTGTGTGCGTGCACTCTGTACTGGTCAGAAATGTTCTTGTTTCTGGTGTTGTCAAAACTTGTTGTCTAAGTTATTAAAAAGTCCTTAAGTTCAATAAAATAAATAAAACTGGAAGGCTCCTGTTTCTGGTGTGGTGCAATAGCCCTGGAGGACAGAGGGGCCAGTGGTGAGATCATTGATGCCCAGGAGCTGGGGAAGGGAGCACCCGCAGAGGGCTACAGGTGGGCAGGGCCTCCTCAGGAGGCGCTGGGGACCCCACTGGCCCTGGACCACTGCCCCCATGAGGGGAAGGCGGCAGCATAGGCCTGGCCCCGCAGGTGGCAATTGTCCCACTCACAACCTTGTTTGAAGAAACTAATACCTAAGTCTCAGCTTCATTTTAGAGCCTGGTGTTACAAAGCACTTCAGTTGAAACCCAAGGGTGGGATGAGGGAAGTGAGGTGCAATTGTCTGTCTGCAGATCATTGTGTTTCACCAGAAGCCCCTCGGCAGCAGCAGGTGGCAAGGTCCCCGTCGCCTCCCTGCCGGCCACGTGGGTGCAGAGTTTTGGAGGAGATAAACCACAGGGAAAGAAGCTTCCCTTCCCCCCACCTTAGATCCCAAGTCCCATCGGAGCTCCACTCCCAGTGCCTCCCCAGAGAAGCCAGGCCAGGGGTGCTGCCTTCTGAGGCTGCTGCAGGGGAGAGGGTGGCAGGTGGGCAGAGGTCTGAGTCAGGAGCCTGGGGAGCAGCGCAGTGGCCAGGAGAGAGAAAAGCAGGTCCACAGGCCCCAGGAGGGAGCCGTCTCCAGGACGCAGGATTTGGGTAACAAGGAGGAGCACAGCCTGGGGAAGGGCCCTGGGTGCACTCCTCATCTGTGCCAAGATCTCCCCAGGGGTCAAAGCACCCTGACAGCACAGACCCTTTCAACATCTGCCACCACAGGAAGGAGGGACCCAAGTGCCCTGAGCTTCCCACCCTTTGTCCAGATGGTCCTGTTCAGTCCCTGATGGTCTCACACCCACTCCAGGGATCATGAGGCCTGGCACAGCAAGATGGGATAGGATCAGAACAGACCTCCAAGGTCCTCTGAAGAGGGAGGGCCACCGTTCCCGGCTAGGCACACCCTGTTCTGGTTAAGACCTGTGCCTTGGCCCAGCTGGCATGGCTACCTATGAACCAGGAGGTCACAGTTTGATTCCCAGTCAGGGCACATGCCCAGGTTGCAGGCTCGATACCCATTGGGGGGGGGGGTGGTGCAGGAAACAGTGATCAGTGATTCTCTTTCATCATTAATGTTTTTATCTCCCTCTCCCTCTCCCTCTCTGAAATTGATAAAAATATTTTTTTTTAAAAAAAAGACCCATGCTCTGAGCCCAGCTCCTCCTGTGTGGGCATTCAAGGGGATGTTGTCTAGTCAACATTTGTCCTCAGGCCTTATCACTCTGAGGAGAGAAAAACAGATGAAGGGAACTGGCATGTAATGCGAACCTACCAAACTCCTGGCACTGTGATGGGTGGTTTGCTGCCATCATCTATATATATAAAAGCCTAAGTGACCGTCCAACCATCCGACCGGTAGCTATGACGTGCACTGATCACCAGGGGGCAGACGCTCAATGCAGGAGCTGCCGAGCTGCAGTGACATGGAAGCTGTGAAGCCAAAATCTTATTTCTGTATTTGTTGAAAACCAGGTGACCCACCCGGAACCATAGTGGAGAGAGCCCAATTCCAGGGTGCATCACCTGAGAACCACCCTCTCGCAGTCACAATCCAGGACCCCTCGGGGGATTTTAGAGAGCTGGTTTTGGCCCAATCCCTGCATGCCAGGCCAAGGGACCTCACCACTGTACAAATCATGCACCAGGCCTCTCGTTTTATTATAATTCCACAGCCATCTCCTGGAGGAGGTCATTGAGAGAATGTGACCACCAGTTGACCCTTGAGCTGGACCTGGACAATTAGGCCCTTTACCCTCACCCTTATCCTTGGATTGTACATTCTGCCCACCATTCCCATAGGCAGAGCTGTTTCAAAGACAGAGCCTTGAGAGAGTGAGGTGTTGAGACCATCTGGACAATAGAGTGACTGAACCAGTTAGGGCACCTATACAAGCTTTAAGATTCTTGCAATCACCCGACAAGCCACGAATGTTAGTTCCCTAGCTAATTTAACCTGACCCCCACCAATCTGACTGGTCTGTCTCTATTCACTCTCCCCTTGTCCTCTATATTCATTGAGGTTGGGGGATGCATAAAATTTTGACTATATGTCTTCCTAATAGATACATTTTTTTTTAAATATATTTTATTGATTTTTTACAGAGAGGAAGAGAGAGATAGAGAGTTAGAAACATCGATGAGAGAGAAACATCGATCAGCTGCCTCCTGCACATCCCCCACTGGGGAAGTGCCCACAACCCAGGCACATGCCCTTGACCGGAATCGAACCCGGGACCCTTCAGTCCGCAGGCCGACGCTCTATCCACTGAGCCAAACCGGTTTCGGCAATAGATACATTTTATCAGTATAAATAGCCCCTCATGGACATGCTTAATGCATGATTCTTTGTTTTGTTGGAAATTGAAAATGCTATTTACTCAGCCATTTCTCCAAGGATTCCTGGTCCTTCTTATTGGAGACCATCATGTTTAGAAGCCAAAATCTTATTTCTGTATTTGTTGAAAACCATGAGGTTACAGTAGCACCTTCAGTGCCAGTCCAACAGCACAGGGATCACACCAGATTTCTTTCACTTTTCACCTTTCCATGTCTTCTGGCAGGAGAACCCAACCTCCCAGATACTCAATATATTTGCTTATTTGCACAGTCCTTGTGTATACACTTTGACCCTGCTGGATAGGCCTTTCATTATACTCTAATTCACTCCTCTCACTGGCCCTGGCTTTCACGAGGCCACCTCCACACCTTTTTTGGGCAGGAACCAGACCACCATCCTACCCTCAGTGATATACCAATTAGGAACAAACTGCTAAGACTCAGCCATCTCTGCAGGGGTTCAAATTCTATTGGCAGAGAAGCAGCTTGGAGACTCTGACATCAGGAAGGCCAGGTCACTGCTGGGAGAGGAATGCTCACCAAAGAGGAATCACTTCCAAACTGCCAGCCTGAGCACACTGTGAATTTACTCCCATGGGAGAAAGCCCCTTACGGGTTGGAGTACAGAGGTCAGGAATGACTGCAGGGCTCATGGACTGGGTGAGACTAGCCTTCTGCCCTTCCTTCCCTGGTTGTGTCTCCTTGACACAGCTGTAAAATGAACTTGATAATACCACAACTTGTCTGACAGGAGTTTTTTGAGGATTAAAATTATGAATGCCCTTAAGGCCCAGATGTGATGACCACAGAAAATCTTCTCATGTTTTTCCAGATTCCCACCAAAAATATGAAGCTTCAAATTGTCCCCTGAGTCATCAACTCAGTGCCATATTTGGGGTAGGTTTTTAGAATATAAAGGTGAGCAAGATAAATATGTCCCCTGCCCTTTGAGGGGCAACAGATATATGACTCATCCTCTTGGCTTCAAATAGTCCACTGAATTCCATTGTATCAATAAGGCACAAATTATTTATTCATTTGCCTAATCTAGCAGCATATTGAAATATAACACACTGCAATTAAATGAAGTTTATCCCAGGAAAGCAAGATTGTTTTATCAATTAAAAATCAATCATGCGGAGGAGCAAGATGGCGGCGGTATAGGCAGACGCGTCCCAGCTTGTGTCCCGGAGCAAATGGAGTGAGCAGCTGAAACTAGTAACATCCACCCCGAATTGGCGAAATTGATCAGCTCGTGAGACAATTTGCAGCCGGGAAGAGCAGAACTCCTCTGGAAAGGTCTAAGGCGAGCCACACTGAAGAATAGAATAACCGAAGGACCTTCACTACTGCAATTTTTTTTTCTTTTTTCACCTTTTAACTAAGAAACCAATTTTTTTTCTTTTTTTTTCTTTTCTTCTTTTTTTTTCTTTTTTTTTCTTCTTTTTTCCATCACCTGATTTTACCCTTTTAATTACTACCTTCTTATTTTTAACCAGTATTATTACTGCTACCATTTTACCATTTTTTTAAAGTGCCATTTTATTTTCTCTTTATTTTATTTTGGGATTAGTGTTCTCCATTCTATTTTCATCGTTATATTACTGGTTGTTTCTAGTTTGCATTCATCTCCAGGGAGCTGTTGCTGGAATTTGTTGGGATTAATGGCTGTTCTATAGGAGTATTCTCCTCATATAAAAAAGTCTCTTCCCCTCTTCCACTTCATTCTCTCCTTTCGCTCTTTTTTTTTTCTTTTCTTTTCTTTTCTCGCTTTTATTTTCCCCCCTCCTTTTTCCCAATTTCATTTTTGCACTCCTTTTTTTGGTCCCTACTTTTCTTTTCTTTTTTCTCTTTTATCTTTTTCTCTTCCTTCTTCCTTATCCCCTAATTCTCTTAATTCAGGTGGTCACCTTTATTTGGGGTTATTAATATCGTGAATATATTTTTGTATAGTGCCTGGTACGTGGTGCCTTGTTGTGTTGTATTTTGTGCCTTTAAATCAACGCAGCAGATCCAAGCAACAGCAACCTCCTGAGCACCAACACCCTCTGCTGAGGAACAGCAGCTGTACGTGAAACCTCGCCCCACCAGCCAGAAGAGCCACCAAAGCTGTGAACAGCACCCACCAGAGGAGCTGCTGCCAACTGAAGAGCAGCTGCTACCGCAACCGCCCGAAGAGCAACCACAGACCAAGGAGTCACTGCCACCAAGGGAGCAACCACTGAACGACTCAACGTATAGATATGTCAGTGAGATCAAACATGGGTAGACAAAGAAACCCCCAAAGGAAAGAGAAGGAGGACTCTCCAGAAAAGCAGCTAAGTAATACAGAGGCATGCAACATGACAGACAAAGAATTCAGAATAAGGGTCCTAGAGTGCATAAACCGGATGGAGGAAAAAATTGACAACCTCTGCAAGAAGCAAGAAGAAACAGATGAAAAAATCGATAACATATGGAAGAAGCTAGAAGAAACAGATGAAAAAATCAACAACTTAAGTAAGACCCAAGAAGAAATGAAGAGTGATATAGCTGCAATGAAAAACTCCATTGAAAGTATCAACAGTAGACTAGGAGAAGCGGAGGACCGAATTAGTGAATTAGAAGACAAGGAAGCAAAACACACCCAAAATGTACTGCAATTGGAGAAAAAAATTAAAAGACAGGAGGAGAGCCTAAGGGAGCTTTGGGACAACATGAAACGAAACAACATACGAATAATAGGGGTACCAGAACAACAGAAGGATGAACAAGGATTAGAAAACCTATTAGAAGAAATAATATCAGAAAACTTCCCTGAGGTGGGGAAGAAAAAAGTCACACAAGCCCAGAGAGTCCCAAACAAGGTGAACCCGAAAAGACCCACACCAAGACACATCATAATTACCATGGCAAATGTTCAGGACAAAGAGAGAATCTTACAGGCTGCAAGAGAGAGACGGAAAGTTACATACAAGGCATCTCCCATTAGATTGTCAAATGATTTCTCAACAGAAACACATCAGGCCAGAAAAGAATGGACAGAAATTTACAAAGTGATGCAAAGCAAAGGTCTGAATCCAAGAATACTCTATCCAGCAAGGCTATCATTCAAACTTGAAGGGGAAATAAGAAGCTTCACAGACAAAAAAAGGCTAAGGGAGTTTATCACCACCAAGCCAGCAATGCAAGGAATGCTAAAGGGACTGGTATAAAAATAAGAAATAAAAAGCAAAGAAAGAAAACAGCCACACAAAAACAGAAATGGCTACAAACAAGTACCTTTCAATAATAACTTTAAACGTAAACGGACTAAATGCTCCAAACAAAAGACATCGAGTGGCTGAATGGATAAAAAAACATGACCCATACATCTGCTGTCTACAAGAAACCCATCTCATTAGAAGGGACTCACACAGACTGAAAGTGAAAGGATGGAAAAATATCTTTCAGGCATATGGAAAGGAAAAGAAAGCTGGGGTAGCAATACTTATATCGGACAAAATAGACCTCAAAGTGAAGGCCATAACAAGAGATAAGGAAGGCCACTTCATAATACTAAAGGGATCAATACAACAAGAAGATATAACTCTGGTAAACATATATGCACCCAATGCAGGAGCACCCAAATTCATAAAAAAACTCCTGGAAGATATCAAAGGAGAGATCGACGACAATACAATCATAGTCGGGGACTTTAATACACCACTGACAACACTGGATAAATCCTCTAGACAAACAATCAGCAAAGAAACAGCAATCCTAAATGACTCACTAGATCAGATGGACTTAACAGACATCTTCAGAACACTTCACCCCAAAGCCAGGGAATATACATTCTACTCAAATGCTCATAAGACATATTCAAAAATAGACCATATATTGGGTCACAAGCAAAGTATCCCCAAATTCAAGAAGATTTAAATCATAAAAAGCGTCTTTGCAGACCACGATGGCATAATATTAGAAATAAACTACAATAAAAACAACCCAAAATACTCAAACACCTGGAAGCTGAATAGCATGCTATTAAATATTGATTGGGTTACCAATGAAATCAAAGAAGAAATTCGAAACATCCTGGAAACTAATGACAATGAAAACACAACAATCCAAAACCTATGGGACACAATGAAAGCAGTCCTGAGAGGGAAGTTTATAGCTCTACAGGCCTATCTCAAAAAACAAGAAAAAATGGTAGTAAATCAGCTAACTCTACAACTCAAAGAATTAGAAAGAGAGCAACAAGAAAAGCCCAGAGTGAGCAGAAGGAAGGAGATAATAAAGATTAGAGCAGAAATAAATGACATAGAGACCAAAAAAACAATACAGAAAATCAATGAAACCAAGAGCTGGTTCTTTGAAAGGATAAACAAGATTGACAAATCTCTAGCCAGACTCACCAAGAAGCAAAGAGAGAGGACCCAAATAAACAAAATCAGAAACGATAGAGGCGAAATAACAACAGACCCCACAGAAATACAAATGATTGTTAAAAAATACTATGGACAGCTCTACTCCAGCAAACTAGACAACCTGGAGGAAATGGACAAATTCCTAGAAAAATATAACATTCCAAAACTCAATCAGGAAGAATGTAAAAATCTCAACAGGCCAATAACTATGGAAGAAATTGAAGCAGTCATCAAAAAGCTTCCAGCAAACAAAAGCCCAGGACCAGACGGCTTCACAGGGGAGTTTTACCAAACATTCAAGGAAGAACTAAAACCTATCCTCCTCAGACTACTACAAAAAATTCAAGAGAAAGGAACACTTCCAAGCTCATTCTATGAAGGCAGCATCACCCTAATACCAAAACCAGGTAAAGACAACACAATGAAAAAGAATTACTGGCCAATATCCCTCATGAACATAGATGCCAAAATCCTCAACAAAATCCAGCAGTACATCCTCAACTGATCCAGCAGTACATCAGAAAGATCATACACCATGACCAAGTAGGATTTATCCCAGGGATGCAAGGATGGTACAATATCCGCAAATCAATAAACGTGATACATCACATAAACAAATTGAAAGAAAAAAAACCACATGGTCATATCAATTGATGCAGAAAAAGCATTTGACAAAATTCAACACCCATTTTTGATAAAAGCTCTCAGCAAGGTGGGAGTAGAAGAATCATACCTCAACATAATAAAAGCCATATATGACAGGCCCACAGCCAACATCATACTCAATGGACAAAAACTAACACCGTTTCCCCTAAGAACAGGAACAAGACAGGGATGCCCCCTCTCAACACTCCTGTTCAACATAGTACTGGAAGTGTTAGCCATTGCAATTCGGCAAGAAGAAGAAATAAAAGGCATTCAAATTGGAAAAGAGGAAGTAAAACTGTCCTTATTTGCAGACGACATGATATTATACATACAGAACCCTAGAGACTCCATCAAAAAGCTACTAGACTTAATACATGAATTTGGCAATGTAGCAGGATACAAAATTAACCCCAAGAAATCTGAGGCATTTCTATACACCAATAGTGAACTTTCAGAAAGAGAGATTATAAGAACAATCCCGTTTACCATCGCACCAAAAAAAATTAAGCTACCTAGGAATAAACTTAACTAAAGAGGTAAAAGACCTCTATTCAGAAAACTACAGGAGGTTGAAAAAAGAGATAGAGGAAGACATAAACAGATGGAAGAACATACCGTGTTCATGGATTGGTAGAATCAACATCATTAAAATGTCCATACTACCCAAAGCAATCTATAAATTCAACGCACTTCCCATTAAAATACCAACGGCATACTTCAGAGATCTAGAACGAACTCTCCAAAAATTCATTTGGAATAAAAAAAGACCTCGAATAGCTACAGCAATCTTGAAAAAGACCAAAGTAGGTGGGATCTCAATACCAGATAGCAAGTTGTATTACAAAGCCACTGTTCTCAAAACTGCCTGGTACTGGCACAAGAATAGGCATATAGATCAATGGAATAGAATAGAGAGCCCAGAAATCGGCCCGAACCAATATGCTCAATTAATATTTGACAAAGGAGGCAAGAACATACAATGGAGTCAAGATAGTCTCTTCAATAAATGGTGTTGGGAAAATTGGACAGATATATGCAAGAAAATGAAACTAGACCACCAACTTACACCATACACAAAAATAAACTCAAAATGGATAAAGGACTTAAATGTACGACAGGAAACCATAAAAATTCTAGAAGAATCCAAAGGCAACAAAATCTCAGACATATGCCGAAGCAATTTCTTCACTGATACAGCTCCTAGGGCACTTGAAACTAAAGAGAAAATGAACAAATGGGACTACATCAAAATAAAAAGCTTCTGCACAGCAAAAGAAACCATCAACAAAACAACAAGAAAACCCACTGTGTGGGAAAACATATTTGCCAATGTCATATCTGATAAGGGCCTAATCTCCAAAATTTATAGGGAACTCATACAACTCAACAAAAGGAAGATAAACAATCCAATCAAAAAATGGGCAAAGGACCTAAATAGACACCTTTCAAAAGAGGACATTCAGAAAGCCAAGAGACATATGAAAACATGCTCAAAGTCACTAATCATCCAAGAGGTGCAAATCAAAACAACAATGAGGTACCATCTCACACCTGTCAGACTGGCTATCATCAACAAATCAGCAAACGACAAGTGCAGGAGAGGATGTGGAGAAAAAGGAACACTTGTGCACTGCTGGTGGGAATGCAGACTGGTGCAGCCACTATGGAAGACAGTATGGAGTTTCCTCAAAAAACTGAAAATGGAACTCCCATTTGACCTTGTGATCCCACTCCTAGGAATATATCCCAAGAAACCAGAAACACCAATCAGAAAGGATATATGCACCCCTATGTTCATAGCAGCACAATTCACCATAGCTAAGATCTGGAAACAGCCTAAGTGCCCATCAGTAGATGAATGGATTAGAAAACTGTGGTACATCTACACGATGGAATACTATGCTGCTCTAAAAAGGAAGGAACTCTTACCATTTGCAACGTCATGGATGGAACTGGAGAGCATTATGCTAAGTGAAATAAGCCAGTCAATGAAGGAGAAATACCACATGATCTCACTCATTCATGGATAATAGAGACCATTATAAACTTTTGAACAATAATAGATACAGAGGCAGAGCTGCCTCAAACAGATTGTCAAACTGCAGCGGGAAGGCCGGGGAGGGTTGGGGGGCAGGAGGTAGGGGGGTAAGAGATCAACTATAGGACTTGTATGCATGCATATAAGCATAACCAGTGGACATAAGACATTGGGGGTAGGGGAGGCTAGGGGACTGTCTAGGGCGGGGGGATAAAATGGACACATATGTAATACCCTTTCTAATACTTTAAGCAATAAATTTTAAAAAAATAAAAATTCAAAAAATAAAATTAAAAAAAAATCAATCATGCGACATGCCATACATACTAACAAAAAAGGAGAGTGTGGGAGAGGGAATAATGGTCCATCAAAGCTGCCTGTGTCTTAATCCCCAGAATTTGAGAATACTTTGCTACAAGGAATTAAATGCGGGGATGACACTATATGGTTTCTAATCAGTTGACCATAAAATAGAGAGATTGTCCTGGATTATCTCATCACATAAACTGATCAAAGTGGAAGAAAGAGAAGAGTGGGTTAGAGAAATGCCCTGTGAGAAAGACTCAAACCACCACTGATGACTTTGAAGATGGAGGAAGGGGCCAGGAGCCAAGAAATATGGTGGCTTCAGGAGCTGGGAATGGCCCCCAGACAGCAAGACAACGGGACTTGGATCCTGCAACCACAAAGAACTGAATTCTGCCAACAGCCAAATGAACAGGAAAGGGATTATCCCATAGACTCTCCAGAAAGGAATGTAGCCTTCCAGTACCATGATTCTGGTCTGGGAAGACCTGTACCAAATTTCTGGCCTACAGAACTGTGAGATGATAAATTTATGTTGTAAGTTTGTGCTAATTTGTTAAGACAGCAAGAGAAAACTATTACAAAGAGAAAAATCCCTATGATCATCCCAATTGAATAAATGCAGGCCGTGCCCTTCTAGGACAGATATATGACTGTCCACCTGGCGTCAAATACACGCGTGCTTGTGAAACAAAACCAAACGCACCCTCTAATGAGGGCGGCACACTGTGCTGAAAATACAAAAAAGAATCTGCTGAAGGAAATGCAGGGGAGGGCAGCACCCCCAAGGGCCTTCTCTGTCTCCATCTTTGCCACTTTGGATGGACAGGAGAGTCTGGAGCTTGGGGTGGATGCAGGCCCAGCTTGGGGGACACTAGGACTCCAGGACTTGGGGACGCCCCTATGCTCTCAGGAGTTGGAGCCACCTCCCCACCGGCTCCCCACCCACCCATCACCAACCTGACCAGGGGTGGGGGAGCCCTTCAGGGGCGGGTCACTGTATGGGGAAATGAAGGCACTCAAAGAGTAACTGGCAGGGCCCTGGCTGCCTCAGGAACTGTCACTCCATGGAGGCTGCCCTCCCGCAGAAGAAGACCACAGCCGTGGTCAGAAGCTTGACCATGGCCTGGGCACTCACCACAGAAGAAAAAGCACAAGGCTGCCTCCTGACTCACTGTGGTGACAGAGGCCTCTCAGGGTCCCTGCCTCTTACTTCACTTGGTTACTCAGCCTCTAGGTCTCCCCACCCTTCTGCCCTGCTGGGACCTGCTGCCATCACAGGAGCTAGCCCACCAAGGCTGCAGACTCCCTACTCCTTGGTACCTCTCCTGCAGGGTCTGTGCCCATCAAGGTCTGGCCAATGAGGGTGCAGCAGGAGGGTGGGATCTTGGGCCACCAATGGGTAATGGCCAGGGCTGTTTTCCCTCCTCCCATCATTGGGAAAGGCACAAATAAGGTGACCAGTGGGCTGGGGTCTGGGCCCTGTGTGTGCTTCAGGGGATAGAGGGGTTTCTCTGTGAGGTCGCTGGGAGGATGGGAGGTGCAGCTTTTTAACCTGGCTGCAACCCTAGAAGAGGCTGGTCGCTCCACACCACCAACACTAGGATTCCGTTTTTTTCTGCCTCATGGACAGCATTCTTGAATGCAAAGTAGGGAGATCAGGCAAGACCTGGTGCAAACACCTTAGAGATACATACCATGACCAAGTGGAATTTATCCCAGGTTCAAAGTTTAACATCTGAAAATCAATAAATATGATATCTCAATAAGTTAAACTTAGACTTACCGCGTGATCTAGTAATTCCCCTCTTAGATATGCACCCCCAAAATGAAATTAGGTTTTCAAATAAAACTTGTACATGAATGTCCACAGTGTCACTATTCAAAATGGCCAAATGGTGGAAACAACACACCTTTATCTAGATTATTAATGCCAGGGGCAGGAGGGGTGATGGGGATGTCCATTGCAATAAATGTATAAAACAGATTTGACAGAAAACATATTTGACATAATCCAACACCCACTCATGATAAAAATGTTCAATAAATTTAGACTAGAAAGGAATGTCCTCAACCTAATAAAAATTGTCTACATAAACTCCCAGTGTGCATAATATTTAATGGTGAAAGAATGAATATTTTCCCTAATATTGGGAACTATGCAGGATGTCCATGTTCACCTTTTCTATTCAGCATTGTATTGGAGGTTCTAGCCAGTGGAATAAGTGCCCCCATCCACTAAAATAAAACCATTCTTATTGAAAAGGAATAAATAAAAATTTCTTTATTCACAAATGATCTTATATGTAGAAAATCCCAGGAAATGCACATACACAAAAAGGCTGCTAGATCCATAAAGAAATTTAGCAAGGCAAGAAAGCACATGATCAAGAGTAAAATGCTGATTTTATTTCTGTATACTGGTGACAAAAATTCCAAAAATGAAATTAAGAAAATAATTTGATTCACAATAGCCTTATAAAGAATAAAACACTTATGTGGCCCAGTTGGTTGGGTGTCATCCCATGCATTCAAAGGTTGCTGGTTTGATTCTGGGTCAGGGCACATGCACAGATTGAGGGCTTATCCCTGGTAGGGTGCGTGCAGGAGGCAGCAGATTGATGTTACACTTTCACATCCATGTTTCTCTCTTCTCCCTTCCTCTCTCTCTCTACAAATCAATAAGTTATTCTTTAAAAAAAAGAATAAAACACTTAGGCATAAATATTATAAACTATGCACAAAACCTGAATACTAAAAACTACAAAACATTTCTAGGAAGATTTAAATAAGCTATTAACAAGGACATTTCATGGATTGGGTAACTCAATATTGTCAAGATGGCAATCTTCCCCAAATTTATCTGTATGTTGTCACAACATCTATCAATATCTCAGCTTACTTTTCTATAGAAATTGACAAGCTGATCCTAAAATGTATGTGGAAATGTATATTACCTTAAATAGCCAAAATATTTTGAAAAACAAAATTAAGTTGAAAACTTATCATACCTATTTCAAAACTTACTATAAAGCTACAGTAATTAACACAATGTGGTATTAGTGCAGGATAGGTGTATAGATCAATGAAACAGATTGAGACACTATAAAATCCTTGATTTTTATTGTGGCAAAATACATATAAAAATTGCCATTTAACCATTTTTAAGTATATAATTCAGTGGCATGAAGTAGAGTGCAACCATAACCACTATCTAATTCCAGAATATTTCAATCACCCCAAATATAAATGCCATACCCATTAAATGGTCACTCTCCATTAATTCCCTACCCCAGCCCTTGGAAAACATAAACATACTTTCTGTCTTTAAGTTTATGCTTATTCTGGATATTTCATAAAAATGGAGTCATATGATATTTGGCCTTTTATATCTGGCTTCTTTGACTTAGCATAATGTTTTGGAGGTTCATCTACATTGATGCATATATCACTATTTCATTCATTTTTTTATGGCTGAATTATATTCCATTGTATAAATATACCACATTTGTTTATCCATTCATATGTTGGTGGACATTTGTGTTGTTTGTACCTTTTGGACATTTTATTCATTTATTTTTAATATCTTTTATTGATTTTTTACAGAGAGGAAGGGAGAGAGATAGAGAGTTAGGAACATCGATGAGAGAGAAACATCGATCAGCTGCCTCCTGCACACTCCCTACTGGAGATGTGCCCGCAACCAAGGTACATGCCCTTGACCGGAATCGAACCCAGGACCTTTCAGTCGTCAGGCCGACGCTCTATTCACTGAGCCAAACCGGTTACGGCACCTTTTGGACATTTTAAATAGAGCTACTATTCATGTACAAGTTTTGTTTGAACACCTGATTTCAAATTTTTGGATTCATATTGAGGAGTGGAATTACTATATCACATGGCAATTCCATGTTTAACTTATTGAGGAACCATCAAATTGTTTTACATAAAGGCTGCACCATTTTTCATTCTTGCTAGTAACGTTTGATGGATCCAGTTTTACACATCCCCTCTAAAAGTTGCTATTTTCATTTTTTTAAAATTATAGCTATCCTAGTGAGTGTGAAGTGGTCTCATTATATCTTTACTTTGCACTTACCTAATGACTAATGATATTGAATATCTTTTCATTTGCTTGTTGGCCATTTGTATATCTTCTTTGTAGAAATATTAAGTACTTAGGGATAAATTTGATAAAAGATATATGAGATCTGTACACTGAAAGCTACAAAAGAAATTAAAGAATATATACATACATAAATAAATGAAGAGATATACATACTATGCTCACAGATTTGAAGACTCAATATTTCTAACTGTCAACTCTACCAAACTGATCTAGAGATTCAGTGCCTACCAATAAAGTCATAGCAGGACTTCTTTTAAAAAAACAGACAGATAATTCGAACACCTATATATATAAAACCCTAATATGCAAATAGATTGAACTGCGGAACAACCAAACAACTGGTCACTATGATGTGTGCTGTCCACCAGGGGCGCATGCATAACATGGTGGGCGTTGGCTGCTGCAGGATGGTGGAGCAGGTGAGCGGGGGTGCCTGACCAAGGTGGGGTGCCAGTTGCTGTCGTAGGGGTGAGCCTCTGGTGGTTACTGAAAATTCTTTGCTCCTGTGTGCTGCGGCCCTGCCTGGTGTTCTCACCTGCTGCTGGTGTCAGCCCCACTCTCACCCACTGCCAGTGCCAGAGCTGCCACTTGCACCCAATGCCAGCTCCCGGCGCTGGCCCCAATCACCCCTCAGGGTTTCTCCACCTCCTCCTGCTCCTGAGGGGTGACCGGGGCAGCAACTGCCACTTGCACCTGGTGACGGTGCTGGCCCCGCTCTCACCTGCTGCTGGTGCCACCGCTCTGCACTGTCAGCAGGTGTAAGCAGGGCCAATGCCATCAGCAGGTTGGAGCAGCGGTGGCGGGAGTGGGGGCTGCAGGCAGACAGGGGCCTGGGGCCGCGGCAGGAGGGGCCGGGCAGGGGTGTGGAGGATGGGCCGAGACCCACCCCTGTGCCCACCACAGCCTCATGGCCCAGTTTCTTTCAAGGTGCATGAATCTGTGCACTGGGCCCCTAGTTTATGTAGAAATGTAAAAGGCTGAGGACAGGGACAACACTTTTGAAAAAGTACAAAGTTGCAGGACTTACACTACCTAGTGCCAAGATTTACTGTTGAACAGCAATAATCTGAGCATGGTGGTGTTTCATTAAAATGGAGATCAATGGAACACAACACAGAGAGTTGAGAATATCTTCACAACTAGAAAGACAATTGACTTTTGACAGAGAAGTTAAGGCAATCCAATAGAGGAAGATTATTTTCAACAAATAGTATTAGGAACAATGGAAAAGCATATCTTTGAAAACAAAACATGATCCTTATTTCACATCATATACAATAAAATCATAACATATATGTAAGAGACAAAACCATAATAACATGTCACCTGCTTGTTACTTCAGTTCGAGGATGCAGTGCTGGGCCAGCATTTCTCTGATGTCAAGCAATAAAATCAGACCATATCACCCTACGAATCAAGTGAAATTGCTAAAGCAGAGGCTCCACTCCCCCACTCTCTTCCTGAGCCCAAGGACCTTTCTTCTCTTTCTTCTTTTTCTTCTCTTTCTTCTCTTCCCTTTACCAACACCTGCTGTGCCCAGGTGACTGGGGCTCTGAGGATACTTAGGCTTTCTGATGTAGTTCAAGGGAACAGCCAGTAGGTGGCGACGCTCCACTGGCGCAGGCCAGACTGGGGCTGCGGGAAGAGGCATTTCACCCCTATTAGACAGTCAGCTTCCTGTAATTGACCAAAGCAGGAGAAGGAGAGATATAGGTCTTCAAAAGTTCTACGTGGTGCGAGCTCTTAAACAAATAAGAACCTCTGAACTGATATGCGTTTCTGCGCGTTACAGCAGTGGTTTGCAGATACAACCTGGGAGAAAGGCCCCTCCATAAGTCAGGGTCCTTTCAGAACACTAATAATACTGGGACATGGTCAGTCCATCTTTAAACTTGGGAAAGTGCGGTTTCAGCGGGCTTGGGCGAGGGAAACAGCTGTGGTTGAACCCTGGCTCTCCAGGTCATGCACAGGGTGACTATGGCCAGGTCCCAGACTGTCTGAGCTTCACTGTCTTCACATGCACAATGATGAGTACTTGAGCTGTCCTGTGAGGAATGGGTGAAACAGTGGACATCGCTCAGCGAACACAGAACAGGGTGCCTGACACGTGGGAGCTGTCAGTGAAGGAGGACTAGTCTTTGTTAGCTATTAGCCTTATTCATCATCGGAGCTGTTCAGTCGCAGGGACACCCAAAGACAGCACGGAGTCTGTGTCAAGGGTCAAGGGCACAAACTTCGTCATCAGATACGGCAGCTCTACCACTTGACAAGGACTGTGGGAACACCCCTTGGCCTCTCTGAGCCCCAGCTTCCTGACTGGTAAAATTAGCATGTGCACCACCCACCTCAAGGGCTGTCATGGCGATCAAATGCCACTCTGTACGTGTGAAAGTGCCTGGCACTTGGAAGGGCTCCATTGGTGTCAGCTGCTGAGGCACTCTGCCAAACAGGAGCACCGACAGCCCGAGCTCTCCCCCCCCCCCCCCCCCCCGCCCCGGGAAACAACTCATTCCTTCCGCCTTCGTCTTTTCTGAGCCTTGTTCATCTATTTCTCACAAGCTCTCACCCTCAGTTAAACTGATCTGGTAGCAGATATACCAGGGCAGGGGGGACAGGACAGTGACATAAAATAGGACATTCTATCCATCAACATTTTTCTCAATTTGGAATAGACAGTCATGACTTTGATGATTGTACTACAACTTAAATTCGCATTGAGCCTCCCTGAAGCTCCCAGCCTTCCTCTGCTGGCCCCCAGCTTTGCTGGAGACACACAGCATCTTAGTGTGCCTGAACCTTTGGCCTCCCACAGCCACAGAGCAACCTTCTCCAGGAGGGTGCCTCTGGGGCAGACAAATGAAGGACAAGAGCTAGGCCACATTCCTGCCCACACCGTTTCTTCCTGTGAGTTGGCTATTTCCCCCTGCCAGGTTGAAGCAGGCCTTATAATGCTTTGCACAGTTTCCTGTCCTTGCTTCCTGAGAAGTCTTCTAAGCAGGCACACTTATTCCCCACTTGTTGGTTCAGTCCAGCCAGCGAGGCTCTGTGGTGTGGCTTGTTTATAGTGGAAAGAATTTTGAATCCCAGCATTTTAGGGACCAAACATAATCTATGTTTTTTTGTTGTTGCTTTTTGTTTGATTTGGTTTGGTTTCATTGTCGTCACTAATAATATTATTGGACACTGAAGAGGAACAGGCCCTGGCCTAGGCACCTTATAGTACTGGATTCCACAATGCTTTTAAGAGACAATAGAGATGAATCAGAATGGCTGATGTCAGGTAAACATAAGGCATTCAAGAAAGAACTAAGTTTTCTTGGTTGTAATTTTGAAAGATTTTTCTCCCCAATCTCAAAGCTGGCTTTAAGTAGAGCAATAGAATAAATGCAGTTAAAAGTATGCCACAAAGATGGTAATGAGGCATAGTTGCAGGGGAAGAAATAGGTATGGCAAGTATGAGCATTTTATAGCCACTTTCTCGACCACTTCGTGAGTGCAAGCTGTCCTCATGTCTTTCCTGGAAGACAGCAACAACATCCTAACTGGAAGACTTGCTTCTATCTTTGCCCCTCCATTCTATACACACAGCAAGGTTGAGTTTTTTAAAAAGTAAAACGTTTCTTCCCTGCCTAAAGTCCCATGATTCTGCACATAGACTATGCTGCAAATACTATCTTTGTATTGTTCTCTTGTGCTCTCCCAATGATCCTGCCACATGTGCCTTGGGAGATGCCATCCCTTTTTAATGGAAAGCCTCACCCTGATCATCTCATGGGACCTCCTCCTTGTCGTTCAGACCTTAGCTTAATATACCATCTCAAAGTGGCCATTCCTGACCACCCTCTGCCATGCTTACTTATTGATTATTTGTCCCTCATTAGAGAATGTGAATCCCAGTAGGGCAGCATCCTTGTCTGTCCTGCCCCTTCCCCTGCCACACACACTTCAGTTATCTCCAACACTTAGAACAGTGCCTGGCACATAACAGGAAGCTGGCAAATATTGGTTTAAAACTATCAAGATAATTGGACTATTTTTTCCCCCTCTTTTCTTGAACATACAGTGATTCTCCACCTGGTTTCCTTATACTTTATAGTGCCTTTAAGCTTGGAAATGGAAAAAGGACCCAGGTATGGATTCTTGTCCTTCAGGAATTTTAGATAAATGCTTCAGCTTTTCTAAACTTCAGCTTTACTTAAGCCCTACTTACCTCATGGGCTGTGAGAATTAGATAATAAATGAAAGTGAAAGCTCTTATGAACTACAAAGCACTGTACTAGACCACAAGAATGGAAAGATGATGAAAAGCAAGCCCAGAAAAAGTGATAGCAAATAGAGATTTGTCCATTGCACCAAGCTGTAAAGCACAAGTACTAAACATTATGTAAATGCATTGATGTTAAGTAGGTAAAAATACCAATACAACACTATTAGGAGAGGTAATAGATATTGAATGATGTTGGAAAACTTTTTTAAATGGAGTTTTTCATTCTTTAAAAGTTTATCTCCTATTTCTCAAATTGCTTGTCCTTGAGAATTTTAAATAAGCTTGTAGAAACCTTATCAATGTTATTTTTAGTCCTTCCCTACAGTCTGTACTACATGAACTGCCTTCAAACATGCAATAGTATTGTTTCTAATCTTTTGTGTTCTATTTTTTTTTTAAATCAGGGATAGAATTTTCTGAAATTCTACTCAAATAATCAATTACCCCAATTATTTTAAATTTCAATAGTGACTACAGAGTTGTATTATAATGTAGTGGAAATATCTTGACTCTTTTAGGCATTTTGGGCTTTTCATAGAGATAGCACAGCAGTTCCAGCACTATAAGCTCTGAAGCTAGGCGCTCAAGGATGGAATGACAACTCATCCTTACTAATAGTGACTCTGGTCAATTACTCAACTACTCAAAGCTCAGGTCCTCTGTTTAAAATACAGGGCTACAGAGTGAGCAGAAGGAAGGAGATAATAAAGATCAAAGCAGAAATAAATGACATAGAGACCAAAAAAACAATACAAAAGATCAATGAAACCAAGAGCTGGTTCTTTGAAAGGATAAACAAGATTGATGAGCCTCTAGCCAGGCTCACCAAGAAGCAAAGAGAGAGGACCCAAATAAACAAAATCAGAAATGAAAGAGGAGAAATAACAACAGACTCACAGAAATTAAAAGAATTGTTAAAAATACTATGAGCAACTCTACTCCAACAAACTAGACAACCTGGAGGAAATGGACATATTCCTAGAAAAATACAATCTTCCAAAACCCAATCAGAAGATTCTAAAAATCTCAATAGGCCAATAACTTTGGAAGAAATTGAAGCAGTCATCAAAAAGCTCCCAGCAAACAAAAGTCCAGGGCCAGACAGCTTCACAGGGGAGTTTTACCAAACATTCAAGGAAGAACTAAAACCTATCCTCCTCAGACTATTACAAAAAATTCAAGAGGAAGGAACACTTCCAAGCTCATTCTATGAAGCCAGCATCACCCTAATACCAAAACCAGACAAAGACAACACAATGAAAGAGAATTATAGGCCAATATCCCTCATGAACATAGATGCCAAAATACTCAACAAAATTCTAGCAAATCGGATCCAGCAATACATCAGAAAGATCATACACCATGACCAAGTAGGATTTATCCCAGGGATGCAAGGATGGTACAATATCCGCAAATCAATAAACGTGATACATCACATAAACAAATTGAGAGATAAAAACCACATGGTCATATCAATTGATGCAGAAAAAGAATTTGACAAAATCTAACACCCTTTCTTGATAAAAACTCTCAGCAAGGTAGGAATAGAAGGATCATACCTCAACATAATAAAAGCCATATATGACAAACCCACAGCCAACGTCATACTCAATGGTCATAAACTAAAACCATTTCCCCTAAGAACAGGAACAAGACAGGGATGCCCCCTCTCACCACTCCTGTTCAACATAGCACTGGAAGTACTAGCCATTGCGATAAGACAAGAAGAAGAATTAAAAGGCATCCAGATTGGAAAAGAAGTAAAACTGTCCTTATTCACAGATGACACGATACTGTACATAGAAAACCCTAAAGACTCCATCAAAAAATTTTTAGACTTAATAAATGAATTCGGCAATGTGGCAGATTACAAAATTAATGCCAAGAAATCTAAGGCATTTCTTTACACCAATAGTGAACTTACAGAAAGAGAGACTAAAAAAGCAATCCCATTTACCATCGCACCAAAAAAATTAAGATACCTAGGAATAAACTTAACTAAGGAGGTAAAAGACTTATATGCAAAAAACTACAGGACACTGAAAAAAGAGATAGAGGAAGACATAAACAGATGGAAGAACATACCGTGTTCATGGATTGGTAGAATCAACATCATCAAAATGTCCATACTACCCAAAGCAATCTATAGATTCAATGCAATCCCCATTAAAATACCAATGGCATATTTCACAGATCTAGAACGAAAATTCCAAAAATTTATCTGGAATAAAAAAGACCTCGAATAGCTGCAGCAATCCTGAGAAAGAAGAACAAAGTAGGTGGGATCTCAATACCAGATATCAAGCTGTATTACAAAGCCACCGTTCTTAAAACAGCTTGGAACCAAGGTGATTCCCTCTCCAAGGGGACTAATAGTGCCCCTCTTCAGGAAAGTAGCAACTTGGAATAGAATCTGGCATGCCTCAGGTTTTCAGGGGAGGTGATACATCATTTCCTTGGCCTTCCTTTGGCTGCCTACATGTAAAAAACAAACAAAAGAAAAACAGGTTGGTACTGGCACAAGAACAGACATATAGATCAATAGAATAGAATAGAGAACCCAAAAATCGACCCAAACCACTATGCCCAATTAATATTCAACAAAGGAGGCAAGAGCATACAAAGGAGTCAAGACAGTCTCTTCAATAAATGGTGTTGGGAAATTTGGACAGATACATGCAAAAAGATGAAACTAGACCACCAACTCACACCATACACAAAAATAAACTCAAAATGGGTAAAAGACTTAAACATAAGATGGGAAACCATAAAAATACTAGAGGAATCCACAGGCAGCGAAATCGCAAACATATGCCGAAGGAATTTCTTCTATGATACTGCTCCTAGGGCAATGGAAACTAACGAGAAAATAAACAAATGGGCCTACATCAAAATAAAAAGCTTTTGCACAGCAAAGGAAGCCATCAACAAAGCAACAAGAAAGCCCACTGCATGGGAGAACATATTTGCCAATGATATCACTAATAAGGGTTTAATCTCCCACATTTACAGGGAATTCATACAACTTAACAAAAGGAAGATAAGCAATCCAATCAAAAAATGGGCAACGGACCTAAATAGACACTTTTCGAAAGAGGACATACAGAAGGCCGAAAGACATATGAAAACATGCTCAAAGTCACTATTTATACAAGAGATGCAAATCAAAACGACAATGCGGTACCATCTCACACCTGTCAGAATGGCTATCATCAACAAATCAACAAACAAGTGCTGGCTAGGATGCAGATAAAAAGGAACCCTTCTGCACTGCTGGTGGGAATGCAGACTGGTACAGCCACTGTGGAGAACAGTATGGAGTTTCCTCAAAAAACTAAAAATGGAACTCCCATTTGACCCAGTGATCCCACTTCTAGGAATATATCCCAAGAAGCCAGAAACACCAATCAGAAAGGATATATGCACCCCTATGTTCATAGCAGCACAATTCACCATAGCTAAGATTTAGAAACAGCTTAAGTGTCCATCAGCAGATGAGTGTATTAGAAAACTGTGGTACATATGCACAATGGAATACTACGCTGCAGTAAAAAAGAAGGAATTCTTGCCATTTGCAACAGCAAGGATGGAACTGGAGAGCATTATGCTAAGTAAAATAAGCCAGTCAGAGAAAGATAAATACCACATGATCTCACTCATTTGTGGAATATAGAGAACAACATAGACTGATGAACAGGGACAGACCCAGAGATGGAGAAACAGCGATCAGACTGTCAATCCCCAGAGGGAAAGTAGGGGAGGGTGGGGGTAAGGGGAAGAGATCAACCAAAGGACTTGTATGCATGCATATAAGCCAAACCAATGGACACAGACAACAGGGGGATGAGAGCATGAGTCGGGGGGGGGAGTTTGGGGGTTAATGGGGGGATGAGGACACATTTGTAATACCTTAACCAATAAAGAAATTAAAGATAAATAAATAAAATACAGGGCTAAAACAAATCTACTTTACAAGGATGTTGGGAGGATTCAACAAAAATCATATATGTGCAATGCCTCACATAGTACATGTTCAGAATTTTGCCTCTTCTTAGAATCTTAGATCAATAAAATGTATAATGTTTTCTCAGATACATTTTACTTTTATCATTCAGTAGTTTCAACATCTGACTTACTAAAAGCATGAGAAAAAAAGGCATAGCAAGTTTTTTCTGTGTAATAATGTTAAAATGTGCTTAAAAGTTTTGAAAGACACTGTTCTTTGTATGTTAAAAAATCAATTTTACCCTGAAATCTGAATTATATGGACTTGAAAACCTGAAAAAGCACTATCTCCAACTGCCACTTTTGTTTTTTTAAAATATATAATTTTATTGATTTCAGAGAGGAAGGGAGAGGGAGAGAGAGAGAGAGACATCAATGATGACAGTGAATCATTGATCAGCTGCCTCCTGTACGCCCCCTACTGGGGGTTAAGCCTGCAACCTAGGCATGTGCTTTTGGCCGAATAAAACCTGGGACCCTTCACTCTGCAGACCTATGTTCTCCTGTTGCAGGGCCATAAATATTACAGAGGGGAAATGTATGGGGAAAGGAAAGGACTCAGAGGGTAACTAGTAGGGCCCTGGCTGCCTCAAGAACTGGCTAGGGTTACCACTTCTGTTTAACTTGCCATTATATTCCATTTGTGTCCAAATAATCTTTATTTCAACATATTATTTTCATTATATAAAAATGTAAAAAATCAGCAAAACAAGAAATACGGATATATTTTCCTGGGCTTTCACATCTGTTGATTTTTATTTACAATCTCTTTTTCAATACAATTTACACCCTCTCCCCCATTTCCAGTCTCATACAAGTGCTAAGTGTCAGAAAGATCTGGAAAAAAATGCACTCCAAAATTGTCAAAGCTATAAAATTAAGTCACATTCAACACATTCTATGAGGATGGAATAAGTGTCTGGGAAATAAAATAGGGTAAGACATGGTAATTGGAATTTTTTAGTTAAAGTTTTTTCAATGATCATTGTCTTTTGCTCCATGTTTAAGGATGTACATGAATTCAATGTATTGAAATTTCCCTTTTTGTCTATATTTATAGACAAAAGTTATATATAGTTTATCTACTTCCTGATCTAAAAACTGACCTCCCAATGTTGTTATCAGCTCAGATAATCTTCCTAAGTGGTGCCTGTTGCTTCTTCATCAAAGCAAGCAAAAGTATTTCTAATGACATCTTCTGGATCTGTGTCATTTAACTTTTCACCAAACACTGGAGAGAGGTAACATTTGTGGGTCCTGGGATTGAAGTATGCATTAGCTGGATACTTCCCTAGAAAAGCAAGCATGCAATGTAAATGTTCCTTGCCTGCTAAACCATCTCTGTTCGGATAAATCCTATTGAAGGCCTCTTTTATCTCCTGAATCTGTGGCTAGCCAAACCTGGCAAACACTTTCATTGGATATTGTGTGCAATGGCACTTCTTGGTGGTCTTTGTCTTTGCCTTTTTGCTCAATATGATGGCAGCTTAATTCTGGGAATCTGTCCTCCAGAAGTTGCAGTTCAAAGACAAATATAGACAAACAACAAAAATAAACTGGAAAAAAAGAAAACAGAAGTTTCAGTTCATATTGTCCAAACTCAGGCTCATTAAAGCAGAAATGAGTATTGAGTCAGCCATCACAGAGGTTGTTTCATTCAACAGAACCTGAGGCCAGACACCAGAACTAGGGCTTCTCTAGTCTTTTAAGTTCTTATCAATTAGATATAAAATGAGATGGACAAAATGGTGGTACTCGTTGATGCTGGGAAATAGGTATGTGAGTTTTTTATATTTTTCTTTTGAATTCGGTGTATGTTTGAAAATTTCCATAATAAAAATAGGTTAAAATATCTCCTCCCTCAAAAGGGTTGTAACCCAATGATTCTCAATCTCTTTTAAAAAAATAAACAAAGGGACTCCTTTTACTTTTTTAAAAAAAATCTTAGGTGGAACCCTAGTATGCAAAACAAATAGAAGTCTAGCTGCTCTGGCTATTGCTGGGGAGGGGATGATGACTAGAATCCTGCCTCTGGCCTTCCATCCACACCAGCAGAGAGAGCCCTTGAACTATTTTGTAGTCCTCTATGCTTGCTTTTATGCTCAAAGTAAGGTCCAGGGACCAGCAGCATCAGCATCACCTGGGAGCTTGTTAGTCTGAAGCCTCCATCACAGACCTACTGAATCAGAATCTGCATTTTGACAAGATACCCCAATGATTCAAGTGCACATTAGAGTTTAAGAAGCAAAGCTCTGTGGTAGCTTGAGGCTCCAGAGGTTGACATAAGTGAACTTCTTTATTTTGCAAAAGAACTAAGGAAGGCTCACAATTATATGCCCAAAGCCATACCACTAGTGGGTAGGAGAGCCACAGTTAGTAACCAAGTTGCCTGACTTTCAGCCTAGGCATTTCTACCTTAGTCTTGACACCTGCACCCTGTGACAAATCCTCTTCTGGTCCCTGAGTCCAGGTTCGTGCTTTGTTTCTGGGGCAAGCCCCAGCCTTGTGCCTAGTGCAGTGATGGCGAACCTATGACACGCGTGTCAGAGGTGACACGTGAACTCATTTTTTGGTTGATTTTTCTTTGTTAAATGGCATTTAAATATATAAAATAAATATAAAAAATATAAATCTTTGTTTTACTATGGTTTCAAATATCAAAAAAATTCTATATGTGACACAGCACCAGAGTTAAGTTAGGGTTTTTCAAAATGCTGACACGCCGAGCTCAAAAGGTTCGCCATCACTGGCCTAGTGCCTATAATGGGGCCCCTGTCTTATGTCTCCGCATCTAAATGCAATTTACAACCTCACCCCCATTTCCAGTTTCATTATACAAGTGCTAAGTGGCAGAAATATCAAGTTCCTCCAGAACTGGGGTCAAAATTTGCCCCATTACTTCCTCTTCCCGGCACATTGCTCAGTATAGTTGTTGCTAGAAACTGTTTTTGATGAGTCTGAAAACCTAATGGGTAAAAGTCTAGGAGGATAGGCATTTGACATTGGGAGGTCCTCAGGTTGGTTGGAGTTCAAGGCTGGGATTCCAATTTCTGGCATGAGCTAGAATGAGCAACATGGTGACTGCTGTCCACTTCTCCTGCTTCTTGGTTAGAGTAACATTTGGACTCTATTGCTTCTGCTGAAGCTAGGGCTGTCAGGCAGCGCAGCTTCCACCCATAACAAATATTTCAGCCTATTTCTTCTAAAAAAAAACATTTTAAAACATAATATATACACTGTGAAACTCAAATAAAAAGCCTTAGCTTCTTGGCTTCTGATCTCAGAACCATTCACATTGAGTCTGGAAATGCTCAATGTAGGCCTTGTCTTGGGCCACACTGGCCTGGGTAAAACAAGGAGTAGTGCCTTATGGTGGCTGTGGTGTGTCCTGACCCAGGACTGCAGCACTGGATTTCTCTGTAAAGTCCTGGTACCCTGTTGCCAGCTCGCACTATTTATTTAACTGGATTCTCCATACCAGAAATTTTCAATCTTTTCATCTCATGGCACACATAATTACTAAAATTATGTGGCACACCAATATATTTTTTGCCGATCTGACAAAAATTAGGTATAATTTTTATTCATTCACACCAGATGGCTATTGTTGTGTTGGCTATTGTAATTTTCTTATTTGCCAACCTAAAGGAAAAGGGGTCAATGTCCCTGACTAAATAGGTATTGCATGTTTTAAAAATTCTTGCAGCACACCAGTGTGCTGCTGCACATGGTTTGAAATTTGCTGTTCCATACACATCTTACATGCAACAGTCTACCAGCAGATGAAGATGAGGAGGGAAGAAAACACATCCCAGAACTTATTCCCTCCTCCTGGACTTCAGTCTATCAAATGTATACATCTGAGTCATGCTATCTTTGCTTTAGGACTTCTGAACCCACTGAGTAAAAGGAGAGGCTGGAGAGAAACCTCATGCCTAGTACCAAGTTATATTTTTCTCAGCACAAATTGGATATAGGTATGTATCAGAGGATCACCCTACATTTTTAAATGACTTGACATTTTTGGACATGATTTGCTGGAGATGAACCATTTATATTAAAGAACTGAGTATTCCTACTGATACAGCTCCTAGGACAATGGAAACTAAGGAGAAAATAAACAAATGGGACTACATCAAAATAAAAAGCTTCTGTACAGCAAAAGAAACCATCAACAAAACAACAAGAGAGCCCACTGCATGGGAGAACATATTTGCCAATGTTATCTCTGATAAGGGCTTAATCTCCAACATTTACAGGGAACTCATACAACTTAATGAAAGGAAGATAAACAATCCAATAAAAAAATGGGCAAAGGACCACTTTTCGAAAGAGGACACACAGAAGGCCAAGAGACATATGAAAACATGCTCAAAGTCACTAATCATCCAAGAGAACTGAGCAAATCAAAACAACAATGAGGTACCCTCTCACACCTGTCAGAATGGCTATCATCAACAAATCAACAAATGACAGGTGCTGGTGAGGATGTGGAGAAAAAGGAACCCTCGTGCAGTGGTAGTGGGAATGCAGACTGGTGCAACCATTGTGGAAAACAGTATGGTGTTTCCTCAAAGAATTAAAAATGGAACTCCCATTTGACCCAGTAATCCCACTTCTAGGAATATACCCCAAGAAGTCAGAAACACCAATCAGAAAGGATATATGCACCCCTATATTCATAGTAGCACAATTTACAATAGCTAAGATTTGGAAACAGCCTAAGTGCCCATCAGCAGATAAGTGGATTAAAAAAACTGTGGTACATCTACACAATGGAATACTGTGCTGTTGTAAAAAAGAAAGAACTCTTACCCTTGGCAACAACATGGATGGACCTGAAGAGCATTATAAGCAAAATAAGCCAGTTGGAGAAAGATAAATATCAAATGATCTCACTCATTTGTGGAATATAATCTACACTAATAAAAGATGAACATGCAAATTGACTGTATCTTTGCTATGCCTAAGCCACGGCCACCAGCCAATCAGAGTGACTATATGCAAATTAACCCAACCAAGATGGCGGCTGGCAGCCAAGGAGCTGGAGCAAGCAGGAGGCTTGGTTGCCCCAGTGATGGAAGAAGTCAAACTTCCCGCCTGCTGCAGCTGGCTCTGAGCTCCACTCAAGGCAACAAAGTTTCAATTATAGAAGAAAAATAAACCCCAGATACCTGCTTTCAGCCGGCCGTGGCCACGGAGCTGGAGCGAGCAGGAGGCTTGGGTTGCCCCTGGCTATGGAGGAAGCCAAGCTTCCTGCCTGCCCTGGCCAGCTCTGAGCTCCACTCAAGGCTACAAAGTTTCAATTATAGAAGGTAAATAAATCTCAGGGGAAAAAAAGAAAAAAAAAAAAGGAGAGGCTGGGAGCTTCTGTCACCTGGGGGCTTGGCCAGCCTGAAAACAGCCCTCAGCCCCTCACCCAGTCTGGCCAGGCACCCCAGTGGGGACCCCCCACCCTAAAGGGGGTGTGGCCAGCCTGAAAACAGCCATCAGACCCGACCCTCACCCAGGGTGGCCAAACCTCCATGGGGTGAGGGTCCCCACTGGGGGGGGACCTTGACCAACCTGCAAACAGCCATCATCCCCTGACCCATGCTGGTCAGGCACCCCAGTGGGGACTCCCACCCTGAAGGGGGTGTGACCAGCCTACAAACAGCCATCAGCCCCTCACCCAGGCTGGGCAGGCACCACAGCGGGACCCCCACCCTAATCTGGGACACCCTTCAGGGAAAACCAGCTGGCCCCCACCCATGCACCAGGCCTCTATCCTATATAATAAAAGGGTAATATGCAGATTGACCCTAACAGCAGAACGACTGGGAATGACTGGTCACTATGACACACACTGACCACCAGGGGGCATATGCTCAATGCAGGAGCTTCCCCCTGGTGGTCAGTGTGCTTCCACAGGGGTAGCTCTGCTCAGCCACAAGCCAGGCTGATGGCTGCCAGTATAGCGGTGGTGGCGGGAGCTTCTCCCGCCTCCTGAGCAGCGCTAAGGATGTCCAACTGCAGCTTAGGTCTGCTCCCTGGTGGCAAGTGGACATCCCCTGAGGGCTGCCGGGCTTCCAGAGGGATGTCTGACTGCCAGCTTAGGCCCGATCCCCCAGGGTGCAGGCCTAAGCCAGCAGGTGGACATCCTACGAGGGGTCCAAGACTGCAAGAAGGCATAGGCCGGGCTGAGGGCCCCCCCCCCACCGAGTGCACAAATTTTTGTGCACCAGACCTCTAGTGATCAATATAAACTGATGAACAGAAATAGATCCAGAGACACAGAAACACTGAACAGATCATCAAACCTCAGAGGGAAGGCAGGGAAGGGTGGGAGTAAGAAATCAACCAAAGGACTTGTATGCATGCATATAAGCATAACCAATGGACACAGACAGTAGGAGGGTGAGGGCATGTGCTGGGAGGGGGTGGGGTTGGAGCTACTGGGAAGAAGTCAATGGGGGAAAAAGGAGACATATGTAATACTTTAAACAATAAAGAATTTAATTTTTTTTTAAAAAAAGAACTGAGCATGCCTACAAATGAGTGAAAACATACCTATTTGTGGAAGGCTGGCAAAGTTTGAATGTCCTGGGATTCTTTCTGTACCTTTCCTGGCCAGAAGAAGGCTATCTCATATATAGTACACATGAATACAAGACACATTCTACTGGGAATGAAGGAAATGGTCCTTATGGTCGTGAGATTAACTGGGATGGGTTATCACTAGCCATCCATGGCTGCTAATTAACAGAAGTCTTCATCTGTCCTGTGAGCTTTTGAGAATATGAGATATCACAGGGGCTCCTGTTGGATTTCAGTACACAAAGCAGAGTGTGACTGGGATGTGGACTGTTTAGAGTTGTGTATGCCCTTCAATGTCTGTGTATGACCTTCAATGCCTGTGTTAGAATAACATGGAAATGGCTGCTAAAATTCCTACAGCCCTTAGGTGATGCTGAGAAACAATGATCCCTTAACTAGAGTAATTTCTCTAGGCCTCTATAAATTATGTGAAGCCACTGTACTCAGGTGGGGCATGATAAGTGCTACTCTGAAAAACATTCTTTCCTCACCACCTGAACAATTCCCAACACCTACTAAGAATGCAAGACTCCTGGTTTCCATGGATCCTTAAAGGATAAATGTCTGTGTGTTCTGAACTGGGGCCTTGGCCAGGAAAGGAACATGTCAGGAATAAGAAGGACAAGGGTCAGGATCTGGGAACAGGTTAGCTGGGTCCTCTGCTCTAGGTCTAAACCAGGTTACAATTTTCATCTAAGGCTCAGGGTCCTCTTCCAAGCTAACTGGATGTTGACAGATTCCTTCCTCTGTGGTTTTAGGACTTTCTTGCTGGCTATCAACTGGGGGATACTCTCAGCTCCTAGAGGCACCCCACAGTTCCTTGCCAAGCGGTCCCCATATTTACTAAAACAAAAGGAATACAAAAGGCTTGGATAGTGGTGGGAAGTCTGGAATGACAGGGAGAAGATCTCCATAAACCTTATCCTCCATAAAAGCAACAAAAACACTAGCAGATATTGTCATGTTTTAGAACTCTGTAAATTAACCAAAGACATGCAAAGACATGTGAGGCTTTTATTCAATAAAAACTGCTGGATTTCAGTAAAAACAGCAGGGTTTATGGCTTTTTAACTTGGACTATTCTAATACCCCTCTCCCTAGCTTCATGGGAGCCTTACAATCTAGCAGCTTCGCAATTATGGTGGCTATGAAAACCAGCCACCTGAAAAAAAAACTGCAACAAAAAAAAGCCAACATTGAAACAGCCAAAATGTCTTTCCTTTAATAGTGTTGACCACAAGAATAAATGTTCCTCCTGAGAAGGGCTCCTCGTGACTAACTGAGCTCAAATTTATAAACAGCTAGAAGGCATTTGCTAAATGAGGACCTCTCACATAAGCCATGCTTTAAGGAGAAGCTTGCACTGACTGCCTCCCCCGCCACACTGAACTACCAGCTTGCACTGTGTTTTTGCAGGCTGGGCCAACCTTTCTAAAGTAGTTTCTGGAATTGTATTTCAATCTATAGGACTGAGACTTCACCCATACAATTGGAACTGCACAGACATTTCCTCATTTGCATCCTCATGGACTAATCAGAGTGAATCCATTCCTACCAATCAGGACATTGCTTTTTTTGGACCAATCAGACTGAGTGAGGAGTGAGATTTGAGAGAATTTTACTTTTATATTTTACTAGTGGCCCAGTGCACAAATTCGTGCACATTGAAAGGAAATTAATTAGAAGGAATATTTTAATATTGCTATTCGCCCTTTATAATAGAAGTGTCAACCAAATTCACTGACAGATTGAAACACACGTGTGCAATTGGTGCCAGCAAGAGCTTTATATGTATCACTCATGCGCGAATCAACTTAGCCTTTTATATAGAGAGAATAAACTTGCTTAATTAGACCTGCTTTCTGATTTAGCTAAACTTTTTCCAGCCCAGTGAAGCACCCCAATTTCTCTTTCAGGTAATTGTCAGCAACACAGCAGTAAATATCAACATGAAGAAAATTATTATTATAGATCATGCAGGAAGAACAAAGGGTAAAATATTTAACTGCAGCAGTGTTTGACTATATTCTGTGTAGTGAGAAAACCTGAAGTCACTTTCAAAGTCCACCATTTCTTACTTCTTTTCAGTTGGGTCAAGTTTCTCAGCTTTCCAAATCTCCATTTTCTGGCTAATGAAAAGAAAATAGGATTCCACCGAGTCTCCTATCTACCTACTTCAGGACTTCTGTGAGGATCAAATGAGATGAGGCATGGGAAAACACTTCACAGACATTTGGTTAAAGTGTAAAATGTTTGCACCTGGCTATAAAGCAAGCCATGTTCCTGAGTTGAAGAAACTTCAAGGAGGCTAGTCGCTAGGGAGAGGAAGCCAGACATTGCTATGTGATATCATTACCTGGCGCCCACAGCCACTGTTTCCAGGCTGGACTGTGGGCTGCATTTTGCACCATGGGGTCTCAGCAGCATCGGCTGTGATTTGGTGGGCTGTCGCTCTGGGGTGGTTGCTTTGTGGGTGCCAGGTCCACAGTGCCTTTTATTGTTAAACTAGGGGCCCGGTGCATGAAATTTGTGCACTGGGGAAAGGTGGTCCCTCAACCCAGCCTGTCCCCTCTCATAGACTGGGAGCCCTCAGGGGATGTCTTACTGACGGCTTAGGCTGCAGTCTGGCCTTCCTCTGTGGGAGGCGACCAGGCTGATCAGGGCAAGGCTCCAGCCCCATCACCCCACTGCTGCAGCCACCACAGCCACCAAGGTGTTTTCATCAACATGGACTCCAGTCCTTTCACCATGAAAAAATGACAACTTTCTTTAGGCATTTTCAAGATGTGTCTTTCATAGGATATGACATTTCTTTCTTTCTTTTTTTTTTTATCCTCACCTGAGGATATGTTTCCATTGATTTTTAGAGAGTGTGGAAGAGAGAGGGAGAGACAGAGAGAAGCAACAATGTGAGAGGGACACTTTGATTGGTTGCCTCCTGCATGAGCCCTGACCTGGGCCCTGGCCAGGAAGGAGCCTGCAACCTAGGTACATGCCCTTGGTCAGAATCAAACCCTGCCGGGAGCCAGTCCATCCTTGCTGTTTCAAGGGACCTGGCATATATGGCATACTGTTCTTAAAATGTTTTGCTCACCTTCTTGGCACTATGTGTTTTAACCAAGGTCTCCTCTCTGAGAAAGGTTGTTTCCCCAGGTAGGGATTTTCCCCTGAAGTTAGGGAGGGAATAAAATCCCTTAACTAAGTGCCAGGCGGGTAATTAATCACTTTAACTACGAATAATCATGCTTAAGCTACATAATCTTTACTCCCTGGAATGGAGATAAGAAACGCCCTAACCTTTGTAATAGAGATTGATAGGATTGGAATCAACTGGTATAAATACAGTTGAAACAAGACAACAGCACACAGAACTTAGGAGAGAGAGAGAGAGAGAGAGAGAGAGAGAGAGAGAGAGAGAGAAAGAGAGAAAGAGAGAAAGAAGAGAGACAGAACTCAGGAGACAGAAGGGAGACAGAACCTAGGCACAGAACCTACACAGAACGTTCTCTAGAGACAGAAGAACTACATGGCTACAGAACCTGGCTGGAGAACCTGGAGAACCTGGAGAACCTGGCTGGAGAACCTAGCAAGACAACATGGACACAGAACCTGGCTGGAGATCCTAAGCAGAACCTCTCTGGAGATCCAGACCAGAACTTAGCTGGAGATCCTGGCTAGAGATCCTGGCTAGGCTGCTGATCAACTGAACGCTATCTCCGTGTCATTCCTTCTTCGCCGACTCCGTCCACACCTTTGGGGACCCCTGGACCCGCTGGGGTTGGACCCCGGCATATGGCGCCCGAACAGGGACCCCTAGGTAAGCGCCCCACACTCGGGACGGATAGGACTCCACCGTAGGAAGAGGGTGGATAGTCTTTGCCCCACAATCGGGACGGATCAGACTCCACCATAGGAAGAGGGTGGATAGTCTTCACCGACTCCGTCCACACCTTTGGGAACTCCTGGAACAGGATTCCCCTAGGTAAGCCCCTCCCCCCCCCATTGAGAACCCCACACTCGGGACGGATAGGACTCCACCAGGGTACTGCAGACCCCCCTACAGAGGATAAGTAGGGTAAGAAGGTGGATAGTACAGAACTCAGATTGAGAAGATGTGCCATACTGAGTCCAAAGAAAGAAGACTCTGTATTGATTCTTAGATTGAGAAGATGTGCCATACTGAGTCCAAAGAAAGAAGACTCTGTATTGATTCTTAGATTGAGAAGATGTGCCATACTGAGTCTAAAGAAATAAGACTCTGTATTGATCTTTTAACACATATGCTTGCTAGCAGAGGAATTAAGGTTACTCCCAGTCAGATGGAACATTTTATACAAGAAATATGTCCATGCTTTTCTGAGGAAGGAAAGGTGCCGGAAAGGTAAATGTAGAGGCATGGGAGAAGGTAGGCCCAAGGAGCCTTATCCTTAACCCCACTGCAGCCTTTCCACCCCAGGAAAGTGAAGGATTGGCAAGCTCTCCCTGAGGTGATAGATCAGGACTCAGGTAATAGCGGAAAGCGCCAATCCTACTCTTAAAATGGATACAAGAGAGCATTTCAGGTTTTTCTTTTAATGCCTGCTTTTAAAAAATAAAAAAGGGGGAATTTGCCGGGAGCCAGTCCATCCTTGCTGTTTCAAGGGACCTGGCATATATGGCATACTGTTCTTAAAATGTTTTGCTCACCTTCTTGGCACTATGTGTTTTAACCAAGGTCTCCTCTCTGAGAAAGGTTGTTTCCCCAGGTAGGGATTTTCCCCTGAAGTTAGGGAGGGAATAAAATCCCTTAACTAAGTGCCAGGCGGGTAATTAATCACTTTAACTACGAATAATCATGCTTAAGCTACATAATCTTTACTCCCTGGAATGGAGATAAGAAACGCCCTAACCTTTGTAATAGAGATTGATAGGATTGGAATCAACTGGTATAAATACAGTTGAAACAAGACAACAGCACACAGAACTTAGGAGAGAGAGAGAGAGAGAGAGAGAGAGAGAGAGAGAGAGAGAGAGAGAGAGAGAAAGAGAGAAAGAGAGAAAGAAGAGAGACAGAACTCAGGAGACAGAAGGGAGACAGAACCTAGGCACAGAACCTACACAGTACGTTCTCTAGAGACAGAAGAACTACATGGCTACAGAACCTGGCTGGAGAACCTGGAGAACCTGGAGAACCTGGCTGGAGAACCTAGCAAGACAACATGGACACAGAACCTGGCTGGAGATCCTAAGCAGAACCTCTCTGGAGATCCAGACCAGAACTTAGCTGGAGATCCTGGCTAGAGATCCTGGCTAGGCTGCTGATCAACTGAACGCTATCTCCGTGTCATTCCTTCTTCGCCGACTCCGTCCACACCTTTGGGGACCCCTGGACCCGCTGGGGTTGGACCCCGGCAAAACCCGGACCCTACAGTCAGCAGGCTGAGGCTCTATCCACTGAGCCAAACCAGCTAGGGCAGTATATGACATTTCTTAGCCCCTCTAGTAGAAGACCTTCGTTTTTTCCTCCAGGAGTGTGGTGGAAAACCCTAGATCACCTTCTTGGATTCTTATAACTCAAGTTATAAGAACACTGCAAGTGGCAATGTACAGGGAGTTTAGCCAATGAGCAGTCAGAAAAGGTGTTCAAGCTCTAACTGGTTTGGCTCAGTGGATAGAGCATCGGCCTGCAGACTGAAGGGTCCCAGGTTTGATTCTTGTTAAGGGCATGTACCTTGGTTGGGGGCACATTCCTAGTGGGGAGTGTGCAGGAGGCAGCTGATTGATGTTTCTCTCTCATCGATGTTTCCGACTGTCTATCCCTCTCCCCTCTTCTCTGTAAAATTATCAATAAAATAAATTTTAAAAAAAAAGAAAAGAAAAGGTGTTTCCTCTGCAGCTCATGTGCAGAGGACCCACTGCATTGTGTCCACTGAGCTAGGGGCGTGTCCCTGCCACCGGGGTGAGGGGGGGCACACCTCTGAGGCTGGCAGCCAGCCCCGCATTGTGGGCGCCAGGCTGGGGGGCATGGACCCGGGCTGCTGCTTGGCACCGGCACACGTGCAAGTGGCCATGGGGCAGGAACATCCGCTTGGTGCCTGTGCCCATAGGCCCAGAGTGGCTGGGGGCGTTCTGGGACCCTGGCCACACAGGGCCTACATGTGGGCCTACAGGCTAGGAGCAGTCTGGGTCCCAAGGATGTTCCTGGGACCCAGGCCGCTTGGCGCCTGTGCATGCAAATTAACCCACCATCTTTGTTGGGTTAATTTGCATACTCAGTCCTGATTGGCTGGTGAGCATAGCAGAGGGACGGTCAATTTACATGTTTCTTTTTTATTATATGGGATGGCCTGTTGCTAGAGAGAGGAAACCAGGCATTGCTACATGACATCATTACCCAACACCCACAACCACCGTTTCCGGGCTGGGCTGGGCTGTGGGCTGCATTTTGCACCATGGGGTCTCGGCAGCATCGGCTGCACTTTGGTGGGCTGTTGCTCTGGGATGGTGGCAGGGCCTGTGTCCCATTTGGAGGAAGCTGAGTGTTGCTTTGTGGGCACCAGGTCCACAGTGCTGTTTCTCTGTAAATGGACAGTGTGCGTCACGGCAGCTCCTGCATTGAGTGTCTGCCTCCTGGTGGTCAGTGCATGGCATAGCGACCAGTTGGGCGGTCGGACACTTAGCATATTACCCTTTTATATACCGGTATATAGCTAGTACTTCTATAAAACTAAATTGTTACAGGAGTATTACTTTAAAAATAACACAATCAAGATAAAACAGAAAGAGATATTTCCTGAATATGCTCTAATGATTATGGAATTATAGATGGAAATTATACAGGATTATTTATGACCATTTCTAATTGAAGACATATATAAAATATTGACACTTTTTCTTTTTGATATGCCATCTTTGACATTTCATTTTAGTGAAAGCCAAGAAACATTTTTTAAAAATATGTTTTTATTGATTTTAAAGAGAGAGGAAGGGAGAGGGAGAGATAAACATCAATGAGAGAGAAACATAAACATTAATCAGCTGCCTCCTGCCCACCCCCTGCTGGGGATTGAGGCCAAAACTCATGGGAATGGAACTGGCGACCTCCTGGTGCATCATTTTATGCTCAGCCACTGAGCCACACAAACCAGGCCAAGAAACATTTGTAAGAGCTTGTGTAGACTCATATTTGACCTTTGGTTCATGATTCTGCTTTCTCCATAAGATTCTAAGTTCATCAACTGTAAATTCTCTTACCGTGATTATTTTCAGGAGCATAACTATAGCAAGTGGAGAGAGACTACAGTATAGGTCAGCCGTGGGCAAACTACGGCCCGCGGGCTGGATCTGGCTTGTTTGAAATGAATAAAACTAAAAAAAAAAAAAAAAGACCGTATCCTTTTATGTAATGATGTTTACTTTGAATTTATATTAGTTCACACAAACACTCCATCCATGCTTTTGTTCCGGCCCTCCGGTCCACTTTAGAAACCCATTGTGGCCCTCGAGTCAAAAAGTTTGCCCACCCCTGGATAGGTCTTTATCTGGCTTGTTTGCTCTATTACACTATGCAAAAATAACTGTGACTTAACTCAGCTATAATCTTAAAAGCTAAATAGAAGCCATCATAAGAAGCTTTTTGTTCCCAATATTATAGCTTGACCTGGAGCTTGGAACTATTTTTGACAGTGCAGAATAATGTATCTTGTGCCCAAAAGATACATTAGCAGGAAGACTTTAGGTAGTTACCTGCTGTGATAATTTCTTCACAATTATTTACTAGGCCACCTGTGTGAATGAGTCTAGAAAAAAAAACCTGCCAGTAAAAAAATCCTCCACATTCTACTCCAGACACAACAATTATTCATGTTTTGTTTTAGAGAAGGAATTAAACTGCAATGCTCAAATTCTCCCCATAATTATTGGAAAGTATGTCTGCTTAAGTCCAGGAAGTAACTTCTGTGATCAAATTTCTACAATTATCTATTGACCCTGAATGGGATTCAGATGGTCTTTGATGGCCCTGAAATCATAGGTATAATTTTGTGCTAATGTGAATTAGAGAGTGTCCATGGCTTTCGTCAGTTGCCTATGGTGGCCTATGGCCAAAAGAATTATAAGATCCATTGATCTAAAAGTTTCCTGGATTGAGAGCGATGAAAGATATTCCTTCATCCACCCCCACCCCCACCCAGATGCTTCAAAGACAGCTCTAAGTCTGGGGTAATCCCTGTACCTGCAGTTTCTTTGACACTACTAGTATATCCAGGCAGAGGATGAAAGAGCTGAGGGGAGAGCTGGAGGCAGAAAAAAAAACATGAAAAGACAGAAGGTTGTTTCCAAGCTCCTGACCCAAAAAGGTCTTCAGGGAGAAGAATATATCCCAGCTTTGAGAGTAACCCCAATCTAGAGAAGAGGGAAGCTGGATGTTTCTGGATGTAAGGACCAGGCAGTGAGTAACTGCCATCTTAGGAACCATCATGAACCATTTACTAGTTGGATTCCAAGGGATTGTCCGGTGGAACCCAGGCAAGATAAGACCAACAGCCAAGGCTGAGTAAGATAGCCTGCCAAGCTTAGAGTGAAATAGGCTGGAACTAGGCAGCAACATAATATATGGGTAGAAATGAATGGCGGGACAAGTCCAGAAATCTCAGTCTTTGACCAACTGTGTGCACTTGAGGAAGACCTTTTACTTTTTGAGATCTCATTTCCTTCTCTGCAGGCTGTGAGTTTTGGACTAATGACACTTCCAAGTATGTATCAGTTAGAGGTTCAGATCCAAATATTTGTTTATGTTTCCAAAACTCAGAAAAGCCTGCCTTAAGAGCTAATTTCAGCCAAGTAAGATGTGACTCAGGTGATCATATAGTGTACCTACCTGGGGCCCTGAGATGCCTCACACTGTAGAAGAGTAGATTTTGATGTCTCAATTGCTACCTCAGAGTGTTTGGATTTGAATGAAATGCTAGAGAGGAAAGGGCTGGAAGTGGAATAATGCTTAGAACTGCAACCAAAAATTTGCTTTTCTAACAGGATAAATGAATGCATTTATCCCTCTGGTGGAGGCAGCATTCAGCAGCCCTAGAGTCAAAGACAGAAAGAAGACAGGTCCAGTTGGATTGATCCAAGATTGAAGTTCTTCTGGAGAAGTGGAATGGAATATAAGGGGTGCCTGGCCAGTATGGCTCAGTGGTTGAATGTCGACCTGGGAACTGAGAGGTAACTGGATCAATTCCCAGTCAGGGCACATGCCTGGGTTGTGGGTTTGGTCCCCAGTGGTGGTGTGCAGGAGGCATCCCATCTAAGCTTCTCTTTCTCATCGATGTTTCTGTCTCTCTATCCCTCTCCCTTCCTCTCTCTCTAAAATCAATAAAACATACTTTTAAAAAAGAAATATCAAAGGATAGGGAGTCATTGAGTTATGTCTGGTATGGTCTGGATTGGAAAGGAATTGAAGACAGGTAGTAAATGACTAGAAAAACATGGGAGGGTTAGGGACTGAAATCTGGTGAGATTTTAAAAAACCAAAAAATAACAACAATAAACATGTTTGTTATGGGTTGAATGGGTTCCCTCAAAAAAAAATATGTTAAAGTTTTAATCTCCAGTACCTCAGAGTGTGACTTTATTTGGAAATAGGGTCTTTACAGCCAGAATCCAGTTAAAATGAGGTTATTAGTATGGGCTCTAATCCAATATGACTTTATATGTCCTTATAAAATGGAGAAATTTGGACACAGAGACAAACACATATAGAGGGAAAACAGTATGAAAACACAGGAAGAATGCCATGTGAAGATAGAGGATTGTAGTGATGTTTCTACAATCCAAGGAACCCCAGAGACTGCTGGCAACTCACCAGAAGTTAATAAGACATAAGGAAGGAATCCCTTAAAGGTTTCAGAGGGATCATGACCCTGCCAACACTTTAATTTCGGACTTTTAGCCTCCAGACTGTGAAACAATAAATTTTGTTATTTTAAGTCATCTAGTTTGTAGTACTTCTTGCAGTAGACCTAGGAAGTTAATACTAAGTATATGGAGAGTAAGGGAGGCAAAAAGCCCGAAGGATAAGGGTTGATTAGAGAGTAGACTCTAATTGAGTCCAGACCTTAAAGCAGTTAAGAAATCTTGAGAGGTTATACAGAATAATCAGTTGCCCCAGAATTTCTGAAAAACCCAGATTTTAGAGGTTGATGCTAAGTAACTAGGGGGCTTAATTGGAGTCACTGGACTCTTTCTTATCTCAACCCAAATCTCACTGGTGGTCCTAGGACACCCCAGAGCAAACCAGGGGTTAAGAAAAATCCCCAAGGTAATTGTTTGAGGTAAAGGAGCCCTGTATTGCTTTTATCAAACATTGCTACAAGGCCATTTTGTGTGAAACTGTAATGGCAAACAGACGTGTGGTTCACCATAGGGTGACTTCCTTTGGCATCACTAAGCAACAAATCAGGATGTGTCCATCTGTAGCTAATTACATACTCTCCAGAAAAAAAGACACTTTCTTTAGGAAGCAAACCTAAAAATCCTATACAATGTCATACAGCAGAAATCCTTTGCTTTGCTAAACACACTTACACCTTTTGGAATTTCTTCAAAACAAAGGCCAAAACTTCATGCTATAAATTGGGTTATAAGTTGTAGTTAAGAAATTCATTGTTGTATGAGAGTATCTGGTTTTGTTTTATAAAGCTAGAGTTGCAGGTGACCCATTTCACTGATCTATTTTCAGTCTAAATAGAAAGTGTCAACTAAAATTCACCTCATGTCAGTTGCAGAGATCTGTCAAAAACAAAGCATTAGGGAAAACTATTACTTCCAGTTTCCTCATAATCAACAACAAATTTCCATTGGACATTGACTTCAAAGATGAGCAAGACCCAATTCCTGCCCTCAGTGATATGCTACAACCTAGTTGGGAAGACAGTACATAGATAGTAAATAGAAAGATAATAATTCTAAATAGTACAGAGATTATCTCATTTAATGTTCACAACAATCCTATGAGGGAGGTACAGTTATTGTGGCCACTTTACAGATAAGAAAATCAAGGCAAGGGAGGTTAAATAAATTGTCTAAGAAAACATAGCTATCAAATATTACCTCCAAAATTTGAGTCCAAGTAGTCTGGTTTCAGAATCCACACTCTTAAGATTTACTAGAAAAAAAATGAATAACTCTTTGAACGGTAACCTCTCAGGTATTCTAAGTCTCAAACTAGGTCGAGAAGATGGACACTTAAGGAAGAAAAGCCTTTAGAACATAATTGCACATTCAGGTCCATAGTCTCTTTATAATATGGATAGCTTTTTAAAAGTACATTAGGTTATTATAGATGGTCAGCCAGTACCAATCAATTACTAGTATTATAAAAATCCCCGGACATGGGTGAGCATGATAAAGGCTCTAGATCTCTAACCCATACTTCAATGGAGAATCATCTCCTCTCTGGTTTGTTGCATTAAGCATTTCCATCACTATCCTCTGACTCCACTGTGATGGTCTGCCATCTGGCCAGGTAAGAAAATATTATGAGAGAAACTAAGATGGCGGCATAGGGAAACACCGAAATTGCTGCCTCCTACAACAATTTCAAAAAACAATAAAAAGACAAAATGGACATCATCCAGAACGTACAGGAAGGCTGGCGGAGTGTAAATTCTACAACTAGAAGGAAAGAGAAAAGCACATTGAGGGTCAGGAGCTGCGGAAGTAAAGTGCAAAGGTACGGAGGCTCAAGAGTGCACAGAAAGGGGCTGGTACCTGAGGACGCAGCTGTCTTTTTGAATCGGGAGGGAGTCACAAGCTCCCGACTGCTCTGAACTCCGGTTCCGGGAAGTCTCTGGGGACCCAGAACTCATACAGGGAGAAACTGGACTGTCTGGCAGCGGGCAGAACTCGGAACTCGAGGGTGGCTTTCCCTCAGAGGTGCTTGCAGCAATTAAATTATCAGGACACGAGGGGATCGGAAAATGGCGGAGGTATAAGCAGACGTGTCCTGTGCCTTGTCCTGGAGCAGATAAGGGTGAGCAGCTGAAACGGGTAACATTCAGCCCGAATAGGTAGAGGATTTTCAGCTGAGAGATTGTCTGCAGCTAAGAAAGACTGAGAACCCCCCAGGGAAAAAAAAAGGACGGTTGGAGACTGTGGCTGAAGCCTCTCCTGGTGCGCCAGCTAAGCAGCGGAGACTGCGCCATCTTGGGTGGTTGTTGCCGGCATCCAGAGACCAGCTACTAACCTGGAAACAAGGGATCTCCAGCAGCGTGACTGCGTGAACTCAGACGAGCACTGCTTCTTCTCACGGAAAGGTTGGACATCCCCTAAAGGTGCGGTTTGCAGTTCGGGTTGGAGGGAGGACCAAGCTCGCGCGCGCGCGGGGCGGAATCTGCGCCCCACAGAGTCCGCAGCCCTTGGGACCAGCGTGACCCGCGAGTGGGGAAGGGGCCCCACAGGGCTGCTGGCAGAAGGGAACGCGAAAAATGAGCCCATAGCTGGACTGGATGTAAAGGAGCAGCCTTGGACTTTGCCAATCTGCTGGCTGCTTGGTGCCAGGGGCGAGTGGGCGCGCGGAGATTGCGCGCGGAGACTGTGTGCAGACCTGGAAGGTGGAGGCTTGCGAATTCGCACAACTATCAGGCTCTTGTTACAGTTCCCCTTAGATCCGTGCATTTGATTATTAAACCCAGCGCATGGGATTCCCCAGTTGGGGTCATTCGCAGAGCCTGTAGGGGAAAGTTCTTTTTGGGGAGCCTGGGAAACAGCGGACAGTGGCAAGGAACCAGCTCTGGGCAGTGGTCTTTCCCGAATCAGTTCCAAATACCATAGAGGACAAAACCCTACTGATAGAGAGGACTTAGAGCCTCGGAGGTAAATCCAGACACACTGCCACCCAGAGGCAGAGCCACGAACTGTCTCTTTTGCGATCACAAATAAAGGCAGTCTGGTAAACAAATACAAACTGCATTAAAATCAGGTCTGTGGTTTACTGCACGGAGGGACAGTGTATCGCAGGGAAGTTCAACACTCCCCTGAATGCCTGGCAGGACTGAGGCATGCCAAAAAGAAGAGTGGAAGATCTGAAGCACCTTCACTTCCGAATATTTTTATATATATATATTTTTTTAATTCTTTTTTTCACCATTTCATTAAGAACCTATTTTATTTATTTATTTATTTTTTATTTTTTTCATCACCTGATTTTACCTTTTTAATTACTACATTTTTTAACCAGTATTATTGCTATCCTTTTACCATTTTTTCAAGGGTCATTTTATTTTTTATTATTTTTTTATTTTTCTTTATTTTATTTTGGGATTAGTGTTCTACACTCTATTTTCATCGTTCCTTTAGCATCATTTCTATCTCGCATTTACCCTTAAGCCAAAACTCTCTTCCTCACTTTTCCCCTTTTGTTGTCCTGTTTCTCTTACCCTATTCCTGCTTTGGATTTTACCTATTCCTTCTTTCTACCCACTGTCTAAATTTCACCCTACTTATATATCTAATTTCCAATCCCTCGCTCTCCCCATACAAATAGCCTCTTCCCCACCTCTATTTCATTCTCTTAATTTTTTTTTGTTTTTGTTGTTGTTGTTTTTTTTGTTTTTGTTTTTTTTTTTGGTCTTTTTGTGTTTTTTTTTCTCTCCCTTTTCCCAATCTCATTTCGGCACTCCTTTTTGTTTTTTATTTTTCTCTCTAATATTTTTCTCTTTTTTCTTCTTTATCCCCTAATTCTCTTTGCTCGGGGGGGTCACCTTTATTTGGGGTTATTAATATCGTGAATGCATTTAGTTCGGTGCCTTGTATGTTGTGCCTTGTTGTGTTGTATTTTGTGCCTTTGAATCAGTGCAACAGAGAGAGATCTACATAACCAAACACCTTGAGAAGAGAAATCATGGTGAAACAAAGAACCAACCCAAATATGAAAGAAAAACAGGCATCATCAGAAAAGGAAGTAAACGAAATAGAGGCAATGGAGGCAAGCAACCTGTCAGAGAAAGAATTCAGAGTAATGGTCATAAGGTGGATGAAAAGAATGGAAGACCAATTCAACAATATGTGTAGGAACCAAGAGGAAATGAAGAAGAACCAAGAGGAAATGAAGAGAAACCAAGAAGAAATGAAAAACGACATCACTGCCATAAAGAACTCAATAGAAAGCATCAACAGTAGACTAGAAGAAGCAGAGGACCGTATCAGCGAGCTAGAAGACAAGGTAGAAAAAAATACCCAAACAGAACAGCTTCTAGAAAAAAAAATTAAAAAGCAGGAAGAGAGCCTAAGAGAACTCTGGGACAATGCTAAACGAAACAACATCCGAATAATAGGGGTGCCAGAAGGAGAGGAAACTGAGCAAGGAATAGAAAACCTGTTTGAAAAAATAGTAACAGAAAATTTCCCTGATATAGGGAGGAAAAAACTCACACAAATCCAAGAAGCTCACAGAGTCCCAAACAAAATGAACCCAAAAAGACCGACACCGAGGCACATAATAATTAAATTGGCAAACACCAACCACAAAGCAAGAATCTTAAAAGCAGCCAGAGAGAGACAGAAAGTTACCTACAAAGGATCCCCCATCAGACTAGCGACCGATTTCTCAACAGAAACACATCAGGCAAGAAGGGAATGGAATGAAATATACAAAGTCATGCAAAGGAAGGGTCTGAATCCAAGAATACTATACCCAGCGAGGCTATCAATCAAAATTGAGGGTCAAATCAGGAGCTTCACAGACAAAAATGGTCTACGGGAGTTTATTACAACCAAACCAGCAATGCAAGAAATGCTAAAGGTTCTGCTGTAAATAGAAAAAACAGGAAACAAAGAAGGAACGCAGCAGTAAAGAACAAAAATGGCAACTAACAAGTTTCTATCAATAATAACTTTAAATGTAAATGGATTAAATTCCCCAGTCAAAAGGCATAGGGTAAATGAGTGGATAAGAAAACATGACCCATATATCTGCTGTCTACAGGAAACCCACCTCAGAAAAAAAGACGCACACAGACTGATGGTGAAGGGATGGAAAAAGGTTTTTCAGGCCAATGGAAGTGAAAAAAAAGCCGGGGTAGCAATACTTATATCTGACAAATTAGATCTCAAAGTGAAGGACATAAAAAGAGATCAAGAAGGCCACTTCATAATACTAAAGGGAGCAGTCCAACAAGAAGAAATAACTCTGGTAAGTATATATGCACCCAATATAGGAGCACCCAAATATGTAAGAAATCTTCTGGAGAAGATCAAGGGAGAGATTGACAGCAATACAATCATAGTAGGGGACCTTAACACCCCATTATCGCCACTGGACAAATCCTCTAAACAGAAACTCAGCAAAGAAACATCAATCCTAAATGACTCACTAGATCAGATGGAATTAATTGACATCTTCAGAACATTTCACCCCAAAGCCACAGAATATACATTCTCCTCAGGTGCACATTTGTCATCTTCAAAGATAGACCATATATTGGGTCACAGACAAAGTCTCTTCAAATTCAAGAAAATTGAAATCATATCAAGTATCTTCTCAGACCACAAAGACATAAAACTGGAAATCAACTACAACAAAAACAATCCAAAAAAATCAAACACATGGAGACTAAATAGCATGCTATTAAACAACGACTGGGTCACCAGTGAGATCAAAGAAGAAATAAAAAACATCATGGCAACGAATGACAATGAAAAGACAACAATCCAAAACCTATGGGACACAGCAAAAGCAGTCTTGAGAGGGAAGTTCATAGCTCTACAAGCCTACTGCAAGAAACAAGAAACAATGAGAATAAATGACCTAACTCTACAACTCGAGGAATTAGAAAGAGAGCAACAAAAAAAGCCCACTGTAAGCAGAAGGAAGGAAATAACAAAGATCAGAGCGGAGATAAACGACATAGAGACCAAAAAAACAATACAAAAGATCAACAAAACCAAGAGCTGGTTCTTTGAAAGGATAAACAAGATTGATACACCTCTAGCCAGGCTCACCAAGAAACAAAGAGAGAGGACCCAAATAAACAAAATCAGAAATGAAAGAGGAGAAATAACAACAGACCCCATAGAAATACAAAGGGTTGTTAGAAAATACTATGAACAACTCTACTCCAACACACTAGACAACCTGGAGGAAATGGACATATTCCTAGATAAATACAACCTTCCAAAACTTAACCAGGAAGAATCTAAAAATCTCAATAGGCCAATAACTATGGAGGAAATCGAAGCAGTAATCAAAAAGCTTCCAGCAAACAAAAGCCCGGGGCCAGATGGCTTCACAGGGGAGTTTTACCAAACATTCAAGGAAGACCTAAAACCTATCCTCCTCAGACTATGTCGAAAGATCCAAGAGGAAGGAACACTTCCCAGCTCATTCTATGAAGCCAACATCACCCTAATCCCAAAACCAGATAAAGACAATACAATGAAAGAGAATTATAGGCCAATATCCCTCATGAACATAGATGCCAAAATCCTCAACAAAATCCTAGCAAATCGGATCCAGCAGTACATCAAAAAGATCATACACCATGACCAAGTAGGATTTATCCCAGGGATGCAAGGATGGTACAATATCCGCAAATCAATAAACGTGATACATCACATAAACAAATTGAGAGAAAAAAACCACATAGTCATATCAATTGATGCGGAAAAAGCATTTGACAAAATCCAACACCCTTTCTTGATAAAAACTCTCAGCAAGATAGGAATTGAGGGATCATACCTCAACATAATAAAAGCCATATATGACAAACCCACAGCCAACATCATAATCAATGGGCAAAAACTAAAACCATTCCCCCTAAAAACAGGAACAAGACAGGGATGCCCCCTCTCACCACTCCTGTTCAACATAGTACTGGAAGTACTAGCCATTGCGATCAGACACGAAGAAGAAATAAAAGGCATCCAGATTGGAAAAGAAGAAGTAAAACTGTCCTTATTTGCAGATGACATGATACTGTACATACAGAACCCTAAAGACTCAATCAAAAAATTATTAGACTTAATAAATGAATTCGGCAATGTAGCAGGATACAAAATTAATGCTAAGAAATCCATGGCATTTCTTTACACCAATAGTGAACTTACAGAAAGTGAAACTACAGAAGCAATCCCATTTACCATTGCACCAAAAAAATTAAAATACCTAGGAATAAACTTAACTAAGGAGGTAAAAGACTTATATGCTGAAAACTACAGGACACTGAAAAAAGAGATAGAGGAAGACATAAACAGATGGAAGAATATACCGTGTTCATGGATTGGTAGAATCAACATCATCAAAATGTCCATACTACCCAAAGCAATTTATAGATTCAATGCAATCCCCATTAAATTACCAAAGGCATATTTCACAAATCTAGAACGAACGTTCCAAAAATTCATCTGGAATAAAAAAAGACCCCGAATAGCTGCAGCAATCCTGAGAAAACACAAAGTAGGTGGGATCTCAATACCAGATATCAAACTGTATTACAAAGCGGCTGTTCTTAAAACAGCTTGGTACTGGCACAAGAACAGACATATAGATCAATGGAATAGAATAGAGACCCCAGAAATCGACCCAAACCACTATGCCCAATTAATATTCGACAAAGGAGGCAAGAGCATTCAATGGAGTCAAGACAGTCTTTTCAATAAATGGTGTTGGGAAAATTGGACAGATACATGCAAAAGGATGAAACTAGATCACCAACTCACACCATACACAAAAATAAACTCAAAATGGATAAAAGACTTAATTTCAGACGGGAAACCATAAAAATACTAGAGGAATCCACAGGCAGCGAAATCGCAAACATATGCCAAAGAAATTTCTTCTCTGATAATGCTCCTAGGGCAATGGAAACTAAAGAGAAAATAAACAAATGGGACTACATCAAAATAAAAAGCTTTTGCACAGCAAAGGAAACCATCAAGAAAACAACAAGAAGACCCACTACATGGGAGAACATATTTACCAATGATACCACCGATAAGGGTTTAATTTCCAACATATACAGGGATCTCATGAAACTTAACAAAAGGAAGATAAACAATCCAATAAAAAAATGGACAACGGACCTAGATAGACACTTTTCGAAAGAGGACATACAGAAGGCAGAAAGACATATGAAAACCTGCTCAAAGTCACTAATTATACGAGAGATGCAAATCAAAACGACAATGCGTTATCATCTCACACCTGTCAGAATGACTATCATCAACAAATCAACAAACAACAAGTGTTGGAGAGGATGTGGAGAAAAAGGAACCCTTCTGCACTGCTGGTGGGAATGCAGACTGGTGCAGCCACTATGGAAGACAGTATGGAGCTACCTCAGAAGACTAAAAATGGAACTCCCATTTGACCCTGTGATCCCACTCCTAGGAATATATCCCAAGAAACCAGAAACGCCAATTAGAAAGGATATATGCACCCCTATGTTCATAGCAGCACAATTCACCATAGCTAAGATTTGGAAACAGCCTAAGTGCCCATCAGCAGATGAGTGGATTAGAAAACTGTGGTACATATACACAATGGAATACTATGCTGCGGTAAAAAAAAAAGGAACTCTTGCCTTTTGCAACAGCATGGATGGAACTGGAGAGTCTTATGCTAAGTGAAATAAGCCAGTCAGAGAAAGATAAATACCACATGATCTCACTCATTTGTGGATTATAGAGAACAACATAGACTGATGAAAAAGGACAGACCCAAAGACTGAGAAACAGCGATCAGGTTATCAATCCCCAGAAGGAAAGTAGGGGAGGGCGGGGGTAAGGGGAAGAGATCAACAGAAGGACTTGTAGACATGTATATAAGCCAAACCAATGGACATGGACAACGGGGGGATGGGAGCATGAGTTTGTGTGTGGGGGGGAGGTTGGGGTTAAAGGGGGGGATGAGGACACATTTGTAATACCTTAACTAATAATAATAAAAAAAAAATTATCAGGACACTGAGACGCGCTCGGACCCTTAGGGCAGGGCTGAGAATCCGCCATAGTTCCTTGCTCCGCCCTTTGATTCCCTGAGACCCCGCCCCACCCAGGCTGCTGCAGAGGCTTTTGCATATGAATGCCCTGGCCCTTTGCAACCCGAAAATTACCTAACAAACTGCAGCTGGGCCACAGACACAGAACTTCCAAGAGAAGGCCCAAGGCCCCACAGCGGCTTGCATTGCTTCACAGCTGGGCCTCATCAGGGCACCTCCAAACTCCAAAAAAGGAAGGGGAATCTGCAGTTCTCTTCATAGCTCCTGCTGGGTAACCTCCAAGAGCCAGTGTACCCAGTGGTCAGAGGGGGACCATCCGGATTACAACTCCTCAGATCCATAAGGGACACACCCAGGGGGCAGACTCAGTGAGCACCAAAGCCCCACTGAAGTAAGTCTTGCCCCAGAAGGGTGTCTTCAGCACAGAAGTTCTCTCACTGCAGACACAGCTGATTCTCACTGCCAATTGGCCTGGAGGTCAATTCCTCCCAGTGATCCTACAACAATCAAGGCATAACTACAACAAGACTGTGCACAAAGCCCACAAAGGGATGCACCGAGAGTGTCCACCTCAGGTAATTGGGGAGGCTGAGCCACTGGGCCCTACAGGACACCTAGCACACAAAACCACTCTACCAACTCAGGGAAGCAGCCAAAATGCGGAGACAAAGAAACAGGTCACAAATGACAGAAATGGAGGAAAGCAAACGACTGGATATAGAGTTCAAAACTACGTATATAAGGTTTTTCAAGAATTTTATGGAAACCGCCGATAAATTTAGTGAGACCCTCAAGAAATCTAGTGAGACCCTTCGAGGATATGAAAAAGGACCAACTAGAAATTAAGCATACACTGACTGAAATAAAGAATAATATACAGAGATCCAACAGCAGACAAGAGGATCCCAAGAATCAAGTCAAAGATTTGAAATACAAAGAAACAAAAAATACCCAACCAAAAAAGAAAAAAGATTCCAAAAATATGAAGATAGTGTAAGGAGCCTCTGGGACAACTTCAAGTGTACCAACATCAGAATTATAGGGATACCAGAAGAGAGAGGGCAAGATATTGAAAACCTATTTGAAGAAATAATGACAGAAAACTTCCCCTACCTGGTGAAAGAAATAGACTTATAAGTCCAGGAAGCGCAGAGAACCCCAAACAAAAGGAACCCAAAGAGGACCACACCAAGATACATCATAATTAAAATGCCAAGAGCAAAAAACAAAGAGAGAATCTTAAAAGCAGCAAGAGAAAGAAAGTCAGTTACCTATAAGGGAGTACCCATATGACTGTCAGCTGATTTCTCAACAGAAACCATGCAGGCCAGAAGAGAGTGGCAAGAAATATTCAAAGTGATGAATAGCAAGAACCTACAACCAAGATTACTTTATCCAGCAAAGCTATCATTCAGAATAGAAGGTCAGATAAAGAGTTTCACAGATAAGAAAAAGCTAAAGGAGTTCATCACCACCAAACCAGCATTATATGAAATGCTGAAAGGTATTCTTTAAGAAGAGGAAGAAGAAAAAGGAACTCTTACCATTTGCCACAGCATGGATGGAACTGGAGAGCGGATAAATACCACATGATCTCACCCATTTGTGGAACATAATGAACAACATAAACTGATGAACAAGGACTGATCCAGAGACGGAGAGGCATTGATTGGACTGTCGGGCCTTGGAGGGAAGGTAGGGGAGGGTGGGAGTAAGGGGGGTAAGATCAACCAAAGAACTTATATGCAAGCATATAGGCCTAACCAACGGACACGGACAATGGGGGTGGGGGGAGTTGAGGGCATGAGCGGGGGGGGGGGGGTAGGGGGTAACGTGGGGATAAGGACACATATGTAATATCTTAATCAGTAAAAAATATATTTAAAAAAATAAAAATAAAAATAAAAAATATTAAAAAAAGAGAAAATATTATGACTAATAAGAGACATACAATCTTACATTTGCATTTAAAGAACAATAATAATAATGTATTGAGCACTAGCATACCTCAGCCTGTTTGTATCTATTATCTCAATCTCTATAAAAAATCTATGGAATTATTATTATTATTATTATTATTATTATTACCCCATTCAACATCTGAAGAACCTGTGGTGCAGAAAGGTTAAAGTCCATATAGCTAGCAAGTGGATCAGGTATGACTGACTGTGGTCTGTTCTCTTAAATATTGCACCCTAATGAGTTTCACACAATATTGAATAAAAAAATTATTTCTACATGCCAATTGACTGTACTATTTTATATTCTTATTGATTTTATATGTTTATTCTGGATACCTCTTCTTAGCTTATTTTGAATGTGATTGCTCTAAGCTTTCCTGTCATTAATATCTGCAAAGAAATCAGAATCCCCCACTTCCATATTGTGTGGCGAACGTCTCTAATTTGGGCTAACTCATTCAATTCACTCACTTTTCCTTTTTAAGTGTGCACATATGTATGTGCATGTGTGTGCATGTGCATGTGTGAGTGTGTGTATGAAGCAAAAATTTAGTTCAGGATAGCTATCAAATGAAGGACCTTACTTATAACAAACTTGCATTTCTAGATGTGATTGCTGTGGGACAGCTAACACACACACACACACACACACACACACACACACACACACGCGCGCGCACGCGACTTGTGTCAAGTCAGAAGAGTCATCGCTACTTGGACAGGTGACTTTGGGAGGCCCATTTTGCTGGAACTCATGTAAAGGGAGTGCTGGGAGAGAGAATAAATACCGGACATAAAAAAATTACCTGGGGCTTGTAAAGTGAGGCTGTAACGTGAGAGAGTGGCTTCCCTGGCAGCCACCCTCAGTCACACTGCTCTGATTTCTTTTCCCTTTAAGACTATCTTGATGTGTATTTTAACTGGATTTGAAAAATAGATGGCAATGATCAGAGAAGGCATTGTGAGGTGATTTTCCTAGGCTCCTATTACTGATGACTGAAAATGTTCTATCATCATCTATTCTTCTCCAGTCCCACCACCTCAAACCTAGCCCAGGCTCTCATTTTCTCCTGCTTGAATAATCACTAGCTGGGTGAGATAACCACAGAGTACTGGTCTTTAAACATCACACATGACGCTCACTCTCCAGTGCTAATTTTTTAATGGCACCCCAGATTTCCAATAGCAAAAAATCAAAACTTATCAATTAGCCTATCAAGACCCTCCCCCATCAGGCCTCATCCCAGCCCCCACCCATTCTTTTTTCCCACAGCTCCTAACATTCCTCTTCTACTCTGCTCAGGCCTATCCCACTGGTGCTGTAAGAACCTACCAAGCTTATTCATTCACACATTGTCGTATTACAGTGAGATACTGTATTTGTTTCATCCAAAAACATATTGTAAGTCTACTCTGTGCCAGGATCTTGATGACGTGCTAGATCCCAAAGATGAACAAGACAGTCTTTAGCCAGCTGGTGGAGGTGACAGATTGCTAAAAGGGCAATCATATTGTTACAGCATGATAAGTGGTGTGGGAGGCCCAGGAAGTTGTGAGTGCCCAAAGGAGAAGCACCTAACTCAGACTTGGGAGAGCAGTGAAGGATTTAAGAAGTAGTGTCATAATCCTTACACATGAAGGATTAGTAGGAGCTAGGGAAACAAGGAACTGGAGAGGGGGAAAGTGATATTCCCAGGAAAAAGAACAGGAATCAAAGAAGACCACAGAGACAGAGTTATAATATGTTTCAGACATCTTTGCACTGTACCTGCACCTAGCACTCTCTTAGCACATAGGAAGCACCCAGGAATTGATCCTTAATTGACCATTCTGCCTCTTCACCTTATAGGCTATTTAACAGGTTCATTTTGGCCAAGGGATCCTGTATTATTTATTCTGTGGTAATAAACAATGTAAAAATCTCAGTGGCGGACTACAACAAAATTTAATTTCTTGCACTAATAAAGTCCATTGCAAATCCAGGTGACAATCTGGGGCATCTTTCCTCCATGTGGTGACTCAGTGATACTTGCTACTCTGATTTTGTGGCACCTACATCTCCACATATATTTCCCCAATCACGCTGAGAGGAGGAAGAGAAAGTGGAATGTCTCACACAGGCAATGAAATGCCCAGTCATGAAACATGTCACTTCATCTCACAATTCATTGGCTAGAATGAGTCACATGGCCCCTCACAAGAGCAAAGGGTTATGGAGTAATGGAATCCTTCAATGTGCTCAGAAGGAGAAGAGAGCCAGTTAGACTAGCACCAGCAATGTGAGTGCTAGATTTCACTTAAGCAGATATTATTTCTGATTATCATGTGCTAAGCTGGTCTATTGGTTATTGTGTTCAGATGGTTTTGTTACAGTTGCTGCTTTTCCTAAAGGGAAATTATGCCATCATCTATTCTTGGGTTTGAGCCAAGAATGCCAAGTCATCTGGCAAAGTGATTACATTACTTGGACCACAGTATTAGTGATTATTTTGTCACCATTTGGAAAATATAATTTATATATGGTATGCGTGAAATAAGACAGCCAAGTAATAGACCCAAGACAGATCTGCTATACCCTCTAGGTCTTTGTTACCTAATAAAGATTTTCTTCACTTCTCTTGTGTGTTTGATGGGTGATTAGGCCAATTCCTTAGATCAGGCTAGTATGTAACCTAAGTCACACCTATTATTCATTTATATCTATATTTCTTACATACAAACTCTACTAAGTGATGTATAGCAGACAAATGTTTTGGTGTGTGTTCCCAGAGTGGGCATCTAATATTCCAGGTCCTGAAAAAATGGTCCTAATAACATCTGAATATATTTTCAAGTTATATGGAAGAATCATAGATGCCAGTTAATACTAGCTTCCTTATTCATCATAAATATAGAAGTTAAACATGTACTGATTATGGAACAATCATAGTAGGAAAGGTTTAAAAGTTTGATGCTATTGAAGCAGATATGAACAAGCCAGCACACTCTTACTGAAAGTGAAAATTAGTATAACATTTTCAAAGATAGATATCAAACATATCTTTCAATATATATTAAAAGATGACTTTTCAGACCCTATGATATAATGTTTCCAGTGCTAGAAACTTATCCTATGGAAATGTCACTTTAAATGTGCAAAGATTTATGTACAGGATGTTTACTGAAGCATTGTTCATAATAGAAAAAAATGGGAACAACCCAAAAGTCTATTCATAAAGGAAGTGAGAAAATAAATAATGGTGCATTATTTTTTAGGAAATTAGATGGATCTACATGTACTGATATGGAAAATTTTCCACATTTTATACTCAGAAGAAAAAAGTTTGAAATAGCACAAATAGTTTGTTTTAAAATGGTTTTGTCTTAATAAATGCTATTAATACATACAAGAAAAAAATGTTTTTGGAGGAATAGATAGCAATCTAACAGTAGATATCTCTGTAGCACTGGGACTATGGGACATGTTCACTTTCTATAATACCTGTACAGTTCTATAATGTTTGAAAATTTTGTAATCACAAAATGACATTACGTTTTTTTTTTTCTAATTTAAAAAGCAATGTAAACCCTTCTTCCATAAACACATAAAATTCTTTGAATAAAACCTAACTTCTGAGAAAATCCTGGTTTACTCTGAAACTCAGGGAATATATTTGACCAGCCAAGTGTAACAGAATAGAGCTTAGTAAAAGGCTCTGAGCAATTAAAGCTGCAGAATAATTACTAGACATCAGAGCTTCTGATGGAATCCAGGCCTTTGCACTGTCGGCTCTGATATACTCTCAGGGCCTAATGATCTAAGTGCTTAGTGCTTTTGGGACAAGAGCACAGTTCTCATGAGATTAGACTCTAAAACTTTTCATGGCTATCGGTTGTCTACAGAATAAATCCAAATCCTTTAACATGGCATTCAAGGCCCTATGCTATTTCTCACCCTAAATCCCAATCTATTCAAAGGGCTTGTACAGCATAATGTCTAAGGGATGAGGCTTTAAACTTTTAGTCACATCTGAGATTGAATTTTCTGCCTCATCTCCATTTCAACAAACCCTAAACTATTTGTCTTTCAAAGCCAAGTTCACCTGTCCTTTTTAAATACCTCAACCTTTCCAGATCCCTAACAGAAAGCATTAAAATGCCTTTTTCCTAAACTCCTGCATGGCCATGTTTATACTGCTTTCATGGTACTTATTTACACTTTCTTACAAATGACATTCCTAATAAAATGTCATCCCCGTGAAGGTAAGAAACACCCCCCCCCCCATAGTGCACAGCATCTTGCTTGCACACTCCAGGCTAATAGTGAATATTTATGGAATTGAATAAGTAAAGAATAAATTAAGTCCATTTTAACAAGAGCCTCACCAATTTACACTCGCTGCCAGCCAGTGGCAGTAGTCTCCTTGGGCTCTTCTACCATTCAGCACACTGCTCCTCAGAGTAAAATATTATTCTGTAAGTGGAAGGCAATTCTCAGTTTAAGATAGTTTTTAAGATTTCAAAGTGCTGAACTCAGAGTCAGGTAACCTGACTTTTAGCCTCAGATCTTCCACTAACTAGATATGTGATTTTCAAGCCACTTCCTTCACTTTCTGGATCTGTTTCCATGTTTTCAAAATGAAAGAACAGCTGGGATGATTTCCAGAGTCTGACATTCTATGGTTTACATGCTCTGCAAACTCAAGATAACTAGAGCTATGAGATCCTTGGATAGTTGCCACCATCATTTCTCATCTATTCCAGAATGTACTTATGATAACAATATGGACAAAGGCATTTCCTTAAAAATTTTCTCCAAATGCTGTTTCCTTGTTTGGGTATAATGGGACACATTAGGGCCCAACCATCTCAACTGTGTGACTAGTGTTGACTCTCAGGAGGAAACTGGGTAGTAATTCTTAGAAGTGGGGGTCGGGAAGATAAGGGGAGGACACTCAGTTTCAGAGCATGGAGTCAGCCAAAGCCCCTAATAGTGGGAAAGAACTCTTATATTTATTTGAAACCTCTTTTTTTGTTAGAAATGTGTTTAAACGCTATAATCTGGGGGAAAGGAGTAGTAACTTTTAGCATTACTATTATAATTAAACTAATTGATTTATTTTAAAACCACAGTTTGATATCAATAAAACATTGTTCTTGCCTTCCCAGGTGGGGAGTAGAGAGAAGGCCAAGGTAAGTGCAGGTAGGCATAAGGAGAAGAGAAATTGTAATTATTTAGGTCAGATTTTAAAGACAAGAAAGAACCAAGGGCTGCAAGTTACTTAGAAAAATATGTACATAATGAGGGTTTTATATTTCTTCGCCAGATTTAATGGATATTGCATATAAAATTTGGGTGCTTATAAAATTACAAAAAGAAATATATTCTTTTGATAAAAATTTGAACTTAGTATAGAAGTCTGATTCTAGCTCTAAGGGGAAATAATCACCATTTCTCTATTATATGATGGAAGAAGGTAAAAATTACAAGAACAATGATGAAATTTGGAATAAGAATCTCCCTTGAGAAGGAAACTGCCAGGTGGGAAAAAAATGTTTCCTAGTTACAATGAATGATTGCTTTAACTTTTGCTGAACCAATGATATAATAACATAAAGAAATAGTATCTACAGAAGACAGCAAGAGATGGGGGAAGGGAGGAGAAAGGGGAGGTACACACATATCACACTCTCACATATAAACCTAAAATAAAACGTTTGCAAACAATATCTGACAATCAGGCCTGGTTTCCTAGGCATGTGACCTGTATGGTAGCCCAGAGCTCTATGTCTGGATCCCTCACTGTATTGAAATTCTTAATTTTATTTTAGAACTTATGTTTTGCAAGTGAAGCCAGATGGAACAGTGGAGCATGCCTGTGAGCAGATGAGATTCAGGCAATGTGTGTGTCTGCTGCTATTTCTTGCTGATCCATTTGCATATGGAGTTTGTGATGCCCCATAAGCATAGAACTCCAGTGAACCCATAATGCATGGGAGCTCAGCAAGACTCAAAGTGAGAACAAGTTCAGTATGTTGTATCTATAGTTGAGTAAGACGGGGGTGTGGGGTGGGGGTGTGGTGGTGATGACAAACCAAAGAGCCCACACTTTCCTTTCCAACCAGAACTTGTTTCCAGTGCAGAAAGAATGCAATAGAGTTCTGAGAATCACAAAGACCAAGGAACCCAGTCACATCCTATTGTGTGACTTTCCTGTATTAGCCAACAACTTATGTTGAAAATGATGACATCAAAGGAAAAGGAAAGATAACCCAACCAGTTCCTATTCATCCTCCTTAATCATCAGTAAACTGGAGTTAGATAATGTTGATAGAATGCACATGTATGAAGAAGTGAAATAAAAACAGTGGAATTAGTTTCATGCAGTGTGCCCAGTGCTCTGGTTAAGAACTAAATACATAATATATGTGCATGTATGAACTGCAAAATATGAACTATGGAATTTTGGTGATTTACCATGTAAGTTAAATGCTGTTACATTTCCATTTTAAACTGGCATTGCAAAACAAAGATGTATGGTAAATTCATGTTAATTATTTTTTACTTAGGATGATAATAAATAGCAAATGCAAATACCATGATAAGTCAAGAGAGAGAATGCAAAAGAGAGGAAAAAGGTTTACATTTGAATATTTTTAACAGCACTTTTTTTTCCTGCTTTTTGACCAAGGAGGCTCACATTTTCATTTTGCACTGGGCCCTCCAATTCTGTAGCTGGTCCTGTTTATAATGTGTGAGGCCCTGTCATGCTCTCTACTCTGATCTTCTCTATTTGTTTTTAGATATTGTTCATGATCCACTAAATCGATTTCATGACCCCTAAAGGGTTGTGATGGACATATGGGAGAACCCTGGCTTAGAAGTGAGAGAGCATGGTTAACATTCCCTGAAACATTTTTCTCCTCAACTAAAGCAAGGGTCTTAACAGCCAGGCCTGGGGTCAATCAGAGGTTGTATTGGTCCCCTTGAGGGAGATAATCAGAGGTATCAGAAATGTCCTGCCAGCACATTCACAAGACTGCTTGATTAATTATTGCCATGGCTTCTAGAACCAATGAGATGGGTCATTTAGTCCCTCAAGACCTTATACAAATGTCTCTTTGATCTGACCTCAGAAGTCTCTGTAATCTATCAAACTAATGCTTCAATTATGTTTATCCCAAAGCTATGCCAAGTACTAGGTCAAGAAGTCAGTCACCCTTATGCTATTTCCCATCTAAAATCATGCGTGACTCTTATTCCAATAAGGTCATAAGACAGAATTATAGAGTGTGTGCCAGATATTCACATCCTGCAGAGGAAACTACAGTTTTAACAAAATTAATACTATGGTGGTTCAGAACATAAGCTTAGGAATCGATTACACACAGATAGTAATCCCAACTCTGCCCCTCTCTTGGGCATGTCACTTAATCTTTCTGAGTTTTGATGTCCTCATCTGTAAAATGGGACTATTAATCCCTACCTCATAGTGTTGGGATTAAATTAGTTAATGTTTGCAAAGTGTCTAATAGCACTTAGTAAATGATAGCTGTTATCATTGTTGTCATTAGTATTTCCAACAGAAATTTAAGTGAAGTTATCTACAAATATATCTTCCTTACACCATTTTTATCCTGAATTGTTCGGTCCAGACAGAAGCGTCTATCTTGAGTGCCTTTTCAGGGGTTCTTAATCGAGGTTGACTTTGCCTCACCAGGTGATATTTGGCAATGTCTAGAGAAATCATTAGTTGTCACAATTGTGGGAGAGGTGCTACTGACATCTAGTGGGTAGAGGCCAGAGATACTGCTAAACTTCCTATAATGTACAGTACACCTACCTCCTCCCCCCCATGCAACAAAGAATGATCCAGTGCAAATGTCAATAGAACCAGGGTTGAGAAACCTGCCCTGGTTGAAGCCTAGACTAGCATCTGTAGGAAAAGTACATACTCCTTCAACACCTCCAAAATTGAATTACTACAACTCACAACTCCTATTTTCCAAAGCTCCCAGAGCTATCCAATTAGTTGACACAAGGTGTAGTATCAAAGAAGAATATCCATAACTGTCTGAATAAATTATTAAAATACTCCTCTTTGGCCCTGGCCGGTTTTTCCAAGTGGTTAGAGCATCGGCCCACGGACTAAAGGGCCAAGGGTTCAATTCCTGGTCAAAGGCACATACATCGGTTGCAGGTTCAATCTCTGGCCCCAGTCAGGCCACGAGCAGGAGGCAACCACTCCATGTGCCTATCTCACATTGATGTGTCTCTCTCTGTCTCTCTCACTCCCACCTCCCTTCTTTCCACTCTCTCTAAAAAATCAATGGGTAAAAATATCATCAAGTGAAGATTAAATAAAAAACTCCTCTTTTTCCAAATGCATATTTATGAGTCCCAATTATCTTCACATACTGTAACCAAAACAACATATGGCAGCCAATTGAACACAGAAACAGATATGAAAAATTATTTTTTATCGCACCAGACATTGGAGATTTTAAAAAATGCAAAACAATGATGCTTTTCTCACTCTTTTGAAAATGTAAGTTTTTTTAAAATTCACTTTACCAATCCTGAGAAATACCTATACTCAATATGAAACTAAAATTGCAAATGGGACACAACACTCATCACCTACCTGAATTATTATCACATCTACAAATTATTATTTCAGAAAGAAACATCTATACATATAAAAGGCTAAGTGACTGATCATATGTCCATCTAACCATCCAACCGACTGACCGGCTGGTACATATGATGCACACTGGCAATTTAAAAATAAACATTGACTCGCACACACAATACATATAAAGCTCTCACTGGCACCAATCACACACGTGTGCTTCGACACTGGCCTCCCATTTAAATTAATTTGAAGGCAGTTTCCCATGATGCCAGCATTTGTGATGACTATTGATAAATCACAAGGACAAATTCTAGACAGAGAAGGAATATTCCTAACTGAACCCGTCTTCGCACATGGTCAGTTATATGTTGCTTTTTCTTGAGTTCAAAGAATGTGTGACATTAAACTTAAAGTTGTAAATACTTCATCACAAGGGAAATTAGTCAAACACTCTGAAAGTGTTTTTACTCTTAATGTGGTATACAGGGAGATATTAGAATAAGTGGAATCAATTTATCAGTCATTGTTTTTATCAATGTTTTTATATCATGTTTTTGTTGTTTTTCTATTATGTCTTTGTTGTTGTTATATCATGTTGTTATTGTTTATTTATTAATCAATCTATGTATTATTTTCATATACATCTTACTAATTTTCTTTCATCTCTGAAACTTCTATTATACAGAACGGGCGAATAGCGATATTAAAATATTTCTTCTAATTAATTTCCTTTCAATGTGCACGAATCCATACACTGGGCCACTACTATTCCAAATAAGAAGCTAGCTGACTTTTATCATCAGTTTTCTAGGAATAGACACAACTAGAGTGAGAATATGAGGACTCCTGAAAAATGTATAACTGGAACTGTTTTGGATAAAAACAGAAGAGTATCCCCATAGAAAAGGTTAAAATATTGTAAGGAAGGGATTTGGTGAATAAAAGGGTAAATATGTAAGAATATGTGGACATTTGAAGTAGTGAAGATGGGAGAAGGCTAGAAAGTAAAAAGTGAATTGAAGTTGTAACTTAGTCTACTAATGAAACTGGAGCCAGAATGAAAGTTAACAAATGGGAAACTGTTCATATGTCCATTAACAGAAGAATAGATACATAAATTGTGGTGTATTCATACAATGAAATGTTATTAAACAATAGAAAAGAATGAACTGTTGATACACACAGAACATTGAATGAATCTCAACAACATTATGATGAATGAAAAAAGCTGACACACAGAACTTGGCTGACAGAACCTGGCTATGATGATCACCTGAACACTGCCTCCTTGTCATTCCTTCTTCACCGACTCCGTCCACACCTTTGGGAACCCCTGGACCCCAACATCTGGCGACCGAACAGAGACCCTTAGTTCTTTACAGGACCCCTCACCAGCTCTGTTAATGCCCGTAATTTATAAACAAATTATCTATACCAAAAATAGGGATATGTCTTCTGGCACTACTGTTAAATCCTTATTAAGAAGTAGATGAGGAGAAACCAAGATGGCGGCATAGGTTAACGCCGGAGATTGCTGCCTCGAACAACCACTTCAAAAAACAAATAAAAGACGGAACGGACATCATCCAGAACCACAGGAAGGCTGGCTGAGTGGAAATTCTACAACTAGGAGGAAAGAGAATATCATACCCAGACTCAGAGGAGGCGCAGTGCTGAAGTGAAATACTAAGGTGTGGAGTGCACGCGGAGCGGGCTGGAGGCGGAGGGCGCGGTTGTTGTTTGCAATCGGGAGGGAGTTTCAGACTCTGAGCTCCAGCTCCGGGGGAGTCTCTAGGGATCCAGAATCAAATGGGAGAAGCAGGACTGTCTGGCTTCGGTTGGAACTCGAAGGCAGCTTTCTCTCCGAGGTTTGCAGCAGTTGCTGGGACTCTGTGAGGCAGAGCCCCTAGGGACGGAACTGAGAGCAGCCATAACTGCTCACTCCGGCCTGCCCTGTAGATCCCCCGGGACCCGCCCCGCCCAAGCCCTGTGCAGAGCCATTTGCCGGATAGCCTCAGGCAAACGCTGGATTAGCACTGCCCTAGAGATCCTGCACAGAAGCTCTCCCACTGCAGACACAGCTGACTCTCGTAGCCAGTTAGCCTGGAGGTCAAATCAACCCCGGTATTGCCGACAACAATGAAGGCTTAACTACAACAAGACTGCGCACAAAGACCACTAGGGGGTGCACCAAGAAAGCATAAAAAATGCGGAGACAAAGAAACAGGACAAAACTGTCAATGGAGGATATTGCGTTCAGAACCACACTTTTAAGGTCTCTTAAGAACTGTCTAGAAGCCGCCGATAAATGTAGTGAGATCCTCAAGAAATCCAATGAGACCCTTGATGTTGTGATAAAGAACCAACTAGAAATTAAGCATACACGGACTGAAATAACGAATACTATACAGACTCCCAACAGCAGACCAGAGGAGTGCAAGAATCAAGGCAAAGATTTGAAATGCGAAGAAGCAAAAAACATCCAACCAGAAAAGCAAAATGAAAAAAGAATCCGAAAATACGAAGATAGTGTAAGGAGCCTCTGGGACAGCTTCAAGCGTACCAACATCAGAATTATAGGGGTGCCAGAAGATGAGAGAGAGCAAGATATTGAAAACCTATTTGAAGAAATAATGACAGAAAACTTCCCCTACCTGGTGAAAGAAATAGACTTACAGGTCCAAGAAGCGCAGAGAACCCCAAACAAAAGGAATCCAAAGAGGACCACACCAAGACACATCATAATTAAAATGCCAAGAGCAAAAGATAAAGAGAGAATCTTAAAAGCAGCAAGAGAAAGTCAGTTACCTACAAGGGAGTACCCATACGACTGTCAGCTGATTTCTCAACAGAAACTTTGCAGGCCAGAAGGGAGTGGCAAGAAATATTCAAAGTGATGAATACCAAGAACCTACAACCAAGATTACTTTATCCAGCAAAGCTATCATTCAGAACTGAAGGTCAGATAAAGAGCTTCACAGATAAGGAAAAGCTAAAGGAGTTCATCACCACCAAACCAGTATTATATGAAATGCTGAAAGGTATCCTTTAAGAAGAGGAAGAAGAAGAAAAAGGTAAAGATACAAATGATGAACAACAAACATGCATCTATCAACAAGTGAATCTAAGAATCAAGTGAATAAATAATCTGGTGATCATAATAGAATCAGGGACATAGAAAGGGAATGGACTGACTATTCTTGGGGGGGAAAGGGGTGTGGGAGATATGGGAAGAGACTGGACAAAATCGTGCACCTATGGATGAGGACAGTGGGTGGGGAGTGAGGGCAGAGGGTGGGGCGGGAACTGGGAGGAGGGGAGTTATGGGGGGGGAAAAGAGGAACAAATGTAATAATCTGAACAATAAAGATTTAATTTTAAAAAAAAAGCCATACACAAAAGAATATATACTGAGAAGAAAAAAAGATGGTGACCGGCAAGGAGGTAGGGAGGGAGAGAGTGTGAGAGAGTGAGGGGGTGATAGAGGAGTGTGTGTGTGTGTATGTGTGTGTGTGTGTGTGTGTGTGTGTGTGTGTGTGTGAGCTAAGGACAGTTAGATCCTGCAGGTCTTCCAAGGGGCTAAAACCAGGCAGTCTTAGGCAGTGAAATCCCGCTGACACTGCAAACACTCCAGGGATGGCCAGCACAGGCACAGAGACCACACCATCTTGAAAAACAGAACTGCTTGAGACTAGGATCCTAGCCTCACCACCACCCAATCTGGTCTCAGACGCAAACGGGGACCCTACAGCCACTAGGGACAAAGACCTGCAAACACAGCTGCAGACCCACAGACACCAAGAATCCAGACATCCTGGCTGCATATTTCTGTGAGTCACAGAGCCCATCCCCCTCCCTGCAGGCTTGCTGCAGTGCCATAGGAACTATTAGACCCACCCTGTGCAAGCAGGCCTCCTGCCCACACAGGGCAGCTCCACTACCTGAATTTGAGCCTGGGCACACAGACACTGGGAGGCTGTTTCCCACAATGTGCAATCATGTGACCAGACCCCCACCCACACAGGGCAGCTCAACTACCTGAATTTGAACCTGGGTGCATGGACACTGGGAGGTTGTTTCCCACAGCCTACACTTTCACAACCAGACCCCACGCTCACACAGGATGACAGTGCCACCTGACTTTGATTCTGGGCAAGCACACATGGATGTCTGTTTTCCGCAGCACAGGAGTGGACCTCCTGCTGACACAGGGCGGCTGTGAAACCTGGTCCCCCAAGCAGACTGGGGGCCTTGATTCTCTGTGGGAGAGGCAGCACTGAGCATCAGTGACTTGACTCTGTCATTGTGCACGCCTGGGATCCCTGATTCCCAGTGCACACACACTAAGAGCCAGTGACTCCAATTCTCGGTGCATGCACACACAGGGAACCTGATTCTCGGTGAGAGGCCACACCAAGCAACAGAGACTCTGATACTTGATTCTCAGAACAGGCACTGGGGGACTCTGACTCCTGGCAATTGCTAGGGGACTCTGATTTTCGGCACACGCCAGCGGGGTCTCTTTTTCAGTGTGGCGCAGGGGGGGTCCCTGATTCTAGGTGCACACATGAAGTCGCACTGAGTGCTGGTGACTAAGATCCTGGGTGATTGTGGCTCCCACCAGCCCACAGTAGCCACACATCTTGGTGTCAGAGCTCTTCAGTGACACGTGGGTGGTGTGAAGCTCAAACTGCACACGGCCCAGGCCCCCGCAACTCGGCGTTTGAGCCTTCTGGTGACAGTCAGAATGTGGAGACAACAAAACAACCCCCAGAGGAAAGAAAAAGAGGAGTCACCAAGAAAGGAAATAAGTGAAATGGCGTCATGCAGCATGACAGAAAAAGAATTCAGAGTAATGGTTGTACAGTTCATACACTGAATGGATGAGGAAATCAACAACCTATGCAAAAATCAGGAAGAAATCAAAAGTGATATAGCTACAATCAAAAACACCATGGAAGATCTCAATAGTAGACTAGAAGAAGCAGAGGACTGAATTAGTGAGTTAGAAGATAAGGTAGAGAAACAAGCCCAATCTGAACAGCAGCTGGAGAAAAAAATTAAAAAGCAGGGACTTTGGGAAAGCACAAAATGAAGTAACATACACATAATAGGGCTTCCAGAAGGACAAAAAGAGCAGCAAGGATTAGAAAATCTATTTGAAGAAACAATGACAGAAAACTTCCCTGATATGGGGAAGAAAAAAGTTACACAAGTACAGAGAGTCCTAAGCAAGATGAATTCCAAAAGACTCACACTAAGACACATCATAATGACAAAGGCAAATGTTAACGACAAAGAGAGAATCTTAAAGGCTGCAAGAGACAGAGAGTTACCTACAAAGGATTCCCCATTAAATTATCAAATGATTTTTCAGCAGAAACACATCAAGCTAGAACAAAATGGAAGGAAGTATACAAAGTGACGCAAAGCAAAGGACTGAATCCAAGAATACTCTATCCAGCAAGACTATCAATCAAAATTAAAGGGGAAATCAGGAGCTTCACAGACCAAAAAAAAACAAACAAACAAACAAAAAAAAAAAACTAAGGGAGTTTATCACTACCAAGCCAGCAATGCAAGAAATGCTAAAGGGAATGCAATAAAAAGAAGAAATAGAAAGGGAGGCAGGAACACAGGCATAAAGTACAGAAATGGCTACAAACAAGTACCTATCAATAATAATATTAAGTGTAAATGGATTAAATGCTCCAATCAAAAGAAATAGAGTGACTGAATGGATAAGAAAACATGACCCATATATATGCTATCTACAGGAGATCCACCTCAGAACAAGGAACTCACACAGACTGAAAGTGAAGGGATGGAAAAATATCTATCAGGCAAATGGAAATGAAAAAAAAAAAAAGGCTGGGGTAGCAATACTTATATCTGACAAAATAGACCTCAAAGTGAAGACCATAACAAGAGACAAGAAAGGCCACTTCATAATTCTAAAGGGATCGATACAACAAGAGGATATAACTCTGATAGACAATTATGCACCCAATGAAGGAGCACACAAATACATTAAAAAAAAAAACTTCTGGAAGATATCAGGGAAGAGATTGACAGCAACACATTCATAGTAGGAGACTTTAATATCCCATTAACATCGCTGGATAAATCCTCTAGACCAGTGGTTCTCAACCTTGGCTGCACATTAGAATCACCTGGAATCTTTTTTAAATCCTGATTTCTGGGCCTCATCCTCTGTAAATTCTGTTTCTTTGTTATGGGGTGAGGCCACAACATTAGTAACAAAGAAACAATTTCCGGAGGATGAGGCCCAGAAATCAGGATTTTAAAAAGATTCCCAGGTGATTCTAATGTGCAGCCAAGGTTGAGAACTACTGCCCTAACCACTCCCCTGCTGGCCTGATTGATGCCTAATTGCTCTCCTGCCAGCCCGATCGCCCCCAACTGCCCTCCCCTGCCTGCCTAATTACCCCCAACTGCCCTCCCTTGCTGGCCCTATCACCCCCAACTGCCCTCCCTTGCAGGCCTGGTTGCCCCCAACTGCCCTCCCCTGCTGGCCCAAGCACCCAGAACTGCCCTCCCCTGCTGGTCATCTTGTGGCAGCCATTTTGTGGTGGCTATCTTGTGGTTGCCATCTTGTGGTGGCTATCTTGTGACAACATGGAGGCAGCCATCTTGTGATGACATTGGGGCAGCCATCTTTGTGATGACATTGGGGCAGCCATCTTGTAATGACATGGGGCAGTCATCTTGTGGTGGCCATCTTGTGATGATGTCGGGGTGGCCATCTTGTGATGACATCAAGGCGACTATCTTGTGATGATATGGGGCGGCCATCTTGTGATGATATGGGGCAGCCATCTTGTGATGATGTGAGGGTGCAATGGTCACCTAGGCTTTTATTAATACAGATTATTTTGTTCATTTTTTTATTGTTTGTATTTCCTACTAGAATGCTGTTTCTCCAGGGTCTAGCATTTATTCACCAATAAACATCTGATGAGTGAATGAATGAATACTCTCATCCTACTAAATACCTTGAAAGGGTTTTTTTAGTCCTTTGGAGAATGCTATGAGAACTTGCCTAATGAAAAAGACAAGGGAACTCTGGATGGAATAGAGAGAAGAGCAATAGTGCAATAATGAAGGGCATCTGTTGTTTTAAGGAGTGCCCTAGTTAGTGGTCGTCAAACTGTGGCTCGCGAGCCACATGTGGCTCTTTGGTACCTTGAGTGTGGCTCTTCCACAAAATACCATGTGCGGGCGTGCATGTACAGTGCAATTGATACTTTGTGGCCCATGCGCAGAAGTTGGTATTTTGTGGAAGAGCCACACTCAAAGGGCCAAAGAGGCGCATGTGGCTCACGAGTTGCAGTTTGCTGACCACTGCCCTAGGTGATTCTGAGGCAGATGAGCCCCAAATGGGACTTATGCTTTAGTTGGTGCTACAAATAGTTCATTGGCCCTGAGTGCAATGGATACAACAGGGAATGTGATTCACATTCTAGTGCAGCAAAATGACTGTGAAGTATAATGTCAAGGCTGTGGTGATGCTCCAGAACTTGAGCTGTAGCAGTGGCTCTACCTACTCTATCTCCACCCCTACAATTAGAAGCCTAGAAAGTACCAAGATGTATCACCCTGACCTGGTCACATTGCTTCTCTCTGCCTCCTCACTATTTAAACTAAATCCTGATCAGGCACTGCCCTTTTTGTTTTTATTGTGTTTCCCAACCATGGCTTCACAATGGAATTACTTGGGGAGTTTTAAAAACTACTAATACCGTAGACATCTGGGCATGTGGATTTTTCTAAGTTCCCAAGGTGATTCTAATTGTGTGGCCAAGATTGAGATACTGCATCAAAAAGAATACTGCCAGAGTCCAGCTGGCATGGAGCAGTGGTTGAGCATTAACTTATGAGCCAGGAGGTCATGGTTCAATTCCCAATCAAGGGCACATGCCTGGGTTGTGGGCTCAATCCCCAGTGTGGGGCATGCAAGAGCCATCTGATCAATGATTCTCTCTCATCATTGATGTTTCTATCTCTCACTCCCTCTCCCTTCCTCTCTGAAATCAATAAAAAATATTTTTTTAAAAAAAAGAAAGAATAGTAGACACACTAAAGCTTGGATACCTCTGATTATTTACAAGTCCTTACCCTTGGCTGAATGTTTCAACCCCAAGCAGAGGTTCTCAATGTGCAGTCCTCTGAGTGCCTAAATCTGCTGAGCTTGTTTAATGCAGACTTCTGGATTCCAAACCCAGAGTTTTTATATGAAGCCCATGGATCTGCACTGAAACAAGCATCCTCCATGGCTCTTAGGAATACTACATTCTGAGATCCATGAGTCCTAGAGATGGGCCAATACCAACAAGCCCTGTTGTAGGTGATGCAATGGGTTACAAAAAGAAAGAATAAATCAAGGAGCTCACAGCCTAATTAGAGTGTTTGAATATCAGCAATTTCCTATTTTCCACCTAAATATATCTGCTGTCATCCCCTGTGTTACATACATTAATGCTCAGCTATTCATGTTCAGCTTTCCTCTACCCTACAAAGCTGTAATGCAAAAGGAATCAAGAAAATGTAACCAAATAGAACCCAGCAATATATAACAATTCTACATCATAACCAAACTAGTTTTATTCCAGAGATGCAAGGCTGAGCCAGTAATTTTCAAAAAATGAATCAATAAAATCCACTATAATAATCGAAAGTTATTCATAATTACTTCCTTGAGTATTTTTGCATCTAAGTTCATGAGAGATATTAGTCTATAGTTTTTTGTTTTTGTAATGCATTTGTCTCATTTTTTATATTAGAGTAAAACTAGCTTCATAAAATCAGTTGAAAAGTGTTCCCTTCAGTGGCCTGTGTTGCTCAGTGGTTGAGCACCAACCGATGAACTAGGAGGTCATGGTTTGATTCTCAGTCAGAGCACATGTCCAGGTTTGGGGTTTGGTCCCCAATTGGGGGGGGGTGTGTGCAAGGGGGGGGTATGAGATGCAGGAAACATCTCATCATTGATGTTTCTCTTTCTCCCTTCCCCTCTCTGAAATCAATAAAAAATATGTTTTTTAAAGAAGTGTTCCTCTCTTCTATTTTCTGGGAAACATGGTAGATTATTACTGTTAATTGTTCATTAAATGGTTGGTAAAATTCTTTAGTGGAATCATCGGGCCAAGAGATGTCTTTTTAGGGAGATTTAAAGTTAAAATTTCAATTTCCCTCATTGTTCTAGTGCTAATCAAATTATTTATTTCAAGTTGGGTGAGTTTTGATAGTTTGTGCTTTTGAAAAAATTGGTTCATTTTATCTAGGTTCTCAAATTTATGGGTGTAGAGTTGTTTATACTATTTTATTATTATCCTTTTAATGGCTTCAGACTGTAGTGACATCCTGTTTCATTCCTGATATTAGTCATTTGTCATTTCTCTTTTTATAGTCTGGCTAGAGGTTTCTTAATTTTATATACTTTTTCAAAGAACCAGGTTCTTGTTTCAATGATTTTCTGTAATTTTTTCTATTTTCAATTTAATTTATTTGTCCTCTTTTTAAAAATTAAATCTTTATTGTTCAGATTATTATAGTTGTTCCTCTTCCCCCCACCCCATAGCTCCCCTCCACCCGGTTCCCACCCCACACTCTGCCCTTGCCCCCCCCCCACTCTCCTCATCCATAGGTGTATGATTTTTGTCCAGTCTCTTCCTGCACCCCCCCACACACACACACTCCTTTCCCCCCAAAATAGTCCACTCCCTTTCTATTACCCTGATTCTATTATATTCACCAGTTTATTCTGTTCATCAGATTATTTATTCACTTGATTTTTAGATTCACTTGTTGATAGATGTGTATTTGTTGTTCATAATTTGTATCTTTACCGTTTTCTTCTTAAAGGATACCTTTCAGTATTTCATATAATACTGGTTTGGTGGTAATGAACTCCTTTAGCTTTTCCTTATCTGTGAAACTCTTCATCTGACCTTAAATTCTGAATGATAGCTTTTCTGGGTAAAGTAATCTTGGTTATAGATTCTTGCTATTCCTCACTTTGAATATTTCTTGCCACTCCTTTCTGGCCTGCATAGTTTCTGTTGAGAAATCAGCTGACATTCGTATGGGTACTCTCTTGTAGGTAACTAGCTGTTTTTCTCTTGCTGCTTTTAAAATTCTCTTTTTGTCTTTTGCTGTTGGCATTTTAATTATGATGTGTTTTGGTGTGGTCCTCTTTGGAGCCCTTTTGTTTGGGGTTCTCTGTGCTTCCTGGACTTGTAAGTCTATTTCTTTCACCAGGTAGGGGAAGTTTTCTGTCATTATTTCTTTAAATAGGTTTTCAATATCTTGCTCTCTCTCTTCTTCTGGCACCTCCATAATTCGGATGTTGGTATGCTTGAAGTTGTCCCAGAGGCTCCTTACACTATCTTCATATTTTTGAATTCTTTTTTCTTTTTGTTTTTCCGCTTTGAGTGTTTTTTGCTTCTTTGTATTTCAAATCTTTGACTTGATTCTTGTGATCCTCTAGTCTGCTGTTAGATCTCTGTGTAATATTCTTTATTTCAGGGTATGCTTAATTTCTAGTTGGTCCTTTTTCATATCCTCGAGGGTCTCACTAGATTTATGGAGGGTCTCACTAAATTTTGTTGGCGGTTTCTAGAAAATTCTTGAAAAACCTTATAACCGTGGCTTTGAACTCTATATCCAGTAGTTTGCTTTCCTCCATTTCTGTCATTTGTGACCTGTTTCTTTGTCTCCGCATTTTGGCTGCTTTCCTGTGTTGATAGAGTGGCTTTGTGTGGTAGGTGTCCTATAGGGCCCAGTGGCTCAGCCTCCCCAATTACCTGAGGTGGACACTCTTGGTGCACCCCTTTGTGGGCTGTGTGCACAGTCTTGTTGTAGTTAAGCCTTGATTGTTGTAGGTATCACTGGGAGGAATTGACCTCCAGGCCAATTGGCAGTGAGAATCAGCTGTGTCTGCAGTGGGAGAACTTCTGTGCTGGAGACACCGTTATGGGGCAACACTTGCTTCAGTGGGGCTTTGGTGCTCCCTGAGTCTGCCCCCTGAGTGTGTCCCTTATGGATCTGAGGAGTTGTAATCTGGATGTTCCCACTCTGACCACTTGGTACACTGGCTCTTGGATCTCTAAGGAGGTGCTAATTTAGCCTCTGCCTGAGGCTACCCAGCAGGAGCTATGGAGAGATCTGCAGATTCCTCTTCTTTGTTTGGGATTTGGAGGTGCCTAGATGAGGCCCAGCTGTGAAGCAATGCAAGCTACTGTGGGGCCTTGGGCCTTCTTTTGGATGTTCTGGTTCTCTCTGACGCAGCTGCAGTTTGTTAGGTAATTTTAGATTGCAAAGGGCCAGGCCATTCATATGCAAAAGCCTCTGTGCACAGGTTGGGTGGGGCAGGGTCTCGGGGAATCAACAGGGCAGAGCAAACAGCTATGGTTGATCCTCAGCCCTGCCCTAAGAGGTCCCAAATTTCAGTGTCCTGCAGTAATCGCAGCAAGCACCTCTGAGAGAAAGCTGCCCTGGAGTTCCGCCCACTGCCAGACAGTCCATTTTCTCCCTGTATGAGCCTGGATCCCCACAGACTCGCCCAGAACTGGAGTTCAGAGCAGACGGGAGCTGTGACTCCCTCCTGATTGAAAAAGACAACCGCATCCTCAGTTGCCAGCCCTTTCCGCATGCACCACCTTACCTCTGCATTTTACTTCCACACCTCCTCTGAGTCTCAGTGTGCTTTTCTCTTTCCTTCTAGTTGTAGACTTTCCACTCAGACAGCCTTCCTGTTGTTCTGGATGATGTCCGTTTTGTCTTTTAGTTGTATTTTTGAAGTGGTTGTGCAAGGCAGCAATTTTAGGTATTTACCTATGCCGCCATCTTGGGTTCTCTTTATTTGTCCTCTTGATCATTGCCATCCTCCTTGCTTTGGGTTTATTTTGCTCTTTTTTTGGGGGGTGGGGATGGTTCTTAAAGTGAAAGTTTAGGTTATTGAGTTGATATTTTTATCCAAAAGAAATAAAAACACTATTTTGAAAAGATTTATCACCTGTATGTACATTGCAGCATTATTTACAATACTTTACTTATTTTCTAATGTAAGCATTTAGTGCCATAAATTTCCCCTTTAGCACTACTTTAGCTGGGTCTCAAAAACATGATATATTGTATTTTCATATCCATTCAGTTAAATGTATTTTTAGTTTCCTTTGAGACTTCTTTTATGATCTATGGATTATTTAGAAGTGTGCTCTGTGGTTTCCAAGTGTTTAGAAAATTTCCTGTTATCTTTCTGTTATTAATTTCAAGTTTGATCCCATTGTGATCACAGAACAAACTCTGTATGCTTTCAATTCTTTAATTTAATTAATGTTTACTTTCTGGCCCAAGGTATGGTCTATCTTGGGGTTATGTTCCATGACTGCTGAAAAAAAATGTGCATTCTTCTGTCATTGGATGGAGTATTCCATAAATGTTGATTAGATCCTTTGGTTGATGGTGTGCTTTGCTGATTTTCTGCCTGGTTGTTTTTTCAATTGTTGGAAAAGGAGTATTGGCATCTATAATAATAAAAGTGTAATATGCTAATTAGACTGTATAGTCAAATGACCTTCTGGACATCCTTCTGGACATCCTTCCAGACAAAGCCACAGGGGCCGAAGCAGAGGCAGTTAGGGGCAATCAGACAGACAGGCAGAGTGGTTAGGGGTGATAAGGCAGGCAGGCAGGCGAGTGGTTAGGAGCCAGTGGTCCTGGATTGTGAGAGGGATGTCCAACCACATGATCGAGCCTAAACTGGCAGTCGGACATCCCCCGAGAGGGCCTGGATTGCAAGAGGGTGCAGGCTGGGCTGAGGGACCCCACCCCCCCGTACAGGAATTTTATGCATCAATCCTCTAGTTTCAACTATAAATATGGATCTATTTTTCCTTTCAGTTCTGTCAGATTTTGCTTTACAAATTTCTCAGCTTTGCCATTTGGTGCATATACATTTAAGATTCTTAGCAAGTTAGCTCTTTTATCATTATGTAATGATCCTCTGACCGTGAAACTTTTCTCTGGTTTATTATTTCTATATTCCTATAGATTTGAACATTTTTTAGAATTCTATTTTGAGTTATAGATAACTTACCTTTTGAGACAGCATGGATGGACCCAGAGAGTATGATGCTAAGTGAAATAAGCCAGTCGGAGAAAGACAAATGCCATGTGATTTTACTTATATGTGGAATCTAATGAACAAAATAAACCAACAAACCAAATAGGAATGGACTCATAGATACAAAGAACAGACTGACAGCTGTCAGAGGGGAGGGGGTGGAGGGGCTGGGTGTAGAAGGTGAAGGGATTAATTTTAACAAACCCTCATAAACAGAAAGACAACAGTATGGTGATTACCAGAGGAAAGAGGTATGAGGGGAGAGGTAGAAGAGGGTTATGGGGGGATAAATGGTGATGGAAGAGATTTGACTTGGGGTGGTGAACACATAGTACAATATAAAGATGATGTATTAGAGAATTGTACACCTTAAACATATATAATTTTATTAACAAATGTTACCCCAATAAATTAAAATTTTAAAAGTGGATTTTTAATAGTGTCTCTTCATACAAATTTTTAGTAGCTGCTCTAGTGTTACATTATGTATTTATATATAACTTATCATGGTCTACTAGAATCATCATTTTACTAGTTCAGGTGAGTTTAGAAACTTTATCTCCCTTTATGTCCTTTTTGCATTCCACCACTTATCATATAATTGTCTTAACTAATTGACAACCAGGTAAAGGTACTGTTATAGTTTTTGCTTCAACCATCAAACAATTTAGAAAACACAAAAAGAGATTTAAAGTTTTATGTATTTACCCATATTTTTGTTCATTCTCTTATTCCTCCTTCCAGATAACCTGATACTCCTTTTATTATTTCCTGCCTATTTATAGAAGTTTCTGTAAACATTCTTTTCTGCTGGCATCTCTTTCACTTAATTTAGCATCACCTGAGAATGTCTTTTTTTTTCCATTTTTAATTTAAATCATCTAAATAATTTCAATTACATTTGACATATAATATTATATAACAGGGGTCCTCAAACTTTTTAAACAGGGGGCCAGTTCACTGTCCCTCAAACCATTGGAGGGCCGGACTATAGTTTTTAAAAAAACTATAAACAAATTCCTATGCACACTGCACATATCTTATTTTGAAGTAAAAAAACAAAACGGGAACAAATACAATATTTGTATTTGCATGTGGCCCGCAGGCCATAGTTTGAGGACCCATGTTATATAATATATAATATTATAGTTTCAGGTGTACACTTCAGGTATATAACTTACTAAGTGATCATCTTGATAAATCTCATACATAGTTATTAGAATACTAGAGGCCCAGTGCACAACATTCATGCACTTGGGTGGCAGGGGGGGGGGCCTTCAGCATAGCCTGCACCCTCTAGCAGTCTGGAAGCCCTCGGCGGATATCCGACTGCCATGGAGGTGGGAGAGGCTCCTGCCACAGCTGCTGTGCTCACCAGCCATGAGCCCAGTTCAGGGCTTCTGGCTGAGTGGTGCTCCCCCTGTGGGAGTGCACTGACCAACAGGGGGCAGCTCCTGCATTGAGTGACCACTTGTTCCACTGTTTGGTTGATTTGCATATTAGCCTTTTATTATATAGGATTATCTATAACTAGAGGCCTGGTACACAAAAATTCATGCACTCAGGGGGGGTCCCTCAGCCAGACCTGTGCCCTCTCACAGTCAGGGGATTGGGCCTAAGCTGGCAATCAGACATCCCTCTGGCAGCCTGGGAGCCCTCAGGGGATGTCTACCTAGCAGCTTAGGCCTTCTCCCCAGGGGATTGGGTCTAAGATGGCAGTCAGACATCCCTCTGGCAGCCCAGGAGCCCTCGGGGGATGTTGGATTGATGGGTTAGTGCTGCAGAGGAGGCAAGAGAGGCTCTTGCCACAGCTGCTGCGCTCACAGCCATCAGCCCAGCTTGTGGCTGAGCAGAGCTCCCCCTGTGGGAGCGCTCTGACCACCAGGGGGCAGCTCCTGCATTGAGCATCTGCCCCCTTGCAGTCAGTGTGTGTCATAGCTACTGGTCATTCTTGGCTGTTCCACTGTTAGGGTCAATTTGCATATTACCCTTTTATTATGTAGGATAATAAAAGAGTAATCTGCTAATTAGACCAGACAGCCGAACGACCTTCTGGACAAAGCTGGGGCTGCGAGGGCCAAGGAAAGCCGCCATGGCTGCGAGGGCCGAACCCCTTGCTTGAATTTCGTGCATTGGGCCTCTAGTTGACTATAAACCCTATGCTGTACATTACACCCCCATGACTATTCTATAACAACCAATTTTTACTTCTTAATCCCTTTTCCCTTTTCACCCATCTTCAACCCCCCTCTCCTCTGGCAACTGTCAAAATGTTCTCTGTATTTATGCGCCTGTTTCTCTTCTGCTTGTTCCTTTATTTTGTTTGTAAGATTCAATTGTTGATAGATATGTATTTATTGCCATTTTATTGTTCATATTTTTTATCTTTTTTCTTCTTCCTAAAGAAGACCCTTTAACATTTCATGTAACAGGGTTCTGTAATGATGAACTGCTTTAGCTGTTTTTTCCCTAAAAAGCTCTTTTAAAAAATCATCTTTATTGTTGAAAGTATTACAGAGATGTCCCTGTTTTTCCCCCATTGACCCCCTCCACCTTGCCCTTACTGCCCCCAACCCCCGCCCCAGGCCTTCACCACACTGTGTCCATGGCTTATGCATATATGCATATACTAGTAAATTCTTTAGTTAATCTTCCCACCCACACACCCCCACCTTCCCTCTGAGATTTGTCTGTGGGAAGCTCTTTATATGTCCTTTGATTCTAAATGATAGCTTTGCTGGGTAGATTAATCTTGGTTGTAGATCATTGCTTTTCATCACTTTGAATATTTCTTGCTAATACCTTCTGGCCTACAAAGTTTCTGTTGAGAAATCAGCTGACAGTCTTATGGGAACTGCCTGGTAGGTAACCTACTGCTTTTCTCTTGCTGCTTTTAATTAATATTCTCTTTTTATCTTTAAATTTTGGCATTATAATTATGATGTGTCTTGATGTAGGCCTCTTTGGGTTCCTCTTGTTTGGGGCTCTCTCCACTTCCTGGACTTGTATGTCTATTTCCTTCACCAGATAGGATCTTTTCTGTCATTATCTCTTCAAAAAGTTTTTCAATTTCTTGCTCTCTCTCTTCTCCTTCCATCACCCCCATGATGCAAATGTTGGTACACTTGAAGTTGTCCCAGAGACTCTTTACACTATCTTTATTTTTTGGGTTCCTTTTTCTTTTTGCTGTTCTGATTGGGTGTTTTTTGCTTCCTTATATTCAAAATCACTGACTTGATTCTTGGCTTCATTTACTCTACTATTGATTACCTGTAAATTATTCTTCACTTCAATTAGTGTATCCTTCATTTTTTACTGGTTCTTTTTAGTGGTGTTGAAGTTCTAAGTTCATTGACTATCATTTTTTTTTTAATCCTCACCTGAGAATATGTTTTATTGATTTGAGAAAGAGAAAGAGAGATTGATGTGACAGAGAAACAATGGAAACATTGATTAATTGTCTTCGGTTCTCACCCCAACCATGGATTGAACCTAAAACCTAGGTATGCTCCCTGACCAAGAATCAAACCTGTAACCTTTTAGTGTATGGAATGATGCTCCAATCAACTAAGCCTCCTGGCCAAGTCTACTTGAGCATCCTTATAACCAGTGTTTTGACCTCTACATCTAGTAGTTTGTTTGTCTCCCATTTCATTTAGTTTTTTTCCCCTATATTTTTATTGATTTCAGAGGGGAAGGACGATGGAGAAAGAGATAGAAACATCAATGATGAGAGAGAATCATTGATCGGCTGTCTCCTGCATGCCCCCCATTGGGGACCAAGCCTGCAACCCAGGCACGTGTTCTGACTAGGAATTGAATCATGATCTCCTGATTCATAGATTGATGCTCAACCACTGAGCACACCAGCTGGGTTCATTTAGTTTTGTTTTTTTTCCTGGAATTTTGTTCTGTTCTTTCATTTGGGACATGTTTCTTTGTCTCCTCATTATGACAGCCTCCTTGTGTTTGTTTCTATGTATTAGGGAGAGTTGCTGCATCTCCCGGGCTTGGTAGAGTGATCTAATGTAGTAAGTATTTTGTAGTGTCCAGTGGCACAGCCCTCTTGTTCACCTGAGCAGGTCACTCCAGGTGTGTCCCACCCCATGTAGGCTGTGTACAATCTCCTGTTGTAGGTTAGCCTTGATTGCTGTTGGCACATCAGTGAGAGGGATTTACTCCCAGGCTGTTTGACTATGAGGACTGGCTACAACCACCAACCACCTTGGAAAATCAACTTTGCAGTATCCCTCCCCACAGACCAGGACTTACATCAGCAGGACTCAACCTGAACACTTCCAAGCCCAGCAGAAGTAGCAGCCATCTGTAGATTGCTTTGTAGCTCATGCCGAGTGGCCCTGGGCAGAACATATGTGGTGGCTGACTTTGGTCTACACTTTCCAGGAAGCCCCAGAGCCAGTACACCTGGTGCCTGCTGTGTCTGCTCCTTGAATGTATTACTTGTGGAGGTGGTTCGGTGGTGCTTCCACATGGTCTGAAGCTGTCTACCAGATTTATATTTATTTATATAGGTCACAGATTTAGTTTTCTAAATTTGTCTGAGTAGGAGAATAATCTGAGAACTTGTTAAAAATATGGAGTTCCAGGCCCCTTTAGTGCGGATTTAGACTCTGGGTTATAATAAGATTCGGGTTTGGGATGGTTTCTGAAAAAATCAGTTCTTTTAAAAATACCTGGGATGATTTTGATGTTCAAGCAATTTTGGGAAATAGGTTTAAGTGATGAGGGAAGGGGGGAGACACTGAAGGTTTTTTCTCTCTTAATTGTAAATTATGTTATTTTCTAAAATGTCTCATTGTTTCAGTAGCTTATTAGAATAGAGTTAATCAGAATTTTAATTTATCATACATGTTTGCCAAAGACCAATTAAGTGTTCTTATATTTGAGCTCCGTTAAACAAAGAGAAATGCTCTGTGTATTTGTAGTCCGTATGATATTAAGTCTAATTATGTCTCTTTGGTCAGTTTGCAGTTAACAGATGTGAATGGATGTGACACTAGATTTCTAACTGCTTTCTCACTGCTTCCCCCACCTTGTTCCTTTTTTATTTTTATCCATGTGTAGCACATTTCTAACATTTACATCATTTATGCAATGTTTTCCAAAATGGAAAACCTCTTTCTTACTGATAGTATTTAAACATTTTTAACTATAAAGAAAAAAATTAAAGTTGTCCATGGACTTACCTACTTTCCCAAAAAATCTTCTCTTAATGCTGCAGTATACTAGTATATAATTCAGACATTATGCCTTTATACAAAAATGGAATCACACTATGCCTTCTCTCTTTTTCACTTAATATGGGGAACATATTTTCATGTCAGTGTTTTAAAGATCTACCATATCCATTTTAATGACTCTATGCTATGTATGTATATATTATAATTTACTTAATCACTACCCTTTTGAGACACTTAACTTGTAATCCATTTTGTTGCTAATGTGTTTTTTCCTTTGGAATAGAGATTTAAATATTAAAAAATAAAACCAAAAATGTACTAGGAGAAATATAAACATTTTTATAACCATGGATTAGGGAGAGCTTCTTAAATCATGACAAGAAACCTAGAAACCATAAAGAATATTTTGATCAAACTTGACAGCAGAAAAATTACAACTTTAAAAAAAAGTTTTTTAATTTTTCAATTACAGTTGACATTTAACATTATATTAGTTTCAGGTGTACAGCATGGTGGTGAGATAGTTCTATAACTTACAAAATGATTCCCCTGACATTTCAAGTACTCACCTGACACTATACATAGTTATTACAATATTATTGACTATATTCACTATGCTGTACTTTACATCTCCATGATTACTTTGTAGCTACCAATGTGCACTCCTCAATCCTTTTACCTTTCTCACCCAACCCTTCAACCCCACTCCCACCTGGCATCCATCCGTATGTTCTCTGTATCTGTGTTTGTTTCTGGGGTTTTGTTGTTTGTGATGGTGGTTTATTTTGTTTTTTAGATTACACATATAAGTAAAATCATATGGTATTTGTCTTGCTTTACCTGACTTACTTCCTGAACATAATACCCTCTAGGTCCACCATGTTGTTGTTGTAAATGGTAAGATTTCATTCAGAAATACAGAACTTTCATTTTTTTCTAATGGATCTTTTTCAATGTCTCTCACCATCTCATGCACCTCACCATTTCCTGTCTAGAACACTTCCTCCTCCCCCACATCATTCTTCAACCCCACCATCCTTTCTACACCAGGATACTTCCTACATTTCCTGTGAGTGATGGCTTCAAAGTCGTACCCTTCTGAAAGTCTCTGCATGGCCCCCTGACCTCTCCACCCTCTCTAGAATATATGCTCCTTCTGAGTGCTCCCATGTATTTCCTCTTTCATAGCACTTATATCACATTGCATCTACTCTTGGTTATTTTCCCTACTGAATATAATTTATAAGAGCATGTACTATATCTATTCTTGCTTTTATTTAACAGTCATATAGAATTTACTCACTCTGTGCTAAGCAATTCTATAGACTATTTATAAATATTAATTTAATCTTCATAACAATCCTATGAGGAACTATGGTTATTAGGATTATATAGATCATGGAGCTGAGGCAGAGAGAGGTTAAGTAACTTGCCCAAGGTCAGATAGCTAGTAAATGGTAGAGCTGAGATTTGAACCCCCAAATCCAAGCTCTTAAACACTACAATACACTGATCTCCTTGTTTACCAATGGTCTTCTTGTTTGCCTGAAATATACAAGGTCTACCCAAGAAATTTTTAATAAAAGAAAGAATGACTAAATGAATAAAGATAGTGGAAATAATAAAGGCCTTCATGGAAGCAGTGAGAAGAAAAGATGCAGCCACAGATTGAGACAGAGATTAAGGTTAGGAGTCAGAGAAGTTGAAAGCAATAGTCTGAGGGGTAAGAAAGACAGCAGGAGAAGTTGCAGGTGATGAAAGGCAAGGTAGCGGGGGCAGGGGCAGCTCAGAAGGACAAGTGACAAATAGCTCTGCAGTCAACAAAGGAACCGACCATTTGATTTGACCAGAAGTTGGCCTCTGGGGACCTCAGAACAGTTTCCAAAGAGTGCTGGGGAGAAAAACCAGATTTCATTTGCTTCATGAAGTTGTGGGTTAGATTTTACTCCCCTCTGAGCCATGAAAGGCAAGATTTGCGAAGGGGTATTCATTAGGTTAAGTAATGTCTTTTTTTCTCAAGATGTGGTGATTAGGGATTGCTTGAAGGCAAGAGGCAACAAATCTTCAGAGAATAACTCAAGTCAAACCAGCCCTCACCAAAACAAAAAGTCCTGTATAGTGGAGGACCACATCACAGGCCAACTACATAAAATGTACACATGACCAAAGCATGCTAATGTTTGTTGTGAAGGGAATGAAGGCCAGGAGAACAGTACTTGGTAGATATTTTTTTCTGAGAGATCTCTGGTAACCCTAGACACAAGTTAGAAAGGTCTGGTATGAGGGAGCATGGTGATTTGATTTAGAGGCTACTAATGAAATAAAAGCAGATTAAGAGTGGACACATAAAGAAGAAAAAAGAAACTATTTTCAAGAGTTCAAAAAGCATGAGAAAACCAGAAAGAAGACAGGATGGTTAGGAAAGGTCATGCAGCTGCAATGAAAAAAGAATTATGTTAACTGGCCAGAGGCCTGGCAGTGAAAATGGGCCTAATATTGAGGATCAGTTGGAAAGAAGATTTGGCTGAGGGAGCCAAACAGTGAGCAATGGCCCAGAGAAGAGTCACTTCAGAAGGGCAAGTGCAGAGATTCTTGAGGGGGTTAGCAGCTCAAGGGCTTGGCCTGTAAAGGCCAACTGAGGCCCAGATCCAAAAGGCCCTGCATCCACAGAGAAAGGGAGCTAGGCCTACCACCTCTTTGGTAGGGGATAGCAGGCAGGGCTGGGCAGCCTGAGAAAAGGAGCACTCGGGAAGGGAATGAAAGAATGGTAGCCACAGCATATTAAATGATTTCTTTCAACAACTATTTATTGAGCGTGTACCTCATACCAGGTATTGGGTAGAGGCTCTGCCTGTTCTCCAGGAGTTTACATTCCAGTAAAAGAAAGCCAAAGCATAGATTACTGTATAATACAAAGGCACTGAAGTTCAGTGGCTGAAACAGATGTAGAAAGAGTTCTGGGGGTTTTAGTGTTGATGTGTGCCAAAGAAACACAATACAAAATTCTGTACATACTCTAGTTAATACAAGGTCTACTTTCCTCCAGGAAGTAAAGAAGAGAGGCTGAAGTCTTGCGTTTTGGTTTAATCTGAATATACCCATAAATCTACCAGATGGTTATTTTTGGTATGTTGTCCCATTTTCCATTTTACTAGTATAATGAGACAGGTATTTTTCAGACATTATCTTTACATCATTTCAATTCCGTTTTAGTATTTGCCAGAAAGGATCAATAACATGTTCTGTTAGAAAAAAAAATATGTTAAAAGGCATTCACCTGCCTGAAGAGCACATCCTAAGGTCCTATGGAGCCTGCATGCCCTCAACCTCTGGAGCACTGTGTGGCTAAAATCATTTGTGTTTCCCTGATACTGATAAATCAGTTTTGAAAACAGTTTCAGTAGTATTTACCTTGGAATGATTTTTAAAATATTTAAATTTTTAACATAACCTCTTTCTGATTATAAAAATAAGGTATACTCATTGTAGAAAAGTTGGGGGAAGTATAAAGATTTTTTAATGTAATCTTAAAATACTGTTTTGATGTGGGGAATATAATAATCTATATTATATATTATGTATAATATATAAATATATATTTGTTGATAGGTAATGTAACATTATAATTATAATCACCTAGATATATAAAAGCCAAGTGACTGGAATGACCAAAATGACCGGTCGCTATGATGTGCACTGCAGCTGGCCAACTGGCCTGATTTGGGGCAGGGCCAGCAGGCCAACCTCATGCAGCCCCAGTCAGGGCAGGCCGGCCAGACCCCACCTGTGCACAAATTCGTGCACCAGGCCTCTAGTATATCTATAATAAATTATATTACATATCAATAAATATATAATGTTAATTAAGACCATTATAAACTGATGAACAAAAATAGATACAGAGGCAGAGCAACATTGAACAGACTGTCAAACTACAGCGGGAAGTCGGGGGAGGGTTGGGGGGGGGGTAAGAGATCAACCGAAGGACTTGTATGCATATAAGCATAACCAATGGACACAAGACACTGGGGGGTGGGGGAGGCCAGGGGAAGGTCAAGGGGAGAAAAAAAGGAGACATATATAATACTCTTTGTAATACTTTAAGCAATAAAACAAAATTTAAATAAATAAATAAATATATAATGTTATGTTACATATCAACACATATATATTTATGTTTATAAATAAATATATGTTTGTTTATATATAAATATACAAATAAGGACAGTGATATGCCCAAGTTCACAAATGTTATTATATATATATATATATATATATATATATATATATATATACTAGTGACCCGATGCATGAAATTCGTGTATGGTGGGGGAGGTTCCCTCAGCCCAGCCCACACCCTCTCCAATCAGAGACTCCTTGGGGGATGTCCGACTGCTGGTTTAGGCCCAATCCCTGTGGGACCCCTCAGGGAATTGGGCCTAAACCGGCAGTTGGACATCCTTCTCACAATCTGGGCCCGCAAGCTCCTAACCCAGCCGTGGGCAAACTATGGCCCGTGGGCCGGATTCGGCCCGTTTGAAATGAATAAAACTAAAAAAAAAAAAAGACCGTACCCTTTTATGTAATGATGTTTACTTTGAATTTATATTAGTTCACAAAAACACTCCATCCATGCTTTTGTTCCGGCCCTCCGATCCAGTTTAAGAACCCATTGTGGCCCTCGAGTCAAAAAGTTTGCCCACCCCTGTCCTAACCGCTCACCTGCCTGCCTGCTTGATTATCCTTAACTGCCTCTGCCTGCCTGCCTTATTGCCCCTAACCTCTCTGCCTGCCTTCCTGATCGCCCCTAACTGCCCTCCTCTGCCGGCCTGATCTTGCCCCTAACTGCTCTCCCTGATGGCCTGATCTTGCCCCCAACCACCCTCCCCTGCTGGCCTGATTGCCCCTAACCCCCTATGGGCCTGATTTCATCCCCAACTGCCCTCCCCTGCCAGCCTGATTGCCCCTAACCTCTCTGCCTGCCTGCCTGATCTCCCCTAACTGCCTCTGTCTCAGCCCCCACCACCATGGCTTTGTCTGGAAGGAAGTCGGACATCCAGAAGATGGACTGTCTAATTAGCATATTACCCTTTTATTAGTATAGATAGATTATATAGGATAGGATTGCTTAAACGGTGGGGGGGGGGCTTTTTCAGCAGCATAGTATTACTCGGAGTTGACTTTAACAAGAAAGTTTGTTTCCAGGTACTAATCTCATCCCCACTTAATGTTAGGCAAAATTACTAGACTGCCCCATGATCTCCACCTCATGGTGTTACATCCTGTATAATCCTCTCTCCTGAGTGTGGGTGAGACCAGTGGCTTGCTTCTAGTCAATATGGCAAGGGTGATGGCTGGCATTCTCATGATTAAGTCAAATTACAAAAACTGGAGCAAGTGAGTGTCCTGATGGCCCTGAAGAAGCAAACAATCTTGCTATGAACAAGCCTATGGAGAGAACCACATGGCAGCAAACTGAAGCTGCAGAACTGAAACTGCAGATATACTGGAGGGTGTCCCTGAGCCAGCAGGCAGCCATAAGAAAGTGAATTCTGCCTGAATGGGCTTGGAAGCGGATTCTTTCCCAATCAAACCTCCAGATGAAAACACAGCCTGCCTGACACCTTGATTGAAGTCTTGTACAACTGAGCAGAGAATCCAGCTACACCATGCCCAGACCCCTGACTCACAGCAACTGTGAGGTAATACATGTGTATGCTGTTTTGAACTGCAGAATTTATGGTACAGTTTTCTATTTACACAGAAATAGAAAACTGACACATCCGCCCTCACCAGTCCTGTAATTTTTAGCACCATAGTCCATGTAGGCACTGCCCTTCTCCAATAATATTTGTATGAAAATGGAAATGGGGAATTCTAGTGTCTATTTCCCCATTAATTCCCACTAAGTGAATCCCACCAGACTTGCCTGAAATGCAGCATGCATATTACTATCTCTGGGTGAACTTTTGTTTACACCATTCCTTCCAACCTATAATCCCTCTCTTTCCTCTTTGTGCCTCATCCCTCTCATCCATGAAACCTTCTGAACTTCTAGATCACTGGACCATTGCTTTCATTGCACTTTTTATTTTCATCAATTATTTGTCCCTGATTCATATATTTCCATGTGGCCTTTTCTGAAATCTTATTTTTCTGACACTATTATTGAATGTGTGCACATATCTATAATATATAATACAAAGAACATAGAAAAGATTACATAAAGAAATGTATCAATAAAAGTATAAACTCATTGAAACTCAGAATTCCATATCATGCATAGCATCCTGCTATGAATACACACTTCTGCATTTAAAAATTGTTTTACATGTCTGGTAGGTGTGGCTCTGTGGCTGAGCATCAACCTATGAACTAGGAGGTCATGGTTCAATTCTTGGTCAGGGCACATGCCTGGGTTGCAGGCTAGATGCCCAGTGTGGGGCATGCAAGAGGCAGATGATTGTTGATTTTCTCTCATTATTGATGTTTCTATTTATCTCTCTCCTTCTCCATTCCTCTCTAAACTAAATAAAAAATATATATTTTTAAAAAATCGTGTTACAGCCCTGGCTGATTTTGCTCAGTGGTTAGAGTGTTGGCCTGTGGACCAAAGGGCCTCAGGTTCGATTCCCAGTCAAGGGCAGGTCAAAGGCGTGTACCTTGGTTGCAGGTTTGTCCCAGGTCAGTGTGTCTGTCTCACATCAATGTGTTGTTGTTGTTTTCTCCCTCTTCCCCTCCTCCCTCCCTTCTTCTCTCTCTCTAAAGATCAATGGAAAAAGTATCCTCAGATGAGGACTTTTTAAAAATCGGGTTACATAAAATAGTCAGCCAAAGGTGATTGGCCACTTATTGAGCTTTTCCTTGGAGTCAGACCTGAGAACATCCCTCATCCCTTTACTGAAAAATGTCATCTACTATAATCATTTCAAGCATTAAGTGAGGCTAGCACGGGTGCCTGGTACTTATTCAGTGATGGCGAACCCATGACACGCGTGTCAGAGGTGACACGTGAACTCATTTTTTTGGTTGATTTTTCTTTGTTAAATGGCATTTAAATATATAAAAATAAATATCAAAAATATACATCTTTGTTTTACTATGGTTGCAAATATCAAAAAATTTGTATATGTGACACAGCACCAGAGTTAAGTTAGGGTTTTTCAAAATGCTGACACGCTGAGCTCAAAAGGTTCGCCATCACTGTTATAAATGCTCAATAAATGTGAGTTGAATGAGAATCTTGGTTGGCTAACCTCCCATGTGCAAAGGCTGTACAGATACAAGAGTGGGTGGATTTATCCCTAGCAGGTCAATACCTCAAAGAGATCGCCTTGAAGAAGCTTGTGCACACTAAAAACCAGTTTAGGTAACAGTGTTTAAGTTTTAGTTTCCTTTCCAAAGTAGATATATGTGGAATGCAAGGCCAGCAACCAACTTATACTTATCAAGAGTAGGGAGGGAGCTAAAGGAATGCGAGTAGGTCTTGCCAGGAATGAAGTTTGCTGTTTCTAAAATGTTTTGGTCTTAGCTAGTAGCAGGATTGATCGATTGAAGTTAAAAAAGCATTTTCTGTGCAGCCAATCTAAGCATCTGCTTCTGTACTTTTGTACAACTGTTGCTCAAATTCACTCTTCCTTTGGAATGAATCATCATCTTTGAAGAGCAAGAGAAAATCCATCCAACCCCTGAAGTATCCTAACACCTCCTAAGGCTTTTAGAGGAGGGTCCTTAACATTTCTCCTTACACCCTCCCTGGGTTCAAACTTCAACTCCCAGGGTTCGCCCAAATCCCTCCCTTTGCTGTCATCTAATGAATATGCAAATAAACATAATTGGCAGCCAATGGCGTAGGTTCTGGTCACATGGTGCCGGCGGTAGGTGAGCGAACAGAAGTTGTGTGTCCGTGAACATAGATAGCTCTCAGTCTGGGGCGAGCGCTTGAGTGAGCGTGGACGGATGCTTGGGCAGTAGTGCCTGTGGCAGCGGCGGCGGCAGTAGTGGTGGCAGAAGAGAGGAAGGGGGAGGGCCCTGAGGGCTACACACGCTAACACTTTCAAGTTCCCTTGGAGGGAAAGGAGGTGGGGCTGCAGAAAGAGGAGGCCAGGGGCAGTTTCATCTGTCCAGTCCTGTCTCCCTCTCTCCTCTGGCTTTCAGCGCCCTGGCTCTGCGGGAGTTAAGGGTTCGGGTGGCAGTACGCAGCAGTGAGGCCAAGAGGGCCAGGAGAGCAGGGAACAGAGCCAGGGGTGAGGAGGAAGATGCCCATCCTGCTGTTCCTTATAGACACGTCCGCCTCTATGAACCAGCGCACTGACTTGGGCACCTCCTATTTGGACATTGCCAAAGGTGCTGTGGAGTTATTTTTGAAGGTAAAGGGAAGGGAGGGGAGAGATGGGAAGATCTCTCGTGGGGGTGGGGGTGGGGTGGATTTAGGTGATTCTGTAACGTCTGTGTTGCCCTTTCCTCCCTCCTTCCCTTCGCGGGCCCCCTCTGTCATCCCTCTCCCGCAGCTGCGCGCCCGGGACCCAGCCAGCCGCGGAGACAGGTACATGCTGGTCACCTACGACGAACCCCCGTACTGCATCAAGGTAAAGGGGCCATCGAGAGGGTGCGGCGACCAGGAATGGGAACCAGTGGGCTGGGGCAGCTTCCCTTCCTTGCCCCCGCCAGAGCAGTCCTGCGTCGCTGGAGGGACATGGGGGTAGGGGGGCGGGGGGAGGCGCAGAAGGCTGGCTGAGCGGTGCTGTTGGTGGTTTCGGAGCCTCTTTGGCGCCCGGGGTCAGGGGAGGGGCAGCTCTGGAGAGAAACCACAGGAAAGCCTGACCCGTGGCGGCGGCGACCGCAGTGGCCACGGAAGATGGCGGACATTTTGCTTTTGTATGAGCCAGAGAGGGAGACTGTGGGCGCTGCTGAGATGGAAAGGAGGGAGAGGAGGGAGGGGAAGAGACCCGCCCCTTCGGGGTGCACCCCGCGCGGCTGTGGCCGAGGGGAAGGGTGAGCCTGCGACTCCGCCCCAGGTGCTCTGGCCCGCGCGGGCTTCCCTGAAGCCGGGGCTCCACCTCTGGCCCCTCCTTCCTCCCCCCCCTCCTGATCCTGGCTGCCTCCCCTCTCCCCCCTCCCTCCGCTGCTTCTTCTCCGCTCCCCCGCCCCCCCCCCCCCCCCCCGCCTCCCCGCTTTCCTCCTGCTCCCTCCGCCCCCTTCCTGCTGAGAGCGTGGCAGCGCCTGCCAGGGGCCTTCGAAGATTAGACTACTGCTTTTGCACTTCTGTGGTCTTCAACCCACCCCGCCCAATGGAAAATGTGTCCTCTGAGCAAGCCTCTCAACCCCTAGGCTCGAGAAACTCTTTTCGTTTCTTCTTCTGAATTGTTCGGTTACCTTAGCTACTGTTCATGTTCCATTTGAGACTAGCCCCGATGGGGTGGGGCGGGGAGATGCCCAGTCGGAACCCACAGGATGCAGAGCTTTTTAGGGACCTAGCCTACCTATCTACATCATGTTAGGTTTGTGTTAGCCTTGGAGGGATTTGTCCAGTGAAAAAGAAAGGAAGGAAAGAGAGGACTCGACTAAGCGCAGTTATAATAGTAAAATTGGATGATTTGATCCAAAGGATTCTGACCTACAGGAGAAAAGTAGGAAGGACTTCACCTCCATGGGGTAGTTAATATATGTTACTAATGGAGAGGAGATAAAGAATCGCTTTGCCTGCAGTGACCCGATGAAATAGAACTCAGACTATTAAATCAACCTGTGTAAGAGTCCTGTTTACATATTGAACCTTTAAAAAAAAAACGCATTACTGTAATCCTTGAAGTCTTTTGCTAGACGTCCTCATTTTCTTAGAATTATCTTAATAGTGTTGGGGAGGTGCCATTAGGATGTGTTGTAATTCGTTTCAGTTAAGTATGGTATTTATAAGAATGGAAACTCCCAAACTGAATAGTTGGTCAAGGAAAGTGTTCCTTCAGAAAGAAAACCAAAGGGGGAAAAATAATAGACAAAAAGGGAGGCTTTAACTTTGTAATTCTTAGTTCCCAATAACAGTTTGATTAGTAGGTTCCCTTTAAAAACTTCTGGTTTTGATACTTTCTTTTTGGTTTTTGTTTTATCTGTTTAGAAAAATGGAGCAAGTAGACATCTTTCCAAATGCCATAATCTTTTAAAAAATGTCTTTTCCAAAAGGGTGTGACCATTTCTTCCACTTAGAAGAGCAGATGTTTGTACATCCTAAGTCTGAAGGTCCACACCCCTTGAGTACTAATACAGATAAGAACCCACCATTTACAGTGTGGCCACTTAAAGGATACACTACAAAGCAATGTGCCTTTTCTTTTCTTTAAAGGAACCACTTATTCAGCATTTTTCCTAAATGCCAAGACACATAATTTTAAAAGGGGTTTGAACAAACACAAACAAACTCATAGATACAGACACCAGAAATTTTTAAAAAATAAAAATGGGTTTTGACCCATAAAACTTTCATGGCAATATTTACAGAATTTTTGGAAAGGAAAAAGAAAGTTTCACTACCACCCCCCTTAACAACCATCATCACATCTTTTTACCTAGAATTGTAATCACAGTGTACATATTACTTTGTGCTCTGCTTTTTCCACCTATAATGTCCCATGAACTTTTCTGGGCTGCCACATAATCTTCATACTTAAAATTTTTAGTGGCTGTGTAATTTATCCATGGTATTTTAGAGGCTCAAGATAGTTCTGTGAACAGAGGGGGAAAGTTGAATGTTGTCTTTAGTGGAAATGTCATCTGATAGCTCTTTTTATCCTGCCATCTTACATACTTCATTTTTTCCTAAAGTAAAAAACAACATTCTTCCCATTTGAGTTTGATCTTTTTTCCTTATGTAGGCCAGGTATGGAAAGATACTTTCTGTAATACCTTTCATTACCAATCATAAATTATTTTGTTTTTAGTTTTTATGTTTTTCCAAGGTTATTCATTCAGGTTTTTCATTTTAATCTTATATGATAATTACATGTTCTAGGAAATGGTTAATGATCTTAATGATGTTCTTGTCATGTTGCTACCTATACCTGAATTACTAATGATATGCCATCGCTTGGGAGCATTTTTTTTTCTGAGTCTCTTTCAACCACTCCCTTCTGCTTACCCCCAACCCTCCCCTCAGCATGTGGTAACTATTTGTTCTTTTGCTGTTAGGATCTAGCCATTTTGGAAGGTCTGAAATTTTAGAACAGCTGGGGAATTTTTCTTAAAAGTTAGTCTAGTCTTTCATTTGCTCATAGCTAGGAGCCATAAATGTCTGTTTTCTGTCACACTGATTATCAAATAGTTTTTTTCTTTGATTGTCAGCAGACATCTTAGTTCCTCAGGTCCTTTCAGCAAAGTGATGTTAAGGTTTGATTTGTAGCTTATTTTTAAGCAGAATAATGTGAAACGTATTTTTCAATTTCTCTATGGTTGGAGGGCAATTGTTTTGATCTCTTCTCAAAATAACTGCTTATTTTGGGGGTCTTGGTTATATTCAACTGCAAACACTGCAAAATGAAAGGGTTTTTCCTACTAGACGATTCAATTTTGTTGGTGTTGCTACAGGCATAAGTTGTGCATTTAGTTGGGAGGTTTTTTCCCTAATAGGCATGGAACTATTCCCAGTATATCCACTTACAAGCTCTGACAATAAATCTTGTTGTGAAAAGTTACTGTGACTGGAACTTTTCACTAATGTATACTGTTAAGTATGTGAATATAGTATTTCACCTAGGACTTAGTAACTTCTTGCTTCACACCCCTTAGGACATGAATATGTGCTCTTTTAAAATTAGTCATACCTGTTACTTGCAGTCAGCTTTGGATGGATGGAATTAAGTTAGATTGGGGGACCATATAAAAATCATATGAAATTTAAGCATTTGTGCTATATCTGTTTGAAGTGTTGCTTTGCAGACAAGTTTTATACACACAGTGTCACAAATGTTAACACTACATTTATACAATGGTATCTTTAGTGTGTGCTAGGATGAGACTAATATTTTAAAATTTCCAGTGTATTCTTATAAGACTAAAACATAATTTTTAAAAGTGGGGTTTTGGTATAATAGTTAATAGTTTTGTCAGTGGTTCTGCTGTCTTCTCATATGTTTTGTTCTGCTATGAATCAAACTTTCTTTTTATTCACTGAATAGCAGAGATAAACTTGTCACTACCACTGACTTTGGGTAAATTAAGGGCATCAAGAAGAAAGTGAACCATCACCCCAATAAGTTCAATAAAAAAATAAAAAGAATCAAAATAGTTTGATGTTTGCAGTTAGTTTCTTAAAATTAATTTTGATTGGAAGAAATGCTGTTTAAACATAAAAGCAAGTCACTTTTCTAGAAATAGCGAAACACATGTATAAATAGTGGACAGAAGGATTTTTTAAAAAAATAGGAAGACTTGTTTCGAAAAAACATCCTAAGTCTGTAATTTGAAAACACAGAGCATTTGAAAAAGTGAAAATTTCCCTTAAGTTTTGCTTTTTCAAGTCCTTTAGCTTTGCTTACTGTTATCTGCATGCCTTTGTCAACATGTATCAGTAAAAAGTAGCATTTTGGCTTATAGATTTAGGAGGTAAACATTTTTTTATGATCTCGGTTCCTAACATTTATTGGTATTTTAACTAAAATATAACATTTTCATATGCCCTTGAGTATATTTTATGGGTGTTATTTGGAAAAGGAGCTGCTTTTAGGGGAGTCTTTAATTGTGGTTGGAAGCCAAAAAAGTGCTTTTGGGTGAAACAGTAGCAATATGGCCTGTGAGAGCAGCCTGAGAGAATGGAAGGGGCATTTAAAACTTAAAATGCCACAAAGGCAGTGCATTGACTTTTATGATGAATTGTTTCTTTTGTGATCTTGCTTCCTTTTCACCTTCCTCATTGGCCATTTGAAGCATATGATGATAGTTATTTTGAAATAATAAAAGAGGATATAAACCATCAACAAAATTAAAAGGCCATCTACTGAATGGGAGGAAATATTTACAAGTCATATATCTGATAAGGGATTAATATCCAAAATATACAAAGAGCTCATACAACTCAATCAATAGCAAAAAAAAAAAGTTGGATAAAATAAATGGGCAAAGGATCTGAATAGACATTTTTTAAAGAGGACATACAGATGCCCAACAGGTACATGAAACGATGCTCAATATCATTAGTCCTTAGGGTTAAAAATCAAAACCACAATGAGGTATCACTTCACACCTGTTAGAATGGCTATCATAAGAAAGACAAGAGATGTGTTGGCTAAGCTGTCAAGATAAGACACCTTTGTGCACGGTTGGTAGGAATGTAAATTGGTTCAGCCGCTGCGGAAAAAAAACATATGGAGGTTCCTAGAAAATTAAAAATAGAACTACACACACACACACACACACACACACACACACAAATAGAACTACAATGCAACCCAGCATTTCTACTGGGTATTTATCTGAAGAAAATGAAAACACAAACTTGAAATATATATGTACCTTGTTCACTACAGCATTAAGATATGGCAACAATCTAAGTGTCCACTGATGGATAAATTGATAAAGAAAATATGATTATACTGAAGTTCCTCAATGTTTATGCCACTAAATTGATAATTCTTAAAATACAATAAAGTAAAATAGAAAGTCTACTAAAAATCTTTAAGTAGCCTTCCATTACATTTCAGAATAAAAACCCAACTCCTTAACCTGGCCTCTAAAGCCTTCATGATCTTTTATCATACTTTTCCAATAGTATCTCCCCACTTTTTTCTCTTCTGGACCTCAGGTGCCAACCATGATAAGAAATTAGGCCATCAACTCACTCTGCCTCTTCCTTCTGTGCCATTGCATGTGTTTTTCCCTCTGCTTGGGACACACTATTTGGCCTGACGTGCCTCAATTCTTCATTCTACATTCTCAAAAGTCATCCTGCTCTGCCCTACCCCTACTCCAAACAGTGTAAGAACTCACATTGTGATTTCTTAACACTTTGTCCAGTCCTTAACTATAGCAGTTAACATGTTATATAGTGATAGTGTTCATGTATCCCTAATATGAGCTCTTTAAGTGCACACATTTGCACTTCTCTATATTTGACCCCATGTACCTAAAGGAGTGTCTAGATTTTGATGGGTATTCAATAAATTGGAGAGGGGGAGTGATTTCATGTAATACATGAGTGTGAAAGCTACCCAGTCCTTCCCTCCCATTTTCACTACTCTTCTCCAGAGGGTGATCCCCATAACAATTTGATATGTTTAATATTTATTACAGCCAACATTTTCACTTAGATTCAGGTTTTATAATATAATAGAATCACATTTTTACAAGAGCAGTGTATGTGTGTTCCCTTTTGTTTATTGAAGTATAATTAATATACAGTAAAATACATCAATCTTAAAGACTTGATGCATTTTTATATCTTTGTACATTCATGTAAATAAGATGCAGAACATTTCCATCTATATAATAAAAGCCTAAGCGACCGATATGGCAGAATGACCAGAACAACTGGTCACTATGATGTGCACTGACCACCAGGGGACAGATGCTCAACGCAGGAGCTGCCCCCTGGTGGTCAGTGCGCTTCCACAGGGGGAGCACTGCTCAGCCCGAGGCCGGGCTCACTGCTGGTGAGCGCAATGGGAGCCTCTCCCACCTCCGTAGCAGTGCTAAGGAGCAGCGAGCCGAGCAGTAAGGAGCAGTGAGCATGTGGGTGGTAAGGAGTGAGGGGTCCCGAACTGCAAGAGAGATGTCCGACTGCTGGCTTAGGTTCGATCCCTGGCAGATGGACATTCCCCCGAAAGGGTCCCAGACTGTTAGAGGGTGAAGGCCAGGCTGAAGGACCTTCCTCTCCTCTCCAGTGCACAAATTTCATGCACCGAGCCTCTAGTTAATCTATAAAATGCCTCTTGCTTCTTTGGGCATATCCTACTGATAACTGTTGGTCTGATGGTTATCAGCAGTGTAGCCATATGATCAAAATGGTGATTCTGGTAGATAAGTCTAACAGTGGTTGTACAGCATTCTAAATACTCACTTAGCATATGTTTATTGAGCACACTTTCTGGACCACACTTTACCAGAGGGGCTTAAAGTGATACCCGGAAAGACCTGGCCCAAGGGGGAAATCAGAATAATAAAATAGTCCTACTCATCAAGGGTTTTGAAAATAGTCAGTGAAGAAAGGTGGCCAGATGTGGATTAAGGATTGCAGAAGTGACTGTGTGATTTTTTTGTTACTGTAATGGCTCCCATTTAAGGAATAATATTGGTGTTTAATTCTGAGACTGAGTGAAAGTAGAGATATGCTGATGAATAGCATGTATAGGAGGTAGAACTATTTTATGCCCTAGTTTTGGTTCCTCCTAAAACCCATCTTATAGTTAAAGGTGTTATTTAGCTTTTACCAATATGATTTGACTTATAGCTATACTTCCTTGTAATAATGAACAATAATATAATAGCTTTCTAATGATGATAGTAGCTGACATTTATTGAGTAATACTTATGCACAAGGCAGTGTGCCAATGAATATGAAGTGCATATTTCATTTATCTTCTCAACAATCCTACGTTATAGGTACTATTATTATCCCCATTTAACAGATAAGGAAACCTGGGCCCAGAGAGGTTAAGTAACACAGCTGAATAGTAACCCAGGTCTGTCTCTATTCCAGAGTCTTAAGTAATGAGCTACTATCAATCATGGTACAACATTCCTTTTAATAACTTCTCACTGGTATTTTCTCATTATGATATATGCCCTGGAGGCATGTTTTTAAGAATTGTCTTGCTGTTGTTTATAGTTGCTTTTGATATAACAGTGTTTGGTATTATAGCAAGCACTCAATGAAAAAAATTTATTACCCCAATGTTACCATTTTTATTATTTCTCTGACTACTTAGGTGAATATTATAGTGCATTTGTTAAACACTTTGGCCTTTGATGTTTCACAGTTATGCCCCTACTTAGGGACAGATGTGGAATTGTTGGAACTCTTAGTTGATGGAACTTGAGATAGTATGTATATTTTTGGGGTGGAGTTTGAGGAGTGGTGACCTTAAATGAATAGACCTATAGCAGTGATGGCGAACCTATGACATGCGTGTCAGAGGTGACACGCAAACTCATTTTTTTGGTTGATTTTTCTTTGTTAAATGGAATTTAAATATATAAAATAAATATCAAAAATATAAATCTTTGTTTTACTATGGTTTCAAATATCAAAAAATTTCTATATGTGACACGGCACCAGAGTTAAGTTAGGGTTTTTCAAAATGCTGACACGCCGAGCTCAAAAGGTTTGCCATCACTGACCTATAGGAAAGATGGTGGGAAGCCTGAAAAAGCAACAGGATAATCCTTCGCTATCACAGTGGCCTCCGGAAACTGATTTGCCACCTTCACTTTCTCAATCTCTTGATAAATATTTTTCTTGTAGGGAAAAGAAAGACATTCAATGTACTCCACAGTATCCATTTAGTTTATCTTAATCCACAATCTGTAGGGGAAACAGAAGTGATTTTGTGAAAACCCTGAATGCACCATACCACCTTTGTGGAGTTTTATGTATCAGCTTGTGCTTCACCTAATGGTGCAGTCTTCATTGCATCCAGATCTCCCATTCTCCTCAAGCCACTCCCCTGCCATAGCCAGATAGCTTTTATTTTTCTTTCTGCTTAGTTAGGTTGGTAAGGGGTAGATTTCAGAGAAAGAATGGAGATACTGCCTAATCAGCCACTGCGGGCTTAACCAGAAGACTTTTGTGCTGATGTGCCAGATGTTGTAGAAAAAGTAGAGTTATGCATCTCAAACTATATTCACCTGATTAGATTATTCTTTAATGGCTATTACTCTTTCATTATTTATACCCTGCCCTGAAGTTTGAGTAGTTCAGTAAACTTAGTACCAAGAGCCAAACTCTGAACTTGAATGCTATTGAACAAAAGAAGACTTGAAACATTTATGTGTGTGCAAGTAAGGAACAGTACTAGTGAGAAAAGTAAATATGGTTTAGTAAGGTCTTTGGATTTATTATATAGCTCCTTGGGCCAATTTACTAATGTTTATTCCCTTTGCCCTTGACTACACTTGAAACTGTTAATACTCCTTCCTTCCTTCCAGAAACTTATCACCTCCTCTATTCTGTTTCTCCGCCCCTCTCTCTGATAAATCTTTCCCCTATCTTCCTAATTCTTTCCCTTGTGGAATGTATCCTGCCTCATTCATGTTTCATATAGTCCTTCTACATCAAGCATGTAAAACTCGCGGCCCGTGCCCCGCATGCAGCTCACAACGAATATTTTTGCAGTCCAGCCAATATAACGGTATGTAAGAATTTTAATAAAAATTTTGTAACTTAATTTTTCAGTATCCTGTTATACATAATTATTAGTAATGAATTACAACATTTGCTAATGACTGATCACTATAATCGTGTTGCATTCATTTCCCTTACACACCTTACGCACAGCAGCACCACTTCTCTCCACTAATACTAGCAGTGAATACTTTAGCAACTGATTGCCACATCATTAGTCTTGGACTGATTTGTTTGGTGTGCGCAACAGGAAATATTTCACTTTTGGAGAACAAGAAAAATATGTTTATTTGCATTATGCTTATTAATTTGTATAGTTATTCACTGTCTGGTAAGTTAATGTTCAAGAAAAATATTAATTTTTATTAAAATGTTCTATTATTTTATGTTAATGATTACTCATTTATGTCAGCCCTTTGTATTCAGCAGGTCTCTATGGAAATAAACCTACGTTTCTATGAAAATTGAAGCTTTTGTTTTTTTGCGGCCCACATAAACTTAAACTTTGTTTATTTGGCCCATATTAGCCTTTAGGTTTGACATGCTTGTTCTACACTGTTGCCTCTCCATCTTAAGTTTCTCACCCAGGCATCTCTAGCTGACTACAAAACATCTACACCTGGCTATCTATCTTGCCATCAGCTCATACAAAGTTAACACGTCAAGACCTCTTATGGCTCTAAAGCCTATCCCCTCTTCTATATTCCCCATCTTTTAGTCACCCATAGATCCTGTCCTTGCATCTTATTCAAAGGCCCATCTGTCATCTCTTTAAAATATCTTTTACATATATATGTTCCTTCAACTCAATTTCTGAGGCTATCACTTGAGTCTGGGTCCTGACCTTTTATGCTTTGACTACTATATCAATCTTCTATGTGCCTCTCCCAAGTACCTCCCAAATTCCTACACTCTACCCACACCAACTGTTAACGTTATTAAAAAGCTAGTTTTATCAAATCACAACCCCCTTCCCAAGCCATAGAAGACTGCCTATGCCTATGAATGCCATTCTGAGCTCTCTGGGATCTGCTCCATATCCTATATAATAAAAGCCTAATATGCAAATTGTCCCCTTGATGCAAATTGTTCAACCACTCATTATGATGTGCGATGACCACCAGGTGGTGGCACAGAACATGGCAGGCGTCAGTGACGTGGCACTGGCAGCGGGAGGCAGTGGAGGTGCTGCCAGCTCCAATGGGCCCTGACAAGAGCGGGACATGGTGGGATGGTGGAGCAGGTGAGCAGATTGCCCTGCAGATGACAACCAGCAGTGGTAGTGGGGGGGCAGGGCCGCCACCCAGCTCCCAGGCACTAGGGATCCAGGCAGGGGCCCAATGACTCAGGTGGAAGGGGGTGCGTCTGGGGGCCCAGGTGCTGCCCAGGGCCCAGAAGTCAGCTGGAACCTGCCCTTCCACACCAGATGCTCTAGCTTTGATCACAAGTCAGGCCTAAGGACCACACCTATGCACGAATTTCATACACTGGGCCTCTAGTGTCTATATAAACTTATTTACCATCATTTTTTCAAAGAATCCCTGTGATTCAGCCAAACCTGCCTTTCCCACCCTGTGAATTTGTCTCTTCATTCCTGATGCCAGCCTTTAGAACATCAATTAATAAACGGAAGAGAAAATACAAAGCCAGGAGAGCTGGAGGCCTGGGGGAGGAAAACTTGCAAACTGAAAGCATTCCACTAAGGGTGTGACTTGAGGGGGAGATGCTATTTTAATGATTAGGAGTTGCTAAAGGAAGAGGAAGGGAGCTGGTTATGACCTTTAGCGGTTGATTAGCCGGAACTAGACCAAGACATTTTGATTTACATTGGCCTGAAGTTGCCTGGAGGCACTGCTGTTTAATCAGAAGCCTTAATCTCTCTTTGCAGTGTCTCTGCAGAAGGAAACCCACATAACTAGACAGTAGTAATAGGATTCTAGGAAGAATATCTAGGCTTTAATACAGACGTGGCATTAGAAAGTTGGGAGTCCCTCTTGTTTTTTTTGTTTCGTTTTGGTAGGAGTCCCTTTTTTTAATTTCTTGTAGGACAGCAGTTCTCAACCTGTGGGTCGCGACCCCTTTGGGGGTCGAATGACCCTTTCACAGGGGTTGCCTATATACATCCTGCATATCAGATATTTACATTACGATTCATAACAGTAGCAACATTACAGTTATGAAGTAGGAACGAAAATAATTTTATGGTTGGGGTCACCACAACACGAGGAACTGTATTTAAAGGGTCACGGCATTAGGAAGGTTGAGAACCACTGTTGTAGGAGAATGTTAAAGATATGAGGAACAAAGCTCTCCATTTTTCTTTTTAATCCTCACCTGAGGATATTTTTTCTTTTTTCTTTTTTCTTCCTTTCTTTCTTTTTTTTTTTTTTTTTTAGGATATGTTTTCCATTGCTTTTCAGAGAGAGTGGGAGGGAGAGAGAGAAAAAGAAAAACATAGATGTGAGAGAGACACATGGACTGGTTGCCTTCTGCACTTACCCCAGTGGGGTGCGGGGGAGGGGGAGCGGGGAGAGAACTGCAAACCAGGTACTAGCCCTTGATGAGAATCAAACTGCTCCCCCCTGCCCCACCCTTCAGTACTCAGACTGAAGCTCTAACCCAAGCATGTCAAATTCAAAGGCTAACACTGGCCAAATAAACAAGGTTTAAGTTTATGTGGGCCACAAAAAAACAAAAGCTTCAATTTTCATAGAAACATAGGTTAATTTCCATAGAGACCTGCTGAATACAAAGGGCTGACATAAATGAATAATCATTAACATAAAATAATAGAACATTTTAATAAAAATTAATATTTTTCTTGAACATTTACTTACCAAACACTGAATAACTATATGAAGTAATAAGTGTAATGCAAATCAACCTATTTTTCTTGTTCTCCAAAAGTGAAATATTTCCTGTTGCGCACACCAAACAAATCAGTCCAAGACTAATGATGTGGCAATCAGTTGCTAAAATATTCACTGCTAGTATTAGTGGAGAGAAATGGTGCGGCTGTGTGTAAGGTGTGTAAGGGAAATGAATGCAACACGATTATAGTGATCAGTCATTAGCGAACATTGTAATTCATTACTAATAATTATGTATAACAGGATATTGTAAAAATTAAGTTACAAAATTTTTATTAAAACGTTTCTTACATACCGTTATACTGGCTGGGCTGCAAAGCTATTCATTGTGGGCCGCATGCGGCCCGTGGTCCACAAGTTTGACATGCTTGCTCTAACTCCTTGCAACAACGGCCAGGGCCATTTTTCTTTTTTTTTTTTTTTTAATAGTGTGTGTTTACCACCCCAAGTAAAGTTTCGTTCCATTACCATTTATCCATTTTTTCTTAAAAATTACATATGTGTATAGACATTGTAAACTCCATTTCACGGTGATGCTTCTGAACTGTATGTTAGAAGTTCTGTTTAAGTCTAGGTATTTTTTAGAAAAATCAGATTTTTAAAAAGTGATCATAGTACAGCCTATCTGGTAGATCACACCATCCATTATCATGTAAATCTGACAAGTTCTATTGCTTTAGCAGCTCTGTAAAGAGTGCTTGGGCTTTCGAGGCAACAGACCAAGGTTTTTAGCCACAATCTGCTACTGATTAGATAGATACATGATCCAGAGCAATTTCACTTCACCTTATTTTAGATGACAGTTTTCTTATCTGTGAAATGAAGGGATTGGACTAGATTACTAACACTTCCTTCCAAAAATGTACTAGAGCAGTGTTTCTCAACCTGTGGTTCGCGACCCCTTTGGGGGCCGAACGACCCTTTCACACTGGTTGCCTAAGACCATTGGAAAACACATATATAATTACATATTATTTTGTGATTAATCACTATGATTTAATTATGTTCAATTTGTAACAATGAAAATATATCCTGCATATCAGATATTTACATTATGATTCATAACAGTAGCAAAATTACAGTTATGAAGTAGCAACGAAAATAATTTTATGGTTGGGGGTCACCACAACATGAGGAACTGTATTAAAGGGTCGCGGCATTAGGAAGGTTGAGAACCACTGTACTAGAGAGAATTGTATAACTGAAAGGCAGGAAGTTGAATAATTGAGGCATTGGAATTTAGGGGGATTTCAAAATTGCTTTAAATTTTAGAAAACAATTCCTACATGCTTAATGTACTGTATCTCACACTGGTTAAATCAGTAAATGTCACTTCATCTTATTGGTGTTCTTTATTTTTGCTGCTAACAGTTTAATATTCAGGACAGAGTCTGGCAATGATTACCTCTGAACGGTAGAACTGAGAGTTTTGTGAAGAGATGGGCTAGCTTTGTATATCAGTTGGGATTTTTAACAATGATTCTGATTTAAAAAACAGTCCATAAACTTTTTTGAGAATTATTTAAAAAAATTAGTCAGGAGGAAAGAGATGTTATCTAATCTTTAGAAAGTAATGAGTGGCCTTTCTGCTATTTCTTCTGTTTAGCTCTTTCTGCAGTGCTTGAGTGGCTTAGTGTCACTCCCATCTTTGTGTATTTTTCCAAGATCACCTTTTAAAATTTTAATTTTTTGTATGTCTTCATAAAAATGTCTCATCAGAGCCCCAACATCTGAATAATTCAATACATGATCTGCACAATATCATTTTTTTTCTGATAACATATAATTGGTCAGTAGCTACCATTGAAATGGTCTGAAAGTGAGAGAAGAAACTTGACATTTTAATCTGAACGAGTTTGGCAAATTCTTTGCAACTCTAAGGTATTTTTCCTTCAGTAACAGTGCAATTGATTCCAGAAGAAAGCGGAATAGTTTCTGAAATTCAGTTTCTACATGTTAGCATCCTCTGGTGAAGATCAAATTTCTTTTGATCTTGTCATGCTTTCAAGTGGACTCAGAGAGGTGTGTTATTTCATAATCTTATCCTAATTCCCTGTGGTAAGAATTGAAAATTCATAAATGCATTTTGCAGATATTTTAGACTAATCCTTATGATTATTTATCCACTTAAAAATCATTCTAGGTATTTTAAAAAGACAGGTAACACAAAATGGTGAACTTAGTGTTAGTAGAATCAAATTGTGAATTTTTTATTTGCCCTGTTTATTTTTTAGATTTTATTTTTCAATTAGAGTTGACATACAATATTCTATTAGTTTCAGATTTCCCAGTTTATTTTAAAATATGTGGTCATGAAAGTCTTTGACCATCTGCCAAATAAAAATAATTCTGCAGGCCACAGAGTGTCAAATAAGTTTTTGCAATATAGTAGGGAGTAAATTTCTTAAGAACTTTTTTAAAAGTAGAAGATTCAAGTAAGCTAGAATTATTTTATGTAATTTTGACTGGAAGTATTTCCTGAAGTATGTTCATGAAAATTGGTGGATTGAAGCAAAGAATAATAGCAATCAAGAGTTTTCAGGGAGAGATTTGATGTAATCAAATAAAATGGACTTTGAGTATTTTCGCAAGTTCAGGACACTAAAAATTGCCCCTGGGAAAGTAATTTTGAAAAAAAGAAATACAAGAGAACTAGATTTTTTTTGAGAACTAGATTTTTAAAGACAATTAATTTTATAAGAAAAAGCTATATTAGTATGAATAAAACAATAATAGAATGCCTCCTTTGAACCTAGGAGTGTATCAGTACCTGAGTCAAGTGAGAAAAACACAAAAAAGTGAAATCATACCAAATTAATAGAGTATTAAGGAAAAATTACATCAAGTAGGGTCAGAAAATATAATTCGAGAAAAGACTTTGAAAAGGAGATACAAGCAGCTAGACAATTCCATTCTTTTAATGATATGGCATCTTCCTAATGTGCACTTCACAATTTTAAAAACTTCCTTTATAGGTGTGCTAGCTGTAAACAATTTTAAAAGACTTTTGAACATTTTAAAGTGATTCAACTCTCACAGTGTTTTGTTTACCTAAGGGGACAAGTAAACCTTGCCTTATATCTATCAGAATCGGGGTCCATTTGAATTGTGAAAAGGAAATTCTTCAAGTTCAAAAGTTTTAACTCACACAGATATTCCATGTAAAGCCAAGGGGAAAGCTATTTGTCTCTTCGGGATACAGAGTTGATTGGAAAAGCAGGGCTTCTTTTTCATCTCATTCTGTTTCACTGGTTGGTTTACCAACAAAAGAGCAGTCTGTGATGACAATGATGATATAGTGTCAAGCTGGAGAAGAAAGTAAGTTGGTTGAAAAATGCTGTTGAGGTTGATTTTCCAAATTGTCTGGGTCATTGCAGAACGTATTTCCTCCAACCTTGTAGAGAGCAGATGGAAAAAGGAAAATAGTTTATCTTTCAACAAGAGAAATGCTGGCCCTACTAAATTTAGACTCTTTGGCTTTAACTTGTGACATCTGGGAAAATACTCAAATCCGTTAATCATCTAGTTTGTAACCACCTAGAAGAAGAGCTCAAAGTCCAGGATGGTCCTCTGTATGGGATAACAAAGGGCAAATATTATCAGGCTGATTTCATTTCCTTTGGGTCAAACAGAAGGAGCAACATGTATTGTCTCTAAGACTCCAGCAAGGCTTTTTATTCAGAGCTTGCTAACAAGCTAGCAGACTTGGACTGAACTGAAACTATTGTCCAAAAAGACTTTTGGGTGTCACTGGCTCTGCACCAAGTCAAAGGGACATAGTAAGTGGTACCTTGCAGTGAGAGGTTCTCTCACTGCTGTGGGAGAGAGCCTGGCTTGTGACCATCTATAATATAGAAGGATTATTTTTGCTCTTTGAAAACATTCACTGCCATTCTCTTTCAATAGCTATCATCCTAAAGAATTTTAATTATTTGATTAATTTCTGATTTACAAACAGCCAATTTACATAGTTTCTAAAGGGGCATTTCTCTAGTGGAAAGTTAGTTTTTAGTGGAGGAAAGGGTTCTTCTATTTAAAAAAAATAAAAAGAAATATCAATAAATTAATCAGAGAAATGGTCTAGCCCAGTGGTCGGCAAACTCATTAGTCAACAGAGCCAAATATCAACAGTACAACGATTGAAATTTCTTTTGAGAACCAAATTTTTTAAATTTAAACTATATAGGTAGGTACATTGTTATTAACTTAATCAGGGTACTCCTAAGGCTTAGGAAGAGCCACACTCAAGGTGCCAAAGAGCCGCATGTGGCTCGCGAGCCGCAGTTTGCAGACCACGGGTCTAGCCAAAATGGGATAAAGTTCAGGAAGGACAAGTAATGGGATGTTGAGGTTTGGGGGACCAACTAAATGACAATCCCACCTTTCCCTCCTTCATTGAAACCAATGGGGAAATATGTCACAGGAGCCAGCCAGAGTTCTAAATAACAGTTTTATTCCTTTTAAAAGCTACACTGGAGGTTATAGACTAGATATATATTCTCAAAAGCTTTCAAATAGTTCACATATTGACAGACCTCCCCTATAGATTTTTGGAGGGACAGAGCCTACCCCTTAAGCACCATGTCAGAGAGCAGACCAGAAAATTAGAAAAAGCTTCAGCAGCAGGCCTAGAGGGAGCATGCCAGTTTCCTGTTGCCAAACCCACCCCTGAGATAAGTACCATATTTTTCCGCATATAAGACGCCCCCATGTATAAGACACCTCCTCCCCACTTTTCCAACCCAAAATTAAGAAATTAATATTTTAGCCCTAACTGGTTTGGCTCAGTGGATAGAGCGTCGGCCTGCGGACTGAAGGGTCCCAGGTTCGATTCTGGTCAAAGGCATGCTACCTTGGTTGCGGGCACATCCCCAGTAGGGGGTGTGCAGGAGGCAGCTGGTCGATGTTTCTCTCTCATCGATGTTTCTAACTCTCCCTTCCTCTCTGTAAAAAATCAATAAAATATATTTTTTTAAAAAGAAATCAATATTTTAAACATTTTGCTGGTTTTTCTCTTAAGGCCTTTTTTTGGCATCTTAAGAAGTTGTACTTCCTGTTTTCTCCACTGTCTGATCATACACTCAGTGGAGGAAGGTCCAGATTGCCTCTCTGCCGCTCTATTTCCATGCTCTTTTGCATAGCTGATTACATTCAGTTTGAACTTTGCAGAGTTAGACAATCGCTTACCAGTATTTATCTTTTTGTTTTTTGACATCTTTATGGGCTCAGAACACTCTGGTCCATGTTGCATTGTGCACTCTCCACCTCCACCTCCAATTATGGCATCAGCTGATATCCATAGCAATAAGGCTCGTGATTGGAGGAAGCCTGTTTGACAAGGTAATGGGCAGCTCCACACCCATGCGGCTCCCTCCTCCCCTGACTTCCTTGTATAAGACACCCCTCGATTTTCAGTCTAACGATTTTAGGAAAAAATAGCATCTTATACACGGAAAAATACATAGATGGAAATAAGGGTGAAGAGGGTCAGAAACAGCCCCAGTAAGGAGTAAATGACTTACTTGCTTTACTTCCTTTGATAGTTAGTTACAGCCAGGAATAAACTAGGGTTTTCCAAGTCCTGATCCACTGTTCCCATACCCAATTTGTCTGCATTTAGGCATCAGGAAAAGTAGGCTTATATGAAACAAATTTGGAAATTCTGTTAAAGTTACAAACGTTTAAGCTAATATAAGGAGACATGTCTATGACATGAATATGTGGGATACATAGTAGAATCTCTAGTACAGCGGTTTAAATTGGTGGGCTCTCAGATTACCTGAGTTCAAATCCTGGCTGTACCATTTACTAGTTGTTTTACTTGGACAAGTTGCTTATCCTTTCTGAGCCTCAGTGTGCTCATCTATAAAATGGAAATAGTAATAGCACCTCCTTGGTTGGGGGTGGTTATAAGGCTCAGATGAGAAGGATACATATTAAATGCCAATGTGTAGCACAAATGAATTCCTGACACATAGGCACTGATAAATATTACCTATGGTTATTCTTTTTCATCACCACCATCATCATCATTATTATTTTACTTCTGGGAGACTTTTAAAACTTGAATACAATGAACTCCTCTTACTTCAGGATTTCACCCATCCCAGGCTACTCCTTTGTCCTAAACCTCCATTCTTTAGGTTTTCCAGGCTAGAAGTTTTGTAATCATCTTTGAGTCCCTCTCCTTTAGGCTCATTGTCTGTCACCGAGTCTTATCTTGTTTGTTTAAAATGTTTCTCAGTTAGCCTCTTCCTCTTCATTCCCATTCTAATTCAGGCCTTGATTCCCTCTGGCCTGGATTGCTGCTATTTAAGCCTCCTAGCCTCTTTTTCCTGATATAGCTTCTCCTTCTCCAGTTTATCTTATATGTCCCTGCCAGCCTGACCTTCCTGAGATGCTGCTTTGATCCTGTTTCCCCCTGCCTTGCAATCTGTAATGAGTCTATTGTCTGCCAAAGGTTTCCTAACTGACCCTCAAGTCCCTCTAGAATAGTGGTTCTCGACCTTCCTAATGCTGCGACCCTTTAATACAGTTCCTCATGTTGTGGTGACCCCCAACCATAAAATTATTTTCGTTGCTACTTCATAACTGTAGTTTTGCTACTGCATAATGTAAATATCTGATATGCAGGATGTATTTTCATTGTTACAAATTGAACATAATTAAAGCATAGTGATTAATCACGAAAACTATATGTAATTATATATGTGTTTTCCGATGGTCTTAGGGGACCCCTGTGAAAGGGTCGTTCGACCCCCAAAGGGGTCGCGACCCACAGGTTGAGAACCACTGTTCTAGAACATCTCTGGCCAATGGATATATGATACTAGCCATACACAAAATTGAAAATTTTCTAGTAGCACATTAAAAAGTAAAAAGAAACAGGTAAAACTTATAGTAATATATTTTATTTAACTGACAATATTTAAAGCATTGTCATTTCAATGTGTAATCAATATAAAAATAAAATATATTTTCATTCTGTTTTGTTCCAAGCCCTCAAAATTCCATGTGTATTTTACACTTATATCATATCTCAATTCAGACTATTCATGTTTCAAGTGCTCAGTAGCCATATGTAGCCACTGTCACCTCCATAAACAAGACATACCTAAATCTTACTTCTTCCTGGTTAAAACAAAATAGGGATGATAATACCATGCCTCTTTTATTGGTTTGTGCCAAGCAAATTTGAAGTGTGGAAGTGCTTTTTAAGTTGCAAAGCTCCATGAGAATGTAGGGAGGTTACTATTAGGAGTTAAGGTTTTACTGACATGAGAGTAGGATATCTTTGGAGTAAATTTAAAAAAAAAAATACTGTTCTAAGAAGATAAATGGGCTATCCTCAATTCATTTGTGGGAAACAACTTTAAGCAATGAAAGAAGAATATAAACATATACTTCCTCCCACTAGCTCTTCATAATGATCTTTTTGAAGACTTTCATATTTTTTATTTCATTAATTCTTTAATCCTCACCCGAAGATATTTTTCCATTGACTTTTAGAAAGAGTGAAAGAGAGAGGGACAGATAGAAAAAAAAGCATCAATTGGTTGCCTCCTGCATGAGCCCCAACCCGGGTTGGGAGGAGCCTGCAACCAAGGTACGTGCCCTGGACCTGAATCGAACCCAGGACCCTTCGGTCTGCAAGCCAATGCTCTATCCACTGAGCCAAACTGGCTAGGGCCAAAATGATTTTTTGAAACAAATTTGTCACATTAATAAGGTTCTCTAAATATTTAAATTAATTTTTGGCCTTCCCCCTACCCCCCAACTTCAGTATTCTGACGAATGAATTTAGGGCCACTTAGTTCCTCTCTCCCTCTCTCTCTCTCTTTTTTTGGTTGTTGTTGTTGGCCAAAACATTTTTTTCTTTAATTTTTGCTCCCTTGTAGTCATGAACATTTTTAAAAGCCAAATGTTAATGTCATGTTTAATCTATTATTATTTCAAAACTACCAGAAAGACAAGATAGCACCCATTTATTGGCTAAATCACAAAACCCATGGTACTATCCATGGCAAAAACCTAACAATTCAGAGAGCTAATTTTTTTTAAATGAAGCAGAGGGAATATTTTTCAATTTATTTTATAAGGGCAGCATTATTCAGATATTAGTTCTTCTCTTGAAGGAGCCAGACTGCTACCAAAAACTTTATTGCTTTGGGTAATAAAGTGTAGCCCATATGCGTTGTAGTACTGAGGTCGGAGACTCTTTCAGATTTCATTCAAATTCATCCACTTCATTGCAAAGAATTGTAATTGACCTAAAAACAGAACACCAATGATTTAAGGGGAGAAGTGATTTGTAAAATGTTTTCGATCCATTTTATAAGGGAAATTTTCAAGAGCAATTATTTTGACAGGTTGATTAGTAAGACTACACAATCAGAGAACACATTATTTTAAACTAGAGGCCGGGTGCATGAATTCATGCACCATTGGGGTCCCTCAGCCTGGCCTGCAGGATCGGGCTGAAACTGGCTCTCTGACATCCCCTAAGGGGTCTTGGATTGTGAGAGGGTGCAGGCCAGGCTAAGGGACCCCACTGGTGCATGATCAGGGCCAGGGAGAGATGTGAGAGGTTGGCCAGCCAGGGAGGGACCGTCTGGCCGCTGGTGGTCAGTGCATGTCACAGTGAGCAGTTGAGCAGCCTTAGCATATCATTAGCATATTACGCTTTGATTGGTTGAATAGATGACTGGTCAACTGGACACAGCATATTAGGCTTTTATTATATAGGATAGGATAGGGATGAGTTATAGGGTGCTTGCTTAAGAGGTATGCAAATCTTATCCCAGCCTTTTACCAAATCAAGTATGTCACTAATTTTTCTTAGTTGTGACTTAAACTATCTGTGGCTTACAGGAATTCAACACTTGTTATATATATAACTCTTAAGTTTACAGTGTGGGAAGTAAAGCCAACTTTATAAAGTGGCTTCTGGGTGAAGGACCCCACCATTTACAGGTTTGCCTAAGCTAGAAACCTCAACCTAATGTATGACCCTTTTTTCCTCACCCATCCCTCTAATTAGATACTAAATCCTTGACTCCACCTCTGAAATATTTCTTTTATCTGCAACCTCCTCTCTATCCTACTGCCCTCACTCAGGTTTTCATCACTTTTCTAATAAGCTATTGCAACAATCTTCAAACCAGTTTCCCTGACTCAAGCTTCAGCCTCCCTTCCACCCCACAATTTATTCTCTAAATCCCAGCAGAATGAACTTGCTAAAATTAGGGATCATGCCACTCCCCTAATTAAAAACCTCAAGCTATTCCCAGGGCTGAAAGACAAGATCCAAACTACTGAGCACAATGTACAAAGCACTTATAGTCACAGCCTGACTTATCAGCCTTGCCTTCTGCCATGTACCCAGAAAAATAATAATCAAATTACTTGTGATTCCCCAGCAGTCCCTATCCTCTTATGAACTCTGTTCTTTTCCCTTGGCCTGCCTCCTCCACTCCTCACTTCATTGTGGAGAGTCCCATGACCTTCATGCCGTTAGGCTTCCTCAAATGCTCCATGTTCTGTGAGAAGCCTTCCCTAACTCTCTGATCTTTCAGACTCCATAACTGCATTTCTTATTACTTTGTGGCATGAACTTCTAAAGGCTAATTCCTCTCTATATCCCTAGCACATAACATTCTTCTCAACATATCATAGTTGGTCCATAAACATTTGTTGAATAAATAAAGGAAAGAATTGATGCAATCCCTTCCAACTCTATACCTTTCTCTTCTACCCCAAAGAGGAAAGCTAATTTTTGAATTCGGTGTGATTTGCAAACATCTGCTGATATTTCTAGGTATTTGATTAGGACAATTAAAATCATGATCCTTCCTTTTAGCTCAAGTTTAGGTGGTCTAGTGCAATAAGATTTCCTTGGGCCATAGGTAATTATTCTCAACCCCTACTGTCCCTTAGTACTAAAAGCCATATATACAGTCTGGCCAAAAGAACATATGGGAAGGTTTTACCTTTAGATACGTTTACCTACAGAATGTGTTAGGAATATTTTAAAAACTAAGTACATTTTTAATTACACAGAATACAAGACTAATGGACTGAGATGGATCTTAATTAGGACCACTTTTACCCTGTATGATTATGCAGGTTGTGCACTGTTCAACCTTAGGAGGCACCATTTTCATTCACCATTACAGGGTAAATGACTCTCCTCCAGGGTTCTCATGCACAGTCTTACATAGTGTGCCTGCTTATCTCATCCTCATAATTTTAAGATAATGAAATTTAGGTTCTAAGAGCCGATAGGTTTGCTCAAGGTCATGCAGATACTTCATAAGAAGGTGCAGTCAGTAATCTGTTCCCTTTCTGCCTCTCAGTCATTCTGATCCAAATTGCTTCAGGAAATTAAAACTAGAAAAGATATCATTTGCTATAGTTGTATGGATATGGGCAATATGCTTTTAACCAAACATGAAATTTAAATAATTTCATTTATCTCTGTATTACCTGTTCTTTTTAAAATATATATTTTTATTGATTTTAGAGAGAGGAAGGGAGAGGGAGAGAGAGGTTTAAACATCAATGATGAGAGAGAATAATTGATCAACTACGTCCTGCATGCCCCACACTGGGGATTGAGTCTGCAACCTGACCGGTAATCGAACCGTGTCCTCCTGGTTCGTAGTTCAACACTCAACCACTGAGCCATGCCGGCCTGGCTGTATTATCTGTTCTTGCTTTTCATCTCCAACTGTATTGGCCTTGTCACATGATTTCAGTATTTTTTAATATCACTGCTGCCCTTCGCTACCAAGACTCAGGTGGCTGTTTTGTCTCACCAAGCTGCCAAACTGTGCTGTGTTTTTCTCTCCCTTGCTGCCCTACTCCTGTGACCTATATTAGTTGCCTTCTTCTTTTGGCTTCTCTTGGCATTTTGTGTTGCTCTGTTTTTATAGCCATTGCTGACCCATCAACCATTTACTCATAGCATGTTGGCTATTGACCTTGGGTCTTAGGTTCTTTTCTGCTGTGGTGAGCCTAGGGGATGCTGCTTCTTTGCCAAAACATTTTTCTTTTCTTTCTCCCATTATTCTTGATTTGGGGCTTTCTGAATGCTTGAAGATGCCAAAAAAGTTGTATCCAAATAATTGTAGCTCTATTCCTATAACAATCTCCTACCCCCACTGCCTTTACTCTTGCTTGGGAGGAAGAATCTTGGTTAGAAAAGTTCATGTAGATCACACACCCATAGCTGATTTTCTCTTTTAAAGACAATGCATTTAAAAATTACTCCTTCCTCTACTTCTTATTCCATGCTCATCATTAATGTCAAACTAAGGTAAATACTGAGGTATTTTGGTGGGCTTGTTTGAGCCAGAATAGAAAACTGGTTTCTTGAGCCAAAGCCCTCCAGCTACAATGGACAATGTACTGTTTTCATCTTTGTTCTTGATCATTAATGCTGGAAAATTTTTCTGAAACTGATTACTTGCCTTAGTACCACTTTTTCAGTCCAGATATAGAATAGAATCAGATTAAGGAACTATTAATTTGTTAAAGGTTTTATGCTTGCTACTTAGTAGTTGTTTGCACTTTATATATTATTTACTGTATAATTGGGAATTTCTTTGTAAATGTTTGGTTTTCAGGCTGGTTGGAAGGAAAATCACGCAACATTCATGAATGAACTAAAAAATCTTCAGGCTTCTGGACTGACGACTCTTGGTCAGGCTCTAAGATCCTCATTTGATTTGTTAAATCTCAATAGATTGATATCTGGAATAGACAATTATGGACAGGTAAAAATATTTTTGAGTGAGTACAGCTAATTTAATTTGGTGACTTGGGGTAAGAATTTAAGAGTGGGTATGGTTACCAAGTTTTCTGCTATTTTTCATAACTTCCAAAAAGAGATCCATATATCTTTTAATTACATTTTTTTAAAAAATTCTCTTTTGAGGAGGTCTGGTATATGACTGGATCATAAAATAGTTAAAATTGCCTACCTGTCAGGTCATTAGATATCTGAGAATGGGATGAATAAATTGCTGAGAAATAAATACTGGAGCAAGACAACTGAAGAGAGGTTTTCAATCTCCTTAACTCCCTCATCCCTCCCAATTCAATGAAAAAGCTCTAGAATGAGAGGAAGGCATAATAGCATTTACTGCTGCTATCATTGTACTTTCCTACTTGAAACGCTCTGCTCACAATAACCAGTCACTCTTCAGGTTGCAGAGTGTAAGTCACTAATGTTCCTCTAGATGTGCCAGAATTTTGACTCAGGCAGATGGTGTGGATGATGCTGCCATTATAATCTCTTTAATAGCTTTCTTTTATGATTACTTGGAAAGCAGAGGGAGAGGAGTATTTGGATGTGATAGTTTGGGAGTTCCTTAATTATAAGAATTTCTCAGTTTATTCTGAATGCTACCTCTTCAGGGATTGTTATTTTCATCCCCACCCACTCATTCCCTAATCTTTTCCTTTTTATTTATCCAGGCAAATTTTATCAGTCTTGGGAGATCACTGGCAAGGCAAATGTAAAAGTTTAAATACAATTTTATTACTTCACATGACTCTAATACTTTTTAAATGTATTTTAGGGGAGAAATCCATTTTATTTAGAACCATCTATTTTAATTACCATCACAGATGGAAATAAGTTAACAAGTACGGCTGGTATTCAAGAAGAGGTGAGATTTCATTTTTTCAAATTTTCGCTTAAATGGCAGAGAACGTGCAGCTATTTCTGTGGGAGGCATACATTTCTAGTTAAGAATAAGTTTAGTGAACTTATTATCTTGGTAATCCTTGAAAGATTGCTTTATTTTATTGAGTACATGAAAGAAAAGTGGACCCCCTAATTCTTTAACTCTTCATGTACGGGTTGTTATGATGAAACCTTTCAAATTTTGCCTTCTCAGCTTCACCTTCCTTTGAATTCTCCCCTGCCCGGGAGTGAACTAACCAAAGAACCTTTTCGCTGGGATCAGAGGTTATTTGCCCTGGTGTTACGTTTGCCTGGATTGGCGTCTACTGAGCCAGAGCAACTAGGGAGTGTACCAACTGATGAATCTGCTATCACACAGATGTGTGAAGTCACCGGAGGTACTGGCAATATTTACTATTTCTAAAGGAAGAATTCAGGGCAGCAGAGTATAGTTTTTCTTAAATACCATATCTGGTCTTTACTTGTTTTCCTTCAGAATATTTTTAACTCTGCTGCTTAAGCTCATTAATAGTGTGATGTTTGCTGCCAATGTAGTTATGATTATTTCAAGTTATATTTTAGAATGTAAAATGCTTCTATTGTGAAATAGTATTTTATTTGATCAAACTTATACTCTTTGTTTTTCCTTCTGATATAGGTCGTTCCTACTGTGTTAGAACACAAAGAATGTTGAATCAGTGTTTAGAATCTCTAGTTCAAAAAGTTCAGAGTGGTGTAGTTATTAACTTTGAAAAAACAGGACCAGATCCACTTCTTATTGGAGAAGGTACAGTAGATAACTTTGCTTTTACCCTATCGTGTTATTGAGGCAAACCATCTATGATTGGAAAAACATTAATCACAATAGGCAGTCTTCAGTCTACACATGCATTCAAATGGTTACAAACATCCATCCAAACAACTACCACTTATTCATTGCCTATATATACATGTCAGGTGGCCAAATTCTAGCAATTTTAATTCAATGTCAAATCTTCCTAAGAAAATTCTTCCTTTTCCCTACCAATTTCATATTCCCTGGTCCCCAGTCTTGGGATGACATTGAATTATTTACCTCTCTATTCATGAAATATCTGGAGGTTCACTGCAGAGTGCCACTCAACTAGTTTGGTCTTGTGAGTGCCAAATGTACCAAGCTATCTTTATGAAACCTTGTGTTTGTTACCACACATCAGCAAGTGATTGTGAATATTTATGCTAATCTAATCTAATAAAAGACAAACATGCAAATTGACCATACCTTTGCTATGCCCTAAGCCACACCCACCAGCCAATCAGAGTGACTGTATGCAAATTAACCCAACCAAGATGGCGGCTGGCAGCCACGAAGTTGGAGCAAGCAGGAGGCTTGGTTGCTCCAGTGGTGGAGGAAGCCAAGCTTCCCACCTGCTGCGGCCAGCTCTGAGCTCCACTCAAGGCAACAAAGTTTCAATTATAGAAGATAAATAAACCCCAGATACCTGCTTTCAGCTGGCCGTGGCCACAGAGCTGGAGTGAGCAGGAGGCTTGGGTTGCCCCTGGTGATGGAGGAAGCCAAGCTTCCAGCCTGCCTTGGCTGGCTCTGAGCTCCACTCAAGGCTACAAAGTTTCAATTATAGAAGGTAAATAAATCTCAGAATAGAAAAGAAAAAAGAAAAAAGGAGAGGCTGGGAGCTTACATTGCCCAGGGGCTTGGCCAGCCTGAAAACGTCCCTCAGCCCCTCACCTAGACTGGCCAGGCACCCCAGTGAGGACCCCCCTACCCTAAAGGGGGTATGGCCAGCCTGAAAATAGCCATCAGCCCCTGACCCAGGCTGGCCAAACCTCCATGGGGTGAGGGTCCCCACTGGTGGGGGTGGGGGGGCTTGACCAACCTGCAAACAGCCATCAGCCCCTCACGCAGGCTGGCCAGGCACCCCAGTGGGGACCCCCACCCTGAAGGAGGTGTGACCAGCCTGCAAACATCCATCAGCCCCTCACCCAGGCTGGCCAGGCACCCCAGCGGGACCCCACCCTGATCTGGGACACCCTTCAGGGCAAACCATACAGCCCCCACCCATGCACCAGGCCTCTATCCTATATAATAAAAGGGTAATATGCAAACTGACCCTAACAGCAGAATGGCTGGGAATGACTGGTCACTATGACACACACTGACCACCAGGGGGCAGATGCTCAATGCAGGAGTTGCCCCCTGGTGGTCAGTGTGCTCCCACAGGGGGAGCTCTGCTCAGCCACCAGCCAGGCTGATGGCTGCCAGTACAGCAGTGGTGGTGGGAACCTCACCCGCCTCCTCAGCAGCGCTAAGGATGTCTGACTGCAGCTTAGGCCTGCTCCCCACTGGCAAGTGGACATCCCCAGAGGGCTTCTGGGCTGCCAGAGGGATGTCTGATTGCCAGCTTAGGCCCAATCCCCCAGGAAGCGGGCCTAAGCCAGCAGGTGGTCATCCCCCAAGGGGTCCCAGATTGCAAGAGGGCACAGGCCGGGCAGAGGGACTTCCCCCGCAAGTGCACAAATTTTTGTGTACTAGGCCTCTAGTATTCTATAAGATCCTACACTAGTATTTTTCTGGACACTTTTTAACTGCAGAACATTTTCTCTTCAAATGAGATTTTACTGAAAGTTCAATATCTCAAAATACATAAAAGCAGAGCTATTTTTGTACAGGGGAAGCAACTTCTCCCTCAAATCATACCTGCATTTCTAGGCTTCTCCTCATTGCTGTCAGTTCACACACATACACACTTGTTTGTACCTCATTACCAAAGTGCTTGTCTGATCTGAATCATACATTTTAATTGTCGTGGCCACAATCAGTGGTAGCTAGCTGCCTAGAGAAGAAAAGGGCCAAGTGCATAGGGGCAGAAAGACACATTTCTGTCTGAAGTAGTAGATCCTCTGGTTACTGACTTTTTTGCTGTTTAGTTCGGAACCCTTTGAGAAACTATTGGAAAAATAGAAATCCCTTCTTCCTAGGAAAATGGATAGAGGCCACCAACACACAATTTTGTATTTAATTTCAGGGGTTTCTTGGACTCCAGTTTAAGAACAACTGCCATAGAAGACTTAGGCATTACAGCCTATTTTAAATTAAGTTAATCATAAAGGAAGGACATGATATATTGCTAACAATTTACTGTTCAATCCACAATTTTGTGTTCATTACCTTCACATGAACTGGGAACTTTCATACTGAAAACCTTTGGATTTGGTGTCATATAAATAGCTCAGATTTTCTTTCTAGCTCCATTTCCTCTTTGTCCAGAGTTGTTAACTCTTAAGATTCTGATGAATGCTAAGAACTCTCTCCTCAGAAAAATACACATCACCAGAATTGTGAGTTTAACTTAAGAGGGCGGGGGATCTCTTGTTTCCCTGAAGTCATTACATGTATTCCCTAGAGCTCCATATACCCCAGTAAATCTCTTGGTCTAAAGTAGTTACTTGTTTAAAGTAACACTTAGATAAGTAAATAAAATGACCTATAATTGAGAAAAAAATTGACACTCAAATAATTAAAACTTCTCTTACAAATATAATTTAGATTGATGAATGATCACATTAAGGGTTATGTAACTCTGCCTTGCCCTGTTTGGGGAGGTGACAAATGAAATATTCTAGTTTAAATAATTAAAATGCACTCAGGATACATTATGCAGCATTATACAATATCTGTTTTCCTTGGAATTTTAATGATGATGGGGAACTTGTTGCATTTGCTTTGTTTTCTCTCCCACAACTATGTACATAGATTTTTTTTTTGTCAGCGTTCTTTCTACCTTTAAGTGAATTGAACAGTTTTTATTTTGCCTTTGTGTTGATTGGGTCTAACTGTTTAGTAAAGAATACTTTTGTCATCTAAATGGGATTATAAAGAAAATCTAAATGGAATTTATGACCTATTTTTATCAGATTTGAAAAATGTAAAACTATACCAGGGAGTGAACAATTTCATTTGCCTAATTTGGAAAATGAACTGTAGTGGTTTGGTGTGTTTATGTGTCTAAATCTCAGAAAATTTAAAACTAATTTTATAATATTTTTTCCTATTCTGCCTATTTTGGTCATAATTAAGAATGGGAGGGAGATGGGATGTTGGATTAGAAAGAATGGATTAGATGAAAAGAGTTGATAAGGAGAACATTCAGATATCCTAGCAGCATAACCTTTTTACCTCCATTTTTCATGAAACACTGTTTTGTATTTTGCTTTTAGCTGACAATTTTGTACAAGAAAATCATCAGCTATAAAAAAAAATCATACCTTTGTCTGTCTTTTGTTTAACTTTTAGATGGACTTATGGATTCATCTAGGCCAAGCAATTCATTTTCTGCTCAACCATGGCATAGTTGTCATAAGCTCATTTATGTACGACCTAACTCTAAGACTGGTGTTCCTGTTGGACATTGGCCAATTCCAGAATCTTTTTGGCCAGATCAGAATTTACCTTCACTAGTAAGTATAAAACAAAAGGCAAACATCCTTCTGGATTTTCAATTTGTTAATTAATTTTAATTTTTTAAAATCCTCACTCGAAGAGTGAGGATATTTTTCTCATTAATTTTTAGAGAGAGAGGAAGGGAAGAGGGAGAATTGGAGAGAGAAAGGAGAGAGATAGAAACATTGATGTGATGGAGATACATCGATTAGTTGCCTCCCACACGTTCCCTGATGGGGGTGGGAATGAGACCTGCAACCCAGGTACATGCCTTTGACTGGGGAATCAACCATGACTCTCTGGTGAGCAGGCCGATGCTCTAACTACTGAGCAATGGCCAGCCAGGCTGCTGATTAATTTTAAATAGTTTTGATACTGTTAAGCCATACCTAGTCTATCTCTTGCTGGAAGTCTAGCTTGTACCCAAAAGCAAGAGAAGACTTTCTATTCTGGCATTCTTTCTTTCAGCTGTCTTTTCTATTTGAACTGCCCTGTTTAGAGATTAAGGCATTGTTATTTTTTATGCTGTTGCAATATGTGACTTGGTTTTTGTTTCAGAGCAACTGACTTGATTTACATCATAAAAGCAATGGCTAAGAAGTGTTGGCATTGATTTTCATGTATATCCTCAGGAAATTAGGACTTAGTCTACACTTTGTATAGGTTCTCAAAACATATTCAGATCATGTCTTGGGGTGGTGAACACACAATATAATATGCAGATGATGTGTTATAGAATTGTACAACTGAAACATATATAACTTTATTAACCAATGTCACCACAATAAATTCAATAAAAAATAAAGTTTAGAAACATATTCAAATCAGATGTCATCTTACTTCCTCCCAGGGAGTCATTAGATAACTAGGGGAACTTTGTAGACCTACTTTTCATCTTTTTGTAATCAATGGGCTTGTGTTCCTTGGGAATGTACCTTTGAATTATGGGTAATTAAGGAATGTTTTAAAAATGGTCTCCAAGCAAGGAATTGCCTTTTTGTTCACTGCATTTGGTAGATGAGGATTTGATATTATAGTTGTTATTAGTACCAGATGAATTGGCTTTGGGGATAGGGTTGATGTCTAGGAAAAAGGGAAATGATATGAATTTAATGATCCCTTTCATCTTCCTTTCTCCCCCTATGAGGGAGAGTGAGGGGCATAAAAGGATCACTGCTCTTTCAGTTTAGCACCTTTCTGCTTTAACTCATCTGTAGTGTAAGTTTTATAAATTTCTGACATGAACCGCATTTTTTCCTGAATTACTATATTTGGGCTCCTGCTTTTTTTTTCAGGAATGGCCATGAAAAGCCTGAATGTACAATTCAAGAACCATTTCAGCCCCTGCTGTAGGAGAGGGTGAATGTTTTCCTCTTTCCCTTAGGGTTCCAAGGTGGCACACTGGTCAAATCTCAATGCCCAGTTATCTCTTGCCCCTTCAAACCCCAGAGAGAATGTTTTAGTTATGAAGTTACTTCATTATTACCAGTGACAGGTCTTCACTCATTTATTGCTTTCTTATAAATCAATAAACCAAAAATGTTTCTCAAGTTTAATTAACATTAAAACCAGGAAAATCTGGAATAAAGGAATTCTAAGTAATTCAAACATAGCTCATGTTACCATGCCTTTAGCTTTTTCTCAGCTCCCAAAACATCTTGTAGGTTTGTCGGTCGTGAAAGCAAGTGAGCAGGTTTTTTTCTTTATATGAAGAAAACAGATGCTTTGTTATTTATATTAGCCTTACAGTTCTCAGCAAGAATAGGTAGAGCCATGCATCACCCTTGTCCCTGGGACTTGTCCTAACTCCTTTTCTCTCCATATTGTCCATGCTGCCACCATTTCTCTCTCTGGTGCTCTCCATTCCCACAAGATACACCTGTTATTAAAATGGCTGCTCCATCAATCTGCTTTGGCACCCCAGGCACACAGGCCTTTGCAGCACAGCCAAAAGCACCCCCAGCTCTAGCTATTCAAGGCAAGTGTGTGGGTGTGAGAAATGCTGTAAAAATTCAACTGGAAAAAAATTTTACCGGGCCCTGGAGTTTTGACTGACTCCTTTTCAGTCTCTATTTTGCCCTTGCTATGCATTTACAATTTTTCATCTTGTTTGTTAGTGGCTCTAGCTCCGCCATTACCTCCTTAGAAAGCTTCATGGATTTCTTCTTTCTAGCAGTGTTTGGACTATCTGTAACCTCATGGTATAAAGGAAGGAAGGGCAGGTAATTTTTGGAGGTCACAAAGCAGATCTGAAATTCAGGGTTCATTCTATAGATCATAATGACTCCTGAAACATATTCAAAGCAGTTTTATTTTTATTTCACTGAAATTGTGGTTATGAGCATTATAATTTACGTCTCCCTTTCCCATTGCCAAGTAGATGGTATAGAGAAAGAGTGCCCTCCCCCCACTGAAGCCATTGGTGATGCCTGGAGATCAGCAGCCCTGTTATTCAAAACACTAGTCTGTAGCTCAGTGATGGTTTATAAAGGGGGTTGCAGAATTGTTAGAAATGTAAGCTCACTTGTAACAGACCATATTTCCCCCCTCTTGTTTTTTAGCCTCCACGAACGTCTCATCCTGTTGTGAGATTCTCCTGTGTAGATTGTGAGCCAATGGTAATAGACAAACTTCCCTTTGACAAATATGAACTTGAACCTTCACCTTTAACTCAGTACATCCTGGAACGAAAATCTCCCCATACTTGCTGGCAGGTAATTTATCCTTACCTGTTGGACAAATATCTATAACCACTGTTGGATCTGGGAATTGTTTAAAGAAATTTCAAAGATTAATCTGGGAATAATTAGGCTGAATCTGTTAATAATGTTTCTCAAAAATGCTATCAAATAAACAATAGGGCCAAGCAAAACTTTCACACGGATATGAATCATTAGCCTACCATACCTTGCCATTTATGGCAGTCAAATCTGATGAAATTTGTGTATTTGAGGATTTGGAAGCCTATCAAAAGACCTTAGGTTTATAATTCATCATCTGGGGGATGTAACTCTATTCAGCTATGACTTCTGCAGGTGAAGCACAACAGATTGGAAGTACAGATTTCTTTTCTTTATTAATGTTTTTTAAAAATATGTTTCTATTAATTTTTTTAGAGAGAGAACTTCTAGTACTTCCTCCTGCACGCCCCCTACTGGAGATGGAGCCAAAAACCTGGGCATGTTCCCTGACCAGGAACCTAACCTAGACCTCTAGGTGCTTGGGAGGATGCTCAAGTAACTGAGCCACACCAGCCAGGACACAATATATTTTTGACAAAAAGCCATAAGCCCTGAAACTACTTTCTGTATTAGTGTAATGTAATCAAACTCTTTGTGGTACAAAGCATATTGGTGTGAGTAGTTTCGATTTTACTTGAACAAAGCAAATGCACATCATTGGCTCTTCCAAGTGTGATCCTTCAGCCAGGAGGGCTTGCTTATTTGTTACTAGATTAACCTTTGGATTTTGATTTGTAAAAATCCAGACATGGCAGTCACAGCCTTTTTATTTAGATGTAATAAGGAAGTCCTACATTGTAAGGATGTCTGTTCTATTTCTAAACTATAGTACCATGTAGAAATCAATAATTGTTAGAGTCTATTTATACAAGGAACACTTTCAGACTGCCATGTGTTTCATCCTAAAATCTGTTTCATGCTACATTGCTACTAGTTGTCTTTAAGCTACTTAAATTCTCCAAAGATGCTAATACTGGATAGAAAAAAATGAACAAGCTAAAAGCAAGGATGTAAAAGGGCAAGAAACAGAACAATCTCATAAATATAATATTGAACGAAAGAAGGAAGACGTAAAAGATCACATATTAGCTGTGGCTGGTCTGGCTGGTATGGCTGGTATGGTTGAGGGTTCCCTGACTAACTCTGTTAAAAGTCAGGATAGTGGTTTCTCTCGGGGCTGCAGAGTAGTGACCAGAAAAGGACATGCGGGGGCTTCTGGTCATGTTCTATTTCTTGATCTGGGTGCTAATTACACATGTACATTCACTTTGAACAATCATTGCGCTATATACTTATAATTCATGCACTTTTTGGAATGTATACTTATATTTCAATAAATACAACCAAAATGTACTAGAAAAAAGGGATACAGGTAACAGAATGCTAATTTAAGTCAAGATAGGACATTTAAATTTATGTGTTAAAAAAGTTTGCAAAAAAGCAAATACAATTATAAATTATACCTTTTCCCTAAAATAAACCCTCTTTTTTTGTGTGTAGCACATTCCTTGTAAATGTACTCCAGGGAAACTTAAATCCTGTTCTCCTTCCCTACATCACCGCTCAAATATGCCATATGCCTTTTTTCCTGACCTTATGTTACTTTGGTTTAGAGTAGTTTAAATGTGATTAATTAGTGGGTCTGAAAAAGAATAAGATGAGCTAGGAACTAGGAAATTTGGCAAAATCATAATGGAAACTTGGATTTTAACTCTAGCTCTGCCACCAACTATGTGGTTATGAACCCAACACTTACTTTTTCTAGACTAGATGGTCTCTAATGATCTCTTTGAACCCCTAAATTTTATGAATCTGTAGATGATAAGGAAAAACTCAAGGGGCTTATGGTAAATTAGGGAAGATAAGAAGGGAGGGAGGGGACAGAGGGAAAAGAAGTGAGAGAGGAACAAAAAAAAAGTGCTTTTCTTTTCTCAGGAATCATAGGTCTAACTTTTGTTGGTTGTGTGTAAGCTTTTTATCCTTTACTAGGGGCCCAGTGCACAAATTCGTGCACCTTGAAAGGAACTGTGGGCTGCAAGGCCGCAGTGGGCACAGGGATGGCCAGCCCCTGCGCCCCGCCCAGCCCCTCCCACCATGGCCCCTAGTCCTGCCGCCACCACTCCTATGTGCTGACGGTGCTGGCCTTGCTCACAGCAGCCTCACTCACACCCGCTGAATGGTGCCAAGCAATTGGGGCCAGTGCCATCAGCAGGTGCAAGCAGCGGCTACTGTTCCAATTGCCCCTCAGGTGTAGAGGGTGGTGGAGAAGCCCTCAGGGGCGATTGGGGCTGGCAGCCACTGCTTTTACCCACTGACAGCATTGAACAATCAGGACCAGTGCCAGGCACCAGCAGCGGATGCAAGCGGCAGCTCCGGTGCCAGCACCTGGTGCAAGCAGGGCTGGCACTGGCAGTGGTTTCGAGCAGCGGCTGCTGGCCCTGTTCACCCTTTGGGAGCAGGGGAGGGTGGAGAAGCCCTAAGGGGTGATCGGGGCCGACAGCTGCCACTCGCACCCACTGATGGTGCCAAGCAATCAGGGACAGCGCTGGGCACCAGCAGCAGGTGTGAGCAGTGGCTCCAGTGCCCACACTGGGTATGAGCAGGGCCAGCACTGGCGGCAGGTGCAAGCGCTGGGCAGGACCGTGGTGTGCAGGGTAGCAAAGACTTTTCAATAACCACCAGAGGCTTGCCCCAATGACAGCAACCGGTGCCCCACCTTGGTCTGGAACCCTGGCTCACCTGCTCCACCACCCCACCATGGCCGATGCCCACCATGTTCCACGCACGCCCCCTGGTGGTCAGCGCACATCATAGTGACCAGTTGTTCAGTTGTTCCACCATTCGATCTATTTGCATATTAGCCTTTTATTATATAGGATGATGACTTCCCCCTCTTTTATTATACACATTTGGGAAATAAGGGGAAATCCAACATGTTTTATTACAGTTTTCTGTTTCTATTAAGTTTCAAATTAAGACAAAAATCTAGTAGATGAGTCATGTTTTAGCAATTGTTTTGTGGAGTCATAAATAACATAGGAAGGATTTATTCTTAGCTATAACTAAATATAGCAAGAATTTAGTGAACTGGTAGGTGATATTGCTGGTACCAAGAATTAGCAAGGTAAATGGATCCTGTTTACCATTAGGGTTTGACTTTTGTCTTAACCCTGTTGAAGGACTCATGAAACACAGAGAAAACATGTTTGCTAGAGGACTCTAGCCCAGCATATCAAGTGTATGGGACTTGACAATATAATATATATCAAATCAAGAATATCAATAAAAAATAAGATGATAGCCATATGTAATAAAGATTAATGTTTTGATAATTATTGAATGTTTGTTCTACCAGCATAATTTACAAGATAAATGACTTCCAGAATGAACCAAAGCATTTTCTTCCTGCCTCAAAAAAATTACCACCAGTGCCTGACTATTCAGTAAATACTTATTGGATCAAAAATGAATAGTAGGTAGGGGAATGGGGCATCAAAGGGAAGTAGAGCAAGATTTAATAGTAGTACACATGAAAAATGTTAGCATAATCCTTTAAAAGGGCTTTGTTTTTATAATTGCCTGCTTTATGCATGGGGCCATCTTCCATTTTCCTAAAAGTCTTTACTCTGGTCACCACTTCTTTTGAGAAGTCAATTTGTTTTAATGGCTGGTATCACTTAGTGGTATTGCAGCCTTATTTTCCATTGTTCTAACCAAGTAAATATTTGGGTACTGTTGATGTAGACTGCAAACTCTGAGTGGTTATTGCATATACAGTTTCATTTCTTGATATAAGTTATAAAAGAATTGTGATCTGAACATTCTTATTTAGTATGATATATTTGATATAAACATAAGCTAAAAGCACTATTTCCATTTTTAAATTACAATTAAATTATGCCATAGATGTGGCTATGGAATATTGCTATGAGTTTGCTTTTACATATTGTCATAACTGTATATTACTTCATATTATTCTCAGGTATTTGTTACTAGCAGTGGAAAATACAATGAACTTGGATATCCATTTGGTTATTTAAAAGCCAGTACAACTTTAACTTGTGTAAACCTCTTTGTGATGCCCTACAACTACCCAGTTTTACTCCCTCTTTTAGGTAAGTAAAGTATGTCCTATTTAATCATCTTTAAAATACAACAAAAAATACATGATGGGCTAAGCACCTTAAATGTAGTCAAAGAGTAATTGATACCTAATATATAAAAAATCTAAATATTCATTTGAAAGGATAGAATTTGCATACTGTTCTGTTTTGTTTTCTTTTTGTTGCCTTTAGATCAAATAGAAGAGACACTTAACCTTTGGTGTGTGATTCTTACGCTTTTCTTGAGGTTGTAAGGTCCAATGCTGTCACCCCTCCCTCCCGACCTCCATTTAAAAAAATATATATTTTTACTGATTTCAGAAAGAAAGGGAGAGATAGAAACATCAATGATAAAAGAGAATCATTGATCGGCTGCATCCCACACACCCCACACTGGAAATCAAGCCTGCAACTGGGGCAAGTGCCCTGGCCAGGAATCAAACCGCAACCTCTGGATTCATAGGTGGATGCTCAATGTTCACTGAGCCATGCCAGCCGGGCCCAACCCCCAGTTTTAAGTGCACTTGCCTTTTTCATAGACTAGTTTGAGCCAAAAAATGCCATTGATTGGGATTAATGCTCCAAAAATTTGATCGTTTTCTTCAGAAAATAGGGCTTCTGTGGGAGTATTGGCTCACACTAATCCTATATAATAAAGCCCTAATATGCAAATCGACCGAATGGTGAAATGACCTGTTGCTATGATGTGCACTGACCACTAGGGGTCAGAAGTTCAATGCAGGAGCTGCCCCCTGGTGGTCAGTGCACTCCCACAGGAGGAGCACCGCTCAGCCAGAAGCTGGGCTCACAGCTGGTGAGTATAGTGGCTGGTGGGAGCCTCTCCCACCTCCGCAGCAGCGCCAAGGAGCAGCCAGCCAAGCAGTAAGGAGCAGCGAGAAGGCAGGCACTAAGGAGCAAGGGGTCCCAGACTGTGAGAGGGTGCAGTCTGGGCTGAGGGATCCCCTTCCCACAGTGCATGAATTTCATGCACTGGGCCTCTAGTTCCTTCATAAAAGGATATTCAGTGCTCTTGAGGCACCTGGTTTAGGCACAGTAGCAATTTATGGCAATAAGTACAACAATAAATTCTACAATAACTGTAGTTGTAGACACTTTAGTTTCCATGGCAATATTCTAAAATGAACAACTCCAGGAGAAGTTACTCAAATATCACTGAAAACATGTGTAGAGATTTTTTTCTCATTTAAAAAGCCACATTTGTTTAGAGTAATAATACCACATGGTATCCTTCTAGTTGTAAAGTTGTGAACATTTTTATTTGGTGGAGTTTCTTAATTTTTGCCAAAAGAACCAAACCTTACTGAGTTTTAGTCATTAAAAGCATAATACTTTTTATTATGGTAAGTGAACTAAATCAGACAAAGATAGACAAATACCGTATGATGTCACATATATGTGGAATCTAAAAAACAAAATAAATGAACAAAACAGAATCAAACTCTCCCAACCAAAGTTACTCAGTTGTTGAGCGTTGACCTATGAACTAGGAGGTCATGGTTCTATTCCTGGTCAGGGCACATGCTGGCTTTGTCCCCAGCATGCAAGAGGCAGCCAATCAATGATTCTCTCTCATCATTGATGTTTCTATCTCTTTCTCTCTCTCCCTTTCTCTCTGAAATAAATAAAAATATATTTTTTATAAAACAGAAGCAAACTCATAGATATAGAGAACTTTATTTATTTATTTATTCCTTTTTATGGTTGCCAGATAGGAGGGGGTTAGGGAGTTGGGTGAAAAAGGGGAAGGGAATAAGTTGTGCAAATTGCCAGTTATAAAAACTGTCATGAGGAAGTAAAGTATAGCATAGGTATGTATGGTGTCAGATGGGTATTAGACCTATGGGGTGATCACTTTGTAAGTTATATAAATGTCTAATTACTATGTAGTACACCTAAAACTAATATAATATGGTATGCCAACTGCAATTGAAAAATAAAAATTATTGGAAAAAACATAAGATTTTTAGTGCTCTACATACTATATGTATTAAATGTACTGAAAAGAAATTATTTTAAATGTTGCAAATTAAGGTTAAGAATGGGTCGTCATAAGGGTGGGTGTGGGGTGGAAGGGGTCAATGGGAAAAAATGGACATCTGTAATACTTTCAACAATAAAGATACATTTTTAAAAGAATGGGTCATCATAAATATATTAGTATGATTGTTCTGTATAGCCTGTCTACTTTATTTATTAGTCTAATCTAAAAGTATCCTCTAAAAGATGATTGCCACTGCTATAAATATAGGTTATGTCCCTGAGATTAATAAGACTACCAACAAAAACTACCTGTATTTTGTGGATTTATTTACCCATTTTTCTTAAATATACCTTTATGACCTCAGTTTTCACAATTATACAATGAAGGATTAGACTAGATAATTTTGTTATTGTTGTTGTTAATCCTCATCCAAGGATATTTTTACATTGATTTTTAGAGAGAGTGGAAGGGAGGGAGAGGACAGAGAGAAACATCGATGTGAGAGAGACACATCAATTGGTTGCCTCCATCACATGCCCCAACAAGGGCCAGGGATCAAGCCTGCAACCAAGGTAAGTGTCCTTGACCAGAATTGAACCCAGGATCCTTCACTCCCCAGTCTGACACTCTATTAGACTAGATATTTTTTACTTAGACTGTAAATAGTATTATTTTTCTACTTTCAAGTACACTTTTTATTTTGAGATATTTGTAGATTCACCTGCAGTTGTAAGAAATAAAAATAGACATGACACCAAAGGCACAGACAACAGAAGCAAAAACAAACACGACCCCTCCATTCTGCTTTTGAATCCACTCATTGAACTTTTTACTTTGTTTATTGCATTTTTAATTCTAAGATTTCCATTTGGTTCTTCTTTATATCTTCTGCTTCTCGTTCACTTTCTGTTTCTTTTTTTAATATGTTTTCTATTGATTTTAGAGAGTGAGGAAAGGAGGGGAGAGAGAGAGAGAGAGAGAGAGAGAGAGAGAGAGAGAGAGAGAGAGATCAGCTGCCTCCTGTACATACCTCAACTAGGGATCGAACCGGCGACCTTTCAGTGCATGGGATGATGCTCAACCACTGAACCACACTGGCCAGGGCTCATTTTCTATTTCTTTGCTGAGGCTTTCTATTTTTTCATTTGTTTCAAATGTGTGTAATTGGTTGTTGAAATACCTTTTGTTATGGTGGGTTTTTAAACCTTTATTGAATATTTTTAACATCTCTGTCATTTTGGTGTTAGTGTCTCTTGATTGTCATTTTGAATTTGTTTTGAGATCTTCCTGGTTCTTGTATGGTGAATGATTTTCACTTGAAATCGGAACATTTTCAATATTGTGAGTTTGTGGATCTTATTTAAATCTTCTGTTTTAGCTTGCTTCCTCTCACATTCCTCTGGTAGAGATTTTGAGGTACTTTCTCATTAGTGCCAGAGTGGCAGAAGTCCAGGTTCCCCACTTGGCTTCCCCTGTTGACACCCAAAAGGAGGGGGCTCCTTAGGCTCCTTATTATTGCTGTGCAGGGATAGGAGTTCTGGATCCTCACTACAAGGACACCTCTCTGAATGGGAGAAGTAGCAGTTTCTCCTTACTCTTCTCCACATGGTCTCCACTGACACCAAAGGGGTGGAGGTGTCCTCATTACCATAGGACAGTGGAAAAGTTCTTTAAAACTATTATGGGCTGAATTCCGGCATTTCATCTTTGGTCTAAACTCAATCTGCTTTCCAAATTATTACGGGAAAATGCCCCTAACTAGAATAGCTGGTCTTCCATCAGAAATTGAGACATATAGCACTTTACAAGAGCAAGACCCACCCTCTAAAATTGGTCTTTGCTGATCTTACAGGTAATAGAGATCAGATGTGGACATAGCATAATGGTTAAGAGGAAGCATTCAGTTCTTCCTTTGCTTCAAACTGTCTGTGCCTAAGTTGCCACATTCCCAGACTCCCTAGCACTATGTAAAGTCAAATCCTGACAATGTCTTCCTGGTTACCTCTTAGTCTGTATCACTCTGTTCCCCAAATGCCAAGTTCTCCTTCTCTCTGAAATGTCTTCTAACACCAGAGAGACATATGTGGCATTTGTTCTTGGTTCTTCTTAACCTGCAACACTGAGAATCCAGCCCTGCCTGGAGAATCATGATCCTTTGGCAAATATCCCAAACCAGAAACCTCAGAAGATTCTTTGATTTCTCCCCCTTCCCTAACCCCACATAGTCATTTCAGAGCCATCCCATCTTTGACTCAGTTCCCATTCTTCCCTTTTGCTTCAAATATCCATTTCCAGGCTTTTCTATAATCTGTGTCTTCTAAGAAGCATAGAGTTTTTCACACTCTTTGAGGCTAAAGGTCCTTGTGCCCATGAATCCCAAACTTGGGTTTCATGCTGAGGTTCAGAAATAGACACTCCTTACATTTCCACCATTACTTCACTTTCTGGATTGTGCAGCTCCCATAATGTTTAAGTATATGGACTTTAGGGTGTAGCTACTCTGCTATGAATCCTGGCTCTGCTGTTTGCTAGCTTTGTGCCTCAGTTACTTCATCTGTAAAGTGAGAATGATATTACCTACCTCAAAAGGATTTAGTTGGGATTGAATGAATACAGTTAACTGTACATAACTCACGTGGCAAATAGTAAGTACTCAATAATGCTATTGGCATTATTATTATTGTTGTCATTATTAATAACTATGTTATCTTAGTAGCCCTTGAAGGCACTGTTTCATATTAAAGATACAATATAAAGATACAGGATGGTTTTGCACTTTTAGTGGGCAGGGCATTAAGTAAAAAGGCAAGTTAAGTCACATACACTTCATAATGCCCAGAAATATCACTGTATTACTACATAGTACCATAACTTTCCAAAAAGGTGGCCTCTGTTTCTTTATCAATTCAAGGTTTCCAGCAAAAGTAGCTAAAGTAATTAAGCATTAAACTTACCTAAGGATAGAGAAGTGAGGCTTAATTGGATCAATGAACTACCATAACAATCACATTAGTAGGGTGGTAACCAGATTATCATAATTGGCAAGAAGACTGTCTCTCAGTTAGTAAATTAGGATTTTTTGTTGTTGTTGAGGACCAATGACTATAGAGTTTAAGACATTAATGGCAGCTTTTTTTAAAATACAGGGTGTCCCAAAAATGTATACACACTTTAACAGCTGGTTCTATAACATTTTGAAAATGAAATGTATTTTAATAAACACTGCCTTTATAATGATTCAAAGTGTATATACATTTTTTTGGAACACCCTGTATATCGCATTCAATTCTTCTGGGTGTTTTTTTTTTAAAATTAAGAACTAGGGACTTGTGTAAAAAATAAACTTTAGATCCACATTGAGACCAGGAGGAGCAAAAGAGAATAAATGCATATCATATACTTTTATGTGTATTAATCACTATAGATTTAGTGCTTTACAGATTACACCATTTTTCATTGTATGTGGTGTTTACATGTACATAATCTAGTTCTCAGAACAATGTTGTGTGGTAAGGCAGTTATTAAATTGATTTTATAGATGGAATGGAAACACAAAAAGGTGAAGTAATTTCTCAAAGCTCACTCAGCTAAGAATGTGGATGAGTTTGGACTCAAACCCACATCTTCCTCCTCTTCCAAGTGGGAAATGGGGAGAAAGGAACTGGAAGATAATGAATCAGTAGTTTTGGGGGTATTGGCAGTATCATTTTAATCTCTTTCTACACTCACTTTCTTGTCTTTCAAATGTTGATTAGCTAATTGTTTATGACATCTTTACTGTAGCCTCCTACAGACTACATGTGAATGGAAATTTAATACCTTGGAAATCATTTTCTGAGCTATAGAGAAAGTGACTAAAGCACTGTCACCCTAATAGATCTCTACTCTTAATTTAGACTGTGGAAGATATTCTTTCTTCCTCCCACTCCTGTTTCAAAGAATTCGACAAGAAATAATTAGACTAAATTGGCTCCTGGGTGGAATCATTGCAATCTGCATTGTTAGAAATATTACAACTATTATTGACTCTCATTATCTAATCTATTTATGTCTAAATGTCTCTCCAGTCTTGTGGTATTAAATTTGTCAGTTAGTTTCCAAAATCTGCCTAATTCTCAGCAGACTTCACATAAAGACACAGTAAAACACGATATCTCATTCCTCTGTCAATATATGAATGGTTTCCAAAAGACCTGCATACTGCCCTAGCCGGCTTGACTCAGTAGATAGAGCATCGGCCTGCGAACTGAAGGGTCCCTGGTTTGATTCTGGTCAAGGGCATATGCCTGGGTTGCAGCTCGGTTCCCAGTGGGGGGCATGCAGGAGGCAGCCAATCAATGATTCTCTCTCATTCATGTTTCTATCTCTCTCTCCCTCTCCTTTCCTCTCTGAAATCAATAAAAATATACATTAAAAAAGACCTGCATTCTACAATGAGCCAGCAGTCTCTTCAGATCTTTTTTCTTTGTTCTTTCTACCCTGTTCCAAAAGAACAAAAACCCCACATTTTATGACTTTGTAACTTCATTTAAATTAGTCTCAACAGGAGTGAATAATTTATTATAGCTGTAAACTAACTAAATAATTCAGAATATTTACTAAATAAATGTAATAAATAACTAAAATAATTCAGAATTTCAAATAAATTTGTAGAGAAATTATGCATATGGCATAGGAATGGTTTTGTCATTGGAAGTAAAAGCGTTTGTTTTTGGAGAGGAGCCAATAAAACCCAAAGAAACAAAATAAAGGTCGAATTTATAATATTTTTGGTATTTATAGTAAGTGTGGCAGGTTCATGTTGATGTCTGGGATATCAATTTTGAATTATTATATCAGAAAAGAAATCTTTTTTTTGCCATCAGAAGGAAATAGTGAGCTGTTTTGGAAATTTTCATGTGGTGTATATAATGTATTTACATTATTTAAAAAAAATAATTTTAAATGTGAAAAGATGGGGTATGTGCTTATTTAAAGAAAATATTTTGAGAGAGAAACCAAGATGGTGGCATAGGTAAACACCCAAAATTGCTGCCTCGCACAACCACTTCGAAAATACAACTGAAAGACAAAACGGACATCATCCAGAACAACAGGAAGGCTAGCTGAGTGGAAATTCTACAACTTGAAGGAAAGAGAAAAGCACACTGAGACTCAGAGGAGGTGCGGAAGTAAAGTGCAGAGGTACGGAGGCGCGCATGGAAAGGGCTGGCAACTGAGAACGTGGTTGTCTTTATCAATCCAGAGGGAGACACAAGCTTCTGATGGCCCTGAACTCCAGTTCTGGGTGGGTCTCTGGGGACCCAGACTCATACAGGGAGAAAATGGACTGTCTGGCAGCAGTTGGAATTCGAGGGCGGCTTTCTCTCAAAGGTGCTTACAGTGATTACCGCAGGACACTGAGAACTGGGACCTCTTAGGGCAGGGTTGAGGATCAGCCATAGCTGTTTGCTCTGCCCTGTTGATTCCCTGAGACCCTTCCCCACCCAAGCTGTGAGCAGAGGCTTTTGCATATGAATGGCCTGGCCCTTTGCAATCTAAAATTACCTAACAAACGGCATCAGGGTCAGAGAGGCCCAGAACATCCAAAAAAAGGCCCAAGGCCCACATCAGCTTGCATTGCTTCACAGCTGGGCCTCATCTGGGCACCTCCAAATCCCAAACAAAGAAGAGGAATCTGCAGATCTCTCCATAGCTCCTACTGGGTAGCCTCAGGCAGAGGCTAAATTAGCACCTCCTTAGAGATCCAAGTGCCAGTGTACCCAGTGGTCAGAGTGGGACCATCCAGATTACAACTCCTCAGATCCATAAGGGACACACTCAGGGGGCAGACCCAGGGAGCACCAAAGCCCCACTGAAGCAAGTCTTGCCCCAGAAGGGTGTCTCCAGCACAGTTCTCCAACCGTAGACACAGCTGATTCTCACAGCCAGTTGGCCTGGAGGTCAATTCCTCCCAGTGATACCTACAACAATCAAGGCTTAACTACAACAAGACTGTGCACACAGCCCACAAAGGGGTGCACCAAGAGTGTCCACCTCAGGTAATTCAGGAGGCTGAGCCACGGGGCCCTATAGGACACCTACCACACAAAGCCACTCTATCAACACAGGGAAGCAGCCAAAATGCAGAGACAAAGAAACAGGTCACAAATGACAGAAATGGAGGAAAGCAAACTACTGGATATAGAGTTCAAAGCCACGGTTATAAGGTTTTTCAAGAATTTTCTAGAAACCGCCAACAAAATTTAGTGAGACCCTCAATAAATCTAGTGAGATCCTCAAGGATATGAAAAAGGACCCACTGGAAATTAAGCATACACTGACTGAAATAAAGAATATTATACAGAGATCCAACAGCAGACTATAGGATCGCAAGAATCAAGTCATAGATTTGAAATATGAAGAAGCAAAAAACACCCAACCAGAAAAGCAAAAAGAAAAAAGAATCCAAAAATATGAAGATAGTGTAAGGAGCCTCTGGGACACCTTCAAGCGAACCAACATCCGAATTATGGAGGTGCCAGAAGAAGAGAGAGAGCAAGATATTGAAAACCTATTTGAAGAAGTAATGACAGAGAACTTCCCCTACCTGGTGAAAGAAATAGACTTACAAGTCCAGGAAGCACAGAGAACCCCAAACAAAAGGAATCCAAAGAGGACCACACCAAGACACAAAGACACATCATAATTAAAATGCCAAGAGCAAAAGACAAAGAGAGAATCTTAAAAGCAGCAAGAGAAAAACAGTTAGTTAACTACAAGGGAGTACCCATACGATTGTCAACTGATTTCTCAACAGAAACTATGCAGGCCAGAAGGGAGTGTCAAGAAATATTCAAAGTGATGAATAGCAAGAACCTACAACCAAGATTAATTTACCCAACAAAGCTATCATTCAGAATTGAAGGTCAGATAAAGAGCTTCACCGATAAGGAAAAGCTAAAGGAGTTCATCACCACCAAACCAGTATTATATGAAATGCTGAAAGGTATTCTTTAAGAAGAGGAAGAAGAAGAAAAAGGTAAAGATAAAAATTATGAACAACAAATACATATCTATCAACAAGTGAATCTAAAAATCAAGTGGATAAAAAATCTGATGAACAGAGTAAACTGGTGAATATAATAGAATCAGGGGCATAGAAAGGGAGTAGACTGACAATTCTCAGGGGGAAAGAGGTGTGGGGGGTGCGGGAAGAAACTGGACAAAAATCGTATACCTATCGGTGAGGACAGTGGGGGAGGTGTAAGGGCAGAGGGTGGGGTGGGAACCGGGTTTAGGGGAGCTATGGGGGGAAAAAGAGGAACAACTGTAATAATCTGAACAATAAAGATTTAAAAAATTAAAATAAAGAAAATATCTTTAGTTGTTTTAATGCATGTGGTATTCAAGAAACATATTTAGTTGGGCAGAATTTAAACTTCAATTTAGCATCTCTACTTGCTTTTACTAGTGCCATCAATTTTTTTCCTTAATTCTTTATTGTTTAAAGCATTACATATGTCTCCTTTTCCCCCCATTGACCTCTTTCCGGCCACCCCCACCCCCCAGTGCATGCCCTCACCCCCTGGTGTCTGTGTCCATTGGTTAGGCTTATATGAATGCATACAAGTCCTTTGGTTGATCTCTCCCCCTTATCCCCGCCCTCCCCTGCCTTCCCTCTGAAGTTTGACGGTCAGATCGATGCTTCTCTGTCTCTGGATCTGTTTTTGTTCATCAGTTTATGTTGTTCAATGTATTCCACAAATGAGTGAGATCATCACTCATTTGTGGAATATAGAGAACAGCATAGACTGATGAACAGGGACAGATCCAGAGACAGAGAAACAGGGATCAGACTGTCAATCCCCAGAGAGAAAGTAGGGGAGGGTGGGAGTAATGGGGAGAGATCAGCCAAAGGACTTGTATGCATACATATAAGCCAAACCAATGGACACATACAACAGGGGGATGAGAGCATGAGTAGGGGGGGAGGTTGGGGGTTAATGGGGGGGATGAGGACACATTTGTAATACCTTAACCAATAAAGAAATTAAAGATAAAAAAATGAGTGAGATCATGTGATATTTATCTTTCTTTGACTGGCTTGTTTCGCTTAGCATAATGCTCTCCAGTTCCATACATGCCGCTGAAAATGGTAAGAATTCCTTCTTTTTTACTGCAGCATAGTATTCTATCATGTAGATGTACCACAGTTTTCTAATCCATTCATCTTCTGATGGGCACTTAGGCTGATTCCAAATCTTAGCTAGTGTAAATTGTGCGGCTATGAACATATGGGTGCATATAGCCTTTCTGATTGGTGTTTCTAGTTTCATGGGATATATTCCTAGAAGTGGGATCACTAGGTCAAATGGGAGTTCCATTTTTAGTTTTTTGAGGAAACTCCATACTGTTCTACACAGTGGCTGCACCAGTCTGCATACCCACCAGCAGTGCACAAGTGTTCCTTTTTCTCTGCATCCTCGCCAGCACTTGTCATTTGTTGATTTGTTGATGATAGCCATTCTGACAGGTGTGAGATGGTACTACATTGTCATTTTGATTTGCAAATCTCAGATGATTAGTAACTTTGAGCATGCTTCCATATGTCTCTTGGCCTTCCTTATGTCCCCTTTTGAAAAGTATCTATTTAGGTCCATTGCCCATTTTTTGATTGGGTTGTTTATCTTCCTTTTGTTAAGTTGTATGAGTTCCCTGTAAATGTTGGAGATTAAACCTTTATTGGAGATAACATTGGCAAATATGGTCTCCCATGCAGTGGACTTTCTTGTTTTGTTGATGGTTTCTTTTGCTGTACAACAGCTTTTTATTTCGATGTAGTCCCGTTTGTTTATTTTCTCTTTAGTTTCCATTGCCCTAGGGGCTGTATCGGCAAAGATATTGCTACGACAAATGTCTGCAATTTTGCTGCCTATGGATATCTCTAATATTTTTGTTTTCCCAACTTATGTTTAAGTACTTTATCCATTTTGAGTTCATTTTTGTGTATGGTATAAGTAGGTGGTCTAGTTTCGTTTTTTTACATGTATCTGTCCAATTTTCCCAACACCATTTATTGAAGAGACTGTCTTGACTCCATTGTATGTTCTTGCCTCCTTTGTCAAATATTAACTGAGCATAGTGGTTTGGGTTGATTTCTGGGTTCTCTATTCTATTCCATTGGTCTATATATCTGTTCTTGTGCCAGTATCAGGCAGTTTTGAGAACAGTGGCTTTGAAATACAGCTTGATATCTGGTATTGAGGTTCCTCCTACTTTGTTCTTCTTTCTCAGGATTCCTGCAGCTATTTGGGGTCTTTTTTTATTCCAGGTGAATTTTTGGAGTGTTTGTTCTAGGTCTGTGAAATATGCCGTTGGTATTTTAATGTGAAGTGCATTGAATCTATAGATTGCTTTGGGTAGTATGGACATTTTAATGATGTTGATTCTACTAATCCATGAACACAGTATTTTCTTCCATCTGTTTATGTCTTCTTCTATCTCTTTTTTCAGTGTCCTGTAGTTTTCCGAATACACGTCTTTTACCTCCTTAGTTAAGATTATTCCTAGGTATCTTAATTTTTTTGGTGTAATGGTAAATGGGATTGCTTTTTAAATTTCTCTTTCTGTAAGTTCCTTATGGGTGTATAGAAATGCCTTAGATTTCTTGTCGTTAATTTTGTATCCTACTACATTGTTGAATTCAAGTATTACGTCTAATAATTTTTTGATGGAGTCTTTAGGATTTTCTATGTTCAGTATCATGTCATCGTGAATAATGGCAGTATTATTTCTTTTCCAATTTGGATGCCTTTTATTTCTTCTTCTTCTCTTATTGCTATGGCTAGCACTTCCAGAATTATGTCGAACAGGAGAGATTAAAGTGGGCATCCCTGTCTCATTCCTGTTCTTAGGTGAAATAGTTTTAGATTTTGCCCATTGAGTATGATGTTGGCTGTAGGTTTGTCATATAAGGCTCTTATTATGTTGAGGTATGATCCCTCTATTCCCATTTTGCTGAGGGCTTTTATCAAGAAAGAGTGTTGGATTTTGTCAAATGCTTTTTCTGCATCAATTGATATGACTATGTGGTTTTTATCTCTCAATTTGTTTATGTGATGTATCACATTTATTGGCTTACAGATATTGTACCATCCTTGCATTCCTGGGATAAATTCTACTTGGTCATGGTGTATGATCTTTCTGATGTACTGCTGGATCCGATTTGCTAGAATTTTGTTGAGGATTTTGGCATATATGTTCATGAAGGATATTGGCCTGTAATTTTCTTTCATGTGTTGTCTTTATCTGGTTTTGGTGTTAGGGTGATCCTGGCTTCACAGAATGAGCTTAGAAGTGTGCCTTCCTCTTGAATTTTTTGGACTAGTCTGAGGAGGTTAGGTTTTAGTTCTTCCTTGAATGTTGGTAAAACTCCCCTGTGAAGCCACCTGGCCCCGGGCTTTTGTTTGCTGGAAGCTTTTTGATGACTGCTTCAATTTCCTCCATAGCTATGGCCCTATTGAGATTTTTAGATTCTTCCTGATTGAGTTTTGGAAGGTTGTATTTTTCTAGGAATATGACCATTTCCTTCATGTTGTCTAGTTTGTTGGGATAGAGCTGTTCATAGTATTTCTTAACAATCCTTTGTAATTCTGTGGGGTCTGTTATTTTGCTTCCTTCATTTCTGATTTTGTTTATTTGGGTCCTCTCTCTTTGCTTCTTGTTGAGCCTGGCTAGCAGTTCATCAATCTTGTTTATCCTTTCAAAGAACCAGCTCTTGGTTTCATTGATCTTTTTCATTTATTTATTTATTTAGGTCTCTATGTCATTTATTTCTGCTCTGATCTTTCTTATCTCCTTCCTTCTGCTCACTCTGGGCTTTGCTTGTTGCTCTCTTTCTAGTTCTTTAAGTTGTAGAATTAGATGATTTATTACTATTTTTTCTTTTTTTGAGGTAGGCCTGTAGAGATATAAACTTCCTTCTCAGGACTGCTTTCACTGTGTCCCATAGGTTTTGGTTTGTTGTGTTTTTATTATCATTCATTCCCAGGATGTTTTTAATTTCTTCTTTTTTCGCTTTGTTAACCCAATCATTGTTTAATAACATGCTATTCAGCTTCCATGTGTTTTAATTTTTTTATTGCTTTTATTGGAGTTTGTTTCTAATATTATGCCATTGTGATCTGAGAAGATGCTTGATATGATTTCAATCTTCTCAAATTTGGAGAGACTTTGCCTGTGACCCAATATGTGGTCCAGGGGTCCTCAAACTTTTTAAACAGGGGGCCAGTATTATGTCCCTCGACCATTGGAGGGCCGGAATATATTTTTTTAAAAAACGATGAACAAATTCCTATGCACACAGCGGCGGCAAAAACATCCGGCGGGTTGGATAAATGTTTTCGGCGGGCCGCATGTGGCCTGCGGGCCGTAGTTTGAGGACCCCTGATTGTGGTCTATCTTTGAAAATGTCCCATGTGCACTTGAGAAGAACATATATTCCTTGGCTTTGGGGTAAAATGTTCTGAAGAGGAGGTCAATTAAATCCATCTGATCTAGTGAGTCATTTAGGATTGCTGTTTCTTTGATGATTTTTTTGTCTAGAGGATTTGTCCAGTGATGTCAGTGGTGTATTAAAGTCCCCTACTATGATTGTATTGTTGTCGATCTCTCCCTTGATATCTTCCAGGAGTTTTTTTTTTATGTATTTGGGTGCTCCTGCATTGGGCGCATATATGTTTATCAGGTTTATATCCTCTTGTTGTATCGATCCCTTTAGTATTATGAAGTGGCCTTCCTTATCTCTTGTTATGGCCTTCATTTTGAGGTCTATTTTGTCGGATATAAGTATTGCTACCCAGCTTTTTTTTTTTCATTTCCGTTTGTCTGGAAGATATTTTTTCCATCCCTTCACTTTCCTCCTGTGTGAGTCCCTTGTTCTGATGTGGGTCTCCTATAGACAGCATATATATGGGTCATGCTTCTTTTTCCATTGAGCCACTCAATGTCTTTTGATTGCAGCATTTAGTCCATTTACATTTAAAGTTATTATTGATAGGTACTTGTTTGTAGCCATTTTTTTGTGCCTGTATTCCTTCTTCCCTTTTTATTTCTTCTTTTTATACCACTCCCTTTAGCATTTTTTGCATTGCTGGCTTGGTAGTGATAAACTCCCTTAGCCTTTATTTTATCTGTGAAGCTCCTGATTTCCCTTTCAATTTTGATTGATAGTTTTGCTGGATAGAGTGTTCTTGGATTCATCTCCTTGCTTTGCATCACTTTGTAAATTTCCTTCCATTCTTTTCTGGCCTGATGTGTTTCTGTTTGGAAATCATTTGATAATCTAATGGGAGATCCCTTGTATGTAACTTCTGTCTCTCTCTTGCAACCTTTAAGATTCTCTCTTTGTCCTGAACATTTGCCATCGTAATTATGATGTGTCTTAGTGTGGGTCTTTATGGGTTCATCTTGTTTGGGACTTTCTGTGCTTGTGTGATTTTTTTCTTCCCCACATCAGGGAAGTTTTCTGACATTATTTCTTCAAATAGGTTTTCTAACCCTTGTTCCTCTTCCTGTTGTTCTGCCACCCTTATTATTCGTATGTTGCTTCATTTCATGTTGTTCCATAGCTCCCTTAGGCTCTCCTCCTATCTTTTCATTTTTTTCTCCATTTGCAGTTCAATTTGGGTGTGTTTTGCTATCCTTTCTTCTAATTCGGTCCTCTGCTTTTCCTACTCTACTCTTGAAACTTTCCACAATGTTTTTCATTGCAGTTATATCACTTTATTTCTTCTTGATTCTTACTTAAGTTGTTGACTTCCGGCCGCCTCTTTCCAACCTGCTCTTCTCCCCAGCCTCTCCCCAGACTCCACAAGTCCGCACCTCCACCTGCACCTCAGCCACGGGTGAGTGTCTGTATTTGAAAGGTCCTATGAACTAGGTTCAGCGAACAAAAACAAAGACCAAAAAGAGGAGAGCCCTAACCAGTTTGGCTCATTGGATAGAGCGTCAGTCTGCGGACTCAAGGGTCCCAGGTTCGATTCCAGTCAAAGGCATGTACCTTGGTTGCAGGCACATCCCCAGTGGGGAGTGTGCAGGAGGCAGCTGATAGATGTTTCTCTCTCATTGATGTTCCTAATTCTCTATCCCTCTCCCTTCCTCTCTGTAAAAATCAATAAAAATATATTAAAAAATAAAAGAGAAGAAAGAGCTGCACCACTGTGAGCCCCTCTCCCTCCAGCATGGCACAGCTTGGGCAGCTATCCAGTCTATCATGGCTGTGGACTCAGATCTAGAATTCCCTGCCACCAGCAGTCCTGCGGACCTCCTTTCCACAGTCAGACACTGTGTATGACCCAAGGGATGCAGCCTCAGTGCCGTGCGGTTTCCCTCTGACCCTCTGGGCTTGGAGGTCTCACAGTTCTCTCCAGCCCAGATCCCTGATTTTACTGCTCTCCAGGAGTCCTCTGCCCTTCCCGGCTGCAAATTGTCTCACCAGCTGTGTCTATTTCACCAATTCGGGGTGGATGTTATTTGATTTAATTGCTCATTCTAACTGCTCTGGGACAAGGCTTGGGACCCGTCCATCTATTCCGCAGCCATTTTGTCTCCTTGAGTTCTTTCTTTTTTACAGTAGCATAGTATTCCATTGTGTAGATGTGCCACAATTTTTTAATCCACTCACTTGTTGATGGGCACTTAGTCATCAATTTTTAAAAAATAATTATTTTTCAATTACAGTTGACATATAATATTATATTAGTTTCAGGTGTTCAACCCAGTGATTAGACATTATATAACTTACTAAATGATCATCCCAATAAATCTAATACCCATCTGATACCACACATAGCTATTAGAATACTAGAGGACCGGTGCACTGCACCAGAGGGGTCCATCGGCCTGGCTTGTGGGGATTGGGCCGAAACCAGCTCTCTGACATCCCCCCAACAGGTCCCAGATTGTGAGAGGGTGCAGGCCAGGTCGAGTGACCCCACCAGTGCCCAGTTGGGGTCAGGGAGGAACCACGGGAGGGCTCCAGGGCATGTCCAGCCCATCTCGCCCAGTCCTGATTGGCCGGACCCCAGCAGCAAGCTAACTTACTGGTCAGAGCATCTACCCCTTAGTGGCCAGTGCACATCATGGCGACTGGTTGAACAGGCAGACACTTAGCTTATTAGGCTTTTATTATATAGGATTATTGACTATGTTCCCTATGCTTTACATCCCCATGACTATTCTGTAACTACTAATTTGTACTTCCTATTCCCTTCACCTTTTTCATCCATCCCCTCAACCCTCCTCCTATCTGACACCCAATTTTTTTTAAATATATATTTTATTGATTGTTTACAGAGAGGAAGGAAGAAGGATAGAGAGTTAGAAACATCGATGAGAGAGAAACATCAATCAGCTGCCTCCTGCACACCCCTTCCTGGGGATGTGCCCGCAACCAAGGTACATGCCCCTGACCGGAATCGAACCTGGGACCCTTCAGTCTGCAGGCTGACGCTTTATCCACTGAGCCAAACCAGTTAGGGCTGGCACACAATTTTTAAGTAGTATTTGAGAGACTCAAAGTTTGGTTTAAAATGTCTGACCACTGAAATCAGAGAAATGAAGAGAGGGGGAATATGACTAACAAAGCTGATTGTTGAGAATCCAAAACATAATTTAGAACTTGCCATCATTACCTAGAAATTAGAGGCTTAGTTTTGTTCTCATGTACGTTGTAAAGTCTATTACCTTGGCCTTTCAGGAAAAAGTATAACACTATTTATGTATTTATGAAATATAATTGATAATAACATTATATTAGTTTCAGGTGTACAACATAATGATTCAATATTTGTATATATTGTGAAATGGTCACAGTAAGTCCAGTTAATTTTTATTATCATACATAGTTACAATTTTTTTTCTTACAATGAGAACTTTTAAGATCTACTCTCTTAGCAACTTTCAAATATGCACCATAGTATTATTAACTATAGTCACTGTGCTCTACTTAACATTTGCGTGATTTATTTATAACCGGGAAGTTGTATTATTTGACCACCTTCAGTCATTTCTCCCACTATCACCTCTGGCAACCATCAATCTGTTCTCTGTATCTATGAGTTCAGTTTTGTTGTTTTTCACATTCTCTATTCGAATAAAGGGAATATGCCATCAACCAGTGGCCATGGATTCCCTATCAGGTGGAAATCACTACAGTAGAGTTACCAATATGTAAAAAAATTTCACATGGATCAGTTAGTGCTGTAATATTATATTTTATGTATCTTTGTGGACAAAAGAGAAATATGTAACTTGGAAATTTATTTCATTTAGAATACTAGAAAATACTAGAAAAACACTACATATAATTTTGGTAAATAGTGCCCCCAAAAAAGACAATCAAATAAACTCCAATGAAAAGTTCATCTAATATAATCAAAATTTGAGATTCCTAAGAACTGATATAATACATGTGGGTTGCTTGATTTAGATCTTAATATTTGGAACTAGTATAATGTATTATTGTATTTGATTTTCTCTTACAGATGACTTGTTTAAAGTTCACAAGCTTAAGCCAAATCTGAAGTGGCGACAGGCTTTTGATGGCTACTTAAAAACTCTGCCTCCATATTACCTATTAGTATGTATTTATGCGTACATATGTATTAACTCTATCAGTGGTGATTCTTGTCACACAAAAAAATGTCAATTAACCAAAACCTTTACCCATGAAATGAGATAGTTTTTAAATTTATAAATATTTGTGTCCCATTGTTTTTCTCAAATTATGTGTAAGAGCTTGGAGATGTCATAGTGGCACAAAAAGAACTGTTTTGTTTATTTTATTTCCTTTAACTGCCATGGTTATTTTCATAAAGCACATCTGTATTTCTCGTATTAAAAATTAACCTTATGAAGTTGTAATTTTGGAATTTAAGAATAGGTCTGGATTCATGTGTTATATCAACTTCCCTTTTTAACTCTAGAAATTATCCATGTGGAGTTTCCCTCTGAAATTTTTTTCTGAAGACATTATATTTACTTACTGCATCAAGTAGAGACACTGGTGCAGAGGCGGGTTGGGGGGGGGATCCAAAAAAAGTAAAAAAAAATTACTTGGCCTCATTTGGATTTTTACAGTTTGAGAAACATATTCATGATGATTTTGAACTGGCTACGTAATCTAAATCAAGAGTTATCCAAATCATTTCAGAGGTAGATGTGGAAAACTTTAAGTCAAGTTTCTAGAGGTGAAAAGGCAGAACCATGGTATCTGGTGTCACTGGGAGGAGAAATTGGGGTGTGTTATTATTTACCATGGCAGGAATGGGGTGCACAATAAATTGGAATATGAAATAATTTTATGACTTGAGAATTAAGACTAAAAGCAATTTACCTAATTGAATTTGTTACTTGCTCTTCTTATCCCACTCTCTTCTAATTTTTTTTTTTTTTTTTTTTACTTTCTGCTCCTTACTTCTCTGCTATTTTCATTGCCACTTTTTAATGTTCCATGTTTGGTTTTATGTGCAGCACCTTGACTTCTAAGAAATGAATCATGTCCCTTTGCCCCTTATAACTGAACTTTGAGTATTTTAAGATTTATTCTATTCTTACTGTTGTGTATTTTGTTTCCTTATAGCCATTAAAGAAAGCACTAAGGATGATGGGAGCTCCAAATCTGATATCAGATAATTTAGATTGTGGACTTAGTTACAGTGTTATCTCTTACCTTAAAAAACTCAGCCAACAGGTAGTATTGGTAAAAACAAACAAACAAAAATCCTTTGCCCTCAGAAGTGCATTTCCTTATTCTCTAGTGTAATTGTAATTTTTCAAATTAAATGTGTATATATTTCTACACTTTATGGATTAGTACTAATGTGATTCTCTATGGCTTCTAGCTTCACCATTAAACTGCAATGAAAGGTCTGTCAGTATCATCTGATGCTGTGCCATTTCTCCTTATGCTTGCCAGTTTGTTCTATCCACAAGCTGGTTGATATTTTGTGGCCTTAGAGGGGCAGAGGCTTAATAGAATTATTTCATGGGTCACATTTTGCCTATTCTCAACTTAGGTTCTCCTCAAATCACATTGGGGTAGAGCATCCCTGTTTTTAGGTCAGCACATTGAGGCATGGTGTGATTAAATGACTTGCCAGAAATTAGTTTTGAGGCAGTAAATATCCATATGCTTTTTCTTGGAGAGGGGGAGATGAGACTAGTGTTCCTCATACTAGAGGGTGATAGGCCCCAAGGGGACCTGAAGAGTGGAGTTCAACCTCCTCTCTTCTTGCCCTCCATCTGTTACTTTATACCCACACCTCATTTATCATTATTCACCTTGTCCCTTGCCTGCCCCTCTCTATTAGTACCTCATCCTCCACTCACCCCTACTTATCATACTTCTCCTCTACCTAGCCCATTCTTGCAGGGTGGAAATGTTTGAGAACTACTGAGTTAGAGCTTTACTGCCATACAAATGTGTTATGTTATATGAAAAATTTATGGAGCAGCTTTATTTTCTTATGCACAAATGTATTCCCAGGTAGGGAACAGTAGTAGCGTGTGCAGTGACTACTTCAAGTTCAATATGTTTGGAAGTTAGACCTTTAAAAAAAAAGAAAATAGTAAGCAAAAAAGTAAAAGTTTTCACTAAAGACCCAAAATGCCTCCACAATTTGGGATGCTGACACACCTTCTAGGAACTGGCAAAAAACTTTATGTTCTGGAGTTTGCCAGCTCTCACCAGTCCAGTGTGCTCATAAATACAAAGAAAGAAAAGGCAAACCCAGATTTCTGATCTATCAAGTGTGCCCTTAACCCCTTTTCCTTTCTGCTGATATTTTTTCGTTGTTAATGTTTTTTTATGAGTTATTTATTTATTTATTTATTGCTCTATTGATTTGTATATTTTTATTTGATGTTTACCTTAGGCCTTTAAGGCTGTGTCAGCAGGATGTGGCCACTAGGAAGAATAGTAAACAGAGTTCAAACTCATGCAAGTTCTGGGGCCTTCTGGAATATATTATTTGTGTAGTTTTATACATGAGCTTTCAGGATCATTTATGGAAACAGACCCTTCCTTTACTCTTATCCCTTATTTAATGACTTAATTTTTTTAAATAAACATACTTAATTCTAATAATTAGGGAAAATTAATGAATATCTATAACCAAACCACACAAAAATCAAAATATTTTGAGCTTACTGGACATTGGTGGTATTCCATCTTTTAGAGAAAAATAAAAGGTCATTACTAATTTAAAATAGCTCTATTAATTTAATAACTGTTACTTGTTTCTTGAACTATCTCAAATATATCACAAAATATGCCCAATATATTGTTATAATACAGTCAAGCACTATTTATCAATATGGTATAATAGTGTTTAGTAAGAATATTCTTTTGTTGTAAGTTAGTAAGAAACATTTAGCACATATTACAAAGTAATTACTTGGTAATATTTGTTAAATTAAGCATTAAATTTTTGCATGGTTCAATATTAAAACTAAATTGTGTCTTTTTTCAAATATGGAATCTGAATTTTAGCACTAGTTTACATTTATAAATACAGAGTCCAAAATGAGTATGTAGACTAGATTTTACAATAACAAAATGTGATTTTAAATGTCTATGAATGTAATTTTTATCCATGGTTTCCATTCCCTCCATAATTCAATCATAGTTTTGAAATAAGACAAGATGAAAAAATGTATTAAGTTATTTGTCTTTCTAGCCCCCGCCCCCTCTGTTTGCAGTGGTAGTACAGAGAAGCACAGGAAAATGTTTAATTACCCGTTTTTCTGTGATTTGCAATTAAAAATTGTTCTGTGGGGTTCTTAAAGTATTATCTTTCTTAAGTAGTAAAAATGACAGTGATAATACAGATCTTTTTATAACATACTATGTACTTTCATTTTAGACCAAACTAGAGTCAGAACGAATTCTAGCATCAGTGGGGAAGAAACCTCCCCAGGAAATTGGAATCAAAGTGAAAAATCATTCTGGAGGTGGTATGTCCTTGACTCACAATAAAAATTTCCGAAAACTATTGAAAGAAATCATAGGGGAAACTTCGTCAAGACTGGCAGAATTAAATACCAAAGAATTTGCTGGCTTTCAAGTAGGGCTCTTAAACAAGGTAAATTATGGCATAAATAGTTTGTGTTTGTTTGAACTTGTCTGACACATTTGTGTTTCTCATATTACTTCAGTTTTGAAATAATTGCAATGCTGTTTTGGATCTTATATTTATTGATGGACCAGTTTAGGAATTATCCTGCCAGCAGACACTGATATGGAATTAAATGTACAAGATATGTTTAGGGGGTAATGTCTGTGAAAGGTAAAGGAGAGAGGGAATAGTAGTAAGCACAGAGATACTTCAGATTACACTGCTGACCTAGCACCTGTGAGAAGAAGGGGGAAAGGAAAGGAGAAATGGTTATGAAGAGCCTCAGACATTCGGTATAGTTGGGAAGAAGTCTTGACCAGCCCAACAAGGACCTCTGGCACCAAGAGTTCCCATAGAGGAGGTCCACATTGGGCAGAACTGGCCAAGGCCTAATATCCCCCATAATTCTCAGTCATTGGCAGGGAGTAACCTGGGAAGAGCATGGCCTCAGTTCAAATGCTGCAGCAGAGCCCTAAGCCCCACTAACGGCACTCTTCTCAGCAGCCATTGCTTCCTGGGGGTAGATCCTAGCAGCTCACCGCCATGGTGCCAGAGGAACGCATCTATATTTTAAGCAGTGGGCCTGCAAGGCTGTCATAGGAATAAATCTCAGGATTTGATGTTTTAAATGACACACTTGAAAAATAATATTCCCAGTGGTTTTGAATACTTTGCGGGTGTATTAGAATTCAGAACAAGGCCAGCAAGTATAAATTTTCCACTGGGAAAATTCTACTGTAGTCAATTTTAGTGAATGTAGAGTCCTTTACTAAGATTTTAAGAGGGTTAAGAATTGTATTTCTTTTTTTTTTAATTTTATTTTTTATTGCTTAAAGTATTACAAAGGAGGAATTGTATTTCTATATTAAAAGTCTCAGGAATAACTAAAATTATTTGTTTCATTTCAAATAGGATTTGAAACCTCAGACATATAGAAATGCTTATGATATTTCACGTAGAGGTCTTTTAGACCAGTTAACCAGAATGAGATCCAATCTGTTGAAAACACACAATTTTATTGTTGGACAAGATGAAGGTAAATGAACACAAAAGTCATTTTTGTTGATTAAGAAAATGTCAAGGCTGATGTAAATGAAGGTGTTTATTATATATAACTAGAGGCCCTGTGCACGACATTCGTGCACTGGGGTGGGGGGTTCCTCAGCCCGGCCTGTGCCCTCTTGCAGTCTCGGACCCTTTCAGGGGATGTCCAACTGCCTGCAGTCGGATATCCCCCAAGGGGTATTAGCGCTGCTATGGAGGCAGGCGAGGCTCCCACCACCACCGCTGCACTCACCAGCCGTGAGCCTGGCTTCTGGCTGAGCAGCAATCCCCCTGTGGGAGCGCACTGACCACCAAAGAGCAGCTCCTGCGTTGAGCATCTGCCCCCTGGTGGTCAGTGCGCATCTTAGCAACCGGTCATTTGGTTGATTTGCACATTATGGTTTTATTATATAGGATTAGGGAGGTTATTTTTGCAATATTTTAATGTTTAGAATGCCTATTTTCACCAAATCCTATATCTATCCATGCACAAGTTTACTGTTCCCAGGTTTAAGGAAAAGTGTACATTAGTCAGTGCATATATTACATTCCATGCTTCAGCTCCTACAAGCCTCAAAATAACCCCATGAAGTAGATGGGGTTATTTTATAGATATGAGGACTACAAGTGAGTATTTTAGTAGTTTGCCCAGGGTTAGTGAGTTGGAAAGTGGTAGAACCTCATTCTGTCAGATTTCAGAAATTGCATGCCCCAATACTATGTCACCCAGCCTACTGTGATGAGTCAATCCATAATTCCTCGGTTACATGAAAAGAATGAACCAGATAGTGTCCATGTTAATTGGTGACAATGTGTAATTCTCTTATACTCCATTTTATTCATTTCAAACAAGGTCACTTTTCCATTTAAATGTACAAATCTTAGCCTGGCCAACCTCTGGAAATTATACACCAAGTTTTGTGGGGAGGGAAGGACTTTTCTGTGAAGAGAGCCTGCAGTTGTAATCAAATTATCCAAGAGGGTAAGACCCACAAACAAAGGTTCTCTGGATGATAAGAAAAAACCATGGAGCCTAGGCTCTTGGAAACACAGAGCAAACATGGTGTTTTGAGTTGAAATGGTGGTATAAGAGATGTCAGCACATTGTCAGACCTGGTTTGAAGGGTAAGGTAGTCATTCTTGAACTAGTGATTTGAGATTTTAGGCAGTAATGATGGCAGAGTAGTAATGAATGGAATGAACAGAGATGATTTTAGGTCCTAGAATGCTAGATTTGAGCTTTTAGACTATCGGATCCAACATACATATTGCTAAGCAGACTATGATCATGTCCTCTCAGAAGGACCATACACTTAAGCCATATAGCATCTTGTTTCTTTTATGGTGATTTTGCAGATTCCCTTCATAGTGTTCCAGTCGCACAAATGGGCAACTATCAGGAATATCTAAAGACATTGGCTTCTCCACTTCGAGAGATTGATCCAGATCAACCCAAAAGACTGCATACTTTTGGCAATCCATTTAAACAAGATAAAAAGGTAGAATACCTATTTCTTTAACTGCCTAAACTGTGCTATTCTTGCTATAGTTCATTTCTTCTTGATAAGATGAATGACAAAGCAGAGAGTCTCCTGTTAATTTAAAAGATAAAATAAGACTCTGAGGCTCTCTGTGAATGGAAAGTAGAAACCTCCTGATGTAAGATTGTTGAGGTTGAAGAAAACAATAGCTGACATCTATTGAGTACCTGGTAGGAGCTGGTGTTTGAAATGACCATATTTAATGTTGACAACTGTTCTGCAGATTAGTATTACTATCTGTCCTTTAATAAGAAGAAATCAAAGTTCATAGTGGTAAAATGGTTTACCCTAACCATTTTAAGTGACACAGCTAATAAGAGGCAGGATTTAAACCCCTATCTTTCCAGTTCCAGAGTCTGTATTTTTTCCCACCTCCACATACTAATTCATTTAATATTGAGATTACCACTTACTTCCTTTGTTTCCATAATTCAGATGTCTAGTGTTCTATCTAGAAGATAGTGGTGAATTACTCCTCTTGAAACATGAAGTACAGGGTGACGTTGCTTTATTTGGATTGTCCTTCTAGATATCTAAATATGAGGGGTAGGGTGTATGTGAGAGAGAAAGAGAGATTGACCATAAAAGTCACTGTGTGTTTATTCCCATTTTGATTGCTGAGAATTGCACATTTTTCAAGCTTTCTGCTTAATTGTGATTGTATTTTGCTTGATCTTGGGGCAATACTATAAACATTGTTTTACTGGTTTTAGAAAGAGGAAGGGAGAGGGAGAGAGAGATAGAAACATAGATGAGAGATAAACATTGATGGCTGCCTCCTGCATGACCCCCACTGGGGATTGATCCCACAACCCAGGCATGTGTCCTGACCTGGAATCGAACTAGGGACCTCCTGGTGCATGGGATAACTCTCAACCAACTGAGCCACACCAGCTGGGCAACACCTTATATTTTAGTCTCCTCCTTGTTTCACTTAGACTGGATTAAAATTGAGTAGCATCTTCTAAGAACAGAGCTTGTGTGGGGCATGATAAATCTTTGGCCCATGATTAAGACCTATATTGATGATGTAATACATGATTGTATATGCATATGAAGAGTGCTTCCAGTGTTGTCTTTAATGGAATATGTTCATTGATGTTTTTTAGGGAATGATGATAGATGAAGCAGATGAGTTTGTAACAGGGCCACAAAACAAAGTGAAACGTCCTGGAGAACCCAACAGCCCTCTGTCATCTAAGAGAAGGCGGAGTATGTCCCTGCTGTTGAGGAAACCACAAACACCACCTACTGTAACTAACCATGTGGGCGGAAAGGGACCACCCTCAGCCTCGTGGTTCCCATCTTATCCAAACCTCATAAAACCCACTCTTGTACATACAGGTATAGAGTAGTGGCTGTGATTTCCTTATGTCTCCTACAGGACTAAGACACTAAATAATTTTATTTTTCTTTGTATTCATTTCTTTTGTATTCAGTTTTGTTCATTAAGTAAACCAATATGAAATCATCAATGTGGTAGGTACAGAGAACCCAGGAAGCAGAGACCCTATTTCAAGGATCTCAATTTCTATGAGGGGGAAAAGATGCATACTTACATAGTAATTAACTATGTAAATTAGAATGGAGAGATGTGAGCATGTTTGTCTTGCCAACGCAAGGTATAATGAGGTGCAAATATTTGGAGTTGCTGTTCTAGTCAGAATGATAGAGCAGGTTCCTGAGGCACTAGGAACAAATGACCTCATAAGAATATGGATCTGCACTTGCTCTCTATGTCCTCATCTCCTCTTTTTGCTTTAATCTGGTGCACTCTGGCTCTGTCTCCTCCACTCCACTAAAACAGGCCTCATCAAGGGCCCCGGTGTCTGCCACACATTGCCATTATTTCTTACATCATTTGATACAGTTGTTCACTCCCTCCTCCATGGAAACTTCTTGGGTTCCCAGACACCACCAACTACTGGGACTTTCCTCGATTCATAACAACTTCTTTTTATACTCTTTTCTGATTTCTCCCCTTCTTTGTGAGCTCACTGAACCAGATCAGAAAGAGGGGCACCTTTAAGTAGTGTAGGGACCCAAAGCTCAATTCTTTTAAAAAAAATCTTTATTGTTGAAAGTATTACATATCTCTCCTTTTTCCTCCATTGACCTCTCTCCACCCGCTCCCGCCGCCTCCCCCCCCCCCAGCACATGCCACACACACCCCCTATAGTCTGTGTCCCTTGGTCGTGCTCATGTGCCAAAGCTCAATTTTGGACCCTCTCCTCTTCACTGCACTCTCCCTAGGTGGGAATGCAGACTGGTCCCTAGGTAATTTCATGCAGTCTTGGGGCTTTAAATAAGATTCACATTTCAACAACTCAGATATCTATACCTCTAGACTACATCTTGCTCTAAACTCCAGACTCAAATTTAACTGTGGACACAGAATCTCCACTTACGTGACTAATGGACATATAAAACTAAGTAGGTTTCATTTGTTTCAACTGAAGTCCTGCCTGACCTTCCCACTCTCTGAAACAGCTCTACCTGCAGCCATCCCCAGTGCAGTTAAGGACACCATCCAGCAGTGTGTTTGTAAAGCTGTGATAGTCCATTCTCCATGTGTGTAGGGGTTGGGAGGATGGAGAAGCCCTGGATCACAGTGTTTACAGGTTTCCACAGTATAAATAATGCTAACATTATCGGTGTCAAGCTATCAATGTGAGGTCACTGAACCAGATCAGGAAGAGGTGCATATAATCCACTTTCTTGAGCAGTTGTGCACCAGCAGCTGCACACCCCTGGCACTGAAAAACCAGAATCACCATGATTTCTCTTTTATTCTTCTCTCACTTCCATCTGTGAGCAGGTCTAGGCAACTTGATGACCAATGTAATTATTGCATCCGACACTTCTCTGTCCCTCAGTCTATGATACCATCTCTGTCAGTCACCAAGCTACTACAATAGCTTCTTATTTGATTACCAGGCTGCCCACCTCCTCCTCATCTGACCTGCAGCCAAAGTGATCATGTCAACATGGAAATCAGACAATGATATGTCCATCCTGAAAACTCATTATCAGCTTTCCTATGTACTCACAACAGATTCTCAACTCCCAACTCTAGTCTACAAGATCTTCACAACCTGGCCCTGCCATCCTCTTTTTTAAATTGAATTTATTGGGGTGACATTGGTTAATAGAGTTAAATAGATTTCTATAATTCTATAATACATTATCTATAATAATAAAAGCATAATATGCTAATTAGACTGGACAGCCGACCTGGACGTCATTCCAGACATCCTTCTGGATGAAGCTGTGGCAGTGGGGGCCAAGGCAGAGGTGGTTAGGGGCGATCAGGCAGGCAGGCAGAGTGGTTAGGGGTGATCACACAGGCAGATGAGCAGTTAGGGGTGATCAGGCAGACATGCAGAGTGGTTAGAGGTGATCAGGCAGGCAGGTGAACGGTTAGGGGTGATCAGGCAGCAGGTGAGCAGTTAGGGGTGATCAGACAGGCAGGCAGAGGCGGTTAGGGGTGATCAGGCAGGCAAGCAAGTGATTAGAGGTGATCAGGCAGTCAGGAAAGCAGTTAGGGGCGATCAGGCAGGCAGGCAAGCAGATTGATTAGGGTCAATCAGGCAGGCAGGCAGAGTAGTTTGGGGCTATCAGGCAGGAGTCCCAGATTGCGAGAGGGTGCAGGCCAGGCTGAGGGGACCCCCCCACCTCGTGCACAAATTTTGTGCATCAAGCCTCTAGCCTATAATAAAAATGTAATATCCTAATTAGACCAGATGTTTTTCTGGATTAAGCCGGGGCTGCAAGGGAAGCCTGGGTCCTGGGTGCCAGAGGGAAGCCAGTGCCAGCAGCTGGGGGAAGGAAGGCTTACTCTTGCACAAATTTCTGCATCAGACCTCTAGTATATTATATTGTGTGTTCACCACCTAACGTCAAGTCTCTTTCCATCATCATTTATCCTCCCTTTACTCTCTCCTGCGATCCTCTGTTAACACATGTCCTATCTGTCTCCTTGTTCTCTTTGCCTCTGGCCTTTACTCTATGGTCCTGGATTGAACCCTCCTAGGGGGCCTGCACTTGCCCTGCTGCAGCCTGGAACTTCCTCTGCATGTGTACAGGGCAAGCTGTTTTTCCTCCTCCAGGCTCTGTTTGAAAGGCCTTGCCTGACCACCCCCATCCATTGAGGACCCCCCCCTTCTGCTGTCTATCACATCCATGCTTTCTTCTCCCTAACATAAATTCAAACTGTCATTTCATTTGCTCATTATGCCCTTACTGTCTGACTTTCCTATCAGAATGTAGCTTCCATAAGGGTAGGGACTGTTTCTGTCTGTCTTAACTGCTGATCCCCATATCCTGGCATGATGCCTGGCACAGGGGAGCATGAGAAAATGGAGTAGGGGTGTCAGATTTGGACTAAAAAGAAATTCACTTTTCTGAGACAGAAAAATAGGTGAGGAAGATCATATGCTGACTGGGATTTTTGGTTATGGAGTACATTTAGTGCCCTCATACCTCTGTTTTCTTAGATCTTTTGAGATGGAGAGGAGGGAGGATGAAAGGGACCCACATAGTTTGGTGTCAAGCTTAGTAAAGCATGACATTTTATAGGTAAATTACAGAAATCATGACATCATGAGTCTTGCTGATTTTCAGCTTATAAAGCATAAGCTGCCACTAAACCACGAGTGCCAGGGAGCTGAGAATATTAGTTGTACTGTCTTACTTAGTTTCCATATGTAATCATAGTGCCATGAAGAAAATAAAGTGGATTAGCTATATTATCTTCCTGAGTTCAATTTGAGGGGTCTCAGGCTCCATTTGGTAACATCTTCTTGCTTTATGAAACAACTAATTTCCTCAAAACTGAGGAGCACTGGGATCTACCTGTGGAGCTGATATAATACACCTACCTCACATCTCAGCTTCTTTAATTTTTTTTTTTAGATGCTACTGTCACTCACGATCTTCATGAGGAGAAGATGGAAAATGGTCAAATCCTACCTGATGGCTTCTTGTCAAAATCTGCTGCACCAGAACTTATGAATATGACAGGAGATGGTATTCCACCCAACCGATTGGATTCTCTGTCTGATGACTTTACTAGTCTAAGGAAAGATATTCTGATTAACAAACCTGGTAGTAATGCACTTGTTGGAGGAACCAAAAACTGCAGTGTCCCCGCAGATGATCAGAAAGTCTCAGTAACAACTTTCAGAACTGTGCCAAATACATTGCAGATAACTCCTGCTATGGCACAAGGAATCAATGCTGATATAAAACATCAGTTAATGAAAGAAGTTCGAAAATTTGGACGAAGTAAGTAGTGAAAGAACATCTATGAATCATATAATGGGAGGTCCCTCTCATTGTAAAATTCAGAGTAGATTCAAGCTCTCTTGCGGTGCATTTTGGGGAGGCATTGGGTTTTCACATAATTTAAAGTGATCCCTCTTGCTTTGACTTAAAAGATGCAATACACCTTTCTCTCTTTCCCTACCTTACTTATTGTAATAGTTTCCTTTTGCTGCTATAACAAGTTACCACAGACTTTGTGACTTAAAACTATATTATCTTACAGTTGTGAGATAATTTTCACTGGGCTAACATGAAGGTGTTGGAAGGCCAGGATTCCTTCTGGAGCATCTAAAAAGAATCTGTTTTCTTAACTTTTCAAATTTCTATAGGCTGCCTGTGTTCTTTAAATCATGGCCCCTTCCTCCACCTTCAAACCTCTATCCTCTGCTACCATCCTTACATCTTTTCTCTCTGACTCTAACTCTGCTGCCTTCCTTTTAGAAGGATGTCTGTAATTATTTGGGCCTACATGCACAAACCTGGGTAATCTCCTCATCTCAAGATCCAACACTTAATTACATCTTCAGAATAAAGTCCCTTTTACCATATAAGGTAACATAGTCAGAGGTTTGGGGATTAAGACATGGGCAGTGTTGGTGACCATTAGTCAGCCTACCACATTTTATTAGTGTTTATAAGTGTTTCCTTAGTAGATATGCACAGATGGTTTGCTTTGAATGTTTAAAAACAAACTATATCTAACTTCTACCCATGAAGAATGATTGCTTAAGGATGTGTAAAGGTTGAATTTTATTTTCCATTCACATTTTTTTTAATACTAAAGTTTTTTTTTAATATCTTCAGAGTATGAAAGAATTTTCATTTTACTCGAAGGAGTGCAAGGACCTCTTGCAGTCAAGAAACAATTTGTTGAATTTACCATCAAGGAAGCTGCAAGGTGGGTGTAAAGAGGAGCTTGTTCTTTTTTTTAAGCTCTAGGGCCCAATACAGGACTGGGGGAGGAATAGGCTCTGCCGTGCTTTGTTCAAACCCTGGCTCTCACTCATGGTTGAATCTCTTCAGAGGCATTTAGATATCTGAGTCCAACTCATTCATCCCATTCTGTGGAGCTTTATAGGCTCACCACAGTCTGAAGTGGGCTTGGGCGCTAAGTGGCACTGTTAGCACTTGCTAAGCCCTATCTTTACATGAGGAGACATTTCTATTCTGTGTCAATTGTCAGTTCCACTTGTATCCGGCATAGTGCCTTGCATATCATAGTGCTTTAAGTATCTACTGGTCAATAACATTTATCTTTATTTTTAGGTTTAAAAGGCGAGTCTTAATCCAGTACCTTGAGAAGGCACTAGAAAAAATAGATTCCCACCACCTTCTTAACAACGTTAATCACATCAACAGCAGATCTTCATGTTAATGCAAAGATGAAGGAGAAAGAAAGGACAAGTTTTCTGTGCTGTAGGATGGAACAGGATACTGTTGAAGCTTCCTAGAACGCTTTAGCAAGGGAATTGCCTTCCACAAGCTAAGAAAAAGCTGTGGAAATTTTTATATTTTATGAATTTCTAGCAGTAAAAGCTGGCTTTTGTCCTAAGACTTTTCTCTGAAAGTATTAATTTGTGTTGTTTCTTTTCCCAATTGAGGAAGGTAATGCTATTAATGCAGCGGGTTAAATTCAGTAAATACTGCCGCCCCTACCACAGGTGATAAGGGTTCACTCATCTGGCATTTCCAGAGTGACTAGGGCCCACATGTAAATAGAGCACTACTTGGTGCTCTTATTATGTCCTTTAGAAAGAATAGATGTTCAGAGTCCAACTGGTAATCTTGTGTCTGCTGAACAATGTTTTCAACAATTTCCAGCTGTGCCTTTTAAACAGTGACATATTCAGGACAGTTTGAATCAAAGAGTAAAAAAGCTGCTATTTGGGTAATTTATTTCTCTGTGGGAGGGGGGCAGGGAGAGTCACCAAACAATCTACCTCCAACTCTCTTCTATTTTGTCTAGAGACATTACAAAGTGCACCTGAGGCTGCCCCAACCCCTGACATTTGTTCTTGCATGTGATGACAGTAAGTCTTCAGGTGGACTTGTGCATTTTGTGCTTTGAAAGCACTAAGGGGAAATTATGTATTATTTCCTTTAATATTTATATAAAGGTTTATATGGAGCAGTATTGTTATGTTTGTATTAATTTGCAAAAATTATGCATACAAAGAGATTTTGACTTTGAATATATGAAATAAATCATTTTATTGATTTTCACAAGTTTATTAATGCTAGAGAAATTTTTAGTTTTGTCTTTCTTGTGATTTGTTATTCCTTTCAGAAAAAAGTGCAGTTCAATTAAGATGTTAACATAAGGATTTAAACTTCAAATGTCACTCACAGAACTGAATGATGTTGGTGCAAATGGTTTAGAGTACTCTGGAGGTCAATCCCTCTCCAGAAACACTAAAAACACTGGGGAGCAGGGAGATCTGTCAGAATCAATTTTATTGGAACTCTGGAAGATAGTCAAAAGTTCCTAGCAACCAAACAAATGCTGAATCAGGAGAAAGGCCATTGAAACATGATAGGAGAGTCTTATGGCATTTTCACTTGTTCTTGCCCCATTCCCCTCCCTGGCATAGCAGTAGTCTTGAAGACGGCAGCCTGCATTCCAAATGTGGGTCCCTGGTTCTTCTGGGAGGAGCGTGGACCTTATTCCCAAGGAATTATGTTTGTCTGTTTGAACCTATCTCGGGGGCTCCCTGAAGGTTTGACAAAGGGGGATTGATTGCTTTTGTTTCACCTAACTTCAAACTCTCTTAAGGTGGAACATCAGCTGTATGGAGAATGGTCCTCAAAAATATTGACAGGCAAGTGAACAAGCTGCTGCTGTTTATAAAAAAACAGTAGACATGCCAAAATCCTCAAAGAAAAAATTGGGGAGTGAGATACTTTGGAGAATAAGGGCTTTAAAATACTCCCATGTACCAGTATACCTGGGTTACTAGAAAACCATGTGCATGCCCTGGGAAATACTCAGAGTCAGAAGAGACCTGAGAAGACTGTAAGATTTCACCTCTGCCTCATCTTTAGGCTTAGCACAGTGACAGATAGAACTAGTCAGAAGATCAATAAGGAAATAGAGGACTTGAATGACACTATGCACCAATTACATCTAAGACATCTTCAGAATACCCCACCCCAAAACATCAGAGTACATTCTTCTCAAGTGCTCATAGTATTCTCAAAAATTGACCATATATTAAGCCACAAAATAAGTCTTAACAAATTTCAAAGATCGAATCCATGCAAAGTAACTTCTTTGCTATAATGGAGTCAAACTAGAAATCAATAACAGAAGTTGGACCCTCGACTCATACCATATACAAAAATTAAAAATGAACAAATACCTAAATATATATGAGCTAAAATCATAAAAATGTTAGAAGGAAACTTTGTAGTGAACCTTCATGACCTTGGATTTGGTAGTAGTTTTTAAAATATGACACAAAATCATAAGCAAAAAAAGAAAAAATACAAGTAATTTGACTTCATCAAAATTAAGTTTTTGTACATCAAAGACTCTATCAAAGAATGTAAAAACAACCCACAGGATAGGAGAATATTTTCAAAGCATGCATTTGATAAGAGTCTAGTACCCGTAATACAAAACATTTGAAAAGATATATCACCAAAGAACATATACAACTGGCATACAAGCACGTGAAAAGATTCTCAATATCATTAGTCATTAGGGACATGCAACTCAAAACCACAATAAGATACCATTTAACACCTACTATGATAGTAGTAAAAGAAAAAAAAATAGTGTTTAAGATGTAGAGAAATTGAGACCTTCATACATTGCTGGGAATGAAGTACTGATACATGCTATGACATGGATGAACATCAAAAGCATTATGCTATGTGAAAGAATTCAGACAAAACAGGCCACATAGTGTAAGATTCCATTTATATGAAATATCAGGAACTGGAAAATCCATAGACAGAATGTAGATAACTATTTGCAAGGGGCTGGGGAGAGGTGGAAAATGGGGAATGACTGTTAATGGAGTTTCCTTTTAAGATAGTGATGACTTTTTAGATATGACACTGTAAGCACAACCCAAAATCCATGAAAGAAAAATTGACAAGCTGACCTCAGTAAAATTAAAAACATATATTCTGCAAAAGACAATGTCAAGTGAATAGGAAGTCAAGCCACAGACTGGGAAAATAATATTTACAAAAGACATATTTGATAAATGACAACTCTCTAATATATTCAAAGTATTCTTAAAACTCAACAATAAGAAAGCAAATAACCCGACTAAAATAATGGGCCAAAAATAGCAGATATCTCACCAAAGATGATACGCAGATAGCAAATAAGTATGAAAAGATGTTCCACATCATATGTTATCAAGGCAAATGAAAACAAAATGAGATACCACTACACTACTAACAGAATGGACAAAATCCAGAACACTGATAACAAATGCTGGGGAAGCTGTAGAGCAACAGAAACTCTTATTCATTGCTGTGTGAACAGCCAACAAGAAATCAAAGACTTTCAGTCCCACATGGCAAGAAACTGAATTCTGCCAATAATCTGAATGAATTTGGAAGCACATTCCATCCTACATCTTCCAGATGAGAACACAGCTCGGCTAAAATTGTGATTTTGGCCTTTTAAGACCTGACGCAGAGAACCAACTCAAGACTGTTCAGACTTCTGAGCCACAGAACTGTGAACTAAGAAATGGGTGTTGTTTTAAGCCACTAAGTTTGGGGTAAGTTTTTAAGCCACTAAATTTGGGTAATGCGTTACACAAATTAAAAACTAATACACTTTCTGAATCTGCACTTATATCCTCATATTGAATTCACTAAAACCAGTTGGCTTGAGAAGCAACATGTAAGGCCTTTCTTTAGGTACTTCATTATAGTATGCAGATACTGCCTATGTTAGTTTCCTTCAGAACAAAAAAGAGAAGTAGTATAAGTAATTTACAGTCTGATTCATCGGATGTATACTTAATTTAAAATGTAGTATATATGAAAAAGCAATTCTGGATTGGTGGAGCAAGGACCTGTGAAAATCCATTCTGGCATGAAAGCAATGAGAACACTGGCAAATATTGTCAAAATAAGCATTTCAGAACTCTTGGAACTAACAAAATGTTTGCAACTACCTGAAGAGTGTTTATTCAAGGAAAATGGTTAGATAACAATACAAAGAGTGAATGCTGGGATTTTGTAACTTGCACTATTCCTACTCTCCTCTTCTCAGCTCCGTGGTAGCCTTGAAACCAATGACCTCTATTCTAGAGTAGTTCTGAAACACAGCAACCTATCAGCTACTGGAGAGGACAAAACTGATTGGAGCTTCCCAGCATCTCTATTCTCAGACAACTGTCACTACTTGATGTGCCTGGTGACTCCCTGAAAAGCACTATTCTTGGGATTTGTTCATAATTCAATAGTCTGAGATCTCACTCTGTGGATAACCCTATTCATTACCTGAAGGTACAAGGTAGGAATTCCTGTAATGCAGTGTTGAATAGAAGGGATAACAGTGGACACCTTGTCTTGTGGATGGTTTTTTCATCATATAGGAAATATTTCCAATTTTTCACCCAGGAATACTGCATGCTATAGATTTCTGGTATATACCCTTCTTAATAAATGTTTTCAGATTTTTCTTCATAAATAGTTATTGCACTTTATCCCATGTGTTTTTTTTTCACTCATTGCGATGGTCGCATGACTTTCCTCTTTTAATCTATTAATAAAGTGTGCTGGTTGTATTGCCTTTAAGCTCCAAATTCACTCCTTTTTCCTGCTTTGTGAAAATGTTCTGGGTCCTCCCTTTAATTTTTCTTTTGTGGCAGTGATTAATGAGGATTGTTCACTAGAGGGCGGCAGAGACCGTGAAAGAGAAAAGTTTTGCTTCCTAGTTCAGGTATGCTGGCACAGCTGACTCCTGCTGAGCACCAGGCTTCTCCACCACTGGGCTTGTCATCTCACGTGGCTTCTCCAGAGCCTGGCTAGTGCCAGGCATGGTGGCCAGGATCACTCCATGGCCAGCAGCTTCCCTTACACCTCCCTTTGGCAGTAATATAACTGAGTGCTTCTGGTGAGACATTTACTTCCCTGTGTACAACATTCCTAGACACTTTAGAGGCAGATTTCCAGCAACTTCCAGAGGGAAGATTTCTAGAATGTTCCACTGGTGTGGTACAATGACAATCTTATTGACATTCTGTGAGTTTCTGCCAGGCTCCTCCAGCAAAGTGAGAATTTTAACACTGGGGATGAGGATACTTTTCCTTGAGTGCTCTATCTCCCATAGGCGTTACTTGTGTCCCTTATTTCAGTCTTGTGATGAGGAGCTCTTTCCAGTGCGCTCTATCTCAGTCATGTTTTGGAAGGGAATTTTCCTTGGGTGAACTCTCTCAGCCCTGGGCAAAGGCATTCTTCCTTGCATGATATATCTCTAATTCCAGGAGGTGGATTTCCAGCTAGTTCCACTGGTGTGGCACCTCAAAAACTCTATGCCATCCATTGAATCACACCTGGGCCACTCCAGCCAGATCTAGATTTCAACCTTTGTGGGGGGCGGGGGTGGAGGTGTGGTCCTTGTATGCTTGCTCTAAGCAGAACTCCATTGGTCATCAAGTTCAATATGAATGTGGTGACTCTTTCTGGGAGAGGGCTCTCACATGGGTGCACTACCTTAACCCTGCGGTGGGTGGTTCCTCAGGGGCTCTGTGGGGAGTGGGGCTATTGCTGAGGTGCTCTATCTCAGCCTGGGAAAGGAAGTTGGTCTCTTTCAGTCCTAAGGAAGGACACTATCTTGGGCACTTGATCTAAGCCCTGCAAAGGGATCTTTTTCTTGGTGCACAATTTCAGCCCTGGAAGGAAGCCTAACTCAGATGTTCTTTTTTTAAAAAATATATATATTTTTTTCAATTACAGTGGTTATTCAACATTATATTAGATTTAGGTGTACAGCATAGTGATTAGACATTTATAAAACTTATAAAGTGATCCCCAGTAAGTCTAGTACCCACCTGACACCACCAATATTATACACTATATTTTCTATGCTATATTTACAACCCCATGCCTATGTTTAAACTGCTAATTTATATTTCTTAATCCCTTCACCTTTTTCACCCAGTCCTCCAACACCACCCTCTTTTTATACCTATGAATTTGTTTCAATTTTGTTTATTTATTTTTGTTTTAGGTTTCACATGTAAGTGAAATCATATGGTATTTGTTTTTGTCTGCCTAACTTCACTTAGTATAATACCCTCTAGATCCATCCATGTTGTTGCAAAAGTTAAGATTTCCTTCTTTTTATGGCTAATATTGCACTGTATATTGTTTGGGGTTTTTTGTCAAACTGCAGCAGGAAGGCCGGGGAGGGTTGGGGGGTGGGCAGCAAGAGATCAACCAAAGGACTTGTATGCATGCACATAAGCATAACCAATGGACACAAGACACTGGGGGGTAGGGGAGGCCGGGGGAATGTCAAGGGGGCGGGGGGAAGGAGACATATGTAATCTTCTTTGTAATACTTTAAGCAATAAAACAAAATTTAAAAAATAAAATAAAACCTTTAAAATAATAATAATATATTTATTTAAAATTTTTTAAAGAAGAAGTTGCCTGGGTTTCTAGCAGCATCCATCTCTTCCTGGCAGACAGAATCCCACTGATTTTAACAGCCAGATGTTATGTGGGCTTCTCTTCCTGCCTCTGGTGTCCTGGGCAGCCTAGTGTGGGGTTGAAATCCCTCACTCCTCAGGAAAAATTTTAGGTTTTCAGGAGGAACCTTTGCAGCTGAGATATCCCTCCGGATTCTTATCCCTTACCCTCACCCCACCTCCACTTGGTTGCTGAGCCAGCCCTTTTCACAACTCTACCCTTCCTACCATCTCCATATGGTTTCTTCTGTAAATTCTTGGTTATAAGACTTCTCTTCAGCTAGTCTTCAATTGGTTATTCAAATTGATTGTACCATATTTTAGTTGTAAGTCCAGTTTTGTTCTGGGAGGTGGTGAATGTAACTTCCACCTACTCTGCCACCATCTTGGATCTACCCAAATGAATAAATTCTCTCAACCAACCTAGGAGGTCAATGCTGTCAAGATCCTCAGTTTACAAAAAGGTATGCAAACCTTAAAAGGTTAGGTTAAAAGCCCCAGGTCAAGAGCAAATTGAAGATACACCTGAAGCAACTACTTAGAGCTAGGTCTGTCTTAAATTCCAGGTTCTTTTCATTCCTTCAGTGTTGTCCCTAGACTCCACAGCCTTAGGCTAACCCAGGCCCACAGTCCCCCATTGGTTCCTATTTGCCATATGACCCTAAATCCAGAATGTTTTCCACTCACTCTTCCTCCTTGAGAGTAGTTCCCAGGGGAGGGATGGACTAATTTTCATCTGCCTCTGCCTCAGACTGTCAGCTCTGAGGACTCCCAGGTATTACTATCCTGTCAAAAAGTGCTGAAACTCCCTCAGCTAATCTGTGCCCCATGGTGTGTTGGGGGGGACGGGGGTGGTGTTCTGCTCTCTATGTATTCTCCAAAGTAGATCACTGACAAGAAGTGAATGACTCACCTTGAACTTCTCTCTGCACCAGAGCTTACCCATCTCCTAGGTGCTGAGCCATGCATGCAGTACCAACTCTGAGTAGAACATTGACTGAGCATGTAAAATGGGCCAAGATTCGCTATGGCTTCTTACTCCATTCTTATTTCAATCCCACAATTACCTCATGAGGCTAGGATTTCCAGTTAATGCCTGAGAAAACTGAGCCTCCAGAAGTCATGTCATTGCCAAAAGTAAGACTATTGGTTCACAGCCAAAATCAGACTTAAATCCAGGTGTCGTTTACTCCATTACCCATGCTCTTAAGAGCTATACACTAGTATGACTGTACTCAACAAAAGGAAAACTAGATTCCTTACGGAATCGGTCTCTCTGCTTGGGGTCTTACAATGCCAAAGTAAAGATGTCAGTCATTAAGTGGAGACTCAGAGAGAAAACTGTTTTTGAGCTCTTTCAGGTTTTTGGCAGGTCTAGTTTCTTAAGGCTGTAAGACTGAGTTCCCCATTTTCTTATTCCAGCTAAAGCCACTCTGAGCTCCTAAAACCATACCCATACCTCCTTAGCAATCTGGTTCTTTTTTTTTAAAAATATATTTTATTGATTTTTTACAGAGAGGAAGGGAGAGAGATGGAGAGAGTGAGAAACATTGATGAGAGAGAAACATTGACCAGCTGCCTCCTGCACATCTCCCATTGGGGATGTGCCTGCAACCCAGGTACATGCCCTTGACCGGAATCAAACCTGGGACCTTTCAGTCCACAGGCTGACGCTCTATCCACTGAGCCAAACTGGTTTCGGCTGGTTCTTGATTCTCATGAATCATTTTGATAGCAGGATTACATGTTTGGGGTGTAATTATCTTTGTTTCGAAAAAGGTCAGAATGTATTTTTTTCTAGTAACTTTTCAAGGCACTGAATTAAGTGTCTTCTTCTAAATATAAAAATAAAGAGACAAATCATTAGCCAAAAGATGTGCAAAGAACCTGTGATGCAGGAGGCACTGTAGGGAATGGAAAGAGGAGCTTAGAATTTACATGGGAATAGAAAATGTATTTTCAGAGTAAGTGACAATATAGCAAATACATAGTGTGTTAATTCAGGGTCCATGCCCATCTCAAACTCTGGTGTGAATAGAAATCTTGAGTTTGGAAGAATGAAACAGACTCAGATAATATCAACCTTAATAACTGTGGTGACAGCCTTAACTCTGAGTGAGGAGCAGGGTTTGAGAAAAGCAAGTCAGGGCCTGTACCCACAATTCACCTCAGCCGTTAAAAAATTGGAGAGTTCCTCTCTTGCACCCACCTTTTTGCTTCCTTGATTGAAAATTCAACCATTTTTTTCCTCTAGAGGTCCTTGTACTCCTCCAAGCAATTTAAAGAGTTTTTTGTATTCTGAAGATATATTTAAGAATAAACCTTCAGTATTTCTCATATATGAAGAGGAAATAAAAGTCAGTCTTGGTGTATGCACTATCTCATAATCACTCAAGGGCTAGAATGTTACACAACGTATGAATTTTACAAGTATAAATCACGAGCCCTAGCCAGTGTGGCTCAGTTGGGTTGGCATCGTCTCATGCATCAAAGGGTTGCTGGTTCAATTCCCAGTCAGGGTACATGCCAGGGTTGCAGACTCAATCCCTGATTCCCAGTAAGGGGCATTCTGGAGGCAGCCAATTGATGCTTCACTTTCACATCAATGTTTCTCTCCCTTCCTCTCTCTAAAAATCAATAAAAATATTTTTAAAAGTTTAAATCAAGACACCTAAACATATTTATCAATGGAAGGCTTATAAGCAATAACTAAGTAAGAAAAAAAGATGAGAAGTGTACATTGTAACATTTAACTAGTAGTCCAAGTAAAGAGGAACCACCCTAAATGATGTGAAAACCTGTTTCTGGCAACAGATGAGCCTCAAGAGGTAGGGAAGTTGAATCTATTCTAAATCATTAAATGAGAGATACTTCCCATGGTTTAATTAATAAACATTGCTATACTACTTACTTTATCCAAACTTTTGAATTTCCTTCCTTAATTGATGTTTTATATCAGCAGTGATTTCCTCTGGACTTAATAGAAATTTGTGCGACATCACATTCACATCAGATGTTGCTGTACCTTTAGGGTCATCTCCAAAGAGATAGCTGGCAATGATTCCTCCTCCAAGTATATTACTACCAGGTTTGTGAATCAGTCTACTTTGCTGAGACTGGTTAAATCGTGACACAGAAAATCTAATTGGTTGGGTGGAATATTATTTTCTGCCATATTCATAAGTTCCAGTGGAATAGGTTTTTATAAGAAGCCATTAGGTGGGGTTTAACCACTTTCTCTCACATCCTCATAAATATTGTGCTGATGAGAGCATCTGGAAACCAATTTAGAGTTTGTGCTGCAATTTGTATTATATAAAACCCACATGAACATGCATGTGCTCCTCAGTGTCAGATTTGTTTTCATAGTAGGAGGCTAGGCCAGAGAGAAATCTCAGACTTGACAAATTCTCATAGGAAAGTCACATGGTAAGTGCAAAATAAAAACAAAATAATTACAATTTGAATTCATGTTAGGGAGGAAGCAAGGATGTAACAGAGATGGGCAGGGGAAGCCTCAATGGGTAGAGTGGTGGAGCACGACCTTCTGAGGAGGTGTCCTTTGGGCAGAGCCAGCAACAAAGAGCCTGCCCTGTGCATATGCAGAGGAAGGTTCCAGGCTACAGTAGGGCATGTGCACGGTCCCTATGAAGGCTCAAGCCAGGACCATAAAGTAAAGGACAGAGGCAGAGAGAACAAGGAGACAGATAGGACATGTGTTAGGAAAGGACAGCAGGGTCAGGTCATACAGAGCTTGTATACTAGAGTTGGGAATTTAGATTTTGTTGTGAGTGCATAGGAAAGTTCATGATGGGTTTTCAGGATGGACATGGCATGACATGATAGCTATGGCTACATTGCAGATGATGAGTTAAAGAGGGACAAGTTTGAAGGAAAGGATACTAGCTAAAAAAACTATTATAATTTGGTGAACCACATCAGTGTGCACTAGAGGGATAGATTAATGGTAGGATTTAGGAATGATTACAATATTTAGAGGAGAGGAAAAAAAGAATGAAATGTCACCCATAAGGAGAAGAAAACTAGTAGATTGTGGAGTATGGAAATCCAAGAAAGTTTCCATGAAGGAGAGAGTGAACAACTGTGTCAAATGTGGCTGAGAAATTAATGGCAGCATCAGCCAAAATTAGTGACTTTGATGAGAACAGCTCCAGTGTAGTGGAGGATGTAGAGGCCAGACTGTAACTGGGTAAGATCAGGAGGCAAGGACAGGCATCCTTACCTTCTTCCATAGACATGGCTGAGACCCTAAAATGGGGCTCTCCCTCTTCCTCTGTCATTCACAGCAGGGTCATATTCTGGCTTATTTTAGATCAGCGGTTCTCAACCTGTGGGTCGCGACCCCTTTGGCGGTCGAACGACCCTTTCACAGGGATCGCCTAAAACCATCCTGCATATCAGATATTTACATTACGACTCATAACAGTAGCATCATTACAGTTATGAAGTAGCAACGAAAATAATTTTATGGTTGGGTCACAACATGAGGAACTGTATTTAAAGGGCCAGAAGGTTGAGAACCAATGTCTTAGATGAAGATGGATTGTTGTGTTCTCTATGACGTTTCATTTTGCTTTCAAGCCTTACAGCAAATTCCTCTTTTTCATCAGTCATTTATTGAGAAACATCAATAAACAAATTATATTAATGACAGAATACAACCATTACAAAATTACATTCTACATATGTATGTACAACATGCATTTACACCATTAATGTGAGTTTTAATCATCAAAGTTTACCATGTCCCAACAAACACTATTCTCAGAAAGAATAACATCTAATTTTAATCCAGTAGAAGTGAAAAAGGAGAAAGGTAACATATAAGTGTAGTCCAAAGCCATATATAGTACATGATTTAGTGAATTAGTGAATCTCATCAGCCAAAAATGAATAAACACATAATTACCTCTTTGAGGAAGTATAAACCATTCTGTCCCAATCCTTATTAAGAGAAATAACTCATTTTCTTGGGATTATTTAATTTAAACTCGCCATTAACAAATATTGACGGATACTTTACAGAATGTTACTTGTATATGGTGAAGGACAGAGTATTTAGAAATCTTTAATCATCTGCTTCCAATCACACAGAGATTCAATTGTTTCACTCTGGGAGCCATGCAATGGCCACTATTAAGTGTTGGTGGTAGATGAAAATGTGATGTATTAATATGAAAGACTAGCTTAAAGTTTTTATCATCCAAGGATAATCCAAGAATCTACTCTACCATTATTTGAATTAAATGGTATTAAACACCTTTCTGAATAATTTGAATTTCCCACTAAAGAGAAGTGCAAAGGGGGCAAATTATTTTCATGGAGCATTTAATACCAGCCAGGTCTTCTTGTAAAGGCTTTACATGTTCTAACACTTAATTTTCCATGAAGCCATAATACTGGTAAAAACTCAGGGACAAGTTTGGGAAGAAAATATTTGGGACTAAGAGAAATCAGTGTTTGCAAAGATTCCCATAATCAATGGGATGCCTTGGAAGTAACAGTGTCTTCTCTTAGGTCAAAAACAGTTAGCCTTCGCAGCCAGTGTGGCTCAGTGGTTGAACATCAACCTATGAACCAGGAGGTCAGGGTTCGATTTCCAGTCAGGGCATATGCCCAGGTTGCAGGCTCGATCCCCAGTAGGGGGCATGTAGTAGGCAGCCAATCAATGATTCTCTCTCATCGCTGATGTTTCTCTCCCCTCTTCTCTGAAATCAATAAAAATATATTTTTTTAAAAATAGTCAGCCTTAAATATAATCTGTTAATCAGAATCTCTTTACTTGTAAGAGTCACATCTTATGAAAGCATAGAGCTGTGTAAAGTAAGTGGTCATCATTAAGACTAGCCAGAACGAAAAAGTAATGGAAATCTATAGGATGAGGCCCCATGTGCTATCTTCAAGAATGTTTAAACAGAATCTAGGAAATCTTCAAATATCAGAGTGGAATTGAAGTGTGCTTCCCCTCTTTCACTTAATCCCTCCATCTCTAGCCTTGAGTTTATAAAATTAAGAACCTCTGTTTGACCAAGGACCCCTGTCTGATGGGGTTGAGGGAAGTAGAGAGACCTCCTCTGGTAGGTGAGGGAGGACATAGGGCAGTTAATTCCATGTGTGCCAGCTGTTCACTCTGTAGTTATGTGCTTGGCGTAGAGTAGACATTCAATAGATATTTGTTGAATAAAGTTTTTCACTGATTTGTGATAGCTTTAATATTTTTTTCATAAATTATTTGTCTTAGATCTAATGATAGTCAACCCACAAATTAGATAGTCCATGGCAGATAATTAAGAGTTGGTTATGCATACCAAGCAAAACCACTGAGAAGCAAAATACATACTATGCAGAAGGGGGAAAAAATCAAAGCAAAGGAAGTAATACATCAAAGGGGTAACTATGGGTGAACTTGAATGATGGGACTTTTCTGGAGTTCCTAAATTTTTAACCAACATTTATTAATTATTAAAAAACAACTTTTAATAAGTAAAAAATAAATAAAAGGAACCTAGGAAAACAAATGAATAGTGAAAAGGCATTTCAGTTTGCTTAGCCCTACATTTCTCACCACAAAATTGATACATTGGTTAATCAGTTAATTTCTTATGAGGTTTCTTAGTGTGAAGTCAACCTTATGAAAATTAGCATTCCCTAGGAAGCTACTCAAATTGCATTTTGAACCCAAAATGTTGAAGATTAGGGCCTGAACAAACGTGACCATTTGAAGGTTGAGCAGCACAGGAAGTTTAACCATACTCAGACATGACTCCAGCACAACAGAGGAATCCATCACGCCTTTGGTTTTTTAGTGTTCCTCCTACCCCACCCCACATTGGATCTATCTATTGGAACTCTTCTCCCTCAGAGAGCTACACTCCAGTCTCTGGATTACTAAAAAGTGGAATTAGAATAAAAATTTTTATTAGAATAAAAATTCTTCTTACTTTATTAGAATAAAAATTCTTCATACTTCTATTGCAGAAGGGAACTCTTCCCCCTCAGAGAGCTACACTCCAGTCTCTGGATTACTAAAAAGTAGAGTTTTGTCACAGTAGGGGAACTTTGATAGACAAAATTTCTTCACACTAAGATAAAAATATAAAACAATTGTCTCCAGGTTTTTGTAATACTAAATGTGAAAAGTGTTTGTTTCTGAGTGGTAGAATGACTGGTGATTTTCAGATGTATTGTGTGTTTCTTCTTTTATTTTCTGCAATGAACACTGCTTTCATAGGGTGCTTTCAATTGTAGGAAGAGAAAACTCCACTCATTTTGGCTAAATGCTACAAGAAGTCAACACACAACTAAAAATTAGCTTTAGATGAAACAATCCAGTGGAGCAATAATATTACCAAGAACCTAGTCTCTTTTTATTATTCTCTTCTTCTTTCTTTGATGCCACTTTCATTCCAGTGCTGGCTCCTCCCCATGATTCCATGATGGCTGCCAGAGCTCCTAAATTACAAGCTACTTCAGTTATATTTAGCAATAAAAAGTGGTTATATCTTTGTCCTAGCATTCCTAGAAGTCCTAAGATTTACTGTAATAGGACCCTTTAGTTCACATTCTCATATTTGAACCAGTTATTGTGGTAAAAGGGGCATTAGAATGTCCTGATTTGTTTAGCCTTAGGTCAAAAACAGTAAATGTATATATTGAAAGTTACAATTAAGAAGCTTGATTTATGCCATAAATAGAAGCCTGTATCCAATTTTTATTGATTAGAATAAAAATTATTCTTAAGTATATTTGCAAAAATGGCCATATTCTTTTACAAAATTGCAATGTTTACTTTCATATTGATGATCGTCTCTAAATAAAATGAAAATAAACTAGAAGTCAATGGCAACAAGAAAAAGCAATCCAAAATTTTAAATACATTCTAAGTAAATATTTACAAGTGAACCATGAGGAAAATGTTGAATAGCAAAACCTATGGAATGCAGTTCAAGTGGCACATAGACAAAGAGATATAGTTTTGCATGCTTTTATTAGACAATAAATAAGTCTGAAAATTGATTATCTATGTCAACTTAGGAAGAAGAATACAACAAATACAAATAAAGTAGAAAGAACGAGCTTTATTTTAAAGTAAAGCAATACTAATAATAGAAAAAGAAAATGACAATAGGGATGATCAACAAAGGCAGAGACAAATCTTGGGTGCAATTGCTCAAGATAAAGTTTATCCTCCACAATTAAACTATATAAAGAATGAAATGGCCCAGCCAGTGTGGCTCAGTGCTTGAGCGTCGACCTATGAACAGTTTGAGGTTCGGTTTCTGGTCAGGGCACATGCTTGGGTTGCAGGGTCGATCCCCAGTGTGGAGTGTGCAGGAGGCAGCCAATCAATGATTCTCACTCATCATTGATGTTTCATCTCTCTCTCCCTTTCCCTTCCTCTCTGAAATCAATAAAAGCATATTTTTAAAAATAAATAAATAAACTAAAAAAATTTAAAAGAAGGCATAAACATAGACCCAGAAGAGGTTATAAAAATGGAGGGAATACTATGAAAGACATTATTTCTGATATGAAAATTGAGAGGAAGTAGAGACACTTAATAGAAAAAAATAAAACTTACCAATATTTATCAAAGAAGAAACAGAAAATCTGAGTATTCCTGTACCTGGTAAAACAAGTAACAAAATATTAATAACCTTCCACTCCAAAAGGCTTTCCTGATGAGTCCTCCAAACACTAAGGAAGAAATAACATGTACTACTATCTTCATAGTATTTATTATAATCTGTAGTCATTTTGCTTATGTATTTGTTATCTGCCATTGGAATGTAAGATCCCTTACAACAAGGACTTGAACTGCCCCCCACCCCCCGGGGAAGATCTCAATAGAATATTCAGCAGCTTTCCTGGTGTGTCTAGGTCTCCACTGATTGATTGGTCAGCACAAGGTCAGGGGTCATTATTCAATGCAGCTGATCCCAAGGTCAGTGTTGGTGTCATTGGTGAAAGGGTTAAAGAGAATAAAACAGGGCAGAGAAAAATTGATTGCGCTTAGCAGATATCTTGCAGAAAGCTTGCAGCCTTGATCGCCGCATAGCTCAGATGACCAGTGGGAAGAACGAAGGAGCGGACACTTACATCAGCAGAGCAGCTTACAGCCAGCAAAAATTAATAAAAACCTATCTCTCCCTGCTCTCTTCGATAATGCCTTTCTTGGTCTCAGCCCACCTGCACCCAGGTGCCTGGAATAAAATTTCTTTTGATATATTATGGCCTCATGTCATTGGTGCGCAACTCCGACCCACTCCAAACCTTTCAATTGGTGGTATCACTTGTCTGGTTTTGCTGCTTTTCTGGGCCTGGAGCTGAGACCTAGATGTTATCTCTAGGAAAGAAAGGTCAGAGGGTCCAAACTGCATGACCAGCTATATGCTAAGGGAAGAGAGGTCACCTTGGAGGTGAGGTCCCACCCTACAATTGTCCTTTTCTAGGCACCTGGAGATTTTCTGTCCTGGTGACCTTCTCTACCTGGCCCATCATCTTTGCTCTGCTCCTGTCTATCTAACGGCCTACCACAAAAAGGAGAATGTGCTCAGGGTCACAAAGCTGATGAGAGAGGGAAAAAAGCAAGTCTGTAAATATTTGTGACATTTCAAACCAGACCGCTATGAAAGGTAAGGCAGGGCCTTTGCCTAGCAACCACAGACTTTTGAGTCCTAATCATAGTTCCCAGGAAATAGTCCTGCTGCTAGAACTCAGAAGATCCTGTCCTGCCTGCCCCTGGGAGAGACCAGGGGAGCAAAGCTGCGATTTACCAAGTGCTGCTGAAAGTAGTGGGGTTTTGGCCTCCTGCTTGGCTCAGAGACTCCTATAGAATTGCCTCCAGAACCTTCCTCATCCCCAGATGCCAGGGGTGCCACCCCTCCTCACAGCCACTGTTTCTCTGGCAATGTTCCTTCTCTCCCTCTCTCAGCTCACCTGTATCCCTGTGGCCCATGGAAAGGCAAAGCATCCAGACCTAGCTGGAGGGCTTTGCAATCCCTCTGGAAGCATGGAGCTGTTAAGAGTCAACATACCTGAATGCTAGAGAAGCCATTTAACCTCTCTGTGCCTCAGTTTCCTCATTTTAAATGGGGTAAGTAGTAGTACCTATCTCATAGGGTATTATTCAGGAATAAGTGAGAAAATATTTGAAAGGTACTTAGCACAGTTCCTAGTCCACAGAAATAGGTAACTAGTAATGAAAGTTCAGGACTTGAACTGCTTTTACCAGTGTACCTCCAGGACCTAAAACAGTGCTTGCCATTTCAAAAAGTCCTTCATCCTATATAATAAAGAGGGAATATGCAAATTGACTGTCTCTCCACCACAAAGATGGTGGAGCCCACAGCGGAGGCAGCGGGGGGGGGGGGGGGGGGGCGGGGTGCTTCCATAACACAAGATGGCTGCACCCACAGTGGAGGTCGAGTTCCCGTAACAAGCCTTAACAAGCAATCAGCAGGGACCTGAGGCTGCGCCCCCCCAATCGCTCCCATGTGGCTTGACAGGGGACCTCAGGCCCCTCCCCCTGCCCTGGTCCTAGGCTGGGGGACCTCAGGCCATGCCCCCACTCAGCAGGGCTTGACGGGGGACCTCAGGCCGCATCCCCCGCCCCAGCAGCAGGCCAGGGGACCTGAGTCTTTGACCCCGCCCGGCGGGACTTAAGGGTGGGACCGGCTGGGTCTGGTTCTAGCCTAATGGGGGTGGGGCTGGCCGGGTCTGGGTCTCTCGAGATTTCGAGGCACATGTGGGTGGGCGGGGACTTGACTCTGGGGCCCGTGGTGTGCCCCAGACTCTGACAGGAGGGAGATTTTCATATACATTTTACTAATTTTCTTTCATCTCTGACACTTCTATTATAGAGAAAGGGCAAATAGCAATATTAAAATATTTCCTCTAATTAATCCCCTTTTAATGTGCACGAATTTCGTGCATCGGGCCACTAGTAATTAAATAAACATAGTAAATTACTCTAAAAGGAAAAAAAAGAAGTAACACAAGCTCTTTTGGAAAATAAAAAATAAGGGACTAGTTCCCAATTCATTTTATGAGGACAATATAAACCTGATGCCAGTAGAAGATAAAACTATAAGACAAGATCTCTTTTCTAAAAGTAAACACAAAAATCTTAAACAAAAAATTAGAAAGTAAAAATATATATACATCATGTCACAGTGTAGATTACTTCAGGAAGGCGAGATTGGTTTACATTTAATAATTCGTCAATCTTAACCATACTTAAAAAAAATAAACAGAAGAAGAAAAAAATACATGACCATTTCATAGATGGGTCTAAGTTCAACACCACTCATGATAAAAGTTATCAGTAACTTATAATAGAAAGGCAATTTTCTTAACCTAATAGAGAGTATCTACCCCAAAAAAATTCCTATCACAAATGTCATAATGGTGATATATCAAACAATTTCTCCCTGAGTTTGTAAACAAGACAAGGATGTCCACTATGTATCAAAAATATATGGAGGCCTGGTCGGTGTGTTCAGTGGTTGAATGTTGACCTATGAACCAGGTCATGGTTCGATTCCCAGTCAGAGCACAGGCCCATGGTTGCAAGTTTGATCCCCAGTGGGGGTCCTGCAGGAAGCAGTGAATTGATGATTCTCTCTCATCATTGGTGTCTATCTCTCTTCCCCCTCTGCCTCTCCCTTCCTCTCTGAAATCAATAAAAATATATATATTTTAAAAATGTATGGAGGTCCCGCAAGGAAAATAAAATAGGTATAAAGTTTGGAAAGAAAGAAGTAAAATTGTTATTATTCACAGATGACAGTTCTCTTTACATAGAATATTCAAAAAGATATAAAATGATTACAATTCATAAATAAATGTAACCAATTTACTTGATATAAGGCCAATAATAAAAAATTACTTCTGTTTCTGTATAATAACAGAAATAATAAGAAAAAGACATCTTAGATACAATTGAAAATAGTTCAAGAATATCAAATACCCAGAAATAAATCTAATGAAAGATGTGTTAGAGCACTACATGTAAATCTATAAAACATCACTGAGAGACATTAAAGACTTCTATAAATGGGGAGAAATACTTTTTGCATAAATTGGAAATCTCATTATTAAGTCGTTATTGTTATTTATCCCCAGAATGATTATAGAAATCATATTTAAATTTCAGCATGTTAATTTGGGGAGAAATTTCAAGCTGAGGGTGCAGGTTTGATCCCCCAGTAAGGAGGTTAGGGTCAGGGCATATATAAGAATCAGCCAATGAATGCATAAAGTGGAACAACAAATCAATTTCTCTCTCTTAAAAGCATTTGTTAGGAAGGTATCTACTGAAAATCTGTATAGGAAGGTATCTACTGAAAATCTGTAAGACATATTATTCCTAGTAATGAAAAATTAGAAGCATTCCTTGAAAAATCAAAACAATATAAGATTCCCACCTTTGTCACTTCTATTCAGCACTGCACTACAAGAATTCCTACCTTGTACCTCAAAATAGTGAATAGGCTGTTCAGACAGAGCGAGCTCTCAGAGTGTTTAATTATGGACAAGCCCCGAGAATGTCTTTTTCAAAGAGTTGCCAGGCATGTTAAATAGTAATAATTCTCACAGAATAGTTGTGATTCTCAATTTTCAAGGCTACCATGGAGCACAAGAGAGAAGGATGAGAAGAGAACAATTTAAAACACCACAAACATTCCTGTTATTGTGATTTAGCTGGGTTTTTTTTTAATAAACCCTATTAGGAATTTTTGCAATTCTTTGGTTAATTCCAGAGTTCTGAAACTGTTGATTTTGACATTTACCAGTATTCTCATTGCTTTTCTTTAAAATTTTTTTTTCAAGTACAGCTTAAATTCATAATTAATTTGTATGTTTCAGGTGTACAGCATAGTAGCTAGATAATCATATACTTTATAAAGTGATCCCCCTGATAAGTCTAATACCAACATGTCACCATACAGTTATTACAATATTATTAACTATATTTCCTATGCTGTACTTCACATCCTCATGACTACTCTGTAACTACCAATCTGTATTTCTCAATCCCTTCACCTTTTCCACCCAGTCCCCCAACCCCCATCCCCTCTGGCAACCATCAGTCTGTTCTCTGTATCTATAAATCTGTTTCTGTTTTGTTTGTTCATTTCAGATTATCAAATTTTAAAAAGTTTACTAAACCCAGTATTGGCATGGGCCTCATAAATAATTATTATACACTAGAGGCCTGGTGCACGAAAATTCATGCACTCAGGGGGTCCCTCAGCCCAGCTGGCACCCTTCAACAGTCCGGGACCTGTCGGGGGATGTCCACCTGCCGGCTTAGGCCTGCTCCCAGGGGGATTGGGCCTAAGCTGGCAATCAGACATCCCTCTGGCAGCCTGGGAGCCCTTGGGGGATGTCTGACTAATGACTTAGGCCCGTTCCCCACTAGTCAGACATCCTTAGTGCTGCCACGGAGGTGGGAGAGGCTCCCGCCACTGTCGCTGCACTGGCCAACCATGAGCCAGCTTCTGGCTGATCAGCACTCCCCCTGTGGAAGCACACTCACCACCAGACAGCAGCTCCTGCATTGAGCGTCTGCTCCCTGGTGGTCAGTGCGCATCATAGTGATGGGTTGTTCTTGGTCATTCTGCTGTTAGGGTCAATTTGCATATTTCCCTTTTATTATATAGGATTATATGTTGACTTATAGCTGGGCAAAGATTTCCAGAGAACAATTAGGCAATAACAACTGAAATAAAAAATACCCTTTGACCCAGCAATTCTACTGCTAGTAATGAACACCATTGGTATAATCACATTATATGTACAAATATGTTCACTGCAATATGGTTTGGCAATAGAAAATGTTTAAACATTTATAACACATTCACACATCAGAATACCACACAGTCATTAAAAAGAATGAGTTATTTCAGTATATACTGATACTGAAAGATATTATAAGACAGCAAAAAGCCAGGTACAGAGGAGTATAATACCATCTGATTCCGTTCACATAAACTTTAAAAATGTATATATTTACTGGCAAATAAATTTTTTCTGAAGAACATTCAAGACACTATAAGCTGATTATCATTGGAGAGAAGTATTACCAGGAGTAGAAAGAAAAGGGCAAGTTTTCATTTCATGCCTTTCAGAATCATCTGATTTTTGCCATATTCATGTGTTTTTTTCCTCTTCAAAGAATATTTGATTAATAGGTTGTTTAGATATTCTTAGGTAGATTTAAATACAATCAAACCTCAGTTCTCAAACATCTCTCATCTCAAACAATTCCGTTCTCAACTGTTATTCACAGAAAAAGGAAGTCTCAGTTTTAACTTTGGTTCTCCACCTGACAACGCTTTCACGTTATACATCAGCATGACAGAAAGCATCTCTCAGGCCACAAACAAAGAAGAAAATGGGCCAGTAAAGTCAGTTTCCAGCTAAACCTTGCCTTGCTAACGTCTCAGATAATTGTGCTGTGAATATTTGTGTGTGTGTGTGCATGTGTGGTGTGTCTTGCTTTTGTTGCTGGTGAAATGGATGACTAAAACAATTTTAAAACATAAGAAGGGTGCTAGCTGGTTTGGCTCAATGGATAGAGTGTCGGCCTGTGGACTGAAGGACCTGGGTTCAATTCCGTTCAACGGCACATGCCCAGGTTGCAGGCTCAATCCCCAGTAGGGGGCGTGCAGGAGGCAGTCGATACATAATTCTCTCTCATCATTGATGTTTCTATCTCCCTCTCCCTTCCTCTCTGAAATCAATAAAAAAAAAATAAGGAGGCAAGATGGCTGATGTTGTTAGTTGTGAAAGAAACAATGATCACAGGCAATTGAAGAGGTAGAAGAACTGTTGTTAAATTGGATAAACAAAAAGCAGTTAGCCAGTGACAGCATTTCAGAGCCCGCCATATGTGAAAAAGTGAAGGTGCCATATACTGACTTGCTAGACACCCCTGGAAAGAGTGCTGAAAGTGATTGTCTAAGGCTAGTAGGGGATGGTTCGATATATTTAAGAAAGAAGTGTTTGGTTATCCATTAAACAGTACATTAGACATGTACTGTAATTGAGGAAGGTTATAGCAGGGAGTCATTTGGGGGTCTGGAACACATTAATTCAACTTACATTCTTTCTAATGGGAAAAAAATGATTTGGTTTTCAAACAAATCGCTTCTCTAACAGCCTTCCAGAACAAATTAAGTTCAAGAACCAAGATTCCACTGTACTGGTAGTGCTATTTTAAAAAATATTTGCAGATAAGTGCCAAGCTTTGCAAACCAGAACTTCCTTTTGGATTTTCATTAAACTTTAGATTTGCCTCCTAATGCTTTAATCATGATTTCCTGTTAAATATAAAGTGACATTTTGTAATGGCAGTTTGGCTATCTAAAAAATTTGTGATAAAATTATTAGATACTGTTACTCAAGGACCAAACTTCTTATATCCCAAAGGTTATTTGACAAATTTATAAATAAAAATGAGATTATTCATTTTATTTTGACTCTAAAAACCATTAAATTGCAATAAGACATTACATATACAATAAAAATTAAAGTATCCATTGAATTCAGTAAAACAGCATCACACTGGAAAAAATAGTCAAGCCCAGCTGGCATGACTCAGTGATTGAGCATCGACCTATGAGCCAGGAGGTCATGGTTTGATTCCTGGTCAGGGCACATGCCCAGGTTGCAAGCTCAGTCCCCAGGGTGAGGCGTGCAGGAAGCAGCCCATCAATGATTCTCTCTTATCATTGATGTTTCTATCTATCCCTCTCTTAAATAAATAAAATAAATTTAAAAAATAGTCATAAATTAGCTCTTAATCTTTTCTGGGGACAGAGAAGCAGAAGAAAATGAGATTAAAATTAAAAATCCACTGCCCCAAACAGGGTAAAGGTGAGACAATCATTTATTTATTAGACAGGGCAGGTCATTAAAAGAGAGGAAACATATTCAAAAGAATGTGCTTTTCTTGTGTTATAGGCACTGATGCTCACAACAAACAACACTGCTCAATACGTCATGGAAACAGGCCACATAGAGCCAAGAAGATGCTGTCATGCCACTGAAAAAGAAGCTACACTGCTTAGGAAACAATCCCTAAGGCAGTGGTTCTCAACCTTGGCTGCACATTAGAATCACCTGGGAATTTTTTTAAAATCCTGACTTCTGGGCCTCATCCTCTGGAAATTCTGTTTCTTTGTTACTAATGTTGTGGCCCCACCCCATATTAAAGAAACAGAATTTCCAGAATATGAGGCCCAGAAATCAGGATTTTAAAAAGATTCCCAGGTGATTCTAATGTGCAGCCAAGGATGAGAACCACTGGGTTACAGAGATCTCCAATTCACTGTTCTACATTTTCTAGAGTTGAGCCATTAGCTCATAGCATTTGGCTGGTTCCCTGGTTACTAAGAAGTGAGTCTTCCCATATTCTAGAGAGCTTTCAATAGTTCAGACTTCTGAATGTCACTGAAATCAGTCATCTGCAGGCTGAATTAGCTTACATTACTACATTTTTGGGACTTACCCTAGGTCAGAGGTGGGGACTGTCTTGCCCATGGACTGAGCCGTATAAGGCCCACAAAATCACTTGGTCTGGCCCTGCCAAGGCATTGAGGGTGAGTTAATTAAATGTTTAACCAAATATAATAGGCTAATTTTTAAGTTGATAATTTTGTATGGCCCGCGAATGATGTTATAAATACCCAAATGGCCCTTGGCAGAAAAAAGGTTCCCCACCCCTACCCTAGGTAGTCATGGACTGTCTTATAGTACAAATAAAATTTGGACCTAACCTATTTAGCCCTGTTACAATGCACCTGAATCACTCCAGTTCGATGGTACATACTTGAAAAAGATAGCAGAAATTCACTGGAGGAAAGTAAAGAAATTTGGGAAGTTCACCTGGCCCTGAGTATATAAATAAGCTGCTAGCAAAGTGAGACACATTTGAAAACTACTATGTCAATTATTTTCCAAATTATTCGGCATCATTTTTAGCAGGACTTTACTGATTAGGCAGGCAAAGATTTCAATATCCACTCTAGAGGCTAACCAAAATATTATAACTAGTAGTATGTCATGAATATTTGGTTATGAGGAAAAAACTATTCAGCATGCGATTGAATGAGAAACCTGTTAGGTATCTGACATTCCGTCCTTACATCTACTGATTTTACCAACCACTTCCTTTCACAGTAGTCACAGTTCTTAAGATGACAATTTCTCATTCCACATAGGACAAAAGCCTATTTAGGAAGCCACTCATGAAAGACCAGATATTATATGAATTCATTTATAGTAAATGACAAGAAGGCAAATCATAGAGATTGAAAGTAGATTAGTGGTTGCTTGGGGCTGGGAGGCATTGGGAGAAAATGAAATATGAATGCTTAAAAGGTAGAGGGTTTCTTTTTGGGGTGATGACAATGTTCTCAAATTGACTGTAGCCATGGTTGCACAACTTGTGACTATATTATAAAACCACTGAATTATACCTTTTAAATGGCTGAATTGTAAGGTATGTGAATTATATCTTAATAACGTTCTTATAAAAACATATTAGGAAGGGAAGACAGTCCCAAGAGAACATGCGGCTCTTACGAATCCAGTCATATCTGAAACAGCATACAAGCTGATATATAAGGAGCTGGTTTCTCACACACTATTTTGATTTGATTATCACCACTTTTAACCCCTGACTTAACATTTTTAACTAATTTCTAAATTATTTTAGGTTATCAGAAGATTTATAACTTTGTTCTCCTTAGAGATCATAGTCAGTGTTTCACAGAAAGACTAGGTTGGCAAAACAAAGCTAAACAAAACAATAAAAACCCAATAAAAAAATAATCACCTGCTTTGGGGCTATGCATTTTACCAGGCAGAATAGCAGAGCTGAGGTTCATTCCTAAAGGAAAAAATGCCATCAAATGTAAGGGCATCATGTCTCTTGCCTAAAGCACGTTTCCTTTTCAAATCTGCATAGATATTCCCTTTACATCTATACAGTTCAACATAAGCCATATTTACATACCTGTAGAATTCAATAAAATCAATGTTCTCTACAAAGAAATGTTAAGCGTTCTGCAGATCAAAGAGCTAGCCAAATTTCCTTAAAACTAAAATTACTGTTTCTGAAAAGCACTATTCTGTATCTTCAGCCTCATAAAATTAAATTACTATTACTAAAAAAGTTCTACTCTGTATTAACATGCCATGATGATGGAAAACTCTAAGCCTGCTACAAGTCAAAAGCTACAAAACAATTTCTTAAAAAATGACCTGAATTAAAAATATATATATTAGCTCCAAATATTTAGAACATATTGGACCAAATTTCTTTGAAGTCTACCTTTAACAAGAAATTTATTTTTACTAATTCACTAGTGTAATATGCAATAAAGAAAGACTTTGCATAAGTTAAACTGGCTAATTACAAGTAATCAGTTTTCCTCAGTGATTACTATTCCTCTACATAGGCAGGGTAATTAAATCACAAAAGGTCTTTTTGGTGTGTCTTCAACTATTCTTACACTGCATAACCAATTAGGGAAATTTTTACAGTTAAAGGGAACACAAGTAGCTTTACAGGAAGTTGAGTGTGTTAAATATACATATGTTTGTTATGAAAAAGAATTTCTGACACAAAAATTGCTCACTGCTCAGAGAAGCCTAGAGAAGTGATAAAGCAAGACAGCTGATGTTAGATGGTACATGGGAGTCGGGTGGAGTGAGAAGTCATAGATAAATTAAAAACTGGCAAGTATCTGTTGAAGCAGAGCCACTTTTTAGGGGGCATAAGAAAAAATTATGTCACCTTTTTAAACTGCTTTAGAGAAGCCAATTTGTTGTTAAGAAATGAAGACCAAATTTAAAAAAAAAGAAATGAAAACCATTTTATTACCATTAATGCTTCAAAATGCAGTAGTCACACTGATTCCAAAAGGATCCTAAATACTGTAGTGAAAAGAAGAGAAATCTAAAAAAAATAATTACAAAAACCCCACACACATTTTTTCCAAAGAAATGTGTTCAAAACAGTGACTCTTAAAGACAGAGAGAGATTCCACACATAAGAGGAGACAGTGTGATCACAGAGACAAAAGAGGGAGTGATGTGGTCACAAGCCAAGGGATGCTCAGAGGCATCAGAAGCAGAAAGGGCCAAGGAACAGATTCTCCCCTAGGGCGTTTGGCGGGGGTACAACCCTGCTGACACCTTGATTTTGGACTTCCAGGCTTCAAAACTGTGAGAGAATAAATTTCTGTTGTTTAAAAAAAAACACACAAAACACAGTGACTCTTACAAAAGATGTCAATTTGTTGTAAATGAAAAAAAGAATTCTCACTATGAAAGACCAAGGGCTCCTTTCACAAATAATTTATACTGCATCAATAACTTGACGTTCACTGCAGCACTATTTACAATCTATATATATAAAAGCCCAGCGACGGAATGATGGAACGACCAGACCGACCTGTCGACCAGTCACTGCATTGTGCACTGACCACCAGGGGGCAGATGCTCAATGCAGGAGCTGCCCCCTGGTGGTCAGTGTGCTCCCACAGTGGGAGTGCTGTTTGGCTAACCGGGATGAGTGGCTGCTCCCGCAGTGGGAGCAGCCGCTAGCAGGCCCAGGGTGAGGCCGAGTCTCTGTACCTATCAAATACCTGAGACAATCTAAACTCTGGCCTGACCCCACCAGCTGATGCAGGCCCTCTAAGGTGTGTTCTAGAAAGAGCGTGGGGAGCTGGCATAGGCGGATGGCAAGAGGGACATGACTGCGGACCCCCCGGGGAGGCTATCCTGATGGCTGAGGATCCTGGAGCACAGCTGCCCTGAACTCCCCGATGGTGTCACCTACCTGGCATCACACATCAAGGACATTCACCGAGTGGCTTTGGGGTGCAAAGCTCTCAGCCAGGTTCCTCCAGGACATAGAACACACCTTTACCCAAGACATTACCCCGAAATATCAGCTCAGAGAGCGGGTCCACAGCCACTCAGCTGACCGAGATGAGTGGCGCTACCATAGTGGGCCGATTCCGCAGGCTACTCCCCCCACCAGTGCACAAATCCGTGTACCCGGCCTTTAGTAGCCAAGATGTGGAAAGAGCCCAAATGCCCATCAGTAGATGAGTGGATAAAAAAGCTATGGTTCATTTACAAATGGATTACTAGTTGGTAGTAAAAAGAAGGAAATCTTGCCTTTTGTGACAGCATAGATATACGTGGAGAGTATTATGCTAAGTAAAATAAGCCAGTCAGAGAAAGACAAGTACCATATTATTTCACTTATATGTGCAATTTAATGAACAAAATAAACTAAGAACCAAAATAGAAACAAACTCATAGATACAGAGAACAAATTGACAGCTGTCAGAGGGGAGGGAGGTTGGAGGGCTAGGTGAAAAAGGTGAAAGGAGTAAACAAAAAGAAAACTCAAAGACACAGACAACTGTATGGTGATTACCAGAGGGTGAGTGGGGTGAGGGAAGATAGAAGAGGGTAAAAAGGGTATAAATGGTAATGGAAAGAGACTTGACTTGGGGTGGTGAACACACAATACAATATACAGATGATACATTATAAAATTGTACACCTGAAACTTATATAATTTTATTAACCAATGTCACCCCAATAAATTCAATTAAAAAAATAAATAAATCTTGAAATTCTCCAAAAAAAATAATTTGATAACAGTGTACAAACAAGGGCCACAGACTTGTTTTAGTTAGATCTAAAAGATCAATATAAATACTTATGGGGGGAGTGTTTTATACTCCAAACTCCAATATTCCAACTCTGTGTCCCGTACTGTTATGATTTGTAAAAATCTTAACGACGCAGGGATTCAAGTTTTCGTAACTTCAACGATGTGTTAGAGGACAATGCATCTTGATTTGAAGAATTTGTTGTATCTGAAGGCCGAAACAGTACTCTACCACGATGATTAAATACATAAAATGATGGGTGATTCCTTAATGTGTCAAATGTCCTTAAAAGAAAAAAAAGCAGCAATTTTAGATACATCCTTATAAGAAGCCCATTTAAAAATAAGCAGGCTTCTGGTGAATTTGCTTTTGGTTATATTTAAAACTATGTTTAAATTCATGAAACCAGATTATAAATGGTAATCATACTGTATCTCATTTCTTTCTTGTACAAGGAAAATAAAAAAACCTGGAAAAGCAATATATAACCATATAATTTTTCATTCAGCCAGTCCTTCCAGTATGCCTATGAATAACATTAAGTAGTTACTCAACTTTAATCACCTCTGTAGATCTAACATAAGCCCATGCCAAATAGTCTTTTTCAAAAACCAGTACAGAGATTGTACCTTTGATTAGCCTCATTTGGCCATCACTATCCAAGTCCTATGATCATCTGAAAGACCTGTTTTCTAAACATAGTTCAAAGATAACAAAAAAATTCCTTAAATTTCTTTGGTCTTTCTGAACCTGCTGTTGTCCAAATTCATATATTTACCACCTAATAAAATCATATTTTGCTACCACCTACTTAATGCCTTTCTGTTTTACTTCTTTTTTAAAAAAATATATGCTTATTGACTTCAGAGAGGAAAGCAGAGATAGAGAAACAATGATGAGAATCACTGATCGGTTGCCTCCTGCATGCCCCCCACTGGGGATTGAGCCCAAAACCTGGGCATGTGTCCTTGACCGGAATCGAACCCAGAACCCTTCAGTCTGCAAGCCGATGTTCCATCCACAGAGCCAAACCAGCCAGGGCTACTTCTTTCTTTCCTGGCCTTTGCCGGTGATTCTTAGTAGACTCTTTGTAAGAACAGTAGTGGGTGATTACAGTGGCGTATCCTTTCTTCTTCTCCAATGAGAGATATGTGGTCTAATAAAGTTCATAATCACCTAAGTGTATGGCTTTTAGTGTTGGTTTGTTTCTAAAACAGGAAGCCTGATATGTGACTATTTAAAATGTAAATAAAAAGAGGTTGATTTCCTCTAACACATAAATGTTTATTGTGAATCCTCACAAGAAAATATTATAAAAGGTTAAATTTTCCAGAATAAAGAAGGGGTAAAGTTCAGAGATGGAAATGAACAAAGCTAAAGGATGATTTTATAAAAGAAATATTGCCCTGGCTGGTGTGGCTCAGTTGGTTGGGCATTATCCCATGCACTGAAAGATTGCCAGTTCAATTCCCCTTCAGGGCACATTCCCAGGTTGCAGGTGGGGACATGCAGGAGGCAGCTGATCAATGTTTCACTTTCACATCAGTGTTTCTCTCTACCCTCCTTTCATCTCGCTCTAAAAATCAATAAAAAGTCTTTTAAAAAGAAATATTGACAAGAAAAGCAAGCAAAGTTCGTGAAAATAGCTTAGAAGAAGTACAGGAGAAAAAAGAAAGCAGAATAATAAATATACTTTAATCCAGGGGTAGAAAAGGGCCTGAGAACAGAGTTTATTTCACAGATAGGTTCAAGTAATAAAGGAAACAGAAAATCCCTTATTCTTCCAAAGATAGAGCTGAGTCAGAGGACAAAAGAGGAAAATAGGAAGGAAGGAGAGGAAAGCAAAGAGAAGGAAAGAGACAGAAGGAAGGAAAAAAATTTCTGAGGGAATATCTTCCTATATATCTATTTCTATCCACCTATCTATCCAAACAACCAATAAGTAATTTTAGGCAAACACAACATCTTATTCTAATATCAACAGTCTGTCATTCAACTTCCATTTTTCCTATCATATCAAACAGTGCCTCAATATTTTTATTTCATTACACAGACATATTGTATAATCAAAATGTAAAAACCAACTTTTAAGTACCAGAACACATACATTTATGTAAATGAAGCAAAATTCTTAAGAAATTAAATGCTTACTAAAAGGGGAAAACTTACTTATTTTTTAGTTCTGAAGTGGCATCCATGTCTTTAAACTCCCCTGCAATATGAACTATACCATAACAGGTAACCGCAAAGGCCAGAAGTGTCTGAAGAACTATCTGTGAGCAAAAAGATTAAAGATTACTAAATACAAGTATTATTATAAACCTTTACAATTTTATCTCCATAAAATTTTAGCTTCAAACAGGTATTTCTCCCAGATCGTATCAAGGAGTCAATTCTCAGTTTAAAGATTTTGAGTTAAACACTATAAAATCTGTAAATTCTGTGGATTGGCTACAAAAATACTTGTGGGTTTTGCTCAAATAGCAAAAACAGGTACTGAGCCCTAGCCATCTTGGCTCAGTGGATAGAGCGTTGGACTGTGGACTGAAGGGTCCTGGGTTAGAGTCTGGTCAAGGGCACATGCCTGGGTTGCGGGCTTGATCCCCAGTAGGGGGCGTGCAGGAGGCAGCTAATCGGGGGTCTCTCTCATCATTGATGATTCTCTCTCTCCCTCTCCTTTCCTCTCTGAAATCAATAAAAATATATTTTAAAAAACAGGTACTGAGCCCTAGCTGGTTTGGCTCAGTGGATAGAGCGTCGGCCTGCGGACTGAAGGGTCCCAGGTTCGATTCCAGTCAAGGGCATGTACCTTGGTTGCGGGCACATCCCCAGTTGGGGGTGTGCAGGAGGCAGCTGATTGATGTTTCTCTTTCATCAATGTTTCTAACTCTCTATCCCTCTCCCTTCCTCTCTGTAAAAATCAATAAAATATATATTAAAAAAAAAAAACAGGTACTGAGCCATTCAAAACTCAGATTATCAACTACTATTTGCTTCCAAAAGCAACTAAGAATTTTTAATGTATTATTGTTAAATATCATCCTATATAGTAAAAGGCTAATATGCAAATCAACCAAATACGGAACAACCGGTCGCTATGATGCACACACTCCACCAGGGGGCAAACGCTCAACACAGAAGCTGCCCCCTGGTGGTCAGTGCACTCCCACGGGGGGAGCACGGCTCAGCCAGAAGCCAGGCTCAGAGCTGGCGAGCGCAGTGGTGGTGGCAGGAGCCTCTCCCACCTCCGTGGCAAAACTAAGGACCACTTGGGGGAGTGGGCCTAAGCAGGCAGGCTGACATCCCCCGAGGGGTCCCGGACTATGAGAGGGCACAGGCCAGGCTGAGGGACTCCACCCCAGTGCATGAATGTTGTGCACCGGGCCTCTAGTCTACACTAATAAAAGAGAAACATGCAATTTAAACATCACTTCGCCACACCACTACACCCACAAGCCACACCCACCAGCCAATCAGGAGCGAGTATGCAAATTAACCCAACTAAGATGGTGGAGGCCAGAGCTGGAGTGAACAGGAGGCTTGGGTTGCCCCCGGCGATGGAGGAAGCCAAGCTTCCTGCCTGCCCTGGCCAGCCCTGGGCTCTGCTCAAGGCTACCAAGTTTCAATTATAGAAGATAAATAAATCCCAGGTACCTGCTTCCAGCCCGCCCTGGCCTCTGCTCAAGGAGGGGCTGAAAAAAAAAAGAAAAAAAGGAGAGGCTGGGAGCTTGGGTCACCGGGGGCGTGGCCAGCCTGAAAACGGCCATCAGCCCCTCATCCAGGCTGGCCAGGCACCCCAGCAGGACACCCCCACCCTGAAGGGGTTGTGGCAGCCTGAAAATGGCCCTCAGCCCCTCACCCAGGCTGACCACACCCCATGGGGTGAGGGTCCCCGCTGTGGGGCTTGGCCAGCCTGCAAAGAGCCATTAACCCCTCACCCAGGCTGGCCAAGCACCCCAGTGGGGACCCCCACCCTGAAGGGGGTGTGGCCAGCCTGAAAACGGCCCTCAGCCCCTCACCCAGGCTGGCCAGGCACCCCAGCAGGACCCTCCCCCCCACCCTGAAGGGGCAATGGGTCAGCCTGCAAACAGCCATCAGCCCCTCACCCAGGCTGGCCAGGCACCCCAGCGGGATCCCCACCATGATCCAGGACAACCTTCAGGGCAAACCAGCCGGCCCCCACCCGTGCACCAGGCCTCTATTCTATATAATAAAAGGGTAATATGCAGGTTGACCCTAACAGCAGAACGACTGAGAATGACTGGTCACTATGACACACACTGACCACCAGGGGGCAGACGCCCAATGCAGAAGCTGCCCCCTGGTGGTCAGTGTGCTCCCACAGGGGGAGCTCTGCTCAGCCACAAGCCAGGCTGACGGCTGCCAGCACAGCGGTGGTGGCGTGAGCCTCTCCCGCCTCCTCAGCAGCACTAAGGATGTCCGACTGCAGCTTGGCCTGCTCCCTGCTGGCAAGTGGACATCCCCCGAGGGCTCCCGGGCTGCCAGAGGGATGTCTGACTGCCAGCTTAGGCCCGATCCCCTGGGGAGCGTGCCTAAGCCAGCAGGTGGACATCCCCCAAGGGGTCCCAGACTGTGAGAGGGCACAGGCCGGGCTGAGGGACCTCCCTCGAGTGCACCAGGCTTTTAGTAGAGTATAAAAAGAATACTCTTATCTCTCTGTCCCTCTCCCTTCCTCTCTAAAATCAATAAAAGAAACATATTTTTTTAAAAAAAGAACACTCTTACCCTCCACCCAGCTTAAGAAACAGAATATTACCAATACCTTTCAAGTCCTATGTGTCCCTCTGCAATTATATTCTTCACCCTCTCTCTCAAAGTTAACTACTGTCCCAAATTGTGTATTAATCTGTTCTTTGCTTTTCTTCATAATTTTACCAGCTGTGTGTGTGTACCTCTAAAACATATATTGCTTATTTTTCCACACTTTGAAAAACTTTTGGTGAGATTCATCCTTTTTGTTGTCCATTCATTTTCACTGTGTTTTGTATTCCATTATATGAAAACTAGTGGACCGGTGCATGGGTTTGTGCACATTGAAAGGAAATTAATTAGAATAAATATTTTAATATCGCTAGTCACCCTTTCTCCATAATAGAAGTCAACCAAATTCACAATCAACAATGACAGATCAAAACACGTGTGCGATTGGCGCCAGCAAGAGCTTTAGATGTATTGCACAGTCACGAGTCAACTTAGCCTTTTATATATAGAATAAACTTGCTTAATTAGACCTGCTTTCTGATTTAGCTAAACTTTTTCCAGCCCAGTGAAGCACCCCAACTTCTTTCAGGTACTGTCAGCAACACAGCAGTAAATATCAACACGAAGCCGATTATTATTGTAGATCAGTCAGGGAGAACAAAATGTAAAGTATTATAACTGCAGCAGTATTTGACTATATTCTGCACAGTGAGAGAACCTGAAATCATTTTCAAGGTCCACCATTTCTTACTTCTTTTCAGTCAGGTCAAGTGTCTAAACTTTCTAAATCTCCATTTTCCAGCTAATGAAAAGAAAATAGGACTCTACCGAGTCTCCTATCTACCTACTCCAGGACTTCTGTGAGGATCAAATGAAATGAGACATGGGAAAACGCTTCACAGACATTTGGTTAAAGTATAAAATGTTTGCAGCTGGCTATAAAGCAAGTCGTGTTTCTGGGCTGAAGTAACTCCAAGGAGGCTAGTCGCTAGGGAGAGGAAGCTGGGCATTGCTACATGACGTCATTACCCAGCACCCACAGCCACTGTTTCCAGGCTGGGCTGGGCTGTGGGCTGCATTTTTCTCCATGGAGTCTTGGCAGCGTCGGCTGCAATTTGGTGGGCTTTTGCTCCGGGGTGGTAGCAAGGCCTTGTCCCACTTGGAGGAAGCCGAGTGTTGCTTTGTGGGCACCAGGTCTGTGGTGCTGTTTCTCTGTAAATGGCTAGTGCATGTCACGGCAGCTCCTGAATTAAGCGTCTGCCCCCTGGTGGTCAGTTCACGTCATAGCGACGGGTCAGACAGTTGGGCACTTAGCATATTAGCCTTTATATATATATAACACAATTTATCCATTTCACTTTTGATGGTTATGTAGGCTGTTTCCTGTGTGTTACTTTTACAATGTCAATATGGATATCCTTGTATATATCTCCTGGTGCATGGGACTAGAATCACTGGTGTAGCATGTACACATATTCTACTGTATTACGTAGCATTAAACTGCTTTCCAAACAAGTTGTACAAGCAAAAATTTGCATGCTTGACATTAACTGACATGAATTTATAGGCATATTTTATTTTCTTGATTGTGATTCCATCTATTTCAAAAAATTTCCAATTTGTAAATAGAAGAAAGTTATTAAAATAGACATAAATGAATGTGTGTTCATCTATCACAAAGCAAAAGTGATAGGAGAACAAGTTAATAGCCACATATACCATATCCTTAATCACAGACAACTAAACGCAAAATTAGCCACAAGCTATTACTCTATCTAAATTAAAACCTAATGTCCTATGTTATACCAGTTTACATTCCTACCACCAGTGTACCACAATCATTTTCATGCAATGCAATCATAGGCACTATTAACAAGAATGTGGTAAATCTGTAAGTAGTCACGAAAATATGTCAAGATAAATTAAGTAATAAAAATCTAATTATAAAACTATACATAGTCCAGTGGTATTGCTCAGTGGTTAAGTATAGACCCATGCAACAAGAAGTGTTGATTCCCACATGACTGGGTTTATGGCTTGATCCCTGGTAGGGCAGCCAATCAATAATCTCTCTTGTTAATATTTATATCTCTCTCTCCCTTCCCTTCCTCTCTCTCTAAAAAAATCAATAAAAATACGTTTTTAAAAACAAACAAGAAATTATACACACACACACACACACACACACACATATCTATGCATAATAACTTTTTAAAAGAAAACCTCTGTGTTTTTATTAGCGAAAACTATACAGACATAAATAAAGATAAGGTTGTTTAGGCATAGGAAGAAAACTGTACTGTACCATATAAACTATTCATAATAGAAGTAGAAATGCTGAGCAATGGAGTCAGTTTTTTTTAATAGGGTCTGTTTTACTTTTTACACTTATGGTTTGATTCTGTTATAATGAACTTACTATTTTGTAATTTAAAACCCAATAAAGATAAAAATTGTGTGTGAAGTTCACGTATCATTTTAGCTTAAAAGAACACTCCCTTGTTTTTCTTTAATTTTACCTCCTATGTATATGTTCCTAAACAATGTTTTGTTAGTTTTTCTTGTTCTTAAACTTTATATAAAAAGAAAATTAAAAAACAACAACAACGAAGTCAAAGCCCTGGTGGAGTGGCTCAGTTGGTTGGAGCATCGTCTGGTACACCAAAAGGTTGCAGGTTCCATTCCCAGTCAGGACACATATCTAGGTTGCAGGTTCAATCCCTGGTGGGTGGTACCAGACACACTGATTGATGTTTCTTTCTTCTCTCTCTTTCTCTCTCTCCCCCTTCCTCTCTCTCTCTAAAATCAATGAAAACATATTCTGTGGTAAAGATTTTTAAAATGAAGTCAAACATTCAACTTTTCAAGTGCATCTCTGACTATGGAAGAGCAACTTCTATAAAGACTATTTAAAATCTAGTTCTAGAAACCAAACAGAATGTGTAAAAAATAGAGAAGAGATGTAATTTCATGTCTGAAAATTTTTAATGTAATAAAAATCAGTAAAAATACTACTATAAAGCACATGGTTAATTTTTAAAATCTCTGTTAATAGAATATAAATGACCAACTTACATCTATTGGCAGTGATTCATCTTCCTTTTCCATTAATCGCATATAAGAACGATCTATAAAACCAGAAGCACACCATTAAGAAAATTTTAGCTAATATTTCTTCCTTAAAATGCAAGCAAATCAATATACCAAAGAAGCACCTTATTTATATGCTACATAAAGTAATGCTAATCCTGGATTCCTCAAAAACTTCTATCTTTTAAGGTAATCAGCCTGATCCTGAGCTATTTAATTCTTATCATAATCTGCTTTGTACCCTTATAAAATGAGGTAAGAGTGAAAGGAGTAGAACTTGTATGCATATATGCATAACCCATAGACACAAACAATAGAGTGGTGAAGGCCTGCGGTGGGGGTGGGCTAGAAGAGGTCAAGGGGGGGAGAGACATATGTAATACTTTCAACAATAAACATTTAAGAGTTTTATAGTTTTTAAAAGAGTGAAAAGTTGGAGCTCCAGTGGCGCAATCGGTTAACTCGCGGTACTTATAAGAGTGAAAAGTAAGCAAGTATGAGGAAGAAACACTTATACATAATTTTTCTTTCATTACCACAACACAACTAGAATTCTCTGAAACTAATCATTTCTTTTACTAACTGGTCAAAGAAATCACAATTATTTATTTTTATTTTTTTAGAATATATTTTATTGATTTTTTACAGAGAGGAAGGGAGAGGGATAGAGAGTTAGAAACATCGATGAGACAGAAACATCGATAAGCTGCCTCCTGCACACTCCCTACTGGGTATGTGCCCGCAACAAAGGCACATGCCCTTGACCAGAATCGAACCTGGGACCCTTGAGTCCGCAGGCCGACGCTCTATCCACTGAGCCAAACCGGTTAGGGCAATCACAATTATTTTAAAATTAATAAGCTTACAGAAATCTCCACTCTGATATAACATCACCATCACATTGAATTGGTAGGGAAATGTTTTTCCTGAGAGAATATGCTGAGGCAGTGAGTGGTGGGATAGGAAAAAAATCCAGGACATAAATTTCTGCCTCTGTTATCTATATATATATATAAAAGCCTGTGACCAAACAACCAAACGACTGGTCAACCAGTTGCTATGATGCACACTGATCACCAGAGGGCAGATGCTCAATGCAGGAGCTGACCCCTGGTGGTCAGTGTACTCCCACAGCAGGGGCGCCACTCAGCTGATCAATGGGCACCAGACGGAGGGCTCACGGCTGGCGGCGCGAGCCTCTCCCAATCAGGACTGACTGGGCACAAGCCTGCAGCAGGCACAGCAGGCCTGGGGTGAGCGGGAGCAGCACAGCACCCTGTCTGGGCTCGGGCTCCTCCCCGGCTGCCTGCCACTTCCTGCACTACTTCGTGCTGTGCGGGATCAACGCAGACAGTGGGCTGGAGCCCAATGAGCTGGCAGTTAAGGCTGGGCTGCAGTGGCATGGAGGTCCACTGATCCCCACAGGCCAGGGCGAAGGACCCCACCAGTGCACAAATCTGTGCACCGGGCCTCTAATAAAAATATAAAATCCTGATTCTATATGAACCTTGCACAATCCCTATTTAATAATCTATACTAATAAAAGGGCAATATGCTAATTAGACTGGGAGACCTTCCGGACAAAGCCATGGTGGTGGGGCCGAGGTAGAGGCAGTTAGGGGTGATCAGGCCAAGAGGGGAGGGCAGTTGGGGGTGATCAGGCTGGCAAAGGGGCACAGTTGGCGGCAAGAAGGCCGGTAGGTGGGGCAGTTGGGGGTGAGCAGGCCGGCAGGCAGAGTGGTTAGGGCAATCAGGCAGGCAGGCAGGTGAGCGGCTGGGAGCCAGGAGTCCCAGATTGGAGAGGGTGCAGGCCAGGCTGAGGGACACCCCCACACACACACGATTTTCGTGCAACGGGCCACTAGTGTATTATAAACAAAAGAAACCAAATAGTTGTGAGTACATGTGATTTGCTCTTAAAAAAGAATTTGTTTAGAGACATTTCCAGAGTTTTTTCTTATAGGGTTATCATAAGGACAAATGTAAAAGAAAAATCAAACCAATACCAAAAGTAGGTTTTGCCTAACTTCCTACTCTCTGTTCAGATCCCAGCTGGCTTCTTCATTGCTTGAAGTCTAATCTGACTCTCTACTACTACCTTTAACCAGGCACTTCCACATCTGTAAAACTAAGGGGCTGAACATTAATGATCTTGCTCTGAGTCTAGGACAGTGATGGTGAACCTTTTGAGCTTGGCGTGTCAGCATTTTGAAAAACCCTAACTTAATTCTGGTGCCGTGTCACAAATAGAAATTTTTTGATATTTGCAACCATAGTAAATCAGAGGCTTATATTTTTGATATTTATTTTATATATTTAAATGCCATTTAACAAAGAAAAATCAACCCAAAAAATGAGTTCGCGTATCACCTCTGACACGCGTGTCATAGGTTCACCATCACTGGTCTAGGACCTTAAAATTTTACAGCTGAAGCCCATGGTAGAAAATGCTGCAGCACTCCACAGAATCCTCCCCTCCCCTAGGGCACTGCTTCTCAAAGGAATGTGCATGCAAATCACCAGAAGATCTGACTGAAATGCAGATTTGGTTTCAGTAGATCTGGAGCAGGCATTTCTAACTAGCTCCCAAGTGATTAAAATCATGCTGGTTTGTTGACCACACTTAAGCCAACAAGGCTCTAGAATTGCCTCAACTCCAAGTACCTTTACATATTTTTAGCATGGCATTTATATCACTTTATTGTGATTATTTCTTGATCCATTTGTTTCTCCATTTGCCATTGAACTCCCTCAGGGCATCACTTGCTGTACCTCTAACACAGGAGTGAGGAACGTTTGGCCTGTGGCCCATAAAAGGCCTTCAAAATAATTTGGTCTGTCCCTGCCAAGGCATTGGGGGTGAGTTAATTAAATGTTTAACCAAATATAGCAGGTTAATTGTTAAGTTGATAATTTCATATGGCCCTTGAATGATGTTATAAATTTCCAAATGGCCCTTGGCAGAAAAAAGGTCCCCCACCCCTGCTCTAGCATCTAAGTATGATGCAATTTCAACCAATTCCCAGAGACTGAATTTCATAAAGTAGTGTAGCACATATGCTCTAGTCAAACTCCTTGTCTTTAAATCCTTGGCCCAAATTGTACTTTCTTATCTGTACTTTTATGCAAGTTTCCTAGGTGTCTGTCTCAATTTCTTAATCTTTCAAAGATGATAGCAACAATAATAGCTACCTCACAGGGCTTTTGGTAGGACTGAATTATATAATACAAGTAAAATTCTTAGTTCAGTTCCTGGCACTTAATAAGCTCTTAATAATGTTAGTTATTATTATTGTCATTAAAGCTTGGAGCACAGAACAGAGGAGACTGGGGAAACATGACAAATAAATATAACGTGATACCCTGGATTAATTCCTAGAACAGAAAGAGGACATTAATGTCAAAACTGGTGAAATGCAAATAAAAGCTAGATTTCAGTTAATAGTAATAATACCAATGTCAGTTTTTCAGTTGTGACAAAATACCGGTTAATATAAGATGTTACCAATGGTGGAAACTAAGTGAGGTGTATAAAGTCATTCTCTGTAATATCTTTGCAACTTTTCTGTAAATCTAAAACTTCTAAATAAAAATTTATTTAACAAATAATTTGCATTTCCTTCAGACAATGTCACAATACATGCATGTAATCAATAGTTAAAATAATTGTATAATTTAAATTATATATAATGAACAGAACTAAAGGTTTTTAACTTGACCCCAAAAAAATGGAGCTTTGAAGGAATTCACATTTCATTTTCTACTTTATTCCTAAATAAAGAAAGCAATCCAGCAAATAAAGAAAAGAAGTTCAAGTTTGAATTCATTTACTTCATTCAACAGATTTATTGAGTACATACTGTGCTAGCCACTTAAATTACAGCAAAGAACACAAAATAAACATTGCCCCTGCACTCATGGGCTCTATAGGCTAGAACTGAGGTCAGCTAACTTTACCTGTAAAGGGTCAGAAAATAAATATTTTAGGATTTGCAAGCCATTCTGTTTTTATCACAAACTCAACTCTGCCCTTAGAAAGCAGCCAGGCAATACCTAGATGAATGGGTGTGGCAGTGTGCCAATAAAACTTCATCAATGGACATTGGAACTTCGATTTTATATAATTGTCATGGATCATAAAATGATGATTCTTTTGCTTTTCCACCCCAACAAATTAAAAAATGGAAAAACATTATTAGCTCACTACGAAAACAGGAGGGAAGCTGCATTTGGCCTACAAGCCAGTTTGCTGACCCTTGGTCTGGAAGGGAAGACATCAAAACAGATCAACTGTTTCAAGATTGAACAGCATTCTCTGCTGGATTCCAAGTTTCTTCTTGATGATACCATTTTATCTGTATGATAAAGTACTTCAACTCTTTTTTCATTTAAACTTTCTATGTCACTCTCTGTGACATGTCTCACCCAAGGTCACAGATTTAGCAGCAAAGCAGGTCTTTAAGAACCTGCCCTCCTGACTCCCGGTCCAGTGCTCTTTCTCCTGTACTAGTCCCTACCTGAGGCAAAGGGTCACTTAACTTCTCAGTCACTGCCTGAACTACCCAAGATGCTGTCCACCTAGCTGTCATAGGACCATGAGCATCCGAGGTCCTCCACCTGACACTTTGCATGATCAGCCCAGCGCTGGATCCGACATCACCTGTCCTGGATTCTCAGACTCCCTCTCTGCATGCCATGCAGAGCACCTGTCAAGCTCTGAGCCCTCTCCCAGACACCCACTTCGAATGTTGCTTCAATCTTCCACTGGGGAGCCCCGCACTGTTTCTTATAATCACCCCAAACTCTAAGGTCTCTAATGACCCTTCCTGGGACATTCGGTCTGACACTCCCTCTGTGGTGCGCCCGTCCACCGCCCTCCGAAGTCCCGCACCGGAACGGTCTGTGTCTCGCAGGCACTTACGCTGAGCAGCAGAAAAGGCCGCGTGTGCTAGGGCAAAGAGGCCAATGCCTACCAGCCCCTTCCACAGTGACAGCGCCATTATTCCGGATGAGCAACAGCCTGAGGAAAGCAGCGAAGGGCGGCAAAGCAGTTCCCTCTCCCAACGGTGGTTGTCCACGCAGCGCAGAAAAATGACGTCACTGGACCACTGGGCGCGAAGTGTCTCGCAGAGGTGGGAAAACTAAAGAGCCTTCAGAAAGCGGAAACAGAAATGCCGGGAAGGAGGGGAAAGCACGGGAGTGGGACGAGGGGGGGAGGTCCGCCAGTGAGACGGCCTGCATAGCACCGCCTCTCTGAGAGGGGAGGAGCCGCTGGGAGGAAGGGGGCGTAAAAGGAGAGGCAAAAGTGGACCAATCGGAAAGCTGAGAGGAAGCTGAGCGCTGACAAGGGGCAAGGGGCGGGGCCTATGGAGAGGCGGCTTGTGGGCTATAGAGAGGCCCGGGTGCGGCAGAGGGGCGGGGGTCTGGAGGCTGTGGTTAAAGCCTTTCAGTGCTGGGTTTCTATCCCTGGCAGGGGATTTTCGGTTTGTTTGCTTGTTTTGTTTGTTGCTTTTCCCTCAAGCTGTGTCCTTTGTGTGTGTGTTGGCTTTTCCTATGCTTCAGCCTTTTGCGGACTGGCACTATGGGAGGAGGCAAGAGTGTGAAAGCGAGGAGGCGGGTGGGGTGCAAAGGAAAACATCCAGGATATTTGGAGCCCAAGACACAAGGCACCCTCGGGGCAAAGTTAGTCCCCCTTTTGCTTAGCTTCAAAAGGTCTTTAAGAACGATTCCCGCGCAAATTGGTAGCACAGCCGGAGTGTTTTGTCATGAAGAGAACGAGTTTGCATTAGGGATAAATGAAAGGGGAGGAATATATGGATGCTAATAAGGCAGGCCCATCTTGTCTCTATCTCCCTCTGTCTGTCTCTCTCTCATCAAAATAAAATGCACTCTCCTTTCGCGATTTAATCTTTGTCTTTATTCCCCAAAATGTAGATATTCAATAGTGAGCTCTTTTCACTCTGCTCTTCTTTGGCGAGCTCACCTAATTCATTCCCTCTGCTTCAGCTTTCAGACATATTACTGCGATTTCAAATTGACGTCTCTATCTCAAATGTATCCCCCCAGCTCCAGACCTGCGTTTCCGTCTACCTGTTGGTCATTTAACTCTTTCCTCTGGCACTTTGAACTTAATATGGCCAAAACCGAATTCATCTTTTTTGCCAAACTGCACCAGTATCCCCTGATTGGCACAGGGTTGTAAACTGCATATCACAAGGTAAATGCATAGTGTGGTCAACATTCATTCTCCTCAACTCAGTTTAGCTTGAAAATGCCTATCCTGACCACCTCTTTTAAATTTGCAATCTTCCCATTCCCAACCTCCTCACATACTCTATGATTTACCTATCTATAATAATAAAAAGCATAAGATGCTAATTAGACCAGACAGGCGGACAACCTTCTGGAGCAGGCCCAGGCTGTGAGGGCCAAGCCCCTTGAACAAATTTTGTGCATTGGGCCTCTAGTTTATTATATTTGTTGTGTTATTATTGTTTACTATATACCTCTGGACTGTAAGTTCCAAGAGGACAAAGATTTCTGTCTGTATCTAGAACATTGCCTGTCAAGTTGTAAGCATTCAAATAAAAGTTTGCTAAACGAATAAATTATAGGAAAGAATCAGGGAGGGATACACCCTTATTTGAAAGGATCTCTGCAGAGAGTCCTTCCATTACTTTGAATTGGGTTAAATAAAAAATCTCTGTGAACTTATACACTCTCTTAAATTTTGATAATCATTTGATTATTAATTAACATTTTCTGATATACTTGAGCTTTTTCAAGATGGAAAAGCTAAAAAATAAAAGGTCTCCAAGAATTATCAGATTTCCTTAACTTGACCTACATATATTTTTGTTCTGGGTCTCACTGTCCAAGCCTTTAATTATGGTCCTTATTTTTCTCTGGGAACTCTCCAATTTCTTGACCTCTAAACCAAGATTTGACACAGTACTTGATCAATATCAAGTACAGTATAATGTATTCCTTACAAGTGCAGTTCTATTTATAAAACTCACAATCAGGGAGAACCAGGAAGTAATCTGTCTGTACAAGACAGGGAAGTATTCCCTTCTCCACCCAGGAAGGTTACAAGATAGTAAAAATAGTTAACAAAAAAAATTTCTTAAAATTTTGTGTTGGCTTTGATGATGGTCAAATTGAAGTTAGCCTTCTTAGATACCCTATTAAATTGCCTTTTCTAATATTAATTTATCTGAAGCAGAAAATGATTTATAAGTTTTCTTAAAGGCATTGAGATCTTGTTTCTTTCTTTTAAAAGGATGAGATTATTATTATTTTTTTTTAAAAAAAGAAAGAGCCAGTAAGGGATCTGATTTTTGTATAAGCCACTAATACATTATCCTAGTCATCAGGGAAGTGACATGTGTCCAGGCATTAAATTTTATTTTCTCCATTACCTTCTTAAAATGCATTCCCTACTCTCTTCCTTTGAATCTCTTACCCATGTACTGAGAATAAAAGAAACTAGGCTAGTTTCACATTTTTCCAGAAATAAGTGGTTAACTCATAATCATGGAGTGAGATTTTAATTGTCTTATCTGTGGATTCCAACCTGAAGGGAAGCCAAGGTATTCATTGTTACAGTTACCACAGACCGTATCATTCAAATAAGTTCTTTGAATCCACTCATACATTGGTTGAAGTTAATCCCAAAGGTGCAAGGTACATCTAGTGGCAGCACTTTTTACATGGGTTCTTAGAACAAGAGTCAAACCTCATGAGAAAGAGCATTTAAATTCCTAGGTGATCCCAGAAGTGCCTTTAGTTTTACCAAAGAAACAGACATTTTCCATATGCACAGTGCATAAGTGGTGTGGATGTTATTAAGGGTGGGGATAACCATCTTTAAAGCGTTTCCTACCGAGATTTATGAAGACTCATCTCCTTTCCCTAGGATAGTTTGTTGAATAGAGAAACCACTGCAATTCTAGAATTGTCGAGTTAATTAACTTTGTTGCATGCCAACTAACTAGATGAGTAACTTCATATACCACTCATCTAAGTCTCCATTTCCCACACATATTCTCCCTCCATTTAGCACACTCTGTCCTTTCCTAAGTGGTTAAAAACTCCACTTTCCTAGAATATATTCCTGACTCTGATCAGTATCTATAAAAGGTTCATATCTATTATGGGTACTAAACATTTTTTGAAGCTATTGCTATTTATTACAACTTCCCTGGGTAACAAATTCTAGAATTTGACTACCTTCTGTATAAACTAGTGTTTTCGATATTTATGTTGAAATTGCATCCAGTTAATATGTTTTCTTTACAAAAGTGATGTGTGCTCAGTGTAAAAAATTCAAATGACAAAACAATGTATTCCTCTTAAATCATTAAGTGGTGCCTTGGTATTTTAAGTTTTGAATCTTAGTAAACAAAACTGTGATTAATTGATTCATGTCTTTAAGATTTGTTTGCTGGAAGGTCCATTCTACTATGGTTAAAAGCATATGCTCTAGAATCAGATTGGATTTGAATCCTGGATTCTCCTTTACTACGTATAAGAGATTGGACAAGTTATTTAACTTCACTGTGCCTCAATTTCCCCATATGTAAAATGGGGATAATAACAGTACTTACCTGATAAAATTGTTGTCAGGATTGAGATGATACATATAAACTGTTTAGAATAATCTCGTATGTAGTGAGCACTCAGTAAATGTTAACCATCATTATTATTGCTGTCACTGCTGTTGACTCTTCCAGCTGTTTTTCCAGACTGAAGAGTTTATTCCTTTAGTCTTTCTTAAAAGATCAGTTGCTTTTTCGCTTTGATTATTTTAATTGCTCTCGTCTGGACCATTTCAATTTTTTTTAAAATATATTTTATTGATTTTTTACAGAGAAGAAAGGAGAGGGATAGAGAGTTAGAAACATCGATGAGAGAGAAATATCGATATGCTGCCTCCTGCACACCCCCCACTGGGGATGTACCTGCAACCAAGGTACATGCCCTTGACCGGAATCAAACCCGGGACCCTTCAGTCTGTAGGCCGACGCTCTATCCACTGAGCCAAACCGGTTTCGGCAAGGACCATTTCAATTTACTAATATCTCTTCTGGGGTTTCATTACCACATCTGCACAGAATATCCTAGGTTACTTGTCTGAGGTTAATATGATTATTCATTTTTAAAAAACCCTTGATACCAAAAATGAAACAGAACATCTTATTTGCTTTTTTAGCACATTGGGTTGCTGTGTTTAGGAAATGAACTGAAAACTCCAGCATAATTGTTGGGGTCCAGCCCCAGCGGGTCCAGGGGTTCCCCAAAGGTGTGGACGGAGTCGGCGAAGAATGTTTTACACGGAGACAGCGTTCAGAACTCTCTAGCTTTCCTTAGTCTCCGTGGATCTTCCCTGTGCTTGGCTGAGGCCACAGAGAGAGAGCCCAAGGCAAGCTGAGCCTTTATTTTATAGTGAGAGGTAAACAAGGTGGTGGTTTCCAAAGTTACACTGTTCTTGTGAGTTTCACTTGTTTACACTGTTCTTGTGAGTTTCACTTGTTTACACTGTTCTTGTGAGTTTCACTTATTTTTGTTCTTGTGAGTTTCACTTGTTTACACCATGGTTATACTTCCAGCACTTCCTCAGCCCATTAGCTTCCCAGATAAGATCTAGGAAGCCTCATAAGGTCAAGCCTAATTATGCTAAGAGGACTGATCAATAAATTTAGCAGTGTCAGGATACAAATAAATATCCAGAAATTGGTTGCATTTTTATACAACAATAATGAACTTTCAGAAAGGGAAACTAAGACAACAATCCCATTTACAATTGCACCAAAAAATAAAATACCTAGGAGTAAGTTTAACCAAGGAGGTAAAAGACCTATACTTGGAAAACTATAAGACACTTAAGAAAGAAATTGAAGAAGATACAAATAAATGGATGCACATACTGTGGTCATGGATAGGAAGAATTAACATTGTTAAAATATCCATACTACCCAAAGCAATATATAGACTTAATACAATTCCTATCAAAATACCAATGGCCTATTTCACAGAACTAGAACAAAATAGTCAAAATATTTATATGGAACCACAAAAGACCCTGAATAGCCACCACAATCTTTAAAAGAAGAACAAAGTGGCCTCGCCAGTTTGGCTCACTGGATAGAGCGTCGGCCTGGTGACTGAAGAGTCCCGGGTTCGATTCCGGTTGGGGACCTGTGCCTTGGTTGCGGGCACATCCCCGGTGGGGGGTGTGCAGGAGGCAGCTGATTGATGCTTCTCTCTCATCGATGTTTCTAACTCTCTGTCCCTCTCCCTTCCTCTCTGTGAAAAATCAATAAAATATGTTTTAAAAAAAAGAACAACAAAGTTGGAGGTATCACCCTACCTTGTATACTACAAGGCAATAGTCATCAAAACAGCATGGTACTGGCATAAAAACAGACATATAGATCAATAGAACAGAATAAAGAGCCCAGAAATAAACCCAAGCCTGTATGATCAATTGATACTTTACAAAGGAGGTAAGAACATACAATGGGGTAAAGACAGTCTATTCAATAAATGGTGTTGAGAATATTGGACAGATGAATGCAAAAGCAATGAATCTAAACCGCTTTCTTACACCATATACAAGAATAAACTTAAAATGGATTAAAGACTTAACTGTAAGACTCAAAACTGTAAAATTCCTAGAAGAAAACATAGACATAAAATTTTGGACATTTCTCTTAGTAATATTTTTTTCTGATATATCTCCTCAGCCAAGGAAAACAAAAGAAAAAATAAACATATGGGACTACATCAAAGTAAAAATATTCTGCACAGCAAAGGAAACCATCAACAAAAGAGAGATAATTTTCTCCAATGATACATCTGATAAGGGGTTGATATGCATAATTTATTATTATTTTAATATATATTTTTATTGATCTCAGAGAGAAAGGGAGAGGAAGAGAGAGAGATAGAAACATCAATGATGAGAATCATTGATCGCCTGCCTCCTGCAAGCCCCCAGCTGGGGATCTAGCCCGCAACCCGAGTATGTGCTCTTGACCGGAATCAAACCCAGGACCCTTCAGTCCGCAGGCTGACTCTCTATCCACTGAGCAAAACCAGCTAGGGCAATATCCACAATTTTAACTTCTTCTTCTTCTTCTTCTTCTTATTATTATTATTATTATTATTATTGTTAATATTATTTTAAATCCTCACCCGAGGATATGTTTTTCATTACTTTTATTTTTAAAAAATATATCTTTATTGATTTCAGAGAGGAAGGGAGAGGGAGAGATAGAAACATCAATGATGAGAGAGAATCATGGATCAGCTGCCTCCTGCACGTTCTACACTGGGGATTAAGCCCACAAGCCAGACATGTGCCCTGACTGGGAATCAAACCATTACCTCCTGGTTCATATGTTTACACTCAACCACTGAACCATGCTGGCTGGGCCCAATATCCACAATTTTTAAAGAACTCATACAACTCAATACCAAGAAAACAAACAATCCAATTACAAAATGTGCAAAGGACCTGAATAGATACTTCTCCAAAGAGGACCTGCAGATGGCCAAAAGACATGAAAAGATTCTCAATGAAACTAATCAGAGAAATGCAAATTAAAACCACAATAAGATATCACCTCACATCTGTCAAAATGGCTATCATTGATAAATCAACAAACAAGTGTTGGTGAGAACGTGGAGAAAATGAAACCCTTGTGCAGTGTTGGTAGGAATGCAGATTTGTGCAGCCACTATGGGAAAAAAATATGGAGAATTCTCCAACAATTAAAAATGGAACTGCCTTATGACCCAGTGATTCCACTTCTGGGTATATATACTAAGAAACCCAAAACACTAATTTGGAGGAATATATGCACCTCTATGTTCATTGCAGCGTTATTTGCAATAGCCAAGCTATGGAAGCAACCTACTGTCCATCAATAGATGACAAAAAATTGGTGGTATGTATATATAGTGAAATAATACTCGGCCATAAAAATAGTGAAATATTTCCATTTAGAACAGCATTGATGGAACTAGAAGGTATTATGCCAAGTGAAATAAGCCAAACAGTGAAAGACAAATATCATATAATTTCACTTATGTGTGGAATCTGAAGAACAATATAAGCAAACAAATAAAACAGAAACAGACTCAAAGATAGAGAACATAATAAGCCAGAAGGAGGGGGGGTGTTGGGGAACTGGATGAAAAAGATGAAGGGATTGAGAAGTAGTTACGAAATAATCATGGGGATGTGAAGTAGAGTATAGAAAATATAATCAATAGTAATTTAATATGTGGTGCCAGGTAGCTACTGGAATTATTGTGTGTGTGGGGGGGGGGGCACTTTGTAAAGTATATGACTGTACACCTGAAAGTAATACAAAATAATATTGAATGTAAACTGTAATTGAATAAATAAAATTAAATTTTAAAAAATAGCAGGAAAAAGGAGCAAGAGGAGATGGAGAGACCAGGCCACACCACAAAAGATTTCTTGGGGGAAGGAAAGGGATTATTTGGAGGATGGATAAATTTGAGCACAAACCGAATGAATCTCCTTTGTGAGATTGATGAGTTTCTCTACATAGGTTCCCAATGTGAGAGATGAATTATGCCAGGTGTTTATATGAAAAGAAATCGAACTTACATACATGCATAATCCTTGCCTTTGAGTTCATTCTTTTATGGACTACTACAGTGTTGTTTTTCAATGAGGACAGAAGAAGGAGAATCCAATTTAAATTACAGAGATTTAGGCCACTCCCAAGGGGACAACTTCTTGTACTATTAAGAGACACTGGGGGACTACTGAGATGGGTTTTGAAAGATCCATTCCCCTGAGAGCTCTAAGAATAGGATCAAAGCAGGCCTAGCCCAATCTGCCACTCCTTGATTACGCTGAGCAGAGGTTTCTTTTCCAGAAGGCAGTGGGCTAGATTCGAGGGCTTTTCATTCCCTGGCAGCGCCTTAGTGTCTGTGTGCTGTGCTGGGAGGAGCTGGTGGACAGAGGGCGAAGGGACCCAGCAGAACGAACTGTGAGTGTCGCGGTCCCTTTAAGTGAGGCATGGGCGGCGGCAGCGGCGGCGGCAGGGGCAGTGGTAGAGCGCGCTCAGCCAGCTTCCTCGCGGCCCCGCCCCCTTCCCGTGAGCCCTAGGGGAGTGGTCGGACTTCGGGCGGCGACGGGTGAGGAGTGGGGTGGGGGGCGGGGGGAATCATGGCTCCGCGAGGCTGGCTGCGTTCCACCCTCCGCCGGAGTATTGGCGGCAACGGCCCCCGGGCCCACAGGCTCTCTCGGCCTCTCTGGTTGCTTCTCGCACTGGGCGTCTTTGGCTGGGCCAGGGCTTCGGACGGCGCTGGCGGAGCGGTGAGAGCCATGGACGAGGAGATCGTGTCCGAGAAGCAAGCTGAGGAGAGCCACCGGCAGGACAGCGCCAATCTGCTTATCTTCATCTTACTGCTCACCCTCACCATTCTCACGATCTGGCTCTTCAAGCACCGCCGGGCCCGCTTCCTTCACGAAACCGGCCTGGCAATGATTTATGGCAAGTGCCTCACCCCCCACGTCCGCCCCTGAGGCTCCCCCTTCCTCTGCCCGCTGGCATCTTGCTCTCCTCCCCTGGTCCTGCTGGGCCTACGTTGAGTTCTTCTGATGCCTTCCATTTTTTGCCTCTCCCCCTCCCCCAACCCCAGGTTCTCTCCCTCGACCCCTTTTTTCTGCTATGCTCCCTTCTCTGCCTCACCCCATTTCCTCCTCAGCCTCACACCCCATTTTGCCTGCCTCGCACCGCCCTTTCCTCTGCCTGTCCACATCTTTTTTCCCTCTGACCCCACCCCCTTTTTCTTCTGCAACCCCCTGCCTATGCCTTGCAAGCTGGGGACCTGGGACTGAGGACTGGAAGGGAGTGGGTTCGGTGTCTCGGGTTGGTCTGGGGACAGGGGGAGGGGAAGACATCCTAGCGATCCTTTACTCTGGGGTATCAGTTTGTTTAGGGTACATTGAAGCTGCAGCAATATCTCTACTGCTTGGAACCTGGTGTTGTTTTGGAGCCAGAGTCCACCTTTACCCATCACCCAGTTATTGCTATGTCCTGTCCTTTCGTGATGGAAATTGAAGACCTTACTACCTTGTAGCCCAAGTAAAAACCGAAACGCTGAAGAAGCTAAAGAAGGCTTAGGCATTTTGTACAATGTTTGTAAAATCTGATTGCATGTACGTATGGTTTACCCTTTCAATTCAAGCGTACCGAGAAGAGGACGAGGAAGAGTTAAAGATCTTCCTGCAGCGTGTTGTACTATATGATAATAAGGACAGTTCAGCCAAACAGTAATTAGGAACACCACACACATGCAGTATGACTTGCTGGTGGCATAAGGTTATTGGCTGATCATTGAGTAAATGGCTTCAGTTCTTGTGTCTTGGTGTGCTTTTTCTTGAGGTTATTTATTTATTTTTTTTGGTCCTGAGGGGAAATGGGCAAATCAAACCATGGGCTCAGAGCATTTTGGCCTGTGCTGGGGCCTCATGAGAGGAAAAGATGTATATTGCTGTTTTAAGCTAAGATGCCTATGAGGGTGTATGTGGCCAAAGAGATTCTGGAGGACAAATGATTCTTTCTGTGCAGTATATGGGTGAATATCATCTTCATTTGAAACAGGCTTAAATTGTTGAGCTTGTTGAACTTCATTTCTCAGACTTGCATAAAGGTACAAGAAGCCTTGGCACAAAAAGACATTTCCCTATGCATACACCCCCGTACACCCTTTCCCAGTAAATCCAGACTTCTGGAGTGTGTATCTCAAGGGAAGCAAAGAAATATAGTTGTGTGCATCAGGAAAATGTGTGAACTCAGGTCTATTTTTCATTTGTAAGATAATACAAGTCTAAGCTTGTGTGCAAAATATCTGCTTCCTAGGATTCTTAATTTTTAGACATCTTAGATGGTTTTCATTTTTTGCATTTTATTTGTAGCACCCCTTAAGCTAAATTGGACAGATAAGCTATGTGCATCTCTATATAATTTCTCTGGAAAACACTGTGTGCTTTATTTACTATCCTGAACAAACATTTGCTAATCAGCCTACTACATTTTAGGCGCAGAAAATACAAAGAAATGTAAGATCCCTACCTCCAAGGAACTTACCCTTCTTGGGTAGAAGGTCATATAAAGAAAATAATTGCACCTTTAATTTGGTTAAATGCCAAATGAATAGTATGGTGCTACAATAAGGAATTCATCACAGAAATCGCTTCCAGTAAGAGATAGTGTGACATAGTGGTTAAAGGTGCAAGGCTTTAGACCAGACATCTGTAATTTTTTTTCTGTGAAGGCCCAGATAGTACTGTCAACTTTGTGTTTCACATAGGTCTCTGTGTCTCTTGCATTTTCTTCTTCTCCTTCTTCCTCTTCCTCCTCCACCTCCTCCTCTTCCACTATCTCCTCCTCCTCCTCCTCCTCCTTCTTCTTCACCTTTAAGAACATTCTTAGCTCTTGGGTTGGTCCTGTAGTTTGCCAGCCCCTGCTTTAGAATCAGACCTGGGTTCCTGTCCCACTGCTCCAATAGTTCTGTGTGATCTTAGGCAAGTCCCTTAGGCTCTTACTCTGTCATCTATAAATTGGGAACAATGATAGTAGAATTATTGTGAGGAAGAAATGGTTTTTAACTTAGTACCTGACTCCTAAGTAAGTACTCAATAAATTATAGCTATGATACTATTATTATTGCTGTTATAATTGCATTTTTTAGGTTAGGCTCAGAACTGTTCTTTTAATTGCTCAGTCTTATAAATTAAGAGGCAAACAATATTTTTAAAATATATTTTTATTGATTTTAGAGAGGAAGAGGGAGGGAGAGATAGAAACATCAATGATGAGAGAGAATCGACTGGCTGCCTCCAGCACGCTCCACACTGGGGATCGAGCCTGCAAACCAGACATATGTCCTGATTGGAAATCAAATCGCAACCTCCTGGCTCATAGGGCAACGCTCAACCACTGAGCCACACTGGCCAGGCAACAGTATTTTTTTAAAAAAATCAAATAGAGACTTAGAATTGCCTTGAATATATTTGCTCTTTGATATAATTATCCTCATCTACTTCTTGGGCTGAAGTAAAAAAGTGGGATTACTAATTGCATTTCCTGATGTTTCTAATTTCTAAGTTAATAAAAAAGAATGGGGCACCTGAGTGTTAGTATTTTGTGAAGGAAAAACAAGGGTATCTCTTGTGGAATATAAAGTGGAAAAGTGGTTGATTTCCCACAAATTGGCATTCTTTTTAAAAAAATATTTTCTTGGTTTCAGAGAGGAAGAGGGAAGGAGAGAGAGAAACATCAATGATAAGAGAGAATTAGTGATTGGCTGCCTCCTGCACGCCCCCTACTGGGGATCAAGCCTGAACCCCGGGCATGTGCCCTGGCCACCCGGAATTGAACCCTGACCTGGTTCATAGGTCAACACTCAACCACTGAACCATGCCTGTAGGGCTTGGCATTCTTTAGCTGTCCCATTTTCTTACTATGGGCTGTGGGTATTGTGGAGGAACAACCTCCTGACTAATTTCCAAGTCCAGTTTGAGAATAAGATTGAGCCAAAGTAGTTTCAATGCCATGGAAATTGAGGTTTTCTAATCCTAATTACTGCCTGCCATTTACCTTTTCTTACGACTCCTATACCATCCTGGCTATTATGGTAATATATGTTTTTAAGACCTTCCATTTTCAATTTGACTTCCAGATGAAAAGGCTTCTTACTCTGGGAATGTCCAGATCTCTAAAATTCAGTCCACTGATGATTTTATTTCTGTGATGTCTATTTAGCTACCTAAGTCCTGGGGAAATGCTTTTTAAAATAAGCCTCTCCTTTATGTTTTTGAGAAGCAAGATTTAAAAACTTATTAAATTGTCAATGTGGTCAGTTTCTACAATGTCAAAGCATCCAAGTGTTTTGTTCATTGGGCTAGTTTGCTTAAGAAGCTTAAAAGTGAGTCGCCAGTAGTAAAAATTGTCAGGGTAGTCAATTAAGTCTGAAAAATGATCACTCACTGCAGTGTGCGTACAGATGGTATAAAAAGCAAGACAACGACAAAATATTTACTTTGCCTGTGCTCAATTAATGTGATTCATTAATAAATATTAAGTGCCTTTGATGTGTGAGTTATGGGAAATATAGATGTGAGTCACCCCTGCCCACAAAGCACTTACAACCTAGTGACTTAATAGATAATGATTATTGAGCAGTACAATGTGTGAGACACTGCTAGGCACTCTATATATAAGTATCACTTCATTTAAAGCTCATAACAGCCCTGTGAGGTTGGTACTATTATCTTCCCCATTTTACAGATGAGGAAATTGGAGCATGGAATGAATATATGACCTGCTTGAAATCAAATAACTTGTAAGTATTGAGCCAGGATTCAAGCTCCGTCACTCTGGCTCAAAAGCCTCATTCTCTTAGCCCTTAGCCACATTGCCTTATGTTAAAACAATAAAACTTAACTGTGAAGACAAAACAAATTAGTATTATGATCAACTACATTTGGTGAGACAGGTTCACTGAGAAATTATTTACCCTAAGGTTACAGACTAGAACTTGATGGAGCCAGAATTTATACATCTATATGATTACAAACTTATGCTTTTACTCCTATACCATACTTTACTAAATTTCACGAGATGAGATATGTAGGGCGATAATACTGAAATTTGTAGGGATTTTGGAGGTGGATTGTGAGGGAGGGCTTTGAGAGAATGGAGATACTCCATTCTAAATACTAAACCACTGGAGAAGTTAGTATTGATGTGAGAGCGAGATGATTAGAAAATTATATCTTTGAAAAGGGAAAACCCAGATTTCAGTTCTGTCTTTGTTACTTAATGCCAGATAATTTTGGGCAAGTCATTTATCCCCATTTTAGATGAGGAAATAATGAGTGAGGGATTTATAATAGTATCTATTTCATAAGGTTATGAAGATCAACTGATATATGCAGTGACAATTGGGATGGGGTTGGCTCAAGGTCCCAGGTGAAGGGATTTTCTTGGAAAAGAGGTTGATTATTCCTGAGAGGGAAGCTCATGAGAAATTAGCTCATATTGAGATGGAGAGGCTTGGAATTGAGACAGCTTATATCAAATGGCCTCCAGCTTTTCAGAAACAGGCAGTGAGATTGAGGACTTGAGAAGGAGGATAAAGGTTGGAGGATTTGTAGGACACAAACAGATGAATAAAAACATGTAAAACTAACCAAAAGTGAACAAAACAATTGAATTTTTGCCTATCTGGAAATTCATTGAGCTTTTAAGATAGAACCTAAGCATTCTTCAAGACGTAGATAAATACTATATATATATATATATATATATATATATATATATATACACACACACACAAACATATACTTTTTAATATGTGGAAATTTTATCAATTTTGATAACACCTAATACCCCAGTGATGTTCCTTGCATATTTTTTACTATCAGAGGCTTATAGTGTGATAACCTAGAAGAATGGGTTGAAATAAATTAGAAAACCAATGGTGGGGCTTTGGCTGATACTGGGTTCTTTAACTGTTAGAGGGTTTCTAGCATTAAGAGGGCCAGAAATATGTAAGAGGAGTGGGACCTCTCTGTTTTGTGAAATATATCTCTTCAGGGTTGTGTTCTTTTTTGCCTGTTAGTGTTCATTTAAAATTTCATGATATCAATAATTTTTGTGCCTCTGCCTGTGTAGGAGGCTAGAGGTTTCTGCCTTGTCCCCTTAACAAAGCACTCTTTTTGTGTAGGTTCTCTTTACTGAGAATTGCTTTAACTCAGGGGTCCTCAAACTTTTTAAACAGGGGGCCAGTTCACTGTCCCTCAGACCATTGGAGGGCCGGACTATAGTTTAAAAAAAAAGCTATGAACAAATTCCTATGCACACTGCACATATTGTATTTTGAAGTAAAAAAAAACCAAAATGGGAACAAATACAATATTTGTATTTGCATGTGGCCCGCGGGCCGTAGTTTGAGGACCCCTGCTTTAACTCCATGATTAGGATTTGACCTTTCACAGAACCCAAATTAACTTGATCTCTCAACTTTATTCAAATAAATTTCAATTTTCAGATGTCTGATGCTGTAAGAAAATGATCTTGAGTTTTTCCAACCTGAGTAATTATTCTCCTTGCTGATGTTTTAACTGCCAAGGTGTATGTCTCAGATTTGTCCAAGTGCTGAGTCTTCCTCAGGGCACCCAGTGACATTTCAGCATTGGGTACTTTTCCTTACAGAGTCAGGCTTGGGGACTTGGAAAGAATTTATGCTGCTGTTTATCGTAAGTGTTTCCCTCCACGTCCTGCGTGGTTCAGGGTTTGGGTCTGGAAGAGGAGCCGCACAACAAATGAAAAAGAAAAGACATGAGATAATTTGGGAATATTGGGGGACCAGGCGGCAAGTCCAACTCAAGAGGAAGGACTTCCACTGTGCTCAGGCCTCACCAAGCTTTTTATAGTGAGGGGTAAACAAGGTAGTGGTTACCAAAGTTACACTGTTCTTGTGAGTTTCACTTGTTTACACCATGGTTATACTTCCTGCACTTCCTCAGCCCCTTAGATTCCCAGATAAGATCTAGGGAGTGTTATAAGGTCAAGCCTAATTATGCTAAGAGGACTGTGCCCTCTAAGCTAGGACTTGTTTGTGACTTTACCAACAGGTCAGTCCGAGGCTTAACCCTATATCAGTTTCCCACAGCTGTTATTAGTGTTTGTAGTACTGTAGCTGTGATTTCTACATATGTATAAAGGGAAAACTTTAACTGAGCCTCTTAAGAGCTCTTGTGAGATAGCAGAGGAAAGAGCTATTACTATATCATATAGACAGAATTGACTGGATCTTTCCTCGCCCAAGTTGTTTATCAAACATAGGTGATACCTATTTGTCACTTTTTAATTTTGTTTTCTGTAGGTGAGATATTTTCAAAGTGTATCGTTATTTTATTTTATTTTAATTTATTTTATCCTCACCCGAGGATATTTTTCCATTGATTTTAGGGAGAGTGGAAGAGAGAAGGAAAGACAGAGAGAAACATCTATGTGAGAGAAACACATTGATTGGTTGCTTCTGACTAGAGCAGTGATGGCGAACCTTTTGAGCTCGGCGTGTCAGCATTTTGAAAAACCCTCTTAACTCTGGTGCTGTGTCACATATAGAAATTTTTTGATATTTGCAACCATAGGAAAACAAAGATTTATATTTTTGATATTTATTTTATATATTTAAATGCCATTTAACAAAGAAAAATCAACCAAAAAATGAGTTCGCGTGTCACCTCTGACACGCCTGTCATAGGTTCGCCATCACTGGACTAGAGCCTAGGCCCAGAAGGAGCCTGCAACCAAGGTACGTGCCCTTGACCAGAATTGAACCTGGAACCCTTTGGTCCTCAGGCCAACGCTGTATCCACTGAGCCACTGAGCCAAACCAGCTAGGGCTTGTTCATTTATTTTAAATCTGAACCTTTGTTAAAACTTTTTTTAAGCCCAGCCAGAGTGGCTCAGTTGGTCGTCCTGTGCGCTGAAAGGTTGTTGGTTCGATTCCTGGTCAGGGTGTATACCTGGGTTGCGTGTTCAATTCCCATTTGGGGCACATAGGGGAGGTAGCCGATCAATCTCTTGCATCGATGTTTCTCTTTCCCCCTCTTCTCTCTAAGTACTATGTCCTTGGGTGAGGATTAAAAAAAAAAGTTGATGTCATTGTACTGTTCACCATTTAATCATTGCTTCTCACTTAAAAAAAAAACTGAAGGATCCCTCATTCCCAGTCCCCCCCCCCCACTTCCTGACCAACTACTGCTCTTATACCTGCTATTTCTGCCTCATCACTTCCCATGCTGGCTGGCCTCTGCCCCTACTACTACACTGAAACTGCTCTTACCAGGGTCACCTATGACCTTCCTGTTGCCAACCCCAATGGACTCTTTAATGCCTGTCTTTTTTTTTGCTTTGCTGCAGCATTTGCAGTTTCTCACTTCCTTCTCTTTTCTTCCTACTCCTGTGGCTTTCCCTTCTTAGATTCTTTCATCAGCTCCTCCTCCTCTACCAGCATTTTTATGTTAGCTATTAAATCTTGGGTTAAAACCTCAGCCCTATATCCATAGTCCTCTTCCCATTTTATTTGCTCCCCAGGTAATTTCCTCTGCACCTGACTCAATCATCTTATGACTGACAAGTGTGCATCCCCAGCTGAGAGACCAATCCCCCTTCCTTGAGCTCCAGATCCCACATACTCAGCTGTGCATGTGTCACAGGTACATCAAACTCAACATGTCAAATACTGAACTGTGCATTTCTCCTTGTAAATCTGTTACCTGTGTCACTGAATGGCCATGCTATCCACCTGGTTGCTCAGAACAGCTCTTTCCCCCTCTTCTTAGTTGCCAATTTCTCACTTCCTTCTCTTTTCACTTAAAAAAAAAACCTGAAGGATCCCTCATTCCCAGTCCCTCCCCCTTCCTGACCAACTGCTGCTCTTATACCTGCTATTTCTGCCTCATCACTTCCCATGCTGGCTGGCCTCTGCCCCTACTACTACACTGAAACTGCTCTTACCAGGGTCACCTATGACCTTCCTGTTGCCAACCCCAATGGACTCTTTAATGCTATCCACATTTTTTATGGGATAGCATTCCCCTATGTGCCGACTTTCCCCTACCAACTTAGTTGCCAGGTTAGTTTAGGCTGCTTAGTCTTTCATCACCCTTTTTCCTCCCAGTCTGCTTGGTTACCAAATCATTCTGAAAGATAATGTCTTATAAAAATCACCCTGTCTCTACTCTCTTATATTAGGCCCTAAACTCTTAGTGCCTGAATGACTTCAGTGGCCTTCTGTCTAACCTTTTTGACCCTCTGTAGTCTAGACCAGTCTTTCTAAAATAGAAATCTGATGTCAAGTCCCTGCTTATAACCCTTCTATGATTTCCTTTTGATTTTGGGATAAAGTCTAAACTCCCTTCTTCAATATGCAATGTCTTTTATGATTCACCTTCTGCTGATCTTTAGCACCTCAACTCTTGTCACTTTATATCCCAGCCATAGTGAACGGCATGTGATTCCCTAAATGGCCTGTATTCTCTCACTCTTCTTGACTGGATATATACTTCTGTTCTGCCTACCTGGAAAACCTTTCTTTTACTTTGTTACCTGCTTTGGTGATGCCTCTGGAAAGACTTTCCTAATGTCCCACTCCCTCTTACTTGGTTAGGTACCTCTTTTCTTCTTCGATTATATATACCTCTTTTCTACACACACACACACACACACACACACACACACACTAATAAAAGGGTAATATGCAAATTAACCATCACTCCACGACAAAGATGGTGGCACCCACAGCCACAAAGATGGCGGTGCCGGCCGGAGCCATGGAGTCGGCCGGAGCGGGCAGGACACTTGCCTTCCTTCAGTCAGGACACTTGGCTTCCTTTGTCACCCCAGCGATGAAGGAAGCCAAGCCTCCCGCAAGCCCCGGCCAGCCACTGAGGGCCAGCCTCCGGGCGACGGCCATGGAGCTGGCCGGAGCGGGTGGGAGGTCACTCCAGCCTGGAGTGAAGGCGGGAGGCAGCGGCCAGAGCGAAGGCCTGGGTCCCGGGTGCCTGAGGGAAGCCGGTGCCGGCAGCCAGGGGAAGGAAGGCCTATTCTTGCACAAATCTTTGTGCATCGGGCCTCTAGTATATATATAATTGTTTATTCAGTCTGTTTTATTTTGCTAATTGGACTTAGAGATAATTGGAGGAAAGATCTTGTTTTCATCTCTAAACCCTGAGGGCCTACTTAGGCTAGTACTCCATTCACATATATTAAAAGAATGGCCGGCTGGTTAGAGTGAAATGAGATAAGAAGGTAAAATGTAACTAATAGGGATATACTGTGAATTTTGGAGTTAAAGAAAGTTCTAGAAGTTTAATTTTCAGTTGAGGTATATCTATATAATGTAATATTATTTGACCATAAAAGGGAATTAAGTTCTGATTCATGCTACAATGTGGATAAACCTTGAAAGCATTATGCTAAGTGAAAGAAGTCAGACCAAAGGTCACATATTATAGGATTCTATTTATATGAAATGTTCAGAATAGGCAAATCTATATGTAGAGAAAATAGATGAGTGGTTTCCAGGGGCTGGGAGTTGGGGTAGGGGAAATGGAGAGTGACTGCTAATAGGTATGGGGTTTCTTTTTGGAGCGATGAAAATTTTTTTTAAAATTAGATAGTAGTGATCAACATACAGGCAGTCCTCGGGTTACGTCAGAGATCCGTTCCTACGGTGCAACGTAATGTGATTTTTGCCGTAAGTCGGAACCCACCTACATAAGCACCTACATCACTCACATAGAGCACATACACAGCAGTAATGAAGTGAAACAGTAAAAAAATTTTAAAAGAAAGATAACAATTCCTGACCTTTACTTGTGGTAAATAAATAATAAAAAACATAAAGCACATATGTACATACGTCAAAATGATGGAAATGTTTTTTTTATAAATAAATGGGAGATGGCAACGTAACCACGAAATGACATACGTGAGTCCGACGTAACCCGAGGACTGTCTGTACAACTTTGTGAATATACTAAAAGCCACCAAAGTTTAAAGGGTAAACTTTATGGTTTATGAATTATAGCTCAATAAAGCTGTTATTAAACAACCAGGGACCCAGTGCATGAATTCGTGCACCTGTTATTAAACAGCTGTGGGCCACAAGGTTGTAGTGGGTACAGGGGCGAGTCTTGGCCCATCCTCTGTGCCCCCACCTGGCCCCTCCCACCATGGTCCCTGGTCCCCTGTCTGCCAGCAGCTCCACTCCCGCCTATGTTCCCACACGCTGACGGTGCCAACCCCATTCACATCCACTGACCGTGCGGGTTGGGCCCGGCACCATCAGCCGGTGCAAGCAGCAGCTGCTGCCCCTATTGCCCCTCAGGAGCAGGGGGAGGTGGAGAAGCCCTTAGGGGCGATCGGGGCCAACAGCCGCCATTCGCACCCACTGACGGCAGCAAGTGCAAGCGACGGCTCCGGCTGCGGGTGTGAGCGGGGATGGGGTCAGCACCGGCAGCAGGTGCGAGTGCCAGGTGGGACCCTGGCACGCAGGAACAAAGAATTTTCAGTAACCACCAGAGACTCGCCCCGATGACAGTGACCAGCACCCCGCCTTGTTCTGGTGCCCCCGCTCACTTACTCCACCATCCCCCCACAGCCAACGCCAGCCATGTTCCGTGCATGCCCCCTGGTGATCAACGCATGTCATATTGACCAGTTGTTCAGTTCAGTTGTTCCGCCATTCAGTCTATTTGCATATTAGCCTTTTATTATATGGGATTTGGTCAATATAACTTTATAGTACCTAGAACATTGTACATATTTAAATATCAATATGATGAACCAGGTAAAATTCTAGCAATATGTTAATATCATAGTGCCAGATTCAGGACTTCTATTCCATGTTTTGATTTTGAAGTATGTATTTTTTAAATATATTTTATTGATTTTTTACAGATAGGAAGGGAGAGGTATAGAGAGTTAGAAACATTGATGAGAGAGAAATATCAATTGAGCTGCCTCCTGCACACTCCCTACTGGAGATGTGCCCACAACCAAGGTATATGCCCTTGACCAGAATCGAACCTGGAACCCTTCAGTCCACAGGCCGACGCTCTATCCACTGAGCCAAACCAATTAGAGCTGAAGTATGTATTTTAAAATTAAAATCTGATCTTTTAATAGTAGGGGAACTCAATCAATCTGCAAATGTTATTGACTTTCTAATTCGTTAAATGTGTATTATTTGGCCAGCCACGTGCTTTAGGAGTAACTTGAGATATGTGTGTGTTTAGCAGTCCTGTGAATCGATGGATGGAGGTGGTAAACACATTTCTAACATGATTGCACTGTCAGGTTGAGATATTTTGGAGCATATTCTGTGTACAGATGGTTTGAAGCTATTTTCTCATTTTGTTACCTGCCTAATCACTTCTTCATATCTTGATCTAGAAATGGAATGATATGTGTTGTTACCCTAGGGAATGTTTTTGCCTTCTGTCTCACTGGATTGCATGAATATTGGACTCTTAGCTTTGTGAATTTAGTAATACTTTAAAATGTAATTGCATTCTGTCTAAAAATTGGTTCTGAACCGCATGGGACTATCATAAAATATTTTCTGTTTTCAATTTAAAGATGTGTGTAGGGTATAAAAGAAGTCATCTCTGTCTGAAAGAAGAGCTAATATTGTTGTGGGGGGTTTTTTTGTGTTTTTTTTTTTTTTAATTTCCAGGTCTTCTTGTGGGCCTTGTGCTTCGATATGGAATTCATGTTCCAAGTGATATAAATAACGTGACCCTGAGCTGTGAAGTGCAGTCAAGCCCAACTACCTTATTGGTAAATGTTAGTGGAAAATTTTATGAGTATACGCTGAAAGGAGAAATTAGTCCACATGAACTCAATAACATTCAAGATAATGACATGCTTAGAAAGGTAAGTTCTTAATTAAAAGGAAATTTTGATTTTTTTAAAAAGTGGATAATTAGGAGCAAAGTGATTCAGGAGAAAAATAATGAAATTTTAAATGATATTTAAAATAATTAGCCTCTTAAAATGGAGTAAAATCTCAAGGAATATAATGTAATGCAGAGTAATGAACATGTCTGTACATTTCATTTTATGATTGAGGTTAAGTACTATAAACCTTTTTTTTCACTCTGATGTTTGCAATTGTAATAAATGGTAACCAGTATTGAGCTAAGCAGAATTTATAAATGTTTCTTTCAATTTGAAGATAGTCCTTAGAGTTTATAGTACTCCAACACATTGAGTTGATAATACATAAAATATTCTATTAATATCTTTGAATTCTTTCTTGCCTTGATGGTATTCTGTACTGAGGACAATTTAATCTTTCTTTGATTCATAATCTGGCACAACTTCAGAGGCTTCAGTCTGAGTGTCAGTTATTGTACCAGGCTGTACATAGAGCCTTATGTAGGAGGTTGGGTTGCAGTCTCACTGGCTCCCAGACATTCTTCAAGCTGCTTTCTCCTGTTAACCTCATAGTTTCTATTCCTGAAGCTTCTCAGGGTCTCTTTGTTTCCACCCACTCTTGACCATTTGCCTCCATTTCTATCTTCTACATTGGCAGGACTTGGCTTTTATAACTACTTGATTGTGTTCCTGACCATCTTGAATGCTTTTTAAAATTTCATATGAACTTCAAGCTTATTTTGCTGCAGGAGTTCTTTCTACCTATGGAAAATTCCAGTTCCTTAAAAGTTCTAGTAAACGAACTTGTAGCATGGGTATGTGTGTAGATGCTTTGTGTTCATATCAAATCCTACTAGAGCCTTATGAACAGAAGGGGGCATCTGTATTATTCTAGGGAATAAGTATTAAAAGAAATGGACTGTCAGGATTAGAAATGAGTTGTGCAGAAACTTTTTTTTACCACAATATTATGTTATATACCTTTAGAGATATTACCTAGGCATAAAGAAGTTGGTTTCCTCTTGCCAAACATAATGCTGTACCCCCATATTTCATGTTACTAGTTTTGGGTCTCATTTAAAACAAATATACTTCCTCCTATTTTCTCATGCTTTCTCCTATTTAAAGGTTTTTAATATAGTATTTCAACACATTTTTACAGATCTGACTTAACTGGTTGTTCCAAATCTATGTCCTTGTCATTTGGTTGAGAAATGAAACAACATATATCCTATATGAAATATTTTTGGTTACCACACTAAAATTCTTGCCTTTCACCAGTTTAACATTTCTTTTTTTTTTCTTTTGATAGTGTGATAATATAATATGAAGTGCTATAAGGGAATTCTGCTAAAAGAACTCTTTATTTTAACAGGTTACTTTTGACCCGGAAGTATTTTTCAACATATTACTTCCTCCTATCATATTTTATGCAGGATATAGTCTGAAAAGAGTAAGTGCTTTTGTATTTCATATACTTTGAACAATGTTAAACTCCGTGGGTTTTATCATCTTTGACTCTTCAGAAACAGACAACTCTTCCCAACATTCCCTACCTTCTCTTCTTCTTCTCCTTTATAAATGCTGAAATTTATGCCTGTACAAATATTAGTTCTCTTATTTCCTTTAATGAAAATGCATTTAATATTAGCACATTAGAATAGAAAACCTTTTTTGGTAAGTATTCTAACACAGTGTAATCTTTTCTTTTGTCAGAGACATTTCTTTCGAAACCTTGGGTCTATTCTAGCATATGCTTTTCTTGGAACAGCAATTTCTTGTTTCGTAATTGGGTAAGTACTTGCAGCTTAAAACATGTTTTAGCTTGCAAATTATAATTTTAAAATAATGCATATTTGGTTTATGCAGTATTGTGTTTCTGAATGAGTCTAAGGACTTTTTCAGTAAAATGTGTTCACATAGATAAATCATTTGAATTTTCCTTAAGGCCAGGGAATTACCCTATTTAAATGACATTAATTAAATTTGGGATTAGCTACAAAGTACTACAGTGGACCCATCTTCTTATTCTTACTATATACTAACTTCATTAACAGTTGATTTTTTTTCTAAAGTAGAAATATGTTTATTGAACAGGTCAATAATGTATGGCTGTGTAGCACTGATGAAAGTAACTGGACAACTTGCGGGAGATTTTTACTTTACAGATTGCCTGCTGTTTGGTGCCATTGTATCAGCAACTGATCCAGGTATGTATTACATGAGAGGAGATTAAGTACTTAAGGAACAGTGTTTTGCTGGCAAACATTTGTGGGCAATTCTTCCTTTGAGGTGTAGAATTCATGATTAGGCACTTCCCATAGTACTGTACTTTCCAGTTATGGAGGGGGAAAAATAAAATTCATGGTTCCTTTTGGCTTAAAAACACATTTTTTTTCGTTTACTTTATTACATTTGCCTGTTACTGGTCCACATAATCTGATATGCTGTTTGGAAACAGACTATAAGGTATTTTTTTCAGAATTCTAGGTTGGTCTCTATTCCTAGTGATTAGGTATGGGAGATGAACTAGATTAATAAAAATGGGTAATAATTATATACTTCTTTTCAAGCTTCTAGAAAAGCAGTTCCCTAAAAATCTTCTATTTACATTCAGCTATTGCATGTAAGAGTAAGAAAAGAAGTTTTTACACGATTGTATGAAGACAATTGTGCTAAAAAAGAATTTTTTTTATAAAATTGGCTTTATGATTATAAAATAGTCTTGATATTAGCACAGCTGAAGAGTGACTTTAATTGTACTGCGTTAGGTTATAGTTTTCCGAATATAGTATTGGTGGGCTTAACAGCTACAAATTAGGCAGTTAAAGAATATGTAGGCTGAAGAGGTAGGGATAGAAACATAGGTTGCAGTATTTTTGATATGTTTTTATTGATTTGAGGGAGAGGGAGAGAGACTGATGAGAGCGAACCATCAGTTGGCTGCCTCCTGCACTCTCCCTTCTGGGGATAGAACCTGAAACCAGGCATGTGCCCTGACTGGCAATCTGGGAGGATGCAACCAACTGAGTCATACGGGCCAGGGCTAGGTTGCAGTTTTTGAACTGAGGAAGCAAGTTTTCTTATACTAGACTTTAGAAGCTCGGTAGAGGTTTGTTCTGTTATACCTTTTGATCCTGAACGTTAATCACCTTCTTCTATTGTCATCCAGCACAATTACAGGTAGGATCCTGAGGTTATCTCTGAATTCTGTGTTAACCTTGATGACTATGGGAAATAAGGAAATGTTTTACATTCTATAAGAGATTATTTTAAAAGATAAGAAGACATTTTAGAGATATATTTATGTAGCTTAGCATTTTTAAAACTGAAAATCAAATTGCTTCCTTAAAGACCATCCAGACTGCCCCCTCATTACAGTATTTGAAACTGCTTCCATTATCAATGTGAAGATAGCATGGTTTTTGCAAGGAGCCAGTGTTCTCTGTTTTCTGTGTCATCACTAGAAGCAAGGTCCTCCACTTTTTAAAGCCTATGAGGAATTTAAGTCAATAGAACTGGCTACATTGCTTCAACCTTATGGTTTTGTTCTGAATGGACCAAGCAAAAATCTTTTACTTATATAAAATTGGGCAGTTATAGTTAGTCTGAATTATAAAGGCATATACACCTGTTTGGGTTTATTTAGTGAGTGAGCTGTATGTGACTCAGTAGTTATAACACAACTTCAGTCTCATCAGAGTTTCTAAGAATTTTCATATAAAAGAAGTGTGTTTTTTTTTTCCTTCTCAAGCTATAATAGCATGATAGTTGGCTTCTTATTAAGTTAAATAAAGCAACTATAATTCTGGTCAAAAAGCAAACTTGTCCTGCCAGTGTGGCTCAGTGGTTGAGTGTCGACCTATGTACCAGAAGGTTGCTGGTTCAATTCCTGGTCAGGGCACATACCCAGGTTGCTGATAGATCCCCAGCAGGGGGCATGCAGGAGGCAGCCGATTGATGTTGATGTTTCTCTCTCATCGATGTTTCTATACCGCCCTTTCCTTTCCCCTCTCTCTAAAAATCAATAAAAGCATGTTTTTAAAAAAGCAAGCTTGTGTTTTCATTTCCTACTATCTTTGCTAACTCAGTGTGCTTGAAATTTGCAAGTCAAATAGAAGTGAGTTATAAGGCTCCAAGGAAGAAATGAAGTTTGTAGCAGAAATGCTTTTCATAATATTCTTCTTCAAAGATTAATGATCACCTGGTCGGTAAGAAATTTTGAATACATTCCTTATGGAAAATAAATGTACAGGACAAGAATATTAGCATTCACACGAAGAATGTGGTCCAACTCAGTCTTCCAAGGTTATTTTCAGCTGTTTGTAAGAGAGAGAAAGGAGATTGTGCAAGTATACATTTAGGGAAAAGAAAAATATTGACATAAAACTACTGAATCTTTAATATGGTAAGAGAATGTTTATTCAAGTTGAATTCTAAGACAAAGAAATGAATTTCTAAATAACAATTATAATCATCTACAGAGGGGAATATGTCATATTTATGATGTCTAAATATTACTCTGACTCTTTCTACTTGCTAGTGACTGTTCTTGCCATATTCCACGAGCTTCAAGTTGATGTTGAACTTTATGCACTTCTTTTTGGTGAAAGTGTTCTCAATGATGCTGTTGCCATAGTGCTATCTTCGTAAGTGTTTGTTTCTTATTATATTCCATATATTGAATGTTAGGGTACTAGGAACCAAAAGTCACTTATTGAATGAAGTGCATTATGAATGGAAACATTTGAAAAAACTGAGGCATTATTTCCCTTTTGAAAAAATGCATACTTATAGATAACATGGAAAATGCAGGGATAAAAAAGAAAGAAGAAAATATGTACTCTTAACACCTAAAGACAGTTATTGTAAACTAGAGGTCCAGTGCATGAAATATGTGCACAGGGGGTGGGGGGGGTCCCTCAGCCCGGCCTGTGCCCTCTCGCAGTCCAGGACCCCTCGCTCAGTCCAGGACCCCTCGCTCCTTACCGCCTGCCTGCTCGCTGCTTCTTAACACTCGGCTCGCTGCTCCTTAGCGCTGCCATGGAAGCGGGAGAGGTTCCCACCACCACTGCTGTGCTCACCAGCCACGAACCTGGCTTCTGGCTGAGTGGCGCTCCCCCTGTGGGAGTGCACTGACCACAAAGGGGCAGCTCCTGCATTGAGCGTCTGCCCCTGGTGGTCATTGCACATCATAGCGACCAGTCATTTTGGTCGTTCTGCTGTAACAGTTGCTTAGGCTTTTATTATGTAGATATTCTAGGACATTTCCTGTTTATTCTTTTTCCTATGCATGATATTTTTACATAATTGTGATTATATATATATATATATATATATATATATACACACACACACACATATATATCTATATAATTTTATATTCTGTTTTATTGTAACATGAAATTTTTAGTTTTTGAATTAAAGTAAATTTTTGAGATAATGTATTCACATGATTTAAAAATAAAAACTATGTAGAAAGGTAAATATTGAAATTTTTTTACTCCTGTCCTCATCCACCTGTCCCCCTAGCCCCTTCTAGGTTACCATTTTTATCAATTACCTGTGTATCCTAGTATTTATTTATTCAAATGCAAGCACACATATGAATGAATATTCTTATTTGCCTCATTTCTTATTTTAAAAGTAGCATGCTATATATGTCCAAACCTAGCTTTCTCTTACATAATTGTATTCTAGGAATCTTTCCATATCAAAACAGTTTTCTCATTCTTTGTTTTGAGCATATAGTGTTCTATGTACTGTACTATGAATTAAACTATAGTTTATTTTATCAGTCTCCTAATGTTGGAAACATAAAGTGTTTTCAGTTCTATGCTATCCAAATAATGCTGCAGTGATTAAACTTGAACTTACCTGTTTTATATATGCATAGGTATATTAGTTAGATAAATTTCCAGAAGTAAGATTAGTGGGTTAAGGGGTAAATACATTTGAAATTTTGTTAGACAACGCTAAATTGCCCACCAAAGGGATTATGCCATTTTGCACTTTAAGTGCTAAATTATGGGAGTGCCTGTGTCCTTGTAACTTCACCAGCAGACTATTTGTAAGACTTTTGTATTTTTGCTAATTTGATTATTGAGAAATTTCTCATTGTGGTTTTTAAAAAAATTTCTCTTATTTAATACAGTCATTTCAGAAACACGTTTTAAATTTTTGAAGTGTTAAATAATACTCCTTTTTAAAGACAATTATTGAAATGAGCAATATTTGAATATAATTATAGAAATTACTATACATATTATTAGAAGGTGTTTGTAGGTGAAAGAAGGGGTCTCAACCTCTGAGGAATTCAAACCTGCCAACCCACTCCTACTAAGCAAATATCTAATCTTATAGACATTTGCCTTTACCCTATACCAGAACTTTCTATGAGAGAAAAGTAAAAGCCCACATTTTCTCTTTATTTTTCTCCTTAATTTACACTTTATTAACTATAAAAGAGTAACCAGTAACTGACACTTTATTAACTATTAAAGAGTAACCAGTAACTGGTTTGCATAGCTTGAGTGGCCCCAATGCCTTACTGCAAAGTGGAAAATTATCCTTTCTGAAAGGTAACACTGATCCCTTAAATATTGTGTGTAAAGATATGCAAAAGATCCAATTCTTTTTGGTGAATGTGATTTATGTAAATTCCACCCCCTCTGACATATTCATTGCCAGACATTTTGCAGCTGTCTATAGCTAATGTAAATTTAAGAAATAAAGCCTAAAGGCTAGAACTAATGTTGATACAGAACATATGTACCTTCAATGACAATAGATGCAAAGTAAAAGTTTTATATTATTTGAAGGGAGGAAGAAATGAATAGTGTGGCTGTAACTTAGGTGCTATAAAAATTAATGAAGCTACCAAGATTGTTAAGCTTTCAGTACATAGGAGCATGTAAGATCACTAGATGAAAAGAATAAGGTACAGGCAGTTACCTTTAGCATGGATTCCTCATCTTAGATAATTATTCTGCTACTTAATCATCTTACTAATAAGTATTCCTTCTTCATTGTCTGTTGGATGAAGAGTCAGAAAAATCTCTGTTCTGGTCCTGTCTTAAACTGATGTGCCCTGTACCTTACTTTTCCCATTAGTAAAGTAACGTATTTCTTGCAAATTTGAGAATGAACAGTTGAATAGTATTAAGGGAGAAAATAACTGACAAAGGGCCACAATCCTCCTTCTATTATAGCCTTTCTCAAACAGGGTTCTGTGAGGGAATATAAGCCTTATAGAGAATGATTCGAGTGATTTCTTTTCTCAGTTCTCTTTTAAAGATGGTACATAGCTAGTACTATTCTAGATTCATAGAAGATAAGTTAACTCATTACATGGTCTGGTGGAACTCTGGTGGAGAAGGACTGTATATCTAGAGAATATCATATCAAGGCATTGTTAGCAGTGTAGGTGTCTTAATGGAGCTGAGCAAATGAGTTTCTGCCCAAAACCCGAAGGGAAACCAGTTGTGTTGCTGGCTGGGAGAAGTAACTAGCTGGAGTGCTCAGTAATATGTCTATTATCATCTTTCATTCGCCCTTTAAAGTATGTTAGATAGAAATAGTCTACTTTATGTTGGATACTGCTAAATATCCTACACAGGACAGCACCCACCATCCAACAAATAATTATCTGGCCCCAAATATCAATAATGCTGGATTGAGAAATCCTGGTGTTGTAAAATTAGAGCACTCATACATTGGTGTTAACATTGAAATTGATATCACCTACTCTTTTGTGTTTTAGATTTTGTCATTATTTATGATCATAAAATTAATACATTTGTAACAAAAATTCAAATAATTTGACAAGGTAGGAAATTCCTGAAATTCTAGCTCTCAGAAATAACCATTATTAAGGTTTCACCTAGACTTTTTCCATTAGGATATTAACGTACATATAAATATATTAATCATTTTAAACAAAAAAGATATAGTACTATACATACTTTCTGTAACTAACTTTTTTCACTTGGACATTGTATTATATTAATACCTCTATTATTCCATCATAAGGATATACTACAAATTTATCTCTCCAATCCCCTGTGGATTAATATTTGGCATTTTTGTAATATTGTATTATTGTGGATAGTACTCCAGCAAACATATGTATGTATAAATCTCTGTTAATCCTTGAAACTATTTCTGTATGTTATATTTTAGATGTAGATTTTCTAGGCCAATGGATATGATCACTAAAAAATTAAGAGATATAGTCATATTTCCCTCCAAAAATGTAATACAGATCTATTTGAAAGCAGTTATTCAACATATAAACAGAGGCATAGGTATAGTAATACCTTATTTCTAGGAATGAAGCATGAGGAAATAGTCCAATTTTTTTAAAAAGCACAAATATGTTTTTTTCACACTGTTATTAGTAGTAGCAAAAAGATTAGAAGCAAATTTTAAATATGTAATAGTGGGAAAATGCTTTAAAAATTTATGTTATTCCCATTTGGACCAATTTGAAGTCTTAAAAGCCAAGGTTAGAGATACTATAATAATTCTTATGTCATTGTCAGTTAAAGAAGCAGAATTCATGACCATATGTTCACTATGATTATAACTAAACATAAAATAGCATGAATGTTACAAAAAGGGAAAAGAAATACAGATGGAAAATGATAGATCTGTCAGTGTAGTGGAGTGATTCCCCCTCCCCAATTGTACATTATATTACTTTCAGAATGTTTTTAGAAAGTATTCATAAAAATGTCACTGCCTCAAAATAAAATGTTGATTGATGTAGAAAAGATGAGTTAGGGTTTCAATCCAGAGGCCAACATTTGACTGAAAAAGAAGAAAATAAACCTCTCATTTGTTCTCAGCCCATCATGCTTTTCATGTGTTCTCATACATTTTAGTGATTGAAGCATAAAATAATGATTAATGTGAATCTTGAATATACATGAACTAATCCAGGGAAGGCAGTCTCAGGAGGCATGGCATTAGATAGTTCTAGACAGCATTTTGAAAACTGTCATCAGGGAGAAAAAAAAGGTTGTTGTAGCAATATCCTTTATTTTCTCCAGCTAGCTGCTATATTTTCATGTTATAATGTGGTCACATCTCATTTATGGTGATGGGGTCCTTTATGGGTAGGTAAGAAAGCATGACATTAAAGGCCATTTTGTATTTATTGAAACAATATCAAATCTACTGGTCCCAAAGTGATCTGGTCACTTTGAACATTTAAATGCAGATGTTTAATTTTTTTCATTTGAGATTGAGTCTCAGAAATTTCTTGGTAACATTACCAGAAATTGATGTTAGTGCTCTACTTCAATAAAATAGGTAAAATTAGGAAACTTTAGTTTGTTTTTTTAACCTAACTGGGGAGCTATAGAAAGAACTTGGTGTACATGGTACAGCCAGCTTATTTTGTAGCTTTGAATCAGAAGAAAACATTGCTATAACTACAGGGAGAATTCGTTATATTCTTAGGAATGTGGGTTTTTTCCTCCTTTTCTTTAAATGATTTGTATGATGTCTTTGAGTCTGGACTTTTTATAAAAATACTGGTTCGTTAATTTACTTGTATGAGAACTGATTTAGTAATGGTGGACACTCTTGCCAAAGACCTGCTGGCAATGCTGATTTTCTTTCTTTCTTTCTTTTTAATTAAATCTTTATTGTTCAGATTATTACATTTGTTCCTCTTTTTTCCCCCTATAACTCCCCTCCACCCAGTTCCCACCCCACCTTCCTCCCTTACTCCCCACCCACTGTCTTCATCCATAGGTGCACGATTTTTGTCCAGTCTCTTCCCGAATACCCCACACCCCTTTCCCCCACAAGAATAGTCAGTCCACTTCCTTTCTATGCCCCTGATTCTATTATAATCACCAGTTGATTCTGTTCATCAGATTATTCACTTGATTTTCAGATTCACTTGTTGATAGATGTGTATTTGTTGTTCAAAATTTGTATCTTTACCGTTTTCTTCTTCTTCTTCTTCTTAAAGGATACCTTTCAGCATTTCATATAATACTGGGTTGATGGTGATGAACTCCTTTAGCTTTTTCTTATCTGTGAAGCTCTTTATCTGGCCTCCAATTCTGAATGATAGCTTTGCTGGATAAAGTAATCTTGGTTGTAGGTTCTTGGCATTCATCACTTTGAATATTTCTTGCCACTCCCTTCTGGCCTGCAAAGTTTCTGTTCAGAAATCAGCTGACAGTTGTATCGGTATTCCCTTGTAGGTAACTGACTGTCTTTCTCTTGCTGCTTTTAAGATTCTCTCTTTGTCTTTTGCTCTTGGCATTTTAATTATGATGTGTCTTGGTGTGGTCCTCTTTGGATTCCTTTTGTTTGGGGTTCTCTGCGCTTCCTGCACTTGTAAGTCTATTTCTTTCACCAGGTAGGGGAAGTTTTCTGTCATTATTTCTTCAAATAGGTTTTCAATATCTTGGTCTCTCTCATCTTCTGGCACCCCTATAATTCTGATGTTGGTGCGCTTGAAGCTGTTCCAGAGGCTCCTTACGCTATCTTCGTATTTTTGGATTTTTTTTTTCATTTTGCTTTTCCGGTTGGGTGTTTTTTGCTTCTTCATATTTCAAATCGTTGACTTGATTCTTGCAATCCTCTCGTCTGCTGTTGGGAGTCTGTATAATATTCTTTATTTCAGTCAGTGTATGCTTAATTTCTAGTTGGTTCTTTATCACAACATCGAGGGTCTCATTAGATTTCTTGTAGATCTCATTAAGTTTATCAACAGTTTCTAGAAAACTATTGCAAGACCTTAAAAGTGTGGTTTTGAACTCTATATCCAGTAGTTTGCTTTCCTCCATTTCTGTCATTTGTGTCCTTTTCTTTGTCTCCGCATTTTTTATGCTTCCCTGTGTTGATAAAGTGGTTTTCTGTGCTAAGTGTCCTCTAGGGCCCAGTGATTCAGCCTCCCCAATTACCTGAGGAGGACACTCTTGGTGCACCTCCCTGTGGGCTTTGTGCACAGTCTTGTTGTAAGTTAAGCCTTGATTGTTGTAGTTATCACTGGGAGGAATTGGCCTCCAGGCCAATTGGCTGTGAGAATCAGCTGTGTCTGCAGTGGGAGAACTTCTGTGCTGGAGACACCCCTCTGGGGCAAGACTTGCTTCAATGGGGCTTTGGTGCTCACTGAGTCTGCCCCCTGAGTGTGTGCTTTATATTTCCACGGAGCTGCAAACTGGATGGTCCCACTCTGACCTCTGGGTGGCTCCTGGCTCCTGGATCTCTAGGGAGGTGCTAATCTAGCCTTTGCCTGAGGCTATCCAGCAAAAGCCTCCCTGCAGGGCTTGGGCGGGGCGGGTCACACGGGATAAACAGGGCAGGGCTAGCAGTTCTGGCTGCTCTCAGTCTTGCCCTCAGTGGCTTTGCTTCTCAATGTCCCGGTAATCGCTGCAAGCCCCTTGGAGAGAAAGCTGCCCTCGAGTTCCGACCGATGCCAGACAGTCCCCCTTTCTCCCGTATGAGTCTGGGTCTCTAGAGACTCACCCAGAACTAGAGCTCAGAGCCTGAGACTCCCTCCCAATTGAAAACGACAACCGCGCCCTCAGCCGCCAGCCCACTCCGCATGCACCTCCGCACCTTAGTATTTTACTTCCGCATTGTGCCTCCTCTGAGTCTCGGTGTGCTTTTCTCTTTCCTTCTAGTTGTAGAATTTCCACTCAGCCAGCCTTCGTATGGTTCTGGGTGATGTCCGTTTGGTCTTTTAGTTGTATTTTTGAAGTGGTTGTGTGAGGCAGCAATCTCCAGTGTTTACCTATGCTGCCATCTTGGTTTCTCCCAACATTGATTTTCTCAGCTATTTCTGTTTCATGGGGTGACTGTTTTAAAAGAGGCATTTTAGACCAGACTTGGACTGTGAGTTCAAGATGGAGGGTGTCTCCTGTAATTGCCTATCTTACCTCTTACAGAGTGGCTTTCTTTAAGAAGTTTGAGGTGGATGGTCCAGCTGGGTATGCTAAAAGTACTGTTGAGTGGTTTCTAATTTCTTGGAAGGCCTTTTAAGCCATTTTTCCTGTAAAAGTCCATTTCAGTGAGTGAATATATGTTAGGCATTGGGCCAATTCTGGTATTCTAAAAGTTGAAAAGATACTTCAGTCATCTTTTTTTGTTTGTTTTCCCCCATAGGAATAACAAAATGTGACTGGATTGAGTATTATTTCTCTGCTGGAAATAAGTGTACTTTTTCATTGGTTTGTTCACATTAGTATGTTAGGGCTTTTCAGGCACTCAGTATTGATAAATCTTAAACAGTCACAAAAGGATAGTACTGCACAATATCCAGAGGCTGGAGGAAAAGGCTCAGTACAATTTTCATATAGAGGACCTTAAAATGTTCTACTGCCTAAAACTGTCATTTATGTAAAAGCTGAGTTTTCTTGTTAGCTTGAGCCACTACACAGTGTTTTGTTAACCTTTTGACCTTACTTTGGCAATTTGAATCCAAAGTACAGCACTAACATCACTCTGGTGCCTTTTGATTTCCCCCTTTGATTTCATCTTTTAAGTTCTACACTAGATAGTGTTTTTATTTATTTATTCATGTAATTATTTTTAGGTAATGTTTCTAAAATAAAAGTTGCTTCTAGAAGTAAGAGCAATCTCTCCTTTGTAGCTCAATAGTGGCATACCAGCCAGCTGGAGACAACAGCCACACCTTTGATGTCACAGCCATGTTCAAATCGATTGGGATTTTCCTTGGGATCTTCAGTGGATCTTTTGCGATGGGTGCTGCTACTGGAGTGGTGACAGCTTTAATATCCTTTTATAATATTTATCTTTTCTTATTAACCCAACAATGTAATTGAATGCTGTGTTCTATGGTCTCTCCTAGTTCCATAATTGGCACTGTGTTATAATTATTAACCTTATAACTAAGTACTTGGTTTGAAAACATTAGGTATTCATCTTTACCAATAAAGAAAATAATATAATTATTTTATGTAGGATAACATGCCCTCAAACTTTCACTACAAAGGTTTAATTAGACATAGTCACCCTTTGGGGTGAATTTTAAGGTTGTAGACTAAATTGATATAAAGGCAGATATATTTCAAAGAGACTCTGAGTGTTCTGTGTTGCTGTTCAGTGGGCCAAGCCAGCTCAGCCAAGGGTTTGAAAGCCTGAGTGAGGATGGTGAAGGATGAAGAAATGACAGAGAGAATAAGCTGGGTCTAGGTGAATCTTCTTGTGCCTGGCTGAGGGCACAGAGAGAGATCCAGAGGCAAGCTGAGCCTTTATTTTATAGCCAGAGGTAAGCAAGGTAGTGGTCACCATAGTTACAATGTTCTTGTGAGTTTCACTTGTTTTGGCAGCACTTGCTGCGCCTCCCACAGCCCATTAGCTACCTAGGAAGGATCTAGGGAGCATCATAAGGTCAAGCCTAATTATGCTAAGAGGACTGTGCCCTTTAAGCTGGGACTTGTTTGTGGCTTTGCCAACAGGTCATTTCAAGGCTTAACCCTATAACCGCACCCCACATCTTGCCCTTTTTAAATTTTTAAGCTACTTTAATGAAAGTAAAACTTAAGCATCAAGAACAAAACTCTGGCTATTAAAACAATAACAAAACAGTGCCAATGCAAAACCTAAACTACAGACATGTTAACATTTTAAAACTTAAACATAAAGCTCTGGCTATCAACAAAACAGTGCCAATGTGTTAACATTTTTAAAACTAGTAAGAATAACAAAACAATGCCAATGTAAAACAGCAATAAGTGAGTTTCTGCTAAATGAAAGCTTCTTTTGCTAATTTACTCAGAGTCCTTGGACTTGGCTGCGCAAGACTTTGCAGAAGACTGGCAGCTAACCAATGCTAGCATATCGAGAAACATTATTGAGGGAGTAGCTTCCACATCTTGCTTTTCTACCATCTGCTGGGCCTCAGTTGTTAACTTCTTTAGCTGACCCTATGTTGGAACCTCGGTCCCTCACGTAGCCTTCATCATCTTCCTTTTCTGTATTGCTGTCATCAGGGCAATTCTCAGTTTTTTGAGCGATGGGACAAGGAGCTTCTCTGGGCCCATTGTGGTGGCACACGTAACACTCTGGTACCCAAATTGGCTGCGCTGCTCCTTCTGGAAAGATACAAAACACAACATCTTCCCCACATCATTACTAGATCTGGTAAAACTCTTGACTGGTTTGTGCAAAACTCTTGCCAGGCTAAGTCAGCAGAGGCTATTGTACAGGAAGCCCCAATGCCTTTCGGCCGCTGTACAACTCTCTGCATTGTAATTCAAAAAATTTAACATGTAACATTCTTCTCCCCCTTTTTTTGTTTTTATAAAAAAGGTTTATATTGATGGAATTCTGACCATTCATAAAGAATGTTTATAGTTGATGGAATTCTGACCATTCATATAAAGGTATACATTTTAGAGCTTGCTACTGCATTCCTCCTCATCCCTGGTAATGCTGTCAGGTGCTCCAAAATGTTAAATCAGAAGATATCACATGAAGACTCAATAAGACAACTTCGTTTAACTCGGCTAAAGTGGGTAAGAACTCATTAGAATAGGCTACTAAACATGGTATGATGAAACCTGAAGAAATAGCTCTGACTTCCTAAATACATATAAACATACATGCTCTTCTGTATTTACGACTTTCTACTTTAACTTAAAAAGTTGCAAATTATGCAGCTTTACATTTTTATTGTGAATTGGTTCTACTTTTGAGCCTTAGCACTTCAAAATAAAACCTTAACTTTGAGTCAAACTGTTAGTTTTTCTTTTTGTATCAAGATCTAACTTTGATGTGTTAAAACTAAGTAAAATCCATTTACTCAATCCAAAACAAGCATTAAAAAGAAAACCCTCAAATGCTATCTTATATCCATTTTAAGAGTAGGCTTGGCACTTTCTGCTATTACCTGAGTCCTGATCTATCACCCCAGGAAGAGTTTGCCAATCCTGCACTTCCTGGGGTGGCATGATAAAGGTTTACTGAGCTGGCTGGAAAGGCTGCAGTGCAGTCAAGGGTAAGGACTCTACTGTCTGGTGGGACCGGGGCTGGCCCCGCTTGAAGTTTCCCTACCTAGGGTACATTGGATTATCAACATCAGTCATTTACCAAATTGCTTTCCTCTCCTGCATCCTGAACATAGTCCAGGCTGCTTGTTTCCACTCCCTGTAGCCCTTTGACTTTCATTTCTAGCTGCTTGTATAGGGGGTAAAAGGAGAGGCTTATGAGCAATAGTAAGCTCCCCAAATGTTTGCACCAGACCCTCATTATCCCAAACCTGCTGGCGCTGTTCCCTAGCTTCCTCCAATCCTCATTCCTATTTGGGAGGAAGTGCATTGTCAGGAGGGCTCTCTCCCACAGGAGCTGTAGCCCCAGGCACTGGAGGAGGCAGCGGAGGCGCGGACGGTACAGGTGGAGTTGGAAGCCTCTGGTAGCCTTCCCCCATCTGTCTTGATTCCCCTGCCACATTCGTCCACTCCCTTTCTGGAGTGGGCTCTAGGCCAGCCGTGGGCAAACTACGGCCCGCGGGCTGGATCCGGCCCGTTTGAAATGAATAAAACTAAAAAAAAAAAAAAAAGACCGTACCCTTTTATGTAATGATGTTTACTTTGAATTTATATTAGTTCACACAAACACTCCATCCATGCTTTTGTTCCGGCCCTCCGGTCCAGTTTAAGAACCCATTGTGGCCCTCGAGTCAAAAAGTTTGCCCACCCCTGCTCTAGGCAGTCCCTAATCAGGGACCACAGACTGAAAGCAGAGGCAGGCATTTCCTCTGGACCTTCAGCTATGTAATGATCTTTAAGTTGTTTTCCTACCTTCTCCCATGCCTCTATATTTACCTTTCCTTCCTCAGAAAACCATGGGCAGATTTTACTCACAAAACCCAACAACTCGAAAAGCTGTTCATACCTCACAGAACAGCCCCATGCTTAGAGCATAGCCTTAAGCATAGACACGTATAAATTCTTTTCCTGCGATCCTGAATTTCCCATATTTTACACCTAGTTATATCACTGAACTTCGCTGCTTACCTTCCTTCTTGTATTCTGCACATGCTTCACTGGAGCACCTTTCACCTGACAACTGTAGTTCCCCTGAACTCAGGCCCCACGTTGGGTGCCACATGTGCCGAGCCAGCTCAGCCAAGGGTTCGAAAGCCTGAGTGAGGGCAGTGAAGGATGAAGAAATAACAGAGAGAATAAGCTGGGTCTAAGTGGATCTTCCTGTGCCTGGCTGAGGCCACATAGATCCAGAGGCAAGCTGAGCCTTTATTTTATAGCCAGAGGTAAACAAGGTAGTGGTCACCATAGTTACAATGTTCTTGTGAGTTTCACTTGTTTTGGCAGCACTTGCTGCACCTCCCACAGCCCATTAGCTACCTAGGAAGGATCTAGGGAGCATCATAAGGTCAAGCCTAATTATGCTAAGAGGACTGTGCCCTTTAAGCTGGGACTTGTTTGTGGCTTTGCCAACAGGACATTCCAAGGCTTAACCCTATAGCTGCGCCTTACAGTTCAGCCTGGCAGTCTTTTGCTGTTTGTTTAAAAGGAAAAATAAGAAACCTATGACTGTTATGCCAACTGAACTAGATAGGGTTCCTGGGCTAAGGTAGATAGGAGTTCATCTCAGTTTTCACCAATTTTAGCCTTCTACTACAGAGTCCTAGACACTGCCATTAGTTTTCAATTTGCAATATTGGGCAAGTCATTTTTGTATTCATTCAGAAAACATTTTTATTGCCCACTATATGCCAGCTGCTATGCTCCTGGGCATCAAAAATAAACAAGACAGACATGACCTCTGCCTTGCTAGAGCTTCTGGTATAGAAGCATTGACACTTCACCTCATGGGTCCTCTGTGTAGGAAGGTGGAGGGTAGGAGCAGCAGGGAAAATCATTCAGACTAGATGATCTCTAAAGAGCTTCCAGCTCTAAAACTTCTAAGACACTTTCATATAAAACTAACACTGCTTTCAAGATTCTATAAGTTTGCTATACTTCAGCTAAGTGCTGGAAGGAACTTGCCTTATGGCTTTTTACAGGTGAATTGAGGCACAAAGGGGCAGTAAAAAGAATTCTTCGAAGGAGCTAGGCCCAATAGTATCTCTTCCCCATTACAGTTCCTTGAGGGTAGGAAGTATATCTTATTAATATTTTCGTTGTAGTACAGGTTTATTGAATTGAATGTAGATTTCAGCCTGAGGTTTGTCACAGCTTCACACAGGCCCTTCCATTGTCAACTAGCAAATACTTTTTAGACTAGTATTAAGTGAGTGACTTGCCTCAGTTTCTTCATCATGGAATGCTCTGCATCACAGAGATGTTAGGGCATCAGATAAATAGAAAATCTCATGGAAATGACATTTTAAATAAATATAAATTGCTGTAAGTATGGAAGCTCTTTTGCTTTGCGTCACAGATTAATAATCAGCGTTGGCATGTTGTGTATCTGATCTGTTGCTCCCATCTCTACCTGTCCTTTACTGTGTGGTTTCTGGCAAGGCATATGATACCCATAAAACAATCAGAGTGACTAAGCTGTAAGACTTCTTCGTGAAAGGGATGGCTGCTCACTCAGTGAGATGCTCATTTTAAGAGTTGCTTCACTCTGGTGCCTTTTTATTCTGTGGTTTTTGTGTTAGGCGGTAAAGCCTTCTTTTATTTTCATGGTTGCCTTGCTTTGACTATTACTTTTTCTAGTTGCACTTCTGTATTAAGATCTTGTTACCAACCTTGACAATCTTACGTGACAAAGTTCACCAAATTACGGGAGTTCCAGTTGTTGGAGACAGGCTTGTTCTTCTTGATGTCATGGAGTACCTTCCTCTTGGCTGAAGCATGGGGTTTCACGGGTAGGTTACTTTCTCCTTTTGATTGTAAGCCCTTACAGAGAGTGACTCTGCTAGTAATTTTTTCTACTGGTAGACCAACTCCTTTAGTATTTAAACACACTTATTAGGATTGGGATATATGCTGTAACTTTAGGATGTAAAAAAGATTTTCAATGGAAGTGGTATGTCTCAACAAAGTAAGTCACAACTGAAAATGTCAACACTCAGCGTATAATCTGCTTCTGTAAAATAAAAACCTCCATAGAAAAGTCGGGAACTCTCCTTTCACGTGAACTTTGAACACTTTGTCATTGCAGGAGTGGTTGCAGTGTTGTTCTGTGGCATCACACAGGCCCATTATACATACAATAATTTGTCCACAGAGTCTCAGCATAGAACTAAACAGGTAAGATAAACTTTATAGTTTGTGAATAAAGTTTTTCTCCCTGTAGTGAAACAAATCTGTTCAAAATGATGCCTACTCATTCTGACTCCTCTTCTTTTATTTTTATTATTTTTTAAATCTTTATTATTGAGAGTATTACAAATGTCTTCCCCATTTTCCCTCCTTGCCCCCCACCACCCAGTTCCCATCCCGCCCTAGGCCGTCACCACCTGGCTCCTCTTCCTTTGACCCCAGAAATAGATGGAATTGGCAGGTTGAAGGGTGACAGTTTTTAGGATAGAGGTAGGTGACCAGAATAGCCAGGGACTATTGTGATTGTGTCAGTTAGCTTCCTTCCCTGTTTTCTTAACCTAATGACTTTTAAGAGGAATGTTTTTCTAGTCAGGTCTGACTAGAACCATGGCTGTTTGACGTTGGTAAGTTTAACTTCTAATTTGACTGGATCTACTGCTGGGTGATACAGAGATTAATGTCCTTCAGGCACTTCTAGAAATGTGAAAACATCAGGGGTTGGGCTACATGTGGCCTTGAATGCACAGTTGTGCGAGGCACCTGAAGGGAATTATAAAGGAGCTAGGCATAGCATTTTCTAGTCTTATGAGGTATATGGTGGAAAGATATGAACAATATGTAATGTTTAGAATAGAAACAGATGCATAATTGATTATGATTACATTAAGAAATAGAAGATTTAAGTTTTACCAAATGATTAGAACACTTGAGATTAGCCTGGAGAGGACTCATGACAAAGCAGGAGCAAAGGTACTTCTTTTTTCTGGAACCACAAATTTAGTGATTGACATATGCTTTTTTTCCCCACCCCCTCAAAAGAAATTAGGCTTCTTATACACTGGGGCTACAAATCCCTTTTACAAATTAGTTCAGTGCAATAAGTATAGAGAAGATAATCAACTGGGGTGGTGGCGGCATTTTTCTACCCAGTGGAGTGGGGAATAAAAAAAACAAGGTCACAGTGTCCAGTCTTATTGGTGATATGAAGCTGGTGTACATAAAAAACACACAAAACAAAACAGATAATAGGGTAGTGAAGGCCTGGAGTGGGGCAGGGGTGGGCTAGAAGAGATCAATCGGGGGGAAAGGAGGTCATATGCAATACTTAAAACAATAAAGATTTTAAAAAGCAGACTAATAGAACTTCTAGCTTTGTGTTTCAGATTACATGTCATACCAGATTTCAGAGAAGCAGGGGGGTTGGTTTGAGGCTTGATGAGCTACAAAGCTATCATAGAAAGAGGGTACAGAGCACAAGACAATGATGCACTGATTCCATAAATGAAGGACAAGACCCAGGTAAATAGTGAAATCACACAGCAGGGCAGCAATATGAGAGTTGTCATGAAGTGCTCTATGCCAGGACAAAGAATTTGAACTTGGGCCTGTGAAGAGGAAAGTGTCTATGAAACAGCCATATTTAGAGAGATTAATTGGATAAGGGTATACAGATGGGTGACAGGGATACCAGTTAGGGTCCTTTTGCAGCATTATGGGTGGGAAGTGATGAAAGGTAGACAAAGGTAATGGCAGGACAACAAGGAACATTCCAAAAGAAAAATTGTCAGAGCAAATGTCATAACTACATTTGCTTCCCTCTGAATCACATATTTTGGGGGATATACATGAACTTTACATATTTGAAGTATCTGTTTTGTTGTCTTAGTAATACTCATTTTTTCACATTGTATAACTTAATTTATTTACTGGACTAACCTTTTAACATTTCGTTTCAGTTGTTTGAGCTTCTCAATTTCTTGGCAGAGAATTTCATCTTCTCCTACATGGGACTGACACTGTTCACCTTCCAGAATCATGTCTTTAACCCAACATTTGTAGTAGGAGCATTTGTATCCTTTATAATTTGTTCTATTTTTAAAACTTTTTTTAAAAATTGAGATTTGCATGTGTTTTCTAGAGGGGTAGTTGACAAGAATACATTTAAATATATAAGATGTTCCTCTCAGTACAAGTAAGAATTTTAACTCTTTTTTTTCTGCTCTGTTTATTCTATCTTCATCTGTTTATTGCACAAATAATACGGATAGATTGAAATGACAGAAAAAAAGTTTCCTACCATTCTGCTAATTCCAAAAGAGAAAACTATAAAATGTTTGTCCTCTATTGCGAAAGCGAAGAAAGAGAGTGTAGATACTGGGGAGCAGTGCAGTCTATGCCACAGGGTCGTTGAAAGCTGGTGAAAGGCTGAAGGAGGCCGCCTGCCCCCAACCTCATTCTTGTTGAGCCTTTAAAAATCCAGTTGAAGGAGAGAAGCTGAGTACATGAAAGGGAACAATCAGTATTGCCAGCCTCATGAGAAGGCAGGAGGAGATGAAATCCAGAGCGTGTGGGGAAGGATTGGCCTTCACTGGGAGGAGGAATAACTCCACTGTGGCTCCAGGAGAGGGTAGGCACATTTGTAAGATGGTGTTCCTGACTGCTAACCTCTATTTTAATCTATAAAATATGAGGTGAGATTATCTGTTGAAAGTGAGATAGGAGCAGGTGGCCTATCAGTTACCTATTATGTAACAAATTACCCTAAAATTTAGCAGCTTACAACAACAACAGGCATGTATTATATCACAGTTTCTGAGAGTCAGGATACTAGAAGTAGCTTAGCTGGGCTCTTCAGGCTCCAGCATCCCTCATGAGGTTGCAATCTCTCTCTGGGCTGGGACTCTGCAGATTTGATGGGCTGGAGAATCCACCCCAAGTTTACTCACACGGCTGTTAGATAGAGGCTTCAGTTCTGCTCCACACAGACTTCTCCATGGGGCACCTCATAACATTGCTTCCCCCAGAGGGAGTGAGCTGAGAGAGCCCCAAGATGGAATCCAAAGTGCCTTTTATAACCTAACCTTGGAAGTGATATACCATCATCCCTTCTGCCACATTCTGTTGGTCATACAGGTGGACCCTGGTGCAGTGTGAACGGGGATGTTACAAGGCTGTGAATAATTGCAGGGAGGGATTTTTGAGGACTATCTTGGAGGCTGGATTCCACAGGTGACAGGAGTTTTGTGGAGAAGATTTAGAAATAGTTGTTTTAGAGAATGGGACAGTGAGTTGACCAAAGAAATGCTGTAGGATTGCTGAGCCGTAATAGGGACCCACTTGAGTCTGAGGAATAGATATTAGCAGTAGAATCAATCTGCCCTGTTGTATGACTTCAACCTGGAGTACTTAGCTGTAAGCGTGGAGGAAAGAGATAGTTGATTCCATCTAGGTTTGGGGTTTTGTCAAGTGGGTGCAAAGAAAACGGCTCTTCGGGCTCAAGGCAAAGAAAGCACAGAAAGAGACAAATGAATGTCAGGTATTGCAGAATATTATTAAGATGTGGTTAAGCCAAGCCAGTGTGGCTCAGTTGAGCATCGACCTATGAACCAGGAAGTCACTGTTCAATTGCTTGGTCAGGCACATGCCCGCATTGTGGGCTTGATCCCCAGTGGGGGGCATGCAGGAGGCAGCTGATCAATGATTCTCTCTCATCATTGATGTTTCTATCTCTCCCTCTCCCTCTGTGAAATAAATAAAAATATATATTTTTAAAAAAGATGTGCTTAAGAAGGGAAGTGAAGCAGGGAAAGGACTGACTGTGAGGGGAAAGTAATAGAATCTTTGGACTGGAGGTCCCAGACAGGTGGAAGAACTATCCAAGTGGGATAGATAAACACAAAACGTGAAAAAAAAAATAGAGAGGATGTTTGAATTAGTGATTTTAAAAAAGAAATATTTTAAAACCACCTCAGAATACAGATTCCGCCAAAGAGATTAGCAGAAATATTTTTTAATTTAAAGCTCTAAGTAGGATCTCTGTTAGAAAGTGAGGTATTAGTGAATGCCATTCTACAGAGACTTAGTCTTCTGGGAATGAACTTCAGGAAAAAAAAAGATAAAGCCCTATTAATAAGAGAAGAACCTTAGCCTGAAGACTCCCATGAGATCAGTAACTCCATATCCTGCTAGTATTTGAGAAATTGTTGAACAGTCACGTTCCTTGCTCCACTGTACTTAACCGGAAATAAGGCTAATTATTTTCCCTAGGTTTCTGAGTCTGTTAGGAATTGAAGTTTCTGGATACAAAATCCTACCATGAAAATTGACCCCTACAAGGGAGAGCTGTTCTCTTGTTGGCTATGTTAGTTAGGACCTAGATTTGGTTTCATGTGACAAAGATCCAAATTAACTGAGAATTAAACAAGATAGAAGTTTTACCAATGAGCATATAATGCTTATGTACAGTTCCTTTTTGCCTTTAGCCTTACAGATGCTAATGATTTCCAACGGTACTTAGGTCAGCACTTGTTTCCCCATCCTTGTTTTGTTTTTAATCTTAGATTTTCCTTTATATATCTTTCAGAAAATAGGGTGGAGATTATATTGTAACTCCTGAGATAAAAATTGTAATTGTAAAGCAGAGTCTCTATAGACAGCAAACTGGAATAAAAGACACTAAAATTGTGTGGGTTTTTTTTTTGTTGTTAAAACCATTCTGAATTACCATTAAGCCTTCCCTTTGAAGCAGGTGGAAGTTATAGACTTAGAGGACTGCATCGGAGCTAGCAGAAATTTCAGTGGTATAAGGTGCTTGAGCTGCCCTTTTCTTTGTTCCGAGGAAGCAAGGGCAAGTTTAGCCAATATTACTCTTCCTCCTACTAACACTGACAATTACAGTGAATTAACCTATTGTAGTAATAATCTTAAGATTATACCCAAGAATCTCTGCTTTTAAACATGTTTCTGTTCATCTCATGAATTTCTTATATGTTAGATCTGCACTGTCCAATTTGGTAGCAACTAACCTTTAAATAAGCACAAATTTAAATAAGCACAAATAATTGTGATTATTTAAATTTAAATTAATTTAAATGAAATAAAATTTCAGTTCCTAGGTCACACTGGCCACACTTAGAGCAGTCAGTATGTTGGACAATGCAGATATAGAACATTTCATCATTGTACAAAGTTCCATTGTACTGCTCTGTGTTAGAGAAATCGAAAGACTGTGTTAGAAACTCAGCTTCCTAAGATAGTCTTTCACCATCTTGAATGTAGAGTCTAAATAATATAGTAAAAAGAAATTACCCTTAACCTATTAATAATTTTAGATTGCTATTTTCTTGGGGAGAGCTGCTAATATTTACCCCTTGTCCCTCTTACTTAATTTGGGTAGAAGAAGTAAGATTGGATCAAATTTTCAACACATGATGATGTTTGCTGGTAAGTTATAACTCCCTCTCTTTCCCCATTCCAAGAAACCACTCACAATGTATATGCCAGCTTGATTTTAAATGGAAATGATATGCTGGTAAGATATTACTCCCTTAAACATTGAAGTTGCAACCTCCAATAGAAAAAAAAAAGTTAGTGTCTGTATTCCCTTCTATGGGAAAATTTTAATGTTCTGGTTCCAAATTCCTACATGTCAGACATAGTTGAGAAGATAAAGATTTATGCACTTTCACACAAATATCTGTATGTGAATGTTTATGGCAATCCTATTAATAATTACCCAAACCCAGAAACAGTCCATTTCTGTTCCAATGGGTGGATGAATAAGCAAACTGGTATTTCCATTCAATGGAATACTACTTAGCACTAAAAAGAACAAACTGTTGATACTTACAACATGGATGAACCTCAGAGGCATTATGCAGCGTGAAAGAAGCTAGTCTCAAAAGGTCACATACTGTATGATTTCATTTATGACATTCTGAAAAAGACAAAAGCATAGCAATGGAGAACAGATGAGTGGTTGCCAGGGGTTTGGCAGGGTGACAGAGAGGTTGAATTAAAAAGAGGTTGAACAAAAGAATTTGGGGGTGGGTGGGTAATGAAACTGTTCTGTGTCTTGGTTGTGTTAGTGGTCACACACCTCTATGCATTTGTCAAAACTTATGGAACTATACACCCAAAAGAGTGAATTTTACTGTATGTAAATTTAAAAATAAATTTCAAAAAATTGTTAAAAGATCAATGTATGTCAGTATCATCTACTAATTCTTTTTTCCATTTATTGGTACTTTTTTCCATTTATTGGTACTTTTCCATTTATTGGTACATATGTATTTGTTCACACCCCTCTAAGTTCTCAGAAATTTCTCTGAATTTACGAAGCTCACATTGGTAATAAGTTATTGAAGAAATGCCTCTTCCATTTCCTTTTAGGCCTTCGTGGTGCAATGGCATTTGCCTTGGCCATTCGAGATACTGCCACTTATGCACGGCAAATGATGTTCAGCACCACACTTCTGATTGTGTTTTTTACCGTATGGGTATTTGGTGGTGGTACCACTGCCATGCTGTCATGCTTGCATATAAGGTAAGTAGTGATTGGGGACCTCATTTCCATATTAAATTATAATTCAGGTTATTTTCTTTTAATCATGATAAATTTTTAAACTTTAAGAAATCTATAATATTTAATGTTTTCCTTTTAAAAACTAACATGTAGTACAGAAAAATGAAAAATATGCAAAAGAAACCATTGTTAACACTTTAAAGGATGTCTTTCCAGACCTCTTACTATACATTCTATATATTTTTAACAAAAAGGGCCAATACTGCAGGTACTCTTATAAACTTATTTTTAGCCGAAACCGGTTTGGCTCAGTGGATAGAGCGTCGGCCTGCGGACTGAAAGGTCCCAGGTTCGATTCCGGTCAAGGGCATGTACCTGGGTTGCGGGCACATCCCCAGTGGGGGATGTGTAGGAGGCGGCTGATCTATGTTTCTCTCTCATCGATGCTTCTGACTCTCTATCTCTCTCCCTTCCTCTCTGTAAAAAATCAATAAAATATATTTAAAAACAAAACAAAACAAAAAAAAACCTTATTTTTAAATGTAATATAGCATGGGCATTTATGTTATTAGTAAATAATATTATTTTAATGGCTATTTATTTATTTATTTATTTATTTATTGTATTATAATTTATTTAACCAAATCTCTACCTTGTATTGTTTCTAGGATTTTGCTATTACCATTAACATTTGAGGCTTTTGCTATTACTCTTACCAATAACAATGTGAACATTTGTAAATGCACACACCATTGTGCATTTGATTATTTCCTTATGATGCATTCTTAGAAGTGGATTGCTTGAATGTAGAATATTCATATGTTTAAAGCTTTTGATCCACATCACCAGATTGGATCATCAAAATTTTTCTTCTGCACCCTGTAAGACAGTCCTGCCTATCTCAACCCTAATCAATATAAGATATAATCATTATTTCTCATCTTTATGATCACCATGGTTTCTGACCTGACAATCCAAGGTCGAGATTGTGAGGTCTCTGTCTTAGATTCAAACTCGTTAATGTATTCAATTGGAAAGCTCCCTTGTATCTCAAGAGTTCTGCATTGTTTCCATGGATACAACAGCCTATGTTGCTAAAGCCTTTGTAGATTTTAGTCCTGTGTTTGGCTGAAACTTCATAGACCTTAAGAGCTATGGAGCCTGGCCAGCATAGCTCAGTGGTTGAGCGTCGACCTATGAACCAAGAGGTCACGGTTCGATTCCCATTCAAGGCACATGCCCAAGTTGCAGGCTTCATCCCTGGTGTGGGGTGTGCAGGAGGCAGCCGATCAATGATTCTCTCTCATCATTGATGTTTCTATCTCTCTCTCCCTCTCCCTTCCTCTCTCTAAAATCAATAAAAATATTTTTTTAAAAAGAGCTACTGAGCTTCCAGAATACCTAGGGTTCATTAATGAAAACCATATTTCACATTTTATAGAATCTGTTTTACATTTTTTCATTCTAAAGACCAGCCAGCCTTAAAACACACTTTTTTTAAAAAAAATATATTTTATTGATTTTCTATAGAGAGGAAGGGAGAGAGATAGAGAGCTAGAAACATCGATGAGAGAGAAACATCGATCAGCTGCCTCCTGCACATCTCCTATTGGGGATGTGCCCGCAACCCAGGTACATGCCCTTGACCGGAATCGAACCTGGGACCCCTCAGTCCACAGGCCGACGCTCTATCCACTGAGCCAAACCGGTTTCGGCAAAACACACTTTTAATGAGATTATTATCTTTATCTTGCTTTACTATTCAAATACCTTTCTTGCAATTTCTGTGCTGCTGTATATAATAAAGAATACACAAAAATAATGTTTGTATAACCCTGATTATTACTTCAGGAGAGACCGGGCATTTTTTTTTTTGAGCACCTACTATGTTCTGGGCATTTACGAAGTGCATTTTACAAATTTATCTAATCACAGTAGCTCCAATTTACAAATGAGGAAATAGAGGCTTAAAAAATTCTAAGTTGCTCAGTTTCATACAATTAAATGTTGGAGAAAGGAACATCATCAAGAAATGAGGGTGGTAAATTTTGAGAGGATTAAATATTTTCCTTTTCTCAAGAGCTTGTAAATAAAGACTCCTTATTCTAAAAAAATTAAATGTAATAATTTTGGAAAAATAATACTCTTAAATGGAGTCTTAATGTTTAGGTAAAATCAGTTCTCTTCTCTAACTTGTCTTCACACAAACCAAACAAAATATCCATGCTTTACCCCCCCCCCAAAAAAAAAACCCACAACCCCCCCATAACACATAAAGTTGAATACACTTCACCATCTTTGCAAACTCTTTGGCCCCATCTTGCCTGTCCTATGGCATAGTTTGTTTCTTAATTTTTTATATGCACACACACACACACACACACATACTCACATACTAGAGGCTCTATGCACGAAATTCGTGCAAGGGGCTCAGCCCCTGCCTCTGTGGCGGCTGCCTTGGCTTCCACCGACGTGGCTTCATCCAGAAGGACGTCTGGTCTAATTAGCATATTATGCTTTTATTATTATAGATTACCTTACAGTTTTAGGTTAACTCTTGTTATTTTTGTTTTGGGATTTTTTGGCCTCTGCAAAGAGAGACTGGAATTTAAGTTTCACTTCCCAACTCCGAAATTTGGCTAGTACAATTTTGAGGAGGCTGAAATAAGTCCTTAAAGTTGAAGATTAATGAAGACTTAGACTTTACTTTGAGTTCTTCCTCATTAATTTTGAGTTCTTATTCTTTCCTTTACCAATTCTGTGATCTTGAGCCTCAATTTACCCTTTTAAGCCTCAATTTTCTCATTCGTCATGTGTGTTAGTACCCATCTCCTAGGGTTGTTGTAAGTAGTCAGTGAGCTAATGTCTGTAAAGTTCTCAGCACAACATTGCTAATGTGCCTTTTAGTCATTCATTTGATAAATTGAGCATCCCATGTGCTAGGCACTGTTTTAAGCTCTAACTTAATGGTTCTCATTTGAGGGTGATTTCGCCCCCACTGCAATGGACATTTGGCAATGTCTGGAGACATTTTATTGTCACAGTCTAAGATAGGAGGCTGCTATTGGCATCTAGTTAGTAGAGGCCCATGGTGCTACTAAACACCCTACAGTGCACAGATCTGTGCCAAAATGTCAGTAATGTGAAGATTGAGACCCTGCTCTAGAGAGGTACAGCAGTAGTAATAAGAAAGAAAAAGTCCCTGGTCTCATAAGTCTATATTTTAGTGGGAGAAGACTAAACTAGCAGTCAAATGAAAATGGCAATTTTAGGTGATATTAAATTTTATGATGACAAACAAGGTACTGTGATGGTGACTAGGGATCAAACGTATTTTATAGGTGGAGGTGAGGAAAGGTCTCTCTCTCTCTCTCTCTCTCTGTCTCTCTCTCTCTCTCTCTGTCTCTCTCTCTCTCTCTCTCTCTCAGCTACATTTAACCTCAGTCTATCTGAAAGACAGGGTATTGCCAGTTAAACAGTGAGCAGGAAGAAGAGCAGCCCAGGCAGAGAGAAAAGCATATGCAAAGGCCCTGAGGCAGAAACAAACTTGACCTCTTTAATGAACAGGAAAAAAAGTCCACATAGCTGGAATATAGTGATTGAAGTGTAGATAGGAAATAAGGTGGGCAAAATCCTATAGAGGCAGTAGTTGGCAAACACATCCTGTAAAGGGGTGGCTAGTAAAATTTAGGCTTTGTAGACCACATGGTCTCTGTCTCAATTATTCAACTCTAGCATGAACGCCCCAAAGATGTGCCCTAGCTGGTTTGACTTAGTGGATAGAACATCGGCCTGCAGACTGAAGGGTCCAGGTTCAATTCTGGTTAAGGGCACATGCCCAGATTGCAGGCTCGATCCCTAGTGGGGAGCATGCAAGAGGCAGCCAATCAATGATTCTCTCTCATCATTGATGTTTCTATCTCTTTCTACCTCTCACTTCCTCTCTGAAATCAATAAAAATATATATATTTTTAAAAAGCCCCACAGATGATACATAAGTCAGTTGTGTGGTTGTGTTCCAATAAGACTTTATTCACAAAAACAGGAAGTGCACTGGATGTGGCCTATGAGCCTTATTTTGTGGACCCCTGCTTTTGGGTCTCATACGATATGGTAATGAATTTGGATTTTAAAGTCCAATTGGAAATCTTGTAAGATTTTAAAGTAAAGGAGCAACATGATTATTTTTGTAAGGTAAAAGCATCACTGCAGCTGTTGTATAGACAACAGATCCTCAGTGAGTTAGAGCCAACCAACTAGCTATTCCTACATCTTTTCATAGTTTGTTATGGTCACATTTGGCTCCCTGTCATTTACCACACATATTTTGCAATTCTCTGTCTCCGAGCATTTGCTCCCATTGTTTCTTTGCCTTGAATTCTCTTTCACTCCCAAGAAATGACATAGCTCAAGTGCCTTCTCCTTTCTGCCATCTTCTTTTGTATTGGAACCGTTCTTCCATTTGCTTAATGTTGGGTATCTTTATAACAGCACTTATTTCAATTAGCCTTGTAATAACAACCCTATACAATAAAACCCTAATATGCAAATCGACCAAACGGCAGAACGACTGGTTGCTATGATGTGCACTGACCACCAGGGGGCAGACACAGGAGCTGCCCCCTGCTTGTCAGTGCGCTCCCACAGGGGGAGTGCCGCTCAGCCAGAAGCCAGGCTCACAGCTGGCAAGCACAGTGGCGGTGGCAGGAGCCTCTCCCACCTCTGCAGCAGTGCTAAGGAACAGCAAGTTGAGCGATAAGGAGCAGCGAGCAGGCGGGTGGTAAGGAGCGAGGGGTCCTGGACTGCGAGAGGGATGTCCGACTGCTGGGGGGATTGGGCCTAAGCTGGCAGGCGGACATCCCTCGAGGGGTCCTGGACTGCGAGAGGGCACAGGCCAGGCCAAGGGATTCCACGCCCCCCCCCCCTGCACAAATTTTGTGCACCAGGCCTCTAGTATTGTTATAAGAGCTACCACTTCATGTTAATGATATACCAGACACTCTTTTAACATCTCAAGATGCATTTTTCTCATTTAATTCTTGCAGCAACTCTGTGTGGTGAATATTATGCCTATTTTTCAGGTGATAAAATCATGGTTCATTGGGCTACATAATTTGACTAAGTTCATTCACACAGCTGGAAAGGAGCTGAGATCAGATTAGAACCCAGCTCTTCCTGATTACAGAGTCTTTGGGGATTGTGCTCCAGTTGTGTCTGTTTCCCCCACTAGTCCTTGAGCTCCTTGACAGCAGGGGCCATGTCTAATTCATGTCTATGTCCTGTGCCTAGCACAATGCCTGGCAGATAATGAGTGTTCTCTAAATGTTTATTACATTGAATTGGTGCTTTCTCTCTAAGACCACTAGGTGTCACTTTAGATGCACAAATGTGGTTAGAGTTTAATGTGCTCAAGAAGCTATTGAGCAGCTTCTGGCCATTTTAACAAAGAAGAAATGAACCTTTCTTGGAATTATGAATCCATCTGTTTTCAAGTACTTGACCATGATTCACTTGCCTTTCAGATGAGGTCTTGCATCATTTCTCTCCCTTCAGTATTATTTGTATTCTGAGTTGCTACTGCTACAGCTTCTCACACTGCTATTTTTTCTGTTATCTGTAGCAGTGACCTTAATCGCTAAACATTTGAGCACCTATTGTGTGTCAGGTACTGTGCTAGACTCTGGGGCTACAGAGATGAATTGAGACATGACCTTTACCCTCAAGGAGCTCACAGTCTGTTTGGGGAGACTGACAGCTAAATAGCTATACTGTACTGTGTTAAGTGTTATAGAAGGTTCTAGAAAGTGTTGTTAAAACATAAAGGAAAAATGATTCTGCTTGGAGAGGGTCAGAGAATGGTTCATTTGGAACTCGTAAAAGGAGTAAGAAAACAAGGGACAGTGCATTTCAGGTAGAGGGAACAGCATAAGCAGAGGCATGGAGGCTCGGGAGAGGACAGGGATTTTGGAGAGGAGTTGTCAGGTGTGGCTAAGAGAGAGTATGTAGAATAGAATAAGGGGACAGGAAGGTTGGAGAGGTGGGGTGCTAATTTGTAGAGAATTTTGAATGCCACACAAAGGACTTTAGATTTTACCCTCTGGGTTGTAAGCCGCTCTCAGAGTCTTTTGTCAAGGGAATAACCCACTGAGTTCTATGCTCTAAATAACAAAATCTAGGGGAGAGCTTGGCAGCTGGAAAACCTTACATCCAGTTGCTACAGACCCTGTGAGTCAGAATGAGGCCAGAGCGTGAGAAGTTGGAATGGAAAGGGGAGAAGATGTGAGAGAGAGCTTAGAAAGAATGAACAGAGTTGCTGAGTGCTGTTGGTGTAGAGGAGATAAAGAAGAGTCAAAGAGAACTTCTTTATAATGAAGCTGTTCCCTGGGAAAAGAAAAGCAGGATTCTGAGCAGATGAAAAAGAATTATGAAGAACCAAGGCTAATGTGTATCCATTAGCCTATGAAAAAAACAAACACTGTAATTGGACCCTCTCTTCGGTCATCACAACAGAATGTTACCATGAGAGCTGAGAGGTCCAAAAACATGAAACTCCCTGCTGGAACTGCATTGTGCCAGTCTTGTATTTGGAACTACCCAGTAAGTAGTTCTTATTCAGTAACTGGGACAATGCTGCTTTCTCTGACTCTGCTTATAATGGACTTGTATTCAGAGAAGCAAATGTTATTTTTCTGAAAATGGTAAGTTGGATTGTAGGAAGAGAATCATTAGTAGACCCTGCTTGTCTAAGGATCTGAGCTGTTGCTAAGCAAAGTGGCAGGAGCCAAAAATTTATATCAACAGCCAGAGAGAAGCAAGAAAACATTAACCATTCCATAGCTACTGCATTGAAAAAAGTAGTTCCCTGACAATATACATATGTGAATAGACTTTTTTTTTTGGCTTCAAGATCTCATTTGCCTTTTGTTTTTCTCCTTTAGGGTTGGTGTTGATTCAGACCAAGAACATTTGGTAAATATGCATTTGTGTTGTCCCTGGCGTTTCTGTCAAATGTACAGTTGTTTGGAAAGAAAACAATCTGCTGTAGACTTCATGCCACCATTATTTAGATCCTATCCTATTTGTATCGGCTTTTAACTGGCATCTTTCCTGGCCTTTCTCACTCTGTGATAGAAACAAAACTGAATTTTAGACAGTGTGTGGTTATCAGGGGTGACAGCTCTCATATCTGTGGGCCTACCTGGGCTTTGGCTGCAGAGAAGAACAGTCCCATAAGCACTCCTGAGTTTTCAAGTGACTGTTCTGGCACAGGGAACCTTTTTCCACTTGGGTTTGCGCATGAAGGCTTTTCTCTGATGTAAGCCCCACTCCAGCTGCTCTTCCTGTGTAACTTTCAAATTGGATGACCAGCAGCTGCCCTTGAGAACTGCTTTGGAGCCTTCCCTGCCTGATCAGGAGAATGCAGTTTCTTACTCTGTGCCTTAGCCTTGCCCACATTTTCTTGCCTGCTTCCATGTGTTACTTTCTCAGTTGTTCCTCTGCACCTGAACCTGGTAGACTGAGTACAGTGTAATTTTGTGCCTTCTGTAGACTGATCACTCTTTCCTGGTATTTTCCATCCACCTTTTAATGGATTCTGAGCACCGCTTAATATGTGACTCTGCCCTAGACTTTAGAATTAGATGGGAAATTGCGGAAATATTTTTAAAGGTGGAAAGCATCTCTTTCAAAACACAATTCTTTTTCTTGTCTAAAACAAGCCCTGGGCTATTTGTCTTCAGGGTGTGGTTCAAAAAATCATTAGTCAGATCCATTTCCTAAATGCTAATTTTGTTAGTTTTGAGTGATAAGTGTGTATGTGATATAGTAAGTACTTCTCTTTTGTAAGAACCTTGAAGTATAATTCCATGGGCTTGAAATACCTGAGCAAACTAGGCAGAATAAATTCCCATGATGCTCAGCTGCTGGGGTAGTTTCCAAGGGGATAATAGCTCCTTAATGCTTCTATCTCATGTCTAAAAAAAAGTAAAGTTACCATACAGATCACCAGACAAATGCTTGTTCATTACCTCTTAGTCTCCACCTGCTTTGTCTCCTCTGTCATCACAGAGGAGAAATGGAAATGGAGTGACAGGGAGAGAGCTAGGTTGGTGAATACCACCTGTGACATACAGAAAAAAAAAATACAGTTTTTCCCTTGCCTTCAAAACCCTATGGATGTCTTGGGTTGTTACATTGTTTACTCAATATTGTGAGGGTCCACTGGGAAGCACAGAGGAATAGTATAACAAGTATGGAATGTGTGGGTGTTGGATGTACAGGTGTTTATGTGGTGAGATTTATAGCTTAATTGCTCTTTTGGCTCTTATAAGTCCATGCAGTATTCTTGACCACTTTTCTATTGTGTATATATATTTAAAGGAAGATTCATTTATATCCAGGAAGGAACCAAAACCATAGAGCACTTGTGCTAGAAAGGGCCTTAAATATTTTCTAACCCTCACATTGCATGCATGAAGAAATTCAGGTAGGCCCACAGAGGGGAAGGGACTTGCCCAACTAGTTCATGTCAGAGCTGACATGAGCCCATTCACCTAACTCCCCACGACTGGCCCCACCACATTACAAATAAGGACCCAGTTTATGTTTTTGGAAGCTATTTCGAAGACGCCAGCTTGCTATGTTAGTTTTCCCTCCTAGCTGGTCAGGCTTAATATGGAATTTCCCTACTTGATTTCATTTTGCTAATGTTAGAACATAGTAGCAACTTTGAAAATTTCTAATGTCCCCCAGGTTGGAGAGTACCTTATACATAATAGGCTATATTTCTGGTTGTATAAAGAAATAACTCTTAAATAAATGTGTTTTTATCTTTGTTTATATATTGATTTCTTTATTATTTGTTTGCAGGGTATTCCTGAAAATGAAAGAAGAACTACCAAAGCCGAGAGTGCCTGGCTTTTCCGGATGTGGTACAACTTTGATCATAAGTATCCTTAATTGAGAAAAAAAATGGTATTATGGACATGGACAATTGCAATTTAATGGAACAACTGTTTTGACCATTCCCATCCTGAAGCAGAACATAAAACCTTTGGTCTTCCCTTTCTCCTCAGTGTAGTGAGAAGGTTATTAAAGGAAACGCACACAAATGAATTCCTCTGAAAACCCATGAAACTAGTAGGAACTGATAATTTCAAAAGCTGGCTGTGTGAAGGAACGAAAGATCCCTTATGTTAGATTTTCTTTGATACATAGGTTTTTTTATTGAGCAAACTTTAACATTTATTGTCCTTTAGCTAATTTAGTGAACCCTGAAAAAGGTATTTTTGGTTCTTGTCAGTGTACTTGCTAGAATAAAAAAGGAAAGGCTGCCTTAGGAAAAAGCACAAGATTAAGATAAAAAACACAGTGTTTAATGTTAGATACCCCAATAATGAGTGATATACCTTTTTTCTCTGACCTTTCCAAAGACTGGCAGATTCTACTCTATTCAGAATGCCAGTGTTTTATTGTTTGCCAAGTTTCATTTGTGTCCTCTTGTAATAGTCTTCTTCATAGCTATACTTTGGGTCAAGTTATAGTCTATAACCTATTTTCATAATGTCTTTAAAAATATTTTATCACTATTTATCAAAATTAATTTCTCATTTGAAAATTGAACTATAAAAAGGGACCATGGAGTTCTTTCAGGCTGAGACTTACCAGTAAATGAATCAAAACCTGGTTTATGTTCCATTGAAGCATATTTGGGACAACTACATAAAAAGATTTTCCTTGCTTTTGTCTTTCTGAACAAAATCATTTATATTTAAGAAAAATGCATTGGATACTTATCATTATAATCTACTACTTACTATATTCTGTCAGCTAGATTTTTATGTTCACTTTTCACAGGGTATTCCTGCAAATGAATTAGATTACTGTAAGGAAACAAGAATGCATGCATATCTATGGTATTAAGACTCTCATTAGGGAGAGAGATCCTGGCTCTTTAAAATTGTTTAATGATTATGTCATTACTTTTGGCTCCATTATCAGCATTTTGGATATAAGCCACTTCTACATCTCTTGGGGCCTTTTCACCCCTCTCATTCAACAAAATTTGTTTAGTGTTTCCTACATAAAATGTTCTGTACATTTTCTGCATAATATACAAATCAGTTAACTTATCCTAATATAGAGAAAGAGTAGAATAATAGCTTTTTTTCTTTATAGTTTTATAGAGCTAAACACCAAGACTTGTTTGACTCAATATTACCCTATTAAGTACTAGTAGGCTAAGACCTGGCAATTTTAAAACCCAGTGCCCTGGTGGAATTAATGATTCATCAACTCTAGATTTCAGTTCCTTTGTGTAGCCAGATTGTTTGTTATAATTGAGATACAACTTAAATACAGAAATATACATAAATCTTAAGTGTATAGCTTAATGAATTTTGACCTGTGTATATACTTGTGTGCCTTCCACCCATAGAAAGTGTGTAGAACATTTTCAGCACCCCAGAAGGTACCCTGTGTTTCCTTGTAGTCAATAATGACTTCCCTGTCCACCCCCAAAAGGGCAATCACGATTCTGATTTCTAGTAATATGGATTAGTTTTACCTGCTTTTGTTTATCATACAGATGGAATCATGTGTGCTATTTTATGTCTTCTTTCACTCAACATTGTATATTTTATCCATATTGTCTGTACTAGTGACGCGTTTTTGTTTTGTTTTTTTTTTCATTGCTGTGTAGTGTTCCATAGTATGAATATACTATGGGTTGTTTGGTTGTTGTTTTTTAACCATCTACTATGGATAAACATTTGGTTTGTTTCCAGCTTTGGGCTATTACAAATGAAGCTAAACTTTCATGCATATATTTTTTGGTAAACATAGGCACTCATTTGTCTTGAGTTAGATACTTAAGAGTAGAATTTAGGGCAAGTATATATTTAGCTTTAATAGCTAGTGCCAACCAGTTTTCCAGAGTGCTTGTAACCGATTTGTACCCCCATTAGCAAGTTAAGGAGCTCCAGTTGTCCCACATTTCCACCAAAATATGATATTTGTCAGCCTTTTCATTTTTAGCCATATTGATGGGTTTGTAGTGATGTCTCACGTGATTTAGTTTGCATTTCTCTGATAACCACTGAGGTCAAGCATCCTTTCATATTGGCCATTTTGATATCCTCTTTGTTGAAAAATGTCTGTTCAGTTCTTTTACCCATTATGTGAGTTGTCTTGTCTAACTGATTTGAAGTTCTTTCTATATTCCTGAATTGGGTTCTTTGTTGGTTATATGTATTGTGAATATTTTCTTCCAATATGTAGCTCATCTTTTCATGTTCTTAATCCTGTCTTTTGAGGAACAAAACTTCTTCATTTTAATGAGGTTTATTTTATCTTTTCTTTTATGATTAGTGATTTTTATATCTTAAGAAATCTTTTATATCCCAAGGACATGAAGATATTTTCTTTTAAAAGTATGATTGTTTTAGTTATTGAGTTTGTGTCCGTTGTGAGGTATGGGTCAAGACCTACTGGGTATTCAATTGACCCAGCACCATTTATTGAAAATAGCATCCTTTACCCACTGAATTGCAGTGGAACCTTTGTTGTAAATCACTGGGCCATATATGTGCGGGTCTGTTTCTGGACTCTCTTTTCTATTTGTCTATTTTTACATTAATACCAAACTCTCTTAATTATTGGTATCAAACCAATCTGGCTTTGAATATTGGTGCTTCATTTACTTAATTGTGTGACTTGAGGCAGATCATGGGCCTCTCTGAGCCTTAGTTTTCATAGCTGTGATATAGAGATAATAACAAAAGCTCCCTTTGCTATCTCACTGACATAATGTGGTGATGAAATGAGACTACATATGTGAAATTCCTTTGCTATCCATTCAAATAGTTGGTATATTGTGATGGTGGTTGTTATCAAATGAGTTGTTCTTTTAAATTTGTGAAGAAAGGAGCACAGCTCTTCCTTAACCAGCACAGCTATCTGAAGCCTCTGCTGACGCATAGTGGGCCTCCTCTCACAACAACACTCCCTGCCTGCTGTGGACCCATTGCCAGATGCCTAACCAGCCCCCAGGCTTATGAAGTAAGTGGGTTTTATCCAAAACCTAAGCTCTTTATTAAGTTAAATTTATTTGCTCTGTGGTTCAGTTACTAGTTTTGTTTTGTTTTGATTGCCTTTAAGATATAAAATCCATGAGAGGGAATATAAGCATATGTATTTTGCTCAGCCAGAAAATAAACTGAAATCTATAAATATAATTTACTAGAGGCCGGTGCATGAAAATTCATGCACTGGAGGGGGCGTCCCTCAGCCTGGCCTGCCCCCTCTCACAGTCCTGGAGCCCTCAAGGGCGGGAGGTGACCCGGCGATCAGAGGAAGGCGATGTCCCCATCACACCTCTGCTGCTGCCACTGTTGGCAGCGCAAGCCTCAGCCGGCCCTGGTTACCTGAGCCTCGGGCGGCCTGGGCAGCTGGGCAGCTGCCATCCAAGGCTTGCCTGTGCCTAGGGCAGGCCCTTGGCAGCTGGGCAGCCACCACCTGAGGCTTGCCTGCACCTTGGGCCGGTCCTGGGTGGCTGGGGTGCTGAGGGGACTGAGGGACTCTGGAGGCAGGTGTACAGCAAGGCCATGCGCCTGCTGCCCTGGTGGGGCTGAGGGGACTGGGCGCTGCCATCTTGTGGCTGTGGGTGCCGCCATCTTTAAGGGTGTGACATGACAGTCAATTAGCATATTCCCTCCTTATTGGCTGTGGGTGCCACTATCTTTGAGGGCATGATGGTCAATTAGCATATTCCCTACTTATTGGCTGTGGGCGCTGCCATCTCTGAGATTGGGGCAGTCAGTTAGCATATTCCCTCCTTATTGGCTATGGGTGCTGCCATCTTTGAGGGTGGGGCAGTCAGTTGGCATATTCCCTCCTTGTTGGCTGTGGGCACCTCCATCTTTGCGATGAAGGTCAATTAGCATATTCCCTCCTTATTAGATAGGATAGCCTTTGAAACAGCATTTGAAAACAAATCTAGAATAGTACCTCATTTAACTGTTGGTGATTTTAATAAATAATTCTATTTCCATGCTGGTTTTCATTTATTTGCAGTATGAAGCCTAAGCTCAGTACCAAAGATGTGTCTTAATTTATAAATTCAGGTTGTCACAGTCATATTGAGAGGATTAATAAAACAATCTTTGATGCCCCTAAAGTGCAACAGATGATCTTTTATTTCACACTTACCATCTTTTGTATCTTAGGGAAGCTTTTTCTACTTCTATTCCACATAGCTGGGAGGTGTGAGCATAACTAGATATAATCTAGATACCATATTTTTTATTGATTTCAGAGAGAGGGAGAGAGAGGTAGAAATATCAATGATGAGAGAGAATCATCAATTGGCTGTCTCCTGCACGCCCCCCGGCCCCCAATGGGGATCAAGCCATAACCCAGACATGTGCCCTGATCAGGAATTGAACTGGTGAGCTCTTGGTGCTCAACCACTGAGCCATGCCTGTTAGGCTGATGCCATATTTTTTTTCTTAGCTACCAACATATGATTGATGAGTTGGCAAGTGGTACAACAAAGAAAGAAAATGACAAATGCTAACCAGCTTTTACTTTAATGTATGAACATTTTATTTTTAAGTTCTTTCCAAAAAAAGAATTATTTCTAACCTAACCCTTCAAAATAATCTATGGTATCAAATAAAGTGCCCATGTTAAGAAAACTCACCAGTCCTAACTGGTTTGGCTCAGTGGATAGAGCGTCAGCCTACAGACTGAAGGGTCCTGGGTTTGATTTCAGTCAAGGGCATGTACCTTGGTTGCAGTCACCTCCCCAGTAGGGGGTGTGCAGGAGGCAGCTGATCGATGTTTCTCTCTCATCAATGTTTCTAACTCTCTATTTCTCTCCCTTCCTCTCTAAAAAAATCAATAAAATATATTTTTTGAAAAAGAAAGCTCGCCAATTTTGACTACTCTGATGCAACATCTTGAATAGAGAGGCGAGACTGTGGTGGAGCAGTGCAGACATGCACTCCCCCCAGTTCTCTGTGGTGTGTTAGTGCAGACCCCACAGAGAATAGATGGAGATGATTAGACTCACTCAGTGGGGGTGGCACCTGGATCAGGGTGGAGTGCCTTAGAGCTTTGTGTTACATTTAGTCATGAGTTACATTTCTGACAGATTGTGCTGCTGGGATGGCGGAACATTCCATGTTGTCTCTTCTCTCCCTCCCACATTGCCCAAAGTCCCCTCTCTCAAACACAATCTCCTTTCCCTCTGTGCTCTGTGGTTCTGTGCAGAGGGGTCAGACAGCTCTGTTGGTGAATCAGTGAAGCTCAGCTCTTGGATTTCAGAGACCCACTCAGCCATCTCCAAAAGTCAGAAGAGTTTCAGAAGGACTGTGTGTCCTGTGGAATAAAGCCAAATAGAACATTGTGGTATTAGTTTCCTAGTGCTGCTGTAACAAGTAGTACAACTGAATGGTTTAACAACAGAAATTTATTGTCTCACAGTTCTGGTAGACCTGCTTCCTTCTGAGGGCTGTGAGGGAGAATCTGTTCCATTGCCTCTCTCCTAGTTTCCTAGCTTGGGGTTTGCTGCCAAGCTTTGGCATCCTTGGCTTATAGTTATATCACACAGATCTCTGTCTTCATCTTTACGTGGTGTTCTCTCTGTGTGTGTGTCCAAGTCTCCCCTTTTTATAAGAATATTCAAACAGTATGGAATGTACAAAGTGAGAAATAAAAGTTGCCCTCCTCCTACCTATATCCCTTAGGGCAAGCATGTCAAACTCAAAGGCTAACATGGGCCAAATAAACCAGGTTTAAGTTTATGTGGGCCACAAAAAAAAAGCCTCAATTTTTATAGAAACATAGGTTTATTTCGATAGAGACATGCTGAATACAAAGGGATCAAATAAATGAGTAATCGTTAACCTAAAATAATAGAACATTTTAATAAAAATTAATATTTTTTTCTTGAACATTAACTTACCAGACACTGAATAATTGGACAAATTAATAAGCATAACACAAATAAACCTATTTTTCTTGTTCTCCGAAAGTGAAATATTTCCTGTCGCTCATACCAAACAAATCAGTACAAGACTAATGACGTGGCAATCGGCTGCTAAAATATTCGCTGCTAGTATTAGTGGAGAGAAATGGTGCGCCTGCGCATAAGGCGCGTAAGGGAAATGAATGCAACATGATTATAGTAATCAGTCATTAGCGAGCGTTGTAGTTTGTTATTTATAATTATGTATAACAGGATATTGTAAAAATTAAGTTACAAAATTTTTATTAAAATGTTTCTTACATACTGTTATATTGGCTGGGCCGCAAAAATATTCATTGTGGGCCACATGTAGCCTACAGGCCATGAGTTTGACATGCTTGCCTTAGAGGAAGTCTACTAAGGTTTTATTGTGAATACCTCCTGAAATATTTTATCTTCACAAACTTATATGTGTATATATATAGCTGTTACTGTCTTACACAAATAAGATCATAATCAGTGTATTGTCCTGCTACTTGCTTTTTTATTTTTTGCTTAATGATATGTCATGGCTACCTTTTTATGAGTACATGTGATCCTTTGGCTTCTCTTTATTTATTTGTAGCTGCATTGTGCTCCATTGTATGGCTATACCAAGATTAATTTAGTCAGTCTCTTATGGATAGACCTTTAAGTTGTTTTCTTTTCTTTATTGTTATTACAAGCAATGTTTATGGTGAGTATCCTTGTAAATCTAAATTTACTCAAGTATATAACGGTATATAGAATAGATTTTAAAGGTTAAATTGCTGGGTCCAAAAGCATATATGCATTTTTAAATTTGATAGATACATCCCCAAACTTCAAACTTAATAAAGAAAGACATTAGGATGTGCTGAAGAGCTCCTGCTGACATTTGAAGGTGTCACAGACCTTTTCTCTGAGCATTGCTGAATTAAGTGATAGACACTAGTTAGACTTAGTGTTTTAACTAGTTTAGGCAGGAAGGAATTATAGTTGGTTGGTTGTTACAGGTTTGATCTTTATCTTTGAATATTTAGGCAAATTTCTAGCAAAGCAAAGCAAATTAAATTTATTTTATTTTGTCTAGTAGTCTCCTCAGTCTATTTGACTATCTTACACAATTTTGTTGTTGTTGTTGTTAATCCTTACACGAGGATATTTTTACTTTATTTTTAGAGAGAGTGGAAGGGAGAGGGAGAGAGAAACATCGATGTGAGAGAGACAGGTTGATTGGTTGCCTCTTACACACACCCTGACCAGGGCCAGGTAACTTGCAACCGAGGTACGTGCCCTTGACAGGAATTGAACCCGGGACCCTTCAGTCTGCAGGTCAACACTCTATCCACTGAGCCAAACCAGCGAGGGCCTCTTACACAAATTTAAAATTTCAAACACACATAGTATTGGAGAGCTGGATGTAAGATGTTTCTATCAGCTCTATTCTCCTAAGGAGAATTAGACACACAGGTTGTTGTTATTTTTTCCCCTTGATCATTATGAGTGGTTAGAATGATTCCAATTTTTTTTTAAATATATTTTATTGGTTTTTCACAGAGAGGAAGGGAGAGGGACAGAGTGTCAGAAACATTGACGAGAGAGAAAGATCCATCAGCTGCCTCCTGTATGCCCCCCATTGGGGATGCACCCGCAACCAAGGTACATGCCCCCGACCGGAATCAAACCTGGGACCTTCAGTCCACAGGCCGACGCTCTATCCACTGAGCCAAACCGGTTTGGCGATTCCTACTCTTTACATTAAAAATAACTTTCTTATTTTTAAAAGTAATGTGTATTCATTATAATAAAATTTGTGATAGTACAGAAACATAAAGAAGAAAATAAAAATTACTAGCAACCCTAGCATGCAAAGATAACTGTCATCATTTTGTTGAATGCCCTTTTAGACTTTTCTATGCATACATACATTATTTTTTTACCAAAATGGCACTATATATTCTTGACTTCTTTCCCTTTTGTAGAGCTTTATTCAATTATACTCTTTGGGCCACAAAGTTTACATTAGAACCAAAGTTTATCAAGCTGGGAGACAAGTATGCAGTGAGGATTCAACATATTTGGGGGATATTGTATTTCTAGGCATTGTTAATACAGAAGTAAAAGCTTCATTTATATAAGTCCATTCAATAATCAATTGAAATTAGTTTAGTGAATTCTCTCTGTATGCCCCAAACTGTTAGGTTATTGGACTAGAGCCGTGGTCGGCAAACTGTGGCTCGTGAGCCACATGCGGCTTTTTTGGCCCCTTGAGTGTGGCTCTTCCTAAGCCTTAGGAGTACCCTAATTAAGTTAATAACCGTGTACCTACCTATATAGTTTAAGTTTAAAAAATTTGGCTCAAAAGAAATTTCAATAGTTGTACTGTTGATATTTGGCTCTGTTGACTAATGAGTTTGCTGACCACTGGACTAGAGCATAGAAGGGACTTAGTCTAGTGGGGGGAGAGTGCAAAATAGACCAGTGTCATTGCAGTTACAAGGGTGAGTGACACTCTAGGGCAGTGGTTCTCAACCTTCTGGCCCTTTAAATACAGTTCCTCATGTTGTGACCCAACCATAAAATTATTTTTGTTGCTACTTCATAACTATAATGTTGCTACTGTTATGAATCGTAATGTAAATATCTGATATGCAGGATGGTCTTAGGCGACCCCTGTGAAAGGGTCGTTCGACCCCCAAAGGGGTCGCAACCCACAGGTTGAGAACCGCTGCTCTAGGGAGAGGGCAAAGTACAGGACTAGGGGAGAACATAGCAGGTACACCTCAGCTAGTCTTGGAAATTCAAGAATGACTTCTGAGAGAAAATGACTCTAAGCTGAGACCTCATGGATAACGAGGTGATAATCACGTGAAGGAGGGCAGAAGAGACAGTAGGTAAGTGAAACCTTGAAAGATTTAAGCAGCTGTCAGCAGCTTAGGCTAGCCAGAACACAATGGGGCTATTGGGGTTGGGGAAGTTGACTGTAGTGGGAGATGAAGCTGATGGCACAAGTCAACAATGTCTTTTAGGTCAAGGAAAGGACTTTAGACTTTATCCCAAGGGTAGCTGCTACCCCTGAGGGGTTTTAAATAGGGAGTCCTTGAAAATTCTGCTATTGGAAATGTTTCTTGAATTTCTTAACAATTCTTAAAATTTATTTTATTTGCTTTTAGAACCAGGAGCAATTGAAAGATGATGATTCCGATCTTATTCTCAATGATGGTGATATTAGTTTGACGTATGGGGATTCTACTGTGAGCACTGAATCAGCAACATCTGGTGGCCCAAGGAGATTTATGGGCAACAGTTCTGAAGATGCCTTGGACCGCGAGCTTGCATTTGGGGACCATGAACTGGTCATTCGGGGAACACGCCTGGTTCTTCCTATGGATGATTCTGAACCCCCATTAAATTTGTTAGATAATACGAGACACAGTCCAGCCTAAATTTACTAATACTCACTTAGTGATTTGTAAAATTTGCACATGTGATTGTGAAGAAATTCGTACTACCTAAAAAGTCCCAGTGCATGTCTGAATGTTTAAGCTATATAAATGCTATTTATATGGCATTGAAAGAATATAAATATGTACGAGGCAGATTGTGAACAAACTCTTCTTTTATGTTTTATTGGCTGCACTATGTAGACTGGATCTGTTTTAGAAATTTATTTTAAGTGATGCTGTGTGTTCCGTTAGCTTTATGTCTCAGTTAAAATATAAAAAGTGACAGAGTTACTCTTTCTTATATTTACCTGACACTTAACAAGAGTACCATGTTTTTGTGATGTGAATTAATTTTGTTTTGTAGGAGGAGAGGGGAAGAAGAAAGAGGGAATGTTATTTCAGGGGAAGCCCAGAGAGGAGAGGTTCCTTTGATAGGAGACTTGTGTTGATTGTTGCTGCCTTTGTCCTGACCTTTTCTTTCCTTTTTCTCTGGTGGCCTGTTGTGGCACAAGAGGCTGATGGCATTCTAATCTTGCCCCATTCAGGTTGGGGAGTGAAGTGGGGCCCTTTCCCCCCTTTGCTATGAAAGAACCGATTCCTTGACTATAGTACACTACTGTTGGGAAAAGAAGGCTGCACATGACTTCCAAGACTTTGTTTCTTTTCTTCCAGACCAAAATTGTAGAAGACGCATCCAGCCAGCTTAGCCAAAGTACAGGTATATATAGTTCAGGACACTTGATTTAAATTTGAAGGAGCTGGGCAGGCTGTGAGGGGCAGAGGGCAGGAGAGGAGTAAAGAGAATGGTGGCATGCAGGTCTCTCTTCCCAAATATGTAAATATTCTATACCAGATAAGTTTAAATAAGGAACTCAATTGCTGCTTACTTTCTGATTTCTGTACTTGATCTGTATAACAAGCTTTGTGGTCACAAGTTTTTATATCGATTTAAATTGCTGCTCTTTAGCAGACAAACAGGAGCAAAATGTAAAATTTTTGAACTTAACTGTGTCTAACTGTCACTTGTTAGTCTGTAGTTAATGTTAAAAGTTAATTTATGAATCCATGATCTTTGCACACTACACCAAAGTTGGTCATAAGAGAAATTCAGTGCTCTGGAGAGCTTATTGTAAGGTTGGTGATTCCTCTGTGTGTACTGGTGTAGTTGTCTTTATTTTCATGTTATTATTTAATATGAAATACCTAAGCTGCCATGTGTTTTTGTTTTTTACAATCTTCAAGGAAGAATTCATAACAATTTCCCATTTCATATTCAGAGTATGAAAGTGGATGCTATTTTGTGATGCCGAAAATACCTAAAGGTTCATTGAATGCTGGGAAGGGGGATACTTTCTTATGTTGATTCTAACCTGTTAATGTTTCCGAAGGAAAAGAGAAACTTTGTGGGTTTCCCCCCTCAGGTCTGAGTAGCATTGCCTTAAATTTTATCCAGTTCAAAAATTGATTTATTTACATGATGTTCAAATTTTCCAACAAAAAATATCTTTCCAAAAAAATATATTTATTCTCCCAAAGGTATCTGTGCTGTTGTAAATACTCCTTGAGATTTTAAGGGAATTCTACTGTTGTACACTTGAGTGGCAGCTCTAACTGTTGGCAGAGCCATTTGTTATATGTGATAGTGACTTTCCTGCTATGCAGGAACCCTGTGAAGTGTGCATTTTATATGATGTGTGCCTCTTCATGCAATCAATACTTTCTTGTTAATGTATGCTTGAGGGGCTTTAAACTTCAGTGTCATTTACTCATGAAGTTATTCACGTTGTAAAAGGATATACAAGAAATTAACAGCTACCTTTTTTATTCTTTCAGGTTACTAAGCTCACTTTATGAAAATGACTATAAATACTTAGCATGACATTTTGGTAACTTGTCTGTTTCAGCATGCATAAGACTTTTCCTTAGAGAAACTGATAATGCTTGAGTCAACTAAATCAGCCTTTGTAAATTATCAAAGGGGAACCAAGTCTGCTGTACTCACATCAGCATCTGGAAGATTCTCCTCTCTTCTAATCTATGTGCACATCTCCAAGCAAAGAAGGAAAAAAACAAACTCTGCTCATACATTGTGGGTTTAGACACCTGAATGGACCTACATGAACTACAGTTTGAATTGCCATCACGCACAAGTAGAGCTGCTCTCGGACTTTTCTGTTCTTTGTAAACCCTACACGTTTAAATGACTTGAACCTTCTCTTTTAAAGTTATTTTTTAAGGTTCCTTGGCATTTTATCCTAGTTGTCCGTGTTTGGCAATGTGATGTTATAGTAATAGACTTCTAATCTTTATGTATTTTTTGTTTTCCTTTGGAGTACTTGGACAAATGTTATAGTGGTTTCTTTTAGGAAAATCTGTCATTAAAAAAATTATAGCCTTGCAAATAACTACTCACCGTATTTACGTCACAGTTTATTCTAGTGAGAAGTAAAGAGTGCTGACTCATTTATTTTTGTACCTATATATCTACTGGGAAAGGAGGAAGAAAGATGTTTTAAAAAGAAACAAACAGAAACCTAACAACATAATTTATGGGGTGGCAAATTTGTGGTGCTTATGTGTAAGGCTGGATGTATTTACTTATGGGGACAATTGAACCATTTATGAAATATGACTCAAGTCAGTCAAATCCTGTTGCACTGGTTGGTAGCCTGTTAACTCAGTAATGGATAATGTAATGAAAATGTTAGTTCCATTTTATGGAGAGAGTAAATTCTGTATCCAGTTAGGTAGAAAGACAGTTCCACATTTGGCTGAAAGCATGATCACACAAATAGTTCTTTTTCCAAGTTAGAGCTAGGTCTTTCTTTTTGTACATAAGAAGCTAGGTTAAATTTTGCTGGCAGTAATTTTGTATAACATAGTAATGGCACCAACCACCCTATTTCTGTGTTGTTGCCATCCATTCCAGCTTCCTTGCTCATGGTCCTGTGAGAGACACAGCTAGTGGACTTACACACCACAGGCTCTTTTCTTGACTAAACCCCTGTTTTCTAATTCACAAATCAAACCTTACATTAGATTTGAGCAATAAACTTGTTAACATGACTCAATACATGAGCATACGGAGGTGAAAGTATAGATGTTTTGACTTAATCAAAAAGTCCTTGATAGGAAGTACCCCACATATAATGCAGTATGAGGTATAAGGCTTGAAATAAATTAGACATGATAACAATAGTTCCCCTTTTTTGAGCCCCTCTTAGATAAAACAATGTATATATGAGATATTTTATATCTATATGAATTTAATCTTAATCATTCTGTGGGGGAACATTCTATTCTCATTTCAAAGCTTAGGAAACGGGTTCAGAAAAGTTATCATACTGCTATTAAGTGAAAAAGCCAGGACTCAAATCCAATCTTGACTCCAAAGTCTAAACTGTTAACCACTACTCTACTGGCTTCATTGTCAAGATCCAGGCTAATCCATCTTGGCTATACCTAGAAGGATGATGAAGGGAACAGCAGACTTATATCCTGCTGCCTACCACCTATATGTCATCAGGGTAGGACATGAATTCCCAGTTCTGTTCCTCCACTTGCTGCACTATTGACTGCAGATAAGAGTTCCCCTGGTTGGGAAGTTTCTCATATTATTACTAAAACTAGAGGCCCAGTGCATGAAATTCATGCACGGGGGTGGGGGGGTCCCTCAGCCTGGCCTGCACCCTCTCACAATCCAGGACCCCTCAGGGGATGTCCGACTGCTAGTTTAGGCCTCATCCCACAGTCAGATATCCCTCTCGAAATCCAGGACCACTGGGTCCTAACCTGGCCTGCCTGCCTGCCTGATTGCCCCTAACCACTCTGCGTGCCTACCACATTGTCCCTAACCACTCACCTGCCTGCCTGATCACCCCTAACCACTCTGCCTCCCTGATCACCCCTAACCCCTCTTCCTGTCTGCCTGATCACCCCTAACTGCTCGCCTGCCTGCCTATTGCCCCCTAATCACTCGCCTGCCTGCCTGATTGCCCCTAACCACCTTTGCCTCAGCTCCCGCCACTGTGGCTTCGTCCAGAAGGACATCTGGAATGATGTCCAGAAGGTCGTTTGTCTGGTCTAATTAGCATATTATGCTTTTATTATTACAGATGCCTGTGTCTCTGAGCCCATGGGCTAGGCAATCTGGCTAGCATCATGCCTTCACACTCTAACTTTCAACATTTTCACCAAGGTGCCCATGTCTTAGGGCAGAGCTTATGGTTCTGAATAATGATTCTGTGACCACATAGTTTGGTGTAATAGAAAAACCCCAGGCTTTGGAGCTACACATACCTGGGTTCAAATCCAGACTCTGCTACTTGCTTATTGTGTAACATTGGCCAGTTGCCTTTCCACTTTCTTAGCTGTAAAGTTAATTTATTAAGAAATAGTTGAGTGCTTACTTTGTGCCACACACAGTGGATACAGCAGCAAACAACAATAGTCTCTCCTCTCACAGCATATTCTACAGCAGTGGTTCTCAACCTTCCTAATGCCGCGACCCTTTAATACAGTTCCTCATGTTGTGCTGACCCCCAACCATAAAATTATTTTCGTTGCTACTTCATAACTGTAATTTTGCTACTGTTATGAATCGTAATATAAATACAAGATATAATATGCAGGATGTATTTTCATTGTTACAAATTGAACATAATTAAAGCATAGTGATTAATCACAAAAACAATATGTAATTATATATGTGTTTTCCGATGGTCTTAGGCGACCCCTGTGAAAGGGTCGTTCGACCCCCAAAGGGGTCGCGACCCACAGGTTGAGAACCACTGCTCTACAGGAAATGCCGACAGCTATCACCAGTTGTTAGGAATTATTCATGCAAGAAAGACTGATTGCCTTCTGGTAGGGGAATATCTATCTTAAATAATCAGCAAGTACATCAAATACAATAATCATAAGACTATGATGGAAAACTCCAGGAAGCCATGAGGGAGGACTGAGATCTGGTGGTAGGAGAGGGAAGATTTTTCTGACCAAGTGATATTTTAGCTGAACCCTCAAGAGTAAGCAAAGGGTCAACCAGATGAAGGGGGTGAGGATGAGGAACATGCTAGGCAGAGTGAACAGTGACAGCCCTCTACCTACACTTGATCTTCCATACAACATTCAATCAAATAATTATTGAGTGACCAACATACCATGTACTGTGCTATATCCACATAGTGAGGAATAAATACATGTGGGCTCCACTCATAACACTTGCATATTAGTGTGGAAAACAGGACATAGTACCCAAGAATCATCTGGAACCCAAACCTTCCCCTTAACTTTCTCCCCTTCAGCTCTCTCCCACTGCACCTCTCAGGCAAATCCATACCCCTCCTCTGGATAGCACCCTTCAGAACTTTGAAAAGAGGAGCTGGTATGTCTTTTCTGAGTCTTTTCACTCCCGCCCCCCCCCCCCCCAGGCTTACAACCCCATTCCCTTCTTTTCTTCTGGACATATACCAGAAGATCATTGTTCTAGACATTTTTATGAATGTGCCTAAGACCATATTGGCTTTCTGTTTCAGTGGCCATTTCCCCCTCATCTTATGGTGGGCTGCCACCAGAAAGTGGGCCAGCCCCCTGCCCTCATGGACCTTACATTCCAGTCAGCCATAAATAAACAAATATCCATAAAGTAATAAGAGATTGGGATAAGTGAGAAATAGGAAATGTGGTAGAGGGAGATGGGGACAGGGCAGGTGTGGGAGGGCTTGTCAGATGGCCTTGCTCAGGAGGTAACAGTACCAAGGCTTGAAGGAGCCGGGCAGGCAGAAAACAGGAAGAGTGCTGGAAAGGTCTAGTTTAGGGTAGATACTCAAAGAATGTTTGTTGAAAGGAGTGAAATGTCTTCCTGACCTTTATTGAGTTGGTTTTCGAAGGTCAGCATCGTAGCATAGAAGTGATATAATCCACAATCCTAGCCCTGTCTTCCACTGGATGCTTTTAGGAAGCCAGTTAAACCCCTCTGAGCCTGTTTCTTCCTTTTAAAAATGATTATAGTCCATTGATTCAGTAAACATTTATTGAGCTATTGTCATATGCCAGCACTGTGGTAGGTACTGGATTATGATCCAGCCCCAAGTAGCTGCCAGGTCTGTCTAGGGAATCAGATGAAGTGATATACATTGAAGCATTTTGACCAGGATTTAGAAGGCTCTTGAAACTGAGGTTGAGTATTCTGTGATGTCTTGCTGATGAGGTGCTATATGAATAAAATATGGAAAACTTTTCACACCATGCTTCTACTCTGGGCTGCTTTCCTACAGAATCTCCAGTTCAGCGAGTTGGAGGTGTCCCAAGAGGTTGCCATGGCAAAGACTGAACTCTGAGAACTGGCTTAGCTGGGACTGTCATGGCTGCAGACTGAACTCCATGAGACCTGACAGTTTCTGGCCAATTCTGTCTGCCGAGTGAAAGAGCCATATCTTTACCATGTACTCATACTGCAATTGCAGCTTGGGAGTCCTGCCCTTGGTGTCCTGGCTGGACTCCAGGTCTGCTCATTTTCCACTTGGTGCTGTCTGATGGGCACTGGGACCCACTAAAGAGACGCAGCTTAGTTGTGCATGTTATTTCTTTTGCAGTGATGGAAAATTGCATTGAAGGCTCTGTGAGTGCTTCTTGGAAACAAGGTTTAATTTCTCCAGATTTGTTGGAACTGAAGTGATTCACTGTGTTTTTAAATTCTAATCCTACAAAAATTGCTTGAGAAGTATTCAATTCTTGGTTGCTTTGGGAGTCATGAGGCTTTATTGCATGATTTTTTTTTTATTTTGTTCATTTGAATTTCCTATACAGCTGTGTTCCCATGTGGACTAGGCCAAAAGCATGTGAGCTGTTGTTTTCAATTGAAAAATCTGGAAGTCTTCTGTCAGATAATGGAAGATGCCTGTTTTTTCAATCTTAGAGCTTGTTTAGTATGAGATTGCAAGATAATGACAATTGGACCCCCAATTGTGCTACAAAAAAACCTTTTTTAACATAATTGTGAAACATAAGCAATCACAGCTCCATTTTCTAAGGGGAACCAAGAGGTTGATAGTTAAGCATTCCAGTCAACTAATCCTTACTAACTTCTGGTCACAGACACTGAGTACCTCACATGGGTTGTGCGCTGGGCCAGGCACTAGTGGTACGGAGATGACTAAATCATTATTTTGTTCTGAAGGTGACTGTGGGCAATTAGGTAAAAAGCATTTGTATGAAACTCATTAGAAACTGTTTGCTGTATGGAATTCAGGTCTCTCCCTAATTGTGGTTGATAGTTGGCAGAATAATGAACCCCAAAGATGTCCACACCCTAATCCCTGGAGCCTGTGAATACATTGTTACATGGCAAAAGGAATTAAAGTTGTAGATGGAATTAAGGCTGCTAATCAACTGATTTTGAAATGGGGAGATATTCCTGGATTATCCAGGTGGGCCCATTGTAATCACACAGACCCTCCAAACTTTCCTGGCAGTATTCAGAGAAAGAGAGGTGATTACAGAAGCAGGGTCAGAGAGATGCTACATTCCTGGCCTTGAAGATAGAAGGCGGCCCCTAGAATCTGGAAAGGGCAAGGAAAAGGGTTCTCCCCTAGAGAACACAAGCCTGCTGACACTTTGGTTTTAGCCCAACAAGATCTGTGCCAGACCTGTGACCTACATAACTATAAGATGACAAGTGGGTATTGTTTTAAGCCACTGAGTTTGTGGTGATTTGTTACAGGGTCAATGGGTAACTGACACACTGACTTGGAGGGAGAGGTGTTGTCTAGATCAGTATGCAGTTGTGAATGCCTGCTCTGTGTCAGGCACTGTGAATGGTGCTGAGGATACAAAATTTAACAAGATCCAGAGTCCACAGTCCAGTGGGTAAGACTAGCAAGTATAGAGACCATGTGGCACCACAATGAAGGAAAGCCCAGATGATAAACATACAACCGGGGAAAGGATGGGGAGGCTAAGGAAGCCCTGTCATTTCTATGACTTTAGCCTAGCTTTAACTAACACTTCCACATTACTCACTGGTGTAAGAAAATTTCCCAGGCCCCATGCCCACTACATTACCAGGGAGTGACAGTGTATGGGATAACTGATCAATTTGGGTTCTGGAAAGATTACTCTCATTGTGGCTGCAGTGGAAAATATGGATTATTTGGATAGGGGCAAGAGTGGGCACAGATGATGGTGAGAAGACTTGGCCTGAGGGAGAGTGGTGGCCTGGACTAGAGAAATGTCAATGGAGATGGAGAAGAGGGAATAGATGCAAGAGACATTTAGTCCAATTCAACAGAATTTGGACACTAATCTAGTGAAGGAGTGAGAAGGGGCCATTTATAATGATTCTCAGGAATCTGGATTGGGCAAATGGGTGGGTGGAATGGTAGTAACTACAGTTTTAGAGCATAACTTTTTTGACAGAAATATTAAAATATATATCAGTAAAGGTACAAATCTAAATTTGCCTCTGGATCACATAGGTAAGGACAGATGGAGCCCAATTGGGAAAAGGGGGGTAGGAGAAGGGGACTAAGTGCCTCAAACAAGAAAGTTGGGAGAGGATGCAAGTTTGAAAAACACCAGGACTTGTAATCCATTCTCCCATTATAACCTAGGAACATCTGGAGTTTCCTGATATGGGTGGTGTCTGGGGAAAAAAAGTGTTTAAACCAAAGCAGAAAGCTTCCAAAGTTCTCAGGGAAGGAGGGTGGTGTTAGGAATGTTTTAAAAGTGCCTGACTCTGGATTTCGGTGTATCCTCCATAGCCGGAAGAATAAAAATATATGTTGTGGGATCTCTAAAATGCAGTTCCTAGCATTTTCCAGGAGGGTAAAGGGCCAAGAAATGAATACTGGATCTTGAAAGGAAGCTATGGCTAGTTAGCCAGACCCATTCTGGTTCTGTGGAGGATTATGTGCAAGCGAGGAAACTGCTTCACTTAGAGCTTTTCCCCAAAGGCTGTTGCAAGAGTTTCTAGCAAATCCAATCTAGTATCCAAAGCCTTCTGATACGCTGTTCTCAAACACTGTGTGCCATAAGCTTGCTAAAACAGTCAGCTCTTGAGCCGCAGTCTTTGTGGACCTTTGAGCCAAATAGCAACTATTGGAACAGAGTTCATTAAATATACAGGAATACCAACTTTTTCAAAATCAATTTTTTCCTCAATAGAAGGAAATCAGCAATCGACAGTGTAAGTGACAAAAAAAAAAAAAACCCATAGATGCCTATATTACGATGAAGGAAACATCTGGTTTTTGTTTTCTTAACTTTCATTAATTCATCTGAGGTGTGAGTCACCAGCTCACCAGCCAATGTTTCCAAAATGAAGTCTTCCTTGCCTCTGGAATCGTTTGGAAAAGTCACTTAAGAACTACCTTGAGGGAAAGATGATCCACAGAGAGGTGTCATTTTAAAAAAAGTAATATTAGTCCTGATTGGTGTTTCTTGAAATTGCTTTTCTATTAGCCCATGATTACATTGATTCCTTAGCAGCAGAATTTTATTTCTCCACCCAGAAATTGTAGGACTCATGTGCTGACTTTAAAATGTATATTCAACTCAGAACCTCACAAAGGACACCCTTCACTTTATTGGTTCACTGTAGTCTTTCCTAGTAGCTGGTGGAGTTAGAGCTGTAGCCCCTAGGAATACTAAGGAAGGAGACATTTCTCCTCTACCTCTTGCCAAGGTTTTCCTGAACTTACACCAGTCTCACCCTCCAAAGAAAGTTCAGGTGGAGACACCAATGAAAGAGGAAGATTACTTGCTGGGGATGGTTAGACCCTACCACCATTCGGGTTAGTGATTCTATGTTGCACCCACTCCTCTTGATGACCAACATCCCATTTTCAAGATGACTGCTCAGAGTTCACAGCTGGCCTATGGTTAATATCTAGGCCAGTGATGCCGAACCTTTTGAGCTCGGCGTGTCAGCGTTTTGAAAAACCCTAACTTAACTCTGGTGCCGTGTCACATATAGACATTTTTTGATCTTTGCAACCATAGGAAAACAAAGACTTATATTTTTGGTATTTATTTTATATATTTAAATGCCATTTAACAAAGAAAAACCAACCAAAAAACTGAGTCCGCGTGTCACCTCTGACACGTGTATCATAGGTTCGCCATCACTGAGCTAGGACAAACCTGGCTGGTCCATACAATGATAGAACCAGCAAGTTCGCTCTCATTACACTGTATTTTCTCTAGCTACTCTTAGGAAAACAAGAAGTGCTTACAGGTAAATTAAAAAGTAACAGGTACAGCTCTTCTCTCTGTATTGAACTAGTTGCCCACTTCCTTTCCAAAGCTCTGATATATTTTAAAACTTTCTCTTGTTGTTAATTTAAAGAAAAAACAAAGGGTAGGTTCATTTTCTACCTCAATTGTACAACATCTAATGTTAGTACTGACAGATAATCTATAGTAAATAAAACACAAAACAGTCTTAAATATTTACATGATGCAACTGAATTTGAAAATCAGTGTCTACCTTGGTAATTCAGGACAAGAATTGTAGCACCTGTCCCTATGTCATAAACACAGTAGGCCCTCAAGTCCTTATGTCTGAAGGAAGGTCTTTACCTAGGTAGCTTTCTTCCCTTCATCAGATAATCTAAATTTCTTGCCAGCTTCTGGCTCATATAGTTTCCTGCTCTAAAATAGTCTTTATACTGTGTTCCTTGCAGTAAATGAAAACTCAATCTTCAGAAAGAAAATTAGGTCATAGGCTTGCCCTTTTCTTGATTCCCCATCAGATTGAATTGAGATAGGATACTGGCAAGAGCAGCAGGATAAATTATCATTTGTGAAGTGTCTGGCCCAAAAGGGATTATTTTGACAGTCTGTTCTAACCATCCAAGCAATGTTTCCAATAAAAAGTTTTATTAGGTATTGTCACAGATGTAAATGTTTCATAAAGATATCACTCCACTTGTAAATCATGTACTTGAATTCATACTAAAGTCACCTCATTAAATACCAAGGAAAACGATGTCTTTCACATAAATCCTGGTCTCAAGTGACTTAACAAAAAAGAGCAAAGAACAAAAAAACAAAACTCAAGCCCCAGCCATCTAAGGCTGAACTTGGGAGACTGACAGGAATACAAAATTTCCTTTATCTGTTTCTTTCATCTTCTTTACCAGATCATATATTCCAAGATTTTAATTATCTTCCCATGTCTATCAGATTCTCCCAAGGTAATAGAACTGGAGAAATAATTCAGATTCTAACTTTAAAAGACACTGATTTATTGAGGTAAGATTTGTATGGAGTCAAATCCTTTTTCATGTAAAGTTCTGTGAGTTTCGAAAAACACATACAGTCATGTCACTATCACCACAATAAAGATACAAAACATTTTCATCACTCCAAAAATCCCCATGTCCTTTTGTAGCCCCTCTTGCCCCTAGGCTCCTGGCAACCACTGACCTGTTTCTGTCCCTATAATTTTGCCTTTTCCAGAATGTCAGATAAACATAATCACACAACACATAGCCTTTGGCATACTATTCACTTGAAAAATTAATATTATTTTTCAGATAATAAAGATTAATACATGTTCATTATTAAAAAGAATATATTTAACTAAGAAACAAGGAGATATAAAAATGCTTCCCAAAGATAAACACTGTTAATATTTTGATGGATTTCCTTCCAGTCTTTTTCCTATAGATGCATATGTACTCCCAGGTACAGGAACAAAATGTACAAAATTAGAATCCTACTGTATACAGGATTGTCTTTACTTTGTATTTTGTTACTTAATATTGTGGTCATTTTCTTAAAGATTAACTGCCTTGAGGATTGGAGGCAAGAGCCTAATCAACAGGTTCAGGGATGAACGAGAAATAGAAGCAGAGTCATCATGACCCAGACAAACCAGCTCCAAAGCTGCTTTTGCAGGCTCTGTGCGTTCTACATTGGTTTCCTGGGCTGCTGAGTTCCACTAGTTTTCATCAAAACCTCTTTCTTGTTGCTGCTGCTTGCTGTTTCTCAGACGAAAACACTCCCCTCCCCCATTCTTCTGAGGACCCGACAGCACCCTGTGTTCCTCTCTGGCAGAGAATGTACCACACCACATTAGAATTATTCATTAACTTTGTCCATCTCCCCTACTCAACTGTGAGCCCCTTGTCTCATTCTTCTCATTCCGCCCCCCCCCCCCATACTTGTGTCATGTTACTCAGCCAAGAGTAGATACTTGCTAAGAATGTAATGAACAAACTAATGAATGAACAAATGAACACAACAAGATGAAAACTCCCTCACTGGACTGGTTGCTGCCACTAATTTTTTCACCCTTCTGCTTTATGCCCCTTTTGGGGCATTATTTTTGGTGGCCACCACAGAAGGGGTGGATTTTGCTTTCAAATACCTTGGCACTTCTGACTCACAGCTACACAGCTTGGCAGGAGAGCCAACAAACTACTTGTCACTTTGCTATGTCATGCCTCATGTGTTGCTCCGTGGAGCTGTGCCAAAGTTGTATTGTCAAGGAGATGTAACATGCAGAAAATGGACCAGTCAGGGAGGAAGAAAGAGGCAGTATGCTCAGAGTTGCTGTTGATGGGCACACAGACGTGTGAGTGATTGATTTGTGCTTCTCGGTGGCCAGATCAGCTCTTGCTTGCCCTGCCTGCCCTTTTAGGGGTGGGGAGAGAATTGCAAGAGCCTGTGTTTAAGAGTCAAGATGAGGTGAAAAGAGTGACGGTGAGGGAAGACAGAAGTCAGAGTTGAGAGTGTTCTAATTCCCCCCTTTATTTTTCACATAAAATAATACTAATAATAGTTGCCACTTATTGAGTGCCTATTATGGGCCAGGGACAATGTTAAGACCTTCACGTGCATTGTCTCATTGAATCCTTACAACAACCCTCTGAGCTAAGCACTGTTATTATCACTCTTTTACAGGGAAGTAAGAAATTGAGGCTCAGAGAGGTCCAGTGAATGTCTAAGATCACACAGCTACTCAGTACAGTGCCTGGGCTACAATGAACACTCTATCAATGGTAGCAGTTATGGATATTATCATTATTATTAATCATAAGAAATAGCTGATGCCATAGTTGCAGAGAGTTAAAGCAGGCTCTGAGATACAGACTCCTGTAGGCCTCCTTGGAGCTTTCAGAGGCCTGCTCTATGGGCAGGAAGTCCCCTAACTTCTCTTTCTGACTTTTCAAAAATTTGGAAGGTGGCTCCTTGGGTGGTGGGAAAAATGATGCCATGCTTGTGTTTGGCTCCTTCTTGGTTCCCACAAATGCCCTTAAACTTTTCCATTTTCTGAGCGCTTTTGTGAAACAGCTATGATGTGGTTGACAGTATTTGTAGTCAGAGCCAAGTCAAGCCTGCCTCTGGAGGAAAGCTGGAAGCCTTTAAGGGTCTTGTCAGGGCTCACGTAGCCCACAGGCCCCTTCTCAGTGTCACTCAAGTCCGAGGCTTTCCCATTAGGCAGCTGCCGAGCACAGTGCCCTCATTGATCCCTGCGCTGTTTCCCTGGGTGGGGAAACCAACACCGTATTGGCAAGGCTGGGGCCTTTCCCCAGGGAGGCCTTTGCTGGAGCCCCTGATCTGCCTGTGATGCTCTTCATGGTTCAGGGACTACTGCGGACAGCTCAAGATGATTTCCCTTTCCGTGTTTCTTGCAGCTTCCCCCCTCCCCCGCCAGGACCCAGGAGAAACTTTGAAACTTAAAAAGTTATCCACATGCCAGGAATCCACAGTCTCCCTGTAAGGGGTAGATGAGCACCATATGCTGTTTATATAAAAATAAATGGCTTCCCCCCATGAAGCACCCAGGCCTGAATCACTGGCTAACCCCCCTTTTATCTTAGCAGCTGAGCAGTGGCCCTCTGGATGAGGATGTGTATGTAGAAAGCACTTTGGCTTGAAAAAGCCCCAACAGTTTGTTTGTATGAGCTGCATCTCCTAGGGAGGCAGGTGGTAGGCAGGCCAGTGGCCCCCTGTGGGACCAGCTGAAGAAGACAAGAGATGAAGACAATCAGGTAGTGCTGTACAATGGCCTTCTGCCTCCCCAAGCAGATTTTCAGAGGGGTTCCCCTCATCCTCATGACCCCCCTGTAATATTATGAGCCCTAGGAATAGGGGGAGAGGGAAATCTCTCTCTCTCTCTCTCTCTCTCTCTCTCTCTCTCTCTCTCTCTCTCTCTTTTGACTTCAAACACCACACCACAGGGCTTGCTTGGGTTAGGCAATTGGTGCTCATTCATTCATTCATTCATCAAGCAATTATTGAGCACCTACCACATATACATCTTGATATTGCACAAAGCCTAGACCCAACCATTTGCTCTCTTAGTGATGATCCAACGAGGACACTGAGTCAAAACTAAAAGTTTGGATGTGAGACAGGCTGAAATTCAACAGCCTGGGCAGCTAGTGAGTGAAGGCATCAGTTGCTGCATTTCAGTGTGGTTTCATTCATTCAACGGTCAATTCATGAGTGTCTATTATGGGCCAGACACTGTGGTAGGCACTAGGGTTATCAGAAGGAAGAGTCCCAACTCTGATAGAAGGCAGTTTCAGATAACAGGAGCTAGCATTTATTGAGTGCTATGTGTGCCAAGAACTATGCTGAGCACTTTTTGTGCCTTATCTTTTTGAATCCTTGTTCCAGACCTGTATGGATGGGTAAACTGAGGTTCAGAGATTTTACTAACTTGCACAAGGTCACTTAGCCAAAAAATGGCAAAAGTAAGCTTGAAAAATTAAGTGAGTCCAAAGGCCTGAGGCTGTGTTTTTTGTGCACCCTCTGTCTACTGCAGGAGTCAGTCAATTGCTGCCTGTAGTACAAATCTGGCCCACTGCCTGGTTTTATACTGCTGGAGAGCTAGAATGACTTTTCTTTATTTACCAGAGGCCCGGTGCATGAAATTCGTGCACTGGGGGTGGGGGGGTCCCTCAGTCCAGCCTGCCCCTCTCACAGTCCAGGAGCCCTCAGGGGATGTCCTGCTGATGGCTTAGGCCCACTGCCCAGGGGAGTGGGCCTAATACCGCAGTCTGGCCTCCCTCTGCAGGAGGCAACTGGCCAATCAGGGGAAGGCGACGCCACCATCACACCTCTGCTGCTGGCCATGAGGGTGCCTGAGCCTCGGCCATCGCAGCCACTGTGGCTTACCTGAGCCTCGGGCCTTCACAGCGGCAGCAGCCACTGGCAGCTTGCTGGAGCCCCGGGCCAGCCCTGGGCAAGCAGCAGTAGCCATTGGCCGCAAGCTTCCCCATGCTTAACCAATCAGGTGTGCTCATCCAGTGATGGGCAGACCACATCTTCCAGGGTTCTCCTGGCTGCAGGGGAGGGTGCTGGTCTCCCTCCGGCCCTGGGTCACTGGGTCTGGTTGCTAGAGGAAATTCCCTACATTGGTTGCCCGGACACCTGGAGGCCTCTACCGATTCCTGACCCTCACCTGAGGGGTGTTGAGGGGTGATGGAGGTGGCCTGGGAGTTTGAGGAGCTGTAGGAAGGAGCTGCCTTTTTCAGAACTCCTGACCCGCATTGCTGGAGGCCAAGGTGGGGTATAGCCAGGCCGGCAGCTCTTAGCTGTGGAGCTTGGATTTTCCCTCACCTGGCCTTCTCTGCTGGGCTTTCCCTTGCTCATCTGCCTTCGTTGCTGGGCTGTCCCTCACTCATCTGCTTTCGCTGCCAGTGCGGAGGTTTCCCGGCAGAGCAGCTCTGCTGCCACTTGGCAGAAGGAACCTTCAGGAGCGCTCACAGCTGCCGCCACCATGTGGGGAGTACAGGCTGCCCTCCACCAGGCCCAGCCTCCCCAACCCCTGTCCCTGATGCTGCAAGTCTCCACCCACCTGCCCCTGCTATGCACACAGCCTGCTGATCAGTCATTACATGACGGCATCCCGACCAATTTGCATATTACCCTATTATTAGATTTATTTATTTATTTATAATATATTTTTATCGACTTCAGAGAGGACAGGAGAGGGAGAGAGAGATAGAAACTCAATGATGATGAGAGTATCATTGATTGACTGCCTTCTGCAGGCCCCACACTGGAGATCAAGCCCACATCCTGGGCATGTGCCCTGGCCGGGAATCGAACTATGACCTCCTGGTTCATAGGTTGATGCTCAACCACTGAGCCACGCTGGCCGAGTTAAGAATGACTTTTAGATTTTTAAATCTTCACAAAATGAAGATTATATGAAATTCAAATTTCAGTATCCATCAATAAAATTTTATTGAGATACAGCCACACCCATACCCATTCATTTGCATATGGTCTAAGGCTTTTCCACTGTAACAGAAGAGTTGAGGAATCTTGACAGAGGCTGTTTGGCCAGCAAAGTCAAAAATGCTATCTAGATCTTTGCAGGAAGAGTTTGCAGTGTCCCTGGCCACATAGGTCACTGGCAGAAAAGGAAGCAGGTCTCAGCCCATATCTGAACTCAGGTGGTTTCAGGACCTCTGTCCTCTGATCTCAGCCTCTTCTTCAACAACTCAGGCAGATCTCCAGGGAGGCTCAAATGAGGCATTTCAATGATGGCTGCCTTTGAATTCTTTCAGCACTTCTTTCAAGAGTCTCTGAGGACTGAGCTGTTTAGGGTAGTATTAGATTTTTCCTAATGTTTAGATAAAAATGTAGACAGCAGATCTTGGGTTATTTGTGAACAAAACCCTGTCCTGTTGGTCTTTGCTGAGAGATGCCAAATTATCTCAGGCTCCACTGGTAGCTGCATGCAGGGGCCTTATATGGGCATAATCTCCTAACCCGGGCCTGTCTCCTTTTCTGTGGTATGGTCACATCCACTTTTAAGGTTATGTGTGAACATTTCTGGTCTTTCCATTTGCTCAAGAAGTGGGGAATTTAGCTTCTGCTGCATTTGAAGGAAACATGACTGCTGTCAACTTCTGCACATGTCTTATTTGTACATAAAAGAGGACAGTAGCCTTCCTTTTGGCATTCATCTCTATTAACAATCTTCTGTAGGTGCAGGGGAGAATTTTGGAAATGCTGGAGTGGGGGAAATGTAGCTTCAGTACTCTGTTCTCCCCCCACCGGGATTAGTGTGTTTGAAAAGATACTGATAAAGCAAACATTTAAAGTATGACTATAGGCAATGGGTTCTGTGTGAGGTATCCCAGGTGTGTTATGTTACTCAGATCTCACAGTACTCATCTATTCAGCAGATATTTATTGATGTTTACTAAATGCTATATCTGTGCTAGGCCAGGGCTACAACAGTGAATGAGATAGATAGTCCCTGTCCTCATGGAGCTAACCCTCTTGTGGGAGAGGCAGGCAATAGACAAGTAAAGAAATATTTAGAAACCAGGACAGATTATGATGAGTGGTGTAAAGCTAAAAAACAATACACCAAAACTGAGTAATGGGGTGACCTACCCAAGACTAGGGAGTCAGGGAAAGCCTCTCAGAAGAGGACAAATTAAAGATGAGACCTGAATGATAAGAAGGAGCTGACTGGGGGACTCTCAGTGTTTGGACTGAAAGTCTTGGTGTTAAGATTTTGGTTAAGAAAGTTAATGAAAGCCGAGACCGGTTTGGCTCGGTGGATAGAGCATCGGCCTGCGGACTGAAAGGTCCCGGGTTCGATTCCGGTCAAGGGCATGTACCTGGGTTGCGGGCACATCCCCAGTGGGAGATGTGCAGGAGGCAGCTGATCGATGTTTCTCTCTCATCGATGTTTCTGACTCTCTATCTGTCTCTCTTCCTCTCTGTAAAAAATCAATAAAATGTATTGTTTTTAAAAAAAAGAAAGTTAATGAAAGAGCTATGACAGTGCCCAGCTGGTGTGGTTGAGCATTGACCTATGAATCAGGGGTCACGGTTCAATTCCTGGTCAGGACACATGCCTGGGTTGTGGGCTAGATCCCCAGTGTGGGGTGTGCAGGAGACAGCCAATCTAAGATTCTCTCTCATCATTGATGTTTCTCTCTCTCTCCCTCTCTCTTCCTCTCTGAAATCAATAAAAATATTTAAAAAGAGCTATGACCGTGACTCAGTTGACTGGTGCCTCACACTAAGGAATACGAAGCTCCAGATAGTTATGTTCTAGCTAAGGCCTTTAACCTGGACTAGGCTAGCCCTGGAAAATATAGCTTTGGTTCAAAAGAAAACCTTTAGGCAAGTAAGGTGCCCCACTATTGGACATCTAAGCCCACATATTTATGGAGCTCTTTCCATGAGCCTAGCACTGTCCAGGCTCTGGGGATCTAGAAAAGAATCAGACAGCAAGGAGCCCACACTCTAAGGGAAGAAATAAGTCATATAATCAGGTAAATGAATCCATAGTGTGATAAGTACAACAGAATATGTGCAAGATCTCAAGATAGCTCAGAAGAGGAGGCAGCACTCAACACATTTGGGAGGGCCAGGGAACAGACAAAAGAGGCTGAATTTTGAAGGGCTAGAAGGGCCTTATAAAAACAAGGAACGCCAGTGAGAAAGGCCCAGAGGCATGAAGCCACATTCCCTGGGCCTTTGGAGAATTAGAAGTCATTATGTTATGAATTTTTGAGCCTAGAGTACAAGATGGAGAGTAGTGGAGATTGAGGTTGGAGATTTCAGCAGGGCAGGTCATGGGAGGGCTTTGTTGAATAAGTGTTGTGGATTTGAACTGCACTAAAGGTATGTAAAAACAAGAAACAGATCTCCCCATTGATTTGCCTTGATAATGCCCCTCTTGTTATCTAATCCCATGAATTTAGACTTGATTTTCTAGGAAGCTATGGGATTTCAAAGAAACTGCCTGATCCTTTTCTAGACAAATTTCATTCTTTTGGAAGTAACTTCCCTCCCTCCCCCCACAAGTACTGTATACTTTTCTTATAACTTTTCAAAGCATCTACCATATGGTATTTCTCCCAAGTGAGAGATTATTATCCCTTTATTTGGGGGAGCTGAAATGAAGTCATCTGTCCTCTGGAGTGACAGCTGCAAGCAGAGATGTGCTCTCCAGGGCAGCAGGCCTGCCATCTGAGCATCTTCTCTGTGTCTGTCTCCAATCAGCCGCCCATTGCTGCTTTCCCTTTTTCCCTTGCTTCCCATTATGTAAGATCATTTTTTACAGAGATGAGCTCTGGGCTCATTCTGAATATTTTAGGTGTCAAACATCCTGTTTTTCTCTCAGCAATGTGACCTCGTCAATGACCCGCTGCATTTCAGAATGACATCATGGGATTAAACTCAGAATGGTTGAAGAGAAGTGATTATGGGAGCCTAGGGACCTCTGCTTGTCTCTTTACCTTTCAGCAAGTTGTTTGAAGATGTTGAACAAGAAGCCTGCAAATGAGTGTTCACTTTGCAGAGAAGAGGGGTCATAACCTATAGCCTATGGACTAAATTCTGCCTACAGAGCAAATCCAACCTGAGCTGTTTTTGTAAATAAAGTTTAATTGGCACTCAGCCACACTCATATGTTTGCATATTGTCTATGGCTGCTTTCACACTGCAAAAGCGGAGTTGATCCTATATCACAGAGCCCATATGGCCCACAAAGCTGAAAATATCTACTATGTGGCCCTTACAGAAACATTTTGCCAAGCCCTGCACCGAAGCCTTCATCCTTCCCCTTTGGAAGAGAACATGTGAATTTAGTGGTGTCCCCATTCCCTTCCTCTCTTCCCAAACACATGGCACAACAAAAAGTAGAGATTGAGTTTTAACAAGCATATCAGAGTTTTCATATTTATTCAATGACATCAGTACTTTTACATTTATTAAATGCGTTGCCCTTCCAAAAAGTTCCCTTGGGACATTGCATACTTATTCCGATGCTGCTGCCAGTGTGCTGGACATCTTGGGGGCTGCTCTTCAGAGCCAAGTTATTTGACACCTGAGAAAATTCCCTTCACCTTCTTTTTGGAATCAAAGTAGTGCAGCCTTGTCAGAACACGTGCCTACTGGCCATGCACAAATGTTGGCCAATTTAAAAAATTTTCAATCTACCACTCAGGCTATCCCAAAGAATTGGTTACAGGTTCTGAAGATAGTTCCCTAAAAAGCTCTTTGAACATGATTTCTTCAGACAAAAGAGGTTTGCCTCACCCAAAGAATTAGGAGTCAAGATTATATTTTGGAAACACCTTTTGGAATGTTGGTGGGTGTTTTCAGCATTTGGGCCATTTGATTTATCACAAAATAAAACACTCGGTGTGTGGCTTTCTCCTCCTTATTCAGAGACTGTTTTCATATTCCAAACGCCTTTACCATCTGTCCCACATTTCCCCAGCTCTTTATAGCCGCTGGCAGTGGGTTTTGCTGTGGCTTGCTGCATTGTACCCATTTAGCTAAAAACAGAATGGACTAAGGGATGAGGGAACCCTTTGCTCAATTCCCTTTCTCACAGCCAAGTCTGAATGGGAAAGAGTCTCCTAGGAGCTGGGATGTGGTATACTGTGGGTGGGCCAGGGATTGCTGGGAGAGCATAGAGGCAGTGGACATGTCAACTTTTGGTAGCCACTCTTGTCTCATGAACCGCTGTGTGTTCTGGATTGCTGTGGTAGAGGGGGTCTGGAGTTTGGTGGTTTCTGAAAACCATGAAATGCCTACTTATTGTTCCACATTTCTGCTTTTTCATTTTCCTTAAACTCCTTCTGCAATGGGAATATTGTGTGGCCAGCCCTGAAGCAAAAAGATAACCAGTTAAGCAAGTTGCTTTTTTTTTTTTTTTTGGTCCTTTATTACTTTTTCCCCCCAAGAGCCACTGGCTCCCACACAAAATGTCTATATTTCATGAGCTCACAATTGCTACACAGATTTCTGCTCTGCCAGAGTCTCAGATGCAGGCCTCTGGGGAAGTTACTCATATCATGTTTATATTTGTACTAGAGGCCTGGTGCACGGATTCATGCACCAGTGGGGTCCCTCGGCCTGACCTAGGGAATAGGGCCAAAACCAGCTCTCCAATATCCCCTGAGGGTCCTGGATTGCGAGAGGGCACAGGCCAGGCCAAGGGACCCCACTGGTGCACGAATCTGTGCACCGGGCCTCTAGTATGCATATAAGATCTTTGGTTAATCTCTTCCCACCATCCCCCTTTCCCCCTTCTCTCTGAGATTCATCAATCTGTTCCATGTTTCCATGCCTGTGGTTTCCGCTCCTGCGTCTGTCCCCTGGTGGTCAGTGCACATCATAGCTGCTGGTCGGACGGCTGAACAGTTGGACGGTCTGGACAGTCGCTTAGGCTTTTATATATATAGACTTCCCATTGAAATAGCTTTGCTTGTGTGATGAGGTATGAGTAGGTGGGTTAATAAGAATCAAGGAGGATTAGGACTGGGGCCACAAGTGTACATTCATCACCAGTGCTCCCAGATTGGCATCCCACCACAGCTCTGGGGACTGAGGGGCTGCTTTCCAATCGAACCTTAGTTAAAGTGGTGGGGGGGGGGTAGTTTCGCTTGGAAGGTGCTTTTGCTTTTCTTAGATTATCTTGCTCCAGGAACCAGAATTTAAATTTGAGCTGTTAGCTAGAGCCCTGGGTGGGAGACTGGTCCTGGTCTTGGTATTCTGGAGCCAGGTCTTTTGTGTCATGGGTCCCTCAAGGAAAGCTGAAAGCCTTAGACCACTCACAAGAGGTGGTTCAGAGAGAGAATGCTGGGCACGCCATATGTATCTGTACTACACGTTTTTCATTAACAAGTATGTTCTTCACACATATGGTGATCTGGTCCCACTGGACCCTTTTGAGGGTAGAAATTATGTCTTCTATTGTTTGAGCAGCACCACACAGGGTCTCCTGGATCAGAGGACACATAATGCTCTGATTTGTCTGCAACAATGTGTGAAATAGCAAGTAAATAGTACTTCAGGGCATTTGGTTTTATATTTTAAGCTTATTGTCTATTCTGGTAGTACTTAGTAATCAAGTGGCCTTCGGGTGGGAATCCTCTAAAGGTCGAATCCCACAGGACTTCCATCAATCAGGCAGCATTTGAAGGAACTTGTACTTTGTTCACAAAATGTCTGGCATAACAAGTCTGGTCCTTGGTAGATGTCCAACTGGCATGGCTCTCCACCAAAGCGAGAAGTGGAGGAGGGGCTTTTTGCAAGAGAGTTCTTTAGTTTCCCATTTAAAAAAAGAAAAGAAAAGAAACAGGGCAGCTTCGGAAATGTTTGCTGGAAAGCTGAGAACCTTGATTTTGATGTTGAGCAAGAAAGAAATTATGTTGGCAAGAGCACTATTGAGGTTCAGTTCTTAGTATTCATAGGAGTTAAGAGCTTGACTTGGTAGGTTGGACACGTTCCTGTGGACAGAGCTTATGGAGTTGGAATGATGGCTTTCTGTTCTTGTTATTGGTAGTATGGGGGAGGGGGACATGCAGGGTAGGGGAAAGAGAGCGGGGAAGTAAGAGGGTTGAAGACAGAAGCAGGGCAGTGTTGGAATGCAGGAATATTAGCTAGTATTCCTTTTCACTGTCCTCCAGAAAACCTGAGACTGTTCAAAAGAGCCATTAAACATTGGGGAGGCTAAGTGCTTCCCTGGGTCTCATCACTAGCCAATGGTATACTTGTTTTCAAGTTTACCATGCCTTATCTGTCAATGATTTAACCAGTCTTCAGCACCCATTAACAGTTCTGAGAAGCCACCCTCTGCCACACCTTCCTTCAGCCCTAGGGGTTATTTTTTCTTCTTTCCATTTTTCCTTCAAGTATTTGCCCCATTTGGAAATTTTAAAAAAAGAATCTTCCCCAGTGTTCTCCTTTCATGAGTACCAGAAGCAATTCATACTGGGAGAATGTAGGCCATGGCCCTTAGGCAACCACTGATGATCTATTTTAGACCCCAATTGAGGCTTCACAGCCTCTTCATTTATTGTATTGTTTATACTTGAAGACTGCTGCTCTCCTCTGAGGGTTGCATCTGGTTGACTGATTGACTGAATCATTCATTCATTCATTCATTGGTTCATTCACTCAATTCATCCAACATGTATTCATCCAACTTTCATCCTGCCATATGCCAAGCTTTAATCTAGGTGCCATGTTATAATGTGGGGCGAAACCAGACAAGTTATTTGTTCCCACTGAGCATATATTATTGCTAGGGAAGAAAGACAATAAACAGACCAAAAAATCCACACGAGCAATGGAAATATCCAAGAGTAGCAAGTGTAACACAAAGAATGAAAGTAGGGTGATGTAATGGAGTGACTAGGTGGCTTATCTCAGATAGTGTGGACAGCATCCATGAGGATATGACCTCTAACCTGAGATCTGAAGGATGAGCAGCCAAACTTTTAAAGAATGAGAGTGAGGAATATTCCAGTGTAAGAATGAGCTGCTGTAAAGAACCTACTGTGAGCTAGACACATGGCAGACAGAGGGTAACAAAATAGAACAGGTCTTTGCCCTCCAAAGCTTCTAATCTAGATGGAGAGACAGAAAATAGATAGGCAGTTACAATGCAATTAGGTCAGTGCTATGACAGGAAAAGTATGTAGAGTTAGAGCAAGGTCTCTGAAGGCTAAGATGGAGGGTTAGAGTGGCTTCCTGGAGGAAGTAGCATTTAAGCTATTAAAGAAGGATGAGAAGAAGTTAGCCAGGTCAATAGGTTGTAGGTGACGTTAGGAGAAGGGACAACATACCTGAAGGGCCAGTGATCACAGAGCATAAATGTATCTGAGGGACCAGGAAAAGTTCATAGAGTTTGAGGAAGGAGAAGGTGTTGTGGGCAAGGAGACTAGAGAGGTAGACATGTTCATGTTATGGATTTGTATTCTGATGATAATGGAAGAACTGTTAAATAGTGTTATGTTGGGAAGAGACATAATCCAATTTATGTTTTGAAAAGACCATTGTTCTGGCTGCTATGGGAAGATTGGATTGTATGTAAGGGAACAAGGGTGGAAGCAGGAAGATCATTTAGGAGATGGGTCCAGTCATTCAGGTAAGAAAGGATGTTGCCAAGGACCAGGGTGGTAGATGGAGATGAAGTTAAGTGGACAGATTCATGAGATACTGAGAAGGTAAGACTGACAGTACTTGATGAGGGATTTTTAAATGGAGGTAAGTGAAGGAGAGAGAGAGAGAAGTCAATGGTGTCACCTAGATTTTTGTCCTGAGCAACTAGATATATGTTGGTGCCATAAAGATGGAGGAGACAGAGTATAAGATTTGGTGATGGAGGTGAAGGCAAGATGAGGATCTCTGTTCTGGACATGTTGAGTTTGAGGGGGATGTCTAGTAGTTAGATGGAAATGCTGTTGTCTAGATCCCAGGGAAGAGTTCTAGCATAAGAAAAGCTGTCACTAGATGGAAGTTGCAGCAGTTGAGGTCATGGAAGCGGAGAGGCAATGCTAAGAAAAGCAGGCAGAAACAAAATGAAGGCAGAGAAAAGGAAAGGACCAGGGACTGAGCCCTGAGTCCCTAATTGCCACATTTAGAGGTCAAACAGAGGAAGAGGAGTAGCTAGTGAAATAAAAGAAAACCCAAGGTATCTTCACAGCAGCTGAGAGAAGAAGTGCTTCCAGGAGGAGGGAACTATTAATGGTCTAACACTGCTACTGAGCATTGTGACAGACACAATGGAATATCTTTTGAATTGGATACAGAAGGTCACTGGTGTCCTTGACCAGAGTTATTTCAAGGTGATAGGGTATGGAAGCCTGGTTGGATCCAGTGGAGAAAGGAATGGGGTATGAAAAGGTGAAGATAGAGGCACCAGAGAAAAGGCAACATTTTGCAGGTTAGAGGGCAGCCCAAGATTGCACTACTCCTCCACCGCCTGGGAACTAAGATTCAATTCTTTCTTGGTTGAATTTCTATAGTCACTGAAAATGTAACACCCAACAGTCTCCCAAAGGAAAAAAAGTGACCACACTTTACATAACCTGGATCTTCCTCACTTTACCAAACCCTCATCACAGAGCCTCTCATCCCTAGTTAACACAGGCTCTCCTTTCCTAAATGCATTCTGTTCACTCAACTTTCAGAGACTTCATAAAGGGTCCCCTGTATACTGAGGAAGCAGCACACTCATTTTTAAATTCATTCTTTTTTTTTTAACATTTTCTAACTGCCTATTATTAAGTGCACTGAGTGGGCCCTGAGAATAAAGTATTGAAGAAGACAAACTCATGGGGTTTGCATTCCAGTGGAAGAGGCAGACAAAAAATAAGAAAATAAGTGCCCTAGCTGGTTTGGCTCAGTGGATAGAGCATTGGCCTGTGGACCAAAGGGTTTCAGGTTCGATTCCAGTCAAGGGCACATACCCAGGTTGCAGACTCCTCCCTGGCCCGGGCCCTGGTCAGTGCTTGTGCAGGAGGCAACCAATTGATGTGTTTCTCTCACATCGATATTTCTCTCTATTTTTCCCTCTCTCTTCCATTCTCTATAACAATCAATGGGAAAATATCCTCAGGTAAGGATTAAAAATAATAAAGAAAGTAACTAAATAAGTATGATATTTTCAGATAGTGTTGAGTGCATTAAAGAAAACAACATAGAATTATAGGATGCACAGCAATGGAAAGGGGAGGAGACAGAGTGTAAGAGAGGCTCATTTAATCAGGATGGCCAGAGAAGAGTCTCTGAAGGGGAGATATTTGAACTCTACAGAACTTCACTTGTCTCCTTTCTCCCAATAAAGCAATAACAAGGACATGCACTGGAGCTGCTACCACAATATCTTCTAATACCACCCTGCCACTTCAATACCCATGAGGAAGAGCCTTCTATCCCTAGCTTTTCAGTTCCTTGACCCCCTTTCCTCCAACAGTCTTGTCTAACCCCTGTCCCACTCAGCCACTCAATTCCAAGATAATACCTTAGACTGGTCATTACCAATTTTTCTACCAAAACTTTCACTGTCTCATTGGAAGGCTAGAATAGGAGACTAGCATCTTGTACCTGTCCAGCTCATCCCTATAGTGACCACAACTATTTTTTTACCCCAGTTTACTGTCCATCACCCCATTGATGTCCTCTCTTCCCTCCTTACTTAGCTTACATTCCATAGTCAGTCATTGTAGAGATGAATAGCAGAGGTAGGAAAAAAAATTGTATTCATTCAGTTGCATATGCTCCAATTCATTGCCCTTCTCACATTAACATACTTATGTAGCAACATCCCAAACCTGGTTAAGTTCATTAATCTCTCTCTCTACTTTGCAACTGCAGCTGAAATGTGGCTAAAGAAAAATACCAAACCATGATATCTGGTCTCACTTTAAATTCATGACCACTAACCACAAGTAGGTCCTTAGAGTTGCCTGGCAACCTAACCATTTCCCTAGATATTCACTTTCTAATTCTTGTTGAAGAATATGTCACATGTACTCCTCTCTTCTCAAAACTCCATCACCTCTTTCTCTATTTTTCACTTTCAGTGGGTGATCTATTTTCCTGTTTTATTGGGAAAACAGAAGCAAGCAGAATATAAAAAGAACTTCCAAAAGCTCCCACAAACAAATCTGTTACAATGGAAGAGGTGTTTGTTTCCTATCTAAGGACAACTCTTCCACTTCTTCATGCGATTCCCACCTCTTATCACTTACTCAAAGACATAACTATAAAAATTCTTCCCAGCCGAACCCGGTTTGGCTCAGTGGATAGAGCGTCGGCCTGCGGACTGAAGGGTCCCAGGTTCGATTCTGGTCAAGGGCATGTACCTGGGTTGCGGGCACATCCCCAATAGGGAATGTGCAGGAGGCGGCTGATCGATGTTTCTCTCCCATCGATGTTTCTAACTCTCTATCTCTCTCCCTTCCTCTCTGTAAAAAATCAATAAAATATATATATTTTAAAAAAAGTTCTTCCCAGTGTGATGTTAACAGCTAATCTAATACTAATCTAATGCATAATTTCCACTGAGGACTGCAAAGTGGTGATATTAGAATTCTACCAGAACATCTTCACTTATTAGCTGGAAATACTTCTATAAATAGAAATGTCCCTACATCTACTATATGCTTTTATAATAGTATAGTGGTACCATTTTTAAATTTTTAAAATTTATTGATGTTAGAGAAAGAGAGGAAGAGAGAGCAAGAGGAAGAGAGAAACATTGATTTGTTTGTCCACCTATTTATGAATTCACTAGAGGCCCGGTGCACCGGCCTGCCCCCTCTCACAGTCCAGGAGCCCTGAGAGGCAGGAGGTGACCCGGCGATCAGCGGAAGGCAACACCCCCATCACACCTCTGCTTCTCCTGGTTACCTGAGCCTCGGGCGGCCCTGGGCGGCTGGGCAGCAGCCATCCGAGGCTTGCCTGCACCTTGGGCCAGCCTTGGGCAGCTGGCGGGCTGAGGGCAGGTCAAGCTGAACTACGTGCCTGCCCCTCTCCCCCCGCCAGCAGGGCTGAAAGGACTGGGGGACTCCAGTGGGGCTAAGGGGACTGGGTGCCGCCATCTTGTGGTTATGGGTGCCACCATCTTTGTGACAACATGATGGTCAATTTGCATGTTCCCTTTTTATTAGATAGGATTGGTTGATTCTTGTATGTGCCCTATCCAGGGATCAACCTTGCAAACCTCGTGCATCAGGATGATGCTCTAAAAAACTGAACTACCAGGCCAGGGCCTAGTGTTTGATTCTTTCTCTCTGTTTACCAATTTTCAAAATAATGAGTTAAATCTCTAGCATCCTCCAACAGTGATGAATGGCTTCCCCCCACCATCTCACTCCAGCCAAGTTTTCACCATCACCATTCCACCTAAATAGCTTCTGTCAAGATCATAAATGATTTTCATGATGCTAAATCTAATCGTATAGCCTCAATCTAGTTATATCTCAGGAGCATTTGACATGCTTGTATTGAAACTTATTTTTCTCTTTCCTTCTAGGACAATCTACTTTCCTGATTTTCTTTCCACCTCACTGATGACTCTTCAATCTCTTTTGTTGATTCCTCCTCTTCTCTCTAACTTATTTTTTTTAATTAAGATAGAATTTTTTTATGACTCCTATATTTATTGCAGTGTTGTTTACAATAGCCAAGATATGGAAGCAACCCAAGTGTCCATCAATAGACAAGTGTATAAAAACATGGTGGTACACATATACAATGGAATGTTACATGGCCATAAAAAAGAATGAAATCTTACCATTTACAACAACATGGATGAACCTAAGAGGGTATTATGCTAAGTGAAATAAGATAGTCAGAGAAAGACAAATACCATATGATTTCTTTTTTTATTGTTTTATTGCTTAAAGTATTACAAAGGGTATTAAAAACCATAAAATTTGCCATTTTAGAGTATACAATTTAGTGGTTTTTAGAATACTCAGAGTTGGCAATTAGCCAATGATCTAATTCCAGAACATTATCATCACCCCAAACAGTAACCTCTTATCTACTAACAGGCATTCTTTATCCCCACTCCCAGCCCCTGACCACTGTAATCTACTTTCCATCTCTATGGATGTGCCTATTCTTCTCCTTGACTTCTTAACATTGGAGTACTCCAGGACTCAGTTCCTCTTCCTCTTTATCTATCCTTACTTTTTGGTGATCTCATCTAGTTCCATGGCTCTAGGTACAAATCCATACACTGATAACACCAGCATGGACCTCTCCCCTGAATTCTAGACTTGGTTACCCAACTTCCTACCTAATCTGTCCACATGGATGTCTAAAAGACATCTCAAACTTAACATGGTCTGCCCTGGCCAGTGTGGTTCAGTGGATAGAATGTCGGCCTGTTTACTGAAGGGTTGTGGGTTCAATTCCCGATTAAGGGCATGTACCTAGGTTGCCAGTTCCATCCCCAAAGGAGGCAACCAATTGATGTGGCTCTTATACATTGATGTTTCTCTCTCTCTCTCTTTCTCTACCTCACCCTTCCACTCTCTATAAAAATCAATGGAAAAAATATCCTCAGGTAAGGATTAACAACAACAACCACCACCACCTCAATATGGTCAAAACAAGCTAATGTCCTCCTAGAATCTGTTCCACTTGTATAGTCTTCATTTCAGACTATGACAATCCCATTCTTCTAGTTCAGGGGTGGGCAAACTTTTTGACTTGAGGGCCACAATGGGTTCTTAAACTGGACCAGAGGGCCGGAACAAAAGCATGGATGGAGTGTTTGTGTGAACTAATATAAATTCAAAGTAAACATCATTACATGAAAGGGTACGGTCTCTTTTTTTTTTTTAGTTTTATTCATTTCAAATGGGCCGGATCTGGCCCGCGGGCCGTAGTTTGCCCACGGCTGTTCTAGTTGCTCGTGTACCAAAACCTTGCAGACATCTTTGATTGCTCTCTTTCACTTACATCCCACACTTACAATTAGGAAATCCTGCTGGTACTAACTTCATAACATATCCAGAATCTGACCACGTCTCACAACCTCCACTGCTGTTACTCTTGTTGAAGCCACCATCATCTCTCACCTGGTTATTTTAATAAACTCCCTATTACCACCATTGTGCCTTCTATAGTTTTCAGCTCAGAAAAGGATGGTTCTTTAATATTTATAACATTATATAGTAACACCTATTACATATATAGCACCTGCTACATGCCAGACATTACGAGGCCTTACATGATATGGCTCCCATTACTTCTCTGACCTCATTTGTAACTACTATCCCCATCATTCATACCACTCTACGCTGGCCTACCGGCTGTTCTGAACACCCTATGCACATTTCTGTTTCAGGGTTTTGAGTGTTATTCCCTGTGCCTGAAACATATTTACCCGATATCCTCCTGGTTCATGGCTCATGGCTTACTCATTCACTTCCTTCAGGTCTTTGCTTATATGTCATCATCTTAGGTAACCACTCCCTCAAAAATTAAATCCCCACACTCAGTCCCAGGACCCCCTAATCTCCTTCTCTGCTGTGTTTTTCTCCATAGCGATGATTGCCTCTGTCAAACTATATGTTTTACTTATTTATTTTATTATTTGTTTCCTTTCTGTAGGTTTACAATCTGTTAGTGAAGGGATTTTGGTTTCATTTTTCACTGCTGTATTCCCAGCACTTAGAGCAGTGCTTTGCAAATAGGTGCTCAATAAGTATTTGTTAAATGACTGAATAATAGTACCAATTAACAGACACAAATTATGCAGCTATACACCTTACATTCATGGCATCACCTAGTTTTCATAACAACCCCAAGAAGTTGTATTATATACATATTTTTCAGATGAGGAAACTGAAGAGTTATGTGACTTACTCAAGCTCACACATCCGGAAAGTCCTAGAACTCCAAGCTTCCACAGGGTCACAATCTGGCTGCTCTTGCCTTCCCTCAAAGTGCCTTGTCTCAAGAGAGCATTATTCTATGGGTATCTCTGGAATCTCAATGCAAACATGTAAATGGGACCCAAATAATGACATTTAGATTTTAAAAGTTGCCCAAAAGCAAGCTGTACTTTGTGGGTTTATTTTTCTTTCATGGTTTTCCATCTGTGGAGCTACAGCCACAAAGGACAAACTCGGTCCTGCTCAGACTCCAGAGATGAAGAAACTGACATACGCATCAGTGGGAAAGAACAATGTGATGGGAGTTGGAGAAGAATTATCTTCTGGAATGAAAATTGTGCACAGCAGAGGCAATTTATCATGTCATATCATTTCTGAAATCATCTCCCTGCTGCCTGCCAGCCCATCAGAAGTTTTGCTTCAGTGGCTTCCTTACTGTTCTTTAAGCAAATGAAATATGCTTGCTTCTAGCTTTATTTGTTTATGTAATTTTTGTATTGTTTTCATAAGAGAATGTGTTTTAATAACTTTATGTACTTTACAGATAGTCATAGATACTTGTGACAACATTTTTGCAGCTGTATAATAAAATAAGCATTGGACAGGGTCAGATTGACCAACACTTGCTGGCATAATCTTTTATATTTGATGCCAACTCTACTAAATTAAATACAGTTAAAGCAAAAACACGTTATTGTGAGCATAAAGATCTGGTTTTCCACATAGTTGGACTTTAGTTTTGGAGAAACAAGGGGACAGTGGTTGAAGAGGATGTTTATAAAAGGGCCATAATAAGCTGTTTACTATGCAACTTGACAGGGGCAAGATTTTGAAATGGGTGGCCCCATAAATGGACTGGAGAGTTTAGACTGCAGTTGGAACTGGTCTCTCTTCTGAAAACATCATACTGGGGGGTTCATATTAGCTCCATTTTACAGAGATGCCTCGGGGAAATTACAACCTTACTTTCTATCTCTGGTCCATTTGTAGTTAAAAATGTTTAGTGTTTCACCTTTATAGACATCTCCACTGACCACTTTTAAGAAATTGAGAGTGGATAGTAATGATTGAACATAGGTGTTAGCATGTTTCCTTTCTCATTATCTTTGAGATTTCACCTTCCTTCACCTTAGTGCCATTCTTCACTTCACATCTGGAAAGAGAGACTATGCAGCAGGAGTCCTGTGAGCACTATCCAGCCTGTGGCCATTCCATGAAGGCTTAAACTCTTTCATGATGGTCAGCTCTCTTTCTTTTGCAGGGCCCTGGGTATTAGGAGATCACTTCTTTTTTTTAATTTTTATTTTTTTAGTTTTTAAAATATTTATTGTTAAGAGTATTATAAATGTACCTCCTTTTCCCCCCTTGTAAATAACGGTGCTCTGAACATAGGGGTGCATATATTCTTTCTAATTGGTGTTTCAGGATTCTTAGGTTAACCTCTTAGTACAGAACCCAAGTCAGCTTCACCATCACACCTACCTGTAGGTTTAGCTCTGCCATCAGGAGTGAACAGATATGCCTTTTTCCATATGCCAGCTCTTTCAATATTAAAAAATACTTCCATGTCCCTTCTCAGTTGTTTGTCACAAGCTCCTCCATATATGGCAGGGCCAACTCTAATTACCATCCTAACTCTTGGCCTCTGGATCCTCTTAAATTTGTCAACAACTTTTGGAGATTGTTGCTTCTGGTCTCTAAATCTAATTATAGTTATAAAGAAAACAACTCATTGGACTTTTGCTCAACACTAAAGATTGTTATCTTAGTTAGAAAGATAGTTCTAAGACTCTATTTTCCTAGTTAAGAGTTCTTTCTGCAACCCCATTCTGTCTTACATGACAGAATTAAGAGCCAAAGAGATTTAAAAATGAAGGGTTAGAACCAACAAGATGAAATATAACAGAGACTTTTGCATCTGCCAAAACAGCTTAAATTACATGCACTTTTAAAGTTGTCGTGTCACATGGCTGACTCATGCAGAACTTGTGGTCACCTAAAGCCCCCAAGTCTTTCTCCATGCTGGCAAATTATGTATTCCTCATGCTCTGCTTTAAAATTCTTAGAAATTAAAGATCATCTTCTTCATTTCAAGTCATTCTTCTAGCCTACCTTGATATTTTTAAAAATTTTATTAATGTATAATTTAAGTGCAGAGGTGTTAAATGTACAGCTTGATTGATCTACACACACACACACACACCACTGTAATCACCACTCACATTAAGAAACAGAACATTATCAGCAACCAGAAAGCTCCCTTGTACCTCTTTCCAGTCCATAACTCCACCCCAAGATAACTACTGTCCAGATTTCTGACACAGTAGATTAGTTTTGGTCTGTTTTTTGAATGTCATATAAATGGTTCACACACTCTTTTGTGAATGGCTTTTTTTTTTTGCTCATCCATTATGTCTGTGAGTCTCATCTGTACTGGTGCATACAGTAGTAGGTTATTCTTTTTCATTGCTAAGTAATAGTTTGTTGAATGGGTGTACTACAATTTGTTTATCCACTGTCCTGTTGATATAAATTTGGGTTGTTTCTAAGTTCAGATCAATACAAATAATGCTGTCATATTCTTGTACATGACTTTTGGTGGATACATGGATTTATATTAATAATAAACCCAGAAGGATACTTGCTGGGTCATAGAGTACATATATGTTTAGGTTTAGTACATGCTGTAAAACAGCTTTAAAATGTGATTGTGGCCCAGCCAGTGTGGCTTAATGGTTGAGTGATGACCCATGAACCAAGAGGTAACCAGATCAAATCCCAGTCAGGGCACATGCCCTGGTTGTGGGTTTGATCCCTGATAGGAGGCTAGCAGGATTAATATTTCTCTCTCATTGGTGTTTCTCTCTCTCTCTCTCTCTCTCTCTCTCTCTCTCTCTCTCTCTCTCTCTTTATCTCTCTCTCTCTCATCAATAAAAACATTAAAAACTTTAAAAGGTAATTGTGGCAAATTACAGCCTGTGCTGACCTGTTTATGTGTCCTTGGCTAGGCTACAGTCCCAGTTATTCAAGCAAACACTAATTTACATTGTGCTATAAAAGTATTTCATTGATGTGACAAGTCCATAATAAGTTGACTTTAAGGGACATTATCCTAGATAATCCTGGAGGGCCTGATTAAATCAGATGAAAGGTCTTAAAGGTAGAGCTGAGATGTCCTTGAAGAAGAAAGTCTACCTCTGGACAACAGCTTCAGCTCATGACCAAGTTTTCCAGACTTTCCTGCTAATTTACTCAGTGGATTTCAGATTTGCCTAGCCAAATCTCTCTCTCTCTCTCTCTCTCTCTCTCTCTCTCTCTCTCTCTCTCTATATATATATATATATATATATATATATATATATATATATATCATACTGATTCTGTTTCTCTGGTTGAACCCTGACTGATGCAGATTTTGCCATAACAAATACCTAAATATGTGAAAGTGACTTTGGAATATGATAATGGGTAGAGGCTGGAAAATTTTTGAAAACCATGGTAGAAAAATCCTACATTGGTTTGGACAGACTGTTGATATGGATGTTAAAGATTATGCTGTAGAGGCTCAGGAGGAAGTCAGTAGCATGGCAAATCATCTTATAGAATTCATATGTCATCATAAAGAAAATGCTGGTAGGATAATTTATCTTCTTCATTTTTTAAATATAAATAGATCAAATGTAATTCTAAAAAATGTTCAAATGATCTATAGGAATACAGGAAAAAACAAACAGAGAGAACAATAAGAAAACACCAGTGGGCAGTGTGAAACATGGCAGGAGACCAGCAGCAGTGGAGGGGCACAGAGGGAATGAGGGCAGGAGAGGCAGGGAGGCTGGGAGGTGGGTAACAGTATGGTGGTGGCCCACAGGCTGCAAGGGAAGGAGGAGGTGGGGAGGCAGGGAGGCAGGGAACCTGATTGGCCCTGATCGCAGGCCAGGCCTAGGGACCCTACCCATGCATGAATTTCGTGCACTCGGCCTCTAGTTTATATATAACATTCACCAAGATAGACTCTATCTTTAGCCATAAAGCAAACCTGAACAAATTTCAAAGAATTCAAATCATATAGAGTGTGTTCTTTAGCCACAATGGAATCAAACTAGAAACCAACTAGGGAGAGAAGAGGGAAGGAAGAAAGAAAGGAAAGAAGACCAGCAGCATGTGCATCACCAGGGAGCTTGTCACATATGCAAAATCTCAGGTCCACTACACACCTGCTAAATAAGAATCTGCATTATAAGAATATCCTCAGGTGATTGGTGCCCATATTAGAACTGGAGAAGCATTTGCCAAGACTAAATGGGAATAGAGAGGAAGTTATAGATATGAGAGAACTGTTAAGGCAGAACTGACAGGATTTAGCATCATATGTAGTGATCCTTTATAAATTAACTTATTTCTCCATCTGCTGACATCTTCACTTTTTCATCAACTAGAGTTCCAACTGACCGCACACTCTCTTGGATTGTGTTCACACCACAGCTGAGGAGCTGGCCTTCTCTTTTGGTTTAGAGCTATCTGTAGACAGAATGTTGGTTTCTTTTCAGGGGCCCCAGCAGATGGACCCTTATGCAGTTCAAAATCAATAAACTGTAAAAGAGAACAGTGCAGGATATTTCCACATATTTTCTGTTTTTGCCAAAGCAGATTTAGACTTCAGCTGTTTCAGTAATTTCTTTAAGTTTCTTCAAAGACAACAGTTGATTTTCATTTAAAAGCACTGGAGGGGTGGGAGGAATTGAATTACCTTGAGAAGTTTTTAAAAGTAAAATGTAATCTCTTTATTTGAGTTGCAAAGGACAAAATGCATCCTTGTTTTCATTGTGAATACATATCTTAAAATCAGTAGTTCATGGGTTTCTATAACTATTTTTTTAAACCTCACCCGAGGATATTTTTCCATTGATTTTTTTATAGAGAGTTAAAGGGAGGTAAGGATGGAAAGGAGGGAGGGAGGGAGGGAGAGAGAGAGAGAGAGAGAGAGAGAGAGAGAGAGAGAGAGAGAGAGAGAGAGAGAAACATTGATGTAAGAGAGACACATCAATTGGTTGCCTCCAGAATCCGTCTGAACCAGGGCTGGATATCAAACCTGCAACCCAGGTATGTGCCCTTGACTGGGAATCAAACCCACAAACCTTCAGTGTGTGGGTCCTGGTCCCATGCTCTAACCACTTAGCAACACTAGCCAAGGTTCTATAACTGCTATTTAAAACAGGGAGAATGGTGGGTAGCTTGACCCAGATCATCCAGGAAGGATCCCTCCCCATGAATAATAATTACCATATGCCAGTTTTAGAAGGACATTGACGTCCTTCATGAGTCAATATGTTTATTCCTGTGAGATTAGGATGACAGTTACTTCAGCTGTTGACCTGTTCTCTGTCCTTCAAAACCTCCAAAGTTGTCAATTAATGAAAAAGCGTACTCACCACTAGTCCACAGCAGCCATGGTGGAAAAGCATGAGACGCCTTGCAGAGTAATTTCAAGTTAGGAAGAAACTTAATCAGAAGCTTATTCAGCAAGAACTTATTAAATGCCCACCAAGTTCAAGACGTTGTGCTTAAAGGGTTCATAGTTGCAGTCTATACTAGAGAAACCAACTCTGTTTAAACTAAGGAGAAAAGGAATTCACTGGCACAAAATCAGATAGCAAAGAGAATTGATAGGAAGGCTGCGGAACCAGGTTTGGAAATAGTCTAAAGCTGAGGGAAGCTTGGGGTCAAGGTCCCAGCCAAGCTCACATCACAGGAACAGACTGGTTCAGTGCTTCTGTCATCCTCACTGGACACTGCATGCTGACACTGTCCCCACCAACCATTGCCAATGACTACTTTGATGCCCCAGCTGCTGCCATCAGAATGAATCTGGAACTGTCCCTTGCTTCTTTGCAACACTGACTCCAGATTCAAAGTACTGCACAGCATTATTAGGTTGGTTGAGCTTAGATCACATGTCTATGCTTAGGCTGCTAGGGGTCAGAGACAGTGAATGTGCAGCACTTTCAATTTCTTCAGTGGAAGGTGGGCCCTGCCTCCCATCACGATTCACACAATGGGGATTCCCAAACACACTCTCTCCCTCAGTGATCTCATCCTGCCTCTTGGCTTTAAATACTGCAGCCTACTGATGGCTCCCAAATTTCTATCTCTATCGAACATCTCTATCAAGCTCCAGACTCTTATGTCTGCATGCCCATATGGTATCTCCATTCAGATATCTTATTGACAAATCAAATTCATCATGGCAGACAAAATTTCTTGATTCACCTATCTCCACCCCATATAAGCCTGCATCTCCCCCAAATTTTCTTTCCTTAGTAAACAGCACCACCAACATTCAAGCCAACATCTTAGGAATTTCCTTTCATTCTTTTTCTCTTACCCTACATATCCAATCCATAAGGACGTCCTATGGTTTCTACCTCCAAAATATACCTCATATCTGCCCTCTTCTCACAATTCCAATACTCTAGTCTGAGCCATAAGCATCTTTTTGCCTGCATCAGTCACTTATGCCATTCAGGGCACCAGTAGGAAACAAATGGTTTAACCAAAAATAGTCTAATAACTATTAACTATAAACCATTATATATTATCCTATATAATAAAACCCTAATAAGCAAATCAACTGAAAAAAGGAACAACCAGTGGCCTGCCCCCACCCCCAGAGGGAGGCGACCTGCCAGTGGCGGCAATCCGGAGGGCTGTGCCAGCCGGTGGGTGGTGCCAGGCCTCCAGCCAAGGCGGGTGCCAGCAGGGGTGCCCTGATTGCTCCACCTGCTGGTTGCCCCACAGATGGCCCTGATTGCTGGCCAGGGCTAGGGACTCTACCCTATATATTGGGAACAGTCTCTTTGATTTAAAAATTAAAACCTGGCAAGGCTACTCTAACACTGAAAAAACAGATGATGCAGTGATGACATGCATGGACTCTGGCTTGCACATTTTGGGGGTCAGCCCTGATTCTGACACTTATAACTATGTGACAAAGCCAATTACTTAACTTCTCTCTGCTTCAGTTTTTCCACCCATAAGATGGGGGAAATGGTACTACTGCTTCAGAAGGATCATGTTATGCACTACTTTTTATAATCAGGGCAAAAAAATCTAGCTGCCCATACAACAGCAAGATACCTTTCACCTGTATAAAAGGTATGGTCACTGGTGCATGCGGTGTCCTGAATTGTGAGAGGGATGTCTGACTGCCAGTTTAGGCACAACATCCTCTGAGGGGTCCTGGATTGTGAGAGGATGTAGGCCAGGCTGAGGGGACCCCCTCCCATGCACAAATTTCATGCACTGGGCCTCTAGTTACTATATATTATTATCACTATATATTATACTAGTAGCCCGGTGCACGAAATTCATGCACATTAAAAGGGAATTAATTGCCCTAACTGATTTGGCTCAGTGGATAGAGCATCGGCCTGCGGAATCAAGGGTCCCAGGTTCGATTCCAGTCAAGGGCATGTACCTTGGTTGCAGGCACATCCCCAGTGGGGAGTGTGCAGGAGGCAGCTGATCGATGTTTCCCTCTCATCAATGTTTCTAACTCTCTATCCCTCACCCTTCCTCTCTGTAAAAAAATGAATAAAGTATATTTTTTAAAAAAGGGAATTAATTAGCAGAGATATTTTAATATTGCTATTTGCCCTTTCTCTATAATAGAAGTGTGAGAGATGAAAGGAAATTAGTAAAATGTATATGAAAATAATATGTAAATTTATTAATAAACTAGAGGCCTGGTGCACAAAAATTTGTGCACTTGGGGGGAAGGGGGGGTCCCTCAGCCTGGCCTGTGCCCTCTCACAGTCTGGGACCCCTCGGGAGATAACGACCTGCTGGCTTAGGCCTGCTCCCGAGTGGCAGAGGGCAGGCCCAATACCTAGGTGCAGCCCCTGGTCAGGCTCAGAGCAGGGCTGATTGGGGAGTTGGGCGCCGCCCCCTGTCATGCACAGAGCAGGGCAGATTGGGAGGTTGCGATGCCACCCCCAGTCACGCTCAGGGTAGGGCTGATTGGGGGGTTGGGGCACTGCCCCCTGTCACACTCAAGGCAGGGTCGATGGGGAGGTTGCGGCGCCACCCCTTGTCACGCACAGAGCAGGGCCCATCAGGGGGTTGAGGAGCTCCCCCCTGTCACTCAGAAAGTAGGGCCGATAGGGGAGTTGGGGCACCGCCCCCTGTCACACACAGAGCAGGGCGGATCAGGGGGTTGGGGCACCGCCCTCTATCATCCACAGAGCAGGGCCAATCAGGGGGTTGGGACGCCACCACTCTCACACTCAAGGCAGGGCCGATGGGGAGGTTATGGCTCTACCCCATCACACACAGAGCAGGGCCTGTGGGGGGGGGGTGGTTGGGGCACCGCACCCTGTCACACACAGAGCAGGGCCAATCAAGGGGTTGGGGCACCGCACCCTGTCACACACAGAGCAGGGCCGATCAAGGGGTTGGGGCACCACACCCTGTAACACACAGAGCCACAGGGCGATCAGAGGTTGGGGAGCTCCCCCCTATCAGGCACAGAGCAGGGCTGATCAGGAGGTTGGGGCACCTTCCCCTGTCACGAACAGAGCAGGGCAGATAGGGAGGTTGTGGCCCCACCCCCTGTCACACACAGAGCCGCAGGGCGATCAAGGGGTTTGGGCGCTGCCCCCTGTCACACTGATCCCGGTGCCAGGAGGCCTCGCGGCTCCGCTGATCCCAGTGCTGGGAGGCATATTACCCTTTTACTATATAGGATAGAGGCCTGGTGCATGGGTGGGGCTGGCTGGTTTGCCCTGAAGGGTGTCTTGGATCAGGGTGGGGGTCCCCACTGGGGTGCTTGGCCAGCCTGGGTGAGGGGATGATGGCTGTTTGCAGCTGGTCACACACCATTCAGGGTGGGGGTCCCCACTGGGGTGCTTGGCCAGCCTGGGTGAGGGAATGATGGCTTTTTGCAGCTGGTCACACACCCTTCAGAGTGGGGGTCCCCACTGGGGTGCCTGGCCAGTCTGGGTGAGGGGCTGAGGGCTGTTTTCAGGCTGGCGGGTGACGGAAGCTCCCAACCGCTCCTTTTTTTCTTTTCTTTTTTAAATTCTGGGCCAGCTTTAGCTCTGAGGCTCCAGCTCTTAGGCCTCCGCTGCTGAAAGTAGGTAATCGAAACAATGTATAACTCCAGCTCTGACTCCAGCTCTGAGATCCCAGCTCGCTGAAAGCAGGTTTCTGGGGTTTTGTTTACCTTCTATATTCGTTACAATGTTTTTCAAACTGCCAGCTCAGAGGCCTGCAGCAGCAGGCGGGGAACGTTGGAGTCCTCTGTCACTGAAGCAAGCAAGCGTCATGTTAGTTTCAAGCTGCCTGGCTGCCAGCTGCCATCTTGGCTGACAGTTAATTTGCATACCTCCCTGATTAGCCAATGGGAAGGGTAGCGGTCGTACGCCAATTACCATGTTTCTCTTTTATTAGATTAGATAAACAGTAACAAAAAAATATAACAGAGGCATGATATAAAAACAACAAAAACATGATGAAAACAACAAAAACATGATATAAAAACAACAGTGACGCAAACAATGGCTGATAAAGTGATTAAACTTTTCTAATATCTCCCTGTAAACCACATTAAGAGTGAAAACACTTTCAGAGTGCTTGACTAATTTCCCTTGTGATGAAGTGCTTAGAACTTTAACTGTAACATCACATGCTCTTCAAACTCTAGAGAAAGCAACATATAACTGACCATGTGCAAAAACGGGTTCAGGTAGGAATATGCCTACTTTGTCTAGAGTTTGTCCTTGTGATTTATTAATAGTCATCACAAATGCTGGCATCACGGGAAACTGTCATTGAATCAATTTAAATGGGAGGCCAGTGTCAGATGGGGACAAATTAATTCTTGGAATCAGAACAGCCTCTCCCTTTGCAGATCCTATTAATACTTCAGCTTTGATAATGTTAGGTCATAATCTTTTGATAATAAATCTGGTACCATTACAAAGACCCCATTTACTATTGAGATTTCTCAATAGCATGATGATTGCACCCACTTTCAATTTTAATTTATGACACGGCATTCCCGAAGGAGTAATACTATTAAGAAATTCGATGGGAAAATTTTCCTTTTCAGCATCATCTGTGGAATCAATGGAATCATAGCAGTGGTTCTCAACCTTGGCTGCACATTAGAATCACCTGGGAATCTTTTTAAAATCCTGATTCCTGGGCCTCATCCTCTGGAAATTGTTTCTTTGTTATGGGGTGGGGCCACAACATTAGTAACAAAGAGACAGAATTAAAACTTCATCGTGTGGAGCCACTACAGTGTTTTGGGCAGGTTCAAGCCTTGGGCTGATGAGAGGGCACAGTCCTCTCATTGCTACATGCAAGTTTCAGCTTGGAGGGCAGGGCCTTCCCAGCACAATTATAGCCAACAGTTGTAGTTGTAAGCTTGAACCTATGGTCCGAACACGTGGCCCCATGTGCCTGTGGGCTTGATAGAGTTCAGGTGCATGTAGCTGAGTAGGATTGAAACCCAGGAGAATGTTGTAAACATCTTGGTCACGCCCTTACTTTGCCTCCTAGCATCTGCTATAAAATAAAGGCATGGCTGTGGGCATGGTCGCGCGCTCTCTCAGAGAAGCAGCGTCCCACCAAGACCTGGCTTTCATTCTCTTGTCTGCCTTTTCTAAGCCTCTCAGCCACCCCCACTCAGGTTCACCCCTGGCCGTGCTGGCATTCAGCACACTTTAGAAAGATCTGCCTCCATGCTCCGAGGGCGGGTTCCTGCCTCAAACCCTGCCCTTACAGGAAACAGCTCTGGGAAACAGCTCAGGGGAGGGCGCAGCCATTGCCAAGACAACCCCTGCAGGACTGACTTCCTTCCAGTTGGTCGCCAGCCAGACCCCAGTTGTGATGAACACCACCCATGGATTTTATATAAGTAGATATTATTACTATAAATCACTACTAGGTGTACCGGTTAATAATGGTGGATTTTGTAATCAAAGAAAACATGATAATTTTAAGAGAAATATCAAAAGTGCTTTATTCAAAGTAATGTCCATTGCTAGCTACACATTTCCCCCATCTTTCAGGTAATTTGTGGATACCATTCCAATAGAACTTTTCTTGTTTTGAGGCAAACCATTCAGAGACCAAATTTTCCACTTCTTCATATGTTTTTAAGTGCTGCTCAGAAAGTGCTGTTCAGAAAGTGCATGTGCCATCAATCAGAACAAATGGTAATCTGAAGGAGCAAGGTCTAGTGAATACAGCAGGTGGGTTAATACTTCCCAGGCAAGATCTTTTAATATGTCTTTAACTGGTTTTGAAGTGTGTGATGAAGCAGCATCATGAAGCAAAATTACTTTGCCGTGTCTTCTGGCCCATTCTGGTCGCTTCACGATCAAAGCGTGGTTCAAATTGATTATTTGTTGTCGGTAGCAATCAGTATTAATGGTTTCACCTGGTTTTAGAAGCTCATAATACACCACACCTTCCTGATCCCACCAAACACAGAGCATTGTCTTCTTTCCGAAGCAATTTGGCCTTGCAGTCGATGTTGATGGTTGACCTGGATCAACCCATGATTTTGTGCATTTGGGATTCTCAAAATAAATCCACTTTTCATCGCCAGTCACAATTCGATGCAAAAAAGACTTTCTTTCCTACTGTTGAAGCAATATTTTACTGATGACTTTTCGGTTTTCCATTTGTCTTTCTTTCAGTTGATGTGGCACCTATTTTCCTTCCTTTAAAATCTTTCCCATTGCTTGTAAATGATCGGAAATTGTTTGCTGAGCAACAGTTAATCTTTCTACAAGTTGTTTTTGAGTTTGACACACATCTTCATCCAATAATGCTTGTAATTGTTGGTCTTCAAACTTTTTCAGTTGACCTGGACATTTGTCTTCCACATCAAAATCATCACTTTTAAAGTGTTTAAACCAGCATCCACAAGTATTTGAGTTGGAGCATGTTCACCATAAGCTTCCTGAAGTATATGATAACTTTTTCTTCAAAATAAAGTAATGAATTAAAACTTCCCACAAATGCTCTTTTTTGGCAAGAAATTTGACATTTTTAAGCGTAAAAATATCTATGATGTTAACACCTTCAGCAAATTTGACATGTGAAGTTTTTTTGTTTTTGTTTTTTTAATATATTTTATTGATTTTTTACAGAGAGGAAGGGAGAGAGATAGAGAGTCAGAAACATCGATGAGAGAGAAACATTGATCAGCTGCCTCCTGCACATCTCCTACTGGGGATGTGCCCGCAACCCAGGTACATGTCCTTGACCGGAATCGAACCTGGGACCTTTCAGTCCGCAGGCCGACGCTCTATCCACTGAGCCAAACCGGTTTCGGCGACATGTGAAGTTTTGAAGCTTGCTGTCAATAAAACAAAATAGTATACATATCAAATCGCATATATATCAACATATGTGTAATTCCATCTATTGAAAAAATCCCCATTATTAACTGGAACATCTAGTATATATAAACTATGTATAATATAAATTGTAATATACAGGGTGTCCCAAAACATGTATACATGCTTTAACAGCTGATAGCTTAATTTTGAAAGTGAAATGTATTTTTTTTTTATTGCTTAAAGTATTACAAAGGGTATTACATATGTGTCCATTTTATCACCCCGCCCTAGACAGTCCCCTAGCCTCCCCTATCCCCCAGTGTCTTATGTCCATTGGTTATGCTTATATGCATGCATACAAGTCCTTTAGTTGATCTCTTACCCCCCTACCTCCTGCCCCCCAACCCTCCCCTGCCTTCCTGCTGCAGTTTGACAATCTGTTTGAGGCTGCTCTGCCTCTGTATCTATTATTGTTCAAAAGTTTATAATGGTCTCTATTATCCATGAATGAGTGAGATCATGTGGTATTTTTCCTTCATTGACTGGCTTATTTCACTTAGCATAATGCTCTCCAGTTCCATCCATGACGTTGCAAATGGTAAGAGTTCCTTCCTTTTTACAGCAGCATAGTATTCCATCGTGTAGATGTACCACAGTTTTCTAATCCATTCATCTACTGATGGGCACTTAGGCTGTTTCCAGATCTTAGCTATGGTGAATTGTGCTGCTATGAACATAGGGGTGCATATATCCTTTCTGATTGGTGTTTCTGGTTTCTTGGGATATATTCCTAGAAGTGGGATCACAGGGTCAAATGGGAGTTCCATTTTCAGTTTTTTAAGGAAACTCCATACTGTCTTCCATAGTGGCTGCACCAGTCTGCATTCCCACCAGCAGTGCACAAGTGATCCTTTTTCTCCACATCCTCTCCAGCACTTGTCGTTTGTTGATTTGTTGATGATAGCCAGTCTGACAGGTGTGAGATGATACCTCATTGTTGTTTTGATTTGCATCTCTCGGATGATTAGTGACTTTGAGCATGTTTTCATATGTCTCTTGGCTTTCTGAATGTCCTCTTTTGAAAGGTGTCTATTTAGGTCCTTTGCCCACTTTTTGATTGGATTGTTTATCTTCCTTTTGTTGAGTTGTATGAGTTCCCTATAAATTTTGGAGATTAGGCCCTTATCAGATATGACATTGGCAAATATGTTTTCCCACACAGTGGGTTTTCTTGTTGTTTTGTTGATGGTTTCTTTTGCTGTGCAGAAGCTTTTTATTTTGATGAAGTCCCATTTGTTTATTTTCTCTTTAGTTTCAAGTGCCCTAGGAGCTGTGTCAGTGAAGAAATTGCTTCGGCATATGTCTGAGATTTTGTTGCCTTTGGATTCTTCTAGAATTTTTATGGTTTCCTGTCGTACATTTAAGTCCTTTATCCATTTTGAGTTTATTTTTGTGTATGGTGTAAGTTGGTGGTCTAGTTTCATTTTCTTGCATATATCTGTCCAATTTTCCCAACACCATTTATTGAAGAGACTATCTTGGCTCCATTGTATGTTCTTGCCTCCTTTGTCAAATATTAATTGAGCATATTGGTTCGGGCCGATTTCTGGGCTCTCTATTCTATTCCATTGATCTATATGCCTATTCTTGTGCCAGTACCAGGCAGTTTTGAGAACAGTGGCTTTGTAATACAACTTGATATCTGGTATTGAGATCCCACCTACTTTGTTCTTTTTCAGGATTGCTGCAGCTATTCGGGGTCTTTTTTTATTCCAGATGAATTTTTGGAGAGTTCGTTCTAGATCTCTGAAGTATGCCGTTGGTATTTTAATGGGAAGTGCGTTGAATTTATAGATTGCTTTGGGTAGTATGGACATTTTAATGATGTTGATTCTACCAATCCAGGAACACGGTATGTTCTTCCATCTGTTTATGTCTTCCTCTATATCTTTTTTCAACGTCCTGTAGTTTTCTGAGTAGAGGTCTTTTACCTCTTTAGTTAAGTTGATTCCTAGGTAGCTTAATTTTTTTGGTGCAATGGTAAACGGGATTGCTTTTATAATCTCTCTTTCTGAAAGTTCACTACTGGTGTATAGAAATGCCTCAGATTTCTTGGGGTTAATTTTGTATCCTGCTACATTGCCAAATTCATGTATTAAGTCTAGTAGCTTTTGGATGGAGTCTCTGGGGTTTTGTATGTATAATATCATGTCGTCTGCAAATAAGGACAGTTTTACTTCCTCTTTTCCAATTTGGATGCCTTTTATTTCTTCTTCTTGCCGAATTGCAATGGCTAACACTTCCAGTACTATGTTGAACAGGAGTGGTGAGAGGGGGCATCCCTGTCTTGTTCCTGTTCTTAGGGGAAATGGTGTTAGTTTTTGCCCATTGAGTATGATGTTGGCTGTGGGCCTGTCATATATGGCTTTTATTATGTTGAGGTATGATCCTTCTACTCCCACCTTGCTGAGAGTTTTTATCAAAAATGGGTGTTGAATTTTGTCAAATGCTTTTTCTGCATCAATTGATATGACCATGTGGTTTTTTTCTTTCAGTTTGTTTATGTGATGTATCACGTTTATTGATTTGCGGATATTGTACCATCCTTGCATCCCTGGGATAAATCCTACTTGGTCATGGTGTATGATCTTTCTGATGTACTGCTGGATCCGATTTGCTAAGATTTTGTTGAGGATTTTGGCATCTATGTTCATGAGGGATATTGGCCTGTAGTTCTCTTTCATTGTGTTGTCTTTACCTGGTTTTGGTATTAGGGTGATGCTGGCTTCATAGAATGAGCTTGGAAGTGTTCCTTCCTCTTGAATTTTTTGTAGTAGTCTGAGGAGGATAGGTTTTAGTTCTTCCTTGAATGTTTGGTAAAACTCCCCTGTGAAGCCGTCTGGTCCTGGGCTTTTGTTTGATGGAAGCTTTTTGATGACTGCTTCAATTTCTTCCATAGTTATTGGCCTGTTGCGATTTTTAGATTCTTCCTGATTGAGTTTTGGAATGTTGTATTTTTCTAGGAATTTGTCCATTTCCTCCAGGTTGTCTAGTTTGTTGGAGTAGAGCAGTCCATAGTATTTTTTAATGATCATTTGTATTTCTGTGGGGTCTGTTGTTATTTCGCCTCTATCGTTTCTGATTTTGTTTATTTGGGTCCTCTCTCTTTGCTTCTTGGTGAGTCTGGCTAGAGGTTTGTCAATCTTGTTTATCCTTTCAAAGAACCAGCTCTTGGTTTCATTGATTTTCTGTATTGTTTTTTTGGTCTCTATGTCATTTATTTCTGCTCTAATCTTTATTATTTCCTTCCTTCTGCTCACTCTGGGGTTTTCTTGTTGCTCTCTAATTCTTTGAGTTGTAGAGTTAGATGATTTACTACCATGTTTTCTTGTTTTTTGAGATAGGCCTGTAGAGCTATAAACTTCCCTCTCAAGACTGCTTTCATTGTGTCCCATAGGTTTTGGATTGTTGTGTTTTCATTGTCATTAGTTTCCAGAATGTTTTTAATTTCTTCTTTGATCTCATTGGTAACCCAATCAATATTTAATAGCATGCTATTCAGCTTCCAGGTGTTTGAGTATTTTTGGTTGTTTTTATTGTAGTTTATTTCTAATATTATGCCATCGTGGTCTGTGAAGATGCTTTTTATGATTTCAATCTTCTTAAATTTGGGGATACTTTGCTTGTGACCCAATATATGGTCTATTTTTGAATATGTCTTATGAGCATTTGAGTAGAATGTATATTCCCTGGCTTTGGGGTGGAGTGTTCTGAAGATGTCTATTAAGTCCATCTGATCTAGTGAGTCATTTAGGATTGCTGTATCTTTGCTGATTGTTTGTCTAGAGGGCTTATCCAGTGCTGTCAGTGGTGTATTAAAGTCCCCTACTATGATTGTATTGTTGTCGATCTCTCCTTTGATATCTTCCAGGAGTTTTTTTTATGAATTTGGGTGCTCCTGCATTGGGTGCATATATGTTTACCAGAGTTATATCTTCTTGTTGTATTGATCCCTTTAGTATTATGAAGTGGCCTTCCTTATTTCTTGTTATGGCCTTCACTTTGAGGTCTATTTTGTCCGATATAAGTATTGCTACCCCAGCTTTCTTTTCCTTTCCATTTGCCTGAAAGATATTTTTCCATCCTTTCACTTTCAGTCTGTGTGAGTCCCTTCTAATGAGGTGGGTTTCTTGTAGACAGCAGATGTATGGGTCATGTTTTTTTATCCATTCAGCCACTCGATGTCTTTTGTTTGGAGCATTTAGTCCGTTTACGTTTAAAGTTATTATTGAAAGGTACTTGTTTGTAGCCATTTCTGTTTTTGTGTGGCTGTTTTCTTTCTGAGCTTTTTATTTCTTATTTTTATACCAGTCCCTTTAGCATTCCTTGCATTGCTGGCTTGGTGGTGATAAACTCCCTTAGCCTTTTTTTGTCTGTGAAGCTTCTTATTTCCCCTTCAAGTTTGAATGATAGCCTTGCTGGATAGAGTATTCTTGGATTCAGTCCTTTGCTTTGCATCACTTTGTAAATTTCAGTCCATTCTTTTCTGGCCTGATGTGTTTCTGTTGAGAAATCATTTGACAATCTAATGGGAGAGCCCTTGTATGTAACTTCCGTCTCTCTCTTGCAGCCTGTAAGATTCTCTCTTTGTCCTGAACATTTGCCATGGTAATTATGATGTGTCTTGGTGTGGGTCTTTTCGGGTTCACCTTGTTTGGGACTCTCTGGGCATGTGTGACTTTTTTCTTCCCCACCTCAGGGAAGTTTTCTGATATTATTTCTTCTAATAGGTTCTCTAATCCTTGTTCATCCTTTTGTTGTTCTGGTACTCCTATTATTCGTATGTTGTTTCGTTTCATGTTGTCCCAAAGCTCCCTTAGGCTCTCCTCCTGTCTTTTAATTTTTTTCTCCAATTGCAGTACATTTTGGGTGTGTTTTGCTTCCTTGTCTTCTAATTCACTAATTCGGTCCTCCGCTTCTCCTAGTCTACTGTTGATACTTTCAATGGAGTTTTTCATTGCAGCTATATCACTCTTCATTTCTTCTTGGGTCTTACTTAAGTTGTTGATTTTTTCATCTGTTTCTTCTAGCTTCTTCCATATGTTATCGATTTTTTCATCTGTTTCGTCTTGCTTCTTGCAGAGGTTGTCGATTTTTTCCTCCATCCGGTTTATGCACTCTAGGACCCTTATTCTGAATTCTTTTTCTGTCATGTTGCATGCCTCTGTATTACTTAGCTGCTTTTCTGGAGAGTCCTCCTTCTCTTTCCTTTGGGGGTTTCTTTGTCTACCCATGTTTGATCTCACTGACATATCTAGACGTTGAGTCGTTCAGTGGTTGCTCCCTTGGTAGCAGTGACTCCTTGATCTGTGGTTGCTCTTCGGGCGGTTGCGGTAGCAGCTGCTCTTCAGTTGGCAGCAGCTCCTCTGGTGGGTTCTGTTCACAGCTGTGGTGGCTCTTCTGGCTGGTGGGCGAGGTTTCACGTACAGCTGCTGTTCCTCGGCAGAGGGTGTGTTGCTCAGGAGGTTGCTGTTGCTTGGACCTGCTGCGTTGATTTAAAGGCACAAAATACAACACAACAAGGCACCACGTACCAGGCACTATACACAAATATATTCACGATATTAATAACCCCAAATAAAGGTGATCACCCGAATTAAGAGAATTAGGGAACAAGGAAGAAGAAAGAGAAAAAGATAAAAGAGAAAAAGAAAAGAAAAGTAGGGACCAAAAAAAAAAGGAGTGCAAAAATGAAATTTGGAAAAAGAAGGGGGGAAAATAAAAGCGAGAAAAGAAAAGAAAAAAAAAAAGAGCGAAAAGAGAGAATGAAGTGGAAGAGGGGAAGAGACTTTTTATATGAGGAGAATACTCCTATAGAACAGCCATTAATCCCAACAAATTCCAGCAACAGCTCCCTGGAGATGAATGCAAACTAGAAACAACCAATAATATAACGATGAAAATAGAATGGAGAACACTAATCCCAAAATAAAATAAAGAGAAAATAAAATGGCACTTTAAAAAATGGTAAAATGGTAGCAGTAGTAATACTGGTTAAAAATAAGAAGGTAGTAATTAAAAGGGTAAAATCAGGTGATGGAAAAAGAAGAAAAAAAAAAAGAAAAGAAAAAAAAAAGAAGAAAGAAAAAAAAAGAAAAAAAATTGGTTTCTTAGTTAAGAGGTGGAAAAAAAAAAATTGCAGTAGTGAAGGTCCCTTGGTTCTTCTATTCTTCAGTGTGGCTCGCCTTAGACCTGCCAGGTATCCAGGAGAGTGTTGAATTTCCCTGCGATACACTGTTCCTCTGTGTTGTAAACCACAGTCCTTATTTTAAAGCAGACCGCTTTTGTTTCCCAGACTGCCTTATTTTGTGTTTAGCAAAGAGTCAGTTTGTGGGTCAGCCTCTGGGTGGCAGTGTTTTGGGGTTGGCCTCTGAGGCTGTAGGGCCTTTCTGTCCAGTGGAAGTTCACTGCCCAGAGCTGGCTGCGTAATAGTTAGTTACCAGCGCTGTGTTGTTGCTGGGATTGAAAATCCCTCTATAGGCCAGACCCTGTTAACTCCTAGGGACTGATCAGGTTATTTTAATCCTTGATCTTGTACAGGGTGGAATCTGGGTGTGGCTGTGCTCCTTGCCTGGGGGCTGGGGGGAGGAGTCTCACTCTCTGGAGAGAATGGCTGCCCCAGTCCTGTGCTCGGGGGTGTCTCAGCACTCAATTCGCTGCCACCTCTCTCCGGCTCCCCCTCTCTCCTCAGTCTCTCCCCAGATTCCACTCCTCCGCACACTCTCCCTCTCTTCAGCACAGGTGAGTGTCTGTATCCGAAATGTCCCATGAACAGGATTCAGTGAAAACAATCAAACAAACGCCGGCCGCGGAAACGGGGAAGGCTTGGTTTCTGTAAGCTTCTTCTCTTACCGGGACTGCATGGTCTGGTCAGCTCTTCAGGCTGCCCCCTTTAGGCTCAGTCCTCTGTGATCACAGCACTGAGCTCTCAATTCCCCCGGCGGCGCCAGGAATCCCGCGGTTCTCCTTTCCCCCGTCAGGGGCTGTGCCTGTCCCAAGGGACGCGGCTGCCGCGCGGTCTCCCTCCGACTCTCTGGGTTCAGAGGTCTGGCAAACTTTCCTGCCCAAATCCCTGGTTTTTTTTTTACCTTTCCTGGGGAGTTCTGCTCTTCTCGGCTGCAAACCGTCTCACCAGCTGAGCAATTTCGCCAATTCGGTGTGGGTGTTACTAGTTTCAGCTGCTGACTCCATTTGCTCCGGGACACGACCTGGGACGCGTCTGCCTATATCGCCGCCATCTTCCGTCGAAATGTATTTTTAAAAAATGTTTTTATTGATTTCGGAGAAGGGAGAGGGTGAGAGAGATAGAAACATCAATAATGAGAGAGAATCATTAATCAGCTGCCTCCTGCATACCCCTCAGGGCAATCGAATTTTGACCTCCTGGTATGTGGGTTGATGCTCAACCACTGAGCCACACTGGCTAGGCAAAATGAAGTGTGTTTTAATAAACACTGCCTTTATAATTATTCAAAGTGTGTTGTATACATTTTGGGGGACACACTATATGTTATATATAATGTTATATAAAATATAATATATCCTATCTAATAAAAGAGAAACATGGTAATTAGCGTACGACTGCTACCCTTCCCATTGGCTAATCAGGGCAATATGCAAATTAACAAGATGGCAGCTGGCAGCATGAGGCTTGCTTGCTTCAGTGACAGAGGACTGCAATGTTCCCCACCTGCCTTGCCGGCCTCTGAGCTTGCAGTTTAAGAAACATTGTAACAAATATAGAAGCTAAACAAAACCCCAGAAACCAGCTTTCCGCCGGCCGGGATCTCAGAGCTGGAGTTATACATTGTTTCGATTATAGAACCTAAACAAACCAGATACCTGCTTTCAGCAGCTGAAGCCTCAGAGCTGGAGCCAGAGCTAAAGCTGGCCCAGAATAAAAAAAGAAAAAGAAAAAACTGAGCAGTTGGGAGCTTCAGTCCCAGCCTGAAAACAGCCCTCAGCCCCTCACCCAGGCTGGCCAGGCACCCCAGTGGGGACCCCCACCCTGAAGGGTGTGTGACCAGCTGCAAACAGCCATCATCCCCTCACCCAGACTGGCCAAGCACCCCAGTGGGGACCCCCACCCTGATCCAGGAGACCCTTCAGGGCAAACCAGCCGGCCCCCACCCATGCGCCAGGCCTCTATTCTATATAGTAAAAGGGTAATATGCCTCCCAGCACCGGGATCAGCGGAGCCGCGAGGCCTCCTGGCACCGGGATCAGTGTGACAGGGGGCAGCGCCCAAACCCCCTGATCGCCCTGCGGCTCTGTGTGTGACAGGGGCCAGGGCCACAACCACCCCCCCCACCCCACGGGCCCTGCTCTGTGTGTGATGGGGTAGAGCCATAACCTCCCCATCGGCCCTGCCCTGAGTGTGAGAGTGGCGGCGCCCTAACCCCCTGATCGGCCCTGCTCTGTGGGTGATAGAGGGCGGCGCCCCAACCCCCTGATGGGCCCTGCTCTGTGTGTGACAGGGGGCGGTGCCCCAACTCCCCTATCGGCCCCACTCTGTGAGTGACAGGGGGGAGCTCCCCAACCCCCTGATCGGCCCTGCTCTGTGCCTGACAAGGGGGAGCTCCCCAACCCCCTGATTGGCCCTGCTCTGTGCGTGACAAGGGGGAGCTCCCCAACCCCCGATTGACCCTGCTCTGTGCCTGACAAGGGGGAGCTCCCCAACCCCCTGATCGACCCTGCTCTGTGCGTGACAGGGGGCAGCGCCCCAACCCGTTGATTGGCCCTGCTCTGTGCGTGACAGGGGGTGGCGCCGCAACCTCCCCATCGACCCTGCCTTGAGTGTGACAGGGGGCGGCGCCCCAACCACCCAATCGGCCCTACCCTGAGCATGACTGAGGGTGGCATCGCAACCTCCCAATCCGCCCTGCTCTGTGCATGACAGGGGGCGGGCCCCCAACTCCCCAATCGGCCCTGCTCTGAGCCTGACCAGGGGCTGCACCTAGGGATTAGGCCTGCCCTCTGCCACCCGGGAGCAGGCCTAAGCCAGCAGGTCGTTATCTCCCGAGGGGTCCCAGACTGCGAGAGGGCACAGGCTGGGCTGAGGGTCCCCCTCCTTCCCCCCGAGTGCACAAATTTGTGTACTGGGCCTCTAGTTGTAATATAATACTAGAGACCCAGTGCATGGATTCATGCACTGGTGAGGTCCCTCAGCCTGGCCTGTGGGGATCTGGCTGAAACAAGCTCTCTGACATCCCCTGAGGGGTCCTGGATTGTGAGAGGGCACAGGCCAGGCCAAGGGACCCCACTGGTGCATGAATCCATGCACCGGGCCTAGTATGCATATAAGATCTTTGGTTAATATTGCCCTGCCCTCACCCCTCCCCCCCTCCTTCTGAGATTCATCAGCCTGTTTCATGTTTCCATGCCTGTGGTTTCCACTCCTGCGTTGAGCGTCTGCCCCATGATGGTCAGTGCTCATCTTAGCTACCTCTCCCCACCCATTCCTGTCCCCAGCACAGGCCCTCACCCCCCTACTGTCTGTGTCCATTTATTATGCTTATATGCTGGCATACAAGTCCTTTGGTTGATCTCTTACTCCCCCTTCCATCCTCCACTGCCCTCCCTCTGAGGATTGACAGCCTGTTCAATGCTTCTAAATCTCTGGATCTATTTTTGCTCATCAGTTTATGTTGTTCATCATATTCCACACATGAGTGAGATCATGTGATATTTATCTTTCTCTGACTGGCTTATTTCGCTTAGCATAATGCTCTCCAGGTCCATCTATGCTGTTACAAATGGGAAAAGTTCTTTCTTTTTTATAGCAGCATAGTATTCCATTATATATAGATGTAATACAGGATTTTAAAAAATTCTTTATTGTTTAAAGTATTACATATGTCTCCTTTTTCCCCCATTGACCTCTCCCTGGGCGTTCCCACCCCCAGCACATGACCTCACTCCCCTAAGGTCTGTGTGCATGGGTTATGCTTACTAGTATATGCATGCATACAAGTCCTTTTGTTGCTCTCTTATCACCACCACCACTCTCTCCCCATCCCCCCTGCCTTCCCTCTGAGGTTGGATGGTCTGTTTGATGCTTCTGTGTCTCTGAACCTATTTTTGTTTGTCAGTTTATGTTGTTCATTATATTCCACAAATGAGTGAGATCATGTGATATTTATCTTTCTCCGACTGGCTTATTTCGCTTATCATAATGCTCTCCAGGTCCATCCATGCTGTTGCAAATGGTAAAGAGTTCCTTCTTTTTTACAGCAGTTTAGTATTCCATTGTGTAGATGTATAACAGTAGTATTCCATAGTGTAGATATATCAAAGTTTTTTAATCCACTCATCTGCTGATGGGCGCTTGGGCTGTTTCCAAATCTTAGCTATTGTAAATTGTGCTGCTATGAACATAGGTTGTATATATACTTTCTGATTGGTGTTTCTAGTTTCTTGGGATATATTCCTAGAAGTGGGATCACTGGGTCAAATGGGAGTTCCATTTTTAGTTTTTGGTTTTTTTAAAAACATATATTTTATTGATTTTTTACAGAGAGGAAGGGAGAGGGATAGAGAGCTAGAAATATCAATGAGAGAGAAACATCAATCAGCTGTCCCCTGCAAACTCCCCACTGGGGATGTGCCCACAACCAAGGTACATGCCTCTGACCAGAATCGAACCCGGGACCCCTGAGCCTTTAGGCCGACACTCCATCCACCGAGCCAAACCAGCCAGCGCCATTTTTAGTTTTTTGAGGAAACTCCATACTGTTTTCCACAGTGGCTGCACTAGTCTGCATTCCCATCAACAGTGCAAGAGGGTCCCTTTTTCTCTACATCCTTGCCAGCACTTGTGTTTTGTTGATGATAGCCATTCTGACAGGTGTGAGATGGTACCTCATTGTCATTTTGACTTGAATCTCTCAGATGATTAGTGACTTTTTCATATGTCTCTTGGCCTTCTGTAGGTCCTCTTTTGAAAAGTGTCTATTTAGGACTTTTGCCCATTTTTTGATTGGATTGTTTATCTTCCTTTTGTTAACTTGTATGAGTTCCAGATAAATTTTGGAGATTAAGCCCTTGTCATATATAACATTGGCAAATATGTTTTCCCACGCAGTGGACTTCCTTGTTGTTTTGTTGATGGTTTCTTTTGCTGTTCAGAAGCTTTTTATTTTGATGTAGTCCCATTTTTTTATTTTCTCCTTAGTTTCCATTGTCCTAGGAGTAGTATTGGTAAAGATATTGCTACGACATATGATATTTTTCTGCCTCTGAATTCTGCCAAGATTTTTATGGTTTCCCATCTTATGTTTAAATCATTTATCTGTTTTGAATTTATTTTTGTGTATGGTGTAAGTTGGTGGTCTAGTTTCATTTTTTGCCTGTATCTGTCCAATTTTCCCAACACCATTTATTGAAGAGACTGTCTTGAATCCATTGTATATTCTTGTCTCCTTTATATTAATTGACCATAATGGCTTGGATAGATCTCTGGGTTCTCTGTTCTGTTCCACTGGTCTATATGTCTTTTCTTGTGCCAGTACCAGGCAGTTTTGAGAACAGTGACTTTGTAATATAGCTTGATATCTGGTATTGTGACCCCTCCAACACTGTTCTTCTTTCTCAGGATTGCTGTGGCTATTCAGGGTCTTTTTTTATTCCATATGAATTTTTGGAGAGTTTGTTCTAGGTCTGTGAAATATGCCATTGGTGTTTTAATGGGGATTGCATTGAATTTATAGATTGGTTTGTGTAGTATGGACATTTTAACGATGTTGATTCTACCAACCCATGAACACGGTATATTTTTCCACTTGTTTATATCTTCTTTTATCTTTTTTTTCAACATACTGTAGTTTTCCTGTAAATTATTCTTTATTTCAGTTAGTGTGCGCTTAATTTCTGACTGGTCCTTTTTCATGTCTTTGAAATTCTCACTAAGATTCTTGTCTCACTTAGTCCCTTTTTTTTTATAGTAAGTGAGATTGTCACTTCTTTTTTTTAATATATTTTATTGATTTTTCACAGAGAGGAAGGGAGAGAGATAGAAAGTTAGAAACATCGATGAGAGAGAAACATCGATCAGCTGCCTCCTGCACATCTCCCACTGGGGATGTGCCCGCAACCCAGGTACATGCCCTTGACCGGAATCGAACCTGGGACCTTTCAGTCCGCAGGCTGATGCTCTATCCACTGAGCCAAACCGGTTTCGGCTCACTTAGTCCCCTGAAGCTCTCATTAAGTCCCTTGAAGCTCTCATTAAGATCTTGAACAACCTTATAACCATTGATTTGAATTCTGTATTCAGTAGTTTGCTTGCTTCCATTTCTTTCATTTGTGGCATGTTTCTTTGTCTCAGCATTTTGGCTGCTTCCTGTGTTTGTTTCTATGTAATAGGTAGAGCTGCTATGTCTCCGGCATTGGTAGAGTGGCCTTGTGTAGTGGGTGTCCTGTAGGGACCAGTGGCTCAGTCTTACCAGCCACCTGAGCTGGGCATTCTAGGTGCACCCCTGTGTGGGCTATGTGCAAGGTCTTATTGCAGTTGAGCCTTGATTGCTGTTGGCAGTCACTGGGAGGAATTTACCTCCAGACCAATTGGCTATGAGGACCAGCTGTGATTACAGTGGAAAAGCTGCTATGCAGGAGACTCCCCTATGGAACAGTGCTTGATTCAGTGGGGCTTTGGTGCTGATGGAGTTTGCTCCTTGAGTGTGTTGCTTGTGGATGTGTAGAGTTGTAATCTGGTATGTTCTGAAGCTGTCCACTGGGTACACTAGCTCTGGGGCTTCTAGGGAGGTGCAAAGTCTGCCATTGCCTGTGGGCAACTGGAAGGAGCTACAGAGAGATCTGCAGATGAGTGCTACTTGTATTGAGCTTGGAAGTGCCCAGGGGAGGCCCAGCTCTTAGCAAGACAGGCTGGTGCTAGTTCTGAGTCTTGGGCATCTTATTGATAGCTTTGGGGCATGGTGACTCCAGATGCTGTTTGTTTAAGAGATTTTAGGAAAGTCTGAAGCCTGAACCAGGACAGGACATTCTTATGGAAAAGCCACTGCAAACAGCTTGGGTGGGGCTGCATATTGGATAGGGCAGAGTCTCAGGGAATCACCAGGGCAGAGAAAATAGTGTGAGCCAAATTGATGGAAACTCAGCTATGGCTGCGAGTCAGCTCTGGGACAGAGGAGGTGCAGCACAGGATCAACGACCTCCCACAAGCATCCCTGTCTGTAAGAAAGCTGCCCACGAGTTCCTGCCCTTATGCCAAACAATCCAGTTCCTCCCAGAATGTCCCAGGTTCTTTTCAAGCCACTGCCCCAGCATTGGAACCTAGAGGGATTGAGTCCCAATAAGTCCATGTACTGGTCCTTTAAGAGGAACTTCCTGGAAAAACCAAAATGGCGGCGTAGGGAGTGGACTTGTGCGTGCTGCTCTCTCACAGCATCATTGAAACTACCAACTATGAGGCAAACAACCACCACTCAGAACAATGGGGAAGTTGGCCTAGTGGGAGATCTACAACTGGAAGAAAAGAAAGAAGCACAGTGAGACTGAGTGGGAGCTACGGAGGCGCCAAAAACAGAGGTACACAGTCACACACCAGGCGGGCTGCAACTGGATTCGCAGTTTTTTTTCAATTGGAAGCGGTTACGAACCCTCGAATCCCCTGGGCTTGCTCAGGGCGGGTCTCTGAGGCCCCAGATCCCACGGGGGGGGCGGGGGGGGAGAGGCGGCCATGGCCTTGCAGCAGTCGGAAAGCAAGGGAAGCTCTGACGCGTGGCTGCTCACTGGCACTGGGAGACACAAAGTCCAGGTGTCCTGGATAGGCGAGGGGCCACTGAGACTCCGCCCCAGCGACTCCCTGAGACCCCATCCTACTCAATTTACATTCCCATCCGGGCTGTGCCGGAAACACTAGAGGAAATGCCTGCGCTTTTGCAAACTCTCAAATCCACTGAGCTGGTTCGGGCGGGATCATGAGGCACCAGACCCTACAGGGAGAGGCGGTACGGCCTTGCAGTGGTCAGAAAGCGAGGGAGGTTCTGTCGCACAGCTGCTCGCAGGCACTGGGGGACGCGAAGCCCCGGTGTCCCGGAGAGGCGAGGAGCCGCGGAGACGCAGCCAGTGCTATTTGCTCCACCATGGCGACTCCCTGAGACCCAGCCCTAATCAATTTACATCCCCATCCAAGCTGTGCCAGGTGCACAAAAAGACCCATCTGCGCTTTTGCAGCCTAACCCAACAAATTGCAGACTTCAACTGCTCGCAGCCATGGGAGACACACTCAAGAAGCAGACCCAGGAGAACCAAGATGGCGGCGTAAGGAAGAGACCTGTGCGTGCTGCCTCCCACAACAACATCGAAACTACCAACTATAGGACAAACAGTGATCATACGGAACCATGGGAAAGTTGGCCCAGTGGAAGCTTTACAACTGGAAGGAAAGAACATTGAGACTAAGTAGGATGTGCAGAGTCACCAAGTACAGAGCCCAACCAAACAAACTGCAGATTTCAACTCCTCGCATAGAAAGAAGAGCGTTGAGACTGAGTAGGATGTGCAGAGACACCAAGTACAGAGCCCAACCCAACAAACTGAAGATTTCAACTCCTCGCATAGAAAGAAGAGCATTGAGACTGAGTAGGATGTGCAGAGGCACCAAGTACAGAGCCCAACCCAGCAGGCTGCAGATTTCAGCTCCTCGCATCCCGGAGGGACACAATTGGGGGGCGGAGTCGGGTTCTGGGCAGGCCAGGGCTGGGCTCGGCTGGGCTGGCGTTGTGGAACCGCTGTACCAGCAGGCGCACAAACATGCCCACCAGTTCCAGTCTCGCGTGGGGCGCTGGGGGACGGCAGACGGGCAGTCTGTGCACTTGGAGGAGGGCGTGGTCCGAGCAGGAGTGCTGGATGTTCAGCCACCAGGAACGCCTGGAGATTTTGTCTGGTGGGGAGCCGCCCAGCAGGGGACAGAGGGCCAAACTTTGTGTTTCCCCAGTGAGGCTGGGATGGCCCCGGTGAGGTCGGGACGGCCCTAGTGAGGTCGGGAGGGCCCCAGTGAGGTCGAAACGGCCCCAGTGAGGCCAGGACGGCCCCGGTGAGGTCAGGATGCTCCCAGAAAGATTGAGACAGCCCTGGTGAGGTTGAGACTGCCCCGGTGAGGTCAGGATGGCCCCAGTGAGGTCGGGACGGCCCCGGTGAGGTTGGGACGGCCACAGTGAGGTTGGACGGCCATGGTGAGGTTGAAATGGCCCCAATGAGGTCGGGACGGCCCCAGAGAAGTTGAAACGGCCCCGGTGAGGTTGAAACTGCCCCGGTGAGGTCAGGACGGCCCCAGTGAGTTTGAAACGGCCCCGATGAGGTCGGGATGGCCCCGGTGAGATTGAAACAGCCCTGGTGAGGTTGAAACGGCCCCGGTGAGGTAGGGACGGCCCCAGTGAGGCTGAGACGGCCCCAGTGAGGTTGGGACTGCTCCAGTGAAGTTGGGACAGATAATGGGGACCAGTATAGACTGATGAACAGGGGTAGATGCAGAGGCAGAGCAACATTGAACAGACTGTCAAACTACAGTGGGAAGCCTGGGGAGGGTTTGGGGGGAGAATTAAGAGATCAACCGAAGGACTTATATGCGTGCATATAAGATTAACCAATGGACACACGACACCGGTGGGGGGGGGGGTAGGGGCCGGGGGAATGTCAAGGGGGGGGGAAGGAGACATATGTAATACCCTTTGTAATACTTTAAGAAATAAAAATTATTAAAAAAAATAAAAATTTTATTTATTTGTCTATTTTTTTTAAAAAAAAGAGGAACTTCCTGGGTCTCCAGCAGCCTCCTTGTCACTCAGCTACAATCCCCGCTGGTTTTTACAGCCTGAAATTATGGGGACTTCTCTTCTCAGCACTGGAATCTTGTGCTAAGGGGTCTGGTGTGGTTCTGGTACCCCTTGCTCCTCACAGGAGGCCTCCACAGCCATGATATCTATACCAATTAAAAAAACAACAAGAACTCCACAAGTAGGTTGTCTGACCAGCCCATTCCCTGCCTCCGCCCCTCCTACTAGTCTCAATGTGCTTTCTTCTTACTTCTCTAGTTGTAGAACTTCCATTCAGCCAGATTTCAGGTGATTCTGAATGATGGTTGTTCTGTATTTTAGTTGTAATTCGGATGTGGTTGTGGGAGGTGTTTATTAATGCCACCATGTTGGTTCTCTGGAACTCCTATGTATTCTAGAACCTTTATAGTTTTAACTGTACCTAAGTGCACTTAGGTATATGATGCATCTCAAATTAATTTTTTAGTAAGCAGAAAGTAAGGGAGCAAATTCATTTTTTTCCATAAGTCTATCTACCTGTTCCCTGCACAACACCATTTGTTGAAAGACTATCATTTTTTCATCAAATTGTCTTTGTACATTTGTTGAAAGTCAATTTATATTTTAATAAAAAAAATAAGAAAAAATATATATCCAGACTCTATTCTGTTCCATTGCTCTATTTGTTTATCTTTATGCCAGTACCACACAGTATTTTTTAAAAATATATTTGTATTGATTTTTAGAGAGAGAGGAAGGCAGAGAGATAGAAAGATAGAAACATCAGTGAGAGAGGAATATCATCAGTCAGCTGCCCCCTGAACAGCTCCTATTTGGGATTGAGCCTGCAACCGAGGTACATGCCCTTGGCCGGAATCAAACCTGCGACCCTTCAGTCTGCAGGCCAACACTCTATCCACTGAGACAAATCAGCCACGCCCCACACAGTGGTTTTATAGTAAATGTTGAGATAGTGTGCATCATCTAAAGTTTTTCTTTCTCAAAATTGTTTTGGCTAGATCCTTTGTGTTTTCATATAAATTTTAGAATGAACTTGTAGTTTATTTTAATTTAATTTTTTAAATTTATTGGGATGACACTGGTTAATAAGATTATATAGGTTTCAAGTGTACATTTCTATGATACATGATCTGTATATTGCACTGTTTGTCCACCACCCAAAATAAAATAATCTTCCTTCATGATATATCTGTACCACTTTATCCTTTAATAGCTGCCCTCCCCTTCCCTCTGGTAACTGCCATACTGTTGTCTGTCTATGAGTTTCCATTTTATATCCCACATATGAGTGAAATTGTATGGCTCTTAGCTTTTACTGACTGACTAATATTGCTTAGCATAATATTCTCAAGGTCCATCCATTTTGTCACAAATGGCAGTATTTCATCTTTTCTTAGGGCTAAGTAGTGTTTCATTGTATATATGTACCACATCCTTTTTATCCAATCATCTATTGAAGGACACTTTGGTTGTTTCTATGTCTTGCCCACTGTGAATAATGCTGCAATTAAAACAGGGGTGCATATATCTTTGCAAATAAATGTTTTCAAATATTTGAGGTAGATACCAAGAAAAGGGATTGCTGGGTCATATGGTAACACTTTCATAATTTTTTGAGAGAACTCCATACTGTTTTCCATAATGGCTGTATCTGTTTATAGTCAAACCAGCAGTGAATGAGAATTCCTTTTTCTCCACAACCTCTCCAACACTTGTTATTACTTGTCCTGTTGAAAATAGCCATTCTAATAGGTATATGGTAGTAGCTCTGATTTGCATTCCCTAATAGCTTGTGAAGTTGAGCATCTTTTCATATATCTGTTGGCCATTTGTATGTCTTCTTGGGAGAAGTGTGTGTTCAGATTCTCTGCCCATTTTTTAATTGGATTGTTTGTTTGTTTGTTTGGTGTTGGTTTATATGAGTTCTTTATATATTTTGTATATTAACCCCTTCTTGGAGTTGTTTGCAAAAATCATCTCCCATTTGATTGGTTGCCTTTTTGTTTTGTTGGTGGTTTCTTTTGCTGAGCAGAAGAGCTTGTGATGTCTGCAAGAGAAATTTTCTAGGATAATAAATGGGGTTGAATTAAATCCATTGGTCAATCTGAGGAGAATTGACATCCTAACAATACTGATTCTTCCAATCTATCAGCATGATGTATCTCTCCATTTATTTAGGTCTTCTGAATTGATTTCAGCAATGTGTTTTATTTTTCAGTTTAGAAATATTGATGTCTTTTATTAGAATTTTTCTGGGTGTTGGAAATTTTCTTGATGCTATCATAAATAATGTTTTAATTTTAATTTTATAATTTTTCACTGCTAGTATATAGAAATACAGTTAATTTAGTATTTTGACCTTATACCTTTCAACTTGCTTAATTCACTTATTGGCTCTAGTAACATTTTTTAGATTCATTACATTTTTCCATGCACAATTATGTTACCTGATTTAAAAGATTTACTGCCTCTTTTCCAATATGTATGCCTCTTATTTTTTTCTTGACTTAAGCACTGATTGGACCTTTAGTATGATGTTGAATAAAAGTGATAAGAGTGGACATCTTTGCCTTGTTATCAATTTTAGAGGAAAAGTGCTCAATGTTTCACCAGTAAATATGATGATATATAAGTCTCAAAATGATACTTTGGCTGCTGTGTGGAAAAGAGGTCAGTAAATTTAAAAAGCTAGAGATAAAAATTCATTATTCATAATTATATTAATGGAATTTAAAGAATGAGCCCTGAGGAATAACCAAATTTAGATGTTAGGTAATAAAATAAGAATAAATCAATAGCAGGCCTGGAAAAATGGAAAAGATACCACCAGAAAACCAAAAATAATAATAGATACTATTTATTGAGTATTAATATTTACCATGAACTACTCTTATTTTATTTATCTTTATTTACTCTTTGCATAAGTAAAGGAAGAGAGGGATTTAGCAAAAGATATTGAGGACGAAGCCTGAAGAAAGCCAAGATGTGGCATGTCACAGAAACCAAGAAAAGAGATTACACTAAGAAAGAATGACTGACTTCTGGATATTGCTGAAAGGCTAAATAATATAAGGACAGAATAACGTTCCTTTGACTTGCCAGCATGGAGTTGGCTGCCTCAGCAAGAGTAGTTTCAGTATAGTAGAGAATCTGGAAGACAGATTGGGGTGATTTGAGGCTTGGACGGGAGCTGAGGACAAAGAGGCAGTGTAAGTGAATGATTCTTTGGAAAAGTTCTGCTGTGAAGAGCGCCGAAAAAGGAATATCAGATGAAGAGAGCTGTGCGATCAATGGAGGAATTTTCATGACCTAGTGTTCCTGCCACACTGTCTTCTAATAGTTCTCCCCAACTTGCCTCTGTCCGTACTATTCTTTCCACATTCAAAATTACTCCACACTTGACCACCTGATAGGATCTTATCCTCCAGCACAGAGGGCAAGAGTGGTTAGCTCGTGAAAATCCACCAATCTCTACACTTAGACCCAACAAAAAGCTGCTTAAATGCACAAAAATAAGAAAATGAAAAACTGTTTTCCTACCCATTGTTCTTTAGGTTAAAATTCAATTACTGAATACCTACTGTGCTCCCAGCACTATACTAGGTACTTAGATGACCCCAGCCTCCCTGTCTTTCTGTAGCTTTTACTCTATGCTGGCTGGAGTCTGGAAAAATCATAAACATCTCTTGCTTCTAGGACTGTGTTCTCCAGAATGGTCAAATTCTTGCTTGGCTCTGTAGTATAATTTACAAGGAGTTCAAAAATGCTGGATAAACAAAGAAGATACATTTATAAATGTTTTGGACTGCATACTATACTTCTGTTAGTTTATTATGGAAAATAACAAGGTCTTTTGCCATAATATCTTCATATTTCATATTCTGCTTGTGAATGATTATCCATAAATTCCTGTTGGACCATATGCAATTAACCTATCACAACAAAATTCTGAGAAACTGATTTCTGCACCAATTTAATGGAATGTTCTACATACTTTTTAAAGGTTCGAAATAAATTTTTCATATGTTTCACTAAAAATAAAGAAGCAAACATAGTATTTCTTTATTTGTAGCATTGGAGTATATTACTCACACTTAATCTGTATTTAGCAATTTGAAATGGGGCCTTAAGGATATTTGAACTCCTGGAGCTCTTTCACATTTCCAGACATCAATTGAGTGAGATGAACATACTACAAGAGTAGCCGTCTATAAACAGGGGCAATCAACCCATAAGCCATTAGAATCAGAATGTGGTTTGTGTAACAGTCCAGTTAGAAGCCTAATTCTGGCTAAATGTCTGGCTTCAGCTAAATTGTTCAATTTCCCTTTTTCTTAGGCTCTCTACCTTATAACATGGAACTAACACTGTGATCTTTAAGATTAGTAATTAGAAAGTATATACTAACAATTATAGAGCTGTTTGCTAAGAGAAAGTATGATTACCCATATGAATCACTTTATCTGGAGGAAAGATAATAATTCTGTCCTCCAACTACAAAACCTCCTTAGGTATTTTTATGTAGAAATCTTTAAGGAAACATAGGGGCATAGGGAATTGTACACTTAAAACAGGTTAATTTTATGGCTTGTTAATGATACTTCAATAAAGCTGCTTTTTAAAAAAGACATAGGTCCATATGAGTACAATGTCCCCAATATAATAGGACCTACAAGAGAAATTTCTCTCAGGCTTCTTTACCAGAAATAGCTACTCTTATACTGAGCAATACTATGGTTTATCTTATTGACCCTGAGAAAAAGATACTCACCAAGAAGGGCTACTGGTGGCTAACTGGGCTCAAATTTAAAAACAGAGCCTTGCCGGGACCGGTTTGGCTCAGTGGATAGAGCATCGGCCTGCGGACTGAAGGGTCCCAGGTTCGATTCCGGTCAAGGGCATGTACCTGGGTTGCGGGCACATCCCCAGTGGGAGGTGTGCAGGAGGCAGCTGATCGATGTTTCTCTCTCATCGATGTTTCTAACTCTCTATCTCTCTCCCTTCCTCTCTGTAAAAAATCAATAAAAATATATTTAAAAAAAATAAAAACAGAGCCTACTAGTAATTTATAAACAGGAGCCTATCACCCAAGCCATGCTTCAGGAAGAAAACTGCACTAAGATGCCTGCCCCCCCCCCCCACTGAATTACCTGCCTGCACTCTGTTCCTGCCATCTGAGCCAGCTATTGAAAAAAAGAGTTCCTGTGTTAATTTACACAATAGAATACTATGCAGCTGTAACAAAGACGGACCTCTTACCCTCTGAGTCAGCATGGCAGACCTGAAGATTATTATGCTAAGCGAAATAAGCCAGCCAGAGAAAGACAAGTATCACATGATCTCACATATATGTGGAATATAATGAACAAAATAAACAGATGAACAAATCAAATCCAGAGATATGGAAGTGTGGAACAGACTGTGGAATCTCAGAGGGAAGTGGGGGAGGGCAGGAAGAGATTAACCAAAGAACTTATATGTGTAGATGCATAACCCATGGACACAGACAATAGTGTGGTGGGCCTGCTGGGAGGTGGATGCGGGTTACAAGGGGATCAATGGGGGGAAAAGGTGGGCATCTCTAATATTTTTAACAATAAAGGTAATTTTTTTTTTTTTAAAAAAAAGAAGTTTCTGCAATTGTATTTCAACCAAGTGGACTGAAACTTTCCCCATCCAATCAGAGCTGTGTGACTATATCCTCATCAAGATCTTCACAGATCAATCAGAGTGGCTCCATTTTGACCAAACAGGACAGTGGCTTTTGGACCAATTGAACTGTGAGAATTTGGAGTCCTCATTGGCATGAGGATGGACCAATCAGAGACCAGGAGCAGGGACTTCTTTCTATATAAGTCAGCTCCCTGGGGAGCACATTTTCCTTTTCCATAGGAAACTGAAGACTGCGTTTTCCAGCCAAAGCTAAAACATCAAAGACATCTTGCCATAGCAGAGTGTGTAGACAGGAACAGAGCACAGCAGAGTAGGTAGAATGGACAGAGCAGAGTAGAACAGGTGGAGCGGACCAGAGCAGGGCAGAGCAGACAAGCCTAGAGAATAGGGAAGCAGACATGTCTTTCTAGCCAGAGAGGCAACTGCCTGAAGCCATGTTTTTCCACAGCTGTGCTGTTTCATAAGCTGTAACACTATTGAACTATTTTGTAGCCATGCTGTTCTACAGCTGTGCTGTACCACAATTGAGCTGTTTGAACTGAGAAAAATTTCCTCTTTTACCGCACCACAAATTGGGGATTCCTGTTGGCATTGAATTGGCACCAATGACCATTGGTTGACAGTCTTATAGCAATGTGAGCTTGGTCTTGTTTACTTCTTTCCTTTGTCCACCAGGCATCCCATATCTAGGTTTGTGATTCGTTTGCAGCATTTCAGCATACTATTTTAACCTAACTTTCAGTTTTATTTTTTTTCCTACCCATATTTTCCTTTGGTCTTGAACTTTATCTATTGATTACTTTTTTATCCTGTTATATTACACGAATTTATGTGACCAACTTCACATCCTCTTTGGAAGTAGGAAGTAGGTAACTGACCAAACTACCACTTAGTTACTTAATAACAGAGGAAGGCAGTATGAGCACAACAAATATTACTCTATGTTGAAAACACCATCCCTGCTAATCATTTTAGAGAAAGTGAAGGAGGAATGGACTTGGCTTTACCAAGTTACTTGGCCATAATGATCCACAAGAATAGGTCTGCATATAACCACTGTACTCAAAGATTCAGTAGGATATCTGTTAAATATTTAAAACCAAGGCTAATTTATTATACTTTCAGACATTTCACATTTCAGACATTTTACCTGTACCCATCTGCCAAATGAACGTTTATGGAGAAAGAGCCAGCCTAGAACAGAAGACTAAAGAACAGTAGACTATAAGCAACTTTTTAATTTTCTCAGTGCACTTAGAATAAGAACCCCACTTCTCCCTGTGGACTAGAGCTGGCCCTTGTCTGTCTCTCCACCCTCGTTTCCTTCCAATCTACCTTTTGTTTACTAGGCCACACTGGAAATGACCAGTATTTTCCAATCTTGGATACGTTAGATTTTCTGTTCCCACTGCTTTGAATGTTGTTTCCCCAGCTGTGGGCCAGCTAGTTCCCTCTCACCCAGGAGGCCTCAGCTGAAATAGCACCTCCTGGGAGAGGCCTTCACTGACCACTATTTTTTCCTTTGTTTATTTCTTTTCTCGTAACCCAGAATTAGGTTAATTTTTTTGTCTACTTGTTTTTTGTCTGTCTCCCTCATTAGACTGAAAACTTCTCAGGGCAAGGCTGTCTTATTCATAGGAGAGATGGTGAACCTCCATAATAGTGTTCTCCCCTCCAGTGACTTTTGCCATACCTCCCTGTTTATGGCCATCATAGCCCTCCTCACAACTTGAAATGTTCTCTTTTTGTTTTCTTGTTTATTGCCTTACTCTCCCTACTAAATTGTGAGCATCATGAGGGCAGGGGACATGTCTGTCTTGCTCCCCTTCTGCATCTTAGTGTCCAGCACAGCCCTTGACACTGGATGAATGAAAGAGCCCTAGTGTTTGTATATAGGAAAAAACATCAGACACCTTCCTGAGTAAACACTGCCTGCTTGTAACTGTCCAGTTTAGAATTGCCATGGTGTTGGCTATTGATTCCAAAGGTGTTTTAGTCTGTTTGGACTGCTATAACAAATTGCCACAAACTAGGTGGCTTATCAACAACAGAAACTTATTTCTCATAGTTCTGGAGGATGGAAGTCCAAGATCAACATGCTGATAGATTTGGTGTCTGGTGAGAAGCCTCTAGCTGATTCATAGACAGCGTCTTCTAGCTGTGTCCTCACATGGCAGAAGGGACAGGGGAGCTCGCTGCAGTCGCTTTTATAAGGGCACTAATCACATTCATGAGGGTTCCACTCCAATGATCTAGTCACTTCCCAAAGGCCTCACTTCCTAATAGCATCACATTGGGGGTTAGGATTTCTACATATAAATTGGGGAGAGGGAGATATAAACATTCAGTGCATAGCAAAATAATAAGAAATAAGAAATGAGATATTATCTTTCCTATCCCTGTTGTGCACTGAAATCATGGAGGACTTAGCACAGCTTCAGAATGGTATCATAGGAATGCTAAAGTACATAGCACATGTTTAGGAGATTGGACAACTATTTGTGTTACTTAGCAGCTGCAATGTTGAGAAACATTTTATGCCTTGTGGGCACTGAGACAGTACAAACAGTCTTTCATTTCTTAGCACTCTCCCAATTCTTAATTTTAAAAATCTTTTTCATATTATAAAAGTAGTAATGAAACCAAATAATATAAGTGACAATGACTAGCTTAGAAATTCCAGAGGTTAACAGGAATTAAGTGTTAACTGCTACAAGTTGAAGCAAATTATGAGGGTCCCAAATTTTGAAGAAGGTATTCTTTGAGGTGAAGCAGCCAGAGAGTTGTGGTGGAATGAAGCTGGCTGGGGATATTGAGAAATCAATGAGGCCAAGTAGGGAGAGAGAAAGCAAGTGCAATCCCCAACTTGCACCCCTCTGCCACTAAAGTGATTCTTGTATTCCTCCCCTGCATCTGTCTTCTTGTCTTGGTAACTTGATTTTGTGCAGTTAATAGATATGTTTTATTTTATAGATACAATACCTTGTCATGCTCAAATAATAAGATTCTAAACTTAAATGTCTAGGGATGCGAAGCCACTACACATAGATGAAATAATTTAGTCTATAACCTGCCTTACAATTGCTGAGATGGTGGGGTTTTTATAGAATCCAGCCTTGCTTGTGTCTTACTAGAACTTCTGCTTAAAAGTTAAAGTGTCAGTGTTCAGAGAGGATTCGGGAAGTGAGCTTGCAGATGAAATATACACTCAGTTGTTTTCATCTAGGGTAGGGGTGGGCAACCCCTGGCACGTGTGCCAAACATAGCACGCCAGTAACTTTTGCTGGCACGCGAAACCCTCTCTTATAATCTTCCATTTACAATTTTTTTCTTAATATCGACTTTTTCAGTTTTTAGATAAATTCAGTGTAGGTGCATCTTAGATAATTAAATACTTTTATATAACAATTTATCTTAAAGACCATAGACATGGATTGACGAGAGAGGGAAGAGCAATTTCTATGCCTCTGCCTTAACTCTCCCTGCCTTCCTAGTTCCAACCAGTGTTTTGGTTTCAGCCTCAGATGCAACGGGTTTTCGTTGACAAGACAACCGCCTCACCTACTTATTCAAAATTTCACTCCAAAAAAATGAAACCTTCTCTCTCACTTTGCCCACCGGCACTAAGGAAAGGGGAATAAATGTCTATGTTTCTCTCGGCAGCAACAGTCCCACTGATAATATCAAACGGAGTCATAAAGTTTTCTGTCGGACTATCAGTGTACATGTATACATTAAAAAATAAATGTATTTTTCATCATCATATACTGTGTTTTTGTCACTCAAGTGAATTTTATTATTTCTTTAAGGCTCTTCACATACGTACACCTTAAGAGATATGAAGTAGGCGTAACATGTTCTCAAAAAATTAGGGTTGGCATACAGAAGAATTTTGAGTCAGAGATTTTGCTGGTTTTGGCACGCACTCACAAAAAGGTTGCCCACCCCCGAATCTAGGCCCTAGATTCTAGGGGATAACCAACATCTCTTTCTTATTTTTCTAATATATTGATGCACAATTCCATTGGCACTGCTTATAGACAGTTGTACAGCTTGATCTACTATTTCTCAGGTGCTTAGACTCTTGAAATATTTCTTTCTCAAATTCCAATTAAGCCTGTGGGGATTATACGAACACTTTGTTTGAAAATATACGGATCATGGTTTTTCAACTCTGCATTTGATCAGGGTATATTTATTAGAGATAAAGAGAATGAAATCTTGGAAACCCTAAAGCTCTTAGGTCCAAATAGAACAAGCCTTGCCCACTGTTCTCTCTACCCCAGCGGTTCTCAACCTGTGGGTCGCGACCCCTTTGGGGGTCGAACGACCCTTTCACAGGGGTCACCTAAGACCATCGGAAAACACGTATATAATTACATATTGTTTTTGTGATTAATCACTATGCTTTAATTACGTTCAATTTGTAACAATGAAAATACATCCTGCATATCAGATATTTACATTACGATTCATAACAGTAGCAAAATTACAGTTATGAAGTAGCAACGAAAATAATTTTATGGTTGGGGGTCAACACAACATGAGGAACTGTATTAAAGGGTCACGGCATTAGGAAGGTTAAGAACCACTGCTCTATCCCTTTACCTGGGAATGCACACATCAGCATTACAGATTTTGACTGTGCTCCTGAAGTGAGCTGTTACCCTGCTTCCCATAAGATTGAATCTCACTCTATTCTGCCTTTTCTTGGGAAAGGAGAGACAAGAGTGATGTGGCTATTGTTTTGTTGCCATCCAAGGAGGCTTTCATTTTATAACTGAGCATCACCTTAGGAATCAGAAACAATGCAATTGGCCTTGCAAAAATGTATCAAGATTTATTCATTCATTTATTCAACAAATATTTATCAAGATTTTACAAGTGCTAGGAACTATGATAGATGCTGAGGATACAGCAGTGAACAAAATAGACAAGGTCCCCACTCTGAAGGTATTCTAATGAAACTCCTTGTTCTCTGCTTAATTAAATAGTGAACAACTTTATCAAAACATCTAGTGCAATTGGTCAGAACTTAAGTACACATTGAATATTAATGTATTTGACTTGAAACAATGTCTTCTTTTTTTGATCCTAAAATAGGATTCTATGCTAATAGGGGTTTTGAAATGTGTACTCAGATTTTGTGTCAACTTAAAAAAAATTCATAGACTAGAGGCATTTGAGAAGTTGGAAGGAACCTTAGAAAGCCAGAGCAGTGGTCTATGAGCCAAGTTCAGCCTGTAGACATGTTTTATTTGGCCCTGTGGTATTTTAAAACTATTTAGATTAGTTGCCAATATTGAAAAATCAGGCAGTTTCACATAAAAATCTGGATTTGAAAAGGGAACCCTCGTGTACTGTTGGTGGGAATGCAGACTGGTGCAGCCACTGTGGAAAACAGTATGGAGTTTCCTCAAAACATTAAAAATGGACCTGCCTTTTGACCCAGAGATCCCATTTCTAGAAATATATCTGAAGAAACCGAAACACTGATTTGAAAAAATACATGCACCCCAATGTTCATTGCAGCATTATTTACAACTAGAGGCCCGGTGCATGAAATTTGTGCATGGGGGGGGCAGGGTCCCCTCAGCTCAGCCTGCACCCTCTCCAATCCGGGACCTCTTGGGGGATGTCTGACTGCCGGTTTAGGCCTGGCAGTTGGACATCCCTCTCACAATCCTGGACTGCTGGCTCCTAATTACTCACCTGCCTGCCTGCCTGGTCGCCCCTAGCTGCCCCTCTGCTGGCCTGATCACCCCTAACTGCCCCCCTGCCAGCCTGGTCACCCCTAACTGCCCCCTGCTGCCAGCCAGGTCACCCCCAACTGCCCCCTGCTGCCAGCCAGGTCACCCCCAACTGCCCCCTCCCTGCTGGTCTGGTTGCTCCTAACTGCCCCCCCCCACCAGCCTGGTCACTCCTAACTTCCCTCCCCCTGCTGGCCTAGTCGCCCTTCACTGCCACCCCTGCCAGCCTAATTGCCCCCAACTACACCCTTCCCCCCCCCCGCCAGCCTGGTTGCCCCTAACTGCCCCCCCCCAGCCTGGTCGCCTCTTACTGCCCCCCTTCTGGCCTGGTCATCCCCCAACTGCCCCCCTCTGCCTTCCTGGTCGCCCCTAACTGCCCCCCCTGCTGGCCTGGTCACCCCCAACTCTCGCCCCACTGGCCTGGTCACCCCTCATGGCCCCCCCGCTGGCCTGGTCACCCCACGCAGCCTGCTGTTCAGTCGTTTTGTCATCCCTCACTAACCCCTTGCCAGCCTGGTCACCCCACGCAGCCTGCTGTTCAGTCGTTTGGTTATCCCTCACTAACCCCTGCTAGCCTAGTCACTCCACGCAGCCTGCTGTTCAGTCCTTTGGTCGTCCCCCACTAACCCCCCTGCCGGCCTGGTTGCCCCACACAGCCTGCTTGTTCAGTCCTTTGGTTGTCCCTCACTAACCCCTGTGCAGGCCTCGTCGTAGGCAGCCATCTTTGTGAGGGTGTGAGGGTTAATTTGCATATTGCCTCTTTATTATACAGGATAGCCAAGATTTGGAAGCAACCCAAGTGCCCATCAGTAGATTAGTGGATAAAAAAGCTGTGGTACGTTTACACAATACAATATTACTCGGCTGTAAAAAAGAAGGAAATCTTACCTTTTGCAACAGTATGGCTGACCTGAAGATTATTAGGCTAAGTGAAATAAGCCAGTCAGAGAAAGATAAATACCATATGATCTCACTTATGTGTGGAATCTAATGAACAGAATAAACTTATGAACAAAATAGAAACAGATGTATGGCTATATGGAACAGACTGACAGCTGTCAGAAGGAGGAGCCTAGAGAGCTAGGTAAAACATGTGACACATGGACACAGACAACTGTATGGTGATAGCCATAAGAAAAGGGGGTGGGGGAGATGGAGGTTGGCAAAGGGGAGATAAATAGGGATGGAGAGAATTGACTTTGGGTGGTGAGTGCACAATGTAGTATGCAGATGATATTTTATTGAGTTGTATACTTGAAACCTATATGGTTATATTAACCAGTGTCACCCCAATAAATTCAATAAAATTTAAAAATGTTTTTAAAAATATGGATTTCTGGCTTATCCTGAAAAAAAAAATGGGTAAACGTAGCCATGTCATGCCCAGACTGCTGTATGGCATATATGGTGCCATGCATGCTCCAATTTGTTAAGGTCCTCCCTGTATCACCCACCTGGCCCCAGGAGGCCTTGTGTCTGTGACTCCTGAGCTAATTCAATCCCTTCCTGAGCTTCAGAGAAATCATTACTGCTCAAAATTAGTCAACAGCTGATTAGTTATCATTTTCTCAATTTGTTTCAACTCAAATACCAAGAGTATTATTTGTAAACAAATAAAGTTAGGAAAGGGCCAATTATTCTAAAAGTTCAAAGGCTTTTCTTGCCTGAATGGTGTTCTTATTGATGAATTTAGACTTTTTAAATATAATTAACTGATAGGAGTTAAAGGAACCACAGCTAGATAAAGATTAATCACATCTAAAAACAATAAAATGTGCTCTGAATTATCATTTTTCAAAAGCTATCTCTCAGTTTAACTCTCACCTCCTCTTTAAAATTTTCTTTTGCCTGGCCAGTGGCTCCATGGCTGAGTGTCAACCTATGAACCAGGAGGTCATGGTCCGATTCCCAGTCAGGGCACATGCCTAGGTTGCCGGCTCAATCCCCAGCAGGGTGTGTGCAGGAGGCAGATGATCAATGATTCTCTGTCATCATTGATGTTTCTGTCTCTCTCTCTCCCTTTCTCTTTCTCTCTGAAAACAATACAAATATATTTTAAAACATTTTATTTCACTTTTTTTTCTCTTCTTCTGAACCTCTTTGATTTTATTTACCTAGCTAGGTAACAAGTTAGCACTTAATCATTCATTTATTCAGTAAATATTTATTTGAGCACTTGCTAGATGCCAAGTGGCTGTTCTGGGCACTTTGGATAATACAGATAAAAAGAAACAAATTTTTTTGTGTAGCTTCCATGCTAGAAGCATGGAAGTAAACAAAACCAGTTCTGAAAAACAATAAAAAAACCAAAAAAACAAAAAACTTAGTTCTGCTAATTAAAGGAACTATCTCTATACATAAAACCCTAATATGCAAATAGACTGAACTGTGGAAAAACCAAACAAGCGAACAACTGAACAACTGGTCGCTTGTCATGTGCTGACCACCAGGGGGCATGTGTAGAACATAGTGGGCATCAGCCACGGCGGGATGGTGGAGCAAGTGAGCGGGGGCGCCAGACCAAGGCAGGGCACCGGTTGCTGTCATCAGGGCGAGCCTCTGGTGGTTACTGAAAATTCTTTGCTCCCATGCGCCAAGGTCCTGCCCGGCACTCGCACCTGCTGCTGGCACCAGCCCTGCTCACACCCGCTGCCAGTGCCAGAGCCACCACTTGCACTCGTTGCCATTGCCCGGTGCTGGCCCTGATCGCTCAGCACCATCAGTGGGTGTGAGCGGCGACTGCCAGCTTCAATCACCTGTTAGGGCTTCTCCACCTCCCCCTGCTCCTGAGGGTTGATCGGGGCCAGCAGCCACCTCTCACACCTGCTGCCAGCAACTGCCCTGCTCTCACCCACTGCCAGAGCTGGAGCTGCTGCTCACACCCACTGCTGGTGCCAGCCCTGCTCACACCCATAGCCAGCACTCGAGCCACCACTTGCACCAGTTGCTGGCACCCAGAGCCGGTTCCAATCACTCGGTGCCGTCAGTGAGTATGAGCGACACCTGCCAGACCTGATCACCCCTCAGGGCTTCTCCACCTCCCCCTGCTCCTGAGGGGAGATTGGGGCAGCAGCCATCACTCGCACCCACTGACGGCGCTGGACCTGCTCACACCCACTGCTGGTGCTGGCCCCAATTGTTCTGTGCTGTCAGGTGCAAGCGGGGTCAGCACCATCAGCAGCAGTGGTGGGAGCAGGGCTGCTGGCAGACAGGGGACCAGGGGCCATGCGAGGAGGGGCTAGGCTGGGGCGCAGAGGATGGGCCCACCACAGCCTCACAGCCCACAGTTTCTTTCAAGGTGCATGAATTTGTTCACTGGGCCCCTAGTCTATCTAATCTAATAAAAGACAAACATGCAAATTGACTGTACCTTCACTATGCCTTAAGCCACACCCACCAGCCAATCAGAACAACTATATGCAAATTAACCCAACCAAGATGGCGGCTGGCAGCCACGGAGCTGGAGTGAGCAGGAGGCTTGGTTGCTCCAGTGATGGAGGAAGCCAAGCTTCCCGGCCAGCTCTGAGTTCCACTGAAGGCAACAAAGTTTCAATTATAGAAGGTAAATAAATCCCAGAATAAAAAAAGAAAAGAAAAAGAGGAGAGGCTGGGAGCTCTGTCACCGGGGGGCTTGGCCAGCCTGAAAACGTCCCTCAGCCCCTCACCCAGACTGGCCAGGCACCCCAGTGGGGACCCCCCCACCCTAAAGGGGATGTGGCCAGCCTGAAAACAGCCATCAGCCCCTCACCCAGGCTGTCCAGGCACCCCAGCGGGACCCCCACCCTGATCCGGGACACCCTTCAGGGCAAACCAGCCGGCCCCCACCCATGCACCAGGCCTCTATCCTATATAATAAAAGGGTAATATGCAAACTGACCCTAACAGCAGAAAGACTGGTAATGACTGGTCACAATGACACACACTGACCACCAGGGGGCAGATGCTCAATGCAGGAGCTGCCCCCTGGTGATCAGTGCACTCCCACAGGGGGAGCTTTGCTCAGCCACAAGCCAGGCTGACGGCTGCCAGTACAGCGGTGGTGGTAGGAGCCTCTCCCCCCTCTTCAGCAGTGCTAAGGATGTCCAACTGCAGCTTAGGCCTGCTCCCTGCTGGCAAGTGGATATACCCTGAGGGCTCCCAGGCTGCCAGAGTAATGTCTGACTGCCAGCTTAGGCCCAATTCCCCAGGGAGTGGGCCTAAACCAGCAGGGGGTCATCCCCCAAAGGGTCCCAGACTGCAAGAGGGCACAGGCCAGGCTGAGGAACCCCCCTGAGTGCAAAAATTTTTGTCCACTGGGCCTCTAGTGTATATATATATATATATATATATATATATATATATATATATATATTTCAAGCAACTGAACAACCAGAATGACCGATCACTAAGATGTGCAATGCAGGAGCTGCTCCCCTGGTGGTCAGTGAGCTCACACAGTGGGAACGCTGCTCAGCTGAGGCCCATCCCAGCAGCCCACCAGCCCACTGTCAGCCATTCACTCCCTCAGTAGTCCTGCAGGTCCAATCTCCGAAGAACAGGCCAGGCACTGACAGACCAGTGCTGTGGGCATGATCCTGACAGCACTGCTGGTCTCCTGGAAGTTGGTTTCGGGCACTGCAGCTGCTTCCCCTCCCTAGATGTTCCACAAGGAAGAAACAATATAAAAGTAGCCGCCAGGTGGCTCCCAACAACTGGCGTGAATGTCAGCGGGACAAATCTGGATCCCAAGCCGGCAAGTGTGTGCCATCACCCGCCCGGAAGGCTGATTGTATCCCGCCCCCCCCCCCCAACACCCCTCTTGGGACCCCACCCATGCACAAATTCATGCACCGGGCCTCTACTGAAGATATAAAGACAGTATAATGTGAAGGTGACCTGGAACTGAATGTTATTTATATAGAGTGATTAGAAAAGAATACTCGATGACTAGGGCCAGGGGTGGGGAACCTTTTTTCTGCCAAGGGCCATTTGGATATTTATAACACTACTAGAGGCCCGGTGCATGAATTCATGCACCAGTGGGGTCCCTCAGCCTGGCCTGCAGGATCGGACTGAAACCAGCTCTCCAACATCCCCTGCAGGGTCCCGGATTGCAAGAGGGTGCAGGCCAGGCCGAAGAATCCCACTGATGCACAAAAGAGGCTGGGGAGGGACATGGGAGGTTGCCCAGCCAGGGAGGGCTCCAGGGCGTGTCTGGCCCATCTCACTCAGTCCCAATCATCCGGACCCCAGCAGCAAGCTAACCTACTAGTCGGAGCATCTGCCCCCTAGTGGTAAGTGCACATCATAGCAACTGGTTGAACGGTTGACTGTCTGCCCCCTGGTGGTCAGTGCACGTCATAGCAAGCAGTTCACCATCCTTAACATATTATTAGCATATTACACTTTTTTTAAAATATATTTTTTATTAAGATATTACATATGTGTCCTCATCCCCATGTTACCCCCTGCACCCCCGCCCCCCCCCCCCCGCTCATGCCCTCACCGCCCCCCGTTGTCCGTGTCCATTGGTTAGGCCTATATGCTTGCATATAAGTCCTTTGGTTGATCTTTCCCCCTTACCCCCACCCTCCCCTACCTTCCCTCCAAGGCCCGACAGTCCAATCAATGCCTCTCCATTTCTGGATCAGTCCTTGTTCATCAGTTTATGTTGTTCATTATATTCCACAAATGAGTGAGATCATGTGGTATTTATCCTTCTCTGACTGGCTTATTTCACTTAGCATAATGCTCTCCAGTTCCATCCATGCTGTGGCAAATGGTAAGAGTTCCTTTTTCTTCTTCCTCTTCTTAAAGAATACCTTTCAGCATTTCATATAATGCTGGTTTGCTGGTGATGAACTCCTTTAGCTTTTTCTTATCTGAGAAGCTCTTTATCTGAAGCATATTACACTTTGATTGGTTGAATGGCCGACTGGACAACCGGACACTTAGCATATTAGGCTTTTATTATATAGGATTCATGGGCCATATAAAATTATCAACTTAATCTCCAATAAGCGTTTAATCTCCAACATTTACAGGCAACTCATACAACTTAACAAAAGGAAGATAAACAACCCAATCAAAAAATGGGCAACGGGCCTAAATAAATACTTTTCAAAAGATGACATACAGAAGGCCAAGAGACATATGAGAATATGCTCAAAGTCACTAATCGTCTGCGAAATGTAAATCAAAATGACAATGCTGTACCATCTCACACCTGTCAGAATGGCTATCATCAACCAATCAACAAACCAAAAGTGCTGGCAAGGATGTAGAGAAAAAGGAACCCTCGTGCACTGCTGGTGGGAATGCAGACTGGTGCAGCCACTGTGGAGAACAGTATGGAGTTTCCTCAAAAAACTAAAAATGGAACTCCCATTTGACCCAGTGATCCTACTTCTAGGAATATATCCCAAGAAACTAGAAACACCAATCAGAAAGGATATATACACCCCTATGTTCATAGCAGCACAATTTACAATAGCTAAGATTTGGAAACAGCCCAAGTGCCCATCAGCAGATGAGTGGATTAAAAAACTCTGGTACATCTACGCAATGGAATACTACGCTGCTATAAAAAGCAAGGAACTCCTACCATTTGCAACAGCATGGATAGACCTGGAGAGCATTATGCTAAGTGAAATAAGTCAGTCAGAGAAAGATAAATTTCACATGATCTCACTCATTTGTGGAATATAATGAACAACATAGATGAACAAAAACAGATCCAGAGACAGAGAAGCATCAATCAGACCTTCAAACCTCAGAGGGAAGGTAGGAGAGGGCGGGGGTAAGGGTGAGAAATCAAACAAAAGACTTGTATGCATGTATATAAGCCTAACCAATGGATACAGACACCAGGGTTGTGAGGGAATGAGCGGGGGGTGGGCTGCAATGGGGGGATAAAGACACATGTAATACCTTAATCAATAAAGAAAATAAAAAAATCATTAAAAATTATCAACTTGAAAATTAGCCTGCTATATTTGGTAAAACAATTAAGTCACCCCTAATGGCTTGGCAGGGCCAGACCAAATGATTTCTCGGGTCTTCCTTATAAGGTCCGAGGGCCAGATGTTGCCCACCCCTGTTCTAAGCAAAGAGAAAAGAAAACACAATGGCCCTAAAGTGGAAATAAACTCAGTATGTTCAGCCAGTGTCACTGGAGCAGAGAAAACAAGACTGGTAGGAGCTGAGATGGGGGATGGAGGCAAGGGCAGGCATGCAGGGCCTTATGGGATGTAAGCCATAACAAAAAGTTTAGATTTTATTCTGCTTCAGAAGCCTTTGGTGGGCGTTCCATTATATTGGCCATGCCTTTTATTTATTCTGAGTCTTCCACAGCAGACTGCACAGTGTTAGGCAGTGAATAAATACCAATTGATTATTGGGTCAGGGACCCATGCCAATCTCTTCAAAGCAGGCTGTCACTAGGAGAACCTGGCGTGGTAGGGTTAAGAATGCTCCATTTGCAAGAGATAATTTCCCTAGGATAACTCAAGGGGAATAGAAGTAAGCATGAGGAGTTCTGCATCTTGTATGATGTCATGATAACTCTGTAATGCCTCTGCGGAATAGAGAACAAACCTGCAACTCAGATCCTCAAATGAGAAAGGAGAAACTGTAACTGGATGTCATCAGTGTTCATCCTCTTGTGTATGAACGATAAAAACAGGTCTCCTCAAAGAGGAAGAGCAGTGATCAGGTGGGGGTCAAGTGTTTGGCTGTGGACAAGCCTCTTATCATGTGGCCCTTGGAGAACTGCAACTGACAGTGGTTGTTGTTGTTGTGTGAAGGGGATTTGGCTCTGGAATCTGCTAAGACCTTTGAAAAAGTTTAGACAAACCTAGCAACAGAGGTAAGAGAAACCAGTGCTGGTCATATATGATGATTATTAAATAGTATCGAGTAAAAGCCAAAGGTGTTCCACTGAGAACTCCTTCTGGCTGCATTCTGTGAGTTCTAAACTTTCCACTCACTGATTTATTAAAAGTGACAAGGAGAAGAGAATCTTGCTGATCTATGATCAAAAATTCCTCTCAAACAATAATGTAAGTCAATGGCAAATCATGGTTCTCTCTCTATCTCTCTGTCTCTCTCTCTGTCTCTCTCTGTCTCTCTCTCCCCCCCCCCCCATATATATATATGGCTTACAACCCACAAGGCCCTGCATATCTGCCCTTGCCTCCCTCCCCCATATATATACACATACACTCACACACAATGGTGAGGAACACATATGAAAAGAAGTCTATCTATGCAAGCATAAAGGTCAGAGTACCTGGGCTTGGATATCAGTAACCCTTCTTAATAACTGAGTGACTCTGGAAAATTGCTTAACCTCTCTGAACCTTTAGTTTCCTCTTATATGAAAAGTACTATATTATCCTATTTTATTTTTTAATTTATCTTTATTGTTGAGAGTATTACAAATGTCCCCCATTTCTCCCCTCTTACTCCCCGCTACCCATCTCCTACCACCCCAGGCCTTCACCACTCTATTGTCTGTGTCCATGTGTTATGCATATTATCCTATTTTAAAAATATTTTTATTGATTTCAGAGAGGAAGGGAGAATGAGAGAGAAACATCAATGATGATAGAGAATCACTCATCAGCTGCCTCCTGCATGCCCCCTACTGGGAATCAAGCCTGCAACCCAGGCATGTGCCCTGACTGAAATTGAACCATGACCTCCTGGTTCCTATTTTAAACCAGGGATATTGTAAGGATTCAATGAGACTACACATGTAAAGCTCTTAAAACAGTGCCAGGCAAAGTGTGATCAACACACATGAACTATTTTTATTTATTTATTAATTCCTGCATTGTTTGTAAAAAGCACATAGAGTAGTTGACATTTGCACTGAATTGTCAGCAATTAACAATGTGTTGTCTGAGCTATGAAATTTGAAGGGCCAGACCAAAAAGAAAAAGTGACTTCTTAAACTGATGGTAATTTCAGTTGCTGCCTTCTACTTTGGCTGTCTTCATAATGAGCTTTGAATTTATTTTTTTTTTCTTAAATTAAAGTTGACATACAATATTATATTAGTTTCAGGTATACAACCCAGTGATTAGACATTTATGTAATTTATGAAATGATCCCCTCCTGATAAGTCTAGTACCCATCTGACACCATACATAGTTATTACAATATTGTTGACTCTAGTCCCTATGCTGTCCTTTATAGAGAAAAACCTCTTACCCAATTCCCAAATATAGACCTAATCTCAACTGAGAATGGCTCATACTCCTAAAACATTCCAGTCTAGAAAACAAGTCAAGAATTTATTTGCCTCCATTTTTATTCCATTTTGCCAAAGCCATCAGTCCATAAACAACATAAAGTGTCTAGCTCTTCAGAATTGAACAGCTGTTAATATTCAGCTGACTCTAAGCTCAATTTAAACTCAGGCTGAGAGGAGCTGTGCATATTCATACCATAAGCATATATGGTAGAAGTCTGCCTGTGGCAATCTGGACTAAGAAAATAATTACATTCATGTGATTTAACCCTAAACAGAAGAAACCTCCCAAGCTTAAGTGGGCTCTATCTCAGTGGGTTTCTCTGGCTTCCCTCAGCACTCATAATTCTATAAAGGGAACATTAGCCTATGACGTGTGTGACCATGTTTTAAAAAAAAGTTTTGCAATTATCAGTGGCTTTCAGTTCTGAAGTAACAGAAAAATGGTTCAATATTACATTTAAATATTCTGAAAATGTATGTACTTTTGTCTTCAATTGCTTTGTCTTTGATGATATTGTTGGCGCTTAAACAGTGAACAACTGAAAAATTAATGGATGAAAAGTAATATTTAATTAACTTGCTCTTATCAAACACCATGTCCAACTGCTATATTTAGCAAATGAACTAATAGAGAAAGCTGCTGCAGAATTAGTCGGCACATCAGCCTGTTAAATATCAAAGAGCAGAGGAGGCTTTTTTGTCTCAGCCTTGAACCAGAGACTGAAAATGCATCTAATTTTAGCATTTCCAGAGGAGGATGAAAAGATGTGAAACACAATAATCAAGAAAAATGTCACGCACAGCCCAAGTACACATTTATCAGAAGAGAAATGCTGGGAAGGTGGCAGCAAGTAAGAGGTCTGCCTGGAAACCAGAATTCATCACAAGTGAATTCTTTAAAAGAATTTACCATTAAAAAAAAGCCCAGATTCTCATCTATACAAGAGGTCCAAGGGAGTAATACAGAGTATTGAGTAAGTGGCAGTTTTTTTTTTTTTCTAGAAGCAGTTTCATGTGGTCTACTTTAGCATTTAAAGGCTCCAGAGTTTCATCAGTGCAATTGAAGGGAATGATTAAAGGAATAAAGAAAATGCTTTCTTTTCAGGGTGAGTTTTTATTTTCTATAGAAAAGCTTCTTTAATTTTGAGAGTGATATCCAGGTGTGTGTGTGGGGGGGGGGGGGACTTGAAAAGGAAGTGGGTGAAATGAGTAGTCCTTCAAGAGATCCTAGCAATCCTAATATATTTAAAAGATTTTATTGTATTATGAAGACGGTGCACATTCTTAATAAAGTGTAAAAAGAAAGAAATGTGAGCTTTGATTTATTTTGATGTCCCAAGGCCCTGGAACAATGGTTGGCACATAGTAGGTCTCAAAAATATTTGTTGAATAAATGAATGAATGGTTTCATATCAAGATGGAGAAGTGAGTATATACATAATTCTCTCCATACTATTTAAAACACATAGGGCCCGGCCAGAGTGGCTCAGTGGTTGAGCATTGACCTATGAACTAGGAGGTCATGGTTTGATTCCTGGTCAGAGCATATGCCTGGGTTGCAGGCTAGATCCCCAGTGTGGGGCGTACAAGAGGCAGTTGATTGGTGATTCTCTCTCATCATTGATGTTTCTATCTCTTTCTCCCTCTCTGTTCCTCTCTGAAATTAATAAAAATATATTTTAAAAAACATATAGACATGATCTATAAGGCCTTTAAAGATATATTTAAAAGTACATAATCAATTGTGAGAGGAAAATAGGCATGGACTTAAACAGAGAGAGAAACTGACTAGTAAGCCACAAGTAGTTGGGGCCATGGCTTCAAGTCCATAGGGGAATGGGGACATACTTTCCCAGTATGTGTTACAGAACTGGATCCAGGATCCCAGTGTGAAGCCATCGCCTAGACAGTGATGGCGAACCTATGACACGCATGTCAGAGGTGACACGCAAACTCATTTTTTTGGTTGATTTTTCTTTGTTAAATGGCATTTAAATATATAAAATAAATATCAAAAATATAAGTCTTTGTTTTACTATGGTTCCAAATATCAAAAAATTTCTATATGTGACACGGCACCAGAGTTAAGTTAGGATTTTTCAAAATGCTGACACCTCGGGCTCAAAAGGTTCGCCATCACTGGCCTAGAACCATGGTTTCTCCCTGGAAGCAGTGGCCGAAAGAGCTCTACTTATGTACCAGGATTGGGCCAGGATCTCCTGCTTGCCTCAGGTGGCAGATGAAGCAGAGACTCTAACTGACATGAGAACTACACCTGGGTTTTGCCATGTGTGTGTATGTGCATTAGAACTGCTACCTATTGCAGATAGAAGCCCTGAGATGAGTTGCTAGTGTATTGAGGAGCCAGACCTGAGGCAACTGAGAAATCATTCCCACAGGGATGGGCATGCCTAGAAATCTATAGATTAGCGCCCAAACAGAACTCTAAAATTTATGGGAAGCTAATCACCATAAAAAGTTGTCAACAGACCCAATATCTGAGGAAATGAAGATAACAGAACAATCTAAAATGCACTTTCAAGCAAGCTTGTATAAAATTTTCAAAGACTATATTGTGTTTGCAAGACATGAAATAATATACATAGTATGCTACTTTTGTGTAAGAAAGAAAGGAACATTTTTATATATGTATCTGTTAATGTCTGCAGAATATATTTGACAGGAACAATAAACCAGAAATTAAGAAAATGGATTAACTAAAGTGAGTATGTGTGAATGAGATTCCAGGGATGGCAATGGGACTTCTATAAGTATATTTTTGTATATTTTGTCAGTTAATTACACTAATATTTTACATATTCAAAAAATAAAATTTAATTAATATGAGAAAAAATTAAAATTCAATACAAACAAATTAACTTAACTGAATACCACATTGAAAACGTAAGTATGCAGCAGAATAATTAGCCCAATAACTTTTGACACAGTACTTCCACTGTATACCCTCAATGGGATATAGTATATAAATAAAAATAGTTGCAAAGCAATCTTGAACATTTTACTAGTTTTATTATTGGTAATATATTGTTGTAGTAATTCCAAAGGTATTTTGTGTGTATCATTGGATTGAACAAATAAGTAAGTATATTGTAAAAGAAAATAAAAACTATGTTATGGAGGATGGAGATGAAGAACCATGTGATGTTGGATTGGAAAATATCTATTAGTATGAACTCATGATTTAAAATATATACATCTGTCTATTAAAAAGGCCTAAAGACAATGAGCACACAGCACCTAGATCTTGAACTATATTACAAGCTTCTGGAAACAGACACTGGGATTGAATCTGATGTATGAGATATTTACTAGGAATCAACAAAAGTGTAATGATGGTGGAGGGTTGAGAATAAAAAGAAGATTCCAGGCCTGAAAAAGTTTCAGTCAACCTAGCAGAGAGTGTCCCACATCAAGTGAAAAGCTGGACTTCATACCCCTGTCTCACTCAGTCACTGGATGTAAGCTGTCCCAGGAAGAGCATGCAACTAGGTGAAGTAATTTTCCAGCTGAAGCAGGCCCTAAAAGAGCTGACAGCAGGAGGCTGTCCACTGACCACACTCCCCACATTTGGGCAGCAAGTCCTTTCCTATAGGGTGATCTGAATGGCACATCTTCATGTCTACTTCTGTTCCCACTAAAAGTATCTAGATCTCTTAGGAGAAGTGGCTCATTCCATATCCAGGGCACAGAGAAAAACACTAAAGTGAGCCTGCAATACCTAGTTATATGAGAAAGCAAGGAAATGCTCCAAGATTAATAAACTAGTGTAAAAAACACAGGAGCCAGCTAGAAGAGGTCCCCAGTAGCCAAATTTAGGATAACTTCAGCATCAAAATGAGTAAGGACAGGAATGAATTATAACCCATTGAATAATAATAAACAAACAATGGGTCTGTACTGATGTTGAAAAAATGTTCAAAAATGGTGGGAGGAATGGGAAAGCTCTTATTTATAGGAAAATTCCAACTAGTCAATGTAGAAGAAATGACAGAAATAGAAAATCATTTTATAACTACCATAACTACTGATTCAGGCAAAATTATCAATGGCTGCTAAAAGCTATCATGTTGAAGAGTAAAACATTCACACAGTCTCAAAATGTCGCTTCGCAGATTTCTTATTAATTAATTATAAAGGTAAAAGGAAACCTACAAGTGGAAATGTTTGGTAGAAACAACCTAAACCAAGTGATCAAACCTCACATTACAATAATGGAACAAGCTGACATCATGTGTCTTTTTTTTAATCCTCACACAAGGATATCTTTTTTCCCAAGAATATTTTTCCATTGTTTTTTTAGAGAGAGTGGGAGGGAGGGAGGGAGGGAGAGAGAGAGAGAGAGAGAGAGAGAGAGAGAGAGAAACATTGTGAGAGAGACACATCAATTGGTTGCCTTCTGCATGAGCCCCAACCGGGCCAGGGGTAAAACTTGCAACCCAGGTGTGTGCCCTTGACCGGGAATCAAACCCTCAACCTTTGACCTTCAGCGCACAGGCCAACACTCTAACCATTGAGCACACCAGTCAGGGCCATCATGTGCTTTTGATGTGATGAACAAAGAAAAAGTTATAGTGTGCTCTTGTCAAAATATAAACAGACAAATCCAAATTAGAAAAATTCTAGAGAAAAACTGACCTGCCCTTTAAAATGTCAGTATCATGAAAGCAAAAATGACTGAGAAATAATTCCAGATCAAAGGCAACTAAAGAGACATGACATGCAATGCTTGATGCTTTTTTTAAATTTTATTTTATTGCTTAAAGTATTACAAAGAGTATTACATATGTTTCCTTTTTTTCCACCTCTTGACATTCCCCCGGCCTCCCCTACCCCCCAGTGTCTTATGTCCATTGGTTAAGCTTATATGCATGCATACAAGTCCTCCAGTTGATCTCTTACCCACCCCCTCCCCTCCTGCCCCCAACCCTCCCCAGCCTTCCTGCTGTAGTTTTGATTGGCTTCTGAATTTAAAACAGCTATATAGGATATTATAGGAAAAACTGGAGAAATGTGATTATGGATACAAATTCAACGATATCATTATATCAATGGTAAATTTCCCAGGTGTGATCATTGTACAGTAGTTGTGTAGGCATATGACCTAGTTTTTTAGGAAATTCATATTTAAGTATTTAGGAGTAAATTATCATGTCGTTTGCAACTACAACAATCAAATAGTTTAGATAGATAGGCACATTTACGCACAGACAAAGCAAATGTGAATAAATATTAGCAAATGGTGGATCTAGGTGAAAAGCATATGGGTTTTCATTATACTGTTATTGCAACTTTTCTAAAGGTTTGAAATATTTTTAAATAAAAAATTGAGGAAAACAAACAAAAATACAAACAGGAAAATCCTAAAATTTCAAGAGATAAGAAAGGGAAGTTAGAATACATAAAATCGTAATAATAGATTATAAAATCAATTTTTTGAAACAAGAAACTGATTAGATGAAGAATAGAAAGACTAATACAACAAAATAAAAAGATGTTTCTTTGAAAAATCAACAAACTGAATCTAACTTTAGTTAGATTGACCAAGGGAAAAATGGAGAAGACTCAAATTACTAACATCAGAAATGAAATAACTACTGACCTTACAGAAATTTAAAAAATCATAACTGAATACTATGAGCAAATATATGCCAACAAATTAGATAACTTAGATGAAATAGAAAAAGTCCTCCTAAGACACAAACTATTGAAACTATTGGTGAATTTTATCAAACATTTAAAGAAGAATTAATTCCTCACAAACTCTTCCAAAAAGTAGAAGAGGACATCTTTCCTAAATCATTCTTATAAGGCCAGTATTATCCTGATACCAAAGTCAAATGAAGACATCACAAGAAAATAAAATCATACACCAATATCTCTGATGAATATAGATGCAAAAATCTTCAAGAAAATGCTAGTCAACTGAATCCAGCAACATATAACAAGTATTATATACCCAATAAAACGGGATTTACCTCAGGAATGCAAGGTTAATTTAACATGAGAAAAACAATTAATGCAATATAACAAATCTATATAATCTATAAAATTGATAGAGAATATCTATATTAATAGAATAAAGGACACATGATCATCTCAGTACACTCAGAAAAACCATTTGACAAGATCAAACATCCTTTCATGATAAAATCACTCAACAAACTAGCAATAGAGAGGATCTTCCTCTATTTTTAAAAAAACACAGCTAACATTACACTTATGGATGAAAACCTGAAAGCTTTCCCTGTAAGATCAGATATAGGAAAATGATGTTCATTCTTACCACTTCTACTCAACATTGTACTGGAAGTTCTAGCCAGTGTAATCAGGCAAGAAAAAGAAACAAGGAAACCAGAGTAAAAAGAAAGAAGGAAAACTATCACTACATGCAGATTACATGATCTTATATAGGAAAGAGCCTACAAAACTCACAAACAAACCTATTAGAATGAATAAATGAGGTCAACAATGTTACAGGGTACAAGATCAATATGTAAAAAGCAATTATAATTCTATACACTAGGAATGAACAATCCAATGGTGAAGTTAAGAAAACAATTCCAGTTATAACAGCATCAAAAGAATAAAATACTCAGGAATAAATTTAACAAAAAGTATAAATCCTATACTCTTGAAAACTATTAAATATTGTTTAAAGAAGGCCTAAATAAATTGAAAGACATCTATTGTTCATGAATTAAAAGACTTAATTTGTGAAGATAGCTTTCCTAATTGATCTACAAATGCAATTCAATTCCTTTCAAAAATCCCAGCTGTTGGGTTTTGTTGTTGTTGTTGTTGTTATTGGGTTTGTTTGTTTGTTTTTTCAGAAATTGACAAACATAATTAGTCATTGGGGAAAATGCAAATCAAAACCACAATGAGACACCACTTCACACACACCAGCATGGCTATATTAAAAAAGACAGACAATAGCAAGTGTTGGCAAGAATGTGGAGAAATTGGAACCCTCATACATTCCTTTTAGGAGTGTAAAATGGTACAGCTGCCTTGGAAACAGTTTGGCAGTTTCCCAAAGCTTAAGCATAGAGTTACCATTTGATTCAGGCATTCCACTCCTAGGTATACATACAAGAGAATTGAAAACATATGTCCATACAAAAACTTGTGCACAAATATCCACAGCAGCATTATTCATAACAGCCCAAAGGGGAAACAACACAAATGCCCTTCAACTGATGAATGGATAAACAAAATGAAACAGACAAACAAAATATCCATACAATGGCCTATTATTCAGCAATATAAAGGATGAACCTTGAAAACATTATGCTAAGTGAAAAGAGCCATACACAAGGGGACACATATTGTATTAGTTCATTTATATGAAGCATCTAGAATAGACAAATGCATGGAGAAAAAAAGTAGACCAGTGATTGCCAGAAGCTGGGAAGAGGGTGGCATGGGAAATGACTGAGGGGTGACTGCTAGTGGGATTTGTTTTTGCATGATGAAAATGTCCTGGATAGTGGTGATGACTGTACAACTCTGAATATGCTACAAACCAATGAAACATACAACTTAAAATGATTAATTTTATGGTAGGTGAATTATATCTTAATTTAAAAACAAACAGGTGTTAGCTAAAGCTGCAATGGCAATCATATTGCAATATATCAATGTATCAAAACAACCCAAAAGTGAAACTAAAATCATGTTTAGCAAAAACACCAGGGTTGAGTGGGATAAATTGGTAGAAGAATAGAGATACTCATTACATTGGAGTAAATAATATAAATAGAATCTATAACTTCTAAAATGGCTGAGAAAGGGGGGAATAAATAAAGCCATAATGTTGAGTCAAACAGATAAAAATAAGTTACAGTATGATGAATACTAAGGGTGTCATTAATGTATAGTAAACATAAAATCATGAAAGAAAACAAACTCATAACAGTGGTTGGCTCAGAAGAGAGAAGGGGGTAGGACTGAAGGCAGTGGTCAATATTAAATATTTATCTCTAATATTTATTTTTTTATTTTCCCAAAAGAAGACTTAAAATAAATATAGACTATTAACAGCTGTTAATTCTGAGTGGTGGGAGTATGAGTGTTCATTATATTATTCTTTGTACTTTCCTTTTTTAAAATGTCTAAAAGCTAAAAAAAATACAGAAAAATGTTCTCTATTAGATTTTCAGCCCACTTTTATTGGTATGTGTAATCCTAGCCAAGTTATAACCTCTATCTAACACATTTTTTAGCCTATAAATAAAAAGATTAGCAATCATATTTGTGTAAAAATGAGCATGTCAGGGTGAAAAAGTGAAGAGAGAATATAGTATTTGCTGAATACCTACTATATGTCTCACATTGTGCTAGGTGTTATACATGTGGTGTGTGATTTAATTCCATCCTCATATTAATGCTGTAATTTAGAGAATGCCAGTTCCAAATTACAGATGTGGAAACTGGAATGAGGTAAATTAAGTCAAGCTAGGTTATGAATATCATTAGGGATACATGAAAAATGGCCAGGAGTTAGTGGGCACGTTCAGTTGCGAAGAAATCAATTTCTAGACTCTCAAATTCCTAAAATTGATCTCCTAAGAACACTGAGTCTCTAGCAGGTGGGTTCTCCTTCCCCACCTCCTCTTTCTAAATAGCCCTTCTTTCATTTTACAAGAGACAATCATCTCCCTCTACCCTTCCTTCCCTAATCTTACTTTGTAGTATTGACCCCTCCCCCTCTCCTGGGGGTGGTGTGGAGGTGCAGACAGAAAACTCAGAGTTCCAAACAAAGGCACCAGCCAAAATAAGGGTGATGGTGTGGAAAAAATGAATGACCCTAATCACTGCTTAGCAAGACCTTTTGCTTTTCTTTCAAGAAAATTGCTGAAGGATCTAAGGGAATTGCCAGCTAATAAATCATTAAAATTAATTTTTGATGATAGATCACAATCAGATTTTTGACACACAACTCAGAAGACATGCAAAGAATTCTTTGACAATGCTGTGAGAATTTTTTTCATTTAATTCTACCCATTTCTGCAATCAGACCGTCAATCCTCAGAGGGAAGGTAGGGGAGGGTGGGGGTAAGGGGGAGAGATCAACCAAAGGACTTGTATGCATGCATATAAGCCTAACCAATGGACACAGACAATAGGGGGGTAAGGGCATGAGTGGAAGGGTGGGGGAGCAATGGGGGGATAAGGACACATATGTAATGCCTTAATAATTAAAGAAATTTAAAAAAGAACAAAGTTTCTTAGTGTTTACATTATTAAAGTAAAAAAAAGAATCAAAATTGAATCAATACTGAACCCTGTCTCATTCTAGAAATAAGTAATATTTAATTCCAAATGCATTAACTAACTGAAAAACACCTCATCCATCTTTAAGAGATTCAGTTCCAAAAGTTTTATATTGTATATTTAAATTATTTTTAATTTTTATAAAATTTTTAAGTTCTTTTTACTAATTGTGTAATAAGCATAATTCTATCTAGAAATTTTGTTTTTAAACACATGGAGCCTTCTAGTGATAAGAAGTTTTTTAAATTAATTTTAACTGCTATGGCTATTGGTGGGATGTAAACTGATACAGCCACTATAGAAAATAGTATGGAGTGTTCTAAAAAAATTAAAACTAAAACTATCTTATGACCCAGCACTCCAACTCCTGGGTACTTAACCAAAGAAACCCAAAACACTAATTCAAAAGAATATATGTGTCCCTAGGTTCATTACAGCATTATTTACAATAGCCAAGATATGGAAACACCCAAAATGTCCATCCACAGATGAATGGATAAAGATGTGAAATATAGTCCTAGCTGGTTTTGCTCAGTGGATAGAGCATCGGCCTGCAGACCAAAGATGTCCCAGGTTCATTCCAGTCAAGGGCATGTAACTTGGTTGCAGGCTCCTCCCCAAACCTGGGCTCTGGTCAGGGCTGGTGCAGGAGGCAACCAATCAACTCATCTCTCTCACATTGATGTTTCTCTCTAGCTCTCCTTTCCACTCTCTCTAAACATCAATGGAAAACTATCCTCAGGTGAGTATTAACAACAACAACAAGATGTGCAATATATATACACAATAGAATATTATTCAGCCACTAAAAAGAATGAAATCCTGCCATTTGAGACAACAATGGATGGACCTTGAGGGTATTATGCTAAGTAAAGTAAATCAAACCAAGAAAGACAAATACCATATGATTTCTCGTATATGGAATCTAAAAAAATAAATAAAATAAAAACCAAGCTCTAACACAGAGAACAGATTGTTGGTTGTCAAGACCAGGGGGTCGGGGGTGAGAGAAATGTGTGAAAGGGGTCAAAAGATAAAAAAAATAAAATTAATTTTAACTTATGTTCGTAGAGGCCCGGTGCATGAAATTCACGCATGGGGGGGGGGGGGTGTCCCTCAGCCCAGACTGTGCCCTCTTGCAGTCTAGGACCCCTTGGGGGATGTCCGCCTAAACCGGCAATTGGACCCTTTTGCAGTCCGGGACACCTGCTCACTGCTCCTTAGCGCGCTGCGCTGCTGTGGAGGAGGGACAGGCTCCTGCCACCGCCACTGTGCTCTCCAGCCATGAGCCCAGCCTCTGGCTGAGAGGCATTCTCCCTGTGGGAGTGCACTGACCACCACGGGGCAGCTCCTGTGTTGAGCGTCTGCCCCATGGTCAGTGTGTGTCATAGGGACTGGTCATTCTGCCATTCGTTTGATTTGCATATTAGGCTTTTATTATATAGGATTTTTGTTGCATAGAAGTATATAGAGTGATCAAAAGCAGACTTACAGGCATAAAATATATTACATTAGGATGAAATTCTGTGGGAGAATTGGAATGGAAATGAGTTTAGGGAGAAAAAAGGACCGATGTAAAATAAGTGGCCAAGCTCAAACTTGAACCCATGTCTGCAAGATTCCAAAGCTTATGGTCCTATGACTATACCCAAGGAAGACAAAGGATTCTATGCTTCATATTTCAAGGGTGTTTTAAATTCTGTTGAAATCTAAGACCCTTCTCCTCATGACTGTTTCCTTACTCAAAAAGAAACGGAAAAGATCAGCTCTGAGATTATACCATCTGAATTTAGTCATCCTGAAAGAAATTAAAACAAATTTCTTTTTGCTTCTCGGTGCTGGAAACATTACCAGAATGTAACACAAGTTCACAATTTGAGCAGCCTCTTTCCTTTTATCCATTTTGCTTATTCTGCAACAGAGCCCCCCACATATTTTAAGTGGAACAATGTGGCCACATGACCCACAATAGTTGAGTTCAAATCCAAAGAGATGAAGTGTTAAGAGGCAGGCAGGACTGACCAAGCCCAAGCAATGTGGGAGATCGCTGACTGGCACCTAGTAGAACATTACAAATATCTGAAGAAGGGAGGAAGGAAGGGAAGAAGGGGGTGGGTGGGAAAGAAGGTGAGGCAGAAAGAAGGGGAAAGGAAAGATGGAGAAAGGAAGGGGGAGAAAGAAAGGGGTCTTGTGAGAAATGACCCACAACTAACACTGATTGAGCGCCAAAGGATGGCCAGATTGTTCCCTGGGAGAGGGCTTTTCATCTGGAGCCCTCCAGCTTGGGTGCCTCTTGGCTATTTGGGGCTGCACACTGGGCTGGTATTCTATTTGAGGCGTCCCTGCTTCGGAGTTAATTGTTCTCAGGATAAGAGTTGGGCAGATCAGCTCCTTCTTTTCCTAGCAAGTGTGAAGGAGAGTCTCTTTTACCATCCAGAAAGACCAGACTTCAGTGTTTCTCAGGGCTTGAAATGGGAAAAGGGGAAAGCCCAGATCCCTGATGCCTGGGAGAGAGAAGGGAGCTTTGCAAGGGTCTATGCCAGGGGTGGGCAAACTTTTTGACTCGAGGGCCACAATGGGTTCTTAAACTGGACCGGAGGGCCGGAACAAAAGCATGGATGGAGTGTTTGTGTGAACTAATATAAATTCAAAGTAAACATCATTACATAAAAGGGTACGGTCTTTTTTTTTTTTTAGTTTTATTCATTTCAAACGGGCTGTAGTTTGCCCACTGGCTGGTCTATGCTCTCTCCTAAAGGAGGCCAGCGCCCAGTTTGTGAACCCAGTGGGTGGTGGGGGGGGAACAGAAGTCATCAGATTGGAAGTACACAGCAGACTGCCTCCACTCCATCCCCTGATTAGCATGTATCTTCCTGGTCTTTACAAAGGACAATGCACTTCAGCAGGTGGAGGGCCCATCTTCCCAGTGCAATCCAGCTCTCACCTAGGCAGGGGACTCCTTTCGTAAGCCCTTCCTTCTCATCAGCAATCTCTCCCTACTGATTTATTCCTAAACACATTCTCATCTCTCAAATTAAAAACGAAGAAATTAACCCTTTGTCCCTACTTGTTCCTCTGTTCTACTCCAGTTTCCCTTTACAGTGAAATGTCTACACTATGTTGTGTAGACTTCAACTCCAATTCCCTCTTCAAACCTGTTCTATCAAACCCTTAAACTTCCCTCCACAGGCACCATCTTAAACTGAACCACCATCAGTTTTGACAAAGACTATTGGGAAAGCCTTCTAACTAGTCCTTTGATTCTCATTCTCCTCTAAACCTTTCTGATAGTCAAGGTGGTCTTTGAAAAATATAAGTCAGGCCTGTAATACTACTCAGCAATAAAAAATAGTGAAACTGAGTGAAAAAACTAATCCCTAAAGATTACATACTGTATGATTCATTTACATAACAGTCATGAAATGACAAAACTGTAGAAACAGAGGACAGATTAATGGTCGCCAATGGTGAGGGACTGGGAGAACTGGGTAGGAGGCTGTGGCTATAAAAGCAACAGAATGGATCCTTGTAATGATGGAACTATTTTATATCTTGATTGTGGTGATGGATACATGAGCCTACACGTGATAAAACTGTATAGAATTAAACACACACACACAAGTAAATCCAGGTAAATCTGAGTAAGATTGGTAGATTGCACTAATGTCAATATTCTGGTTGTGATCTTGTATTTTAGTTTTGCCTAGGAGCAGGAATGGGTAAAGGGTACATAGGATCTTTGTTTTATTTCTTATAAATGAATGTGAAACTACAATTACTCCAAAAGAAAAAAGAATTATAAATCAGATCATGTCATACCCCAAGGTAAAACCATTCATTCAGTGGCCTCCCATTTATTTTGGAATAAAACCGTCTGCCCATTGACTAGATGCAGTTCATGATCTGGTCCCTGGCAACTTGTCCAACATTTTATTATGCTACTCTCCCCAGCTCTTTTGGTGTCCGACATAATCACCACCTTAGTTCCAAGGCATCAAGGTTTGTCCTCTCTTTCTGGCTTTTGTACATCTGCTCCTTATTTCTGGAAGGTTTTTCCCTGGCTGTTTTTATGGTTGCTCTTTTCATAACTTTCAGGGCTCAGCTTAAATGCCACCTCCTCCTGCCTAACCACACAATTTGCACCCTGTTCTTTTCCTGCATAGGTCTTATCCCAGATTTGATTATTTTATCATTTCTTTATCATGTGTCTCCCTCCCCGACTAGATTGCAAGCTCCCAGGGCAGGGTGGAGAGTGTTCTAGAACTCTGCGCTGTCTCTCCAGCGCCTGGCATAGTTCTTGGCACATAGGGAGGGCTCAGTAAACTGAATATTAAGCGAATGAATGAGTGACCACGTGCGGCTGCCATCGGTATTTTTCTGAGTGATGTAAAGCTCTCTGGATGGTGGCTTTGGACTTATGGATGGGGCTCCTTTCGCCCCTTTCCTGCTTGTTACTAAGGGGAAGGGTCGCTGGGGGTCCCTTGGCGCCACTCCGAACCACGCAGTTACGCAGTCGGGTGGCGAAACGGGTTACGTTCCGGGCCCCGGGCGCTTTGCAGGGAGTACGCAGGTTAGCTGAGGCCCCTAGCCAGGCCACCTTCGCTCTACTCTCTTTGTTACTCCCACCTCCCCAGCCCTGGGCGAGGTTGCCTGCAGTGACTCCTGACTCCCCACCGTGCTCTAAGGCTGCAGCGCCAGGGAGGAGGGCCCCGAGCCCCTAGCCGCCCTCCTCTCCAGGCCAGGGTCGGCCCTACGGAGAAGCGCTCGCCGCCACCACCCCGCCTCCTCCGCGCGCCCACGCCTTGCAGGCAGCGCCGCGGCTACTGAGAAGAGGGCACGTGGGCGCGCGGAGTGCGCGGCGCTCCGGCTCCCAGCCCCCTGCCGGACCAGCCCCCAAGCGCTCGCCCCGCACCACAGCCCCCCACGGCAAAGCCTAGGCTGGCGCGCGCCCCGCCCCGGGCCAGCCGCGTCCGCCCCTGCGCGCGCTCCCTCCCCTCCCCGCCCCCCTCCCGCGCCCCTCCCCTAGCTTCCCTCCCGCGCCCTACATCTCGCGCCCGGCTGAGGGGGCTCAATCCGCCGCCGCCGCCGCCGCCACCGCTGCCGCCGCCGCCACCGGGCTTCGGTCTCGGTGCAGGTAGCGGCCGCCGCCAGGACAACTACGCTGCCGAGCATCCCCAGGCAGTAAGCCCGCTTTCTCACCGCGAGTGCGTGCGTGTGCGCCTCCCGCCCACCGGCTCGGGTCCCCCGGGAGCCACTGCCCTATTGCCCCGCCGCCACCGCTGCTGTCGCTCTGGTCTGCCGGGCCTTCAGGGGCCGGCTACCTGCGGCCTCTGGCCCCAGCCGCTAGGCCTGGGGTGGGGGCTGGTATCTTGTATGATTACCAGCGTGCAATGGGCTGCACGCTTGCAGGACCCCCACACGGGGTTCGGCCTCCCCGGGGCTTTCGCTAAGGTGGTGGGAGATGGTGGGCCCCACACGGGGTTCGGCCTCCCCGGGGCTTTCGCTAAGGTGGTGGGAGATGGTGGGCGGTGGGGATGGGGAGCGACTGGGGAGGGAGAAGGTGGAGATGGTGGGGGGAAGGAGCGAAAGGGGGGCTTTCCGCGCTCTCCTATGCGGAATGATGGGGAGGGAGGAGGGAGAGAACCGGGCTCTAGGTTTTCTCACCCATCATGTCGGGCAGTGGGTGTGGGCCGAGTTGGGGGCACCTCTTGGTTTTCTCAACAAGCAGAGTTAGCAGGGTTTGTGGGGAGCGGGTGAAGATGAAGTGGGGGGGGGGTCTCCCCTTGGTTTTCTAATCAAGGATGGTGGGGATTGGGGAGGCAGTGAAGGGGGACCTGCCTCAATGAGGGTGGTGGGGGTGGGGATTCGAGGGAGTGGAGGTAGGGGGTTTTCTCCATGGAGATGCGGAGGGGTTGGAGGAGTGGGGGAGGGTGCAGGGAGAATGGGGAGTGGGGGGGAGAGCCCGCTGCGCTTCACTATAAGGGAAGGGCGGGGGATTGGCTAATGGAGGTGAGGACAGTGGTGGATTTCAGCTCCAGCGTGGAACCCAGAGAAGCTAGAGGAAGGTTCTATCACGTGGGTTGAGCCTTAGAACGTGGATTTTCAAAACTGCAGGGTGTAACCTTTCCACCTCAAAAAGCTTGAAATCCCTACAAGGTGCCGTCTGTTCTAGGCTCTGGGGGAGCGCTTTCTGCTTTCGAAGTTTCTCTTTCCTTTCCATTCCTCAAGGCCTCTTATCCTCCAGGACGAGGTGGACTTGTGGAAATCTGCAAAGGAAGGCTGTGTGTGGTTCGGGTTCAGTGCTACATTATTTTCTGCATTTTGGGGCTGTGCGAGTCTCTCGGGTTTGTTTTGATTTTGCCCTTTTACAATAAAAACCCTGTACCAGGGAGACCCCTTGGGAAAAGAAGAGAATACAGTTTATTAAGGGGACTCCAGGTTGGATTTTTAATATCCTGAAGGGCAAGAGATCTGTCATAGCATTTTTACTTGGCTTTTAGAGGAGGTAGAAATAGAATAAACATCGAATGTCTTTGCTAGAAGTCCCCTATATTCGTTTAAATTATTCCATCGGGATTATCCGAGCCCCCTTTGATTTGAATTTGGAATAGATCCTGTTTTCCTAATTGGAGCCATCGTTTTGTAATTGCCTGTTATTCTTCCCTGGGTTATCAAATCTATGGCAAGCTTATAGAGCAGCAAGAATAGTTTTTTTCTGTTATCTTGATTAAGACAGTTTTAATGTAAATTTTATGTTGTTCCTTGGAAACGTGAACATTTGCAAAATAGCATAAATTTATATTATGGGCCCCTTGGAATTTTGCAAAGCCTTTCCATTCCCAGCTCTTCTCCGGGAACAGAACCCCCGCCCACACACACACCCCACTCTTTACACTGAAAAAGCAAGGGCTTCTGGGATGATAGCTTTGCCTTTGGAAACTCATGCTCTTATTTGCTTAAGAAGAATGCATATTAAAGAGGCTAAGGCCTTTAATGTGGTGAGGCTATATACTGCTTTCCCATTTTGGTTGCATAAGGTTACAATACAGTCTTTACCTTCAGTCTTTAAAATGCTTATTTAACATTTTGAAGAGCAAATATAATCTTTATGCAACAGGAAATTGGTCAGATAGGCCATGATTTGTACAAACCACCTCCCAACAATTACAGTCTAATACTACCATATAGGTTTTGTAGCCATATCTTGTTTTTGAAATTCTAAGCTACCATTCCCCTATTGAGTTTTTGGAGAAGTAAATAGTTGTGTGTGTTTTTATTAACCAAGTCTAGATTTTGCGTGAAACATTAAAAAATATGTGTAAGATTTAAATTGTTAAAATTTTCTCTTGTATGATACCAGTGTATTGGAGCTAACTTAATAAGTATAAAATTAGTGAACCACTGAAATAAGATAATTATTTGTTTACTGGAAATGCTAACCTGAAAATGTTTGAGTAGAAGTAGAGATTTGGGTCTCAAAGATTAATGCAACTACATTTAAATAAACATTATTATATGCACCATTTCTAATGTTAATGTGATATGAAGTCTATGCATAGGCAACAATCTAAAAATAGTACAGTTGACAAACAACACAGGTTTGAACTTCAAGGGTAGAATTATAAGGTGGTTTCTTTTTTCAGTAAATACCTGTACTGTTTTCCATCTGCCTTGAGAGTCCACAGATATGGAGGGCCGACTGTCTGCATTGATCTACACAGTTTTATACAGGCAACTTGAATATGCACAGATTTGGGTATCTGTGGGGGTCCTGGAACCAATCCCTTGAGGATACCTGGAATAGCCCTTAGGGGGTGAAAAGTCTTATGCTCATTTTTTGTTTTGTTTGTTTGTTTGTTTGCCTTGGGGATTTAATTCTGATTAAATTCTGATTTTTCTCTCTTAGGAATAGAATCCCTAGAGGTAAAATCTTTTGAAGAGAGGAGAATGTTGATGGGTGGTGGGCCTCAAGTTTCTGTATTTAAAAAAGTGTAAATTGAGTGTCTTTTACCCAGCTTTTTAAGAACCTGTTGTTTGTCCTGTGGGACTGGAAAGGAAAAAAAAGATGACATTTCAGAAATTAACAAATATATGATCAAATATCTTTCTAAATAGCCTTAAAGATTTTGTTAACATCCATTTGAAAAGTAATTTGTGAATCAAGACTTTGTGTAAGAAATTGCCCCACACCATTTGAAAAAAATAACAGTTTGTTGAAAGCTAACCTCATGAGACTGATCCCTGTTTTCCTGCCCTCCACTTCCTGGTTCCCTTCTTCCCCACACCCCTCCCTTTCTCCCCTCTGGTGCCAGTAACATTGGCTATTATAACCTTGTGGGAGTTGAACAAATGTTGGCACTTGCTTGAACTTAACTCTTTGGCTGCTTTCCCCAACTTTTGCCTACAAATTTTTTTTGGTTAATTGAACTTTCCAGTTGTTGGGATTTGGGGTAAAAGGGAGTCAACTGTAATTATTTTCTCCTAAAAGAGCTTTTCTTTCAGCTCCTGTTGGATAAGAGCAAAGAAAGGGTTGGGTTTTTTTGTCAATGGAATACTTAATTAAGCAGAGTATCTGACCATTCATTTATTTAACAAACATTACTGAGTTACCTCCTCGGTTGGAGGCTGTGTGCTAGGTGCAGGGATGCACAGTGGATAAAAAATGACTTCTGGCCGAAACCGGTTTGGCTCAGTGGATAGAGCGTAGGCCTGCGGACTGGGGGGTCCCAGTTTCGATTCCAGTCAGGGGCATGTACCTGGGTTGCGGGCACATCCCCAGTGGGAGATGTGCAGGAGGCAGCTGATCGATGTTTCTAACTCTCTATCTCTCTCCCTTCCTCTCTGTAAAAAATCAATAAAATATATTTAAAAAAATGACTTCTGCCTTCTGGTGCAGTTACTAAATGAAAGATAGACAATGAATTTGTTGTGAATAATTGAGAGTTGTCCAGTCTTTTAGACATTAGCATAGCACTTTATTAGATATATTAAATATGCTTTAGTCATGCAAACAGTGGAGTCATTTCCAGAGAATTGTTCACTGCATAAATTTTATCTCACCTCCCCAGCTAAGACATACTTTTCATTTTGGGTAATAATATAATTTTTAAGTCTTCTTAAGCTTTATGGTCTTTTTTAAAAGATGAGTTTTATGTAAAATAAATAGGACATAGTACAATTCTTGATATTTAGATTCAACATTTTATATCTCTTTATAGAGTAGTGAGAAGATGGCCAGGCCAGCATTCATTCCTGAGACTTAAAGCATCTTTTGACAGCATAGTGGGCCAAAAAATTTTTCTGTGGTCAACTTAGAATTATCTTATATAATAAAAGGCTAATATACAAATCGACTGAACGGCAGAACAACTGGTCACTATGATGGACACTGACCACCAGGGGGCAGACGCTCAATGCAGAAACTGCCTCCTGGTGGTCAGTGCGCTCCCACAGGGGGAGCACTGCTCAGCCAGAAGCTGAGCTCACAGCTGGCGAGTGCTAAGGATGTCCGACTGACAGCTTAGGCACGCTCCCCAAGAGCTCCCAGGATGGCTCCCGGACTGCGAGAGGGCACAGGCCAGGCTGAGGGACCCCCCCACCCCAAGTGCATAAATTTTGTGCACCAGGCCTCTAGTGGATAATAATAGATGGTGGAGCCCATAAGAATGGTTAATACTAAATAGTAGCACTAGTAAATGCTTGCCCTCCTGAAAGGCTACCTCCTGAGATCTTTGAGAATTCCTCTTTTTGTGAAGAATGCTAGACCAGTGGTTTCTAACTAGGGCAGTTTTGCCCCCAGGAAACATTGAACATTGTCCAGAGACATTTTTGGCTGTTACAACTTGGGGCTTGGCATGCCTCTGAGAGGCCAAGAATGCTGCTTTCACATTCTATAGTGCACAGAGCTGGCTCTCCCCACCCCCATCCCCCAACAAAGTGTGATCTGAACCAAAAAGTCAATAGTGCTGAGGTTGATGTAATTTCCTCTACAAAATGCAATAAAATGTAACTTCAGGAGTGTAGAGAACAATGACAGTTTCTTGATGTGACTTGAGTAGTTTGTTGAGCTCACTTTACTAGTCTTAAAAGTGACTGTTTCTCATGCATGGACCAAAATAATTAAAAGACCAATAACAGCAACCATTGATGGTAATTACTCTGTGCCAGGCACTTGTATGCATGGTATAGCCTCTTCATTTTATAAACGAGGAATCAGGCTCAGAGTGGTAAAGTAACTTGCCTTAGGTCTCATAGCTGATTGAGGTTGGAAGTAGACATCAAAATATTGTTTACAAAAATGTGCAAAATATAGTTATGCACATTTCACAGATAAAATTAGTGAAGTAACTTGTCTAAGATTGCACAACTAATAATCAGCAAAGTTGGGATTTGAACTTAAGTCCCACGACTAAGCCACTGTCCCCTGCTGCTTGATCTAAAGTTTGGGGTTGATGAAAGGGGTGAGTTGAAGAGCAAGCTGCAGAGAGGTGAGTAACCAGTCCTATAAAAAGTAATTTCAGCCGAAACCGGTTTGGCTCAGTGGATAGAGCGTCGGCCTGCGGACTGAGAGGTCCCGGGTTCGATTCTGGTCAAGGGCATGTACCTGGGTTGCGGGCATATCCCCAGTAGGAGATGTGCAGGAGGCAGCTGATCGATGATTCTCTCTCATCGATGTTTCTAACTCTCTATCTCTCTCTCTTCCTCTCTGTAAAAAATCAATAAAATATATTTTAAAAAAAAAGTAATTTCAGAGGTAATGTGTTGTAGTTGCTGGATTATATTCAGGTAGAGAATAGAGAGGTGATGAATTGCTGTACCTTCTTCAACAGATGAGAACTGAGTGCAACGTGGTACTCTGGAGATCTACATAAACTAAGCCTGTCGTCATTTTAGAAACTTCATTTTCTATCTTACTTGATTTTTTGGAAAACTTTTGATAATTGTACAACTGGAAGTTACTAAATTGTGTTTAGATCCTTTCTGCAGCTTACCTTCTACCTTCACTAGGACTGTCATATAAAACGTCGTAATGCGGCCCTAATCGGTTTGGCTCAGTGGCTAGAGCATTGGCCTGCGGACTGAAGAGTCCCAGGTTCGATGCTGGTCAAGGGCATGTACCTTGGTTGTGGGCACATCCCTAGTAGGGGGTGTGTAGGAGGCAGCTGATTGATGTTTCTCTCTCATCGATGTTTCTAACTCTCTATCCCTCTCCCATCCTCTCTGTAAAAAATCAATAAAATAATATATATTTTTTTAAAAACGTAGTAATGCAACATTTGGTTTGTCATCTTTTTACACAATTTAAGCATTTGGTTTTTTTTCTATCAAAGTTGTTGGAAGTTGTTTTTATAAAAATTTTCATCAAATTCATACTTTTGTTTTTCATATGGGGGTGTGTTTTGTTTTGACAGCTAAATATTTCACTTTCGATATGTTGTGTGTTAGAGCATAAAAAGAGGAAAAATAAGAGACAGCCATTAGCAATCATATTTTGTCTGGCAAGCTTTTTTGTGGGTAGAAGAAGAACCTCGTGTTTCATTTCATTTACTTTAAATTGGAAAGGAATTTTAACCATGATTCTCAAGGGCCAGTATGCTGGGGGAGAAAAGAAATGTTATTTAGATAAAATGCACGTTTTGATTTCCACTTAGGACTGTGAAGTAGAGATTTTGATTGTAATAATAATGTCCTGATTCTGACTACAGCAGTCCGCCACTTGGGTAATCAACCACTATGTATGGATACTCATTGTGATACTGTCTGATTTTGTGCCCCCCTCCCATCGATTTTAGAATAGACTTGAGAGATCTGATCAAACTTGTAAGAACACACTAGTCCTTTTGAAAATCTAATTTTTTAATTATAAGAGTAGTACTTTTTTACTGTAGCGAAATTCAGAAAATACAGAAAAGTCTAAAGAAGAAAATAAAAATGAGTTACAATCCACCACCCAGAAGTTAGTGACAGTGTTTTGTATTTCTTTTTGTTATTTTTAATATGTTTTTATTGATTTTAGAGAGAGGAAGAGATAGAAACATCAATGATGAGAGAGAATCATTGATCGGCTGCCTCCTGCACGCCCTCTACTGGGGATTGAGCTGACAACCCGGGCATGTGCCCTGACTCGAATCGAACCATGACCTCCTGGTTCATGGGTTGCCGCTCAACCACGGAGCCACACTGGTCAGGCTGTATTTATTTTTAAAATACAGTGATTTTCTAAAAAATTGTGAACTCAAGTCCTTTGTAAAATCTGCAACCTATAAGTGTAGTCTAATTTTTAAAAAATTTTAACAAAATTTCTGAATTATTGTTGCATCTCTAGATAGAACTCATGAGCATAAGGCGTGAAATGAGAAAGCTGCTAGGGAGTTGGAGGATTGTCCTGTGGCCTCTTCATGCAACCCCCTTAAAATTTCTCCTCCTCAAACTTGAGTGATAGAATTTCAGTACTGGAAGGGACTATCAATACCCACCCCCTTCATTTTTCAGGTGAGGAAAAGGAGGCTCAAAGAGGTCAAGCACCTGTTCCAAGATCATATAATGTGTTAATGTTGGAGTTCCAGTTTGAAGTTATAGTTCCTCCATAGTAGGTAAGTTTTTATTTTCTAATTACAAACTTCTCATAGCCAAGAACTATTTGTTAGCCTGTCCCTCAAAAGAACAGCCTTTTATGGTGGAAGTATATTAACTTTACTAAAGGATACCAAAAAGCCCACATATTTCCTAATTTCAGAAAATGATCAAAACAGTTGTGAGCAGTACAGGAATTTTTCATATAATTTACTTTATTGAAATTGAGTATTAGTGAGCGGGAACCTCTTTTGTGCGTCTGGCCCTCAGTTTAATTTTCCCTGGCCTATGGGGCAAGTACCAAGGCATATCAAACATGCCAAACAAGAGGAACGACAAACAGCTTTTATGAGTCTTTACACATGGGAGCCAGAAGAACACGATTAAAGCTGTTGCTGTACAAAATTATTTGTTTCCTGTATAGAATGAGATATCTGTTAAAATTGTGGGAAAGAAATTTTAAAGATTGCATCTGCTTCCAAATTTAGGTAGGAAGTTAAGAAATTACAGCAAATGCTGACAATGTGGCATCATTAACAAGCATAACTGTTGTTTGAATTTGGCACTATTAAAGTTTTTCAGCTTTCCTCCCTCTCTTTACCCTGCTCTCCTTGCCTCTCTTTGTAGCTGTGTGGCTCACTCTTTGTGTCTCCTTTGCCTGTGTGTCTTTTTCACTCTTAGGGTGACTTGTTTTTCAGTACAGCTGACTCTACCCACTTTCTTTTTTTTTTCCTGGTTCTCAGTGTATCCACATCATCATGTTCACGTTCCACTGTGTATCCCTTACCAGCCGTGGGCAAACTACGGCCCGCGGGCCGGCCCGTTTGAAATGAATAAAACTAAAAAAAAAAAAAGACCGTACCCTTTTATGTAATGATGTTTACTTTGAATTTATATTAGTTCACACAAACACTCCATCCATGCTTTTGTTCCGGCCCTCCGGTCCAGTTTAAGAACCCATTGTGGCCCTCGAGTCAAAAAGTTTGCCCACCCCTGCCTTATCCCATTCACCAGTATTATAGTTATACCAACCTGGACTGGGCCAGGTCCTTTTTTCAGCCTAAGATGGGCAGGGAAGCTGCTGCCTGGAACAAATCTGGGCTAAGAAGAGCTGGTGTCATTCAATGCAGAATGTCACTGATAGAATAGAATTAAACAAAATCTGATCAGAAATAACATAGGCCGCATATACAGAGTGGGACAAAAGTAGGTTTACAGTTGTGAGTACAAGAAACAGTTTGGTGTTGTATTATTTTTCATATGAACAACTGTAAAGTTTCTTTTACCCTTATACTTATAAACCTGTGAACACAAAATCATCCCTTCTCTATAGCCAGGGCCCCAGCAAATGCTAACCTATGTGAGATAATGCATACTCAGTACTAAGGACTTACTATTTGAACAAATGAGGAAATTTGACCCTTGCCTAGGGGTGTGTTCGTAAAGAGTTTTTGCTCCTGTTTCCCATTCATGCCCATTAATGAAAGTGTGCATTGTCAGCTCTTCCAAGCTTCCTGTAGCATACTGCATGCCTAGTAGAAAATGGGTTTTCTTCTGCATTTAAACAATGAGATTTTATTGTACTGTATTTTTGAACTTCTGTAGGTAGAAATGCACAGATAGAAGATCCGTGTGTGCTTTTTTTTTAAAATGCAGTGAAACATACAAAGAGAAAAGAACAATTGCCTGGCCTGTGTGGCTCAGTGGGTTGAACATCAACCCATGAACCAGAAGATCACACTTCCTTTCCTGGTCAGGCCACGTGCCCAGGTTGCAGGCTCAATCCCTGGTAGGGGGTGTGCAGGAGGTTGTCCATTGATGATTATCTTTCATCATTGATGTTTCTATCTCTATCTCCCTCTCCCTCCTCTCTGAAATAAATAAAAATATATTTTTAAAAAACATTTTTAAAAGAAAAGAACAATCAAAATAAGTCTTTGTGGTCAACACATTACTTCTTGTGGAATTTATATTTTAATTATACACATAAAACTCTGGAATATATATCTCAAGACACAAAATGATCCATCCATAGTCTAATCACAAGAATTTATAGTATCCGCAAGGTTTTATGTATACTTTTCAATACTAAGGTAATGATAGCTAAGGATACTGAGATTTTATCATCAAGGTTTTTTAAATTGATTTTTAGAGCGAGAAGGAGACAGAGAAAATGAGAAAGAGACAGAGAAACATCAATGTGAGAGTGGAACATAGATTGGTTGCCTTCTGCACAGTTCCCTATTGGGAATCAAGCCCTCAACCCAGGCATGTGCCCTGACCAGGAATCAACCAGAAACTTTTTGATGCCCAGCCAACTGAGCCACACTGGTCAGGCCTTATCAAGGTTGTTTTGACAAGGATGATACAAAACTAAATTTCTATACATTTTTGTCATTCACTTTCAGTTTTAGAGTATGGATAAGGCTGCTTGACTCTTGTCAAGTTTAAAAATGTTTGCCAATGATATAAATGTATTTGTATGGAATGTGTGTTCTATGACTGTTCAATGAAATTGAAAGCAAAATGGTTCTAAAATAAATTACCAGTGGGCAAAAATAAAAATGTGTGCTTTATGTCATGACTGGTGTGGCTCAGTTGGTTGAGCATCATCCTGTACACTGAAGAGTCACCGGTTTGATTCCTAGCCAGGGCACATGCCTCGGTTTCAGGTTCAGTCCTCAGTTGGGGTGTGTCAGGGTGCTTGCGGTCAGAAACAATTGGTGTTTCTCTCTCTCTCTCTCTCTCTCTCTCTCTTCCTCTCTCTCTAAAATCAATAAAAACATTTTTAAAATGTGTTCTTTTATTAGAAAGAAATTAAGCATTGGTTTGTCAGTGATTGTGGGGATCTAGTTTTACATATCATTCTTGCTTGTGAAACTATTAGCATCTGCCTATAGACATGATCAATCATATGGCCTCTCATGTGTTCAGGTGAGCTGAAGTAACAGGTGTCCCCTGCCCACCCAGGTTTCTTAGAGACTAAAGAGTACATATAGACACAAAGATACATACACATGGATTATAAAGTCTCAAAAGTGTTATATCCCTAAGCCATAGTAGTGGGATTTAGACATATAAATCAACAAAATTTTATTTTTCAACATATTCTAAGAAATGTCCTGTAAAAAATTAGAGCTTTAAATACTTGAAATGATAAAGTTCCTAGCCAGAGAGCTTCTGGAAACTAAGGAAACACTGTAAGTTCCTTGTCAAAGATTCCACATCTCCAGATGCCAGGGTTAATTCAAGTTTTAAGATCCTAGGACCATTTTCTTCTAAACACAAAAAATTGTGGCTCTATTTTTTGTGTGTTTGTTCAAAAAATGTTTTAAAAATATAGTTTTATTGATTTCAGATAAGAAGAGAGATGGAGAGATAGAAACATCAATGATGAGAGAGGATCATTGATAGGCTGCCACCCCCTCCCCCCTCCCCATCCCCGGCACGCCCCACACTGGAGATTATTGAGCCCACAACCCAGGCATGTGTCCTGACCTGGAATCGAACAGGGGCCTCCTGGTTCATAGGTTGACACTCAACCATTGAGCCCCCTGGCTGGGCTCAAAATGTGTATGAGCTGAAATTGAACTTGGTTGTTAGACAACTTGTATTGTTACTCAAAGTCTCTTGAGTTTCAAAGCCAAAAACAAAGGTAATGATGGTCACGCATTTAGGATTCTTTCAAATTCTGGCTACAGGTAAACAACAATTCTTTATTTCATGTGTGGCCCCTTGGGACTCTGCTAAGCACATCCAACTGCAACATGGCTTAGGATTTTCATACAACCTTGCTTTTCACCTGCTTCACTAAAGGGTACTCTAAAAACAGAAGGTTGATATTTAGAAATACTGTACTTAACCAGCTCGAGAAACAAACATGTAAGTGAAAGGGTCCAACAATGTGCCTTAAAAGAGGCAGAGCTTCAGTAACCTTTTCCTCCTAAGCGCTGCCTCTTTTTAAGGAAGGAACTTGGAAGGAATTTCCAATGTAGTAAGCGTACCTCACCATACTTAGGAAAGAAACCAAGCAGCTAAGCTAATAGGTGGTGAAAGTTTCTACTTGCATATATAGCAGCAATTTTCAAATCTTTTCATCTCATGGCACACAAAGTAATTACTAAAATTCTGCGGCACACCGAAAAATACATTTTTGCTGATCTGAAAAAAAATAAGTTTAATTTTGATTCATTCACCCCAGATGGCTATTTTTGTGTAAGCTGTTGTCATTTTTTTTATTTGACAGTCTAAGGCAGTGGTCGGCAAACTGCGGCTCGCGAGCCACATGGGGCTCTTTGGCCCCTTGAGTGTGGCTCTTCCGCAAAATACCACGTGAGCGTGCGCACGTACAGTGCGATTGAAACTTTGTGGCCCCTGCGCAGAAGTCGGTTTTCGGAAAGGAGATAGACGAAACAAGTATACAAGACGAGTGTGGATGGGAGAGTTTGAAGGGGTCGACCTCAGCGAACTACCTTAATCAGATTGAAGACATTTTTAGCAAAGGCCAGCTTAGGAGTATCCTAATTAAGTTAATAACAATGTACCTACCTATATAGTTTAAGTTTAAAAAATTTGGCTCTCAAAAGAAATTTCAATCATTGTACTGTTGATCTTTGGCTCTGTTGACTAATGAGTTTGCCGACCACTGGTCTAAGGGAAAGGAAGTCAGTGCCCCTGACTAAATAGTCACGTACTGCATGTTTGAAAAATTCTTGCAGCACACTGGTTGAAAATCGATGATCTATAAATAAGCAGGCAGCCTTTATTAGTTACTTTAAAAATATCCACTCCCCCCCCACTTTATTAAGGAATAATTAATAAATATAATTGGATATATTTAAAAGGTACAACGTGAGGATTTGATATACATATACATTGTGGAATGTTACTATCAAGTTTATTGAGTATCATTTACATAAAATAAACTGCATTTACTTAAAGCATATAATTTGCTGTTTTGGCAAATGTATATACCCATGAAACCACTGCTACAATCAGGATGTAGAATATTTTTATTACTCCCACAAAATTTTCCTCAGGCCCCTTTTGCAGTACATTCTTCCTTCTGCCCATGTCCCCAAACAACCACTGAGCTGCTTTTGTGTGAGAGCCATTTTCTAAACTTAGACTTGAAAATTTTTGGAGCCTTCTCTATCCAAAGACTATATTTATATCCAAAAATGCAATTTCTTTTCTATGTTTAAGAAAATAATACTATCCCAATTTTCTAAATATTAGTTCTTAACAAATTTGCCTGCAAGTAAACTACAGCATCCTTATTAAATAGCTTCATTGCATACTGTACTTTGATCGAAGGGAAATTATAGCCAAGAGAAAAACAACTCTGATGAAATGGAAAAGTGGTGTATGTTCTTCTGAAGTAGTTGTAGTGAGATGTTAAATTCCTCAAGAACAGGACAAATAAAATAATGTGAAATTTATTTCATATTTATTTATAAAGTAAAAATGAAAAAATGAGGGTAAATATTTTACATCGGTATGCATATCTATCTATCTATCTATCTATCTATCTATCTATCTATATCAGTACCTCCAGGTAACGTATCTATATTATTACTCAGGAATAATCCTATCCCTTGAGCTTTCCAAAAGATTTCAACCAAATTCAGAGTTAATTTTCTGTGCATTGGTGTATCATCTTTATGTATTTACACAAACTTTTAATATGCTCAATATTACTTCCTCATTGATATAGTCAATTGAACAAACAATTGTTAGGCAATTTAAAGGCCATATTATTGTCCTTCCTCATTCACCCTCTCAAAAGTTTCATGTCACTGTGATTTCATGTCTAGCTGGCTCTCTGTTCTGTTGCTATCACTCTGTCCTGCATCTACTCTCCATCTGCTGTTCCTGACTTCTACTGTCTTCCTTCCCCAATTTTCTTCCTTGTCTTTTTGTCCTAATACCGCTCCTTACACTGCTCTGCGTTCTTATGATACAGCTAGTTTTGAGGGGAGGGGGGTGCAAGCCCTTTTATAACACTATTTTAAAACAAAACAAAAGCTTACAAAAGCAGAAAATATACAGAAAAAAATAACTTGATTCAAATGTCCCAAAAAGAGAGGGGAAAATTAAAGGGGACAATGCCACATGTTCAACAATAAAGGGTTGCTTTTCTTATTTTTAATGCAAAATACAAGCAAAGGATACACATACTTAAAAAAAAAAAAAAAGCTCAGGAGCAGACACACAGCCCTGAAAACCCTTCAATAAAAAAAGCAGGAGTTTGGGGTTTTTTTTGTCTATGCAGGTACATCATACAAGTTTACCAATGCATGTTGTTTCTATAATTCATGAACGTGGTCAACAAAATAGTGTTCACTTCAACCCAATTTCATTTAAATTTTTAAAAAAATAATGACAGCTGTTTTTATAAACATATCCAGACCGAGTCATCAACAGACTGACTAACTCCCCCTTGTCAGATACCATCTTGAAGGCTGTTTTCTTTTTTTTTTTTTTAATATATTTTGTTGATTTTTTACAGAGAGGAAGGGAGAGAGATAGAGAGTTAGAAACATCGATGAGAGAGAAACATCGATCAGCTGCCTCCTGCACATCTCCTACTGGGAATGTGCCCACAACCCAGGTTCATGCCCTTGACTGGAATCGAACCTGGGACCTTTCAGTCCGCAGGCCGACGCTCTATCCACTGAGCCAAACCGGTTTCGGCGAGGCTGTTTTCTTATGTGGTCCAATAATTTCTTCAGATTCCTTTCATGTTTAGAGCCAAGCTGGAGGTTTGAGAGTTGTGAATGGTTGGTTTTCAGATAATCAAAGTCAAATATGTTTGCAGAGTTATGTTATAGACAGTCTTTGAAACCATGAAACATTAAAGAGAAATGAATGATTTACATTATAATATCCCTATGAAACTTCCTTTTACAAAGCTAAAGCAATTAAAATTGTCTTGAGGTAAGGTGATTTATTATTACCCAGAATGTATTGTGAAGGATTAAAAAAAAAACCCTTCAACATTTGTCAAAATCTGTGGAATGCACAACATAAAGAGTGAACCCTAATGTAATCTATGGACTTCAGTTAATAACAATATATCAATATTGGCTTATCAGGTGTGACAAATATACTCCAGTAATGCAAGATGTTAATAATAGAGGAAACTAAGAGAGGATGTTGAGTGTATGGAAACTACTTTTTACTCAATTTTTCTGTAATCCTAAAACTGCTTTATATATATATATATATATATATATATATATATATATATATATACACACACACACACACACACATATATATACCTTTGTACATTTTGGACTCAGAAATACAAAGAATATGTCAGGCAATTTTTATTATTGTAATTGAATGTGCAATGTTTATTTTTAAGTACTAGCAAAATAAGAGAAGTGCTTCTTGAGTGACATAACTTTGTGTCATGGTTCCCCCGAAAAGTGAGAGTATGAGCTTCTGAAAGAGTTAGCTGCCCAGTACCATCTGGTTGCACAGTAGTAATTGGACCGGTCATTGTGAGTATTGGGTTGGGACTTTGCCACTATTGGGACATTGTGCCATCTTTGCAATGTAGTGGATTTCCAGACTTGACAAATCCCCTGCCCTACAACCCAATGATCCCTTTTTACCCTTGCATTTGTGGTGTCACTAGCAACAGTGAAAGTTTGTGAGCTCATGCCTTCTTTAAGCTAATATCCAAGTTAGAGTTTGATTGCTTTGTGCCAAAGGCTATTGCAGGCCTTTTAGAAGCATTGACCTCTAACACCAGAACCTCCATGCAGTTACTCAGTGTAGCCAGCTCTACACTAAACCTGTGTGAAAAGATTAGGTTTTTAAAAGTCTTATTGTAAATGGTTTCTACCAGTATATATTGGAACTGGGTGTTTATTATGAGCAACTGTAAGTATGTGTTGCTTTCTTGAATTGGCTGTGAAACAGATCATCTGTGGTATGCAGTAAGTAATAAGGAAGGGAGCAAGAGAGTGGAAGATTGGGGCTGAGAAGGACATTGAGACTGAGAGGATAAGCAAATGTTATGGTGATGTTAAAGCAGTGGTTCTCAACCTTGGCTGCACATTAGAATCACCTGGGAATCGAAAATCCTGATTTCTGGGCCTCATCCTCCGGAAATTCTGTTTCTGTGTTATGGGGTGGAGCCACAACATTGGTAACACAGAAACAGAATTTCCGGAGGATGAGGCCCAGAAATCAGGATTTAAAAAAGATTCCCAGGTGATTCTAATGTGCAGCCAAGGTTGAGAACCACTGTGTTAAAGTCATTGGAAGAGGAAAAACTGACAAGGCATCGAGGATTAGAACATAAATTAGAGTGTTCACTCAAGGATTGGATATCTTGGGGATACAGTTGTGCATAGAATATGTCCATCAGGTGTGTAATTAGACCCCGAGTGAAAAACTTTATACAATTACCTGAAAAAATACTAATAAAGGAGGGAGTTGTTTATAGAATTCACCTATTTATTAAAAATTGTAATCCTTGCCTGATGATATTTTTTATTGGTTAAAGAGAGAGGAAGGGGGAGGGAGGAGAGAGAGAGAGAGAGAGAGAGAGAGAGAGAGAGAGAGATACAGAGATAACAATCAAACCCCGCAATCTGGGTAAGTGCCCTGACCAGGAATTGAACCTTCCACCTTATGGTGTAAGGGACAACACTCCAACCAACTAAGCCACACTGGCAAGGGCATTACAATTTATTTTGTATATCAGAAGTAATTTTTTAGATATGCATCTGTTATGTATACTCATTGTTACACCTGTTATTAGAAAAATACATATTTTTCTCTAGGCTTCACTGCTTGCCTGATTGACTATACTGGCTTACATCTGTTATAAGCATCAAATTTTAACAGAGGGAAGAAGAAATAGACAAGACAGGAAACCTCTCCCTAGAGCAGTGATGGCGAACCTTTTGAGCTTGGCGTGTCAGCATTTTGAAAAACCCTAACTTAACTCTGGTGCCGTGTCACATATAGAATTTTTTTGATATTTGCAACCATAGTAAAACAAAGATGTATATTTTTGATATTTATTTTATATATTTAAATGCCATTTAGCAAAGAAAAAATCAACCAAAAAAATGAGTTCACGTGTCACCTCTGACACGCGTATCATAGGTTCGCCATCACTGCCTGTGATGTAGGCTGGGGATTCCTGTTCAGTTGCCAAAATTGTGGGTTACTCTGTGCCAGTGGTGAACCAAATAGTGGCACAGCCAGTTCATTCCTGTGGTCATCTTCACAATTAATACCAAGTTCTGCAGGTGATTTGACTATACAGAAATTCCTGTCTACTGTTGCGATGGCAAAATGATCACTCTGTCCAAATCATAAGGTATAAATGGGCTTAGTCAGCCATGAGTCCTAGCATAGTAATCACCTCCCAGTGAAGCTGCTAGAAATAGCTGGATGGTCTGGGGAGGTGTAATGGCTATGGCATGCAAGGCCAGGTGTGTGACAGCATCCTTTTGCCCCTTGGGCTTACCTAACTGCTTCCCACAGACCCTTAGCTTTTCTTCATCTCCGTCCCTCCCTATCTTTTCTTTACCTTTAATTCAGCTGCTTGTGGAATTTCTATTAAGGAACAAGAAGGGCCTCACCACAAAAAGTTGGGGGACCATTGGCCTAAGTATTCTAACTACCAAAGCAGTGTATTTTAGACTTGCTTAACTGCCAGGTTTTTACTGCTGTTCTGGTTTGTTAGGTATAAAAAGGGTATGCTGTAAACATTTTCTGAACACAACTTGAGAATTGAAGGGTCACCTTATAAACTTATTATTCCTTCCATTGTTAAATCCCCTATAATTTATTTGTGTTTATGTGCTTATTATTGTCCCCATAGCAGATACCAGCAATGTGATGCTGATGTGAAGGATTTACTCTATGGCTAAGTGATTGGAGCAGAGCTGCCCAATTGCCAGCACTGGGCCAAACCCAGCTTATAAAGTATGAGGACGAGTACTTCATAAAATGAAATCAGTAAATGTTTATTGAATGCTTACTCTATGTGCTAAGCACTTTGCTAGGCTTGCTAGATGCTGTGGGGAATATTAAAAACAAAAATGATCTCTTCAAGCAAGGAACATCCATTATAATTGGAGAAGTTGTTAGAGATGCATTAAGGATGTGGTGGAAAGAGTATTGAATTGAGGGGGAGGAGGAATTCAGAGTTTTGAATCTTAGCCCAAGTTCTGCCAATAACCCTATGATCCTTTGGACAAATCACTTCCCCTCTCGGAGTCAATTTATAAAAAGGGAATTGGACTAGATAATTTCTAAAACATTCTAAGGATTGGTTCATAAACAGATGTATTAAAAAGGTAAACTAACAGAACATGCTACATTCTCTTTTGCTAAAAAAAGTGTACATATAATTTAACTATTGTATGTACATATAATTATTATATGTACAATAAGTCCTTAATGTCGTTGATAGGCTCTGAGACTTTAAGTGAAACAACATGCAATGAAACCAATTTTACCATAGGCTAATTGATATACAAAAGAGTTCATTCCTACAGCAGCTCATATAACAAAGTGATGTTGAACGAAATGTTATTTGAGGACCATATGTATGTGGTACATATATTTACACTATATAATTATGTTAATTAAAACTGTAGAGCTGCAGTTCTCAAAGTGGGGTCCTTGCACCAGCAGCATCAGCATAACCTGGGAACTTGTTAGAAATGCCAAGTCATGGGGCCACCCCAGATCTACTGAATCAGAAATACTAGGGTGGGGCCCAGCAATCTGTTTTTCTCCCCCCCCCCCCGCCCCAGCAATCTGTTTTAACAACCTGCTTGCCCCCAGAGAATTCTGATGTTCATTATACTTTGACAGCTGTGCTGTAGGAATTTTGGGGCAGTGGTTCTCAAACTTGGATGCACATTGGTGTCATCCGGGGGAACTTCGGGTGCCCAAAACAACTCTGGGTCCCTAAGGCAGCCAATTTTGGAATCATTGGTTTAGGGGAGGGTGGCATGAGCACCTGTTATTCTCCAGAGGTGACAAGCATCGGAGGCATGGAGTCAGCCAAAACCAGCGTTGAGTTTGGGGAAGGTGAAAAGTGGGTTGGAATCTGATTGGAAGGTCTTGCATTTCATGCTAGAAAAAATGGCCTTTAGGTTACAGTAAAGGAAGTTCTTGGGGAAATGGAATGATACTTGCAAGGTGGTCCATTTGAAGGATTATTCTGGCAGCATATAGAAGAAGGGAGCATGTCCAGAATTAAGTCTGATGAAGTAGTCTAGGTGTGAAGTGATGATGGGTGAAATTAGGATTGTAGAACTGAGATTATAAGGAAGAAAAAAGTATGAAAGCTCGTTTAGAGGACAAAATAGACAGGATTTGGTGAAGGTTGTGGGAGTGAGAGGAAGTGTTTGAATGTCTTTCTTTAACTCAGGAGTTCCTCTCAGACTTCTGGGACAGCCAGTGCTATCAGAATTGTCACATCTTATGGACATGTACTTTTTTTTTGTCCCCCATTGCTTTAAGAGTTCTGATTTGGGGAATGGGTGTTCCCCAGTGAGTTACATAAAAAGACAGAAATGTAGTCACCCAGAAAGCTACTCAGGGTCATCATGGCAGGGGGGCAAACACCCTGTCTCTCTTAAGGAAAGAATGCTTGGAGTTGTGGGAAAGTTGTAAACTTGGCAATGACTAATTCAAACCTATCAGTCAATTAAGTGAATTTTTATTTTATCATTTGTTTGATTTGGGAGCTGTTGTAATTGCCATTAAAAGGACATCAATATTCCTATTTTAAAAACAAAACAAAAATACTATTGAACATTAGGGCAAAGGACAAGAATTTCAAGGTTTTTTTTACCTTTTGACTTTAGCAAACATTTGCTTCTCCATTATTTTTGCTGTATTTTGCCTTCTTCTCCTCCTCCTCCCCTTCCTCCTCCTCCCCCTCCCCCTCCCCCTCCTCCTCCTCCTCCTCCTCCTCCTCCTCCTCCTCCTCCTCCTCCTCCTCCTCCTCCTCCTCCTCCTCCTCCTCCTCCTTCTTCTTCTTCTTCTTCTTCTTCTTCTTCTTCTTCTTCTTCTCTTCTTCTTCCCCATTTGTTCCTGATCCCTCGTGATGTTAGTTTCCTCTCATCTGTTATTGACAGCTTTTTAAAGTATTCTTAATGTTTGTTTGTTTTTTACTTTTCAGTTTTACTTTAGTCTCATAAAGCTCATTAGCCACCAGTTATGCAACAATGTACACAGAAAAATAGTCATTTTAAAAAGGTTTTGACCTGCTTCATCTATTTCTTCCCCTCTCATGCCTCTAGCAACCACCAGTCCTTTCTTTGTATATAAGCACTTGGTTTTTGTTTTGTTTTGTTTTGTTTTGTTTTGTTTTGTACTAGAAGCCCGGTGCACAAATTCATGCACCAGTGGGGCTCCTCGGCCTGGCCTGGGGATCAGGCCGAAACCAGCTCTCCGACATCCCCTGAGGGGTCCCAGATTGTGAGAAGGCTAAGGTCAGGCCAAGGGACCCCACTGATGCATGATCGGGGTCGGGGAGGGATGTGGGAGGTTGGCCAGCTGGGGAGGGACTGCAGGAGAGCTCCAGGGCATCTTGCCCAGTCCTGATTGACCGGACCCCAGCAGCAAGCTAACCTACTGGTTGGATCATCTGCCCCCTGGTGGTAAGTGCACATCATAGCAACTGATTGACCAATCGACTGTCTGCCCCCTAGTGGTTAGTGCATGTCATATCATAGCGAGTGGTTGCATGGCCTTAGCATATCATTGGCATATTATGCTTTGATTAGTTGAACGGATGATGGGACAACTGGACACTTACCATATTAGCCTTTTATTATATAGGATTCCACATGTAAGAGAGGTCATATGGTATTTGTCTTTACCTGAATAATTTTGCTTAGCATAATACCCTTGAAGTACATCCTTGTTATCGAAAATGGCAAGGTTTTTATTCCTTTTTATAGCTGAACAATACTTCATTGTGTGTGTGTGTGTGTGTGTGTGTGTGTGTGTGTGACAATTTTGTAATCCACTTGTCTACCAATGGACACAAGTTGTTTCTGTGTCTTGGCTGTTGTAAATAATGCTTCAATGAACATGGGGGTATATATATCTTCTCAAGTTAGTGTTTTATTTTCTTTGGATAAAAACCCAGAAGTAGAATAGCTAGATTATATGGTAGTTCTAGTTTTAATTTTTTGAGGAACCTCCATAATGTTTTCCACAGTGTCTGTACCAATCTGCATTCCCACCAACAGTGCACGAAAGTTCCTTTTTCTCCACATCCTTGCCAACACTTGTTTGTTGATTTATTGTTAATAGCTATTCTGATAGATGTGAGGTGCTATCCTATCACACTGTGGTTTTAATTTGCATTGACTAATGACATTGAGCATCTTTTCATATGTCTAGTGGTCACCTGTATGTTTTTCTTAATTCTCTCTTCAGACCTTCTGCCCATTTTATAATCAGATTTGTTTTCTTTGTTTTAGTATGAGTTCTTTATACACAGGGTGGTGCAAAAGTAAGTTTACAATTGTGAGTACCCGAAATACAATTTATTCTTTTTTAAAAAATTTCCTCCTCTTTTTTAAAAAATATATTTTATTGATTTTTTACAGAGGAAGGGAGAGGAATAGAGAGTTAGAAACATCCATGAGAGAGAAACATCCATCAGCTGCTTCCTGCACACCCCCTACTGGGGATGTGCCTGCAACCAAGGTACATGCCCTTGACCGGAGTCGAACCTGGGACTCCTCAGTTCACAGGCCAACGCTCTAGCCACTGAGCCAAACTGGTCAGGGCTACAATTTATTCTTGTATTATTAATTATTGTATTATTTTCCATGTGAACAATTGTAAACCTACTGTTGCCCAACTCTTTATTTTGGATTTTAGCCCTTTATCAGATACTTGACTTGCAAATATTTTCTTCCATTCAGTAGCTAGCCTTTTAAAATATATTTTTATTTATTTCAGAGAGGAAGGGAGAGGGAGGGAGAGATAGAAACATCAATGATGAGAGAGAATCATTGATCGGCTGCCTCCTGCACGCCCTCTACTGGCGATTGATCCTGCAACCCAGGCATGTGCCCTGATTGGGAATGGAACTGTGACCCACTGGTTCATAGGTCCACACTTAACCACTGAGCAACACTGGCTGGGCTGCCTTTTCTTTTTATTGATGGTTTCCTTTGCTGTGCAGAAGTTTTTAATAAGATGTAGCTCCTGTTGGTGCAAAAGTTCTCTCAATGTTTTATTACTCCAGTCAAAAAATAAACAGATGTATTTTATTGCTTATCCCCACCTTTTGACCACAAATTTCTTTAAATTTGCATCCAGAAATGGCCCATCAAAAGAGCTCATTAGCCCTAGCTGGTTTGGCTCAGTAGAGAGAGCGTTGACCTGTGTACTAGAGAGTCCCAGGTTCGATTCTGGTCTAGGGCACATGCCCGGGTTGCAGGCTCAATCCCCAGTGTGTGTGTGTGTGTGGGGGGGGGGGTGGTGCAGGAGGCAGCCAATCAATGATTCTTTTTCATCATTGCTGTTTCTGTCTCTCTGTCTCTCTCTCCCTTCTCTCTGAAATCAATAAAAATATATTTTAAAAAAGAAAAAGAACTCCTCCGTGTGTACTTGGGGCATGGTGGGGGCACTGCTTGTGTTTACACCGTTAGTGAGTTTAAAGGTTGTGCCATATCCAGGAGGAAAAACAGCTTTTATTTACTAGTTTGGAAGCATATAAAAGCAAATTTCATATTTTAAAGGATTATCTATATTCTAATGCAAGGTTTAAAAAATGGCTCACCACTTTAATTTGGTAAAGCTGTGCACTTTTTAGTTTCCTGAAGAAACTGTAAAAATATAGGGAAAATCTAGACTGGTCACAGTTTTAAACATGTAGTATATCTAGTAGATATATCTGTTAAAATATAATTTATCTTTTCCCAAACTGAACAAGTATAAACCTTTCTCTTATAAATTGTGCAGAATATTATGATTATATCACATAAAATAAATTTAGAAACTTGTGTGGAATAGATGAACTTCTAGGCATACTAATAGTATAGAGTATATCACCTGATACACATTACCAGATATACGCTATACTAAATCTTAATATAAGGACACAGAATTAGACTTTATCTTTATTGTTGAAAGTATTACAGGTGTCCCCTTTTATCCCATTGAACCCATACTCCCCACTCCTGTCCCCTCTTCAGGCTTTCACCCCACTATTGTCTGTTCATTTTGTTTGTCAGTTTCTTTTGTTCATTAGATTCCACATATAAGTGAGATCATGTGATACTTGTCTTTCTCTGACTGGCTTATTTTGCTTAGCATAATATTCACCAGGTCCCTCCATGCTGTCTCAAAGGGTAAGAGATCCTTCTTTTTTATAGCTGCATAGTATTCCATTGTGTAAATGTACCATAGCTTTTTTATCCGTTCATCTACTGGTGGGCACTTGGGCTGTTTCCAGATCTTAGCTATTGTAAATAATGCTGCTATGAACATAGGAGTGCATATATTCTTTCTGATTGGTGTTTCAGGCTTCTTAGGATATATTCCTAGAAATGGGATCACTGGGTCAAATGGAAATTTCATTTTTAAACAAAATTAGATTTTATTATATTTTATATCATAATAGCCTTTTGGGTTTTGTTTATTAATTGAGATATTAAATATTAGATTATTTTGCAGATCTTGATTATGTTGAAATTATTAGAAATGAAGCTTCTTTCCTCTGAGCAGACCATTTATTTTATTTTATTTTTTTAAAATATATTTTATTGATTTTTCACAGAGAGGAAGGGAGAGAGATAGAAAGTTAGAAACATCGATGAGAGAGAAACATCGGTCAGCTGCCTCCTGCACATCTCCCACTGGGGATGTGCCTGCAACCCAGGTACATGCCCTTGACCGGAATCGAACCTGGGACCTTTCAGTCCGCAGGCCGACGCTCTATCCACTAAGCCAAACCGGTTTCGGCCAGACCATTTATTTATGCCAATAAATTATTTTGCTGAATGAGAGCCAGTTTATTAGTTCTGCTAAAAGAAATGAGACAGTGGGTATCTCATTTGTATTTATTATTGGATTTTATGGTAACATTTAAAATGTGTTTTGAAAGGTACATATGCCAGTGTTTCTGACTATCACAGTGTAAGCATTTGAATAACAGTATATGGATCAATGAGAAGTCTAAGCTGCTTGGTATCATCACAAATATACCTAATTAAGAATATATTTGGTGCCCTGATTGGTTTGGCTCAGTGGATAGAGCGTCGGTCTGCGGACTGAAGGGTCCCAGGTTCGATTCCAGTCAAGGGCATGTACCTTGGGGGATGTGCAGGAGGCAGCTGATCTATGTTTCTCTCTCATCGCTATTTCTAACTCTTTCTCCCTTCCTGTCTGTAAAAAATCAATAAAATATATTTTTAAAAAGAATATATTTGGTGTTCACCACTCTCTGGTTTCTTAAGTGGGAGAGAATATTGTGAAGGACAATATTAAGGAATGGTTGCCATGACAGTCACTTTCAAAGAATTTAAAGGAGACAATGCATTTGTGGGGCTCATCCACTTTGATTCAGCTGGTCTTTTAGGCTCATTCAAACAGACATGGTCTCTGGATTGCATTTTTTTCACATAATTCACCCAATTCATTGGTGATATGGGGACTGTTTAAGCTTGGCTGACAGTAGTGATAGGGTCGCCAGTGGCCGTGACCACAATACTATTGTTAAACCTGAAGGAAAATGATTGTGTATGTGAAATGTGACAAGAACATAGCTACTGGCTTCTTCTGTAATGATATAAATGTCTAATTTCACTTATTAATTCTGTCAGGGTGGGATAAGATTAACATGATTTATTTAAAAGCATAACTAACCCTAAAGTGTTTGGGTTTTATTTTGGATTTTTTGCTGTCATCACATTTTATCCAGTGTACTTGGCTGCTGTTCTGTTTTTATTCATTGACTTGCACAATATTGTCAACACAGTTTGTATTATGTCTGGTCAGAGGCATACAGTTACATACTGCAGTTTCAAAAGTATATACAATACTACCTGTTATGAGTGTCTTCATTCTCCCAACCCAACTAAATGTTAAGTGGGACACACTAGCACAGACAATGAAGTGAAACAGAACTGAAAATGCTGTTAAAATCTTGCTGTTTATTTTTATCATTCTTGTGGTCTAGTTCTTGATGAAGAAGCTATGAACTATGGAACCTCCCCTGACAGGGCCCCAAGTTGGACCCTAGCGTGAGAGCTTTGCCTACTCAGCCTTTGGGCCTTTCTCTCTTCTGCCCTCTGGAGGGTGTCTTAGAGCATGACATGAGGGAGAGCCAGTCTTGTGGTTACTAGAAGACAAGTTCTCTGGTACTCCACCTGCCAGGAGCCCCTCAAAGCCTGAACTTGTAGAAGTGGGGAGCAGACAGAGATAAGGCAGGGAAAGTACTGGTAGGTTTAGGGTCTTAGGGAAGAAGCTATTCTGGTTCTTTAAGTAGAGAATTGGATTCCTTCAAGTTGAACCCAGCATGTATCAAATCCATCTCCAGGAAAAAAACCTATTCCAGAGAGTGCATAAAATGAAATGGTATACTAAATTTAGTGTATGGTGGATTCAGGTTGGAAGTTCAAATTGGGTAGAATCTAACGAGGGTTATATTTGGTGCCAAGCATTTGTGGTAGCATATGAAATCATTATCCAAGTTTGATAAAATTTTTACTCTACACCTGCTATAATTATAATGATACTTATATATCCAATATTCATTGAGTACCTTTTATGTGTGAAGAACTATTAAGTGCTTTACATGCAGTGCCCTCTTGCCACTTTACTGAACCTTTGTGACATAGGTTACCATTGTGCAGCTGAGTGAGGTTATACAGCTAATATGAGGTGGGGATCAGTATTTGAACCTAGGCATTGACTTTGGCACCCTTGTTGTGAACAGCTGTGCCATGGTGCATTCTTGCTGCAGCTGAAGAAAGGGTGTGGCACCTTGATTTCCATATGCGTGGGATGTGGGTGGTGGGCGGTGAGACTGAGCAAAGCGCTTTGTATATACAAACCATGCTAAGTAACGGGAGACAGAAAAGAAATAAGGAATTTTGCCCCCACAACCAAGAAACTTGAAGTCCTGTAGGACAAAGGAGACATAACATGAAACAAGTAATACATATTCATATGATAGACTGAAAATATTCTCTCTACTTAAGTATAGGCGGGAAGAGGACTAGAAGGTGTTCCTTACAAATATTTGCTTGTGAAAGTTAGCTCTTGACTGCTGGCACAAATTTGCTTTCCTCTGGGCTTTTGACCTGATATACAAGAACCCTGACTCTATAGTCAGCAGACTTGTCCATTGAGTTCAGAAGAGTTATCTTCAACTATAGCAGTTGCTATTAAGATCTCTAAACAGATGAATCCATTAGCCTATTGAGCTAACTGGACCAGCTATTTATTTTCTAGTACGTTAACATTTTTAAAAATCTCTAGCCCTGGCCAGGTGGCTCAGTTAGTTGGAGCAATGTCCCATACACCAAAAGGTTGTGGATTCGATTCCCAGTCAGGGCACATACCTAGGTTTCGGGTTCAATCCCTGGTTGGGGCCACATATAGGAGGCAACCAATCAATGTTTCTATGTTTCTATCTCACATTAATGTTTCCTTCCCTCCCTCCCTCCCTCCCTCCCTCCCTCCCTCCCTCCCTCTTTCCCTCCCTCCCTCTCTAAAAACCAATGAACATATCCTCAAGTGAGGATAAAAAAATGAATAAATAAAACTAAAAATCTCTAACCACTGCTTGTTTGATGGTCACCCTGGAAATGGTTGGGGGTGGATGGGGGGCTGTTAGGAGCTTGGTTATAATCCTTGATTTATGTTTGCCCTATTTCATTTGGTAGATACTTCTGTAGGCCTAGCACTGTTCTGAGCATGGGATTAGAGCAGTGAATAGAACAGAAAGGGCCTTTCTCTCAGGAAGCTGTCTTTTCCTCGGATTTTTGGCTCTGTGTAAATTTCACAGTTGATATGAAAGTGTTCTTGGTATGAATTTCAAGATTCACATATTAGGGATAATACAGTGATCACCCTTCCTTCCTCCTTAACCCTAGCCAGTCCTTTGTGAATAGTGAGGGGCGGGTAATAAGGGGGATGACTGTGCCTGTGGAGAGGGCAGCAGATCAGGGTGTATGGTCTTTGTGCTGTGATGGGAAAAGAACAGGGCACACCTGTTTCCTAGCGATGCAATGTGGAACCATCCGCACTGGGATGAGCCTGCCCACCAGCCTGCATCCTAATCCTGTTGTTGATTGGAGATAACTTCAGTGGTCACAGGGCACCTCATCTCCATGGCAACACCTCTAAATATTCCTCTGGTGACTTGTGCGCTACATTCTGTCTGGATCTGAGCCCTCCTGTGGCAGAATATTCTAAAGATGTTAAAAAGAGGGGGGGGGGGAGGCTCAACTAATAAATCTATTCTAAATGACTGAGTCATTTGTTTTGATTACCCGGGTGATTGCCAAATGTTAATTTAAAACTGAAATAGGCCATGAGCTCACTCCACTAACAATGCTGAGTGTTTGTGCTAGCTAATACAGCTTGATAATGAGGTGGCCAGATCCACTGCCGGTGCGAATGTTCTATGATAAACAGACATTTGGGGAAATATGCAGAACATCTTGGCAGTTTTCTTTTAACTTTAAGGGTAAAAAATACAAAGTAGAATGCGTTACCATGAGCCATTTCAAAGGAAGTTGAACTTTTTTTTTTTTTTTTTAGAATTTCATACTTTTCTTCTGAAAAGGTAATTTTGTGTCTTGATTTTCATTTTTTCCTAACTTAGGCACATTGGAACTTGACAACTATATCCAGTCCTTGCCAAATACATCCCATTGTCCACACATCCAGTGTGAGGTAAGTACTACTAATTGTTTTTACACTGATCTCCAACCTTCCAATTTGTAGTGTTATGGTTGACATTGTATGAAGAGCTTTATTTGTACAGTAGATTTAAAAGGGTTCATTTTAATTGACCCAGCCAACCATTATCACTGCTTACTAAATATTAGCTCTCTGGGGAATGCCTTTTCAAGGGAAAAAAAACCTCATTTGCTTTTAATTTGGGGGCATGAAAAGTGAATGTGCCAAGTAAAACAGAACTGTTAGGTCTGTTTGAAAATAAAGATCTGCCCATGTCACAGCATGAACAGTAGGGAGCAGGAAAGCTGCGTGGAGCAAATATTGGAATGGAGGGAAAAGATTCCTACTGACAACTGTGAGGAGTTGGACTGACCCAGTCAACTGTCAATGAAAGGAGCCAAGGTGCAGGATGCCTCTGTACAATCTGATGGTACAAATGCCAAAGAATGTTTCCATTGGCTTACATTAACATGGGCCAGAAGATTTTTTTTTCTGATTAGTACTAAAGCTCCGAGCACTGCTACAGTGGTGGGAGCAGCCAGATTGACCAGCCTTTTCTTTTAATACATTAGATCGGCATTCTCTGTCCTCTTCATTGAGCCATGGTGGCTTATGTCTTCTTTGTGATGATCCAGGGTTACCCATTTCTCTCTTTGAGAGACTGGATAGTCACTTTTGAAAATAGTAAAAGGAGGGGATCTCAAAGATGGTTCATCCAGGCACAATGGAAGAGGCCCCAGTTTTCTGCTTTTCTGGCCATCTCCATGCATTTATGAGAGAGGCTATAACATTTGCCAGCATCAGACCAGCCAGGGTTTCCAGTTTCATCCATCAACAGGTTTTGTCTTCCCCTCCATGCACAGTTCCACATCTAGTGTAGCTCCCTGTATTTCAATTAGGGTAGATGCTCACTAGGTGGCAATAGTTACATTTGTTTTGTTTGTTTTTTTTTTAAATTTTGTTTTATTCCTTAAAATATTACAAAGAGTAGTACATATAATAGTTACATTTGTTACATCTGCTGCTGCAGAATAATTCACAGATTAAAAAATAGTCAAATACCTAAATATATCAAACCTTAAAGAGTAAAAAACAAAAACAAAGTAGGACTGAGTTTCTCTTAGCTGCCAGAGATGGACGCTTCCATCTTCAAGTCTAAGCCCTATCATCCTTGGCCTTTACCCAAAAATGTTGTTTTCAAACTTTTTTTTTAAATGATAGAAACCTGTTTTCTAATAAAATCGTAGGATTAACCCCAATCGAGTACACCAAAGCAAAACTGCTTTGGCTCAAAGTAGGTGGTTGTGAGTCGCTCACCCCACTCTGAGGAACCATTCCCAGGGCAGGTGGAAAGCACTGTGCTCTGCCCAAGAGCAGAAATTTTAGCCCTGAGCCCTTTCACAGTTCTTATTTTTATTTTCCCACAGAAACAGAGACTAGATTATTCAAGGAGATTTACAGAAGGGGAAAGCATCTTCCCAACAATTTAGTTGAAAGTGCTGGCTAGGTGAAACTTAGCTATTCACGTGCATTGCTTGCTCTTAAGCATTCCATAGCAGTCTGCCAGTTTGACAAACTTCATCAGTAGAAAACTTCAATACACAGGTCATATATTGGAATTATACACTTTGAAAACCTATATAATCTCATTAACCATTATCACCCCAATAAATTTAATTAAAAATTTTTTTAGTCCTGGCCTGTGTGGCTCAGTTGGTTGGAGCATTGTCCCATACACCAAAAGGTGGTGGGTTTGATTCCCAGTCAGGGCACATACCCAGGTTGCGGGTTCAATTCCCAGTTGGAGCGTGTGCAGGAGGTAACAGATCGATGATTCCCTCTCACATCGATTTCCCCCCTCCTTCCTCTTTCTAAAAAAATCAATAAAATTTAAAAAATTTAAGAAAAAAAACTATTAGAAACTATGTGTACAGGACTGTACTCTTAAAATGGAACCTTTTAATTGCGTTTTGACCAAAATTTGGGTTTTCTTTTAGTGTATTGCGTTTCTCAGCTGAATTATTAAATATAACCTGTTAAATTCTTTTGCACCATGACAGAAATATATAGGATTGATGTAAAACAGTTCAAGTCACGATGCAGTTGTATCTTGTGATCTTTCTTCCTTTCATTCATTCATTCATTCAGCCCTACTATGTACCAGGTCAGGAGTGTAGGAGTGAGCAAAACAAAAAGAATAATACATTTTGGTCTGATATTCTTCAAGTGTAGGACATCCCTAGATTATTTTCCCTTTTGCAGATGAGGTAACTGAAAACTGATTTCCCTTTTTAAATTAAATTGCCCAGTATTAAATAGACTAGTTTGGGTTCATGAGTGCGATTCATAATCCCTGTATCCAGTCTGCTCTTTAAGTCTATGATGTATGCCACCCCCATAGATGCATGTGCAAATAATAAAGTATACAGTAATTGATGGGGATGTGGCTGTGCCTGGGACCCAAATGCCCCCCAAATGAAAACAAATGTAAAGAGTTTATTTCACACTCTATTTTTTAAAAATTTTGTTTGGAATAATTGGACAGTTTAGGAAAATGTACTTTGCAGTTTCCACAAGAGGATATTTTGGTTTTTTAAATGCTGTTTCCTATTTTATGTTTAGCATAGCATTTATCACAGGTAAAGTTTATAATCCAAGAGTTTGAAATTATTCCATTTGGCTGCCTTTTAGTTATGGAATTATTCTTGAACACTATAAATCTTAATACATCCATGAGCAATCTTCCAGTTTGACAAACTTCATCAGTAGAAAACTTCAATATATAGATCATGTATCATGCAATTATGCACTTTATTGGCTTCTGTGTTAGGGACAAGATTGTTAATTAAACCTGTATTTCACATCTAGGAAATATTTATATCACTGAAACATGGTCACTTTCATTACTGATTTGGCAGTTTTTAATAATCACAAGACACAAACTTTTAAAATATAGTAGTCATAGTTATTTGATTTGCATCATTTATGTTGATGTGACTTCTCTCCTTGGTGCACTAGCAATAAGCATGAAAATCAGCCCAGATGGCTTGCACAAACTTAAAGAGTTTGGAAATCATCAGTCTAGAGCCAAGGTCTCAAACTGCTGGGCTGGATCTGACACACAAAGGTTCTTTTAAATTTTTATGTGAATTGCCAGCATTTAAAAACTGAGAGATTTCACATTTTCAAAAATCCAGATTTTCAGCTTCTCTTCTGAAATATTAGAAGATCTGGCAACATTGAGCCTGCATTCCTATTTGGTAACACTGGTCTGGAGCCAAATAGCTGCTGTATCATTAGATGGAACATGAACTCTGAAATTTGCCCCCAGTCTTCATCACTGTTATCTCCTTGACACTAAGGACAAGGGCAGTTGCCATTATCTGGCTGTTTTACGCATTTATAAGAAAAATCTTAGCTCTCAAAGGCATGTATGTTTTCAACCCCAAGTCTAGATGAAATTGAGGCTGCAAATTTAGATCTGTTCTTTCTCTCAAAATATCAGCTTGTTACTTTTTGGGTGCACGATGGTGGATAATGTTCATTTTAAGGGGGGGGTGCATTAAATGGACTGAGGGTAAACATTTGAGGGGAGGGATACCTTCTGGTGATGCCTGATTGAGAGGAGCATCAGCAGAGTTTGACGGATTCCTGTGGTCTTACCCAGTGCTTCTCAGACTTTAATGTGTAGATTCTGATGTGTCAGGTCTGGAGTAAGGCATGAGATTCTGCTATTCCAACCAGCACCAGGTTATACCTCTACTAGTCTGAGGTCTCACCTCTCTTTGAGTAGCAGGGGGCTCTACCCTAAAGTGATCCCAAGAAAAGGCAGTCATGCAATGATGACTCTAAATATCTTCTTCTTTGGCCTGAGAAAGAGAAGTAGATCTTAGCCAGGCTATTTGGGGTTGAATCTTTATAGATAAACCTGTGTTCACTTTTAGTTGCAGCATGATAAGTTAAAAAAATTGATTTTAATACAGCATAGCCCATGTAAACAATAAACCTAACTTTTATTTTCAAACTTGTTTCAAATTAAGTGTTTCTAGTAAAAAAAAAAAATAAGCTAGTTATGTTAAAACTCAAGCATCATGAAGTGGGGATTAGAGCTTTTTATTTTATAAGTAGAGGCCTGGCCTGGGGGGATCGGGCTGAAACCGGCCCGGTGCACAAATTTGTCCAGGGCATGTCCAGCCCGTCTCATCGGCTGGACCCCAGCAGCAAGCTAACCTACTAGTCGGAGCATCTTCCCCCTGGTGGTCAGTGTGCATCATAGCGACTAGTCGAACGGTTGAACAAATGGTCAGACACTTAGCATATTAGGCTTTTATTATGTAGGATTATAGGAGACTATATTTATGTGATTCTTACAAAACTGATAAATAAGACCACAGAAAATAGGTAATTATCAAATCCCTGGATATATAACCCTGTAAGCTATAAAATTATAGAAGTCACAAAGGAAGAGATCAACAGATTTAAATATATAAAAATGTGCTGAGTGTAGATCTTATGTATTCTCACCACACACACACACACACACACACACACAATGGTAACTGAGGTGATGGATATGTTAATTAACTTGATTGTGGGAATCATTTTACAATGTATATGTGTGTCAAGTCATCATATTGTACCTTAAATATGTACAATTTTGTTATTTATACTTCAATAAAGGCAGAAAGATAACTAATGAAAAGGAAAACACAGCAGGAAGAGTTTTATGAATTTGACAAGATAATTTCCCTATTATGTACATAGTTCATACAGATCATAAGGCCTGGCACAGGCCTGACATAGGGTAGATGTGTCATAACTGTTGACTAAATGAATTCTATATTTGGTAGGTTGGCAAAAGACATTTGTGTTAAATCACAAAGTAAATAAATGCATGGAAGAACTTTCCAGCCTCTCTGGTATGCAAAAACAAGCATATTCAAATGGCAACAAAGTACATTTTTCACATATTAAATCAAGAAAAACCAAAAGGAAACCCTATGCTAATATGGTTATCTTGAAACTGATAAACACTGACTCATTGCTGGGAGCATTGTAAGCTGTTTAAATGCCTTTTGGAACATTATTTGGCTTATTATATACTAGAGGCCCGGTGCACAAAAATTTGTGCACTCGGGGAGGAGGGGGGTCCCTCAGCCCGGCCTGTGCCCTCTCACAGTCTGGTACCCCTCGGGAGATAACGACCTGCTGGCTTAGGCCTGCTCCCGGGTGGCAGAGGGCAGGCCTAATCCCTAGGTGCAGCCCCTGGTCAGGCTCAGAGCAGGGCCGATTGGGGAGTTGGGGCGCCGCCCCCTGTCATACACAGAGCAGGGCGATCGGGAGGTTGCGATGCCACCCTCAGTCACGCTCAGGGTAGGGCCGATTGGGGGGTTGGGGCACCATCCCCTGTCATACTCAAGGCAGGGTCGATGGGGAGGTTGCAGCGCCACCCCCTGTCACGCACAGAGCAGGGCCCATCAGGGGGTTGGGGCACTGCCCCCTGTCACTCACAGAGCAGGGCCCATCAGGGGGGTTGGGGCTCTGTACCCTGTCACGCACAGAGCAGGGCCAATCGGGGTTGGGGCTCTGCCCCCTGTCACGCACAGAGCAGGGCCCATCAGGGGGTTGGGGCGCCGCCACTCTCACACTCAGGGCAGGGCCGATGGGGAGGTTATGGCTCTACCCCATCACACACAGAGCAGGGCCCAGGGGGGGGTGGTTGGGGCGCCGCACCCTGTCACACACAGCAGGGCCGATCAGGGGGTTGGAGCGCCGCATCCTGTCACACACAGAGCCGCAGGGCGATCAGGGGGTTGGGAGCTCCCCCCTATCAGGCACAGAGCAGGGCTGATCAGGAGGTTGGGGTGCCTTCCCCTGTCACGAACAGAGCAGGGTGGATAGGGAGGTTGTGGCCCCGCCCCCTGTCACACACAGAGCCGCAGGGCAATCAGGAGGTTTGGGCGCTGCCCCCTGTCACGCTGATCCTGATGCCGGAGGCCTCGCAGCTCCGCTGATCCCGGTGCTGGGAGGCATGTTACCCTTTTACTATATAGGGTAGAGGCCTGGTGCACGGGTGGGTGCTGGCTGGTTTGCCCTGAAGGGTGTCCTGGATCAGGTTGGGGGTCCCCACTGGGGTGCCTGGCCAACCTGGGTGAGGGGATGATGGCTGTTTGCAGCTGGTCACACATCCTTCAGGGTGAAGGTCCCCACTGGGGTGCCTGGTCAGTCTGGGTGAGGGGCTGAGGGCTGTTTTCAGGCTGGCGGGTGACTGAAGCTCCCAACTGCTCCTTTTTTTCTTTTTTCTTTTTTTATTCTGGACCAGCTTTAGCTTTGAGGCTTGGCTCCAGCTCTTAGGCCTCTGCTGCTGAAAGTAGGTTTCTGGCCTTTGCATACAATGTTACGATCCTGCTGGCTGAAGCCTGGCGGACTAAAGGAGGTTTCTGGGGTTTTGTTTAGCTTCTATATTTGTTACATAGTTGCTTAGAGTTACAGCTCAGAGGCCTGCAACGGCAGGCGGAGAACGTTGGAGTCCTCCATCACGGAAGCAAGCAAGCCTCATGTTAGTTTCAAGCTGCCTGGCTGCTGGCCGCCATCTTGGCTGGCAGTTAATTTGCATATCGCCCTGATTAGCCAATGGGAAGGGTAGCGGTCGTACGCCAATTACCATGTTTCTCTTTTATTAGATAGGATAGCAAAAGTCACAAAGATTGATACCCCTTGATCCAGTAATCTTATTTTAGGAAATATAGTCTAAGAAACAAATTAGAAAAGAAGGAAGAAAGCTATATGTTGTAGGTATTCATCACAGTGCTATTTATAAGGAAACAAAATTAGAAAGAATTCAAATGTCCAACACGAGTAATGGTTCATTTGTTCATCAGGTAATTTGGGTTAAGCAATTATGATACTCTATGCAATGGAATTCCGTGAATCTGTTCAAAATTATAATTCTGATACTTGCAGAGCAATACGAATTTGTGTAATATAGCTTTACTAAAGATGTAGGACACAAACTTGTGTACTTGCTGTGATTTATAACCTTGTAAAGAAGTATGTACATATGGACAAGAACTAGAAGGCATATGGACAAATGTAAGTAACGCTTTACTTGAGGTCTTATTTGTATTATTGTCCTATTATTTATACATTTTACCATAAGTATATGATTTGAGGATCTTCAGCTTTTACTTGCTTACTAGTAAATCAGCTCCATATCACAAGCAGCAATATTCCCATTGGTCACACAGTGGGTGTTTAGTAAATAATTCTGAAACACAATGAGGACAGACGCCCAGAGCCTAAACATGAAGTTCCGATGATGCAGTTCCTACTTACTGCTTTGTTCCATCATCCTGAGCTCCCATTTTTTTTCCTTCTGATTCCTGTGGTTGGTACAGAGGCATCTGGACATCCCACATAACAAAATATAAGTATTTGTCTCAGAGGTTTTCAATAAATGTACAGAAGTGCCAGGGAGTGAATCTTATGTCTAGACTCAGTATACACTGAGGTAGAACCTTAATGGAGCTGTAATTCAAGGGAATGCTTATTTCGTCTTCTGGTTTCATTTAGATAAGTAACAAAAATTCACTCTGGTGTCATGAGCCTTCTTTCAGCATCCCCTCCCCTCCAGTTGCAGTCCCTGTTTCAGATATACTTGTTTCCCTTGCTGTAAGTATACTTTTCTCCTTTAATTAGGTCAGTTACTTCATGTCTGTTTTTCTTTTTTGACATGGTTTCCTCTGGCTTTAGCACCACATATTTTCCCCATATGTCATTGTCTCTGGAGCTTCATGTTGCAATCGTTTTTCAAGGGGAATGGAGAGCACATTACGAAGGGGGTAGCTCTTGACTCCTTGCCTGCCCTTTGCCTGCTTGAGCGTTCGTATTTCTTTTGGGCCTAGTTCTGTTTGGTTTTGTAGTCTTCATCATCAGTTATGTTTGGACTGAAAGATACTTAAGTAAAAATAATGGTAAGTCAAAGATATGTCTGGCAAAGGTGCAGCACATTTGTTAAGGTTACTGGTTTATTTATCTTCCCTGTCTCTATGGTGACTAAATCTGGGGCTGGGATTTAATGGACTTAATTTTGACCTCTTATACATCACCTAACTTTCCCAGCCTCTGATTTAGAAGGAATTCATTTTCACTTTAGGAGAGAAACTGCCCCACTTAGAGAAAGGGTCCTAACTGGACTCTTGGAAAGTAGAATCTCCAGAGTCTTCTATTTTTATGTCGTCTTCGATCAGAGTTCACATATAGCACTTATAAAGAAAGCTGAGAAGTCTTTTAGATAAACACACACATGCACACAACATTGCTAATGGCTCCAGGAAGTAATTTTCTTTTCAATGAAATAAAATGTTTAGTTAATGTGAGTGAATGGCATATAAGAACTTTTTATAAGATAGCCTTTTATAAGAATATTAAATCATTGGGAACATTGATTTATATTACAATTTCATTTTTAAGAAGTATCTCCTTTATTGCTTGCATATATATGTTCAAATCATATTTCAGATTTCAAGTGTATCGAACTGTGCTATAGAAGTCCACAATAAAGATTGGGCTTGACTAGGATTCCCATGGAAGAAGAAAGATCTGGACACTGAAATTCAAATCTAGTGTTCCATCTATTCCCAATTGATGTGAAATAAAGATCTCTAATGTAGCTAGAGTAACACCGTCTTGGATTTCAGTTGGTTCAGATGACCCTTTAAAACTTTTTATCCTCTCCCATATGATCCTTTGAGATTCGCAAGGATACTCCAGTTTTAGAAACTTAATAATTTATCCAAAATTGAATCAGAGTACTGTACTTTATTTAAGGCTAGTGTTTACTCATGGATAATTTATTTATTTACAAGTCCCTTCATATTCTTTAGGAACAAACTCATATATGTGCATTTCCTTTAAAACCAGAACAAAGGAATCAGTAAATTATAAGGATTATATAAAGGCTGAGACAAGGGAGGCGACATAAGTGTCTTTGTATATTTATTCACCAATATAATATTAGAGTTCAGCTCTGTCATGAAGTTTGGTTCAAGTCTAATAGGAAATTGTGAATACTTATTAAGATTTTTAATATCATAAAACTCAGTGGATATGGAAGTTAATTTTAAGATTTTCTCCATTGTCAATTCGTCTGTTAATAGGGCAGAGATTTGTGAAGCCAACAGCCAATGCTCAATTGTAGAAAAGATGCATTACTTGTGAGATGAATGTGGGATACTCATGGTGTTCTGGGCTTGAAACCTTGACTGATGTGTCTTGTTACTTGAACTTGGAAAATGTGTTAGGTTAAGGTCATAGCTAAATCATATAAATTTTATTATGGTCAGTACAATAAGCATTGCTGAGGTCAAAACTTTTACAGAAATCAAAATGTTAAGGCCTGAAGCCCTTAATGATGATGCAGAAGGAGTAGCACTTTTATCATTATCCTTGTCATTATCATTATTTTCTTATCAACCTTATGTGTTGAAAGCCCAGTATGGAGAGCTGTGCTAATAATAGCTATAATTTATTTTCTTATCTATTTAACTGTTAATATTTCAATTTTGTTTAAACAGCTCTAAAGATCAAATCAATTTAAATAAAAATGAATGAAATACATAAATTTGCATTTAGCATGGTAGCCTGATTCTCTTGTCCTATCAGCCAGATAAGCTTCACACTTTGTATAGCAACTTCTCAATGAGGGCTATCCATTTATTGGATAAACAATTAGTTTAACATTTTTTCACCTAAGTGATTTCAGGTAGTTTGATGAGAATGTGTAGTCTTTGCAAATGTGGGCATAATCTCTTAAACCATGCAATATGACCATTTTTTGTGTATTTTTAGGGTTATAAATTAATAATTTACTTAAGATATTCCAAGTACAGTGGGGTCTTGACTTACGAGTTTAATTCGTTCCGTGACAGAGTTCGTAACTCAAATTACTCGTATGTCAAATCATAAGTGAACGAGTGAGACACGTGATGCTGGGCTGTTGTTGTGGCGTTCACTGTGACGTTCGCTGTGCCAACTAGCGGTGGGGTATCTGAAGCTGGCTCATAATCCGAATTTTAGCTCGCAACTCAAAGCAAAAAATCAGCCGAGAGATGGCTCATATCTCGAAAAACTCGTTAGTCAGGACACTCATAAGTCAAGGCCCCACTGTATTTCTTTCCCAGAACTGTGGAGCATTTTCTGTGGGTTCTAATGAGAGTTTGCATATGTAGTTGTCAGTATACATGGGCTAGGGGAGTCATAATCCATAGTGTCTGTTGCTCACTAAAGTGGTTCAAGTGCTGACTAATTGGAGAGGATGGGCTCCACCCTTGGCATTGGTCTCACATGATGGGCTTGAACCTGAAAACAATACAATATGTTCTGTTATTTTTAGCCCATCCTTTATGTTCTGAGCGATGTCCTCTGTATTGTCAGTCCTCATAGATTTACACAGGATATTGACCAAAACTCTGATCTTCCCATGGGTATTTCCCATTTTTTTGTGGGAAAAATCTAAGACAATCTAAGAGTCAGGATTTGGTTGGGATCACTGTCTTAAATTGTACTGTGCTTTTCCCAGGTAACTGGAAGCTTCCTTGGGAGCAAGTATACTGATATTTTCTCTGGTGTCTTCCATATCATTTATTATTTAATGCCAGAGGCTTAGTAGGCATTTACTAGAGATATAATTAATTAAGTAAAAGGCATTTTATAAATTACAAACCACAGCTTTTCTGTGGTGTGACACAGGAAAATCTCAGGAACTTTGTTTGACTCTGTTCCACTAATGTCAGTATTCTGACATCATTGGAGCATGTTCTTGAATGGAATGATAACTCCTACCACATGGCATCATTTTTCCAACATTTTATTTTGAAGTTTTACAAACAGAAAAGTTGAAGTGAACATTCATATTCCCACCACCCAGATTCTACAGTGAAACATTTTACTGTATTTGCTTTATCACATATCCATCCATTCATTGGTCCATCTTAATATTTTGGATGCATTTCAAAGTAAACTGTAGGCATCTGTATAATTCATCTCTAAATACTTCACTATGCATATGATTATGTAGTTTAAATTTTGACGTACTTGGAGCTGCTATCAGATTTTGCTAAGATTCTAACATTGGTTTTGGTGGTGGCTAAGAAGAGGTGGTAAGTAGAATGTGAAATAATCTGTTTTCAGACTCGGGGGATTTTTTTGTTTGCTTTTAACTACCAGCAAATATACAAACACATAACATTCTGCCCCTTTCCTTTCACATCACGTGGTCACATTGTTTGTGTTGTTGAAACTTGGTAGACCAAAGTAGGTGGGATCTCAATACCAGATATCAAGTTGTATTATAAAGCCACTGTTCTCAAAACTGCCTGGTACTGGCACAAGAATAGGCATATAGATCAATGGAATAGAATAGAGAGCCCAGAAATCGGCCCGAACCAATATGTTTAATTAATATTTGACAAAGGAGGCAAGAACATACAATGGAGCCAAGATAGTCTCTTCAATAAATGGTGTTGGGAAAATTGGACAGATATATGCAAGAAAATGAAACTAGACCACCAACTTACACCATACACAAAAATAAACTCAAAATGGATAAAGGACTTAAATGTACGACAGGAAACCATAAAAATTCTAGAAGAATTCAAAGGCAACAAAATCTCAGACATATGCCGAAGCAATTTCTTCACTGATACAGCTCCTAGGGCACTTGAAACTAAAGAGAAAATGAACAAATGGGACTACATCAAAATAAAAAGCTTCTGCACAGCAAAAGAAACCATCAACAAAACAACGAGAAAACCCACTGTGTGGGAAAACATATTTGCCAATGTCATATCTGATAAGGGCCTAATCTCCAAAATTTATAGGGAACTCATACAACTTAACAAAAGGAAGATAAACAATCCAATCAAAAAATGGGCAAAGGACCTAAATAGACACCTTTCAAAAGAGGACATTCAGAAAGCCAAGAGACATATGAAAACATGCTCAAAGTCACTAATCATCCGAGAGATGCAAATCAAAACAACAATGAGGTACCATCTCACACCTGTCAGACTGGCTATCATCAACAAATCAACAAACGACAAGTGCTGGAGAGGATGTGGAGAAAAAGGAACACTTGTGCACTGCTGGTGGGAATGCAGACTGGTGCAGCCACTATGGAAGACAGTATGGAGTTTCCTCAGAAAACTTCAAATGGAACTCCCATTTGACCCTGTGATCCCACTTCTAGGAATATATCCCAAGAAACCAGAAACACCAATCAGAAAGGATATATGCACCCCTATGTTCATAGCAGCACAATTCACCATAGCTAAGATCTGGAAACAGCCTAAGTGCCCATCAGTAGATGAATGGATTAGAAAACTGTGGTACATGTACACGATGGAATACTATGCTGCTCTAAAAAGGAAGGAACTCTTACCATTTGCAACGTCATGGATGGAACTGGAGAGCATTATGCTAAGTGAAATAAGCCAGTCAATGAAGGAAAAATACCACATGATCTCACTCATTCATGGATAATAGAGACCATTATAAACTTTTGAACAATAATAGATACAGAGGCAGAGCTGCCTCAGATTGTCAAACTGCAGCGGGAAGGCCGGGGAGGGTTGGGGGGCAGGAGGTAGGGGGGTAAGAGATCAACTAAAGGACTTGTATGCATGCATATAAGCATAACCAGTGGACATAAGACACTGGGGGATAGGGGAGGCTGGGGGACTGTCTAGGGCGGGGGGATAAAATGGACACATATGTAATACCCTTTGTAATACTTTAAGCAATAAATTAAAAAAAAAAAAAAGAAACTTGGAAGGCCAGTCTAGGAAATAGATGTTCTTGTTTATATGAGTAAAAACGGAGATTCGGGGTTGAGGATAGTGGCACAGAATGTTAGTGTTAGCTACTGTAAGGGAGGGGAAAAGAGATTCAGAATCAGGAAGTTACCCAAGGGTACCACTTATTTATATGTACATATAAGTCTAGAGAGGGTTTAGTGGCTGTTTATATTACCTAAGGATCATGGATTAAGTAAACACTAACTGTACAAATAGAGGGTCCTTCTAGTCTAGTGGTTTTCACATTATAGTCCACAGAACCTAGAATTCATAGAAATGTTTCAGAGGTTTTACCACCATTCGAAATAGATTTTTTAAAGTGTATTGAACTATTTTAAAGAACTAATAAAAAACAACAACACATATACTTTAACTATGTCTTGTAGTAAATGTTAGCATACTGGAGAATACTTACTGATTGACTTTAAAATAAGTAAAGGTATTAATATCAGCCTAAAATACAGTTTTGAATAACACTTATCTGCCATCCATCAAAGCCAGGGTAATGTTTCTGTTGTGGGAATAAAGACAAAAGGTCTTCAGCAAGACCATTACACTAAAGCCATGGTGTTAAGAACTGGCCTGCCAAAGCTGAAGTTACATTTTGGTTTCCAGTTACCATGAGCACTTATCCATCTGTTATATTTAGATTTTTTTTCTAGTACCTTTAGAAATTTGGAAACAGATGAGTATATGCTTTCAACTTGAAATGACCATAAAAGGGGAAAGGTAGTTAAGAGGCTGGAGGCTGGCTCCAGTGTTATCCCTTAGATGGGGTTATGTGAATGGATTAGGGAATCTTCAAAAAGGTTCCCTAATTGCTCAACATAAGTCTGAAAATGTATGTGTGCAATATTGTAGTTAATTATGAGGTTTTTATGGCTTCTTTGATTATGACTAAAAAGCTTTACAATAGCTTTGGCAGATTACTTTTGCTTGAAGGCTGTGGTGCTCCCTTTGGTCCCTTTATTTGGATTGTACCACATTCTGTACCTGTTGTTCAAAATGCCTTTTGGAAGCCAGTACCTGCTTGTGTCAATTTTTTTAGCTGCAGTCAATTTATTAATTATTTTTAAAATTGATTTCAGAGAGGGAGAGGGAGAGATAGAAACATCAGTGATGAGGGAGAATCATAGATCCGCTGCCTTCTGCACGCCCCCTACTGGGGATCAAGCCAACAATCCAGTCATGTACCCTTGACTGGAATCGAAACTGGGATCCTTCAGTCCACAGGCACGACACTCAATAGAGTCTATACACTGAGCCAGACCAGCTAGGGCTGCAGTCAATATTTTAAATGCTTGCTTATCTTTATTTTTCCTATGACATTTTATTATGAAGCTGTTCAAAGTTGAAATTATTTTGCAGTGAACTCCTGTGTACCCATCATTAAGAGTCTACCATTAAAAACACTTTATTATAGTTGTTTTATCACATATCTATCTATCCATCTATCTATCCATCAATCTATATTTTCAGATGTATTGCAAAGTAAATGTAGGTTTTAGTTAACTTCATATGTTGTATACACTTGGAGCCTGGCATTTCAAACATTACACAAATTGTGTAAATTGTCATTGAATCCTGTGAAAGATGTAAAATAAATGTCCATGTTGGTTTTAAAGGGAAAAAAATGGGAGCCTTATTTTAAAAGTAACAGATTATTCTGGAATTCTGGCATGGAGTTGGAGAAGAATACTGGTTTATTTTTAAATCTGAACTTTATCGTGACTCAGACATTGCTGGCCCCTAATAAAGAGGGGGCTATACTTGTAAATTTTGTTTTCATCATTGAAACAGGAGCCAAATAACTTCCAGTTCTTATAGAGAGAGGATCATCTTTAAAAGTGTTATACTATCAACAATAAAAATATATTTAAAAAAGAAAAAATTGTTATAAACATCAATATTGGTCACTGCAGCAAAATCTATTGGATTTGGAAAGTAGAGGAGCAAGTTTACTGAGGACTAAATTGGTCTATGCTGGATTTGATCCCAAACCCTGGTGTGAAGGTGTTAAATGCAAATTATTAAAAAACACTCTTGTTACCATTGGAACAGTAGGACCAGGATGGAGGTTAAAAATGCTGGTGTATGGTTTATGCCCTATTTATGTGGCAAGCACTCCCTGTGTTCTCGCAAAGCTTCTTTGTTCACTTTATACTCAATCCCCAGAATTATGTCCAAACACTCTCCCTTGGCCCACTGGGTTGGTTTGGTATATTTCCTCTGGAAGTCTTCACTTGCACTCTTGAGTTAGCTGGCAGGAGATCCCTTAAAAGCTTTTCCAAACTGTTTTTCCCACTCCCTTATGGGGCTAATCCTGTAATTTCCACTTCAGTTTCAACTGCTGTAGCTTGGGTAGAAATAGATCTCTGCTGTCTTCCCAATCTCTGGACTTTCCAAGAAAAGTTAATGTTTAACAACATAAAGTTAAAACAGAAAATTTTAGAGGCAGGGGTTAAGTGGGGACTATGGTTGGGGAACTTGATGATTTGATATATTTTATTTTACTTTATTTTTTAATATGGTTTTATTGATTTCAGAGAGATGAAGGGAGGAGAGAGATAGAAACATCCATGAGAGAGAAACATCAATCCACACCCCCTACTGGGGATCGAGCCCACAACCCTAGCATGTGCCCTGACCAGGAATCTAACCAGCAACCTCCTGGTTCATGGAACGACTTTCGACCAAATGGGCTACACACTGGCTGGGCTAGATATATTTTAAATGTGTCAGTAGATAATGAATTTAAGGAGTTGTATAAGGAGTTGTAAACATTTTACCAACCCCCTCAGGCAAACACACTACCATTTAAAACCCATATAAACTCCTTGGCACCACGGAATAATATGTACTATGTTCTTGGAAGAAACTATTAGGTTGCAAAGGTTGATTCCGCTACCACTTACTTGCTCTTTGATCTCAGAAAGTGACTAACTTGTTCTGTAATGGTTCTATAAGCACTGATAATAAAACTGATTTACTGCATATGGTATAATAGAGGAGTTTAAGACTATAACTAGTTGCTGTTAGGCCTCAAGCTTTTGGAATTATTTTATAAATTTTTAGATATTAACATTTAATATTATTTGAAAAAAGTTGTTTTGTGTCTGAATACTGTATAATCTATAGTCCATATACATTGAACCACCGTTAATTAAATATTTTGACAAATCAGTTTAGAAAATTCATTTTACTGCAAAACATGTTTAAAGCACATAAAAATTGATTAGACTATGTACTTATTGCCAGCAGGAAGGTAGAAAGTGTCCTAGATTTATGATTAGGACAGGTGACAGTACTTGAGCTTCTATTCTTAGCTTGACCTTGCCCCCCTCTCTTAAGGCAAGACACTTAATCTTTTAATGTCTCAGTTTATCTACCTATAACACCTGTAGTCTTATTTCATGAAAACAGTACTGATTTTTATTTGACAGCATTTGAGGACTTGATGTAGAAAATGGCATAGAGATTCAGATTATTATGCAGAAATTATTTGTATGTTGAATGATAATCTTGGCAAATTAGTAATTACTACATTTAGAAAGTTACAACTCTGGAGGGAATTGATATTTGATATTGTTGTCCTCTGTGTTCTAAGTTACCATCATAACAGTAGGAAAATAAACTCTGTCTTGGCTGTGTTACAAAGGGATTAACTCACTTCTTCAAGTTGTTACTAAATCTTCAGCCCTTTTGACATCATACATAAAAAGTGCTCCTTGTTTTACTTAATTTTTCTGGAATAAAAGTATTCTATCTTAGCGTATGTTTTTCTTTCGTTGAGAGCTTTCCAAGTTATTCTCTTTGTGAAGAATGAAGGATAAACCATGTCAGTTACTTAAAGCAACTAAAATTACCAACTACAAATATGTAGAGAAGTATGCTTTTGATTTTTAGATCAAAGCAAAGAACTAAGATTATGTGGAGCTTATTTATTGTACATTTGTTCCCAGCTACTTGTGCTTTTACAAATAATTAAATATTAACTAAATATCAAGAGGATTAAACAGCTACACCCTAAGTAAAACTAATATATCCATATGACCATTTTCTCAATTCTATCTCCTTCAAAGCTTGGGCTAAATTGAGAGAATCTCTATCATGGATATTGCTACTACATTTTTATGGTGCATGACAAATGTGTGTGTTTATTGTGAAAATTGTGTGAGTCATGCCAAAAATTAAAGCCACTTGAAAAATTAGAAGACACTACCTACTTAAGTACAAAGTCTGATTTATGTATAGTTGACTCTCAAACAACACAGGTTTGCACTGCATGTAGATAATTTTTTCAATAAATACTGTAAATGTATTTTTTCTTATAATTTTTAAATAACATTTTTTCTCTAGCATATTTATTGTAAGAATATAGTACATAATACATATAGCTTTAAAAATTTGTTAATTGGCTTATTTTACTTAGCATAATTCCAGTCAATGAAAGAAAAATACCACACGATCTCACTCATTTATGGATAATTAAGACCATTATAAACTGATGAACAAAAATAGATACAGAGGCAGAGCAGCATCGAACAGACTGTCAAACTACAGCAGGAAGGCCGGGGCTGGGGGGATGGGTGGGTAAGAGATCAACTAAAGGACTTATATGCATGCATATAAGCATAACCAATGAACACAAGACACTGGGGGGTAGGGGAGGCTGGGGGGGAAAGGGGGGAAAAAAGGAGACATATGTAATACTCTTTGTAATACTTTAAGCAATAACAAAAATAAATAAATAAATAAAATAAAAATTTTGTTAATTGATGTTTTATGTTATTGGTAAGACTTCTGGTCAACAGTAGGCTATTAATAGCAATGTTTTGAGGGAGTCAAAAGTCATATGTGGATTTTTGACTGCGTGGGAGTCCACACCCCTAACCCCCATGGTGTTGAAAGATCAACTGTATATGTGTATGTGTGTGTGTGTATATATATGCACATATATGTATATATTCCTTAATTTTTTTATTTTTCAATTACAATTGACATACATTATTATATTAGTTTCAGGTACACACCCCAGTGATTAGACAGTATATGACTTACTAAGTGATCATCCCGATAAATCTTGCACCCATCTGACACCATACATAGTTATTAGAATATTATTGACTGTATTCCCTATGCTGTACTTTACATCCCCATGACTATTCTGTAAGAACCAATTTATACTTCATAATCCCTTCACCTTTTTCACCCATTCCCTCAACTCCTCCTAGACTGACAACCATCAAAATGTTCTCTGCATGTATTAGTCTGTTTCTGTTCTGCCTGCTTGTTTATTTTGATTTTTAGATTCAATTGATGATAGATATGTGTTTATTGCCATTTTATTGTTCACATTTTTTTATTTTTGTTTTTCTTATTATTTTTAAAGAAGACCCTTTAACATTTCATATAATGCTGGTCTGGTGGTGAACTCCTTTAGCTTGTTTTTGCCTGGGAAGTTCTTTCTATGACTTTTGATTCTAAATGATAGCTTTGTTAGGTAGAGTAATCTTGGTTGTAGGCTCTTGCTTTTCATCACTTTGAATATTTCCTGCCAATCCCTTCTGGCTTGCAAAGTTACTGTTGAGAAATCAGATGACAGTCTTATGGGAACTCCCTTGTAGGTAACTAACTGCTTTTCTCTTGCTGCTTTTAAGATTCTCTCTTTGTCTTTAACCTTTTGCATTTTAATTATGATGTGTCTTGGCGTGGGCCTCTCTGGATTCATCTTACTTGGGATTCTCTGTGCTTCTTGGACTTGCATATCTATTTCCTTCACCAAGTTAGGGAAAATGTCATTTTTTTCACATAGGTTTCCTTTCATATATATATAAAATTAATTTCATAGAGAGGAAGGGATAAGAAGAGAGAGAGAGAGAAACATCATTGATGAGAGAACCATTGATTGGCTACCTCCTTCATACCCACTACTGGGGATTGAGCCCACAACCAGGAATCAAACTGTGACTTCCTAGTTCATGGATTGATGCTCAACCAGTGAGCCACACTGGCAGGGCTATTTTTTCACATAGGTTTTAAATTTCTTGCTTTCTCTCTTTGCGTTCTGGTATGCCCCATGATGTGAATGTTGGTACGCTTGAAGTTGTCCCAGAGGCTTCTTACACTATCCTCATTTTTTTGTATTCTTTTTGCTTTTTGCTGTTCTGATTGGGTGTTTTCTGCTTCCTTATCTTCCAAATCTCTGATTTGATTCTCTGCTTCATCTACTCCACTGTTGATTGCCTGTAATGTATTCTTAATTTCAGTTATAGTATTCTTTATTTCTGACTGGTTCTGTTTTAAAATGATTTGCATATACTAAGTTGATTTATAAACATTAAACCCTTTTCTTGAAATCCAAAGAATTAATTTTTTACATGTTAGCTGTGATATTGGAGCGAGAGTGCTAGTGACATGTCTTTTTCTTGTTTGAGAGAAATAGGGAGGTACAATCTAAGTTGGTAAATCAGTGACAAATAGAACACGAGTCACCTGGCTTCAGTTAGTTATGTGACCTTTATATAACAAGTGCCCATTTCAGAAAAGACTGATTTTGAGACTACAGACATTGAGCAGACTCTTCTGCTTTAAAGAAGGAACACTTACAGGGTTAAAATTCTGACACAGATAGAGTTGAAAAATCCCTGACAGGTTTCTATAACGAACGAGTGTGGTGTTTTGTTCTCCCAGCAGGCAGTTAAGGTCAGACCTGTGAATCAGAGCTGTGCACTTGGTTGGTGATACGCATCACTCACATGCTGCCAGTCTAATAGTCCTAAAGGACTTGTGCCCAGCTCAGGTTGCTCCATTATAATCCCCAGCTGAGAAGCCACCTTTCATTTAAAAAAATTAAAAAGAGAACATGAATATTTGAAAGTCAAACACCACATGTACTTTATAGCTTTTTAGCCTAAAGACATGATGAACACTAAAATTTGAGAGGTAAATCCTTCATTGCCATTAATCTGTCACAATCCCTCACTGTATGAGCATACGTACATTTTGTTAAGTGTTTTACTGAGTTTATTGTTTTGTAACTTATTGGCAAGGCATTGTGGTTTGGTGCAAAGAGCACTAGACTTGGAATCAAAAGCCACTTCCTGTCTGGGTGGTTTATTAACTGAGGGTAACCTTAGCATAGTTGGCATAGGATTTCCAGATGGCATATTCTCTGCATGAACAAAAATAATCTGCCATTTCAGTAAGCTTTGATGGGAGCTACCTGATCCACTTGAGATCCTTTTATCCTTTTCCCTTTTCTCACTCCCCTCCCTTGTAAATTTCACAACTCTGTTCTTTTAGGGCAGCTGACCCTGTTGGGTGTGAGAGGAGGGCAGTCTGATTAAATCAACTTACTACAATTTTTTTAGTTGGTCCATTCCATCATTTTAAATTTTGTATATTTCTTACAGCATTGTTTGTAATAACACACTATAAGCAACTTAAGTGTCTGTAAATAAAGGACTGATTAAATAAATTGTGGTATATCTACACAATTGAATACTATGTACATGTTACTAAGTAGAAAGTCTCTATGTACTAACATGGAAAATTCTTTAAAATATATTAAGTAGAAAAGGCAGGGTGCAGATGAGTATGTATATAGTATATCACCATTATGTTTTTTTGAAAAATGTATATAGCTACCTGTTTCTCATATGTCCAGCATCTCTGGAAACATAACAAGACACTGGTATCATTTTTTACTGATGGAAGGGGGAAGTGAGTGTCTGGGCAGAGATAGGAGAGGAACATTTAAGAAATAAATCCACATTGGGTGGTGAACACACAATACAGTGTACGGATGATGTGTTGTGTGATTATGCACCTGAAACCTGTATAATTTTGTTAACCATGACACCCTAATATCTACACTAATAAAAGAGAAACATGCAAATTTGTGTCACTCCACTACACCCACCAGCCAATCAGGATGAGTATGCAAATTAACCCAACAAAGATGGCGGTTAATTTGCATATGCAGGCATGGAGTGAAGACTGAAGACTGAAGAGGTTTGGCTTCTCCGCTGCAGCCAGAGTGAAGGCCTGGGTCTCAGGTGCTGGAGGAAAATCGGTGCTGGCAGCCAGGGGAAGGAAGGCTTATTGCACGAATCTCTTCGTGCAATGGGCCTCTAGTAGTCAATAAAAAGGGGAAAAAGAAATAAATCCACACACAAAAAAGAATGTTCACAGCAGTATTCATACTAAAAAGTAGAAACAACTCATGTCCATTAACTGATGAGTGAATAAAATAGAATGTGGTATAGCCGTACAATGGAGTATTATTAAGCTATAAAAATGAATGATATGTTGACACACCTACAACATGCACAAACCCTGAAAACATTATGCTGAGTTAAAAAAAACCTGCCACAAAAGGTCACAGCTTGTATGATCCCATTTATGTGAAATGTCCAGAATAGGCAAATCCATAGAGATTGAAAGTAGATTAGTGGTTGCCAGAGGCTGGCCGGCGGGGGGGGGGGCGGGGAGATAGGGAGTGATTACTTGAGAGGTCCAGGGTTTCTTTTTTGGTGATGAAAATGTTCTGGAATTAGGAGTGATAGTTGCACAACTTTATGAATATACTATAAAATAACTAAGTGAAGTCATGAACATGTCTACTAAGTCTCACTGTGAACATAAACAACAAACAACTTAAATTTCTACCTAAGAAATACTTCAATTGTAAAATAGTATCACTGATAACTCCAGAGGACTTCATATCCTTTAGCTGCTTTCACTAACACCAGTGATCTTTTCATTTTATTGTTAACCCAAATGAAGTCCTGATTGATAGAATTTTAGGCAAAATAAAGGAGCTTGAATTATATGGGTTTGAGATGTTGTAGCTGCAGGTCTTCCCCAAACCCTGCCACTAGGAGAGAAGGCTATGGGGGTTTTGAAGAAGCCTCAGAGAATCTTTTGGACCAGTCTGTCCTTTCTCTCCCCACAGTGGATCCCTGCCTCTATCCTGCCTCCCTGAGCTGATGACCAGCCCCTGTTCCCTTCTCTGTGTTCTTCTGGGTTGAGATGAGTCACAGGGTTTAAGGAGCCCTTCCTGATAATGGGTTAGTTTTGGGGCTCTTGGGTGAGATCAGTGGACCTAATAATACAGCTTCTCTTCCCCTAGTCACTAACTGCTGATAGGTTCTGGGTCATTGTAGATTGTTATCCAACAGAACAAATGCCTTTATAGCATACAGCCTGTCTACAGGTTGGTCAGATACCAGTCTTCTGTTGGTCTTTCCAACTCCTGGTGCTTTAACTTGCATTCATCTCGACCACAGTGTATCTTTGGTTAGGAGTGGGTTACACAATGCATATTTTAGTTTGCCACCCTTGAGACCTTAGTCATTACTGTGACCACTGAGGTTAAGTCTCCCCACAGGCAATCTTACCTCACCTGTGCTGCTGAGTCCTTCTTGTAAGTGGCCTAATAAGACAGGGTCTTTCAGATCCACATCTTTGGCATTCATTCAGAATTAACTCACATAGTACAAAACTGACCTACATTCTGGCTGGAGCTACTGTTCTGATGGTATAGGTAAGCCTCTTTTTGCTATTGATCTTCAGGCCAACTTGAGATCTTGTTCATTGTATTAGAAAGGAGGGATGAAGGGGAAGAGCCTTCGTTACCCCAAGACTGAGAAGGTGACCTAGATCTAGCGGGCTTTTTATTTGCACTAGAAGATCAAGAGAGCAGGGTTTTGTTCTCCCTTGATCTCTGTCATCTGCTCCTGAACCCTCTTTACCTGTTTGGCATATACAGCTCTCTCTTCTTTAGGCTGACCTGCTGCCAGAGGCTGATTCCTCTGAGTTACTAGGACTTTTATAATTGCTCTCTAGTGCCCTAAGCATTCCCAGGCCCATAACCCTTACAGCTGGACTCTTGGCCAAGATCCTGAGTGAGCTCTTATCTCTTCTCCACATATCCTTTGTGAATTGGTAAACTTGAAGATAAATTCCTCTTTTGCAGAGATCTGCTGCTTGGGACATCCATATTTTAGAGTGTAATTGAATAAAAACATTTTGTGCTTACTCTGTGCCAGTTACTGTGCTAAAGGTTATAGATATTTACTACTTTATTTCTCCCAAAAAACAATTAATATAGATATTATTATTGTCTCCATTCTACAGATCAGCAAATTGAGTCACAGAGAAGTTAAGTAACACTTGCTTACACACAACCAGTAAGTGGTTGGAGGCAGGATTAGAGTCTCTAGACCAGGGGTGGGCAAACTTTTTGACTCGAGGGCCACAATGGGTTCTTAAACTGGACTGGAGGGCCGGAACAAAAGCATGGATGGAGTGTTTGTGTGAACTCATATAAATTCAAAGTAAACATCATTACATAAAAGGGTACGGTCTTTTTTTTTTTTTTTTAGTTTTATTCATTCCAAACGGCCTGCGGGCCGTAGTTTGCCCACGACTGCTCTAGACCTTCTGGCTCCAGAGTCCATGACCTTAGCCTCCATACTATATTCCCTTGTAACTTTAAAAAAATTAGATATAGCCACATTAAACTCTCAGAGCAAATTCCATATTATTTGTCTTAGAAAAATGTTGTTCAAATAATCTTATACAATATTAAGACTTTGCCCTAACCAGTTTGGCTCAGTGGCTAGAGCGTCAGCCTGCGGACTGAAAGGTCCCAGGTTTGATTCCAGTCAAGGGCATGTACTTTGGTTGCGGGCACATCCCCAGTAGGGGGTGTGCAGGAGGCAGCTGATCGATGTTTCTAACTCTCTATCCCTCTCTTTTCCTCTCTCTGTAAAAAATCAATAAAATATATTTTTTAAAAATATTAAGACTTTATTTCATGTAAATAATCAAAAATAGCTATGATTGAGTCAAAATTATTTTATCTGAACTCCATTGGATGCAATAACAACTGTCACTCTTTGTTTAGTTTTCCATACCTTAGGAAATCTGTTCTTGTTTACACTAGGTACATATTCACATATTTGTTCTCTTTGAGTATCACACTGCTTGAAAATGAAGAAGCAGCATTGGAATTTGAGGTATATGTGATGTAATCTTTTCAAGTGCATGATCTTTGGTAGCTTCTGCCTCTCTTGCTGCAGACTCCTTTTCATGTTCTATTTGATGGATTTTGTGTTCCTATTGTTCTGTTCATGTACTTGCAGCCTGGTGTGGTGAATGTATTGCTTGACTTTAAGAGCTTTGAAATCACTCATTCATGCTCCTTAAGTGCCAACTGTTTAGGCAAAACCTCTGCTCCTCTATCAACCTGGTCCTTATCTGTCTTTGCTCTATATCAACTGCCATTTCCCAGTTATCTCAGCTGAAGTTTATGGTCTTTTTGACTTGACTTTTGCTGTAGTATGGGAAAATCTGCAAAGTGTTCATTGACAAATCATACAACTGTCCCTATGAGGTCTGTGATCTAGCTGCTGTGGCTGATTATCAAAGTCAAGGGACCATGAACCCCATTTACCATAAACCGCATTCCTAGGTGTTACATTGTCATGAGTAAAGAGGCCTTGCTGGAAGCAGCTTGATATGGTGCAGAAATAGTGCCTTGGAAGTCCAGTCACCCGTGTTCTAGACCTGGAGCTTCTCCTAACATAGTGAAGCAAGTTCTCTCCCATCTCTGTGTCTTAGTTTCTGCATCTATAAAATGTGGTGTTTGGACTGGATGGTATCTTAAGATCACTTCCATCTCTGTCATTATGCAGTCATTATGAAGATGGAAACACCCACAGACCCCACCCCTTATACAATGTCCTGACTATGCACAAACTGACAGAAAAAACAAGCTACCTTTTCAGACAGTGACCTCACGTCATGGCAGGCTACACACAATATCGCACTGGCCTTTAATCTACTGCTGTTTTCACATAATAGTGCCTGTCCTCGCAAACAGAATAGCTCTTTCCACAGAAAGTTATTCATGTTTGCTTTCTCAGCCATGAATTGCTGCGGACCACCTTCTGGGTCCTCCTTGAGTATTTGCTTCAAATCTAGATTGAGACACTGCCCAGGCAAACAAATAATGGCCTTTGGGGGGAAAATGGCATATGGGGAACAAGTGAAGCTTTCACCTTAGGTACTTTCAATCCTCTAGAAATCTGATTGCCCCTGCTATTAATCAACCCTATTGCCTAACAAAATGTAGACTTTTAAGTGATACCCAAATCACTGCTTTTATCTCTTTCCTTTTCCTGTGCTCCCAGTCCTGCTTCTGTGTACCTTTACCAACCTTTACTCAGAATTCTGGGGCTATCCACTCTTTGGGAATTAAAAACTAGTAGTGCATAATATGGTAACATTAATTACAGCCCCTTGGTAAATGAAGACAGATTTTATGTTACTAGCTGAGATCTCACACCAAGAAGTGCAGGGCTCATGAGGTACTGTGATAATATCTCTGGTCAAGGCAGTCTACCTCCATTAGAGCTTTAAGAATAAAGAGATTGCAATGGATACAGACAGTAGGGAAGTGAAGGCATGTGCTGGGGGTGGGAGTGGCCAGGGAGAGGTCAATGGGGGGGGGAAGGAGATATATGTAATACTTTAAACAATAAAGAATTTAGATTTTTTAAAAAGAATAAAGAGATTGAAGATGGTGGTGTAAGTAAATGTGGTACTTGCTGCCTCCCACAACCACATCAAAATTTACAACTAAAATACAGAACAACCATCATTCAGAACCATCTGAAATCTAGCTGAACTAAAGTCCTAACACTAGGGAATTAAAGAAGAAGCACATGGAGACTGATAAGAGGGATGGAGACTGGGGTGGAATTGCAGAACCAACTGGTCCCACACCCATGTGTGGCAGTTTAAAATTGGGAGGGTTATCTTAGCTGTGGAGGTTCTCTGAGGATCAAGGGGTCCCTGCCCCACACCAGGACTCCATCCTAGGGTTCCAGTGCCAGGAAGAGAAGTCCCCACAACTTCTATCTGTAAAAACTAGTGTGGATTGTGGCTGAGTGACAAGGAGGCTGCAGAAGTCCCAGGCGGTTCCACTTACAGGGACCATACATGGACCCTCTGAGCTCCAGTGCTGGGGCAGCAGCTTGAAAGGAACCTGAGATATTAGGGAAGGAACTAACTTGTCTTGAATCAGGGCAAGAGCTAGAGGGCTGCTTTCTCCAAGACAGAAGTACTGGCAGAGGCCAGTGATCCTTTGCTGAGTCCTCCCTGCCATAGAGCTGACAGGCTGTGCCATATCTGAATCACCGTTAACCTGACTCACACTTTTCACTCTACCCTGGTGATTCCCTGAGACCCCACCTGTCCCTACTTACAGGCTCATTCAAGCCATTTCCAGTGGCTTTTCTACACAACTGGCCTCTCTTGCCTCATGCTTTGGACTTTCCTAAAATCTTTCAAACAAGCAGCAGCTGGCATCAGCAAGCCCCATACCTCTCAATAAGTGGCCCCAAGCCCAGCACTAGCAGCAGCCCACCCTGGTTTACAGGTTGCCTCTCCTGGGCACCTCCAAGCTCAACACAAGTAGCAGCCATCTGCTGATTGCTTTGTAGCTCATTCTGGGTGGCTGGGCAGGGCACAGGAAGAGGTTGACTTTACACCTCCTGGGAGGCCCCAGAGCCAGTGCACCAGGTGGTCAACTTCAACCACACAGGATTACAACCTTATTACCTCCACAAGTAACACACCCAAGGGGTGGACTTGGTGAGCAAGCCCCACTGCTCCATAAGGTTGACTCCTGTACAGCAGCTCTTCAGCTGTAGTTGCAGCTGATCTTTGAAACTGATTGACCTGGGGCTCAATCCCTCCCAGTGATGCCAACATAAATCAAGGCTCAACTACAATAGGACAGTGCACACAGTCCACACGGGGTGCACCTAGGGTGCCCAGCTCAGGTGACTGGGGAGGCTGAGCCACTGGGCCCTACAGGACACCTACCGCACAAGGCCAATCTACCAAGTCTGGGAGACATAGTAGATCTACCTAATACATAGAAACAAACACAGGGAAGCAGTCAAAATGCAGAGACAACATGTCATAAATTAACAGGAGAAATATCCAGAAAAAGAACTAAATGAATTGGAAGCAAGAAAACTACCAGATACAGAGTTCAAAACAATGGTTATAAGGATGCTCAAAGGACTAGTGAGAATTTTAAGGAAATTAGTGAGACTGTCAGCAACATGAAAAAGGACCAGTCAGAAATGAACCATACACTAACTGAAATAAAGAATAATTTACATGGGATCAACAGTAGAGGACACTGAGAATCAAATCAATAATTTGGAGTATAAGGAAACAAAAAACACCAATCAGAACAAAAAAAGAAAAAATAATCCAAAAATAAGAAGATAGTGTAAGGAGCCTCTGGGACAACTTCAAGTGTACTAACATTCGCATTATGGGGGTGCCAAAAGGAGAAGAGAGGGAGCAATAAATTGAAAACCTATTTGAAAAAAATAACAGGAAACTTCCCTTACCTTACTTTGGGAAAGAAATAGACATATAAGTCCAGGAAGTGCAGAGAATCCCAAACAAGAGGAACCCAAAGAGGCCCACACCAAGACACATAATAATTAAAATGCCAGAGGTTAAAAACAAAGAGAATTTGAAAAGCAGCAAAAGAAAATGCATTCCTACAAGGGAATGCATATATGACTGTCAGCTAGTTTCTCAACAGAAACTTTGCAGGCCAGAAGGGAGTGGCAAGAAATATTCAATGTGATGAAAAGCAAGAACCTACAACCAAGTTTAGTCTACCCAGCAAAACTATCATTTAGAATTAAAGGTCCGATAAAGAGCTTCCCAGACAAGGAAAAGCTAAAGGAGTTCACCACCACCGAACCAGTGTTACATGGAATGTTAAAGGGTATTTTTGAAGAAAATAGAAGAAGAAGACGAAATAAATGATAAAAATATGAACAATAAAATGGCAATAAGTGCATATTTATCAACAATTGAATCTAAAAATCAAAATAAATGAACAAAATAAATTGATGAATTAAATAGAAACAGAGGCATGGAAACATGGAACAGACTGAGGGACCTCAGAGAGAATGGAGGAGGGAGGTAGGAGAGATTAACCAAAGAATTTATATGCATATATGCATTACCTATGGACACAGTCAATAGGGTTGTAAAGGCTTGGGGGAGGGTGGGAACCAGTTGGAGAGGGCAATGGAGGAAAAAGGGAGGACATCTATAATACCCTCAACAATAAAGGTTTAAAAAAATAATAAAAAGATTAAAGCTTATTTGATTTGCTGTTTTATTTCCTGTTACTGAATATTAATCTACTTGGTAAATCATAGACTAGTGTAATGCACATTTAGCTTAGCCCTCAAGCATCTATCAGAGGCTTGAAATGTCCACAACAGGTGGGCTTGGTGAATGCCAGGACTTAGCATAATTGAAAGGGTGTTTTGAGTCATGGCACATGGCAACATGGAAATAAAACAGATATATCACAAGTGGGTGGTAGAAATAGACTGGAAGAGAATTTTAACACCTAAAACATGACAGATTTATCCCTGCCAGCTTCTCAGGTTCCTGATACATTCATTTTCCCTTGAGATTCTGTATATGTATTATTTATTTCCTCCTAAAACTCTGTTTTCTGTTTCTTTTCTTCTATCATTTTTCTCTGTATCTTCTTTCTTAAGTGCCACTTTATTTTTGTAATAAACCTGAGATGATATAGTGGCTTGCTTTGAAAGTCATTTGTTCAGTATTGTTCTGATGGTGATTTCTGGTTAGAGGCCCATAAACATATCTGTAGGATATGGTTGGGATAGTTCATACATCTTGGTGAGTCTCATAGCAATATAGGAAGGGTCTGACTTTGAGGACTGGAGACATTTGAAACTGTTACAAATCATCTTGGGATGAAATTTCCAAAAATCAAGTGGCAAAAGCCATAGTACACGTTTAAATTCTTAATCTCTGTGTGAATATTACAAAGAAACCTTCTAAACCCTGGTTAATTGCGAAATGAACATGTCTTTCCTGGAATAAATTAGCATTTTCAAGGTGCTTTGCAATTTGCAGAGTTCTCTGTTTCATGTGTCTAAGCTCATTTGTAACAGCTCTTACCCTTTCATAGCTGCCCTTTTCTTTGCTCTGAAACTCAGAGACCATTTGGGGAGGAATAATTCCAGCTTTGCTTTCATTTGGATCTTGCATGAGATTGCCCCTTGGGTGGTTCTGGCGAGGCTCCCTTGTTTTACTCTGACAGATATGCCCTGAATTGTGACATTTAAGCAGTGACTTTGCAAAATTTGATTAGTCAGTAAGAAAAAGTACTCTTCCCACCCTAAAGATTGACAGGAACATGAGATGGCAAGAGTACATAGGACAAGAAATACTTGGGAGAGCTCAGCATCGAATCCCATCATATCATAGTACATGACTAGATGCCTAATCTCGTAGTTGGAGTCACTCAGTAAAATTGTTGGCGAAGGGACTAGTAGTCTGACAAAGTTATATTGAGAAAAAACCTGCAGTGTATTAACTTATTAATAGTAGGCATGAGGAGAAGAATAATGTAAAAAACTGGAAATCAAACCACTGATAAACCCACAAAGACTCCATTCCAGATTGTCATAAGCCTCTTGCCTTTGCCATGACCAATGACCAGTAATTGTCTGAAGAAGTTTTAAATCATTTGGAAATTTCTTTGGTAAATGAAAAATATAATAAAGGAAGAAGGGTGACCACAAGCCAACCTGTGAACTAAGAACTTTGAGGTGTGGGCCAACTAGGCCACTGAATTTGCTGCATTTCACTCTTAGATTACACCAATTTGAACTTTGCAAGTTTGATCCTCCCTGTGGTGTTTCTGAGGTAGAGAGGCTGGGATTAGATTGCAGTGGGAGAATCTCCACAAATGTGATTCCACCATAACCTCACCAGCAGCCCTATTTCTCTCTTGACTTGACAACTTGGATCCCATTAAAGGGATTTAGTTATTGACATTTCAGAAGAACCTCATTATAAAGCACCACTCTTCCCCCCACCAGTGCCACCTCTCAAATTCCCCATTATTTCCCAGATCACCCAGAATCACCAAATAAGGGATCACCAGCTCCTTCCCCTTCAATACATCAAATCTTTCCTGTCAGTCCTGACCCACAGTGGCCCTTAAAACCCTTCTTTCCTTTCCATGCCTATTGCCATTGTTGCTCTCATTCATTCAGTCCCCCCTTACATCTCATCTGGACAACCACAATACCTTCTTGACTCTCCCTGCTACCAGACTTTCTTCTCCAGGATTCACCCTTCTTATTACTGGTTGCATTATTCTAATCTCATCCTTCCCTTCTACCAATTGCAAAAAGGCCCTTCACGCTCTGGCTTTCCCTTCCTTTGTAGCTTGGTGTACTCCTATGCTGGTCTGTGTCCTGCTTCTGGAGCAGCCCCTTTGTTCTTCTCATACCTTTGCTCATAGTGTACTTTTTCTTGGAATTCTCTCTCCTCTTCTCCTTGTGCTAAAGTCTTACCCATTCTTCAAGGACCAGATCAAATATTATCACATTCACCAAGTCTTGTCTGAACCCCCCAAACCTGATGTGATTTCTGCCTGTGATAAATCTCAATACCACTTTTTATCTCATGCTCTGCCTCGCCTGACAGTTATTTGTATATTGATCTTGGTACACTTGGAAGGAAGGACTGTGTCTTACTCCCTGTGAATAGCAAAATACCCTGCACCACATAGTAGGACAACTGTTCCATAAGTATTCATCTTATAAAATACATAGATGGATGGGGTGGTATCATCTACAGGTAGGGCCCAAGGGTAGGTTAAAATGTAACTACTGAGTTGCTGGAAGACAAGAATGTGTATATAACCTCTGAAGTAAATGGTTCTCAGAGGATCATATGCAAGAGGGAGCTTAGGATTTTTGATGCCTAACACTCACTGAAAAATCATCCTGATGTACACTGGAGTGTGAAAGACTAAAAGGTCTGAAATGTGGCCTTCAGACGCTGAAGAGATTTGTTAATCAAACACCAGCCAGCTCCACCAACAGTATACAAAGGTGCTTTGTAAACAGTACAGTGATTATTAAGGATATTATTAACATCATACTGTTAATGTGTAATGAAGTTGGCTCAGAAGCTAATGAAACCAGTGATTGTTTGGGCGTGTGCTAAATAACCAGCAAGGTTTCTGAACTACTGATCCAAGACAGGGCAAACTTACCAGCTATTCTTATTGAAAAATTGTGTTTCACCTCACAAAGGGCCTTTTGTGTTTTGGTTTTGTGAAAGTTGTGGTTTTGTGATTTGAGGACATGGGCATGGGGATAAATGTAAGAGCAGGCTGTGGTCATGCTTCAGGAATTTTTTAGGAAGGCAGACTTAACCTGGTTGAAGTAAATTGCATATAGAATAAGTGCTATTGTTGTAGGGCCAAACTCCCAGTTCACACTGACTTGTATTTGACTTAATTAATGGTCAGGAAATAATGCTCTTGTTTTTGTGTTTTCTCTTGTGTTTCAGGCAAAATAGATTTATGTTGATTTGCTAACCTCATAAGGCAGTCACTGTCCATATTCAGTTGCTTTTCAAAATGATCAGATGGCTGGAACCACCACACTTGCTAAAAGAATACACCTCTTGATGCATGGCTTGAAACTAGAATTGACTTCTTAGAGGAAAGCATTTGGCACTCTACTTTTATTGTTCACAGCACTACAAGAGGGGCATAAAAATACCTTGGCTCTACCTAAAAATATACCTCAATGAAATCTAAAATTTGGGGGTCATAAAGGTTAATCATCTAATAAAATAGAGAATTTCCTCAGGGTGGAAAGTTGAAGTTTATTTTAGGGGCGTGGTATTGTTTAGACTGGCCAAGCTCCCAGCTATAATGCAATCAGCCTGGATAAGAAAGAGGCTAGAGAGTCTTGTGGGGAGAGCACAGTGTCATTTCCTTTCTTTTCCCAGGCTTATTTTTTGACATTATCATGCAATTTGCCTTTTACATATATTGGCTTTGTTATGCCATTTTTTTCAGCTAACTAGGAGATCCTGACAATTTCAGCTGTCTTTTAGATTAATTTTTCACTAAACGTTTGAAGAGCACAAGAATTGTGAAACACACATTCATTTATCCATGAAGCTTGTATTGCTTACCTGCTATGTGCTGGGAATAGGGAGACAAGTAAAGCATATTCCCACCTCTCACCCTGGTAGGGGAGATGTATGAATAGGGCAAAATCAGTGACATGCACTAGACGAGACTGTCTATAAGATACTAAGCCCAGGGCCTATTGGAGAGTGAAGGGTTAGCTGCCTTCCTTGAACTTCAGTGGCCAAAGCCATTTTTAGGGTTCCAGGTGGGACTATGTTTTGATTTTATATGAGGCTTGATTAACACTTTTTGCTTCTTTTAATTATTTTTCAACAAGTAATTATTGTGGGGAACAAATTGAGGAAGGGGGTACAAACACCAGGACAGGTAACATGGTTACAGTTTTAAATAAGATGGTCAAATAAGACATCACTAAAACGGTGACTTGGAGTAAAGCCTTGAGGAAGCAGAGGAGCAACCCGGAGAGGCTCGGTGCTGAGGGAATCAGTGTTGGGACCCTGAGGTGGGGCGTGTCTGGAGGGTGCAAGGGATAGCTTGGAGGCCAATGAGGCTGTAGTTGAAGGGAGTGACAGCGTGGGGGCAGGGCAGGGATAGGGCCAGAAAAGGAACAGGGCCAGGGGGTCATCGAGGGACTTACAGCCATCCTGTGGCTTTTCCTAGAGTATGTTCCTAGTGACCAGCCTCCAGCCATCAGATGGTCTGTTGAGCTGTTACAGCATGATAGGTTGCCATTATCATTTCCATCCATATTTTTTAAAATTTCTTTGTTGATTAAGGTATTACATATGTGTCCTTGTCCCCCCATTGCCCCCCAACTCCCCACTCATGCCCTCACCCCCTGTTGTCTGTGTCCATTGGTTAGGCTTATATGCATGCATACAAGTCCTTTGGTTGATCTCTCCCCCTTACCCCACCCTCCCCTACCTTCCCTCTGAGGTCCATCCATATTTTTACTTTTAGTGTCCCTGCAGTGAAAAGCAAGATATTTCATTTGTGGGACAAAGTCTCTTCCTTGTGTACATAGGGGGTGTAGGGGTGTTTGTCTCTATTCTTCCTTGCTCTGTCTGACACTAAGGAGATGCGTGGCTAGAATTGTTCTTTTCAGTAATTCTGCTAACCTGGTACATTCCAAGGAGGACATAGATATGCCTGTGGTGTCTATATTCATACTAATTCCTTTCAATTATACTGGTAACATAAGTCTATCTCTTATAGTTACTTTTATCATTAATGGCACAAAAATGAATTCTTCGTAGGGCCAAATACAAGCTCTTTAGGCATATAAAGTGGGTTAACAAGGGTGGCTCAGTGTTAAGCTATGCCAGAGTGGAGTCCAAATTTTATTCCGGTACAGGGATGACTTTCTATGTGGCCTCTCTAGCTCTGGAGCTAATTTGGATGCTGAGTAGCCCCACAGGTATTTATATGTAGTGTTTGGTATTTTTACTGGGTTCTATTCTTCTCCCTTGGATCACCTAAAATGGTTAAGAATTTTCTAGTGGGATTAAGGTTGTGATCTCTGGGGAGGGGTGGGACATCTGCTCTCGGTTATTTTTGTGTTAGCTGCTTCCCCTTAAATGTATGTTCACAAGTGAGCCAGAGCCTTATCAGCTGGGGTCCAGGGAGGACTGTCTAGGTACTGCTCCTGAACTTGGTCTCTGAGCCATGGCTTCCCATAGACACTCAGGTAAAAGCTTCATATTCTTTATCTTCTATTGAGCACAAGTTTGCTAGGGCAGTAAATCCATCATTTGCCTAAAAAATACTTTTTGGTTAAATGAATTTAGTGTTGTCTAAATAGTAAATAAGACATTGCTTGTCTCTGTTCTGTCCTTGCCTTCTGATGCTGTTTTAAAGACAAAATATTATTCTTATTCTAGTAAAATTGGCAGTTTGAGTGGTTTATTTTATAAAAAACTAAATGTTATACTATATTGTACATTTTTCAGGACATTTTATGAAACTGTAAGAAATTGTGTGAAGACAGAAGGTTTTTTGGTTAGAAATTTTTGGTGATATATAAGATACAAATCCTTATCTTGACAGTGCTTTAAATCAAATGTAAGGTGTTTGGGAAAAGGTCAATCGAATATGATGCTGGAAGGAGGAATATTTATAACTAAGAAATTCCATAATAACTTACCACCTATCTTCACCTTTTCTGAACAGTGTTTTTAGTCTTCCTGAAGAAACAGCTATGATCCTTTTGCTATAACACTTAGGTTATTAATTGGAAAGGGGCAAAATTTCAGAACCTCCAGACTGTCATTACTCTAAGAGTCTTCCTCTTGTTTTGTAATGTGATGTTAAGGAAGCTTTTTGGCCATGGACAAGACACCGCGGAATAGGGGTCAAAGGACTAAAGGACAGGCAATCTCCTCAGAATGGCCGGTTCTCTCTCGTCAGTCAGCCTGCTGCCTGTCTCTCCTCCAAAGCCTGGAATGTTGTTGTTGCTTTGTTGCCCTCTCCCTAAGTAACGGTTCCCTTTCTTAGAAACCAGGCTCTTTGTCCTGTCTCCCAGTTTTCAGATTAAGGGACAAAGTAATTATCAGTGGCAGTCTTTTAGAAAAATTGTTTTTGCAAACTTGTGATTACCTCTCAAAATTTAAACAATGGGAATAGTTTAGAAATGTCTCCTTTGGTGTTTTAAAACAAATGTGCTGCAATAGAACTTCCTACTTTAATGAATTAATATGCAGTGTCTTCTTTGTTCAAGAGTTCAAGAGCTATTTGTTTTTCCCCACTCCTCCCAGGAGCCATTTTACAAACATGGCACCGCATGCCTGAGATTATGGTAATCGGCCAGCATACACATTCTCTGGGTGTAGGCACACTATTCAGCTGTACCAGTTGTTCCAATGGATCTTGAATGCATGTTAACTGGTAGAGTAACTCCACATTTTATTTACTAATTACATGATAAAATAGGGATATATTGTATTTAAAAGGTGACATAATTATAGCACACTCAAGCATTGTTTTTAAATTGCACCCAACCCCAACTTGATTGTTGCTTAAATCTGGAGGCTATAGCTGTGACTAAATTAGATAAACAAATTGACACCTTTTAGATGGGTTTTTAAATCAGGAACTATTGTTTTGTATTGCCTTGGGTCCTTAGGTCTATGAAAGTAAAGGAGAGAGAAGTCCTCACAGAAGGAAAATCCACATTGCCCTGAAATGGGCTTTGTGTGGACAAAACTGGAATCAGAATCCATTTTTAGTGACCATCCCCATACTGAGAGATTTCAAGGACAAGAATTTATACTTTTGTTATTGAACACTTACAGTCTACAAAATTATGTAGATTGAAATCCTATACCCTTTGGCCTTTCAAGTTGAGGAGCGGGTGGGGTATGGGTGAGAGGGAAGTAATATCGTTTGCCATACTATGCAGCCATTGATTCACTTCACCAGCCACTGCCCAGTGGGTTACACAGCCCCAGCAGTCTATTCTCAGGGCAGGGATGGAAAATGAAAAGGTGAGGTGAGAGGGAATAATCAAACTGGATTGGCTTGAAATAACTGAAAAAATAGTAGTCAGAAGATATGGTTGAGGGTGAAGCTGAATGTTTTGTACTTATAATTACCACTAAATGACTGCCTACTGCTTCACCACAGCTAGAGAAACTAAAAACACATGTTTTATTGCCGTCAGGTTGGAAGTGCTTTTTTCCTATAGGGAAGACAGAACATGCTGCACATAATGTATACAACATTAAGGAAAGTTTCGCCCTGGGCAGGTGGCTCAGTTGGTTGGAGCGTTGCCCCGTGCACCAAAAGCTGGTGGGTTCAATTCCTGGTTAGGGCACATACCCAAATTGCATATTTGATCCTGGGTTGGGGCATGTGTGGGAAGCAACCGATCAAGGTTCCCCTCATCCCCTCCCCCCTCATCAATTTAAAAAATGTTAAGGAAAGCTTCAACTATGAACAAAATAGCACTAGAATAGAATCTGACCTAGTGGAAGTTCAGTGACATGATTTTTTGTTTAATAATCTCTAACCCTCCTGGTACCAGATAAAATCTAAATTGTGTTACCTATCAGTGATCCAAAAGAGATTTATGTGTTTTTTTCCTAAATGCAGTGTACAAGTGAAGTTGTTAATAACATTGAATCATTCTGCACACATTCTGTTTTTAAGGGAAAAAACACTTTCTGATTTTCTATGAAATTCTATGAAAGACTACTTTTCAACCATGACTCATGAACTTCGCCTCATTCCAGCTACTTAGGCATTTATTCCCAAATGTCTGACGACACCCCCAGGTGCGTGAGCATGTCTATTAAACAAGGGTCTTATTCATCTGCAAATGGCTCCGTTCCATTTGTTGAATGTTCTCAGGAAAGCAGTATACCCTTTCTTTAGAAGCCAATATTTATACACAGAGTGACTAACATACTGGTATGTTGGACTTAGCAATTAACAGACCAGAAATAGACTGAACTTTTTTTTTTCCATTTGGGTTGCTGTTCACTGTTTACACTGTACATTATACCACTCAGAGAAAGTGCTTAGTTAGAAAAATGCTACCTAGTTATAATATTCACTTTTTCCCTAAATATTCTTATTTTGAGCCACTTAGGCAGGAGGGGAAAATGAACATTAGTATGAAATATGTGAGAAAATACACATAAAAATACAAGCAAGATTATTAAATACAAATATAATTTTCTCTAATGAGAGATTTATAGTAAAAAAAGTTGCAATGTTATATTATTTATATATGTGCATGATTAAATAAAAACCCAAAAGTTTTTATTGATATACTGAGGTTTATGTAGGCACTTCGTAGCATGTTGGATGTTGTTCAGGAATTTTCTGAAAGAGGAAGCTTGTTTATTAAGTGAAGAATGATGTGGCTTTTGAAGCAGGCACAGCATGAAAGTCAGGCTACCACCTTGGAATAAATATCTAAAACTTGATCGTCCAGTTACATTTCCAACTGCACTCTAACCTACTAAGTCTATAAAGGACGGTCGGTTAGATGTCAGCACCTTAGGGTCACAGGAGCTGCCCCTGATTTTCCAAAACAGAAATATTTGTTATAAAATGCTTTTAATAAAAGAAGTTTTAAAAGCTTTTAATGGTGGTGACTTATCTCCGTCTGTCAGTCAATAGGCATGTACTGTGTTACTTGTGTATACAAGGCCCTGAATTAGGTTCCTGGGGCTCCTAGTATATTGGCAAACTTTTCTGTGATAGAGAAACCTCATCACCATGTCCAGATGAAGGCCACACTGTGAGGTTAAAATTAGAGAGCTACCCTAGGGCAAACATGGCCTGGACAGAGACAGGCAGGAAGGGAAGCAGAGCTGTAGTTATATGTATCCAAGTTTCATTTAATGATTGATGACATGCCCTTTCCCAGATAACAGCACTAGGTCAAGGCAAACATCTGGAAGTTCGGGGAGGTTAAAAGTCTTCAGATTTCATGTACTTAGAAATTGCTAAAGGGATAAAAATTGTTCCCTCGGAGATAAACACCTCAGTATATGTCATTAATTAAGATTAAAGAGAGCCCCAAAGAAAAAAGATCAATTCCATCATTTTTCTCTATTCTCTTATTTACAACAAAGGAAAAGAAAGGAAAGTACAAAGCTTTTCTCTCATCATGAAGTCAGCGCCTAACTAGATCTCATTTCGATGGAGCCCACAAATCTGGGTATTTTCTGTCTTTTCGGAAGCTCTCAGTGTTGTCATTTATAAGCTCTTAGAGTTGTTAACCTCTTTGAAGATAAGTGGTAACAAAATATTTTGCTCTTGTACACATCGTTCATATTTTATTCAAAGTTTTGACATGGTAACTATCTCATCAGCAGGAATGTATTATTCCAGCTTCCTCCTAAGCACACTGTGTGACAGTTTGAAATAGTTTGAGACCAAATAATCATAAGGTTAGAAAAACACGAGGTAAGCTAATTCGGGTTGCCGAGTTCCAATTAATTGGATTTATTGCAAAAGAGTACTAAAGTTTACGAATTTGCCATCGACATTGTTAACTTGCGTTAAGTATTTCCAGCCTGTCACTTATTAGGCAATAAAGCCAACATTCCTAGAAGTGCCTATTTTATCTTAACAAATAAGTGTTTCCACACATATGAGAAAGGTTTGCCCTGGCTGCTGTGGCTCAGTTGTTTGGACATCTTCCTGTTCACCAAAGGGTCATGGGTTTGATTTCTAGTCAGGGCACATACCCAGGTTGTGGGTTTGATCCCAGTCAGGGCATGTACGAGAGGGAACTGATCGATGTTTCTCTTACACATCAGTGTTTTCTCTTTCTCTCACTCCCCTCTCCCTTCTTCTCTTTTTAGAATCAATGAAAAACATATCCTCAGGTGAGGATTTTTTTTTAAAGAAAAAAGCTTGAGTCCACTGTGGAAATCAGTTCTAAAAGGGTGACCCTGGATTTTTCACACTGCAGAAAGAAAAGAAAATAATGCCTAAAGCTAGTATCCCAAAACATCATTAACTTGGGATGGATTCATTTAATTTGCCCTTTGCTTGGGTTAAGACCTTGTACTATAAGAATGATAAGAGTGGTGAGCAACTTCATTGAATGTGACTCCGTGTACAACACACTCTGGTACTTCCATGTTCATTGGAAAACGATGGATTATTTCATCATCTTGAAGCCCAGAAGAGCGTGAGATTAAAATGAGTAATGTTCGAAGTTTTATTCTGTAAATAGGGACTTTGGTAAGGGAGGAGGGATTTTCAAATATGGTCCAAGACGATAGTCTGAAAGGCTAAACCAGCTGAGATAACTAGACAGTGTAGTCTAATCTTATAGATTCTGATTTCCTGCCAAATGGCATTTAGGAGCCACTGATAATTTAATTTCCTGGCATTTACTGTTACTGGAGATTTCAAGCAAGTAAATTTTTGTTGAGTGCACAATTTCAATATGGAAAAAGCTAGTAAGATAAAGATTTTATGTGACATGTGAAGGACCAGCAAGAATGAAATAGGAAAGTGATTTTCAACATGCTATCACTGTGACAGGCACATTTTTCTATATGTTGAGGCTAAAGGCAGTTTTAAAGCTGCCTTATGTAAACTGCATAGTTCAAGGAGATGGACCCTGGTTTCACCATGTCTCTACTTTCCATTTCTAACTCAATTGTGTAAGGGAACATCCTGCTTTCCTTTTTGGGGAAAGTACTAGTAAGAACTATTCTCTGGTCTTGATAAATATCTGCTGTGATACAGCTGTCTCGAGCAATTATCTTTGCCCAAGAATGTTTCAATCATCACTCTATGGAGATGAGGGGTCTGTCTGTGTGCCAGCACAAACTGGATCTGGGCTGGCTCAGAACATGATGCTTGTTCAGTGGTCTGATTCCCTCTTTTGCTGGCTTCAGAAACTGACCCAATTCTGAGTGACAGTTCACCAGCCTTCACCGAGGCAGGGTCTGAGACACAGGGTGCGGTTTCCTTAGCTCACACTCTGCTATTTGGTTGCCTATGGCAACAAGATCCAAACAACTTGGACATGTGTTTGTATAAAAAAAAAAGGCTGGGAATGGGACCCAAAGAGGGAGTTTGGGGCTGTTCAGTTAGTGGAAGAGCTGCGGTGAGTATCGGGCAACTGCTCATTGCTTTTCCCTCATTCTTTCTAAATTATGCTGGGGATATCTGCTAGCACAATAACCATGTTTGTGGGTAGTTGGACAAATAGTCTCCATTCTCTGTTTCCTGAGCAAATTAAATACTTGCTATTTATTTGTCTGTGTAAGTTTCTTGTTCAGGGAGAGACAAACAAGTTAATATATGTTTAAGAAGCTGAGAACTTGTAGATACTCACATTTGGTACCTTTTTGATGACAGGATTAACAGGGTGCCTTAGCAGTGTTCGTAATTGCAAGTGGGTGATCTAGAGTCAGGGGTGGGTGGGGGTCAATCAGGATGGGATGAAGGGACTTGTTCATATGAAGGCAGTGGAAGAAGTTATTGGAATAATCAGCTTAACACTTTTTATAAGTTATTCCCTTCCCCCCAGATTTTACTTTAAAATTGCAATTTTTCAAACAGCCAATGTCCTGAATAGTATCACTTCATTGACTATATCTATCCTCTCACTTGCTTGAACAAAGGGGGATTTAATTTTGGCATGTCCCAAAACTGCACATCACTATGACAAGTAATTTACAGTTGCAAAATTTGCCAGTACCAGTTGAGAGTGCCACTTTAATTTTCTCTTGCTTGATTGCCCAGGTCTCAGAAGTCAGTCAGTTTACCTTAGACAAAACTCTGTAGGATATAAAAGTGTTCTGCCAGATTTAAAGTTAATGCAGACATTTTAAGCAAATTAATGAGGATTGCTTGGGTGCCTAGCATTGTCTAGAGACAGCAGTAAGTCTTTGTTCAGATGAACTGAATTTTAGTCAGGAGGAAAGTGAGGCTTCAGGAGGATGCTATTCCACCCCCCCACCCCACCCCTCACCCCCCACCCCACTAAGAAGTTATGGAGGAGGAGCTGGAAGCTGGCAGGGAGGTTTCTGGCTTACTGTCTTGAATAGCAGTCGCCAACCTTTCGGACCTCACGGACCCGTGGTCCTCAGACCACCGGTTGGCCACAGCTGCTCTAGAGCGTAGCCCATGAAGCAGAGGGTCTGGGCACCTCCCTCCTCCACAAGCCAGCTGAGCCAGCCAGCCAGCCAGCCTGGAATAATCAGCTTAACACTTTTTATAAGTTATTCCCTTCCCCCCAGATTTTACTTTAAAATTGCAATTTTTCAAACAGCCAGTGTCCTGAATAGTATCACTCACCCCACAGCTGCTGCATGCAGACTGTGCCTAAAGCTGTGTGTCCCTTTATGTAAAACAATTCCTTCTCTCTTGGCTGCTCCGTCACACCCCCGCACTCCTTCACATCATTGCTCAGAGCCACTGCACTGCCCAGAGCCCCTGTCGGGCCAACACAAGCTCTGACCCACTTGCCCCCCTCAGTGTCCTGTGAAGCAGCACAGCGGGATATCCCAGCAGGGGTTTCTCCCAAGTCCCCAGGGACTTCCCTGACCTTTGGCCTTCTGGCCCCTGGGGAGCTACCCTCAAGGGCTCTTTCTTCCTAGGAGTCTCAGTGAAGTGTCTCTGGCCTTGGTGCCTGCAGGCCCCATGCGGCCTTGCACAGCTCCCCGCCCCCCCCCCCCCCCCCCACCAAGCCTCTGTGGCATAGTATGCTGGTCTTTCCATTCGTCATTTGTTTTTACTGTTTGCCCCCATAGGTCCCTCCAGGTACAAGGTGGGCACCATGGCTGAGAAGTTTGACTGCCACTACTGCAGGGACCCCCTGCAGGGGAAGAAGTACGTGGAAAAGGATGGCCACCACTGCTGCCTGAAGTGCTTTGACAAGTTCTGCGCCAACACCTGTGTGGAATGCCGCAAGCCCATCGGTGCGGACTCCAAGGTAACATTGGGACAGGACGGGTTGGTTGTCCTGTGACTGAGACAACAAAAGCCCGCCCTCTCCCGAGTCCTCCTCATCATTGCAGCTACCCATGTGGAAGTCAGGACAGGCAGTGGCACGGAGACAAGGAAACAAGAGGCCCCGGCCCAAGAGCCAGCCACCCTTGCTTCTAGTGCTTGTTCTCTTGACAGTGTCCTGAGCTCTCTGTGTAGGACTTGGAGCGGCTGGTGCCAAGGCCCATGCCAGCTCTGTTGGTTGTACTTTCTCTTGTTTCAGGAACTGTGAATCTTCCATCCTCACCTCAGTGTCCTTCATGTTTCTCTATTAGAACATTCACGTCAGGGCATCCCCAGGTGTGAGGGGTAGTAGTAGGCCCCTGCCCCCCTCCTAGCACCTCTGTGTCACAGCAGCCCATCCCTTCTGCTTGGTTTCCAGGAGGTGCACTATAAGAACCGCTACTGGCATGACACCTGCTTCCGCTGTGCCAAGTGCCTGCACCCCTTGGCCAACGAGACTTTTATGTCCAAGGACAACAAGATCCTGTGCAACAAGTGCACCACTCGGGAGGACTCCCCCAAGTGCAAGGGCTGCTTCAAGCCAATTGTGGCAGGTACTGCCCATACTCACTCCTGGGATGGCCAGGGAGGAGGCCTACGGGCAGAGATGATGTGGGGTTGCTTGGGACGATGGGGCTAATGCTACTGGGAGCTGCTTTTAGCTTTTAGCATATATATGCACGCATATATATATATGTATACATGCGTACACATATATGCTCGCACACACGCACACATTCGGAAACTAAAGACCACTGGAGAGAACTGTCTGTGGCAAGAGAAGGAAGTGAAAAGTATGTAGCACTTTCTCATTTGGGTAGAGTAAGTGATGGAAGCATGCTTTTTCCTTAGAATGTAACTCTGGGTCAGACCATCCCTTATAGAACCTCCAAGTCCACAAAGGGTGTGGGAGTGGGGTCTTGGGTGTCTATTCCTCAAACACTACAGCTGGGGTCCCCTCCCTGACAGATCTGGGTTGGCACATCCACAAGTAGGCCATTGTTGAGGAACCTCCCACGGGTAGGTTCATCAGAAGCGTGAGGCCAGTCACTGCAGGGCCTGCATTCCCTCACCTCTGGAGGGCCCATGGTTGGAGTTGAGTGGATGCAGCCCCCTGCAGAGCACTATCAGTGGGGCTATCCAATTGCTTCCTCCCCCTGCAGGAGATCAGAATGTGGAGTACAAGGGGACCGTCTGGCACAAAGACTGCTTCACCTGCAGCAACTGCAAGCAAGTCATCGGCTCTGGAAGCTTCTTCCCGAAAGGGGAGGACTTCTACTGCGTGACTTGCCATGAGTCCAAATTTGCCAAGCATTGCGTGAAGTGCAACAAGGTATGTTGTCAAGGGAGTTCTGTATGGACTATTGTTTCTAGAAGCGTTTTTGACAGTTGGCAGAGCACTTGCACACACACTATCCCATTCCATCCCCACGACGGCCCTGTGATGTGGGAATTATTATGCTCATTTTACAGATGAGGAGACTGGGAGTAGAAAACTGTACGGGGCCAGCTCAGGCTGTCTGAAAGGCACTCACCCTGGAGGCACAGGCAGCCGGGGCTCTAGAGGCCTGTCTCCACCACCTAGTTCACCTTCTCTGAGCCTCAGTATCTTCACCTGTAACCTGGGGATAATAATAGCACCTGCCTCCCATGGCCGTTATGGTGATTAAATGAGATATTGTAGACCAAAGCGCCCAGCACAGTGCCTGGTACATAGTAGGCATTCAACAAAAGAGTTGTTGAGTCTGAATTCGGTGCTACACTCCCTGGTCTAGGCCATCACATCTGGAGGAATCACTTACCAGGATCAGCCCTGGCATGCCGAGTGCTTTGTGTGTGTTACCTGCTCTAAGAAGCTGGCTGGGCAGCGTTTCACCGCTGTGGAGGACCAGTATTACTGCGTGGATTGCTACAAGAACTTTGTGGCCAAGAAGTGTGCTGGATGCAAGAACCCCATCACTGGTAGGCTAAAGAGTCCTTGCTAAGTCGGCCAGGCTAGGTTTTGCGCATGGTAATCAACTCTCATTTTCCTATTTCGGTTTCATCCATAAAGGCCCCAAAGAATGCCCCCTCCCCTTGCCATTGTGGTCCTGAAGACCCCCAAATAGTTTTGAATTCTCCCCCAGGCCAGGTTAGCCTTTGCAATACAGAACACTTCCTGACTGCTGCTGACTAACGATGCTGTGCTGCGGAGTTCACGAGCCTGAGACCCACGCCATGGGCAGGCCATGGGCAGGCACTGCGCACGCGTGGGATATTGGGGGTGGGGGTGGGGGCGGGGAGGGGAGGGGGGAAGGGGGTGGTGAGGGTGGGGTAGAGGCTAAGGGAAGGAAGGGGAGGGAGGCTGAAGAGTGATAGGCTGGGATCATAACACCCCATAGCTGAAGGCTAGCTCAGAGGTGCCTGTGGGCAGCTTTGTTGCCACCCAAGCTAATCATTTCATTCCTCATCTCGCGGCCGCGATCCACGTGCCCTGGGCCCTTTCCCCACCTCCACTGTTCCCATCTCCCCGGGGAGCCTTGAAATGTACATTTGAGAAGACTTTTGCCATCCTCAGGGAAAAGGACTGTGTCAAGAGTGAGCCACCCAGTCTCTAAAGCTAGGAAGCCCCCAGTGTGCCACGGGAAACGCTTGCCTCTCACCCTGTTTCCCAGCGCCAACCTCCGGGGCAGGCATCCGGGTGGAGAGAGGACTTGTCCCTCGTGGGTGGTGGTTCTTTATAGAAAAAATCGAAGCTTAGCAGCTCCTCGAGGCCCGGTAAGTGCATACCCCACGAACAGCCCAAGTTTGCCTCCTGGTGGCCACTTTGATGCCATGGCCCTGACCTAAATCAAAGAAACTGGTTATGCTGGGAGGTCGGTGCAAGTGTTACAGGGCGATTGAAGTGGCATGGGATTGTGGGTTCTTTAAATCACAGAAACCTTTGGCTGAGCTCTGGAATCTTCTGAGGTCCTTGAGAGCTGTAGCAGGGTCACGGCGGCATGGCGTAGGGGACAGATCACGGTGGAGAGGGGTGGCCTGGGAGCTGGGCAGATCCTGCCCTGTGCTTATTAGCTCTGTAAATGGGCAAGGCAGCCGTGTATCTCTCACCTGTATTCACTCAATTTTCTCTTTTGTTCTCTTTTGTGTTTTCCACAGGGTTTGGTAAAGGCTCCAGTGTGGTGGCCTATGAAGGACAATCCTGGCACGACTACTGCTTCCACTGCAAAAAATGCTCCGTGAATCTGGCCAACAAGCGCTTTGTTTTCCATCAGGAGCATGTGTATTGTCCCGACTGTGCCAAAAAGCTGTAAAGTGACAGGGGCTCCTGTCCTGTAAAATGGAATTGAGTATTGTTATTTGTGTCCTCACCCTCTGCCCTATACCATCCATAGGGAAAGAGCGGCCTTTCACCTCTTCAAAGTTGTTCCTGTCTTTTCTCCCATTTTACAGTATTACTCAAATAAGGGCACAGTGATCATTCTAGAATTTAGCAAAACCAACTCTGCAGCAAAGTTAATTTTGCAATGGCTGCATTAAAAAATGAACACTTAGATTGACTCTTCTGCATGTTTATCATAGAGCAGAAAAGTGCTAACCATTTAGCTGCTTAGTGATATAAGCAACAAGCCTAAGAAATAAAGCCCCCACTGAGTTGCCCTTCGTGACTCAGCTGGGACCCACCGTGTCATCACATGACACACAAGAGTTGTAGCGGCTGCTTCAACTCATTGCTCACCCTGTGTTCTGTGAGCAGAAAGAGAATTTACCGAAATGCATGGTTTAACTTCATCAAAACCTTCCTTCTGTTCTTTTGTGCTTTTGATTGACTAATATGAATTTCTAGAAAATTAACATTTGAACTTAGCTGTGATGCTAAACTGACCTTTCCCCCCCGTACTAACATTTGAGTTCCCCGTGTGCCGTGTTTTCTGAACGTTCCTACTTTCAAGCATGGAACATGCGGGTGATGTGGAAAGTGTAGGCAGATCTGAGAGAACGAGCCTGTTTCAGAGGAACATCGTCACAGTGAATACTTCTGGAAGCTTAACAAAACTAACCCAGATGTTGGGTGTGTTTAATTAATAATATTTTGTTTTAATTAATAACAGCATAGATTATGGGTTTGGAGACTTGCATGAAAACATTTTAGCCCCCTCGAATGTTCCTGCAGTTTGAAGTCATCCTGTAGAAGTAACCATAAATCTCTAGAGGGGTAGCTGAGCAGCCATCAGGACGGTCATTGACATGGATGTGACATTTCCAAACAGTGGCAAGTTGAATCCCTTGTAACATAATAGTTGTTGTTCTTTTGTTTATCTGTTAAAGAGGCTCACCAATGTCTCTTGTGATTCTTAGGACTGTTCCTCAAGAGCTTAGCTCGATTTCTGGGGGAGTGGGGAGGTCACTGTCCTCACAGGCAGATTTCCATGTAGTGCTTACCTGAGATGCCGGATCACCTACTTACTGTATTCTATCTAATTGTTATATTACATAATAAAATGAGATGATATCAAAGTGAACATGTAATGACAATACATATTAACATTCTTGTAGCTATGGTTAGAGAAGCCGATGCCTCATTTCTACATTTTGTCATTAGCTAATATCATCTAACGTTTCAGTGTATCCTTACAGAAATAAAAGTAGCATATAAATAACTTGCCTCCTGTCATTTTATTCTACCCAGTGTAATTGCTATAAGGTGTTACTACTGATCCTAAAACCTGAATTTTTTCTTTCTTCAAGGACATACTCAGTTCCATGCAATTGCATGGGACACAAATTACAAACAAGACAAAACAGACCTATAACAGTGCTTGGATCCAATTAAAAACAACAAAAACCCATTCTGACCCAAAATAGCACTTCCCAGATGTTGCCATCCCTTAAAAGGGTCAAATTGATCATCTTTGACCAGGGGGATGGGGGTAGAAAGAGCACTGTGGCTGAAGGGTATCAATGGAGAAATCATCACAATCTCTATTTTGTTGACTACCTTTATGTTGTGCCTCGTAGAGCCCTGGCCCCTGTTGAACACTGCTATGTCCTCAGTGGCTGATATCCACCATTGGGCTTCCCTCCTTGGGGACAGTGCTTATTTGGAAGGCTGCACATTTGGGCCCATGGACTTCAGTGAGGGGGATGGGGTGGGCACAGGTTGCAGCTTCTAGATCATTGCTACACATCTCTGGGGCTCATGTTCTCAAGCTATTCAACCTACCCACCCACACATGGTTGTTGCATGACAGCACTGGAGATCCAGTGAGACAGGTTCCTTCTGCATGCTCCTACATGATGGGTCACCAGAACATAAGAGCACTTAGTCAAACCACATTTCAGCTAAAGGCAGAGTTGGGAGGAGAGGGCAGTAGTCTTTGATGAGCCTTAGGCCCAGGCAATAAAAGCAAAGGGCAGAACCCCTGAGTTATATTTACTACTAGAGGCCCGGTGCATGAAAATTCATGCACTGGAAGGGGGGGTCCCTCAGCCTGGCCTGCCCCCTCTCACAGTCCGGGAGCCCTCAGGGGCGGGAGGTGACCCGGTGATCAGAGGAAGGTGATGTCCCCATCACACCTCTGCTGCTGCCATTGCCGTCAGCACAAGCCTCGGCCGGCCCTGGTTACCTGCGCCTCGGGTGACCCTGGGCGGCTGGGCAGCCAACATCCAAGGCTTGCCTACTTCTCGGGCCAGCCCTGGGCGGCTGGGGAGCTGAGAGGACTGGAAGACTCTGGAGGCAAAGGTGCGGAGCACTAGCGGGGCGAAGGGGACTGGGCGCTGACATCTTGTGGCTGTGGGCATTGCCATCTTTGAGGGCATGGCATTCAATTAGCATATTTCCTCCTTATTGGCTGTGGGTGCTTCCATCTTTGAGGGAAGGGCAGTCAGTCAGCATATTCCCTCCTTGGCTGTGGGTGCTGCCATCTTTGAGGGTGTGGCAGCAATGAGGATATTCCTTATTGGCTGTGGGTGCCACCATCTTTGAGGGCGTGGCATTCAATTAGCATATTCCTTATTGGCTGTGGGCGCCTCCATCTTTGATGGTGGGGCAGTCAACTAGCATATTCCCTTATTGGCTGTGGGCGCCACCATCTTTGAGGGAGGGGCAGTCAATTAGCATTATTTCCTCCTTATTGTCTGTGGGTGTTGCCATCTTTCAGGGCATGGCATTCAATTATTATATTTCCTCCTTATTGGCTGTGGGTGCCACCATCTTTGAGGGAGGGGCAGTCAATTAGCATTATTTCCTCCTTATTGTCTGTGGGTGTTGCCATCTTTCAGGGCATGGCATTCAATTATTATATTTCCACCTTATTGGCTGTGGGTGCCACCATCTTTGAGGGAGGGGCAGTCAATTAGCATTATTTCCTCCTTATTGTCTGTGAGTGTTGCCATCTTTCAGGGCATGGCATTCAATTATTATATTTCCACCTTATTGGCTGTGGGTGCCACCATCTTTGAGGAAGGGGCTGTCAATTAGCATATTCCCTCCTTATTGGCTGTGGGGGGCTCCATCTTTGAGGGTGGGGCAGTCAATAGGAATATTCCCTTCTTATTTCCTGTGGGCGCCACCATCTTTGAAGGTGGGGCAGTCAAATAGCATTATTTCCTCCTTATTGGCTGTGGGTGTTGTGATCTTTGAGGCCGTGGCATTCAATTAGCATATTTCCTCTTTATTGGCTGTGGGCGCTGCCATCTTTGAGGAAGGGGCAGTCAGTTAGCATATTCCCTCCTTATTGCCTGTGGGCGCCTCCATCTTTGAGTGTGGGGCAGTCAATTAGCATATTCCCTCTTTATTAGATAGGATATTAGAGGGAATCAGAACTTATCAGCAAGAAACTATGAGCACTTTAATAAATGGAGAACATCCCCTTGTGTTTCCCTGGGAAAATGAGCAACCCTTAAAACAATGAAGAGTCCACCTGGTCATCTGGCGTCCCAAGGAAGTGGGTTGTGTGGGGGAATTCAGATGGCACCCTTCTGCTTCCTGAAACCTTGGGAAAGGATAGAGCCCTGAGGGGACAAGCCTCCCAATTCACTCAAGACTTGAGCACTGGCTTATATGCTTTTCTCCATAGGAAGAGACCATGATACATCTCCAATACCCTCCTCCTCTGCTTGCTCCACTTCAGCAAACCCTGGACCTTTGCAGCATCTAGACCAGCTGTGGGCAAACTATGGCCTGCGGGCCGGATCTGGCCCGTTTGAAATGAATAAAACTAAAAAAAAAAAAAAAAGACCGTACCCTTTTATGTAATGACTAGAGGCACGGTGCACAAAAATTTGTGCACTCAGGGGGAAGGGGGGGTCCCTCAACCCGGCCTGTGCCCTCTCGCAGTCTGGGACCCCTCGGGAGATAACGACCTGCTGGCTTAGGCCTGCTCCCGGGTGGCAGAGGGCAGGCCCAATCCCTAGGTGCAGCCCCTGGTCGGGCTCAGAGCAGGGCCGAATGGGGAGTTGGGGCGCCGCCCCTGTCATGCACAGAGCAGGGTGGATCGGGAGGTTGCGATGCCACCCTCAGTCACGCTCAGGGTAGGGCCGATTGGGGGGTTGGTGCACCGCCCCCTGTCACACTCAAGGCAGGGTGGATGGGGAGGTTGCAGCACCACCCCCTGTCACGCACAGAGCAGGGCCGATCAGGGGGTTGGGGCACTGCCCCCTGTCACTCACAGAGCAGGGCCCATCAGGGGGGTTGGGGGTCCGTACCCTGTCACGCACAGAGCAGGGTCGATCAGTGGGTTGGGGAGCTCCCCCCTGTCACACACAGAGCAGGGCCCATCAGGGGGTTGGGGAGCTCCCCCTGTCACACACAGAGCAGGGTCAATCAGGGGGTTGGGGAGCTCCCCCCTGTCACTCACAGAGTAGGGCCGATAGGGGAGTTGGGGCACCGCCCCCTGTCACACACAGAGCAGGGCGGATCAGGGGGTTGGGGTGCTGCACCCTGTCACACTCAGGGCAGGCCGATGGGGAGGTTATGGCTCTACCCCGTCACACACAGAGCAGGGCCCGTGGGGGGGGGGGGGGGTTGGGGCACTGCCACTCTCACACTCAGGGCAGGGCCAATGGGGAGGTTATGGCTCTACCCCATCACACACAGAGCAGGGCCCGTGGGGGGGGGGGGGGTTGGGGCGCCGCACCCTGTCACACAGAGAGCCGCAGGGCGATCAGGGGGTTGGGGAGCTCCCCCCATCAGGCACAGAGCAGGGCTGATCAGGGGGTTGGGGCGCCTTCCCCTGTCACGAACAGAGCAGGGTGGATAGGGAGGTTGTGGCCCCGGCCCCTGTCACACACAGAGCCGCAGGGCAATCAGGGGGTTTGGGCGCTGCCCCCTGTCACACTGATCCTGGTGCCGGAGGCCTTGCGGCTCCGCTGATCCTCATGCTGGGAGGCATATTACCCTTTTACTATATAGGGTAGAGGCCTGGTGCACGGGTGGGTGCCGGCTGGTTTGCCCTGAAGGGTGTCCTGGATCAGGTTGGGGGTCCCCTCTGGGGTGCCTGGCCAGCCTGGGTGAGGGGATGATGGCTGTTTGCAGCTGGTCACACATCCTTCAGGGTGCGGATCCCCACTGGGGTGCCTGGCCAGCCTGGGTGAGGGGATGATGGCTCTTTGCAGCTGGTCACACACCCTTCAGGGTGGGGGTCCCCACTGGGGTGCCTGGCCAGTCTGGGTGAGGGGCTGAGGGCTGTTTTCAGACTGGCGGTGACTGAAGCTCCCAACCGCTCCTTTTTTTCTTTTTTTTTTTATTCTGGGCCAGCTTTAGCTTTGAGGCTTGGCTCCAGCTCTTAGGCCTCTGCTGCTGAAAGTAGGTTTCTGGCCTTTGCATACAATGTTACGATCCTGCTGGCTGAAGCCTGGCGGACTAAAGGAGGTTTCTGGGGTTTTGTTTAGCTTCTATATTTGTTACATAGTTGCTTAGAGTTGCAGCTCAGAAGCCTGCAGTGGCAGGCGGGGAACGTTGGAGTTCTCCGTCACTGAAGCAAGCAAGCCTCATGTTAACTTCCAGCTGCCTGGCTGCTGGCCGCCATCTTGGCTGGCAGTTAATCTGCATTATCGCCCTGATTAGCCATTGGGAAGGGTAGCGGTCGTACGCTAATTACCATGTTTCTCTTTTATTAGATAGGATGTTTACTTTGAATTTATATTAGTTCACACAAACACTCCATCCATGCTTTTGTTCCGGCCCTCCAGTCCAGTTTAAGAACCCATCGTGGCCCTCCAGTCAAAAAGTTTGCCCACCCCTGATCTAGACTCACCTGTCCTCTAATGATGCCTTCTTGGTCCTACATATTCTCACTGAGTTCATTCTTTGCCTTTCAGTTCACTGACTGCTCCAGGTTATTGTCTCAGCCCCTCCCGGCCCTTCCTCTGTATCTGCCTTGGATTTTATGCTGTCACTTCAACCATTCTTCATCTCCATCCCCTCAATCCTGTTACCCTTTTGCTTCCTTTTTCACTTGGCCTACAAAACTCCAGCCCGTACCAGGACTAAAGAGCTCTGATGAGAAAAGCCACACAATTACAGACTGCAGCCACCAGCTACGTGAACTTCTGCCAGGCCCTCAGCCCTGTATCGCCTCTCCACCACTTCCTCCACTTCCTAACAGACTTCTCCACCACCTTCCTCTCCTAGGAGACAGACTCATGGGAGTCAGCCTCTGGCTATTGCTTGCCACATGATGCTTGCTCTTAACACTTGAGCATCTTTAGAAGTACACTCAAACCTGGGTTCTTGAACAGCTCCTATCTCGAACAATTCATTTCTCAACCAAGTTGTTCATGAAAAATGTCTCGGCTGTCGAAAAAAACTTCAGTTCTTGACCTGACAACCCTTTCATGATGATACTTGTATGATCAGTCACGCATCTCTCAGGGGACAAAGGAGAGAATACATGCATATGAGTAAGTTTACTGCTAAACCTTGTGTTTTCAACATCTCAGGAAATTGTGTTGCAAATATTTTCATGTTTATTATATTAAAGGTCTTACTGTGTACATGAATTTTCATTTTTTGCTATACATTTCATTTCCTTTTTGTTAAATTTTCATTTACATTTCATGTCCTTTTTGTCTTTAAAGTGTTTATTTATAGATTGAACAGTACATTAAACATGTACTGTGTATAAGAAAGGTTAAAACAATCATTTGGGAGTCTGGAATGGATTAATTCAATTTACATAATTTCTGCCCTGGCCAGTGTTGCTAAGTGGTTAGAGCTTCGGCCTGCTAACCAAGGAGTCGCAGGTTGGATTCTAGTCAAGGACATGTACCTGGGTTGCAGGTTCATTCATTCCCCAGCCTCATTTGGGGCATGTGCGGGAGGCAGGCAATTGATGTGTCTCTCTCACACAAATGTTTCTCTCTTCCCTCCCTCTCATTCTCCCTTCCAGTCTCTAAAAAAATCAATGAAAAAAGTATCTTTGGGTGAAGATTAACAACAAAATTTACATTATTTATAATGGGAAAAAATGATTTGGTCTTTGAACAATTCACTTCAGGAAAAGCTTTCCCAAATGAATTAAGTTCGAGAACCAAGGTTCCAGTGTAAGTGCCTTATACACATTACATCAGACCCTCACACCCAACACTGGCACTCTTTTTTTAAAAATATACTTTTATTGACTTTTTACAGAGAGGAAGGGAGAGGGATAGAGAGTTAGAAACATCGATGAGAAACATCGATCAGCCGCCTCCTGCACGCCCCCTACTGGGGATCGAGCCTGCAACCAAGGTACATGCCCTTGACTGGAATCGAACCCGGGACCTTTCAGTCCATGGCCTGATGCTCTATCCCCTGAGCCAAACCAGTCAGGGCAAAACTGGCACTCTTGCCCCTATCTTCCAGATAAGAAAACTGAAGTTCAGAGAGGTTATCTGGTTTGCCTAAAGTCACACAGCTAGTAAGTCAGAAATCATCACCCTGGACACACCTGTAGCCTATCCATTATGACACTGCATTGCCATCAAAATGGTGAGACCCTTAGGGCAGGGACAGTGTTTGACACATGACAATGAGGAAACTGCCATGCTCAGTGACAAGCATAAGACTCAGGAGGAAGGAGGGGAAATTTTAGTTACCAAATTTCCAGAAGAAAAACCTTTTCTCCCTCATAATTAAGGGGAGCAGGATATCAATAACACATCTATTTGAGCCTCAAGCTAGTGAGCCAGCAAGCGAGCAGAGGGAGGTTCCGGAGCAGGAGTGGAGCAATGCCTAAATTAAAGGGACTTGTTTCTTCCACCTCTTCTGGCAGCAATTCTGACAGTGAAGTTAACAAAATATGAAAGGAGAAAAAGCAAGTTATTTCAGAAAACCCTGTAAAGAAGCAAAAGACTGGTGAAATTTCAAGAGCCCTGCCATTTTTTCAAGCAGAACAGCAGCAGCAGAGATGACAACATGTTTCAGATTGGGAAGATGAGGTGCGTCAGTGTTTGGGACTTTCAAGGAAAAGTCCTAATTTATATTAGAAAATATTGGATCGGTTCAGAAGGTGAAATGAAACCAAGAAGAAAGGGTCTTTCTTTAAATCCCGAGCAAGCAGCCAGCTGAAGGAACAGATTTGTGACATTGACAATGCAGTAAGAAAACTGTAAAATCAGAGCCAAAAACTTGTACTGTTGCTTTAATTTGTCATTGTTTTCCAAGATATTGTATATTTGGATTGTAAAACAATTTGTAAGAACACTTTCTTAAAAGAAAATGTGGATTATTTAAAATGTTCTGAGGATGCCCTAGCAGGTTTGGCTCAAGGATAAAGCATCGGCCTATGGGCTGAATGGTCTCAGGTTTGATTCTGGTCACCCCTAACTGCCCTCCCTTGCAGGCCTGGTCCCTCCCAACTGCCCTCCCCTGCTGGCCATCTTGTGGCAGCCATCTTGTGTCCACATGGGGGTGGCCATTTTGTGTTGGAGTCATGGTCAATTTGCATTTCACATCTTTATTAGATAGGATTGCTTAGTCTGTACAAAATAATGATTTAGATGTCTGATTTCACTTATTAAACATCAGCCATAGGGCGTCTATAAAATCAGATATTGTTAAATTAGACTAGGATTTAAGAAAAATTGTGAAAGCTTACTGGCCATTTTATTTTATAACATTAAGTATGGATTATATATAGCCAGAGATATCACTATGCTTTATTTACTTTTATAGTAGGTAATGTGGTCAGTTTTTAGGGCAGTGGTTCTCAACCTTCTGGCCCTTTAAATACAGTTCCTCATGTTGTGACCCAACCATAAAATTATTTTCGTTGCTACTTCATAACTGTAATGTTGCTACTGTTATGGATCGTAATGTAAATATCTGATATGCAGGGTGGTCTTAGGCGGCCCCTGTGAAAGGGTCATTTGACCACCAAAAGGGTCGTGACCCACAGGTTGAGAACCACTGGTTTAGGGGAAAGAGCATATACTTGGGTTTTTCGGCCTAAGCTTGGGTCTTTTACAGTTAATCTACTGGACTTAAATGTTACTAAGTTTTTAGCAGGCATTCTGATATGATTTTCATTGAGCCATGATGACAAAGACACAGATTGAGGCACAAGTTTCAGGGACTTGGCAGCAATAGACAGGGCATGGTGTGCCTTAGGGGAAAAAAATGTAAAGGAACTATTAGCAGTTAAAGAAGGCAGGGATTCTCTTCAAACTAAATTATATTTTGATCACATGGATAGGACACAATTCTAGATAGAATAGTAAAAAGAAAGGATTAAAAATACGTAAATAATCCTTGTTGACAAATTTTTTTAAAAATATATTTTATTGATTTTTCACAGAGAGGAAGGGAGAGAGATAGAGAGCCAGAAACATCGATGAGAGAGAAACATCGATCAGCTGCCTCCTGCACAACCCCCACTGGGGAAGTGCCTGCAACCCCGGTACATGCCCTTGATCGGAATCAAACCTGGGACCCTTCAGTCTGCAGGCCGACGCTCTATACACTGAGCCAAACTGGTTTCGGCGACAAATTATTTTTGATAGCTAAAATAAAAATAAAAATGGCTACTACCATATCAGAGTTGCACTATTATACTAAGTTGGATTGCTAACTGTATCTAAAACATTTTATGGAATTGCAAAGACTTGATTTCAAAACCATCTTCTAGGCCATATATAGTTATCAATTTATCTGACAGCTATTCTACCTTATTTTTTTACATTTTAGATTTTAGTGCTTTTAGCAGTAACCCTAATCAGTGCGTAATTGGGGAAATAAAGAAATCCTCTTCTGGTATTTTAGCCTTCATCAACTAATAGATACCAGAGTGTTCAAATAATGTTTTAGACAAATCATACTTGTTAACTTTCCCTTTTTTGTAAACATTTTTGTCCTGTTAACTTAATTGGGGAGATTTTTAAAGTATTCCTTATATATACAGAAAGGGTAGTTAGAACACAGAATTTTGATTTTGGTATAGATGGAGAGGGGATAATGGTTGCCTTTCCTAGGTTTATATTAATTTAAGGAGTGTATGTATTTTGAAACATCTGCTAATAGAGAGATGGTGCTGAAATCTATTATTACCTAGGCATTTTCTAGCTATTTAGCTTATGTCATAAGTTAAACCTTCATATTGGAAGGCAAATTTGTTGACTGCTAAATTCATTTAAATAATGTTACTAGAGCCCTAACCGGTTTGGCTCAGTGGATAGAGCATCGGCCTGCGGACTGAAGGGCCCCAGGTTCGATTCCGGTCAAGGGCATGTACCTTGGTTGCGGGAACATCCCCAGTAGGGGGCGTGCAGGAGGCAGCTGATCGATGTTTCTCTCATCGATGTTTTAACTCTCTATCCCTCTCCCTTCCTCTCTGTAAAAAAAATCAATAAAATATATTAAAAAAATAATGTTACTAGATATGCAGTATATAGAAATTATTTGTGTGTGTGTGTGTGTGTGTGTAGGAAAAGATGAAAACTGGGTTAAGAGCCAAATTAACTTGTACTGAAAGGGCACTTTTGTTTTCTGTTTAAACTTTATCTTAAGATTTCTTCAGGAAGAAAGCTTGGCATTTGGGTGCAGCCACTTCTTCCAGTGTAATGCCAAAGTGAATTTAATTAATACCAGCCCTTGAATGTACTCAGCAGCAGGGCTTTTCTAATTGGGCTTTACTCTTTGTCTTTTAAAGTACAAGCAGCTTTTGACCTATGTCCAATGCTCTTGGCATTTTATTAAAAGAACCACTAAAAAAACTATATATAATTTGATTATTCTCTTTTGTTTTGCTTCATCAATGCTTAAGAATGTCTTTTGAAGACAGTTCCTACCTCATTAGCTAGTCAAGATCCTGTGATGATCAACCTATTCCAAATAATGTTTTTTGGGAAAAAAAAGACTTGAAAACAAAATGTATGTACATCTTGGGCCTTGGCTATTGAGGAGAAAAGAAAAAGAATTGAGAATTAAGTGTTCCTGACATGGGCATGTTAGAAGAATACTATAAAAGTTTGAAATATTCAAAAAGTTCTAGCTAGCCTTGGCTGGTGTGGCTAAGTTGGCTGGGCGTTATCCTGTGTGCCAGGACGTTGCTGGTTTGATTCCTGGTCAGGGCAGATGCCCATGTTGTGGGCTAAATTCCCAGTAGGGGGTGTGCAAGAGGCAGCCAATCAATGTTGTACTCTCACATTGATGTTTCTATCACTTTTCCCCTCTCCCTTCCTCTCTCTCTAAAAAAATAAACTATTATTTTAAAAAATTAAAAAAAATAGAAGTGCTAGCTAGTATTTAGGTATCTCTCCTGATACTCTTTGCTATTCACTTTTTATGGAAATTAATTCAGTAAAACACTCAAAACTTTTTAGTATTTTTTTAGTGGTGTTTTTCCAGATAAATTCTACGGGTAAATATTTCCAGCCACAAGTATGTAATTCTGTAACTGTGGAATACCTGTATGCTTTGTTTGGTATATCTTCCATGGAGATATCAATAAATATATTACTCCATCTGTGAACATTTTAAATGTTGAAGTAAAAAAAAAATAAATGTACAAAAAAATGAACATATCTACTTGTTAACAGAGTGGGTTGTAGAGCCCAACTTCTGGGGTTCAAATCCTGGCCACCCTGCTGTTTTATTTTTTTATTTATTTTTTAAATATATATTTTATTGATTTTTTACAGAGAGGAAGGGAGATAGAGAGTTAGAAACATCGATGAGAGAGAAACATCGATCAGCTGCCTCCTGCACATCTCCTACTGGGGATATGCCCGCAACCCAGGTACATGCCCTTGACCGGAATCGAACCTGGGACCTTTCAGTCCGCAGGCCGACGCTCTATCCACTGAGCCAAACCGGTTTCAGCTACCCTGCTGTTTTAAAGTTATGAGCCCTTTGGCCAGTTACTTAACCTATCTGAGCTTTTTTCCTCACCTGTAAAATGAGACTTAGAATTCCTACCTTGCAGAAATACATGCAGATTTCATAATGCAAGTGCTCAGCAGGGTGACGGATAACCAGTATAAGCACTCAATAAACTTTAAGCATTTATTTTATCTTCATCACCAGAGATAGTTTATTAACTACCATGCAAGCCATAGGACACTGTTCACTCCCCAAGCAGTATGGGTGTTGGCTTTATAATCAGACAGACTTAGGATTGATCAGCTCTGCCTTTCTGGTTGAATGTACCAATATCCACAAACCTGTGTCATCCCAGGTAAAAATGAATAACCACACCTTATAGGACTGTTGTAAGGGTTCGAAGTGATGCCTATAAAGTACCTGGCATATAGGACGTGCAAACTTTAGTTATTACGACACTAGAGGCCCCATGCATGAAATTCGGGTAAGAGCAGGCCTTCCTTCCCCTGGCTGCTGGCACTGGCTTCCCTCTGGCACCCGGGACCTGGGCTTCCCTCGTAGCCCCGGCTTCGTCCAGAAGGACTCTGGTCTAATTAGCATATTATGCTTTTATTATTATAGATAGTTGAGGAAATTATTAAACACTGGAATTGGATTGGTGGGGAGACCAAGGACAAAATAGCCTTTCTGGGGCCTGCTTCAACAAACCACACCTAGGGGTGGGGGGCACTGAAAGTGACATAGGCAATTGACCTGATAAAATGTGACCGTATGCCTCCAGGCTTTTGCTTCTTGACACTTGCTACTGTTTTATTAGTCCTAAACCTCCAGCTGTTGCCAAAATGAGTTAGTGACTGTTCAGTATGAGAATGAAAGGGTCTACAGATATTGTACTGCAGCCCCCCTCTCTTGCCAGATTAAAAGGCTCAGAAGGGCCATAACATACACAATCACGTGGCCATAACTTATGCACACACACAGGCGCCTTGGCTAAGATTCAGGTCTTCAGATCCCGTTCTAGTGTCCCTTACCGCACTTTGTGGTTGTCAGGGATTAGAGAGAGCCTTTAAAAGGCCTTACAGTGTTCACGACATAGGTGGAAGAAATGTGGTCATCCTCAGAATCCACACGGGAAAGGACACCAAGATAATATCCAGAGAGAAAGGGAAACTGGAGGCAACAAATGTGTCCCCTAACATGTTCAAGGGCACCAGCCCAGGGCAGGAGGGGGAATCTAGATCACGTCCATCACTTCACAGCTGTAAAGCAAGGTGATGTGACTGCATTTCATGTTGTGTGCACACCAGGGGATATCCTAGTTCAACAGCTCCAACAGAAAGACCAACAGAATGGAATGCCAAGTGGGGAATGGCTGCTGCCATTCTCATAAGCACCAGACCGCAAAGACTGAGGATAAACAGGACCTTACCTTACAGAATACAATAGCGAGTGGAGTAGAACATGTTTCAAGATTGCAAACAACCTTTACAGGCAGATCAGAACGCTGGTCTCACCACGCATAGTAAGTGATGTCATGGAGAGATGGGTATATAACAGTATAATCACTGCCTGAGCACACTCACAAGGGCTAGGAGAGGAGGAATGGGGAATGACTGTGTAAAGGGCCTAGGGTTTCTTTGTAGGGCGATGAAAATGTTCTGGAACTAGATGGTGGTGATGGCTGCACAACACTGAAAGTACTAAATGCCACTAAATAGTGACTTATGTGAATTTCACCATAGTAAAAAGAAAGGTACTTTCATCACTGGCTTCAAGTATAAGTCAGACCATCACCAGGAAGAGTAACGCAGGAAAGAGTAACAAGCATTGGAATAGGTGCAGGAAGACCAGTGTTTTGAAATTCACATCTTGATGTCCCACAAGGGGAACTCTGCCAAATCTCTGATTAGCTGGAGAGAAGCATCAGAGGATTTGCTTACTGAACTTGTTGGTTGCCTGTGCTCATGGCTTGGTTAACAACTGGTGTCACCTCTATACTTCCACCAGTACATTTTGTGTTATTATAATGAAAAGAAAACTTGACTTAATCTGCAAAGTTTATTTCACAGAGCACACATTTATATGGAGGTATAACAGAGTGTTTCAATATGTAACATTCGTGCGGAAAAATATCAGAAATATTGTTAGAATGATTGTCTGCCTCCTATATAAAAGAACTAGCATTTGAAAATAGTTTTAAAATCTAACGGATCAAGCTCTAATCTGTAACAAAAGATATAGTACTCTGAATAGCAAAGAACTAAGAAACAAGAAAGAATAATTACTTCCTTTTACTAATCCAAGACTGGTGACTACAAAGAAACATGGGCCTATTTCAAATTATTTGTGATAAGCCAGAAAACTCACTAGCATTAGGACAACTAAATTGCACTCAAGTTTTAGTCAATAGTTTTTTGTTGTTTCTTTTTTAATCCTCACCTGAGGATATTTTTTCCATTGTTTGAGAGAGGGAGGGAGAGATTGAGAAACATTGATGTGAGAGAGATATATCAACTGGTTGCTTCCTGCAGGTGTCCCGACCAGGGATGGGGTTCCAACTTGCAACCCAGGCATATGCCCTTGACTGGGAATCGAGTCTGCGACCCCTCTGGTGCTTGGGCTGATGCCCTAACCACTGAGCACCGGGCAGGGCAAGTTTTAGTCAATACTTTTAATCAGGACTCAATGCATTTCAGCAAATATACATCCTGTGTGTGTGCACGCATGTGTGCCTTTCTATCACAAGGACTAAAGAATAACACTGCTCCTGTACTCACTTACAGCCACTGGTTAGAGAAAGGCAAGCAAATTTTGGTTCCATATCCCAAGTCTGGGTGTATACTGAAGGGCAGGACTGGAGGGTATAAACAGAAAAAGATTATATACACAGTAAACATTTAGAGGTATTAAACATATCCCACCAGACAACAGCCAAATACTGCTTTATGTACACAATAAAAATAATACATGTTTTTGTAGATAAACCCTAGTATGTACTCCAAAAGGAAATACTGATAAGAGAACAAAATATCCTAATTGTTCCAAGATCAGACCTTCTAGGACTCCTAGCATTTGGGGGCATCACTGCTTGTGTACTTAGCTGGCAAGGTTAAAAATAGACATATATAATGTTAACATATGCTTTACTCTATTTTGCAACCTTTGGTATTGGTATATTAGAAATAATCCAACATAGCTCTTATGAGCAATCTTGAGTCCTTCACATAACCTATTAAGTTCTCTACAAGATCAAACAGGATTTTTTGTTAAACAGAACAAATATTATTTTAAGATTTCAAACATGTACTGAGAGAATATTATTCTTTCAGTACAGATTCTTTTAGAAATATGAGTTACTAGTTTATAAACACAGCTTCAATGCACACTCAAACACGTGTTGGCAGGAAAATACAATGAGATACAATGGAGATTTTTACAGGAAAACAACAAGTTTTTACTAAGAACCCTTTCTTGTGGATTTCAAGATGACATAAGTGAGCAAGGATCTTCTTTGACTTGATAAAATGACTTTTTGTTGTTTTCCCTTTTGTTAGTTATTTTCTTTGCTTGGTTCAAGTCGGAGATGGAGTAATTTGGGGAGCTGAGCCTAGAAGTTGAAACCGAGAGTGAAGGATAAATTCTCTTCTAGGCTGCATGAGGTTTACATGTCTGACCAGAGGGAAAAAGAAAAGAAAGAAAATTAGTAGAGAAGGTGCTGGTCTCACAGCAATTGGGCCCTGGCCTTCCTTCCTTCAGGGTGGGTCTGGTACCCTCAGTAGCCCCTTTGGAGTTGCTGACACACTGGTACTCTTATAAATGCTCTCAACATCCCCAACCCCCAAACAAGCCCATGCTGCCTCTCAACTTCAAAGAGAGCTTCTCAAGGAAAGAAAAACGAAGGTCTTTTGGTTTTGGAAACACAGGTTGAGAGGCAAATTCCACAGACCTCATAAACACTCTGCCCTAAATGATCATCTGTGTGCTGTAAAAGAGCCAGTGAGAAAAGAACCTACTTTGCATTATCTGGCAGGAAATACAGGACATTAAATTAGAATCAAGTCATTTAATTTACTCTAAAAACTAACTCGATGGAAGAGTCTTCAGCATCAATGTAACTTTTAGATCCACCACTGTCTTCTCCCTCACCTCCCAAGTTACATGGTGCCAAAGTGGCCCTGGAACAGCAGGAAGCAGGATTGCTCAAGGTCAATGGTCTTGGAAACAAAATGAAGATGGGATTAAAAAAAAAAAAAAGCCTTACCCGATCAAGCAGAATCAGATTTTTCTATTTTTGCCTGGGGACTTTGGTGGAATGTTGTGGAACCTTTCAGATGGTGTTTTTGGCTATTAAGAAGGTTACTAGAAATGAATGGATCGATCTTGCGAGTGCTATCTAGTATCTGGTCACAGGGACATTCCTGTGACACTGAATGTAAACTTTCGGATAGCACCATGATGTTGCTGGTTTCAACTATCTTTTCAGTTTTTGTTACTTGGTTGGTCATTCTTTTGATGGACAGCCTGGAAAGAGATGTTTTGGTTAGAATCTTGATTATCCCCAAGCCAGAGCTTCATCCTGAAAGCAACTTTATATTTTAATAAACTTTTAAGAAATGCCTTGGAAGTAAATGAACTTTCAGAATGATAAAATGGGAAGGCTGGAAGGGGCCCTGGAGATCGCAGAACACCCTGGTTTTCAAATTGTGTCCTTCAAAGTCCTAGGTTCCACGGGCATGCTAATGGAACAGTTAAGTGTGAAGGCTGCAGGAACCCTGTCCCTACTTCAAGATGATCCAGGACATTGCCAGGCCAGTAAGATGAAGTGAGGACTAACGTGGGTTTTGTAGCTCCAGTGCTCTTTCCAAACCATCACTGTGTCTCTTAGCAGAGTGTTTCCATGGGCCTTGTAGGTTAATGTCTTTCAAGTAATCGCCCAAAGATCCTTCCTTTCTTGACTCTGTTCCCACTCTTCTGACCTAATCTGTGACCCTCAGCCTCCCCATATGTAAAATTAGGTCATTAATATCGAACTTAGAAGTGAAATGATAATTAAAACAGGTTATGTAAAATAACTGGCATACAGCAGTCACTCAATCAATGAGTCCTTCCCTGATTTTATGAGACAACATTAACCAGTGTAAACAAATCACAGTTTGGAGTCAGATGTATCTGAGTGTGAATTTGGGCTCTGCCCTGGAACAGTGGGATGTTGGGCAAATAAGACCCATAATCTTTCCATGCCTCAGTTTCCTGATCTGTAAAGACGGGAATGCTAACACTACCCTACAAGACTGCTGTGCGGATTAGTTTGTTTCTGTAAGACAAGTGCTTAAAATAGTCTTTGGTACAAGTTAAGAGCTCAGTCAATAATCTCATGTATCGCGCTCGCTTCGGCAGCACATATACTAAAATTGGAACGATACAGAGAAGATTAGCATGGCCCCTGCGCAAGGATGACACGCAAATTCGTGAAGCGTTCCATATTTTTGGAGCTGCAGAACGGATTGCGTTTTTAAAAATCTCTTGTTCCATTCTGATCAACTAAAGGAAATAAAATTAAGGCGTCCACTTCTCACAAACAGTGACCTTCAGGTTGGAGGGCAGGGAGAGTGCCATCCTTGCTGCTGTCCTGTTGCCATGGAGCTGCTGACAGCCACAGGCCTCAGACTGGGGCTGGGACGCTGTGCTGTGCGAGGGCCAGCTGCGCCGCCCACCTGCCTGCCACAGAGGGACACAGAGCCAGGACTCTCCAGTTGTGTTTTTAATGGAGTCAAATCCACGTGGTTTGTATATTTTTTCCTTTAATCTTGGGCATTTTGTTTCTCTTTCTGAGAACATAACTTGAAACACTACAGAGCCAATAATCATATAAAAAGTGTACCCGTAAACGCTGTACAGTTTTATACACATTCACAATGTACTTTTTGCTGCCTTCTAGATAATTTATTTTGCAACACATTACTGCACAGTTGTAAATAACTTATGTACTGTAACATCACTTCAGTTATGTGTAAAGAAATAAATTAATTAATTAAATGCTAAAAAAAAATAATCTCATGTATCATTCTAAGAATGTCAATCATAATAACACCAAGTTTATTCTGAAAAGCTCGCTGAGTGACTAACCTGATACCCTTGGCCTGAGCCAAAGGGTCTTTCACTTTTTGTCTGACGTTTTTTATGTCATTTTTAAAAGATGCTCTTGTATTTGTACAGACTTCGTCAGAACTGACTTCTAAAGGCAGCAGCCTGGAGGTTCTCTTCACATTTCTAGAACTTTTCTTGAGTTTTATGGATGAATTCATGCCATTTGTAAAGGCTAAAAAAAAAAGGAATAAGATTAAAACTAGAGCTTCAACAACAAAGACAAGAACAAAGGCTGTGATGTTGATAGGCTGGGGGAAGGACCGACCATGTCTGATGGCAGGAAGAATCATGGGAGTACGCTGGAGAGGCAGGCCCAGCAGCCACCAAACTACTCTACTTTTCTCAAACATTATCCAGGCTGCTGCCCAGCACACCTGCCGGCACTGCCCTTAGAGCACAAAGGGGCCACCTTTAAGGAACTTGCCCTTTCTCCTTTGGCAAGAAACAATGCCAGGCCAGAGGACAGGACTTAACCATGCTTCTTACCCCTCCTTCTGATTACCCACCTATCTAATTCTGCCTCCATCTCTTATTTCAGTCTCACTTCCAATGCCACCTCCTGCCCTTTCCAGTGTCCTAAAGCAGACCCTATACCCACCTTGCTCCTACTGCTATGTCCTCATGCATTTTGCCAAACTTCTTTTAATGCAAACAGCTTGTGGCAGAATCATTATTTGCTCATATGTCTGCCTCCCATCGGCTATGGTTCCTCAAGGCTAAGGGCACTGCTCTTCATCTCTGTATCCCTGTACCTAGTAGAGGGCCTGACTTCTGGGATAAAGGGTGGACAGTGTTTTCTCAGATGCCAATTACTGTTGCCATAAAGTGGTTCCTACTCATAAGGGAACCAATAATACATTTTAGAGGGCACTCATAATCATGACATGATTTTAATTTTTCGCAATGACTTAGAAAGTAGTATTCCACCTGTGGTCAATCATAGATGCTGGCCGGAGGAGGCCCTGAGCTATGAAATGTTAGTAAACCTCATATTCAGCTGAGAAAGAGATGCCATCTACAGTCTTTTAGCACAACCTATAAAATAACAACAGACGCTGCAGCAGGAGCTAATATTTATTGAGAATTTACTATGTGTCAGGCACTATTCTCTTAGCATTACACAGATTATCTCATTGTAATCTCATGCTCACCCTAGAAGGACAATAGCTTCTCCTTTTTCAGACAGGAAAACTGAGCACACAGAGAGATTAAGTAACTTGCCCTTAGCCAAACAGCTCAGAAGCAGAGGAGTCCCTGGATGAACCTATGCAGTCTACCTCTTAAATAGTGACTAACAAAACTCAAAAGGTGCCCAGCGGTGTGGCTCAGTGGTTAAGCGGCCACCCATGAACAAGGAGGTCATTCCCAAGTTGTGGGCTTGATACCCAGCAGGGGACGTGCAGGATGCAGCCAATTGATGTTTCTCTCTCGTCCATGTTTCTCTCTCTCTCTCCCTCTTCCTTCCCCCCTCTCTCTAAAATCAATAAAAACATATACAAAAACAACAGCAACAACTGCCCAACCATTGTGGCTCAGTGTTTGAGCATCAACCTATGAACCAGGAGGTCACAGTTTGATTCCTCGTCAGGGCACATGGCTGGGTTGTGGGCTTGATCCTCAGTGTGGGACATGCAGGAGGCAGCCGATCAATGATTCTCTCTCATCATTGATGCTTCTATCACTCTTTCCTTCTCCCTTCCTCTCTGAAATCAATAAAAATACTAAAAAAATAACAACTCAAAAGGCAACCAAACCTGATGGATGGAAGTCATCAGAAGAATGTAAATCATCACTTTCTGGCTCATCCTCATCATCTGCCTCACCCTCATCATCTGTCTCACGCTCCTCGTATGTGTCACTGCTGGATGTTTGTGCATCCTATGATGAAAAAAGAAAATTATGGTTATATCTAAAAATCAATCATCCTGACATAGTTATTTCAAAGAAGACAGATTTCAAGGCTGGATTGATGATTAATTTTCATCATTTCAAAGTAAAGATTTAAAAAATCTAAACTCTTTGGTCCCGAGAATCTACAGGAAATACGATAGATGGCCCTAGTTTTGTCTTTAAGTTAGGGGAGGACACTCAAGAATGAAAGACTTCCCTGAGTGAGAGCCAACAGCCAAGAGCTTTGGGTTAGCATGTGGTCTCTTCCTGCTCCGAGTCCGAACTAAGCCAAGGTGGGGGCAACTGGTGAGTAGCTAAAAAAAGTTCTTGGCTGCTGCTGGAGGTAAAATTCTCAAACAAATGGGCTAAATGATCTTTGAGATGGTGACCCCCAGAACTTTTCAGAAATGATATTTCTATTCTAAGCTTTCATAATTATGTCAACTGGTCAACTATAAAGAGACAAAACATTACTTTTATAGCACAGAGGGTAAACAGTATAGAATCTGGAAGGAAAAGGCCTTGAATGCATGTGATCCATCAAAAGACAGGACACTGAGGTAGACAAATACTTGAGAGAGACCCCCAAAGCAGTAACCATACAGGAAGAAACTGGTAAATTTGAGTTCGTTCAAATTAATTTCTGTTGATCACAGGACATTATGAGAGTGCGAAGTAAACTACACCATGGGGGCTGATATCTGCAATACATTATATTCAAAGGGCTCATAACTAAAGTCGGTAAAAAGCTCTTAAAATCAAAAGGCAGGCAACCCAATAAAAACACGGGCAAAGGACTTGAAAAGGCAGTTCTCGCCCTGCCTAATGTGGTCCAGATGGTTGGAGCATTGTCCCATACACCAAAGAGTTGCAGGTTAGATTCCTGATTGGGGCAGGTACGGGGAGCAGTGGATCAATGTTTATCTCTTCTCTCTCTCTCTCTCTCTCTCTCTCTCTCTCTCTCTCTCTCTCTCCCTCCCTCTTCCTCTCTCTAGAAATATCAATAAAAAAAGAAAAAGGCACTTCACAAAACCAAATATCCAAATGGCCAATAAGCATATGTAAACCCATTAGGCATCAAAAAATATTGATAAATTCAACAATGTAAAAATGAAGACATTAAGAAAAGACAGCCATAAAGTGGGAGAAGTTATCTGTAATACATATAACCAAGAAAGAAGTAGAATCTAGAACATTTACAGAACTATAAATTAGTAAGAAAAAGACAAATTAGCCCAAAAGTTCTGGGCAAAAGACCTAAATAAGCATTTTTATACAAGAAAAAAAAAACATGGAAGATAACTAAAGATCTAAGAAATATGCTCAATTGTTTTAATATCAAGAAAAATGCAATGTGATGCTTTATTTCATTACCACCAAAATGGCAAAACTTAAAAAGAATGTGAGCTCTACCAATGTGGCACATTGAGCATCAACCTATGAACCAGGAGTTCATGGTTTGATTCCCACTCAGGGCACATGCCTGGGTTGCAGGCTCAATCAATCCCCAGTAGGGGGCATGCAGGAGGCAGACAATCAATGATTCTTCCTCATCACTGATGTTTCTATCTCTCTCAATCTCCCTTCCTCTCTCATAAATCAATAAAAAAACATTAAAAAAAGAATGTGAAGCAACGGGAATTTGTATATACTGCCAGTAGGAGCATGGAGACTACCTTTGAGGTGTCCGAATCTGTCTTTCTTATCCGCTTCATAATTTCCTCAATTCTCTATTTAAAGGAAAATAAAACTTCAAACATGAAAACAGATTAAATGCAAAAGAGTGGTGATTACTCCCATTTTCCAGAAGTGGATAATATCAGTGACTGCTCCAAAGCCACACACTTAACCAACACAAGATACTGGGTGACAGTTGATTCCTTCCTCCGGTCCTGGTATCAGTGGCCTTGAGTGGTGATAACTGTACTTGTTTTGGTAACACAGAAATCCAAATGATTCCTCACTCCTAATTTTGCAGACTTTGAAATGCATTACTTAGACTGAGCACATACTACTGCAAACCAATTAGAACTTTTAAACACAACTGTAATCTGAACAGGCCCTGACTGAGGCCGATGTTAATGCCAAGAATGTACCCCAATGATGCGACACTGTCAGAGCTTTTGTTACTAGAAAGAGAACACACATAGGAGAGCTAAGAATTTTTTCCCCAGTATACACTTCTTTTCCTGTAAGTGAGGAGAGATGCAGCTCTCTTGCCGGGAGCCGGTCCATCCTTGCTGTTTCAAGGGACCTGGCATATATGGCATACTGTTCTTGATATGTTTGCTCACCTTCTTGGCACTGTGTGTTTTAGCCAAGGTCTCCTCTCTGAGAAAGGTTGTTTCCCCAGGTAGGGATTTTCCCCTGAAGTTAGGGAGGGAATAAAACCCCTCAACTAAGTGCTAGGCGGGTAATTAATCACTTTAACTACGAACAATCATGCTTAAGCTACATAATCTTTACTCCCTGGAATGGAGATAAGAAACGCCCTAACCTTTGTAATAGAGATTGATAGGATTGAATCAACTGGTATAAATACAGATGTAACAAGACAGCAAGAGACAGAGAGAGAGACAGAACCTAGGCACAGAACCTACACAGAACGTTCTCTAGGGACAGAAGAACTTCGCTGGAGAGAACATGGCAAAAGATCCTGGACAGAAACTGGCCTCAGAACCTAGAGACAGAACCTAGCGAGAGAACATAGCAAAAGATCCTGGACTGAACCTGACTACAGAAATTGGCAAGAGAACCTGACTAGAACCTGGTGACTGAACTTGGCTGAAGAACCTGGCTACAGAATCTGGTGACCGAACCTGGCTAGGGAACCTGGAGAACCTGGGACCTGGCAGGAGAACCTAGCAAGAGAACATGGACACCGAACCTGGCTGGAGACCCTGACAAGAGAACCCGGCTATGATGATCAACTGGACGCTGTCTCCGTGTCATTCCTTCCTCGCCAACTCCGCCCACACCTTTGGGGACCCCTGGACCCGCTGGGGTTGGACCCCAGCACTCTCTGGCCTCCTCAAGGTGATGGATCTGACAGAGGCTTGCAGCACCTCAGCCAGGACTGGAGCCCTTCCTTGCTCCCAGAAGTGGCACATGAGTTACACAAAGTGAGCTCCCACTATACAAAAAGCCTGCACCTTGGCCTCTCAGAGACCCGCACTTTCTAGCCCAGGTAGAAGAAAACCTTATTTCCACCAACCCATACCATGACCTGAGTAATTCTGTTTAAAGGAGCTTTGTTCCCAGAGGTTTGCTGTAATGGCCACCACTGGTCAATGCGGGATGGGTGTGGTCAATAAAAGGAGACCCTTGTAGGTAGGAGAGGTCAGATCCTTGGCTAAGGAAGAAAAGAGTAGAATGGGAAAACAACCATTGTCACTAATTTGTGATTTTCATATCATGTGCCCAACATTGTTTTCTAAACAAAGAATCAAACCCTCAAAACAAAGACAGAGAGAGAGAGTGATTACCTTTTTACTTTCTAATCTTTCTTGTAAATTCTGCAACATAATTTTTTCCTGCTCCTTCTTGAATTTGTCGGCCTCCTCCTTAGCTTTTATTTCGGCGTCTCCTTTCTAGGAAAGTTATATAAAAATGTTTCACCTCAATATATCTGAATTACACCAGAAAACACTAGTTTAAAAAGTTAAATGCTATCCAGCTAAAATAACGTGATCTTTTGATTGAGAGTACCTATAACATATACGGAATGGCTGTTTCTAAAGCATTAGCTAAAATGTATAAAACTAGGCTATTATCTTGAAGATTTAGAAGACATGTGTTACCCCTCTCCAGGACCTCAGGGCTATCATTAGTAGTGGTTATCAAACCACTATAGTTTCAAAGTATATAATTGTGCAGCTATTAACATTAACACAGCAACAGGAATCATGTCTTACATTTCTCAAAAGCAGTAAGAGGATTCTTAAAGCTACCTTCTCCAGGAATGCAAATGCATATAATCATTTATGTGACATCTAACTGATTTTGATGACTGATACACTAAAAGTGGAATGTAAAATAGGTTATTGAAACTGAGCTGAGTTTGGGGAATTATTTACCTGGTAATTTGAATTTACATGGGTGAGGCATTCTTATTGGTAAATTTGATGACTTTAAACTTTTAGAGGTATTCATAATTTTTATCTTTTCTGTTGGGGATGTGGAGTACAATCGTGTCACCACAGAATGCAGGATTGGGAAAATTCACATAGGACGTTTAATCTGTGAGTGGTTTGGATTCCTGAAACCAAGCTGCAATATTGTTTACGTAGACAAACTAAAGGACTGTTAATCTTTAATTTGCTGCTTTCTGCTTTTGTTACTTTTGGTAAACATTCTTGGATTTTGCCAAGGGTGGCTGAGAATGACTTATAGCGATGTGGGATGTTAGCTAGACTGTAATGTAAAAATGCAGCCAAAGAAGGTGGCATCCTTGGAGAAGCAGGTTTTTGCTTTGGGTTTCAACTGAATTTTATAACCTAGTTCTCATCCCCTGATAAAGTGCAGACCTGTAATAAAACTCGCTGGCTTTCTCGATGCTGACGTCCTTTTTTCTTTTTTATTGCCGTTTGTTTCTGTCCATGGTCAAATTTGGAGACTCTTTCTTGGCCGTCAAATGCTTTCTTTTTCACATCTTTCTCTTTCCTGATGACACAAATATTTAAATAACTCTTAGTATTTATCTTGGTCTCTATCATACATGGCTTGCAGTAGGTACAATTTACATTTATAACAGATTCACTACATTTTGTGTGTTGTTACTCCAGAAGATATGCACAATTTCAACCTTTTAAAATGGAGAAAACTAGCCCTTGGGAGAACTATCAAGTGGTGGGCTACTTTTCATCTTAAAACATGGGGAGGGGGGAAGAAGGGAGAATATCACTTCTTATACATGGGACTCTCCACTTATACATGCTCATACCCAATATCACATGGGGATGTGATTGGGATAATTTAGAGGAAGGTCTGGTGGTGCCTAGAGGAAGAAAACCCAATCAACAAAGACCAGTACTGAGTGCTTTTAAAATGCTAAATCAGCCTTGGCAAGTTTGGCTAAATTGGTTGGGCACCATCTGTGTATTAAAAGGTTGCCTGTTTGGATTCCAAGTCACGACATATGCCCAGATTTCAAGCTAGATCCCCAGTAGGGCACATGCAAGAGGCAGCCAATCAATGTTTTACTCTCACATCGGTGTTTCTCTCTCTCTCTCTCTCTCTCTCTCTCTCTCTCCCTCTCTCTCTCTCTCTCTCTCTCTCTCAAAAAAAAAAATTAAAAATCTTTAAAAAGCCCTGGCCAGTTTTGCTCAGTGGATAGAGCATCGGTCTGCGGACTGAAGCATCCCGAGTTCAATTCCATTCAAGGGCATGTACCTCGGTTGCAGGCTCGATCCCTGGCCCCTGGTTGGGGCACATGCGGGAGGCAACCAATTGGTATATCTCTCTCATATCAAAGTTTATCTCTCTGTCTCTTCCCCTTCTTTCCACTCTCTAAAAATCAATGTAAAAGATATCCTCTGGTAAAGATTAACAACAAAAAAATTATTTAAAAAACTAAATCGGGCCCTAGCTCGTTTGGCTCAGTGGATAGAGCACCGGCCTGCGGACTGAAGGGTCCCAGGTTCAATTCCGGTCAAGGGCATATGCCTGGGTTGCTGGTTGATCCCCAGTGAGGGATGTGCAGGAGGCAGCCGATCAATGATTCTCTCTCACCACTGATGTTTCTCTCTCTCCCTTTCCTTTCCTCTCTGAAATCAATATATATATGCATGCCCCAGCCAGCGTGTCTCAGTGGTTGAGCGTCGACCTATGAACCAGGAGGTCACGGTTTGATTCCCAGTCAGGGCACATGCCCGGATTGCAGGCTTGATCCCTAGTAGGATGTGTGCAAGAGGCAGCTGGTGAGTGATTCTCTCATCATTGATGTTTCTATCTCTCCCTTCCTTCTTCTCCCTTACTCTCTGAAATCAATAAAAAAAATTTTAAAAAGCTAAATCAGCTTTGTTTACATGAGGGAATGAATAATAGTCTTCAAATTATAGTTTTTTGCTATTCACAATATCCTCTTCTCCTTTCTCCCAAAGCCATGTACAAAATATGTAAAGTATGTGATTGTATTAAAAAACACTTAATACATAAAACCAGTCAGGCAGTGACATTTCAGGGCCCTAACTGGAATGTCCTTAAGGTGGAGGATCAAGAAACCTTTCGATCAAATTAGAATGCACACAACTTACATGAGATCTACTAATCACAGGAAATACTTCCAGCAATGACTAATGAAATTGAGATGTCCCAAAAGTCACTGGAAACCACCCTTAATAAAACACAAAAAAGTATACTTTCTAGGTTTACAAATTCTAAAGTTGCAAGACCTCTGAAAAAAGATAGGGGCTGACACAAGTGGATGCCAACAGAAACTGCTGAGATCTAGGATCCTGACATGAGTTTTAGTCTCTCTTTTTTAAAAAAAAATGTATTTTATTGATTTAGAAAGGAAGGGAGAGGGAGTGAGAGATAGAAACACTAATAATGAGAGAGAATCCTTGATCAGCTGCCTCCTGCACGTCCCACACTGGGTATTGAACCCGCAACCTGGGCATGTGCCCTGACCAGGAATTGAACTGTGACCTCCAGGTTATAGGTTGCCGCTCAACCACTGAGCAACGCTGGCCGGATGAGTTTTGGTTTCTTTATGCATCTCCATAGCACACCTTCAAGGTTCATGATGCATGAAGGCGAAAGGGGCCTATACCATTCATCTACACATCAGTGTCCTCTCTCTGCTTGACATGCTTCCCACAGTCATTTCTGATTCATGTTGAAGAAAAAGTCAATCACTCTTTGAGAATTTATAATACATCTAACTTGATAAGTTTTGACTTTCAAACTTTAGGCCCAGGCAAGATTTATAGCACAGAAAGGATGATATTGTACTTACCTTTGCTCCATTTGTTTTTGTAGTTTTTCTTCTTTTTCTTTGTGTTCACGAGCAAGGCGTCGTTTCGTTGACAAAATTTTTGTTGCCTCCTCAGCATTCATAATCCCTTGTGTGCTTTTATTACCAGACTCTAAATTAACACGTGAAACAGTTAGTTTAGGGAAGTTACTGCCTCTCACTCCAATAAAGAGATGCAAGACAACCAATAATATAAAAAATGAACAATATGTATATAGTCTAAAATGTATAAAAAGCAATCTATAAGTGACTATAGAACAGATTTTGTTCAAAATCCCACTCCTCCAATAACAGAAGTAGCATTTTGTTTCTTTTTAACAACTACTTGTTCCAAAATGAAATAATGAGCTGCTCCCTCCTACTTTGGTTTAGCTGTTTTGAGGTAACTTACTAAATTGATCCTATGGAAAAAAGATTTGTACTTAATATAGATGTACACAAGATTATATTCAATCTAAATGAAGTATATAAATATTAAATACTTGACTTAACAAAAATATATCCAGCATACATTTTAAAATTTGTTCATCACTTTTACTAAATAATTACTGTGAAGCTACCCATTGATACTAGTGTGTTATGATAGTTGGTTGATCATAAACTGGCTAACTGTAGATAACCAAAGAAACCAAGACTATCAGTAACAAAGTGACTGCATGAAGGCATATGATAATATTTTAGTCCATGTGACTAAATTTCTTCATTTCAAATAAACGTATGAAAATGAGGGTCATAAGACATCTAGCACAAATAATTTATAATAAAAAGTTTATTCCTGTTCTAAATAATTCACTGGAATTCCTTCATAAAGCAAAATTCCCGAGTATATTTAAAAGTAAGCAATATCCTTGAATATTAAGAACACATGTGACAGGTAAAAATACCAATTTGGTACTTTTAGGAATCCAACTACATCCCAGACACCTTATGGCCTATGCACAGCAACTGACCTACAGCTTCTAATAGAAACCCATTCAGCCATTCATAGAACCATCCACTACCAGAGCTGGAAGGGACTGCAGGGATTACCTAGAAATACACTCATCAAAGAAGTACTTTTAACATCAGTTCTAAAAATAGATTTTCCAAAACAATTAAAGGGTGGGTAAAGTAGTTCTCACAAAAAAAAGTAAGCAGTGTGCCAGTGATTAGCAAGATTCTCTTTATCTAAAAGAAAGCTCGATCCTTAAATTTCTCTGAATTGGAAAATAAAATAGAGCTGACCATTCCCATACCTGCCAAAATATAAACTCACTGAAGGAACTTACCGTCATAGGTCATATGCTTTTGGTTCATGGCATCGGAGCTTTTAGTGGTCTTTTTAGAAGCCCGTTTTTTTTTCCTTCTGATCGTACCTAATACCTTTTGTGTATGTTGGGTATGCTTAACAGGAATTATTTTACAGGGAACAGAAGATTTTTCTGATTGTTTTGACACAACCGGTGAAACCGATGGTGGGCAATTCTTTTGGATTTGCCTAATAAGAAAAATCAATAGTTAATGGGGGAAGTCTGATATGATTTTGTAATTAACATGTGCCAATTAATTCTTAGTGTACTATTTCATAAAATATATTATGAGATCATGTTATTTTATAATAGATGAAGGTAAGCCCTTTGTCTATTAAAACATTTTTCTAAATATTTATATTACCATGTATACTACATTATTTCAATTATGAAATACTGATGTAAAATTTATCCTGGTAAAACACATATCAGGAACAGTTGCAAATAGCTACTTACTTAACACTTATGGGAGGGGGTGAACCCCATACGCTTGCAGAAGATGGCCATTTAGACAATGGTGTATGTGTCGATGTGCGCTTCTTGTTTACAAGGTTTGATTTCTGAACAGATCAATATAATCAGATAAGAAATTATTAGCAATAAGTTTCTTCAGCTGGCTTTTCTTTTTAAGAGAAAAATATTCTGAATAATACACAATGTTAGCTCCATAAATGCCTAATTTTCCTTACATGCATAAGAATTAGCTATAGAGATACGTTCTTCCAGAATAACAATACACAATTCAAGGCCATAGAAATAATTAATTAAAAAAAAATATTTTACTTCAAAACCCAATTCTATTTCTAAATCCTAATTAAAAGTTTACAATATTTCTCAAAAATTTTTTCTTCAGAGTTTAGAAGCATAGTTCATATAAACTCATACATCTTTCCCCTTCTACTGAAAACTAGTATTTCAGCTTTGGGATATACTGGTACAATGAATATCAGAATTTTAAATCATTAAACAAAGTTATCCTATTTTATTAATTTTATTGCTGAATGTTATAAGTTGTTTTTATTGGGAAACCTGACCTATCAAATAATCTATACAATTAAATAAACAGATTTTTAATAGATTAGTCAGTAAAGGTACTTGACACACCTGTGGAGTGTCTCTCACGTTCATCTCAGGGCATGACTTGGACTCGGGGGATGCTTCCACATTGGCTTTAGGGGGCACGTCCATGCTCTCTTCGAGGACGGTTTCTAAGCTTTCTTCAGGAATCATTTCCATGTTCACCTTATGGAACATTTCCATGCATGCCTCAGATGTTTCTAAGCTCACCTCTGGGGATGAGTCCAAGCTCACCTCAGAGGACGAGTCCATGCTCACCTCAGGCGATGGATCCACGCTCATGAGGGACATGTCCTCGCTTCCCTCAGGTGATGTTTCCAAGCTCTCAAAAAGTGGTTTCTCATTCATCTTGGGGAATGCTCCCATGCCCACTGCAGGGGCTGCTTCCATGCTCACCTTGAATGGGGCTTCCACACTCACCTCAGGAGCCACTTCCACACTCACCTCCAGGGCTGCTTCCGTACTCCTCTTGGGGGCTGCTTCCACATTCACCTCGGGGGGTGTTTCCAGGTTCACCCTGAGGAATGTTTTTACTTTCTCCTGGAAGGGTACTGCCACTGTTGATTTGCAAAGTACCATGGTATTCTTCAATTCATCATTGCTATGGCTAAGCAAGGGCATGTTTGTAGACCGGACTACAGGGCTGTGGATGTCTATGGGTGAATGACAGAAAATGAAATTCCAGTTAGAAATATGACAAGACAGAAATGTACCATGAAACAGTATAAGAGCAGGAAAAGAGAAGAGAGAGACTGTGTTTATTAGGAAATGACAAGGATTACACATAACACAGAAGTGTTTAGTGAAATTAATCACAGGACAAAAGCATGGCAAAATTGGTCAACTTCATAAGCACCACCACCAATAGAATCACTGTGAAAGCAATAATATGCTACAGATAAATATAAGATGCTTCTCCAAAGTTGATGTTTGCAAGAGCCATTTCCATTTTAATCACACTATAATTCAGAATGATTTTCATAGAAAATTATAAGATTTTCAACACTTTTTAAAAGTAATCTAAACAATTTCACCAGGGCCAGAGAACTGTTTCAGGTGATTATGTAAGACATACATGATTGTTTTAGAATAGAATAAAAAAAGAGCATTTTTTTCTCTTCCATATTAAAAATTGTACATTTGCAACAACATGGATGGATCCTGAGTATCATGCTAATAAGCGAAATAAGTCAGACATAAAAGAACAAAAACCATATGCTTTCACTTACATGTGGAATGTAAAACAAAATGCAACAAATTAACAAACACGCAAACGAAAAAACTCATTGACACGGACAACAGTATGGTGGTTACTAGAGGGGAAGGGAAGTTGAAGAGGGTAAAGGGGGTCAAATATACGGTGACCGAAGGAGACTAAACTTTGGGTGGTCAGCACACAATGCAATGTACAGATGATGTTTTAATAGAATTGTATATTTGAAACTTATTAACCAATGTCACCCCAATAAATTTAATTTTTAAAAACTGATTTAATAATATGTTAATCAGAATGGGCTGGACCTCCAAGGTCTCTTCCAGTTTGTTTTCTTTTCCCCTTTTTTGTTTATCTTTTTTTTCTCTTCCAGTTTTAACAATCTAAATATTTTTTGCCTAATAAATGGACAAAAATGATAATACTTGTTACCAATTTTGGGAATGGGGCCACTTCATAAACTGCTGGTGGGAGTATGGCTTTGCATATGTTCCATGAAGGGCACATATCATTTTGGCAATAATATATCAAAAGCCATTTTTAAAAGTACACATTCTTTGTCCCAGCAAGTTCACTTCTAGGTTTATCTTTAGGAAAAAAAATCAAATAAGTGAAAATGCATTTACAAGATTATTTATAACTAGGGGACCAGTGCACAAAATTCGTGCACTGGGTGTGGGGGGGGGGGTGGGGGGGGGAGAGTGTCCCTCAGCCCAGCCTGCCCCCTCTCACATACTGGGAGCCCTCAGGCGTTGACCCCCATCACCCTCCGATCGCCTGATCGGCCCCTTGCCCAGGCCTGACGCCTCCGCCAGAGGTGTCAGGCTTGGACAGGGGACCCCCATCTCCCCCCGATCACTGGCTCTGGCCCCGGCCCAGGCCTGAGGCCTCTGGCCCAGGAATCATGCCTGGGCAGGGGACCCCCATCTCCCTCTGATCGCTTGCTCCACCCCCAGCCCAAGCCTGACGCCTCTGACCCAGGCTTCAGGCCTGGGCAAGGGGACCATCATATCCCCCCAATCCCCGGCTCCGCCCCCCACCCAGGCCTGATGCCTCAGCAAGAGGAGTTGACCCTCATCACCCTCCGATCACCAATCACCGGATTGGCCCCTTGACCAGGCCTGAGGCCTCCGGCAGAGGTGTCAGGCCTGGGCAGGGGACCCCTAGCTCCCCACGGTTGCAGGCTCCGCCCCTGCCCAGTCCTAACGCCTCTGGCCTAGGCGTCCGGCCCAGGCAGCGGGGACCTGCAGTGGCAGCGGGGGGCGCCGCGATCGTGGGCTTCGCTTTAGGCCCAGGCAAGGGACCCCTAGCTCCTGGGACTGCCAGCTAAAACCGTGCCCAGCTCCCATTGCTGGCTCCACCCCTACTTCCTGCTATCACTGGCCAGGGTGGCAAAGGCGCCTGATTCTCCAATCATGGCTGGGGGGCAGGGCAAAGGGTTTCCGATCACTGTCAGTGGCAGGGGGCTTCTTCCTGCTTTCCTTTTCGCCTCCCTGCATTGTGCCTACATATGCAAATTAGCCGCCATCTTGTTGGCAGTTAACTGCCAATCTTACTTGGCAGTTAATTTGCATATAGCCCTGATTAGCCAATGAAAACGGTATCGCCGTTCGCCAATTACCATTTTTCTCTTTTATTAGTGTAGATAGCATTTGTTATAATGCTGAAACTACTTAAAATATAATCCAAATATTCAACAGGAAATTTGGACTATACTAAGACAGTCATTAACAGTAATAATATGCTATTTTTGGACATAAAAACAACATATATTGAATTTAAACAAAAACAAATTATGCCCTGGACAGTGTGGCTTAGTTGGTTGGAACATCGTCCTGTGGACCACAGGGTTGCAGGTTCTATTCCTGGATAGGGTACGTGCCCAGGTTGTGGGTGCATACGGGAGGTGACTGATTGATGTTTTTCTCTCCCCTTCTCTCTTCCTCTCTCTCTCAAAAAAATAAAGCAGGTTATGATCCCATTTTGTGGGGGGAAAAAAACAAACACAAAGAAAAATATGCAGTAAACATTTTTTAAAAAGACATTTGATGGTGGCTTTCTTAAGACATGATAAATTTGCCACATTATCTTTAAATATGGGCAGAAAATTTTAATGTGATGTTATCCTATATAATAAAAGCCTAATATGCAAATCGACTGAACAGTGGAATGACCAGTCGCTATGATGCATACTGACCACCAGGGGGAAGATGCTCAACACAGGAGCTGCCCTCACCCTGCAGGCCCCAGGCCAGCCAAGGTGGGTGCCAGCAGGGGCCCCCAATCGCCTCGCCAGTTGCCCTGCAGAGGGAGGTGACTGGCAGCAGTAGTGGGGGGGGGCAGGGCCAGTGAGTGGGCGGCGCCAGGCCAGCCAAGGCGGGTGCCAGTGGGGGCCCCCAATCGCCTCGCCAATCACCTCTAAGATCAGCCCTGATCGCCAGCCAGGCCTAGGGACCCTATCCATGCACAAATTTCGTGCACTGGGCCTCTAGTCAAATAATAAAAATAGAACAAATTACTGAAGATTAACTTAGTCCCTCACTTTTGGTAAAGAAAGCATTAAATTTTTTAAAAATTGATTTTTAGAGAGAGAGAAGTCGATTGGTTGCCTCCCATATACGCCCTGACCAGGGATTGAACTCACAACCTGGGTATATGTGTCCTGACCAGAATCGAACCTCCCACCTTTTGGTGTACTGGAGGATGTCCCAACCAAGAGAGCCACCTGGCCAGGAAGGGCTGGTGGAGCAAGCATTTTATTTACATATCCACATGCGCCAACAGTTTGTGTTACATAACATATAGTAAGTATAATAACTTAATTTCTATTAGCTACAGAAATTTAAGACAAAATGTTGAATTTTTTTGATGGGAATAATATATTAAACAATGTGGCTCAGTGGTTGGGCGTGGACCTATGAACTGGGAGGTTGTGGTTCGATTCCAGATCAGGGCACGTGCTCGGGTTGGGCAGGAGGCACGGACGAGTGGTGATATTTTCTCATCAGTGATGTTTCTACCTCTCTCCTTCTCCCTTCCTCTCTAAAATCAAAAGAATTATTTAAAAAAATGAAATTAGAAATAGCTTACAACAGATTGAGGGGAGAATGGCAGAAAATAATCTGACAGACATATAAATAGACATAAACAAAGTCAGGAATTCAAAACTAAAGAAGTAAATATGCAGTACTAGAAAGTGAGAGCATTTTGATTTTATGAATCAAATGAATATTGACTGAAAAATATCAAAGGGGTGGGATATATTCTGGAAATTTAAAAATGGAGAAAAAGGGGAAAACAAATGATGGGAACAATGTGTTAGAGCTCTCCATTACTGAGGATGTCTAACTACCCACAGGCATGTCTAACACTATATGTGACCTATAAATGAGAAAATTCCCATAACCCTGAAGACTTATTTTAGCAACAATCTTTATGTTCTTAGTTAAAAGCCAAAGAGCAGCTCAATATTATTATTTCATATTTTAGGAATAAAAGGAGGGTAGAGTAGGAAACTTCCTACCTTCATATTAAGTTTTTCTATACTACCACTTCTAGGAATATATCCCAAGAAAACAGAAACACCAATCACCCTTATGTTCATAGCAGCACAATTTACCATAGCTAAGATTTGCAATCAGCCTAAATGTCCATCAGCAGATGGATGGATTAGAAAACTGTGATACATCTACACAATGGAATACTGTGCTGCTGTAAAAAAGAAGGAATTCTTACCATTTGCAACAGCATGGATGGAACTGGAGAGCATTATGCTAAGTGAAATAAGCCAGTCAGTGAAAGATAAATATCATATGATCTCACTCATTTATGGAATACAAAGAACATTATACACTGTTGAACAAAAATAGATGGAGGCAAAGAAGCATCGAACAGACTGTCAAACTAGAGGGGGAAGGTAGGGGAGGGTTGGGGGGGGTAAGAGATCAACCGAAGGACTTGTATGCATGCATATAAGCACAACCAATAGATGCAAGACACTGGGAGAGGAATGAGGGCAAGTGCCAGGGGATAGGGGAGGCTGGGGGGAGGTCAGTGGGGGGAAAAAGGAGACATATGTACTACTATTTATAATACCTTAAACAATAAAAAAAATAAAATCCAGTACTTTTTATAGTATTGTGACACATTTAAGCAAGGTCAAGAAAACCATAGAGCTTTGTAATTTATTCACCAACAAAATTACCTATCTCATCCTATAAATTACCTATTATCCAGATAACTACTTTACAATGCTAGATGTCATAAAATAAATAGGCAATATAAACTGTTGGGTAAAATCACTCATTTGGAAACTACTGATTCAAATTATTTTCATGCCTTATTGCAACAAATTAAGTGATAAAACCTACTCTTTAAGTGCAAATATTAACACTTTCCAGCTTTCTACCCTATACCTGTTACCTGGAGTATCTTTTCCAGGGATTGATAATGAAGCAGCACTTTTGCTCCTGGCTAGTGATGCTTTGGTTGGGGCGATCAGGCGCATGATTAAATCATTCTCCCAAAGATTGGTGTACAGTTGCTGAACTAAATGATGAGAACAAATAAAAAGGATTCCATTTGAAGCCTCACAAAATGCCAAGCAAAAAAGAACAATGTGAACTGCTGCAAACAACTTTTTTAGCCAAAAAGTAGAGGCAATGAGAACACACACATAAGAGTGAAACACTCCACCTGACCAGACTGCACTGTTAGGGAAGAGAGTACCTGAATAAAGGGGCAAAGGCCCCAGCATACCACAGCAATGCCAATGAAGGAATCTAGGCAATGTATTTAACAGAATACAACAGATAGAGTCTTTATGGAGAAACTCACATATGGAGAAAAATGTTGTACATGACAAAACAACTTTGCTAACAATCATACTATTCAAGTCCATTGGCAAAAGCTCCAAGGTATTAACAGAATTATTCTGCAATAAATTTTTATTCTCATAAGGATCGCTGTGACAATGGCATTTGACCTGAATCAATGAAGTGAAGAGTGTTCAGTAAGTGAATGGTTCGGTATGAAACAAAAAGCAACAATCATGTTGGACAGAAAAAAGTTAGAGGGAAAAGTATGAGAAAGAAACTACTTTAAATAAAGAAGTATTTCAGTAATAACTGTGATATCTTGCATGCAATAATCAGTGGGGAAAACATTCACAAAGGAAGAACGTGGGATAACAGAACAAAGCTTTGAGGTTCAAAATATGGCTGGTAATTTAGAACTTCTAAATGCAAATTGATGAAATGCTTAAAGAAAATCAAGTTCTCCAGTACAAAAGTACCTCTTCCAACATCTGACATCTACTTTGTCAGCTTCATTAAAGACGTCTTGCTCAGATAATGGCAGAATTATGTATTTCATTTAAAGACAGGTGCTCCTAGCTTCAGCCAAATGAACATGGCACCACAGTACATTTTTCAGTTGAAGAAGGGAAATTTTGACTTCTACTTTTAGGAATGACTTTGCAAGCAACTGAATATTGCCACAAATATATCTCTTTTAAACCACTAAGATTGGTACTTAGAAATAGCTACCTACCTGATTTTCTTTCTACTTGTTCAGCTTCTGTAGGGTAATGTAGTTTGCTACATTTTTTATTTAAAGACTAGAGGCCTGGTGCACGAAATTCATGCACTGGGGGCAGGGGGCCTGCACCCCCTCACAGTCCGGGAGCCCTTGACAGACATCCCTCTCACAGTCTGGGAGCCCTCACACCTTACCGCCTGCCTGCTCACTGCTCCTTATCGCCCACTGCTCCTTACCGACAGCTTGCTGCTCCTTTGTGCTGCCTCGGAGGCCAGGAGCGGCTAGTGTCACCACCTCTGTGCTTGCCAGCCGTGAGCCCAGCTTCTGGTGGAGCAGTGCTCCCCTGTGGTAGCATACTGACCACCAGCGGGCAGCTCCTGCGTTAAGCGTCTGCTCCCTGGTGGTCAGTGCACATCATAGTGACTAGTCATTCTGCCATAACAGTCGCTGGGCTTTTATTATATAGATAAGCACCCTTTCTTCTGGAGATCAAGGGCAAAGCAATATTATATTTTACAAGCTGTTTAAATATATTTTGATAGTGAGTCACTCCTTTTTTCAAACATTTTCTATTGTCTCTGCACTTGTTTGTAAGAATTTAAATTTCAAATATGATGTAGAGATTCTACATCCCAAAACTTAAAAGTTTACTCTTTAAGTAAGTTATCTAAAATGAAATAAAATTTTTTAGAAAATAGTAAAATTTAAGAGGGTAAATATCTCATACTACCTGACCAAATCAAAGTTCCCAAATTAGGAATATACAACCTTTACTTTTGGACATAATCCATAACATCTATTACTAAAGTAACCTATACTTCAGTTATAACTAGTATTTTTAAACAAAAATGACCATTAATAGAGATGTACAATTTTAGCAACCCAAACCATTCATAGGGAAAATAATCTATTTTGTGTAGACACTTTTCCATTTCACTTGAAGTATTCTGGCTCAGAATATTTAGGAATGTCTGTTTAATAATTTCTCTTTGGGGGACCTTCCAATTAAAGTACATATTGACAATATAGCATAATTTGAAAATTCTTGAATAGATAATATAATTGAACATTATGAATCAAAGAGGTGTAATTGATTCATTCAGGTAATTAAATCACGTGTCCTTTATCATTATACTGCAAAAAATGACAAAATGATATAAATAATTATTATGAGGCAGCAATGAGCAGAAGAAAAATAGACTATCTGAATCAGCCAAGATTTAAAACAGGACTATTTAAAATATGACAGGCTAGCTTATGAACTTCATTTGAGTTTGAAATGTTCATCTCTCCAAATTGAAGAGGTTTCACTTAAATTTGAAGGGATTTTATAAATGTAAGCCACTGTCAATATTGATTTTGTTTTCCCTAGAATCATTTTACAACATTTATCATTTCAGGGTGTGCAATATACTGTACCTTTAAACAAGTTATTTCACAAATTATCTTCCACACATACCTTCTTGCATTAAAAACTGATAAAAATCATTTAAAATTTACTTGGAATTGCTTCTTTAGTGCAATTTAACTAATTGTTAACTTCAAAATCATCACCTGTCCAATCTCTTTTCATGTCTCATTAATATGGCAAGTAGACAAATCAATGAAAGCATATTAGTGTTTGCTCAGTATACTGAAAATGTAATAAATATCTCTGGAGGAAATCTTTGCTAATTCCTCAAAGCAATTAGACCAGCCTTGGGCAAACTACGGCCCGTGGGCTGGATCCGGCCTGTTTGAAATGAATAAAACTAAAAAAAAAAAAAAAAAAAAAAAAAAAAAAAAGACCATACCCTTTTATGTAATGATGTTTACTTTGAATTTATATTAGTTCACACAAATACACCATCCATGCTTTTGTTCCGTCCCCCCCCCCCTCCCCGGTGCAGTTTAAGTACCCATTGTGGCCCTCGAGTCAAAAAGTTTGCCCACCCCTGAATTAGACAGTGAAACATAGTCAGTGCTTATGAAACAAGATACATTAAAATAAAAGTACATAAACATGCCATTGCAATGGATGTTATCTAATTTTGTGAAAGGACTGAGTTAGTGAAAAGTAAATTAAATTTATTATATGACCAGTAAGGTGCTACAAAAAAATCTTCCCACATTCATTTATGAATGGACCTGGGCTAAAATAATTAAAGTGCTTTGGGAAAGCATACTGAGGGTAACGGCGGTAAGAGGATCAACTTTTGTTAGACCAATATAAGAAAAAATGTGATGCACGCAAACTGACACATGAAATACCTCATAAGCAATCTTTGGAAACTGTACAAGTCCTAAAAGTACAAATAGCATAATGTAAGTATGAACAAAACAAATATCACTGTCAACATATCAAAACTATAATATTTAGACAAATTGGAAATCTTTCTAAGTTAATCACTGCTACAATTAATTATACTACTTTAAATTAGATCCAGAATCTTTTTTTTTTTTTTTGTACTGGAATTTTATAGCAATCACCATTGTTGCCAAAACTGTCAAGGCACCTAATAATACAAAAAAGCACTTTTTAATTCAAATTACAATTACACCTATTTCTCAATTCATAAGGTATAAAGAGGTATTTCTTCTTGTTAATGGCTAAGTTTGAAGGAATGTTATAGAATGTTTACCATGTTTTTTTTTCCTGCCAAGACCATTTCTATTTTTATTTCCAGAAATAAAAAGGACTTTTTAAATTGATGGGTATGCTTACCTAATCCATTTCAATTATCAGTGAGTAGCACCATGTGTTAGAAGCCAGAAATAGTCATTGACACACACTCAGATATTGAAAATAAGGAATACTAATTAAAAGGGCAAACACCAGGAGCAAAGGGTATTTGAAGTAGTCATAGTAGATAAATTCATTGGGGTTTTAACTATAAAAGCAGAACGGGAATTACACGTGCCTGTCAACTTTACAAGGCTGTTGTGAATAACATATATAAAGAAGATCAATTTGTCGACTGCTATATATAAATAGATTTCCTTAAATGAGGTAATATTCATGAAACTTAATGAAAATTGAATGACTAGCTTAACTAGTCCCTAGAAAAAAATCATTTCATTTATAGGTTAGAAAGAATAAGAATTAATTTTTAAAAAAATTATTGTGTCACTTAACAGTGATGACTTTTGGTCAAAATGTTTCACATTCTCAATGTCAATAATCAGAGAAATGCAAATTAAAACTACAATGAGATATCACCTCACACCTGTCAGAATGGTTATCATCAATAAATCAACGTGTTAGTGAAGATTTGGAGAAAGGGAACACTAGTACATTGTTGGTGGGAATGCAGACTGGTGCAGCCACTATAGAAAGCAGTATGGAGTTTCCTCAAAAAACTGAAAATGGAACTGCCACTTGATCCAATGATGCCACTTCTAGGAATATATCTTAAGAACCCTGAAACACCAATTAGGAAGAATATATGCATCACTATGTTCATAGAAGCATTATTTACCAGAGCTAAGATTTGGAAACAGGCCAAGTGCCCACCAACAGATAAATGGGTAAAAAAGCTGTGGTACATCTACACCAGGAGTCCTCAAACTTTTTAAACAGGGGGCCAGTTCACTGTCCCTCAGACCGTTGGAGGGCCCTCAAACTTTTTAAACAGGGGGCTAGTTCACTGTCCCTCAGACCGTTAGAGGGCCAGACTATAATTTAAAAAAAAACTATAAACAAATTCCTATGCACACTGCACATACCTTATTTTGAAGTAAAAAAACAAAACGGGAACAAATACAATATTTGTATTTGCATGTAGCCCGCGGGCCGTAGTTTGAGGACCCCTGATCTATACACAATGGAATACTATGCAGCTGTAAAAAAAAAAAAAAAAAAAAAGTCTCTTACCCTTTGAGATAGCATAGATGGACCTGGATATTATTAAGATAAGTGAAATAAGCCAGTCAGATAAAGACAAATATCACATGATCTCACTTATTTGAACAAATAATGAACAAAATAAATGAACCAACAAAATAAGTCAAGAGGCATGAAACAGACTGACATATCTCAGGAAGGAGGAGGTGATGAGGAGATAAACTAAAGAACTTATATACTTATATGCATAGCCCATGGACATAGAAAATAGTGTGGTGAAGGCCTGGGGGTGGGTGGGGACTGGGTAGAGGAGGGTAAAGGGTGGAGGGGATATAGGGGACATCCGTAATACTATCAATAATAAATTATATATATATATATATATATTTAAAAAATTTTTTCAAGTAATAAAAAGAAAAACAAAATATATTTTACATTAGGCTACCTGAGCCCAACAAACCCTTCTGATATGATTAACACACAAATCAGCCCAGCCGGCATGGCTCAGGTTATAACCTCCTGGTTATGTTCCCGATTAGGGCACATGCCCAGGTTGTGGGCTCGATCACCAGTGTGGGCATGCAAGAGGCAGCAGATCAATGTTTCTCTCTCATCATTGATGTTTCTAGCTCTCTCCTTTCCTCTTTGAAATCAATAAAAATATATATATTTTAAAAATACACAAATCATGCCGAAACCGGTTTGGCTCAGTGGATAGAGCGTCGGCCTACGGACTGAAGGGTCCCGGGTTCGATTCCGGTCAAGGGCATGTACCTGGGTTGCGGGCACATCCCCAGTGGGGGATGTGCAGGAGGCGGCTGATTGGTGTTTCTCTCTCATCGATGTTTCTGACTCTCTGTCTCTCTCCCTTCCTCTCTGTGAAAAATCGGTAAAATGTATTTAAAAAAAAATACACAAATCACAAAAAGAATTTATACTAATATTTATATGATATGTTAATTTTATATATACATACATTGATAGTTATATTGATATATTGATGAAAATACAAAATAGTAATGACCATCTCTTTTGTAAAACAATGTGGTACTCTTCTGTAATAAATCTAAATGTGGCACAATCTAAAGAAGTGGTACTGTAAAAATACATATAAAGAATTGATTTCGTTGATTTGAAATTCAGTGGAATACATGAAATAACTACTTACTCTTGGCAACAGAATTCTGAACACCAGGAGATGACAGTGTCATTTGTTTGTGTGATCCAGAAGTATCCTGTTCTAGTTTTTCAGTAGATACAGACAGTTTCTTGACTGAGAAAAGACAGAATTTTTACTGCACTCATATTTTTAAAAAGCATCATTAGTTGAAACAGAATGAGTTCGTGATGTAGTTCTATGGAGCCTAAGCAGGCATTAATTAAGTACACAATGTGAGTCATTCCTTAAAAGCTATGGAATTTAACTTACGTTTTATAAAATTGTGTAGAGTTATGTCACATGTAGCATAATTTACAGTATGTTAATAGTAAACAGGGCAGAACTAGTTTATTTTAAAACTATCATTGGAAAAAGTGTGTCAAGCTTGTTTGTTATTAATCATTTTATACTAACTGTAAGTTTAACTGGGTAAGACTTTGAATATACTGGATAAAATAAAGTTACAAAATTTGCACCTTTTTCTCTTGCAATCTCACAACACAGGTGAAATAGTATGCATGTCAAAATGTACATTGGGGCATTTTCATTTAAGATACAAAACTCAAAACCTTGTGGTAAATGCAACCTTATACTAATAGACAATATTTAAACATCAGCATGAATGAACTTAAAGTTTAATTGTTGTATTAATTACCCGTTTTACTTTCAGAGTTCACTGTCATAGAGCATTCCCATGACCATCTTTTTTGACGTTCAATACGATTGCTCCGCTCCAATGTACGAGAGACAACAGCTCTGAATTTCTCCTATTTGAAATAAATGCAATAGTATGGTAGTTCCCAGAGGGAAGGAGGTGGAGGGTAATAAAGAGTAAAGGGTAAATATATGGTAACAGAAGATTAATAGAGTTTGGTTGGTGACACTCAATGCAATATACAGATAGATCATGTATCATAGAAATGTACACTTGAAACCTACATGACTATTAACCAATGTCATTCCAATAAATTTAATAAAATAAAATTTTAAAAAATTAAATGCCAAATTAATTATTAAATGCCAACAATTTTTACATATTTTTTTTAGTGGTTAGTATATTTTTGATCTGTGGGTTATAAAACAACACCATCATCAAATTTTTCTATCAGGAAAATTTCTTTTGTATCAGGTAAAAGTTAAAAATAGAGACATGTCTCGCCTGTCCGGTGTGGCTCAGTGGATGAGTGTTGACCCATGAACTAAGAGGTCACTGGATCAATTCCTGGTCAGGGCACATGCCCGGGTTGCGGGCTCCATCTCCAGTAGGAGGCGGGCAAAAGGCAGCCAATCTATGTTTCTATCCCTCTATCCCTCTCCCTTCCTCTTTCTCTCTCAAATCAATTAAAAAGAAACATTTAAAAATAGAGACATGTCTCAGGTATCAATCAATATCAGTGCTTCTACTGAATAATTAGGTTTTAATCTTATAAATCTGAATCGAAGAACTGTGCTTCCCTCTGCTTATATCATTAGGAAAATTAGAACCAAAATTTGTAGCCTATTTCTACCAACTATACAAAGACTGAGGGTCCAATTTTGTGTTTATTAAGCATACATTATGCTATTATTTTCCCCTCTGCTTGATTCCCTCAAGTACCCATCACCTGGTTGTGGCATGTATATTTTTTTAAATATACCCATTTATAACATTTTAAATTCTGGTGTTAACTAATCCATTTTTTTAAAAAATAATAAGTGTGTTTGTCTTGAGCTCAACTTCAATTTAAACTTCTCAGGATAACAGCTACACAAATGTCAATGTCAGAGGGTAGCAAAACAACTGCACTGTCAGAAATGAGATGGTTTACTTTACTCAGATATTTTTCAATATCTGTGCTGAAATATACCAGATGAAAAAAATCAACTTCAGGACCAGGTTTTCTATTTTTCCCTGACAACCACTGTTTCTTAGCAACACCATCCTTACAATATCCCCACCGTTTCTAAGGGCAAAGAGGGTAAACATAACAGGAAAATGGAGAATCATCCGTATCCTTTGAGAATAGCAATCACAATTCTTGAAATAAAATTTATTTAAAAATGCATCTACGGGCAGTATTTTAAAATTATATTTCTACCAGAAAATTGTCCTAAATTACTTGGAAACCAGAATTTCTAGAAGCAGAAATTCATCTTGTATTAGTTGAGAACAATACTGATTTCTAAGAATTCTATCCTGCTATTTCCAAATGCATTGATTTCCAAATGAACCTGTGCTCTCAGGTTCCTTCCTGCATCTGTGGCTCAGAAATATCTATCATCCCTCCTCAACACCACCGAGTTTGGGGTTTTCCCCTGATCTACCTGCAGCCTACTTCTAGTGTCCCATGTCCCTGCTCTACTCCCTTACATTAGCTCTCTGGTGTTGAATCTTTTGGCCTTGTCTCGTCTTTCTGTCTCTTTTCCTGCCATGTTTCTGGCTTCCTTTCTGTCTACAGTTTCATTTTCTTCTCTTCTGTGTTATCTCTGATTCTTCTTTCTCTAAGATGTTATTTTTTTTTCTCAGTCCCTGAGATTGCCTCTCCCCTCCAGGGTCCCTCCCCAACTCCGCAGTTTTCTGTTTTACTTTATTTGGTTCTATGTCTCTACTTAGTTCATGTTCGTTCTCATTCATTCTCTCTCTCTCCTTTCTCTTTAACATAGATAAGTAAATTAAGGAGACGTCTCACAGAGGAAAAGGAAATGACCAAAATTCTAAATGAGAGTCCATCAAATACTGGAATGTGAAAAAAGACAGGATAAGAAACAACAGAAAAGGCTCAGAAAGACAGAGAAAGTGATAGTGGATCACGGATGGGGAAGAAATGGCACAAGGACAGTCCTAGAATAAGAAAGATCCACAGCCCTGGCCGGTTTGGCTCAGTGGATAGAGTGTCAGCCTGCAGATGGAAAGGTTCCGGGTTCGATTCCTGTCAAGGGCATATGCCCAGGTTGCAGGCTCCATCCCCAGTAGGGGGCGTGCAGGAGGCACCCAATCAATGGTTCCCTGTCATCATTGTTGTTTCTGTCTCTCTCCCTCTTTCTTCCTCCCTGAAATCAATAAAAATATATTTAAAAAAAAGATCCAAAGATGGAGGTAGGTGTTGGGAGTGAGGCACATGCAAGAGCAACTGTGTGCACAAGGAAGGAGGAAAAGTGAGCACCAGAAAAAGACACAGAGAATAAGACTCATGGGGGAAAAATAGAACCAAAGAAAAAAGAAAAAGAAATGTAAAAATTAGAGCAAGAGAAAAATAGAGGAATATAAAAACACACATACTGAGAGAACAACAGGCAGAAAGTGCAAAGATGAGCATAGAAAAAGAGAGAAACTAAAACAAAGAAAAGTGAGGCACTTCAGGCAGAGAACCAGAAGACAGACTACGACTTGCTTAGGGACACTTGAGAATCACTGGAATAAAGAAAAGAGAGTATGCCCGCAAGAAAAAGAAGGGTATCACAGAGAATTTGCTGGATTCAGAAGAAAGTCAATTTACTCAGAGTAAAGTAGTGGAATGACCTACAGGAGAAAAATTTGGTGTCAGAGAGAATCCTACAGAATGAGACAGGAGCCAGATGTCCATGTATAAGTAAGTAATGAAGGACAAACTGAGTAAAGAAGGACAGAAGGGAAAAAGAGAGGGTATCACAAAGGCAGTGACTCATGCCAAGAGAGTGCCAAAGACACTAACAAAGAGTCCAGAAAGGAAAATAGAGCAGTGGGCCACAAAACAGACAGAAAGAAGGGAATGTGACAAATGAACTAGAGGGAGGGAGGAGAGAGACACAGAGAGAGTGTGTACACACAAGAGGGAATCAGGTGAATGCATAACAGTAGATTTGGCTAGGACTCAGTCATGCAATTAGAGTTGTAAGAAGTAAGCCCATCAGATGGGGCCTTGTCAGGGAGGGCCAGACTGTGGGTCTGTGCATAATAGGAACTGGGCCAACACTGAAAGCTTTCTGGTAGGAGAGAGAGCCTTTCAGAGTAAACCCCAGGCCACAGGCACCCCGTGTGCCATGTTCTGAAGGTGGACAGGGTTCTTGTCCTGGATCTGCAAGGCTCCTCTTTACCTAGGCCAGTGGATCTCAATTCTCAGATCTGATTGGGACAGGAGCAAGAGTCTCTAATATTGAGGGGAAGAAATGAAGAAATGGGATTGGTTCCCTTCCCACAGGTTGGCCCAGTAAAGGCAGAGACGGGCTTTAAAAAAAGTATTCCGCCCAGTCAGCATAGCTCAGTGGTTGAGCATTGACCTATGAACCAAGAGGTAGCAGTTCATTGACGTTTCTATCTCTATCTCTCTTTCCCTTGCTCTCTTAAATCAATAAAAATATATTTTAAACAAAAAGTATTGCAGACCCAGACAACACAGTATATCATCTGATTAATAGGCTAGAAAAATATGTACCCTTTCTTCCTGTAATTTTTGTTTTCTCTTTTCTTCAACGGATAGTCTTCGCTGTTCATCTTTCTGTTTTTGTTCACGCAGCTTTCGTTGTTTTTCTTCCATCTGTTTTTCATACTGGATCTTGGACTTTCTTTCTTTTTCAAGTAGTTGTATTTCTTTAGTAGCTGAAATATTCCAAATACAAGGTATAAGATCCAGAAAATATTAGTTTTCCACATTGCACACAATAAATAAACATTTATTGTATAAGTGTGGCCACCAAACAAAAACACCAAAGAACTAAATTAGCTTAGATGACTCTCATCCTGTCTGAATTTAAATTTAAATTCCAAATTAAAGAAATGTAGTTGCCGTAGACCAAGTCCAGCATGTCATAATTTTAAGAGTTTCATCAAAAGGTTGATGAAACTTGGGGGACTGAACAGGGTTGATTCACAGATGTAGTCACCATCTGGGAATAGCTAAGGGCATTTTCTCATACCTGAATAGGAAACTGATTGTGGCTGCCAGTTAAAGGGCATCTTAATCTACATGTTATTGCCTCCTACTGGCCAAACACCTGAACAGCCATAGGCTATTCCCCCATTCTGACAATGGACTCTGTACCCTTTGAAACCTTACCCATTGAAGTGGATTATCTCCACCTTGTGTTAATAAAAGCAAGGGTCCTAGACAAGGAGGCACTCTTCAGTTCCTTTAGCTGAAGGTCCTCTGATCCCCCAATGCCCTTCAAAATTATATCTCGTCTCTGGACTCTTTATTAGTCTCTGGATTTCTATGTCATCTAAGCAGAGCCCCTTTTCCAGATTCCTGAACCCTTCTTGATGCTGGGACATGAATCCCAGCATGTAGTTTCATACATTTGACGTTTCTGCTGATTTGAGCTAAAGTTAAGCATTAAAACAATAATTTTTAAAGACTACATGGCCAGAATGGATTTTTTTTCCCTTCAACTAGGAAACTTCTTTTAAAAGCCTCCTGATCTATACAGGCCATATTAAGCATGCCAATCATGGGCTTTGTCACATACTACATTTTGATGTTTTCCTATATTCAAATTTTCCCTAGTTTAAGCTTGGAGAGCATCTAGCAGTTATAAATAGTCTCCGGCTTAGAGCTAGGAAGAAACAGCTCCTTATCAAAACAGTGGTAATTGATATTCCATTTGAATACTAGTGAAGTTGGGCAATAGTATTGTCAGTGGATTTGTAAGACCAGAGGAGAAAAATACACAGTTGAAAAAGTATTTTTTCAAGGTGTAAAAAGATTATACTTTTAGATCTCAATTGATCCACAGTTACACTTGAGAAGCATAGCAATCAGTGAAAGATTCTATGTTAGGATTCTTAGCAGCTTCATTTTCATGTTTAGTATTATTTTATTGAAATCCCATTCTGCTGTTTCTACAAATGTTTAAGAGATATTCATACCTTAGTTTTCAGAAAATTAAAGCTAACAGAAATTACTTCAAAAACTAAACAACCGCAGTTAAATTTTTTTCATGGGCCTTCTTTATCTGATTTAATACAAACATTTAACCCAATATAATACATACTGTAAAAAGTAAGATCTATCATATAATCAGACTAGGAAAAGTAAGTAAAAACCAATTTGGAAATATATGACCTTAACATAAAATGCATTCATTAATTTTTTAAAAAAGTCTAAAATATACCATCCTGTTGTCTTCTTTTTTCTTCTCTGCGCTCCTTGGCTAATTTTTGTTTTATATCATTTTTAAGCACAGATCCATATAGCACTAAAAAAGAAAAGAATATAGTTAGACATTAATAGGATATCAAATTTTAATGATATGATATTTTGACATCTTCCAAAGCATTCTAGGAATTATACCTGGGTTACATACTGATCTTGTACTTGAGTATTGGTGTGGAAAGAAGCTAAATCCACTCTGATTACGTCTTTCTTCAGCAATGGCATTAGCAGCAGCTACTAAAATACAGGGAGATAAATAAAAGGGATTGGATATTAAGATTACAAACAGCTAATACAGGGGGCTGCAAAGCACAGCCTATTGTGCCTTTGATGATAAAATGTAGCAGATCTTCCATAAAGGGAAGTCATAAGACATACTGAGTTCATGATGTTCAACAATAATTTCACAAAAAATTAAAAGTGTGTGCTGTGGATGTGGCAGCATAACTGTGACATAAAGAGAGTTGTTAGTGGAAGTAGCAAGACAAATTTGTGGATGAGTAGTAGCTAGTGATTAATAGCTATCAGAAATGCATCAAAGACATTCTGCCAAGTGCTAGAAAAACTGAGCTGGCAAGGAATTGGAAAAAAATGTTTCCCCATAACCTGGGACTTTAGAAAACATTTGGAGTTTATGGATATTAGTTTGGAAGCAAAAGTGTCAACAGTGATATCCTCAGAGATCGGCCCAATATTAAGGAGTACATTTATAAATGACCTAGATCAGGGGCTTTCTACACTGGCTGCAGCCACCTAAACAGCTTTAAAAAATTAGCAATGCCTGCCCCTCCCAGCCCCCACTCTCTGAGGGGTGGGACCCAGGCCTTTGCAGTTGCAAAAAGCTCTATTCTGATGCATAGTGAAGGTGATGAACCACTCAAGGAATTTCCAGTGATGGCATTACTCTAGGTAGAAAAATGTCAAGCAAACAAATGTAAATTATACAATACAAATTTACATAAGTCTTGAGTAAATAGGTAGAAAATTGAGAAATAAACTTCAATAAGAGGGATGGGGGATGGGTGGAAAAGGTGAAGAGGAATATAGTCAATAATAGTGTGATAACTTTAAGGGTGACACATGATTACTAGATTTAGTGTGATCCCATTGTAAAGGTGTATAAATATCAAATCACTATATTGTACACCTGAAACTAATATAATATTACATATCAACTATTTTTAAATTTAAAAAATAAATAAAATAAACTTCAATAGGGGTATAAGATAAGGGGAGCACAATTTGAGAGAAAGTAAGAAAAACTACAATTCTAGCGTGATACACATATAATTTATTATAAAGGATTTCCTGAAACCTTTAATTCCATGTATGGCTGTTTCTAAAATGCCCCCCAATACTGGGCATCTTCAGGAAGAATAACAATGAAAATTCTTTTCTACCTTTGAATGAAAGCATAAGAAATATGGCCCCGTGATACTGCATACAACTCTGATTTCTATATATCAAGGAAAATATAACAGCTGAAGATGGGCAATGAAAACAATTAAGGTAACAGAGGTGCTGTCCTTGTACTCATAGAATGAATGGACTCTGAGATGTTAGTTGCCACTGAAGAAAGATATCTGGGAGTCATTTTACAGAGTAACCTTGAAAAGTGACATCATAATGGCTGCCATAGGGATCACCATTTCAAAAAGGAAAAAGGATTTTTTTTTACCCCAGAGACCTAACAGCTCAGATAATACATGACCTAGCTAAATTTGAAAATTAGACTCTTCTCACCTTCCTTAATAATTCAACTACTGGCAATTTTGTAGACCACAATTACCCTTTCAATTTGAGTACTAGTGTATTAAGAAAAAATTTAAAGTCTAGAAATTAATCCCTCTACATACTCCCTCCAACTTTTTGCACATTCGGTATTCTTAGAAGTCTCAAGGAAAGTCCATATTTTGGCACAATTTAGCTAACCAAAAGGACAATTTCCCTCAAAATGTAGAATTTTATCAGGTTTATAGATTTCATTAAACAGAAGTAACCTTAGACTTAACTATGGAGGGAATAATGAACCAAATCATATAAAGGTTAATGTGGTAATATAACATCAACCTTGATTTTTCGATCTTTATATCCAAATTCCTACTGGCAATAAATATATTCACCAAAAGGTAAATAAAGCATTTACCTTAAAAAAAAAAAAGAAAAGAAAAAAGAAAGCACTACTATGCTGGGGCGAAGACAGGACTACATTTAAAGAAAAAGTGTAAAAGACATTACAAGAAGAAAACCAATCTCCTGTGGGGAAAATTTACAATTAATCATGCTATCTAGCCCAATATAAGCCTCAGAATTGAATGAAAAAAATATATAGGTGCCACTAGGATGCCCAAGTTAAAGAATGCTTACACTTACTAGGTTTTTAAAAGATGTCATTGAGATTCTAAAGCCCCCTTTGCACATAAAACATTTTAGCTCATTACTGACTTCATGTAGAAAATTTCTGCTTCTCTCTGGCCCTCTTCCTCAACACATACACATACACACACAATCACATACACAAATACATACACACACACAATCTGTGTCACTAGAGTTCTGCTCCATTAGGGCAAACTAAATGCAAGAAAGAACACAACATGAGTAGTAAAGAATGGTCATCTTCCTAAGACTGCACACAAGCACAGCCAACCCCAAATGCTAAATCCCATGAGATGTCAATGATACACACCCCATTCTTATTCAGCAATTCTATATTGATTGCCACAGAGGTTGCTCTTGAATCCCTCTCAGAATTCAACATAAAATCTGAAGCCCTACCTGCCCATGACCTTTCCTCCCCATGATCCTTTCTTCTGTACTCATCAGAAATATTAGATCACAAAAACTATTTTATTAGGTAGGAAAGGGCATAGATTGCAAAAAATGATTGAACCGGGTTTTTTATTTTTATAAAAGGGCTACGGTTGTGGCAGAGAACCATACAATGAAACTGGTACAGATGAACAGATTTAGTGCTAGTCACTGTTATTTGGGCAACAGAATAAAACGAAGCAACTCCTACCAAGTGCCAAAACATCTCATTGACTCTGTCCCCATCAAGAAATGCTGAGACCAGGAAGGCAGTTCTGGTTAAGCATGTGATGCTTTCAATTTCTATCATAAAATGGGCAGCAAGGATGTTGGTCAACTAAGATTCTGTGTTAAGCCTTTTTTGCATGGCTTTCTGTAAGTTTTTCGTTTGAAATACTGTCAATTCAAGCAACTGTCCTATACCAGATTTTCAGATACTTTTCAAAGTTCAATACACAAATGTTTTGGGGGATTATCCGGAATGCTGGTTATTTTAAATCAATGATATACAGCAATGTGAGAGAGCTTTAGGTGTCCTTAAGCAATAACACAAATGTGAATTTATTGCAAACTGTCTCTTGAGAGAAAGAAAAGTTTTCTCCCGATGGAAAGTGTATTTGCTTCTGACATTCTTTGGGGAGTTCATTCAGAGCGTTCTGAAATAACATAAATCTAAATTAATTTTTCAATTGCAATTGAAAAAAACTCCCTAAGGATTTCAGTAAAAATCAATAAGATAGTTTTATTCAAGCTCATACAGGAGGAAACCACCCTGAGAACTAGCGAAAAGCAACCTGCTACAATGTAGCAAGAAATACTACCTCCCTCAGGTAGTGAAACAGTCTCGTGCGATAAGAAATGCGCTGCCAAATTTTTCAAAATTAACGATTTGGGGGGGGGGGATCTTTTTGGCGTTGGGGTAAGTTTAGGAGAAGTAATCAGTTCAGCCTAGGGTCTGCAAGATGTCCCAGGAAAGGTGACACCTTGGCGGAATCCTGTGAATCAGGAGGTAGAGAGAGCCACGTTTCACCCCAACTTAGGCTTCCTCTCCATCCGACCTTGACCAGGAGAGAGGTAAGCTTTTGGAGAGGCATGGATTGCGACCGTGGGAAAGAATCAGAGCGCGAGCGTCCTGGGCAGAAGGAAAACTCCAACCGCTGAAGCCTGGGAGGGCTGTGCCCGGCCGCGGAGGCGGTCCCGGTGCAAGGGGTCCTTCGGGGCGCTCGCGCATCCTCAGCAGCCCAGCGTCCGTTCCGCCAGTTGCGGGGGCGCACGCCTCCCCCTCCCCCCCCACACACACCCCAACAACAGGCGGGGCTCGGAAGGTCCGCGTAGTCCGGGTTTTCAGGCCACCCCCGCCCAGCAGCGCCCGTTACTTCCCTCGCTCCCGGGGTTCGGCCGTTGGCAGCTCTGGCCCGCAGTTGCCCCATCCGTCCCTGTCCCATCACAACTCCCCGTCCCGTTTCACAGGACTCCTGCGGGGATAAGAGCGGGACCAGACGGCAAGAGGCAACTCCAGGGTAAAGTTTTCTGGCGCCCACCGCTCAGCTCCAACGGTCTCCGGTCTCCGGGCCGCGGGAACCCCGCCTCCCGCGCAGTCCGAGCCCCCGCACCCTCCCCCCAGGAAGCCGCCGCCGCCCGCTCACTCATGCGTTCCCGAATCTCCTTCAAGGATGTTCTGCCTCCAGTGGCTGTGCGTTCCGCCATCTTCCAGCAATTGATCCCTGAGCCTCTACTGTCGTTGTCGCCACAGTGCGCAGGCTCCCGGCGCGGCCACCGCTCGGGCCAGGATTCCGCCTCCAGAAGGCGTGGTGGGGCGGCTCTGCCCTCGCCCCGCCCGCCTGGGACCCCCTAAGTGGGCAGCGCTGCTTTCCACCCACCACTTGGTGACCTGCCTGGCCGAGACCACCTAGGCTAATGAAACCCTCCGGAACATTCCGAGCTCTCCCACCCCCATTGTGGGGGCCAGCCAGTCAGCAAGCGGCTTGGCCATCCAACATTCCTTTTCCCCTTTCGTCACTTTTACCTGGCAACGCAGTAACATTCCTTCCTTCATTTGTTCGCTTAGGGAGCTTATACTGAGTATCTCCTGGATGCGCTTGAATCACGAGTTTGCTAGTCTTTGGAACACTACACAAGGAAAGTCCCAATTTGGAGGAAGAGGCCCAGGGAGAGGTAGTAAGGAGAGAGGTTTCTATGAGGTGCTAGGGGCCCGATCATGAGCAGAGATGTTCTTAAGTTGTTGCAAAATAAATCATGGCACTGTTAAGTCTCAAAGTTGTGCGAATTATCTACAGGGTGCTCATGGGTCTTTTAAGTGAAGGAGAGTATTCACTGGCATTAATCTCTCCAGATATTGGAGGAGACCCTTGGACTTTGCAGAATGTTTTTCCCACCCACAAAGAAAAACTTCCTTGGCTGGATGTGCCTTTGAAAATACGTCACTTTCATGGGTGTTTGCCTGTGCAAAGTGGAGTCACCTCCTTTATTAGTATGGTGTGGCACACGGTTTTAAGGAGCAGTTTATCGAAAGGGTAGGAGACTCCCAAATGGGGCAGGAGAGCACTTGTGAGATAAACACTTTTATGAGCCCACTGTGTCTCAAAATTACATAGGAGCTGTAAAATGGGAGAACCTAACAACAGCAAACACTTATTGACTCTTACTATGTACCAGGTACTGTTCTAACTGCATTGCATTTAATAATTCATGTAATCCCCTACTATCCTATTAGGTAGGTACCATTACCACTCCATTTTATAGATAAGAAAACTAAAGCAGAGAGAGGTTAAATAATTTTCCAGAGTCACACAATTATACGTAAGGGAAGTAGAATTTGCACTCAAAATGTCTGAACACGGTATCCATAAGCTTAGCCTTGTGCCGTAATGTTTCATGAGATTTCAGATTTATGGTATATAATTCATAAATGATTAGTATCCAGAATATATAAAGATCTAAAAACACATAAGTAAAAGACAACCTCCAAAAAGTGAGTAGAAAACACAAACAGGCCCTTTACAGGAGAGAAAACACAAAATGGTCAATTGACATAAGATACTCAAGCTTTAGCAGTCCAGAGAATACAAAAGTATCTTCAGATACCTACAGATTTAGCAAAAATTAAAGAGCAGGCAATAAATAAGTGTTGGTGAGGCAATAGATTAATACTAGTAAGGTGGGGGAAGTTTGGCATTATGGCAAAACCGCTGCTCCTATGCATATACAGAGAACAATGCTTTGCCTGACCTCAATGTTTATTAATATGGTACACATGTGATTAGGGTGCCAGCAAAGCATATGTTCTGTACACACACACACACACACACACACACACACACACACACACAAATTCAGCTTTGATGAATTTATCTGGAACTTCAAGAATAAAAAACCTGGAAAAATGCAACATCACCTTTGGAGTTTCTTGCCAAAATATTGAAATTGTTGAACCCATTCAGACAAATACAAAATACTGTGGCATTTTCTACAAAACACTTGGCCAGGATGCTTCAAAATGTTAATGTCATGAAAGATTAAAAACAGACACCCAGGAAGTGATCCAGATCACAGGAAGAGACCAAGTGTAATATAGTACATGATCCTTGATTAAAACCTAGATTAAAAAAAATCTGGGGCACTTATAATTGAGACAAGTAGGGAAATTTGAATAAACTATATATTAGATGATCTTATTGTATCAAGGTCAAATTTCTTAGGTGTAAAAATGATACTGTGGTCATCTAAGAAAATGCCCTTTTTCTTAAGAAATAAATACTGAAGAATTTAAGGGTAAAACATCATAATGTCTGAAACATTAAGTAGTTCAAAGGAAAAAAAAACAGCAAATATAAAAAGTGTTAAAAATTTGTGACTCGATGATTACAGAAATGCTGATTTTACTAGTCTTTCAACTCTTCTGTGGGCTTGAAATTTTTCAAAATAAGAAGTTGGAGAATTTTCATTTAAATCTAGAAATTTTGTCTTCCATTTACTTGTACATACCACCACTTTGAAAAATGAAATCTGATTTGGAATTACATATGGAGAGTCACCCTTCATATTGTTTTCAGTATTCAAAGCCTCTAAAGTCCTTAATCCTACCCAGGTGTGGGGTGATGTCTACAAAAAAACAAAACAAACACAGGCAGCAAATGCTGTGAACTGGGTGAGAAATTAAACCGTGTTCTAAGAACTCAGCTGGATGAGAAAGCTATCCTAGTTGGGGTGATCAGGGAAGCCATCGTGGAAGAATTGGCACTTGTTCTGAACCTGAGGCCCAAAAGAAAGCAAGTTCTCCTTAATTCCAGCCTTGGTAGCCAAGTGAAGAGATGGGCCCATCTGTGGCCAGATATTCCCATTTTTTCAAAACAAGCTGAAAATCTGGATTTTAATGTCAAATCTCTCTCTTTTTTAAATGACAACATTAAAAGTTTTGCAAAAACACGATGCAGGGCAAACAAAAATGATCAAAATACCTGATCAGTGTTCAAGTTTCCCAATAGTCTCAATTTTTGTGTTTAAATAAAAATCGATTCAAGGTCGCCATATGACATTAATTGATATGTTTTTTAGGTGTCTTTTATTCTGTAGATAAACCCTGCTTTCTCTCTAACATCTCTGATAGATCACTGTGAAGTTTAGCACTCATTCATTCATTCATTCAGTAGGTAAGTCATTCAATGTAATTTTTACTGGCCACCCACTCTGTGCCCAGCAGAGTGGGGAGAAAGAGACAGGGAAGGAGCCCTGCCCTCCACTGATTCTAAGTTAATGATTAGACATCAGGGCCCCCTTAGACAGATGTTTCCTTGGGGTTAGAGCAACTCTCTAAGGAGCTCCCTTGAGATTGTCTGTACATTTCTCAGAAAAAATATTTGAACTAAAGGCTGCCAGTTTGGGGAGAGTGAATCTATACGGAGCCAACTGAGACTCAGAGCTGGGAAAGAACCCAGGCAGCTCCTCCCCTCTCCTCCCTTATTTGGAAAGCATATGTTCCCCAGTGAGCAAAAAATAACTGGAATCTTCTTCTTCTTTTTTTTCTTACTTGGTTTCCTCCCCCTTAAACCTGACACCAGCAGGAAAAATATTCAGAAATCACAATCATAATAGGTCTAGGAACTTTCAGGGTTTTTTTTTCTATTAGATGTTTTTAAAAATTAAATTCACATGTAATAAACACTTCGTGGGCTTAACAAATTTGCATTTAAACTGCCACCACCACAGCACTGTACTAGAAATTTTTCGTTTTTATAAATTTACTTTTTGTTGAGAGTATTGCAGATGTCCTCCATTTTCCCCCATTGCCCCCCTCCACCCGGTTCCCACCCCACCCCAGGACTTCACACACTATTGTCTGTGTCCAAGGACTATGCATATATGCATATAAATTCTTTGGCTAATCTCTTCCTGTCCCCTCATTCCTCTCTTCCCTTCCCCCCTCCTCCTTTCCCTTTGAGATTTGATAGTCAATGCCATGCTTCTATGCCTCTGGACCTATTTTGTCTATCAGTTTACTTTGTTCATTAGATTCCACATATAAGTGAGATCATGTGATACTTGTCTTTCTCTCACTGGTTTAGTTCACTTAGATAACACTCTCCAAGTTCTTCCATGCTGTCTCAAAGGGTACTATGAGTTTTTTTTTTAAAATATATTTTATTGATTTTTTTACAGAGAGGAAGGGAGAGAGACAGAGAGTCAGAAACATCGATGAGAGAGAAACATCGATCAGCCGCCTCCTGCACATCTCCCACTGGAGATGTGCCCGCAACCCAGGCACATGCCCTTGACCGGAATCGAACCTGGGACCCTTCAGTCCGCAGGCTGACGCTCTATCCACTGAGCCAAACCGGTTTCGGTGGGTACTATGAGTTTTAAGTGTCACAGCCATGAGCTGAATCATCCTCTCCATCCTGAACTATCTGTAAGATTCATCCCTCAAGCACACAGTGGACACAGGGCTCTGGTTTTCTGTTCCTTCTCTCATTTCTGACTTTTGCCTTGCTTCTATTGCAACATGGCTGGACACAGGGGGAAGAGTGATGTTTCATTTTGGACTCATCTCTTGCCAAATCTCCTCACATTCTACATTCTTTTCCTGAATCTGCACTTTTCTTCTCTCCTAAGTTACATACTTACCTGAGTCTCTGCTCATTTCTCGATTGGTTGATGGCAGCCTTCCCAAATCCCCCACTACAGCATCATGCTCTCCACCCTCACCCCTCACCATCCTCTATGACCCTTCAGTACTCCTTGCTTCCCTTCACCTTCCCATTTGGATGGAGGACCAGGGTGACCTTGCTTTCTGTACCCTATCCTGTCAGGGAGACCCTGTTCTTTGGTGGGGTGTTTGGGGGATGATTCTCATGGCCTGAGCTATCAGGGTGTGTGCAGTGAGCTTCTGAGGAGTGGAAGAAGAGGCCATCACTCCCAGTTTGGAGGGTATTTCCCTCCAAATTGTAAATTCAGACAAAGCTCAGAGGGTGTGATGGCAGCCATGGTGATATGCTTGGAGCAGTGCGTGACTCTTGGATACTTATGGGTAGATAGTAAGAGCTGTCATTTGTCCAGTGCCTACTCAATGGCAGGCACAGTGCTAAAGATTTTATACAGATCACTTCACATAATCCTCACCACAACTTTATAAGGGATCATCTATTATCATCTCATGTTAAGGATGTGGAAACAAGCACATGGAGGTAAACTAACCTGTCTTGGTTTAGCAAAGCTAGGAAATAGCAGAGCCAGGATTCAAGCCCATGCATATCTAGTACTCCTTCTATGCTGTCCGCAGATTTAACTGGTGCTGAGCCCTAGTCCACTCTGATTTCCTAACCCATGTCTTCCTCTTCTTAATTGACCCAGTCTCCACACTGAGGCTACTGAGCCTTTTCATACTTGCACTTTCTATAATTGGTAAGGTCTTCCTACAACTACATCTAACCCAAGGATCTGTAAAGCTGTCTCTTAAGCCTTTAATAGAATTGACTCAAATGATTCAATAAGAAAACGTTGAGCCCTAGCTGGTTTGGCTAAGTGGATAGAGCATCCGCCTGCGGACTGAAGGGTCCCAGGATTGATTCTGGCCAAGGGCACATGCCTGGGTTGGGGGCTCAATCCCCAGTAGGGGTCATGCAGGAGGCAACTGATCAATGATTCTCTCTCATCATTGATGTTTCTATCTCTCTTTCTTCCCTTTCTCTCTGAAATCAATAAAAATGTATATTAAAAAATAAACCATTGAAATGTGCATTTAACATATGTCTTGCAATGGAGATAAATGTGACTTTGCTTAAGCAGCCTTCCTTCTAGAAAGGCTCAGCAGAGTCAATTAATGCTGAGTACTAGGGACTGCCTTCAAAATGCATGTGTATGGGAAAATGTGCCACTGCTATTGCACTGTTTATTCTGCAATGAATATTCATGAATGAATGAAAGAGAATAATAAAAACATCCAAATTACTGAAGGAAGAAGAAATGAAAATATTTTGAATGGCTACTGGATTGTTGAAAAGATCTAGACAATAAATAGGGCAAGAAAATGTCCTCATTTTGTTTTCCCCTTGACTTCAAATAAAGTAGAGCAAACATGGGCTGTGCCTTCTCATTCTAAATACAGGCCTGCAATATACAAGAAGTTTCAGAGGATGCCAAAAAGCATAAAATACCAAGGAATGCCCTTTAAGGACTGATAGATCCTTCCTTCCCCCAACTGGTGGGTGGAGTATGACGTAACCTGCAGCCCAGAAATACCTGAGTGACTAACCATGTACCTTTATGGACTATACATTGAACCACCAATCAACACCTACCAAATACCCTAAACCCTTGTTCCTATATGGACCATACATTAAGCCAACAATCAGCGTGTGCCGAGTACCCTAAGCCCCCATTCCTTCCCACTCCTCCCCTCAAAAGGAGTGCTCACCTCTGCACAGGTTGCTATTCTCCCATTGCGAGACAGCCTGGCAGGTCTTTTCCCCCTAATAAAGCCTGTAATCCTGGTTTTCGGCTCCCGATTGGTCTTTCAAAGACATTTTGAAATTTCTAATAAACTTAAGGATTGGTAAAATCCAGATGGGGAAAAATGAGAATAATATCTGGATGGTTTGTTAAAACACAGATTGCTGGGGCCCATTCCCAGAGATTCTGATTCTCTAAGTGATATTAATTGTATGACATACCTCTAAGGAAATGTCTAGTGCGATGTCAATTACAGCTAAGTACTTAATATCATTTCATTTTGCTGATAATAAATATTAAATATTCTAATATAGATGGAGGTCTTGTACATGAGAATTAACCTTTTTTTTTTTTTTTTTTACTAAGGGCAGGCAGATGCTTTGCCCTTGGTATTGCTAGTGAGCATTACATAAGGGGAGGGCCATCACATACAGGGAGTTGCCTGAGGAGGTTTTTTACAACAATTTCTTGCAACAGAGTCTGATACAACACACTACAAACATGGTTTTCCTCCCCTCACCCCCACCACGTGCACACACACACACAGGACAGTGCATGCTCATTCACACCTACGTTTTAAAAGGAGCTAGTTAGCCCAGCCGGTGTGGCTTAGTGGTTGAACATCCACCTATGAGCCAGGAGATCATGGTTCGATTCCTGGTCAGGGCACATGCCTGGGTTGAGACGATCTCCAGTAGGGGGCATGCAGGAGGCAGCCGATCAATGATTCTCCCTCATCATTGATGCTTCTATCTATCTCTCCCTCTCCCTTCCTCTCTGAAATCAATAAAAAATACATATTAAATAAATAAATAAATAAATAAATAAATGGAACTAGTTTGGTGGATGAGGGGAAAGTAGAGACATCTAGATCACACACAGGAAGTGAAATGCAGAATAAACCTCTCTCCTCCTGCCCCAAGAAAGCTGTTTCCCAGGAAATTCTGGTCAGATTTAGGGCATACCACTGCCTCTTGGCCCACTATACTCAGCCTCTAGTTTATTATACTGCAAACTCAGATGCCTCTGCAGCACAGGGAATAGTTCGTTGCTTTGGGTATTGATCCTAGATGTTTGAAAGTTGTACAGATGGAAGGAATTTCATCTATATTTATATACTGCACTTCATTAATCAAGTTCTATCAGGGACTACATGATGTTTTACAAGTCTTGGGTCTTTAAGATTTTGAGACTCAAACTGAAACTGTTCTTAGTGGTTAAAAATATCTGTCCTTGTCCTCCCTGGCCAGTGTGGCTCGGTTGGTTGGAGCATCATCCCAAACACTGAAAAGTCTCCAGTTGGATTTCTAGTCAGGGCACATACCCAAATTTTGGGTTCAATCCATGGGGAGGCAACTGATTCATGTTTCTCTCTCTTGAATTAATGTTTCCCTCCTTCCTTTCTTTCTCTCTCTCTCTCTCTCTGTCTCTCTCTCTCTCTCTCTCTCTCTCTCTCTCTCTCTCCCTTCCTCTCTAAAATCAATAAAAATCATATCTTCAGGTGAGGATTTAAAAAAAATATATGTCCTTACTGGGGCTTTTCTTGGGAATTTCCCCTTGCCAAACTCAATTGTTTGTTAATGGGCAATACAGTTGTGTAGTTGAAAAACTGCACTGTAAAACTCATTGTTGCCCTAACCGGTTTGGCTCAGTGGATAGAGCGTCGGCCTGCGGACTCAAGGTCCCAGGGTCCCAGGTTCGATTCCGGTCAAGGGCATGTACCTTGGTTGCAGGCACATCCCCAGTAGGGAGTGTGCAGGAGGCAGCTGACCACTGTTTCTCTCTCATTGATGTTTCTTACTCTCTATTTCTCTCCCTTCCACTCTGTAAAAAATCAATAAAATATTTTTAAAAAAACCTCAAAAAACAAAACAAAAAACAACTCCTTGTTTCTTCATGGCTAGCTCACAGATATATTTAGAGAATGTGTATTTTAAATGAAAAAAAAAAAGGCTCAAGTGAACAAAGAGACCTGTGTGCATACTTCTTGGGGCATGTGATGTATCAGAATGCATACAGGGGCAGCCAAATAAGTTTTAGCCTGTAGGTTCTCATCATGTCTGCATGCATCTGGGGTGAAGGACTAAGCAACACAGAGCAAACTTCTAAGGGTCAGGTTAGCCACACAGCCAACCCTGCCAGGCCCCAAGGAAAGTTTTCAGAGAAGACTTTGGGGATGGATGGGGAGGAAAAGAAAAAAAGGACAGGATATCCCTGTGGCCAGTGGGCCAGTGGTTCTCAACCTTCCTAATGTCATGACCCTTTAATATAGTTCCTCATGTGGTGACCCCCAACCATAAAATTATTTTCATTGCTGCTTCATAACTGTAATTTTGCTATTGTTATGAATCGTAATGTAAATATCTGATATGCTATATGCATTTTCCGGTGGTCGCGACCCACAGGTTGAGAACCGCTGGAAACCGACCATATTTCTCTATTCTCATGAGAGACATATACCTTGACTTTGCTTTTCTTTAGTTTCTAGATTTTACTATTGAGGACAGATCACAGAATGTGAAAGCTAGGAAGAACCATCAGGGCCACTTGGTTTAGTTCTCTCATTTTCCCCTGAAGCTCAAAGAGAGGTGTTGTCTCAAGTTCCCACAGCTGGAACCCAGGTCTCCTGACATCTCATTGAATGCTCTTTTCTCTACACACATGTGAAAGGCTGTTCAAACAATCTTTTGGAGGAAGAAAAAAAAAAGGAAGAATTGCTGATCCAGTGCTAGGAACCATTATGTAATCCAGCTGGAATTTGACCGATATCCTCCCAATGAAACAGAAACAGAGATGGAAGGGAAATAGAAGGAGATAGCACTAAATTGGGAAAGGCACACTTGAATGTTTAACAGTTACTTTTGTGAAAGCTCCAATTAGTTGGCCCCTACCTGCTGCTCCAGCTCCATTTCCCTCTACTTCCTCCCAGGAACCCTTTTTTTACATCAACAAAACAGGCAAATGTCTTGACTCACAAGTGCCTCTTGATCTTTACTCTTCCGCCACCCCACAGGGGTACAATTAAAATTCAGAAGAACCTGACTCCAGAGTACTGGAGCTTTCCAGAGGTATGAAGAATCAGAGCAGAGAGTTTTGTTAGAAACAGTGCCTGGTAGTCTATGTCACGGGATAAGAGTGACAAAATCAAATTACTATTTAAATCTGGGAGTAGAGGTGGGAATAGGGGAGATGGGCAAGTGCTAGCGTAGCCTGAGAGGCTTCATGGAAGGAATAGCTCCTAAAACCAGGCTGTTAAAATAGTCTCTATTTTTTTTGGATGGGAAATTCTTATTATCCCCAGAACCGTGCACAGTATTCTGTAGAAGGTTTATGTTCAATACATTCTTGTTGTTGCTCATGATATTGATTATTATGCCTGGGAATAATCAATTCAACTGAAACATACCCAGAGGGAACTGTTCAGTCTTCTGGAACTCACCAGTTCTTTTTTCCTTCTGGTAGGAGGAATGTGTATGCCAAATTCTGGTACCTTCTGGATGTGTGTACACTGGGAAACCATGGATGAGGCTGACTTCAGAAAGAAGGTGTGAGAAATAAAACACTGATTTCAATTTTAGTTCTGTAGAAATATTTGGGAAGCCTGCTTGGTGATGTTTTCATGATTAAAAATGACCCAGTGCATATGTGCTTGACAGGAACATGGGCCACAGCAGGCTTGACATATGCTTTCTCCCATCTCCTTATGTCTCAGTCTGCTGGGAAATAGCCCTGTAAGATAGCACTTTGGGGACTGCTCTCAGTTGGTCTCGTGCTATTTTCTTAGCCTATGGTATTCACACATCCTCCACTGAGCTGGAATCTGGCCCTGGGTCTATGGAATTGCCATTGAATGACTGTAGGGGAAAGAAAATTTAAAATGTGAAATGACTTGTTCAAATGTGAGTCAGGGATGTATTAGGTCTGTTTATAGAAGGAGGAAATGACATTCAAAGAAAATTGGTTCAGGGAGAAATTCTGTCATTATATAAGCATTTGGAAATTAGTAACGGACTGCCTATGAGAGTAACAGATCGGCTTAATTGTGAAGTCCCCCAATGTGCCCTTTACCCATTGCAGTGTGGTAAAAAGAGTGGGCTTTGGAGCTCAATACATCTGGGCAGGGGTTCCAGGCCTGCCACTTAACGACTATTCAACCGTCTGAGTCTTACTTTACTATCTGTAAAATGAGGTAATAACAGTAGCTTAACACTGTTTTATTGACCTTCAAATCAGTTGATATAAAGGATTGAGTATAGTACTCAATATACTGTATGAGTGCAATAAAAATAGAATAACAATAGCGAATATTTTAGAGGCACCTACTATGTGCTAGACACTTTTGTCACTGCCTCACTTAGTCCTGATAATAATGCTATGAGGTCAGTAGAATTATCCCCTAAAATATCTAACACTATTAACAATAATAATATAACAGCTTAGACAGGAATAGATAATTCCGGGCTTTCTAAGCCCACCTTTTCTTCCTCATTTTGCCCAAAGGCTGTAGATGTTTCACCAGGTGACAGGAGAATAAAGACAGGAGGTGAAGAAAACAAGCATTTGCAATCTAAATGCTGGTAGAGAGGTTTGCAGTGAGAGATAAGAGAACAAGTTTTCATGCAAAGAATAATAATAGTGTCTGAATATCTAACAAAGAGGCTTCTTTGCGGGGGGGGGGGGGGGGGGGGGGGCTCGGGGAAACAACCCAGGAGCCTTTACATATGGAAATCTTTTAAAACCAGAATACTGGAGCTTCACAAGTGTCTGTACTCCTTGTGTTTCTGCTCTCCCCTTCCTTCTCTATTTCCCTCAGCTGCAGCAGAGAAAGCTTGTTTCAGAAGGGGACAAGGTAGGGTCTGTTCCCTTGAGGTGGCGGTAAAGCAAGTCCTGCAGGCACAAATCCACTCCCCCCACTCTCCACACCAGGCACATCTCCTGTGGGTAAGCCAGAAGGCAGGCTCAGATAAAGTCAAACATAGATGCAGCCACTAGGATGCTTGCATTCCCCTCATTTCTTACAAATGAAAATGGCTTTATTGGAAGATAGATCTTGCAAAAAGAGAACATCTCTCTGAAGAGTAAGGCCAAAGTTGAAGCAGCATCAAATGAGAATCCCAACAGAAGACCATAGCTTCAGCACTTTATGGCAAAGAGGGAAATACAGGGCCTAGAAGGACACCAGGTCTAGAAGGGGTTATCCCAGGTCACGTGGCCAAACACATTGCTCCACCCACCTCCCAAGGACAGCTGCATTTGGGGGGAAATAGTGACTCTTCCAAGACTGTGACAAGGTTATTTTACTGCAAACTGAATTCAAGTTTTCTTTTGGCCTCTGGAATGCCAAAGCACAAATTTCATGTGTTTTTCACTTAACACTATCTGTGCATAGTTCCAAATTATTTCTGAGTATGCTTCCCCCTTCCTCCCACTCTGCCAATGTTCTGGGTGTGGTAGAAAGGAAGCACTTTCAGTCTGGGCTTCAAAATTCATGGAAATGTGAGCGAAATAATATAATATTTTGAATTATGTATTGTTTTAAAAATAGGAAAGTTAGTTATATTATCCCACAGTGGTATTTTGCACCAATCCTTTCAAAACAACATGTTGTTATAGGATACAACATATTATAGGAGCAAGGGTTCCCAGAAGCACCAGATACAGAAAAACTCAAATTATGACTTATTTGGTATCTCAAAGACACTCAATTTTGAGAGTTAGAGATTTAGAAGTATCAGCTTTCTCTTCATTTCACAAAGGAAGCAACTTAGAGGGAGTGACTTGTCCAAGGTCACACAACTAGTTAATGGCAGAGCCATTTATTTTAAAGTTCCATTTTCAAAATGCTGTTCTACACAACCAAATTAGAATCCCAGAGGGGCATTTTTGTGTGTAGAAGTTGACAAAATGATCAGTTGTCATGAGGATTAAATCAGATAACATCTGTAAAGTGGCATGCGCAATAACTAAATAGAACTAAATTAAAATGTTCTATCTACCATACATTTTTTTTCTTTATATTCATGTCCACATATATTTAAGGTTTACAGAGTTGTAATGTTTCTCTATACCACATTGTAATCTCCTTTTTTCATTTAGCACAGCCTGTCTACTTACCATTTTCATGCCTAAAGAACATTCCATCTGGTTGTTAGGCTCTACTTTTTTTAGACACTGTACATTATTGAACATTTGGATTATTTCCAGTTTTTCACTATTATAAATAGTGGGGCTTGGAACAATTTTACATAGTTTGCCACCCTCCCACCCCCTGTGTTCTTTTGGGGGGTGTTTCTTTGGAATATGTTCTCAAAAGTGGAATGAGACATAGAAAGCTTTCAAACCAGATTGCTCTCCAGAGAAATACCACAGTTTACTGTGTTTGTGTGTCACCAGTGATGGGAGACTCTACCATGGGCGGGAGCAAGGGCAGGGAGTGGTTTAACTATCCTCTCTAGGCATAGAAAAGGAACTTGGGGATTCTTGGCTGAAACTTTCTTTCTCACCAACCCCCACACCCCACCCCACCCCTCACCACCCCTCTATTCTTGGTAGTGTTAATGCTTCCCTGGCCTTTTCTAACTTCCTCCTTCTGCTCAGAGTCTTGGAGCAGAAGTGACCATACTAATACAGAACAGGATGAACAGTTTATCAATACAAAAGCAGCACAAGAAGTGTGACTATCTCAAGTGCTTCACCAAATAAAATGTTGGAGATTGCCCAGCTTGTGTGGCTCAGTGGTTGAGCCTCAACCTGTGAACCAGGAGGTCACGGTTGATTCCTGGTTGGGGCACATGCCCTGGTTGGGGCTTGATCCCCAGTAAGGGGTCATGCAGAAGGCAGCTGATAAATTATGTTTCTGTCTCTCTCTCCCTCTCCCTTCCTTGTGAGTTTCCATCACAGACTAAAGATGATTTTGATTTCAAAGATCATCTGATAAGAAAAGCCAACCATTTCAGAAAGAAAAGTCTAAATATATATATATATCCACGTGCTTGAAATTGAACATTTAGCCCACTGGACTTGGGATTCCTGTTCTGATTTCTGTCACTTACAAATTGCCAATGATTTCATAATAATAAGTCATATTTTAAAGTGTAAAGGCCCCTTGTTTTATTTCAATTACAGTTGACATTCAATATTATGTTATATTAGTTTTAGGTGTACAGCACAGTGGTTAGACATTTGTATAATTTACAAAGTTATCCTCCCATAAGTCTAGTACCCAACTCATATCAAGGCTCTTTGTTTCCATGCATCATATCATTTAATCCTCTCAACAACCTTTGGAGTGGACACTATTATAATATTCATTTTACAGAAGAAGAAATGGAGACTTAAAAAGATTATTAACTTACCCAGAGCCACACAGCTAGGCAGTGTCAGAGCTATGATATGAACTTTGATTCAAAGGCCTTTGTGCTTGAACTGTCCTGCCTTCCTTACTCTCATTTATGAGATGGTGACTTATCTGCCACAGTGCTGTACCAAGATGAAATCAGAAAAAAAATCCCAAAGTGCGGCCTTGCCCTAAGCTTTCTGGAGAGACTCTGTAATATTTATCCTACAAACAATTTATGAGAAGTAGATCCCCAATTATAGTTACCCTATGAAATTTGCAAACACAGTGCTCCCCAAAAATAGAGATGTAAGGAGAAAGACAAGGCTCACCTTCGTTAATGTTGGTTTTTCTGGTGGTCTTATGCATGTTTCAAAGGAGTATGATGAACTAGATTTGGTGGTTGTACTCAGAAGATATCCCTTTGGGGGAAGCTCATCTCTTCTATCTCAGGTTTTATTGCTGTGGTGAATGATGAAGCTGGGGAGTGGATAGTAATTGAAGGAATCTCTCACTTCCTCTCCTAAGGGAGAAACTTGGAGTTAGACACAGTTCACCTCAATACCCGAATCAGAGAGTATTAGGAGACTGTTAGCATTGAGAGAACTTAGATATCCTCTCATTAGATACTGACCCTTCCCATTTTTATTTCCCGAATAAAGCTTTATTTTTTTGTTAAAAAATGCATGCACTCTATTCTTATGGGGAAAAAGAAGGAAAACCATGTGCCTATTATGTTGTATTACATTTTGTTATGGGAGATTGTGGAACAAAATGCCTTCAGGAATACCTGTGTGTGGTGCACCTGCCTGTCTGTGACACACCTCTCTGAGTGTGAGGTGCCGCTCTGTCTCTTACTGCATGGTTTCTAATTCTAGTAAAACCCTATGAGGTAGATAGTATTATTATGCCCATATTACAGATGAAGAACTCAAGGCTCAGAGAGGTTAACTAGTCTGCCTCAGAGTACAGTTACTAAATGAAACTATTGAGCATATTCACATCCCAAAAGAAGGCAAGGGGAAATGATTGAGAGTTAAGAGACTTGAGTTCTAGTTCCAATTCTGTCATTAGCTAAGTGTATGACCTTGGGCAGGTCACTTCAGTTTTATTCTCTGCAAATAAAATGGTCATACTCAGTTATTGCTTTAGTTATTTTTTGGCTTTACATTCTATGCCTTTTCCTGAAATTTGTACCATTATCTGTGATTACTTGTATTTGGGGAAAAAAATGGTTCAGTTGTTCAGGAAAATAGAAATAAAAAGTATTGAGATGCTCACAAATCAAACGTAGAGATGATAGAAATGATCATAGAAATGACAGTAGAAAGGACTTTTTGATTTTAGCAAAGCTAAGTTTTGCTGCCACCTAGTGTGGAAAAGGAATATGGTTTCTGGTCCTGTGGTGGCCAAGGCAAAAAACTACCAGAAATCATCCACTTGACCAGGTAAATAATTTATGGTATTTCGCAGACATGTCAAATCTTATAGTGTTTTTGCAAGCCAATCTCTTTCCCTTAGACTAAAATGAGGTTTGGAGAAGAGCTTCTCTGGGTAGTATTATTAAGTAGATGTGACTCTTCTTTGGCCTCCTCCAAATGTGTATATACTGTGTCTTTTTCCATGATGTATATACTGTGTCCCCCTGAGACCATTAGAAAGTCTGAGCAGGAAGGAACCATTCTCAGAGAATTTCTAGGGCAACGCATCTCATAGTACTGAGGGAAAATGTTTTGACCGAAGTCACACAGGTAGTTAACATAGGCAGGGGTGACAGTAGACTGGTCCCAGAACTCTAAAAGCTGGTCTGATCAAACCTACCCAGAATGGATAAGATATTTGCAAAATCATCTTCAGAAGCAAATAGATCTCCTGGGCCTGTATGTAAATCGATGGTATTTACATATTTAAAGGAAGCCTTAGTCTTTCCTGTGGGGAGGACTGGCTGGTCTGGCTGGAAACCCAGAGAAACTTGATGCTGTGGGGAGTTTTAAGCACTAGAAGAAGGCTCTCTGTGCTGGGTTGAAGAAAGGGCTCACTCACTGGGACTCCCGGAGGTCTCCAGCTAGGAAATCTTAATCTTCTGGAGAGACATTCCCACCCTTGGGGGAGCTTCCATGGCTCTCAGTGCACCAGGTATAATCTTACTTTTTCCTCGGCCAGCAGGAAAGACTATCAGACTTGAGAGTGAAGACAAAGGTATTGTAGCATAACTTGCATCTGCTAGAATGTATTTTTAAAAATCAAAAGCTTTTACTATTATAATAAATCGCTTGTAACAAACTCACTGCCACTAGTTAAGGTGATCCATTCATTCTTGTAATGATTCTTTGTACAGTCAACAACAACAATAATAATTTCCGACATCACCAAGAGCATCCATTGAATCAGTGGCCTTGCATTTATTATCTGATTTACATCTGACAAAAACCCAATGAGGTAATAATGATTATGATCTTCATTTTATAGCTGAGTAAACTGAGGCTCAGACATCAGTTTGCCCAGAGTCCCACAGCTCCCCTATCTCAGCCCTTAATCACTACCCTGTACCACCTCCTCCATGAGAGCTTGGCCTCCAGGGAGCAGGAGGTGCAAGTGAACAGCTCAACAAGTGGACAGGTACATTTCAATCTCTAGGAAAGGATTCCTGCCTTGCCACCATAGATTCCATAGTAGAACCGTGCAGAGGCATTCTAGTAATATGACTTCTCCTTAGGGATTTGATCCGTCAGCTTGGTATGCTAGTTGCCTCTAGGGGGAGAGATTACCTCGGGGAAAACATTTTTTGTAATTTACAACAAATTGTTTGCTGGGCGGGGGGGGGGGGGGGTGGAGGGGGAGACCGACTGTAGGAAAACAGGTGACTAATTAAGGGGAGGAATCTTTGATTATCTGTTGTTTCAGCTTATTGGAGCAATTGCTTCGCTCTATTAACATGGATAATTAAGAATTGACTATGTAGTTAAGTGATTCAAACCTTCCTCTCTCGAACACATAATTCTCTTCAGTAATAAACAAGCATGTACAGAATTAGTCACTGAAAGGAATAAACTTCTTTCCAGTGTTTGTTGTCAAATATTATCCCTTCTTTCTCCCTAATTATCAGTTAGGTGAAAAGTATCCTTAAATAAGAATCTGTCAATCAATCAATCAATCAATCTATCTAAAATCTAATCTAATACAATCTAACATCTACTACATATATATTTGTGTGGTATGAACAGAATATACAACAATACTAATTTTACTCTTGTCTCACCCCTCCCCACTTTTGACTTTTTGTTTTGTTTTGTTCCTGAGCCTAAGAACACATTTTGTGCATTGTCTCTCTATAATTTTTTTTAAAGGCAGGGAATAATAAGCAAGGGCATTTAGAAAATGTGAACAGGAAATACTTGAATATATGCTGAGAATGGTGTTAAAAAAAAGAGGAAGTGAGTCAGGGACTAAAGGAAGCTTTGTGTTCAGAGGATCATCAAAAAATAAAAGATCGCCTGGCCAGTGTCACAGTTAGGTTCCCAGTCAGGGCACATGCCCAGGTTGTGGGCTCTATTTTTTAAAAAGAGAGAGAGCCCTAGTCAGTGGCTCAATTGATTGGAGTGTCCTCCCATACACCAAAAGGTTGTGGGTTCGACTGCCAGTCTGGGTAGATGCAGAAGACAATGAAGACAACTGATCATGTGTGTGTTCTCTCTCTCTCTCTCTCTCTCTCTCTCTCTCTCTCTCTCTCTCTCTCTCCCTCTCCCTCCTCCTCTCTCCCTCTCTCTTTCAATAAACATATCCTCCAGTGAGAATAAAAAATTAGTAAAAAATTTTTGAAAATAATTTTCAGCTATGTCCCCAAATAAGCCCAAATTGTAAGTATATCACAAGTTGCCCTCCAAGGATTGAGATTATGTCTTATATATCATTAAATCGCCCAGGTTGTCTTGCCTCATTTTAGCATGTTTTAGCTGCTCAATATTTAGTGAGTCAAATGGACATTGTAATCAGGTTCTAGATTTCAAGAATCAAGTTGGGCTTTTTGTTGTTGTTTTTGTTAAATGGCAAAAGAAATGAGAAACTATAGAGATTTTATTTCAGAGTGTGAAGGGGAGACTGTAAAGATAGTAAATGTTCTCATCTCATTTTATATGAATCATAACTGTAATAATGCAGCCAGCAGCACAGATGCACAGTTCTTTAGCGACTTGGTACAGCCGCCTTCTAATCTAGCTGTACAATTCACTGAAACAATTTTTTAATGAAAAAAAAGGAAACTGCCTCTTGCTCCCTCTCTCTTTTGTATGTGCATATGCATGTGTGTATATGTGTATGTGTTTAATCTAGAAAAGCTAGTATTGAAAATAATTTTTATAATTAGGGCAATTCTAACTACCAGAAGTCTGTTGTCACATGTTGTGGTGTGTGTGAAGTTCCCACAGACACCCCTGTTGTTTCCCTAGCTCCCTCTCCATGCCTTTCTCCTCAAGCAGATGAATACTACTTCAAATCCTGAGGAGGGAGGTAAGGTTGTGTTTTTCAATGTCCTCTGTGAAAATCATACATTTTGGAAGAAGGGAGAAGAAAACATCTGAAAACTTTGAAGGGAACAGTTATGGGTTAGGCATAATTCTGGCAAAGACATATGAAAAGATGTCCAACCTCACTAGTCATTAGGAAAATGCAAATGAAAGCCAGGTGAGACACCGCTGCATACCGACCAGGATGCTAAAACAAAAACAAAGCAAAGCCAAAACCGATGCTCTCAAATGCTGGCAAAGATTCAGAGTATTTACACCTGTGGTATATTGCTGATGAGATGAGAACTCTTCAAGGAAAGCGTATAAAAATGTGTAATTATTTGGTCTCTTGTCTAGAAAGGAGCTTTTCTTGTCCGGTGCTAAAATATTACTGTGGTAGATAGTTATAAGCAGATCCTGACAGGGGCAGTAGCTAAAAGCAATAGTGGCCATGTGTTAGGTGGTGACCAAATCACTCCAGAATAAAATGGAGAACTCTGGAGAAAGACTATGTTCATGATCTCAGACCAAAGCCTGCTTCAAAGAAGGCCATTTATTTGAACTCTTTCTATTAAAATTACATACTGCTGGAAACCTACTTTCCACCATTGAGACAATACAAATCTTTCAATTTTAAGAAATGCATTACTGCTCTAGATCCACTCTAATAGAAAGGAGTTTGTACAATTAGAGAAAGAGAGAGAGAGCACCTTGGTGACTATGTGGTGCAACTCTTCTTTTGCATATGGACCTAATGAGGCCCAGAGGAGAAGAGAAATGGTCCTGGGTCTCATTCAGAACTCCCTGTAATGACTGTATCATGCTGCCTTTTAGTCTGGTTTGTGTACAAATTTGCTGTGTTCCAAATTGGTCCCAGCAACATGAGCTTCCCAGGATTTCCGACTCTTGGAGAACACCACCTGATAAGGGGATGCATGTGGACATAGGATTTACTGTACCTTTCACAATCAATACTGATTACTTCCCTCCATTAATGGCTTCTGCTTGCAGCAAGAGTAGGGCACCGCCCCAGTTTTATCATTTTCCTGACAATTATGAATTGCAGTCAAGATTACCGTCTTATCTCCACCTGACTCAAATCACCTTCCTGGCTTGGGAGCCCTGGGCAGCTTACCAGACAGATATTGCTATGATTGTGTTTGCCTTAATACTTGCCAATTTGGTTAATTGTAGGCAAGTACAATGCTCTCTGCCTTTTACCTCTGGAGGGACCCTGTCTGGAGGTATTTGAAAGAGAGAGCATCCAAATAATCTGAATAAATATACCTTGTGTTACATAGGGTAACTAAATCAAGCTGCAGAATAATCTAAAGTAATGATTACCATGTATAAGCAAGAGTCCATGTTATTACATACTAGAATTGGTCATGTGGTGTTTATTTTTTACTAGAAAATTGCCATTGATTGTACAATTAATGGGATTGCCATCTGGTTGATTTTATTCTGGTTAGTTTGGCTGAATACACCATGGACCAGAAAACCATCCAGCTGACTGTAGTCATTTCTAATTGTTCTGACAGAAGTGATTGAGGACTTTTTCACTCATGGAAACAGACTTTCCCTTTTTGGTATGGCTTTTGGATTCCTTTCCCTGGATAAATGATTCAAAAGTTCATTTTTTTCTTAAATAAAACACACATCTGCCTGAAGGCTGAAAGTTTATAATATATCACATACTTATATAATTAAATCATGAAATACTCTACAAATGATCTTCCTCTTCACCTCAAGTCTTGCATCATCTGGGGGATGACTTTAATATTTATATCCCTTCACATCAAGAATACTCTAGAACTCCCAGCAAATCCTACTACTTACAGGAGCCTACCCAAATGAGGGGCCCTGAAGTTTACCCAAAGCTTCATTAGCTTCTTTAGCTTCCTTTACAGAGCACCTATCTTAGTTTTGAGTTATTGAGTCATTAATGCATCTATTTTATTGATATCTTACTCTCCTAGTTGACTAAGTTCTATGACAGTGATGGCGAGGTGACACGCGAACTCATTTTTTTGGTTGATTTTTCTTTGTTAAATGGCATTTAAATATATAAAATAAATATCAAAAATATAAGTCTTTGTTTTACTATGGTTGCAAATATCAAAAAATTTCTATATGTGACACGGCACCAGAGTTAAGTTAGGGTTTTTCAAAATGCTGACATGCCGAGCTCAAAAGGTTTGCCATCACTGTTCTATGACAACAGGGACCATGTCTAATTTTGTTCATTATTAAATCTTTAGTATTTAGTGTGGTGCCTGGAATAGAACAGGCGCTCAATAAATATATCTTTGCTTAGCACAGTGCCTGATGGGACTCAGTGCTGGGCTGAATGAAACAGTTAAAGAGAATAAAGAGAAGCCCTACCTTTTCTAAATTTTCTGTAGGCAGAATGCCAATCTCCAAATAGTTGATGTAAACGAAGATGTCTGGGCATATTTATGAGAGTGGGGGAATGGGGAAGGAAGCAAATAGCATACTTAGGCTGGCCTAGACTGGCCGAGACTGACCTAGACTGGGAAGTTAGGGATATTAATATGAGTGGGGCTAGACTCGTGGTCATACTTTAGTGTCTGTCATTATTCCCTTAAGCCTCTCATTGGGGATGGGCTGGAGGCTGTGCATAATAGCAAATCAAAGGGGAAAAGTGCAAGGAATCAGAAAGCAGTCAGTGAGCATCATTAGACTGAGCTAGTAATGATCATAATAACTGCCATTTACCACGTTTCAGGCCCCATGCTCAATACTTTCCCATATATTATCTCATGACTTCCTCATAATGTGTCTGTGAGAGAGTTATTATCTCCATTTCATGCTGTGGAAACTAGAACTCAAGTTGGAACAGAATTTGGCAGTGTTCTCACTAAAGTCCCTGGCATTTTAGCCCTGGTCTTCCTGGTTTCAGAGCCAGAACTCCCTTTTAACCACTATACTGTTAGCTTAAGGAAGACTCTGGAAAGATGCAGACTCCTGTGAGTAGAGGTCAAAGTAGCTTACAGGGTGTACTTGATCAGTTAGTTGCAAGAGAACCAGACAGGAACGATATCTTGTCCATTTGGGTAGGGGAACTCTGGGAGTTAAATTTGGCTTGAGTCATGACTATGGCTGGAAGCAGGGTGGCACCAGGACAGGACAAGACCAACAACAATGAAAGGGAAATATTTAGCACCTAGGAGAGCTCCACGTTTGCTTCCCAGTGGAACAAAGCTGGACTTGGCAATGCTATTGGTCCTCTATTTTGCCTGGAGAGCTTCCCCATCTATTCAGAGATGTGGCGGGGTGGCACACGCTGCTGCTGCAGGAAGCTGAAAATGGGAGCTGTGTATTAAGATCAGTTGTGGGCCATACTTCTAAGGTATAGCCCAGCTAAGCTGAGCATAGGCCTTGCCCTGAATTCTTGGTTAGGGGAAACAGCAGTGACAGCTGTGGGAACAAGCAGCCCTGCTCACCTTGGCATTTAGCTATAGAGCACGCCATCATTGGAGAGGGAACCAGTAACATCTGCTTTTCCTGGCACTTATTTAACTCATTCTAGTTAAGCAGTTTCTCCATGTTCTCACGCTTTAACTACTGTAAATGATACAGAGGAGGAGAGAGAGATCGAGACTGAAAGAGTGAATTTGAATTAATTTACCACTGGGTGAAATGAAAATGCACTGAAGTATAATGGAATTTCATTAACTTTGGAAATGATGATGAATGCTGTCCAAATAATTCTTACTAATGCATAATTCATAGGTGAAAATGGAGCCAAACTCTCCTAAAAAGCACATCCATTTATGCCCCCAAATTAATTTGGTATGTTATTCAGTATGTTTGACAGGATAAAAGATCTACTATGAAATGTAATCATCTATTAAGATTGGGAATCTATGGGTCTTTTTAGTTTAGTAGATGATGGTAGCTGATAAAAAGTGGCATCTTCAGAGGCAGACACCCACAGTCCTCATTCTCATAATTTGAATTTCCCCAAAGACATCATTTCAGACATAACTATGGAGAAGTTAGGATGATCTTTGAGATCTCCATAGTAACCATGGCTCAATTCATATATATACCCCAAGAGCAAATTAAAATCAGTTTAACAATATTCAAATGGGGTCAGGAAAAGGCCCATACATTTTCTGACAGGCTATGTTTTTACATTATATATTTATGTAGTATGTAAATTATATATATATATATATATATATATATATATATACACACACTTATATATATTTATGAAGAAAGATGTAAAAATTTCTTTCCCACTTAGTGTAATACTGTCTATCCTATTCCACAAACTTTTCATCACTTAATGTCTTAAGACATAATCTCTGCATTAAAAGCTGCTATGGAGGAAACCAAGATGGCAGCATAGGTTAACGCCGGAGTTTGCTGCCTCGAACAACCACTTCAAAAATACAACTAAAAGACGGAATGGACATCATCCAGAACCACAGGAAGTCTGGCTGAGTGGAAGTTCTACAACTAGGAGGAAAGAGAATAACATACCGAGACTCAGAGGAGGCACAGTGCTGAAGTCAAATACTAAGGTGCGGAGTGCATGCAGAGCGGGCTGGCGGCTGAGGGCATGGTTGTCGTTTTCAATCAGGAGGGAGTCCCAAACTCTGAGGTCCAGATCCGGGCGAGTCTCTAGGGACCCAGACTCAAACAGGAGAAGCGGGACTGTCTGGCTTCGGTCGGAACTCGAAGGCAGTTTTCTCTCCAAGGTTTGCAGCGGTTGCTGGGACTCTGAGAGGCAGAGCTCCTGGGGATGGGACTGAGAGAAGCCATAACTGCTCGCTCCGCCCGCCCTGTAGATACCCTGGGACCCTCCCCGCCCAAGCCCTGCACAGAGGCATTTGCCGGATAGCCTCAGGCAAAGGCTAGATTAGCACCTCCCTAGAGGACAGAAGTTCTCTCACTGCAGACACAGCTGATTCTCACAGCCACTTGGCCTGGAGTTCAAATCTCCCCTAGTATTAACTACACCAATCAAGGCTTAACTACAACAAGATTGCGCACAAAGACCACTAGGGGGTGCACCAAGAAAACATAAAAAAATGTGGAGACAAAGAAACAGGACAGAAATGACAGAAATGGAAGATATAGAGCTCAAAACCACACTTTTAAGGTCTTTCAATAATTTTCTAGAAACTGCGGATAAATGTAGTGAGATCCTCAAGAAATCTAATGAGACCCTCGATGTTGTGATAAAGAACCAACTAGAAATTAAGCATACACGGACTGAAATAACGAATATTATACAGACTCCCAACAGCAGACCAGAGGAGCGCAAGAGTCAAGTCAAAGATTTGAAATGCAAAGAAGCCAAAAACACCCAACCGGAAAATCAAAATGAAAAAAGAATACGAAAATACGAAGATAGTGTAAGGAGCCTCTGGGACAGCTTCAAGCATACCAACATCAGAATTATAGGGGTGCCGGAAGATGAGAGAGAGCAAGATATTGAAAACCTATTTGAAGAAATAATGACAGAAAACTTCCCCCACCTGGTGAAAGAAATAGACTTACAGGTCCAAGAAGCAGAGAGAACCCCAAACAAAAGGAATCCAAAGAGGACAACACCAAGACACATCATAATTAAAATGCCAAGAGCAAAAGACAAAGAGAGAATCTTAAAAGCAGCAAGAGAAAGAAACTCAATTACCTACAAGGGAATACCCATACGACTGTCAGCTGATTTCTCAACAGAAACTTTGCAGGCCAGAAGGGAGTGGCAAGAAATATTCAAAGTGATGAATACCAAGAACCTACAACCAAGATTACTTTATCCAGCAAAGCTATCATTCAGAATCGAAGGTCAGATAACGAGCTTCACAGATAAGGAAAAGCTAAAGGAGTTCATCACCACCAAACCAGTATTATATGAAATGCTGAAAGGTATCCTTTAAGAAGAGGAAGAAGAAGAGAAAGGTAAAGATACAAATTATGAACAACAAATATGCATCTATCAACAAGTGAATCTAAGAATCAAGTGAATAAATAATCTGATGAATAGAATGAACTGGTGATTATAATAGAATCAGGGACATAGAAAGGGAATGGACTGACTCTTCTTGGGGCGGAAAGGGGTGTGGGGGGTGTGGGAAGAGACTGGACAAAAATCGTGCACCTATGGATGAGGACAGTGGGTGGGGAGTGAGGGCAGAGGGTGGGGCGGGAACTGGGAGGAGGGGAGTTATGGGGGGAAAAAAGAGGAACAAATGTAATAATCTGAACAATAAAGATTTAATTAAAAAAATAAATAAAAGCTGCTATGCTTTTTGTATACTCAGGAGAGTGGTAATGGTAGAAAGACCTTTTAACCTTTAGATCTAACATGAACCCCTACTGTGCTTTGCAGAGAGACACTATCCTGTCTTATAAAGAGGGAATATGCTAATTGACCCTCACACCATCACAAATATGGTGGTGCCCACAACCAATAAGGAGGGAATATGCTAATTGACTGCCCAGCCCTCAAAGATGGTGGTGCCCACAGCCACAAGATGGTGGTGCCCAGTCCCCTCAGCCCCACTGGGGCGGCAGGTGCACGGAAAGGCCAGGCCCGCTCCTAGGTGGGCCTGGTCACTCCGCGTGCCTGCCTCCAGAGACCCCTAGTCCCATTAGCCCCCCAGCTGTCCAGGGCCAGTCAGAGGCACAGGCAAGCCTTGGATGGCAGCTGCCCAGCTGCCCAAGGCTGACTCGAGGCTCAGGTAATCAGGGCCAGCCGAGGCTTGTGCTGCTGGCAGTGGCAGCAGCAGAGGTGTGATGGGGCATCACCTTTCCCTGATTGCCAGGTCACCTCCCGCCCCTGAAGGCTCTTGGACTGTAAGAGGGGGCAGACTGGGCTGAGGGACCCCCATGCATGAATTTCATGCACCAGGCCTCTAGTTATTAAGTAAAAGGGTAGCTATTGGCCCAGTTTCCACAAGTGGGACTATGAAGCTTCAGAGGATAGTCAGCACCTCACAATGGAGGCATAATGACTCTTTTGCCCATGGGTCCCTTCAGCCAATTAGAGAACACCTTGGTCTGACATGTAAATAGTAGTCAGGAAGACTTCTGGAACACACTGAACTCTTTCCCCAAGATGGACTGCACTGTGTGGAGATAGAGGTGTCATAGGGTGCTGGAGTGGTAAACAAGTACACTGGCTTCTAATACTGTGAATGTGACTAAGTTGGAGGCAGCCATTGACCAGTTTCCACCAATGGGAGATCTTACATTCCCAGGCCATCAATGGCTCACAATGGAGGCTCCTCTCTCCCATGGAATCCTTCAGGCACTTAGAACCTTACACTTACACATGAATAGTTACATCAGGGACTGTATCTCTCCCTCTGAATAGCTTCCATGAGCAGAAATGCAAATACAGAAGGCTGTTATTAACTAGAAGGTCCATGATGTCTCTTTTGATCCCATTTCCTCCCCCCGTCCCCTTGTATTCAAACTCAGTCTCCCTGATGCTACTTTGTGGTATAATCAATTCCTTACGCCATACTACCCAGGTAACCCTTGTTAAAACACTTGTTTCTATTATGCTTATACCTAGGGATATATGTGCAGTTACACCAAGTCACATTTAACTTATTATCCAATATATTTTCTAAACATATATCTAAGTTTTCCACACTCTAGAACTTTTGTAATTTGCGTAGTGATTGCAAAGGAGTCCCATTCTGCTCATGAGCAGGCATTCAGGACCCCATATGATTTGTTGCTTGTTAGCCATCAGTTTCATTTATTTCCCAAGGCTCCTACCCATAATCTCCATGCTATGTAGTTTACCTAGGCCTAGTGTAGGTATCAATGCTTCAATGCTTTCTCTTGGTCTAAAACACATGTTACTTAATCTCCATTCATACAAATGCCACTTACCTTTTAAAGTCCAGATCCATTATCTCCTTTGAAGCCTTCTAACCCTTAGTTAATGCTTCCCCTTTGCTGCTAGTTTGAATTGAGACCCATTGTCAGAACTGTATCTTTATCTTGCTCCTGGAGTAGCTTACCTACTTAGTACCATTATCCCTTTACCCTCTATTTCTTACTTTATTTAAAACCAGTGGCCCAGTGCATGAAATTTGTGCACATTAAAAGGGGATTAATTAGAGGAAATATTTTATTTTATTTATTTTTATTTTTTAATATATTTTATTGATTTTTTACAGAGAGGAGGGGAGAGGGATAGAGAGTTAGAAACATTGATGAGAGAGAAACATCGATCAGCTGCCTCCTGCACACCCCGTACTGGGGTTGTGCCCCCAACCAAGGTGCATGCCCTTGACCGGAATTGAACCTGGGACCTTTCAGTCCACAGGCCGACGCTCTATCCACTGAGCCAAACCAGTAAGGGCAGAGGAAATATTTTAATATTGCTATTTGCCCTTTCTCTATAATAGAAGTGTCAGAGATGAAAGAAAATTAGTAAAATGTATATGAAAATCTTCCTCCTGTCAGAGTCTGGGGTGCACTATGGGACCCAGAGTCAAGTCCCTGCCCACCCATGTGAGCCTCAAAGTCACGCAAGACCCAGACCTGGCCAGCCCCCCTCCCCTTATTGGGCTAGATCCAGATCTGGCCGGTCCCACCCTTGTCAAGCCCTGCTGGGCGGGGGGGGAGCAGCCTCTGGTCCCCTTGCCTGGAGCCGGGGTGGGGGGTGCAGCCTGAGGTCTCCCAGCCAAGGCCTTGAGGTCCCCCGTCAAGCCCCACCAGGTGGGGGACACAGCCTGAGATCCCCTATCAAGCCCCACTAGGTGGGGGGCATGCCTTGAGGTCCCCTGGTAAGCCCTGCTGGGCGGGGGCCGCAGCCTCAAGTCCCCCAACCCAAAGCCAGGAAGGGGGCACAGCCTCAGGTCCCTTGTCAAACCCCACTGGAAGGGGGGGTGCAGCCTCAGGTCCCCCGTCAAGCCCCACTGGGTTGGGAGCTTGGCCTGAGGTTCCCTGACCCAGGGCAATGGGAGCAGCCTGAGTCCCCTGGCCCAGCATTGGGGCAGGGGGGTGCACCTTGAGGTCCCCCGTCAAGCCCCACCAGGCAGGGAGTGTGACCTCAGGTTCCCTGGCCCAGTGCTGGGGCGAGGGGCGCTGCCTCAGGTCCCCCATCAAGCCCCTCTGGGCGGAGGGCATGGCCTGAGGTCCCCCGTCAAGCTCTGCTGGGCAGGGAGCATGGCCTGAGGTTCCCCATCAAACCCCGCTGGGCAGAGGGCATGACTTGAGGTCCCCCATCAAGCCCCGCTGGGAGGGGGGTGCAGCCTCAGGTCCCCCATCAAGCCCTGTTGGATGGGGGGCACGGCCTGAGGTCCCCTGGCCCAGGGTGAGTGAAGCAGCCTGAGGTCCCCCGGCCCAGCACTAGGGCTGGGGGTGTGCACCTTGAGGTTCCCCACCAAGCCCCGCCAGACAAGGGTCGTGGCCTCAAGTCCCCTGGCCCAGTGCCGGGGCAGGGGTCATGGCCTGAGGTCCCCTGTCAAGTCCCCACTGGGTTGGGGGCACAGCCTGAGGTCCCCCAGCCTGGTGCTGGGGCCAGGAGCACAGCCTCAGGTCCCCCGTCAGGCCCCACTGGAAGGGGGGTGCAGCCTCAGGTCCCCCGTCCAGCCCCACAGGGTGGGGAGCATGGCCTGAGGTCCCCCATCAAGCCCCACCAGGTGGGGCGTGCGGCCTGAGGTCCTCTGTCAAGCTCCCACTAGGCAAGGGGGTGCAGCTTGAGGTCCCCTGGCCTGGCATCGGGGCCAGGAGCACAGCCTCAGGTCTCCTGGCCCAGCTCCGGGAGGGGGCCCCAGCTTCAGGTCCCCCGTCAAGCCCCACCGGGAGGAGGGGCACAGCCTCAGGTCTCCCATCAAGCCCCGCTGGGTGGAGGTGCAGCCTGAGGTCCCCCAGCCCAAGGTGAGGGGAGCAGCCTGAGATTCCCCTGGCCCAGCACTGGGGCTGGGGGAGCGCACCTTGAGGTCCCCTGTCAAGTCCCGCCAGGTGGGGGGTGCAGCCTCAGGTCCCCTGGTCCCATGCTGGGGTGGGGGGCATGGCCTGAGGTCCCCCATCAAGCCCTGCTGGGCTGGGGGCATGGCCTGAGGTCCACCATCAAGCCCCTCCAGGTGGGGGGTGCAGCCTGAGGGCCTCCGTCAAGCCCTGCTGGGTGGGGGGCATGTCCTGAGGTCCCCCAGCCTGACACTGGGTCGGGGGAGCAGCCTGAGGTCTCCCATCAAGCCCTGCCAGGGTGGAGCATATGGCTTGAGGTCCCCCGTCAAGCCTCGCCAGATGGGGGGCATGGCCTGAGGTCTCCCAGCCTGGTGCCAGGGCAGGGAGCATGGCCTGAGGTCCCCTGTCAAGCCCTGCTGGGGTGGGGGACATGGCTTGAGGTCCCTCGTCAAGCCCTGCTAAGGCAGGGGTCACGGCCTGAGGTCCACCGGCCTGGCGCCAGGGTTGGGGGCATGGCCTGAGGCTCCCTGTCAAGCCCCACGGCTGGGGGGGGGGGAGCGCAACCTAAGGTCCCTGCTGATTGCTCTTTAAGGCTCGTTATGGGAATTCGGCCTCCGCTGTGGGTGCAGCCATCTTGTGTTATGGAAACCCCTCTCCCCCCCACCCCCGCCTCCGCTGTGGGCTCCGCCATCTTTGTGGCGGAGTGATGGTCAATTTGTATATTCCCTTTTTATTATATAGGATTTGTTTAGATTTGTATTTTGAATGAATTCTTGTATGTTCTTTCCATTTTTTTTGGAACAAATACAATAAATAATAAACAAACAGTCTCTCTTAAAGAGTTTCACCTCTAACCCCTAGCTTGGTGATCATTATTCTACTTGTCCTATGTATCCTATCTACCATACCTCCCATTACCTTGTTCTCTTCTTTCGGCCAAGCACACTTCTTCTGATGGGACTTCATTGATGTCAAGCGTAGGTAATCATCTAGTGGGTGGATGAATGTTGATAATTCTCTGGGTATGCGCTCTGCCACGAAGGAGTGTTTCTGATGTCTTGAGCAAGGCTCTTCACCAGTGTCTGAGCTGAACAAGGGAATAAGTCTGTATTTAAACCTGGCTCCACCGAAATTGTGTGTTAATCAACCTATTACGATGTGGCCTGAATTATGACATAAGTGGACCAGGACTAGCTTATTTACACTAATAAAAGGGAAAGATTCAAATTGATGGTCCCTCCCTTATGCCCACCAGCCAATCAGGGCAAGTATGCAAATTAACCCAGCAAAGATGGCGGTGGCCATGGAGATAGAGGCTTTGGTTGCCCCTGGCAATGGAGGAAGCCAAGCTTCCCTCCTACCCTGGCCAGCGCTCAAGGAGGGGCTGGGGGCCTGGGTCTCCAGGGGGTGTGGGCAGCCTGAAAACGGCCCTCAGCCCCTCACCCAGGCTGTCCAGGCACCCCAGAGGGACCCCCCACCTTGAAGGGGCTCTGGCCAGCTTGAAAACAGCCCTCAGCCCCTCACCCAGGCTGGCCACGCCCCCCAGAAGGAACCCTCACCCTATGGGGGCGTGGCTGGCCTAAAAACCACCACAGGCCCCTCACCCAGGCTGCCCCATTCCCCAAGGGAACCTCCACCCTGATCCAGGACACCCTTCAGGGCAAACCAGCCAGCCCCCACCCGTGCACTAGGCCTCTATACTAATAAAAGGGTAATATGCTAATTAGACTGGGAGACCTTCCAGGAGTCCTTCCGGACGTTCTTCTGGACAAAGCCATGGTGGCAGGGCCGAGGTAGAGGCGGTTAGAGGCCAAGAGGGGAGGGCAGTTGTAGGTGATCAGGCCAGGATGGGATGGCAGTTGTGGGTGATCAGGCCAGTAGTGGGGGGCCATTGGGGATGATCAGGCTGGTGTGTGTGGGGCAGCTGGGGGTGAGCAGGCCAGCAGGGGGGGCAGTTGGGGGCGAGCAGGCCAGCAGGGGGGCAGTTGGGTGTGAGCACACTGGCACGGGGGGCCATTGGGGGTGATCAGGCTGGCAGGGGGCAATTGGGAGCAAGCAGGCTGGCAGCAGAGTGGTTAGGGGCAATCAGGCAGGCAGGCAGGTGAGTGGTTAGGAGCCAGCAGTCCTGGATTGCAAGAGGGATGTCCGACTGCCGGTTTAGGCCTGATCCCTGTAAACCGGCAGTAGGGCATCCTTCCAGGGGTCCCAGATTGGAGAGGGTGCAGGCCGGGCTGAGGAACACCCCCTCCCTGCACTAATTTCATGCACCGGGCCACTAGTGCATTAATATATTTCAATAACTGACTACTTTTCAAGGCAGAAGAAACATATTTTTGTATAAGCACAAAGACTGGTACAATAACTGTTTACCACAAAATTTTTCCAGAATTTTAGATTCACAAGCCCACTTCCATTTTTGTTCATTAAGAGTGTGAATGGGCACTAGGAATACTGCCTTAGTTACATGGGAATAATCAGAGGTCTATTGTTTATTTCAGTCTTTCATTAGACCTGTAGCCAAGACATATCCCCCTTGTGTAAGAGCTATAACAGTAGTAGCAAAACATGTAAACACTTCAGTTAGTTTAGTTCTAACTTAATCTTAATGGTTGACCATGCTGTAAAACCTCAGTGGTTACCACTTTTTAGCTTATTACCTACCTCCTATAAAGTGTTCTCTTCTAAACATCACTGTGCATTGCTGCAACACTATAAACCTTTGTCTGAAAAAGGAACTTGATAATTGCTTACCTCTTTAAAATATCCATACAGTGCACAGACATTCTAGAGCAGTGGTTCTCAACCTTCTGGCCCTTTAAATACAGTTCCTCATGTTGTGACCCTAGCATAAAATTATTTTCGTTGCTACTTCATAACTGTAATGTTGCTACTGTTATGAATCATAATGTAAATATCTGATATGCAGGATGGTCTTAGGTGACCCCTGTGAAAGGGTCGTTCGACCGCCAAAGGGGTCACGACCCACAGGTTGAGAGCCGCTGTTCTAGAGATTCCCTTGAGTAAAGCTAATTTAAGTGTGTTTGTTGATTGTTCATACATAAGAAGTATTTGTTCATACACAAAAATTGACAAATAGGCTATGCTATCAACGACTTAATTTACTCTTAAAATATGAACTTCTCACAGAAATTCAATAGGTTAGATGGCTTAATTGGTTGCCCTTGCCTAGACCTACCAACTGACAGAAGATAGAATGATATTTATATTGATAGCAAGTACATATTTTAGGTTTATCTGACTTCAAAATTCTTTGAAATATAGAGGTTTTCTGACCTTAACTGAAATACTTATAAATATGGACAAATTGAAGAACTTTTAGATGCTGTTAACTAACTTAAAAAATAGCTATAATAAAGGTGGAGATCATTCAAAACACAAAGACCCAGAATCATATGATAAAACCACTATGCTAAATAAGCAGCTTTCCTCAAGATACTTGCTCTCAGGAAGTAATATATTCCTCTAAGTCTGTTTTTTATATATTTTTATTGATTTCAGAGAGAGGAAGGAAAAAATAGAGAGAAAGAGACTGATTGATGAGAAAGAGAAACATCAATTGGTTGCCTCCCACATGCACCCCAACCTGGGACTTAGCCAGCAACATGGGCATGTGCCCTGACCAGGAATTGAACTGATGACCTTTTGGTGCACAGGATGATGCTCAACCAACTGAGCAACACTGGCCAGGGCTCCCTTTAGTGGAGTTAAACAGTTTTTGTAAAGCAGTTTGAAGAGAACAAACAGATCATTGCAACCAGGATATCCCAAATATTATTATCTACTTCTGATTGATTAGGCCTTGCTAATAGGGTTATAATGACTTCAGCAAAAGCATTTTGTTGATGTGAGGTTGAGGTCCAGTTTTTACAAGACTAAAGGTTGAGTTTAATACTGTGAGGGAAACAAGCACCAGCCGGAACCTGTAAAAGGGAATCTACCTCCTGAAGTGTTTAAAGGAACAGCTATTAAATTTTTGCCAACAGGTTTAGGTAGGGGGTAACAGGTGCAGCAGTCAGTTAAATTTAGAGCAGTAGTTACAGGAAAAACACATAAGAGAGTTTTATCTTTTTTTAATCTTCACCTGAGGATATGCTTTCACTGATTGAGAGAGAGAGAGAGAGAGAGAGAGAGAGAGAGAGAGAGAGAGACATCAATTGGTTGCTTTCCACATGTGCCCCAATCTGAGATCAAACCCGCAATCCAGGTTTGTGCCCTGACCAGGAATCGAACCCACAACCTTTTGGTGTATGGGATGACGTTCCAACCAACTGAGCCACTTGACTGGGGCTTGTTTTATTTAAAGTGGTAGAAGGAACATAGGGAAGTAAAAATAATTGGATGGATACAGGAATGTCACACTAGTGTTCCAGAGGGCAACAAAGTAGGATAATAGGCAAGATTAGTGGGAGAGTAAAGGAACAGAAAAGGGCACTGAAAATTCAGAAAATTAATCTTGTTCTGTCATCTTGGGCAGAAGCTGTCTACCTCTGACATCAGCAGCCTATGGAGGATTCCTAACAATCCAAAGTTTAAGGTGCCCAAGTGGAATGGATGTTGGTAATCAGGATGAAGTAATGGATATCTTTTGAATTGGAACCATGAATCCAAGGATCCATACCTTGGAGCTGTACTGCTGTGACAGATGTTAATAGTACTTGAGCCTTAACCGGTTTGGCTCAGTGGATAGAGCGTCGGCCTGCAGACTGAAGGGTCCCAGGTTCAATTCCAGTCAAGGGCATGTACCTTGGTTGCGGGCACTTCCCCAGCAGAGGGTGTGCAGGAGGCAGCTGATCAATGTTTCTCTCTCACCAATGTTTCTAACTCTCTATCCCTTTCCCTTCCTCTTTGTAAAAAATCAATAAAATACATTTAAAAAAATAGTACTTGATACGGTCATATCTGTTGGAGTTCAAGAACAGTTCTTCTCCAATGTCTTAGAAAAGACAAAATCTTCAGGGTTTAGACATGTAGAAGCTGCTTAGATATTTTGAAAATGTGGCTTGTATCTGTTGAAGACAAACCCAGAGATATTGTATGAGTCTCTTGCATTAACTAATCATATCTGTTTGCGATAGGGTAGAATCTAAGGTTGAGAGTGAAAATTCCAACCACATAAGAACATATAGGTTTATTATTTTATTATCTCACTAGAGGCCCAGTGCATGAAATTTGTGCATGGGGGGTGTCCCTCAGCCCGGCCTGCACCCTCTCCAATCTGGGACCCCTTAGGGGATGTTCGACTGCTGAGTTAGGCCCGATTCCGCAGTCAGACATCCCACTCGCAATCCAGGACCACTGGCTCCTAACCACTCACCTGCCTGCCTGCCTAATGCCCCCAATTGCCCTCCCCTGCAGGCCTGATCTCACCCCCAACTGCTCTCCCCTGCCAACTTGATCTCACCCCTAACTGCCTCTGCCTTAGCCCCCACCACCATGGCTTTGTCTGGAAGGAAGTCAGATGTCCGGAAGATGACCAGTTGACCTGGTGTAATTAGCATATTACCCTTTTATTAGTATAGATTAATGCATAATTTAACTTGTGAGTTACAGAGAGGGTTGATTTTAAAACTAATGGTAATACTTTAGGACATAAAAGTTTTAGGGTTTCTGGGAACTTTTCTAGTTTTACTTTTAGAATTCCATTAATTCTCCCTACTTTTTATGAACACTCTGGATGACAAGGGTAAAAGGGAGAAGTTTACAGAGCTCCTTAGTAACAGTGTTAGTACAATGATTTTCCCTGTCACTAGAGAGGAACTAGTAAGTTGGAATTGTCCAGGTTGGAAAAAACAAAATCAAGATTTTATTTTTGCCACAGTTAGGACCTGTTGTATGTTGAATTGTGTACCCCCAAAATTCATATGCTAAAGACCTAACCCCCAGTACCTCAGAATGTGGTCTTATTTAGAAAGTGGGTCTTTGTAGATATAAACTTAAAATGATGTCGTCACAGTGGTCCCTAATCCAATATGACTAGTGTCTTTATAAAAACGATAAATTTGGACACATAAAGGGAAATTGATGTAAAGAAGCATGGGAAGAAGACAGCCATATACAAGCCAAGGAGAGAGGCCTGGAACAGATCATTTCCTCACAGTCTCAGGAAGAACCAACCCTGCCCACACCTTGATTTCAGACTTCTAGTACCCAGAACTGTGAGACAATCAATTACTGTTGTTTAAGCGCCCCAGTTTGGGGTACTTTATTACAGCAACCTTAGCAAATATAGGGCTGTAGCCCTCTGACAGGAAAAGGTTTAACCCACCCTGAAAACAAACAGTAACCAGATATAGCTACAGTATATCCTATTGAGGAGACATTTGTCCTGAAGTGGTTCAGAACAGGCCTCCCCAAGATGTGCCACGTTGGCATGTGAATTATTTTGAGCTGAAGGCAACGGAGACCCTGCAGGTTCATGAGACACCTTTACCTCTTCCTCAAAAGAATTTAAACTAGAGACTTTGTCCATAATAAGAGTTACCACAAATAATATTTTATGACCTATCTACAGGGCAGGGAAAATTTCTAATTACTGGACATCTGCTCTTCTTATCATCATCCTGCAAATGAACTTCCTCCCCTCTAAAACTCCGAGGTGCCTCACCTCATCCTTAGCTCAGAATGTTATCTATACCTTATTTTCCTTTCCTGTCTTTGATCCGCTCATGTATGTGGGGGTCTTTGATTATCATGTATATGGATTGTCCGTATGTATGTATGTAATTAAATGTGATCATTTTGTCGTTATTCTAATATGTCTCATGAAGATTTAATTATTAGGCCAGCCAAAAGAACCCAGGAGGGTAAAAGAAAGTTTCTTCCTCCCCCTCAGTATAAAAGTATCTTTGGAGGTGTTCAAAGGGCCCTTCAGACTTTGGTTCTGTCCATCACCCACCTTTACAGTTTAACCAAGATTATGTTGTTAGCAGGTAGGGAAGGTTTTGGAAACATCTTTGACAACACCTCTAAAATTATCCCAGAAATGTTAGTGTAATATCATGGCCAGTTTATCTCTGCTGCTGTGGATAATATCATGAAGAATTCTTGCTAAAATACATTTAAAAATATTTGGCATTACTAGCTAGCCATACTGAGAGTAACAATGAGCCTTCAAATTTTTCCATCTTGAGAGACAGAAATTGGCTCACTCTCATTGTAGTAAATAATAATCATATTCCTAATAAATCTGTGCTCTACTAGGGTACTACCTCTTATGTAGAAATCAGCCTTATAACCTTGATAAGCCCACCCAGAAGCCTCCTAGATGAGGCAAACACAGGTTATTCAAGAGAATGTCCAAGAGTGATAGCTGATTCCTCCTTTATGCCTACACTATGAATTACTATTCCCACGAAGGGGATAATAAAATTAGAAAGCTGGTCCAAATTTTGTCTCTGCTGCTAAAAGAAGTCATAAATAACATATTTCTTCTCTGGAAGCCCAACAAACTAGTCTAAATTTATTATCTAGAGTTGCCATGGACAATCACATAGCCCTTGATTTCCTTTAGAACAGGGGTGAGGAAGCTTTTCTTTACAAAGGGCCATTTGGATATTTATAACATTATCCTCGGGCCAGAGAAGATTATCAAACTTAAGAATTAGCCTGCTGTATTTGGTCAAACATTTAATTAGCTCACCCTAAATGCTTTGGCAGAGCCAGACCAAATGATTTTGCGGACCTTATGTAGCCTGAGAGCCGGATATTCCCCATTCCTGGTCTACTCTGTCAACACTGATGCATCTTCCTGCTTCCTTTTTAGTCCTTTTAGAATCAATTTTTAGCATAGCAGCTTGAGTGATGGTAAAAAAACATGTCAGGTCATGTTATTCTTTTGTTCAAAAGTTTGCCATGACCCAGATCTTGGTTATTAGACACCATTAGCCAGTAAATGGAGCCAGGGATCTTAAGAGAAATGGTGTATTCTAGGTCTGAGGCATGGAAAATGCAAGATAAAACTGGAAAATCTTATGTAAGAAAGTGCTCAAAGAATTATGAGAATATGTCAAAAGGACACAGAAGCCAACTTGAAAGAGCTCTCAGACAATTTGTTCCATCTAGGGCAGTTTGAGCATAAATTAATAGTAATAGATTATAGCTTACTGAATAAAATAAGAACCCATGTGAATAAATGAATGAATGAATGAATATGGGAGAAGGGAAAGCTTTTTCTTTCTGTAGAAAGCTGACTAATAAATGTAAGAAAAATGATTAAAATAGAAAATTGCTTTTTGGCAACCATCAGGCAAACATGAACAATGACTGCTAAAATTATTAAAGGTTTGAGGAGTGCTGGCCCACCGGGCCAGGACTGCTGGCTCCCAACTACTCACCTGCCTACCTGCCTGATCACCTCCTATCTACTTCCCTGCCAGCCTGATCGATGCTTAACTGTTCCCCTGCCATCCCAATTGCCCCTAACTGCCTTTCCCTGCAGGCCTGGTCCCCCCCAACTGCCCTCCCCTGTAGGCCTGGTTCCCCCCAACTGCCCTCCCCTGCAGGCCTAGTCCCTCCCAACTGCCCTCCCCTGCTGGCCATCTTGTGGCAGTCATCTTGTGTCCACATGGGGGCAGCCATCTTGTGTGTTGGAGTGATGGTCAATTTGCATATTACCGCTTTATTAGATAGGATATGCCCACATGTGCAGCAAAAGTATGAAGGTATACATGGTAATGACAATCAGCAAGGAATCAGTTGGATGGTAGTGTTTAAGGTGGCAATCGAATATAACCAAAATTGTCCTTGAAAATCTCTTAGGCAGTCATCAACACAGTTGATTTTTCCTCCAGCATCAGATCCTTTCATTGTTTCTATGGTTGGTCCTTAAATTCAATAGGAAGCCTGTGGTTGGGAGCCATGATGTGTAGAAATAATCAGATTCCCAAATGACCTGGAAAGGGAAGAGGGAACAATGACAGCCTGGAATATCACCAGATTAAGTGTTTCTTCTAGTGTCAGAAAGGGAAACAGAGTCTCAACAAGATCAGCCTTCTCTCTCTGTGGGAGGACACATAAATCAGCAGAGCCTTATGGCGATCTAGACCTTTGAGTTTCCAGGGATGGAAGGCTCATAACATCCCGTGATAGCCTTTTTGGGTGTTTATCAGAAACTATGCTCAATAATGACTTATTTATGTTTAACTCACATCTCCCACTGTAATTTCAGTCTATTTCCTATTACCCTGTAGATAAGGAGAACATATGGTCAACATTCACCGTATAACCTTCCAGATAATGGAAGCTACCCATTGAAGTCCTCTCTATTCAGGTGGCATTTTCTTCCTGACCAAGAGCTCTAACCTCTTCCTTTTTCTGCACATTTCGTTTTCCAGTAAATTATTTCATTTGATACATTGGATTTAAAAAGTAAACATAGTATTTTTCTTTGACAAAGCAACGTATGCAGATAATTAAAATTCTAACAATACAAAAGCATATGCAGAGAAAAGTAAGGTTCTCTCCCACCCAAGGCCTCTTAGTCTCCTTTTTAAAAAAATGAGCTGTTGTCACCAGGATCTCCATTCAGAGGATTTTTAAAAAAATATATTTTATTGATTTTTTACAGAGAGGAAGGAAGAGGGATACATACAGAGCCAGAAACATCGATGAGAGAGAAACATCAATCAGCTGCCTCCTGCACACTCCCCACTGGGGATGTGCCCACAACCAAGGTACATGCCCTTGACCGGAATTGAACCTGGAACCTTTCAGTCCATAGGCCGATGCTCTATCTACTGAGCCAAACCGGTCAGGGCCAGAGGATTTTCTTAATGTATTCAAGTATATATAAATATATTCTCCTCTATATTCATTTTCAATTCAGCAAATATTCATTAAGCACCTACTATGTTCCAGGTGTTGTGCTAACTCCTGGGGCAGGGCATGAGGAGAACAGAGATGTGTTTCCCTTATTTTCAATAAGTGCACACTTTAGTAGGGGGGAATGGCATAGCCATTCATTTACCAAATATTGATTGAGTGTTCTCTGTGTGCCTGGCAGTGTGTGAACCTTTGAATGAAGCTCATAGTGTTAGAGGGGGAGGTGTGGACAGATCAATGAGCTGGCATGGTGTGAAATATAAACCAATGACAAGGAAGTGCCAAGATGATTCTTGGCAATTGCCCCACATCTCCTTGTAAGCTGTGTTACCCCATGTGGGTAGCAGGCCATAAAAAACAAGCCTAGTGACAAGTGTAAAGTGGAAGCAGTGGAGTTCTGGGCAGGATCAGTGGCACTGGAGTTCCATGCCAGGTACTGGGCTAAAGCCCTTTATACACACAGTATCACATAATCTTCCCAGGTTTACAAGGTAAGTGTCATTATCTACATTTTTCACATGAGGGTACTGGGGGCTCTAGAGATGTTAGGGGAACAGGCCCTAAACCACACAATTGAGATTCAAACTTTTCTATCTTTCTGCAAAATCTGGACTCTCATCCTCCATACTGATAACAGTTTCTGGGCTTGGAGTGAGTAATCGGTGATTCTGAGACACTCTCCTTCCCTTTCCTGCCTGAAGAACCACTGGCTTACAGATAATACTTTGACAGAGTCTCTTACTAGACTGAATTTTTCCATTTAAGGTGTGAGATGGAGAGAAAAAGGTATTGGTCTTGGAGTCAGGAGCCCACGGTCCTAGCTCCTGTTCTGCCTCTCATAAGCTCAATGAACTTGAGCAAGTTATTCTACCCTCTGGAACTCAGGGTCCTGATCTTGGAAATGCAGAGGCTGCTGGGGAACATCTCTGGATATTTTGATGAGATTTGATATTTCTATCATCTCCAAAGAGCTATAATGATACCATCTGGGACAAAAAGCACAACCCCCTCTGATGCAAAACCAGTTCAGTAAATCTATTTATTTTGAAGGAAATTTGAAGAAAGGATCTGCAGTGAATATAAACAGCTGGCTTCACTTTACTGACAGTGTGAAATGTGACTATATTAATACTTCCTTGGCCTCTACTTTCTGTTCATAGTTCTGAACACTCCCCACTCCCCATTTTCTCAATAAAGTGAAATGAACCTTAGTTAAGTACCTGCTTAATATATCCAATTGAATTAAAGTGATAATCAAGTTAAGATAATCCTTAATGAAAACTGAAAAAGAAACCTCAAATTAATGGGTTCTTGCAGGAATATAATAACCTGAGGACTTTGCCCATGCTGATTTCATGCTCAGGGAAGCAGCCCCATGACATGCTGCGAGACACAAAAAGAGGATCTTCCCTGGTCAATAAGCCCCATAAAGCTAAGAGCAGAGAGCCTGGCTTGATCCATAAAAGGAGGTGACTGAGGCATTGCCAGCAGATAATGAGCCTCCTGCTTTTTGCTCGTTCCATTTCACGTCAAATGTAGGGATTTAGAAACCAGGCCTGCTCATTTGTAAAGCAAACTCTTGTTGTGGACTCCACAGTGACACAGGGGTGGGAAGTTAAAGGAGCCCAGTTCGCAGGTGAGTGTTTTTCTTCTCTTCTTCCCTCCCTTCCATCTTTCCTTCTTCTTTATCTCCATCTTTCCTTCCTTCTTTCCTTTCTTCCTTTAATTTTTTTAAAAAATTATAAAAGTAATAAATATTCATCATAAAAGAACAGAATTGCATATAATTGTATGAGGTATAATATAAAAGTCCTTAATCTCCATTCTTTCACTTCTTTCCCTCTTTTCCTTCTTCTTTCATTTTTTTTAAAAAATTATAAAAGTAATGCATGCTCATTGTAAAATAATCAAACAATACTGAATGGTATTAGGTATAAAGGAAACCTATTTAATCCCTATTCTTCCTTTCTACTTCTCTCATCCCCTTCCTTCCTGTCTTCCCTCTCTTTCTTTAGCCCTCTCTTCCTTTCTTTCTCTTTTCTTTCAACTTTTAAAGTTATATAGGTAATGCGTGATAATTTTAAAAGAATCAAGCAGTACAGAATTGCATGATACATAAAATGAAAGATCCTGTCCCCACTCCCCACCCACCCTTTTATGCCTGATAGACATATAGACTTACCTTATTCCTTTTTTTAAAAAAATGTTTTTTGTTGATTTTTTGGAGAGAGAGGAAAGGAGAGGGATAGAAAGAAACATCGATGAGAGAGAAACATCATAGATCAACTGCCTTCTACACACTACCTACTGGGGATGGAGCCTGCAACCTGGGAATCTAACCAGTGACCTCTTGATTCCTGGGTTGATACTCAAGCACTGAGCCACACTGGCTGGTCTTATCTTATTCTCTTTAATGATTGCATAGTATTCTGTAGTGTGAAAATCCCATGCTTTACTTTTTGGGTTCCAGGTAAGTTTCTGAAACATACCTTGAGATTGTTATAAAAGTTTAAAGGAAATGTAAGAAAAATATAAATTGGATTGTTTGCTGTTGAAAATTCCATTTTATAGATAGTGATCATATCCATTTCTATAGCACTTTATACTTTGAAAATTGCCTTTTAAATATCACATCATTTGATCTTCTATAGCAGCTTTGGGAAATAGGCAGATTATTATCTCTATTTTTACAGATAAGGAAACTGAGGTTCAGGGAAATGAAGGAGCAGAAATACAGCCTTACAGCTAGTTACAGATTCTTATCTGGCACTCTTATAGTACTGTAAATTTAAGTTGCATTTCATCTTGCATGTCATAAAGAATTTAGATATCCCCTTACTTCTAAGTTTGTAGTTTAAAAAATCCATCCAAGTCATACAAATTCCCTTATTATTCTAATGAGAATGGCATTCGAACACTTGGTAAATGTGAAGAGCCTTATTAATGACAGGTGCTCAAAGCAAGTCCAAGACTCATTTGGTTTCCTAATTGACTTCTGTTACTTTAAATACAAAGTGAGTCTATTCACTCCAAATCCCACTTAGAAGTAGAAAGAAATACAATATGATGTATTATCCTATAGGAAAAGAAGTGTTTAAATCAGTAGTAAATCATTCAGAAGTGTATTTTATTTAAAATTAGAAAATGTCCATCAACACCCTACTGCCAAACTTCTGTAATATGTTTCTGTAGGATTTGAAGTTTTAACACTGTTTGGGTTGGAGAAAGAGGGGTTTGCAGTGTGTTTCCCAAATAATCAGCTCTCCTTAGAATTATTTAAGGAGAGAAGCTGGGTGAATGCAATGAGATGAAATGATTTCATGAGTTACTTTTACCAGTAAGTTCTTCTTGTATAATGCTTCCTTCAAAAAATTTAGGCTTGTTAAAACCATTAAAACCAGAGTTGTTTTGTTAAAGTTGTGTACATAAAGGTTGAATAAAATCACATTTTGTAATTATGTATTTAATGTCTGATTTCCCAATGAGGACAGGTATCTCTGTCTTATTTTTCCAGCACTGTATTCCCAGTGTGTAACACAGTGTCTTCCACATAGTAGGCACTCAATAAAATTTGTTGAATGGCTATGCAAATAAATCTATCTATGAGGTTTCAGCCAAGCTGCATAACTCAGGCAAGTAAGTGTCTATATTGTGGCTGGCTGACATGATTTTAAGCAATCGGAACAATCCTTGCATGAAATGGGAAGAAGGTGGTCACATACACCTAGAAATTGTTTGTCCTGAATCTGAGCTAGGCATATTTCTGACTTTTTTAAAACAGGTTTAGACAATGAAAGGACATATCATGTATCAGAGGCTATATGGATTGATTCTCATGTCCAGTTTTATCTTTCTCACAGGTAAGAAAATATATTCTTATTATCTCTTTCAATGTCTCATGTACAGCAGGTTACAGAAACGCCCATTTGAAAAATTGCTGGGCTGCCTCTCAACAACTTCCTTTTGGTCAATAGGGCTGTAGGACAAGTTGGAATTTCAATAAAGGAATCCATTCACTCGGGATTGTGCATGGGCTCAAGTGGATAACTTGGACTACTATTTTTTTTAAAAGTTTACTTTGTTGTTGACAGTATTACAGATGTCTCCCATTTTCTCCACCTTTTTGACCCCCCTCCACTTTTTGATTTCTCGATGTAACTCTGAAATGCCATTGGGTGGTTAATGCACACCTAACCAAAGCTTTGCGTTTTCTCTTGGGCTCTTTTCTCTTATGCATAATGTTTTATTTAAATCTAACTGCAGCATTATGAAACCATCTTTCTTTTTAATATATTTTTATTGATTTCAGAGAGGAGAGGAGATAGATAGATAGATGGAAACATCAACAATGAGAGGAAATCATTGTTTGGCTGCTTCCTGCATGCCCACACTGGGGATCAAACCCACAACCTGGGCATGTGCCCTGACTGGGAATTGAACCTTAATCTCCTGGATGAAACCATCTTTCTGTCTCCATTATACATATATGGCAGCAATCATAGACTATAGATGAGGAAAATAAGGTGTTCCAAAAACTGGTCTCTAATTCACATATAGGCATGTGTTCTGGGGAGGCCCAGACCTTGCCTTGATTCTGTGACAGTAATGAAATAGGTTCTGTCTTTGTTTCTATTATGCAGCAAGTAGATGATTAAGACCTTTCAACTGAAGGTAATTTGGAGACTTAAGAAAAAGTTTGTCTTTGAAAACTGCATTGTCATCCACATTAACTTCAGTTGATACCATTCTTTTTATTTATTTATTTTTTAAGAATGAGCAATCTTTTCTTCTTTTTTTTAATCCTCACATGAGGTTATGTTTTTATTGATTTTTCAGAGAGGAAGGGGAAGAGAAAGAGAGAGAAACATTAATGAGAGAGAGAAACATGGACTTGTTGACTCCCATACGTGCCTTGACTGGGGATTCAACCTGCAATTTTTTGGTGTACAGGACGATGTTCCAACTGAGTAAGCCACCCAGCCAGGGCCAGTTGATACCATTCTTATTTATCATATCAGCCTTTAGCTAAAAGGTCATACATGCCAGTGAGTGACAATTCCTGATAAAATATACCTGGGGTTTAATTTGAACAGCCCACAGATTTAAGAACTAATTAATCATCTGGAAAAATAGCAAATTATCACCATCAATAGCAAACACTGACTGGCTTCCTGCTGTGTGCAGAACCTGATAGGAAACTATGTTTCTTATATTAAATCTTGAAATGGGACCTATGAGGCATACTGGCAACTCATACCTGAACTTGACTGCCTACTAAAATGTTGATTTATCTGTTCCCTGCCTGTTTCTTCAAAGGCAAGAAAATATGTTTTCTCTCTATTCCATTAAAAATAATTAGTAATATGTTAATTACAGTTTTGTACATTAGTTTCAGGTGCACAACCCAGTGATTAAACATTTATATAACATATGAAGTGATTACCCCAATTAATTTGGACACATCTGACACCACACATAGTCATTACAATATTATTAATTATATTCCCGATGCTATACTTTATATCCCATGACCATTCTGTAACTACCAATTTATACTTCTTAACCCCTTCACCTTATTCCCCTAACCCCCTACCATGTGGCAACTGTCAAAATGTTCACTGTATCTATGAGTCTGTTTCTTGTCTGCTTGTTCATTTATTATATATTTTTTTTTAGATTGCACATATAAGTGAAATAATATGGCATTTGTCTTTCCTTGTCTGACTTATTTTCACTCAGCACAATACCCTCTAGGTCCATGTTGTTACGGATGGCAATATTACATTATTTTTTTATGGTCAAGTCATATTTAATTGCATATATGTACCACTTCTTCTCTATCCATTCATCTATTCATCGACACTTTCATTGCTTCCATATCTTGGCTATTGTAAATAATGCTGCAATGAACATATGGAACTATATAGTTTTTTGATTTTATGTTTTGGATTTCTTCAGATAAATATCCAGAAGTGGAATTGTTGGGTCCTTCATTATTTCTTGTTATATAGCCTTTGTTGTTGTTGTTTTTTAAAAAAATATATTTTATTGATTTTTTACAGAGAGGAAGGGAGAGGGATAGAGAGTTAGAAACATTGATGAGAGAGAAACATCCATCAGCTGCCTCCTGTACACCCCCCACTGGGGATGCGCCCGCAACCAAGGTACATGCCCTTGACCTGAATCAAACCTGGGACCTTTCAGTCCGCAGGCTGACGCTCTATCCACTGAACCAAACCAGTTAGGGCTATAGCCTTTGTTTTAAAGTCTATTTTGTCTAGTATAAGTATTGCTATCCCAGCTTTTTTTTTTAAATGTAGCTTTCAAAAATGTTTAGATAAATTATTTATTTAAAATTTTTAAAATTATAATTTACATTCAATATTATTTGTATTGGTTTCAGACCAATATCTCTTATGAATATAGGTCTAAAAATTCTTGACAAAATATTGGCAGACCGAATCCAGCAATATATTAAGGGGATTATATATCCTGATCAAGTGGAATTTATTCCAGGAATGAAAGGGTGGTTGAACATATAAAAATGATCAATGTGATACAGAAAAAGCAACACCCTGTCATGATAAAAACACTTAATTCACTAGAAATGGAAGGGAACTTAGACAACCCGATAAAGGGCATCTACAAAAAACTCACAGTTAACATCATACTTAATGGTGAAAACCTGAAAACTTCCTTTGATGATTAGGAACAAGATCAGAATGCCAATTCTCACCACTTCTATTTAACATTACATGGAAGTTATAGCCAGAGCAATTGGGCAAGAAAAAGAAATTAAAGGCATCCAAACTGGAAAACCCCCACCAATTATTCATAGATGATATAATATGACCTTACATATACACCATCCTAAAGTATCTGTAAATAAGATATTTAAGTTAATAAACAAATTCATCAAAGTTGCAGGATACAAGATCAACACACAAACATTAGTGATATTTCTATGTATATCACTAATTCATTTCTAGCAATGAGCAATCTGAAATGAAGTTAAGAAAAAATTTTTTGTTTATAATAGCATCTAAAAGAATAAAATACTTAGGAATAAATTAACAAAGTAGGTGAAAGACTTCTACAATAAAATGATAAACATTGCTCATAGAAAGTACAGAAGGTCTAAATAAATAGAAAAGATTCCATGTTCATAATATAAAACCTTGGACATCTCTCCATAACTATATAGATCTACCTTTTTTTTTAAATAGTCCATTGTATAGAGGTAATAATTGCTTAACTAGCCACTTATTGATAGACATCCATCATTGCATCTTTGTATACATGTACATTTGTTTAGAATAAATTGATAGAGATTGATTTAGTGGATCAAAAGCATACACACAATTATACACAATTAAAATGTTCACAGATATTGGCAAATTGCCCTTCAAAAAGAGAGAGAGGCTTTACTAATTGGTACTCCCACCAACATGTATTAAAGTGACTTGTTTCCCCACAGGCCCATCAAAACTTGGTATTCTGTCTAAAATGTTGTCATTTTAAAAGGCAAAAAAGGTTATCTTGTTGTTATAATTTGTATTTTGAAAATAGTGAGGGGCCATGTTTTTATATTTCCTATCTAGTAAGTTGCTTATTCATGTCTTTTGACAACTGGTTTTATATTAATAAATCTCAGAGAGGAGAGGCCCTTTTAGACCATATAATCTTATATGGAGAGAAACCAAGATGGTGGCATAGGTAAACACCTGAAATTGCTGCCTCGCACAACCACTTAAAAAATACAACTAAAAGACAAAACAGACATCATCCAGAACCATAGGAAGACTGGGTGAGTGGAAATTCTACAACTAGAAGGAAAGAGAAAAGCACACTGAGACTCAGAGGAGGTGCGGAAGTAAAGTGCAGGAGTATGGAGGCTCGAGCGGGAGCGGAAAGGGGCTGGCAACAGAAGATGCTGGTGTCTTTTGCAATCGGGAGGGAGGCACAAGCTCCCTATGGCCCTGACTCCAGTTCTGGGCGAGTCTCTGGGTTCCCAGACTCATATGGGGAGAAACTAGACTGTCTGGCAGTGGGCGGAACTCGAGGGCGGCTTTCTCTCAGAGGTGCTTGCAGCGATTACCAGGACACTGAGACCCGGAACCTCTTAGGGCAGGACTGAGGAGCAGCCATAGCTGTTTGCTCTGCCCTGTTGATTCCCTGAGACCCCACCCCACCCAAGCTGCTAGCAGAGGGTTTTGCATAAGAATGGGCTGGCCCATTGAGATCTAAAATTACCTACCATACTGCAGCTGGGTCCGAAAGACCCAGAACATCCAAAATAAGGCCCAAGGCTCCACAGCAGCTTGCATTGCTTCACAGCTGGGCCTCATCTGGGCACCTCCAAAACCCAAACAAGGAAGAGGAACCTGCAGATCTCTCTGTAGCTCCTGCTGGGTAGCCTCAGGCAAAGGCTAAATTAGCACCTCCTTAGCGATTCAAGAGCCTGTGTGCCCAGTGGTCAGATTGGGACCATCCAGATCACAACTCCTCAGATCCATAAGGGACACACTCAGGGGGCAGACTCAGGGAGCACCAAAGTCCCACTGAAGCAAGTCTTGCCCCAGAAGGGTGTCTCCAGCACAGTTCTCCAACCGTAGACACAGCTGATTCTCACAGCCAGTTGGCCTGGAGGTCAACTCCTCCCAGTGATATCTACAACAATCAAGGCTTAACTACAACAAGACTGTGCACACAGCCCGCAAAGGGGTGCACCAAGAGTGTCCACCCCAGGTAATTGGGGAGGCTGAGCCACTGGGCCCTATAGGACACCTAGCACAGAAAGCCACTCTATCAACACAAGGAAGCATAAAAAATGTGGAGACAAAGAAACAGGTCACAAATGACAGAAATGGAGGAAAGCCAACTACTGGATATAGAATTCAAAACCACGGTTATAAGGTTTTTCAAGAATTTTCTAGAAACCGCCCATAAATTTAGTGAGACCCTCGAGGATATGAAAAAGGACCAACTAGAAATTAAGCATACACTGACTGAAATAAAGAATAATATACAGAGACCCAACAGCAGACTACAGGATCCCAAGAATCAAGTCAAAAATTTGAAATATGAAGAAGTAAAAAACACCCACCCGGAAAAGCAAAAAGAAAAAAGAATCCAAAAATATGAAGATAGTGTAAGGAGCCTCTGGGACAACTTCAAGCATCCCAACATCCGAATTATAGGGGTGCCAGAAGAAGAGAGAGTGCAAGATATTGAAAACCTATTTGAAGAAATAATGACAGAAAACTTCCCCCACCTGGTGAAAGAAATAGACTTACAAGTCCAGGAAGCGCAGAGAACCCCAAACAAAAGGACTCAAAAGAGGACCACACCAAGACACATCATAATTAAAATGCCAAGGGCCAAAGACAAAGAGAAAATCTTAAAAGCAGAAAGAGAAAAAAAGTCAGTTACCTACAAGGGAGTACCCATACGATTGTCAGGTGATTTCTCAACAGAAACTATGCAGGCTAGGAGGGAGTGGCAAGAAATATTCAAAGTGATGAATGCCAAGAACCTACAATCAAGATTACTTTATCCAGCAAAGCTATCATTCAGAATTGAAGGTCAGATAAAAAGCTTCACTGATAAGAAAAAGCTAAAGGAGTTCACCACCACCAAACCAGTATTATATGAAATGCTGAAAGGTATTCTTTAAGAAGAGGAAGAAGAAGAAAAAGGTAAAGATACAAATTATGAACAACAAATACACATCTATCAACAAGTGAATCTAAAAATCAAGTGAATAAAAAATCTGATGAACAGAGTAAACTGGTGAATATAATAGAATCAGGGGCATAGAAAGGGAGTGGAATGACAATTCTCAGGGCGGGGGGAAGGGGTGTGGGGGGTGTGGGAAGAGACTGGACAAAAATCGTACACCTATGGATGAGGACAGTGGGGGGGGGGGTAAGGGCAGAGGGTGGGGTGGGAACTGGGTGGAGGGGAGCTATGGGGGGGGGAAAGAGGAACAACTGTAATAATCTGAACAATAAAGATTTATTTAAAAAAAGATTATGATACATTCTCTTTTAAGGGACAAATAAGCCCTGGAAATTTATTTTCACCATAAAACTCGTTCTTAAATGTTGTACATGATGTCATTTTGGAGGGCTGAACAGAAAAGCAATGTTAACAAACCATAATCAAGCCTTGGGTTTCATGATTATCACTTTGTGGGGATTACCTCTTGATTTATTAGCCACATGAAAGATGATAATATAATCACATAAGCCAGATACAGAAATAAGCATTTGCTCATCTGCCATGGACAGTCCAGAAATAGCTCCCTGGCAGGTGAATGGTTTAAGTTTTGGCACATGGGTGTGTGATATATGTGCATGTGTGTGAATGTGTGGGGCCAGCATGTACTTGTTTGCTTTTGGATGATGTTCAGTGGAGGAATGGCGGGAGAAAATACCATAAGGCTACAGAATGTCTAGAAGCTTTCATTTGGGGACATCTCCCAGAAGCACAGAAGTGGTCACTTCCTGCCAGTTTCTTTAGTGCGCTGTTATGGCTACCAGTTTTAGATTGGTGGTCTCAACGTTACACCCCTAATTCAGAAACAAGTTGGAATTCTGTCCTACCATAAAGCTTTTTTTTATTTGTCTTAGGCTGTGCTGGAACTGGAATTAGGTTGATGCTCAGCAATCATATATTTGCTTAGTGGCCTAGGGTATAAAGTTTATAACGGTAATAGTATAATGACTCATCAATAGCTTTCCATGAAATAAATGGCATACTCAATTTAAGTTTTCATACATATTGCCAAATTGCCCATCAAAATACTGTACCAATGTACGTACTCTTCAGCAATGTTTGAGAGGACTTTGCATACATCATCATCTCACTTAACCTTTAAACAATCTAGTAAGGCCAGTGGGTTAGAGGTATTAACTGGCATAGACTATAATGTGAATGGTGGCCCCTAGAGTTGTGCATAAATACAACACTGTGGCTCTGAATTCCCATTTTACTGAAGTAAACATTAAGGCATAGAAATGTTGTTACTTGTTCAAAGTTACACAGCTGATGAATGTCAGTGCTGGGATTCCATCCCAGGCTGTGTGATTCCAGCGCCAGTGAAAACTGACTTCATGGATATCTAGAGCCTCTTAAAGCTTCTGCAGCCTCCTTTGAGGAGATGGAAGGAGGGAATCAAGGTACACTCAGGGTTGTGTCATTTCTACCATTCCCGGGTGCAAACAGAAACCCTGGCACTTCAGTATTGTCCAGCTGGCCATCCGTCAGGCCCCTGTCAGTGCCTTCAGTGAGAAGCAGTCTTCAGAGGCAGAATAATCAGATAATTTGGTTTAGGAAAAGGCACTGGATAAATAAATTGCTGCTGCACCATGAATATAATAAGGCAGTTAGGTAGATAGAAATAGTTACCTTTTGATTATGTGAGTGGAATTAAGTGCAGCAAATTTTAAGTCCAAACTGCCTTTTCCTTGGCCTCCCCCCAGTCCACTAGCCATACACTTCTAACTGCCTCCCTAAATTATCTAGCTTATGTGTGCTCTGGGAACACTAATCTAACTGTTCACATTAGCCCAGGCAAAATATAATTAGGAAGAAACTCTTCTGCCAAAAAAGTCACATGCTGATGTCAAATAGATATGATTTTTTTATAATATCTACTATTTGGCTTATTTGTATCAGTATTGATTTACAATAGTACTATTGCATAATATAGATTTGACTATATAGCTAAAAAGGATGACAAAATACAATTTCTTGTTACTGAAATTTCAATTGTTTTCCCTTCACCTTCCCAAAATTTGGACAGATGCACTTTCACTAAAAGGAAAAAGGCTGGATTTTTATGGAAGAGCTCACACATATGTAAGCCTGATTAACACCATTCCTGAACTCATTTGATTCACAGAATGCATTGACCTGGTATTTGTGGATGACAAATCAAGTGATTGTTTGGCCATCTTCTATATTATTAGCAATATATTATTATCAGTAATATAGGAGAAGACATAGACCTTGGGCTTGCAGGAGATCACCAGCAGTTAACACTATACAACTTGTGCAAAACCTTTTATATCCATTACCACTTGATTCCATTTCAATGGCATACAGTATGCTTGATATGGGATGGCATGAAAGGCAAATTAGAGCTCTTCCTGAATAAAGAAAGAATACTGGTAATGATGGGTCAACCACAAAACCACACCTAATGGGACTCTGTTTCTAGGACATTTTCTTAAGAACAGAAACAGGTTAAAAGTATGGTGCCTTGCTTCACTGGCAGCTTGTACTACTTACAACTCTGGGACTACATCCTGGAAAATGAGGAGTTTATGAAGTGCTTGAGTGGAACATAGTTAGTTGGGAAGATGTTTGGCTCATCAACAAGATCATCAAACTGTTGACACAAGACTGCGCTGCTGTGAGCAACTTATGAATTGTCCTCCTTAGTAAGGGTAGCAGTGATGCAGTACTCTTCTGCTTGCTACTCCACATGACTCACTCCTAGGTCACAGCTCTGTCTTCCTCAGGGGGTACTCCAGTTTTGTCATCTATTTTTCTTTGTCTTTTATTTTGATATAATTTCAAACTTATAGAAATATTGCAATAGGACAAAGAACTTCTGGATATTCCTTACCCAGATTCACCATTTGTTAAATTTTCCTCATGTCTTATTATTCTCCCTCTCTCTTTCTCTTTCCTCCTCCCTACACACACACACACACACACACACACACACACACACACACACACACAATTTATTTGTTTCTTAATGATTTAAAAGTTGCAGACATAATGCCTCATTATCCCTAAATAATACCCCTAAGTATCTCAGTGTATATTTCCTAAGAAGGAGGACATTCTCTTACATAACCATGGTACAATGATCAACATCAGGAAATTTAACATTGATATAATACTAATAACTAACTCAAAGTTCATATTCAAATTTAGCCAATCATCCTAATAATTTCCTCTATAACTGTTTTTGCCTGATCCAAGATTCAGTTCAGGATCACACATTAAATTTAGTTATCATGTCTCATTAGATTCTAATCTGGAACAAAACATTCTTTCCTTGTCTTTCATGATGCTAATTTGTCCCATTACTGGTATTGGTAACTTTGATCATTTGATTCTGATGGTGATTGCTAGATTTCTCCATTGTAGTTACTACTTTTCCTGTTGCAATTAATAAGTAATTTCTGGGGAGATATTTGGAAGGTATGTAGATATTTTGTTCTTATCAAACTTTCACCCAGTAGTTTTACATCTATTGATGATTCTTGCCCCAATCACTTATTATTATAAAGTTTGCAAATTGATGATTTTTAAAACTTCATTTTTCTACATTTATTAGTCTTCTATTGTAAGGAAGAGTGTCCTTTTCTTCACATTTACTTATTTATTCCAGTTGTTTATGTGTTTATATCAGCATAAACTCATAGATTCTTACTTTGGGTTGCAATCTGTTGCTGTCATTTATTTTGATCAAATTGGCCCAGATTTGGCCAGTGGGAATCCTTCAATCTGACTCTTGTGTCCTTTCGACATGTTCTCATCATTTTTGAGCACTTCCTTACTTTTGGCACAACAAGATATTACAGGCTCATCTTGCACTTTCTCTTTTCAATCCAAGAATCAGTCATTTTACCAAAGAGCCCTGGTTCCTTTTAATGGGCAATGGTATTTATAAACCAATTTATTTTTTGGCGGGGGAGCAATGATGATCTTAGAATGGAGTTCTTGTAAGAAAACTGGCTTTTTAGAATTACACACCTATTTCCCCCTTCTTTCCAGTTTTGATGAGGAAATAAAAGATTGTTTTTCTCTGTGCAACTCCACTGTCCCCTTAAGTCCAATCTTCTCCACCATCAGCACAGCAGTCCTGAAGTGTGGGTAAAGTCAGTGATAATAACATCAAGATTGGATTTTATCTCATTTTTTTCAAATATTCACTTAGTCTTAGAGAAGCAATATTTACTGCTCTTATGGATTTTGGGTAGGGGGTCAGTGAGGGAATGGGGGGCTAGATCCCTGTCTAATAGAGCTCTCACAGACTATGGAAATATGTTTTTACCAACCACCTGCATGCTGTTTGAATTAATGGCAGAGGCATATTCCAGGAGGTTTCTGTGTTTCTTTGAGATCAGACTAATGCAAAGGAACAGTTTCTGTGTTCTTTTGCGCTACCACCTAAACACATTTGTGTGTTTTTTTCTTCTCTGAAGCCTTGAAAATAAAAGAGAATAGTCCTAGCTGGCTGTGATTATAAAACTGAGCTGGTGACTAGTAAACTTAAGCCTGAACAGCTCACCCAAATCAGTTTAAAGTGACTTTATCTTTGATCTAAAAAACTAGAAGCACGGCTCCATTAAATCCATATGGTTAGCAGCAATCTTTGAAAACCTACTCTGGCCAGTGAATTGCTATGACCTTTCCTACCACTTTGCTGGTAAATTGCTAAATCTAACTGATGTGTTAAAGTACTAGACAGCCCTTATTTACTTTGCTCATTTGTACACTTAAAGTAAAATCTGTTCTCTTGGTCTGATTAAGTCTTGGTGGCCATAATACACAAATAATCTAACACAACAAATAGGCAAATACACAAATAATCTAACACAACAAATAGGCAAAAGAAAATACAGCCTAAAATGGCAATAAGCAAAAGGAGTAGAAAATGTTGCTTTTACTATTCAGGTTTCTTCAAATGTTCTTTCCAAACCTCAGATCAGGGATTCCTCACCTGAGGTCCAAAATGGCCTTGATAGGTGGACAAAGCCCTTGAAATGGTATACAACATCCTAAATATGCAGGATGGATTTTTCCTCTGAGGACAGAGTCTATAGTTTTCAGCATATTCTAAAATATTAAGATAATTTCTGACTTTTACTAAGTTCTCACCAAGTGCCAGACATTTTATAGATGAGAAGAGGCTCAGAGAAGTTAAATAAATTGCTTAAGGTCACTCATCAAATAAGCAGTGTAGCTGGGATTTAAACAGGGTTTTGTCAGGTTGCAAAGCCCATGTTCTTTTCACCCCCTCACCATTAGTACTAACTCAAAGGAATCTGTGCCCCACCCCCCTAAAAAAAGGTTATGAACCACTGTCTTAAAAGCTTACTTTGAAAGGAACTGCTGGTACTGATAACCCACCTGGGGAAATTAGACTGCCAGCCACAATCACTGCCTGCTCATCACTAAGGAAACTGTAACACCATAGAATTTCTTCTACCTCTGTCTTGGCCATATGACATCTGAGAAAATGGGGAAATTATATGAATCAATAGGAGTGATTACATGTCTAGCTTCAGTTTTTGCCTAATAAATTGTTATTTATGGTCCATAGAAAGATTATGACCTTTGAAAAATAAATTTTGATGAACACATTGCTAGGTTACAAATCTCAATAAATCTACTTACACATAAATTATATATGTGTGTATTTATATATTCATGAGAACAAGGCTTTTGGGAACATTTGCTAAAAGCTGTGAACCCTACCTGGGTTTAATAAAAAAGTACTCACTATAGTTAGAGGTGTCTCAGGAATATTTAAACAGCACAATGATAAATAATAATAACAGAAAAGTTACTACTCATTAGTAAATTAGTTTTGGAGTAGTTTTTAAGCATCTTTTCTTTATTTTTAAAAATTTCACATGTAATACATTATGATTTTGAATAAAATAAACTCAAACCATATAAAAGTACATGAAGTAGAAAATAAAACCTACTGAGAATCCTCCCTACATAGGTGTCTATTTTATTTAGTTTTACCCCTATGGATTAAGTAAGTGTATGTGTATTATGTATGGGTGTGTGTAGATGTATATAGTTTAAAAATAATATATTCATAAATACATATTTTTCTACAATTTGATTTATTTTAACTATATTATCATGGACACATCAGTACATTTACCCCAAGTGCCTCTCCCTAAAATTAATAATTGTTAACAATTTATTATGTATCCTTGTAGAAACAATTTAAAACTTGGGTTTACATGTAAATGTTCTTTGTTTTTCTTTTTCAAAGTTAGATTATCATTATAATGCATAGTCTTCTGTATCTTGGTTTTACATTTAATACATGTTGGTTATATTTCATATTAAAAATATAGAGCTATCTGGTTATTGGGGGGTGATGCTGATTAGCAAGATAAAATAAGGACATGCTATAATCTATCCAACAAACTCCCTTTAAAGAACTTTTAAATTGCTTCCAGTTTTTAGCTGTGACAGTAGTCTACAATATTATTAAAAGGAATGGATAGTGACAGGAATTTCTTGAAGTGACCATTAGGGACTGATCATAAACTAAAATACCTCTCTAGGTATATTGAACATAATTTCTGAATCTCACTCAGATACATGAACCAACAAAGGATTTGTTCTGACTTGTGAATGTATGAAGATGAAGCGTTTTCCTAAAGATATGCAGATTAAATTACTCTTAGTTATCCATTGGAGAAGTCCACTCTTTGAAAAGAATGAAATAACATGAATTGAGTCCATCCTGAGAAATCTACACTGTATCAAAACGTAGGGTCCCTGTATGTGTGGAGCTATCAATTTGCTAAGATTTATTGATTGATCTAATGATCCAGATGCTTTGAATTACTTTATGAACTCGCCATTCTTAAAAATGTGCAGAGATTTATTACATAGTTTATGTACTTTCTAAGGCCTTTGGCCCACTATTAAGCCTTCTATCCATTTATCAGCTCTGATAGGAAAGATTCCATGCTGATGGGCTCCTCTAGCTAAAAGGCAATTTTGTTTTGCTCTTGTATATCAATTCTCTGTGCTATCCTATTTTTCATCACAAAGATAAGCAGGATCTGTTTGTAGTTTGTTTAAACCTCCTTATTTGTATTCACTTGCACAGGGTGACATTATCCTATAGATTCAGAGATGGAAGCTCTAGCCATCCCCTCTCTCTATCACAGAATTCATTTTTCATTCCCTTGCTTGGAAATTGAATACAGACATCACTTTGAGAATTGTTTTCTCATCATTTTAAAGATGTTCATTTTGCTTTTTTTGTTTGTTTGTTTACCCCACAGGCAGATCTGTCTGTGGCAGTTTCTGGTTACCACTAGCTATCACAAATCTAATAAACACACTCTGAATTATATTTACAGAGTTGATTGAAAGAAAAACCAGGTGCAATATGCAAGCTAGAAAAACACAAAGACTTAATATGAGGTGATATACTCAAATCACAAAGAGAATTTGGTACCTTAGCAAATGTTCTACTTAATATTCTGTTGGTAGGTACATCTGCAAAAAAATGACTCATAAATATTCAGCTACTCTATACCTCTGTTCTCCAGCTCCCAATGATTGCAATGATACAATTGTGTCTAGAGTGAAGGAGCAAATGACAATTAAGCCCACAGGCTCCTGTGAATTAGCATGGATTATCCCCACTTTAAAATATGGAGCCAGCTCATGCAAATCATTTGTGCAAATGATCACTTATTCACAAATGGGAACAGAATGAATGTGGCAAGACTTATTTTTTTTGCACTTAATGATATTCATTTTATTTTTTTTATTTTTATTTTTTTATTGCTTAAAGTATTCCAAAGAGTATTACATATGTCTCCTTTTTTTTTTTCTCCCCTTGGCCTTCTCCTGGCCTCCCCTACCCCCCAGTGTCTTGTGTCCATTGGTTATGCTTATATGCATGCATACGAGTCCTTTGGTTGATCTCTTACGCAAGACATGTTTTTGAGCCCTTTAAAAATGGAGGCCAGATTCCATGGCTTCTGTGATTCCTTCAGTCCAAATGGACATTCAGTTGTTGCTCAACTACCTGCACAGTGTGACCTTTGAATTTGCTTTTTTTAAACTGAATTTTTCTTGAGCTGGAAATCCCTTGTACACTTTGCCCCATTTTCCCCAGTAATACTATTTTGTAAAGCTATAGTATATCAACTAGAATACTGGCATTGATAACATTCACTAATCTTACTCAGATTTTATTCGTTTACTTATACTTATTTGTGTGTATCAAGTTCTATACAGTGTTTTTTTTTTCATCTGTGACAGTTTCTCTCTACCACCACAGTCAAGATACTAAACAGTTTCAATTCCACACAGACTCCTAATGTTACCCCTTTATAAACACTCCCATCTCCCTTCTACCCTTTCCTGCTACTCCACTCTGCTCTCTGCCTCCCTAACTCTTTTTTTTAAAAAATATATTTTATTGATTTTTTACAGAGAGGAAGGGAGAGGGATAGCGAGTTAGAAACATCGATGAGAGAGAAACATCGATCAGCTGCCTCCTGCACACTCCCCACTGGGGATGTGCCCGCAACCGAGGTACATGCCCTTGACCGGAATTGAAGCTGGGACCCTTGAGTCCGCAGGCCGATGCTCTATCCACTGAGCCAAACCGGTCAGGGCATGCCTCCCTAACTCTTGAGAACCACTAATATGCCCTTCTTTCAAAAGTTTTGTCATTTCAAAAATGAATCATACAGTATATAACCTTTTTGGATTGGATTCCTCCCCCCCCATTACTCAGCATAATTCTCTGGAGATCCATCCAAGTTGTTGCTTGTATCAATAGTTCATTCCTTTCTACTGCTAAGTAGTATTCCATGGAATAGATATACTAGAGTTTGCTTAGCCATTCACCTATTAAAAGACATATAGACTGATTCCAATTTTTTCTATTAAAAATAAACAATTACAATTATTTGTGTACAGGCTTTTATGTGGACATGAGTTTTTATTTCTCTGGGGTAAATGAACAGGAGAATGATTGCTAGGCCGTGTGGTAGTTACACATTTAATTTTACATAAAATTTTCAGACTGTTTTCCAAAGTGGCTGTACGATTTTATATTACTACCAGCAATGCATGAGTGATCCAGTTTCTCTTCATCCGTGCCAGCATGTTGTGCTGTCATTAGTTTTTATTTTAGACATTCTGGTGAATGTATAGTAATGTTTCATTGTGGGTTTAATCTGCATTTCCCTGATGCCTAATGGTGTTGAACATCTTTGCTGTGATTATTTGCCCCATCTGTATATCCTCTTCAGTGAACTGTCTATTCATATCATTTGCCCATTTTTTTTTTAACTTGGGGGTGTTTTTACTGTTGCGTCTTCGTAGTTCTTTATATATTCTAGTCCTTTGTTGGATATGTATTTTGCAAATATTTCCTCCTAGTCTGTAAGTTGCTTATTTTTTTATCCCTTTCATTTGTACTTTTGTGGAGCAAAATCTTTTAGTTTTGATGAAGTCTAACTTACCAGTTTTTCTTTTTGTGTAGCATGTTTTTTAGTGTCAAGGTAAGAACTCTTTGCTTAGTGTTAATTTTGTATCCTTCAACTTTAACTTACTTTTAAGTTCCAGGAGTTTTGTTGTTGTTGTTGTTTGTTTTTGTGTGTGTGTGTGTGTGTTTTTAGATTCCTTGGGATTTTCTACTGAACAGCTGTATCATTTACAATGCCTTTTATTTTTCTTTCCTCACAGGAGTGCCTCTAACTTCCAGTACTATGTTGAGCAAGAGTGGTGAAAGTAAACATCCTTGCTTGGTTCCCAACTTAGTGGGAAGACAGTCTCTCACCATTATGGTTGATAGTAACTGTATGTTTTTTGCTGGTGTTCTTTCTCAAATAGATATAAATATCATCTATTCCTAACTTGCCAAGATATTTTATCATGAATGAATCTGAGACATTGTTAGATGCCTCTTCTGTATCAGATGAACTTGTTTGCCAAATCATTCTAATTAATTGCTAGGCTTAGAATTTGAAAGAATCATTAATTCCTATGGATCCTGGTTAAAAAGGTACTGACATTTAATTGGATTGCCTTTATTTGGGATATGAAGGACTCTTCAAGGCAAATAATGTTTCAGGGCATAGTCATAATTTGGGGTTCCCATTGGGTTTCCATCCCTAGGCTGGAAAGGGCACCTTCATGTTTTGGTTTAGAGATGCCCTCTAAGGTTTATGTCTTACTGTTTTTGGGTTACTGCTTTTTCTTGAGCTGTTCAGCACTTGCAGAACATGGGCTTTTATTATCTAAGTTTCTCTCTCCATGGTTCTTTTAGTTAATCTCTTCATTCTCCTGGGTTTCGGATGCTTTGTGTAAATTGAGTGCATGAATGTATGGGTACTAGATAATTGAAGCACTGGTACATATTGTCATATTTCTTCTCTACATATTTCACCTGCAGAAATCTCATCTTCTCAATACTGTGTCTCTCTGGGCCTCATCTCTAAATGAAAGGATTGAATACAATCTACAAGACTTAGTTGTAAAATTCTATGAATTTAATTAAGGAAGACTTCTTATTAGTAAAGACTTTTGAAGAAAAACTTGGTACAAATAATCCCTCTGGGGGGAGAAAGTCTTTCCTCTGAAAGATTCAATTGGAGATTTGCTGAAATATGTAAATCCAGGCTTCAGGTTAAAATGAAGCACTGTAAGCTGCATTATTTCCTAATGCCACCTGCTTGCAATTTTGTTCAATTAATTTGCTTCTAAAAATGTTATGCTTCCATTTGAGATGCTTACTGAAAGTGTTAATAACAATTAACATCTATAGCTCAGACCTCTCTAGACAAAAATATCATGCCTAACTCCCATTCTTTGTGTTCTCAAAGAGTTTCCAATTGCAAGTTGGGATTCCTCTAATAGTGTTTCTTGAAAACTGCATCAAAGAAGATAACTTAGATATTTATGGTATTTAGTTTTATTGTTTTTCTAAAAAGCGAATGCAGCTCCATTAATCATTTATAAAGAAGTGAAAATTGTGAACTCTTCTGTCATGAATTAGTGCATTCATAGACTTTCAGACTCTGGGATGGCACACTCCTCAAATGTCATATAAGTTATATTTCAACAGGTTTGCTAAACCAATTGGCTGTGGTAAAGCCAGATGGAAACCAAGATCCTGACAATTCCTTTACTTGTAGCCATGGAAAAATCTGAGGGCAAAAAGCTTGAGATATATTGTGTGTTGCTGAAATATACATTTCTTAATAAGACTTAACAGAATGTGAATCACTGATAATTTAAACAGTGTTATAATATTAAGTAAAAAAGTACTTCTTTTGTAAAATTTATCTTTATTGTTGAAAGTATTGCAGATGTCCCCCTTTTCCCACCAATTGACCTCCACCACCCCACCCCTCCCCACCCAGGCCTACTGCATTGTTGTCTGTGTCCATGGGTTATACATATATGCATATAAATTATTTAGTTAATCTCTTCCCTCCCTCCTTCCCTCTGAGATTCATCAGTCTGTTCATGCTTCCACGTCTCTGGATCTATTTTGTTCATCAGTTTATTTTGTTCATTAAGTTCTACATATAAGTGAGATCATGTAATACTTATCTTTCTCTGACTAACTTATTTCACTTAGCATAATACTCTCCAGGTCCCACCATGCTGTCCCAAAGATTAAGAGGACATTTTTTACAGCTGTATAGTATTCCATTGTATAAATGTATCACAGCTGTTTTATCCTCTCATCTACTGAAGGACACTTGGGCTGTTTCCAAACATTAGCTATTGTAAATAGTGCTGCTATGAACATAGGTGTGCATATATTCTTTCTGATTGGTGTTTATGATTTCTTGGGACATATTCCCAGAAGTGGGATTGCTGGGTCAAAAGGCAGTTCCATTTTTAATTTTTTGAGGAGACTCCATACTGTTTTTCATAATGGCTGCACCAGTCCACATTCTACCAGCAATGTACTAGGTTCTCTTTTCTCCACATCCTCCTCAACACTTGTCATTTGTTGATTTGTTGATGAAAGCCATTGTGACAGTGTGAGGTGATACCTCATTGTCATTTTAATTTGCAACTCTCTGATAATTAGAGACTTTGAGCATTTTTCATGTGTCTCTTCGCCATCTGTATGTCCTCTTTGGAGAAATGTCTATTTAGGTCCTTTGCCCATTTTTTAAAAATAATTTTTATTTCTTGAAGTATTACAAAGAGTATTACATATGTCTCCTTCCCCCCCACTTGAAATTCCCCCAGCCCCTACCCCCTAGTGTCTTGTGTCCATTGGTTATTCTTATATGCATGCATTTAAGTCCTTTGGTTGATCTCTTAACCCCCCCCCCCCAAAACCCTCCCCAGGCTTCCCACTGTAGTTTGACAGTCTGTTCGATGCTGCTCTGCCTCTGCATCTAACCCTGTTCATAAGTCTATACTGGTCCCCATTATCTGTCCCAACCTCACTGGAGCCGTCCCAACCTCACCGGGGCCGTCTCGGCCTCACCGGGGCTGTTTCAACCTCACCGAGGCGGTGCCTACCTCACCGGGGCCGTTTCAACCTCACCGGGGCCATCCCGACCTGACTGGGGCCGTTTCAACCTTACTGGGGCCGTCTCGACCTCACCGGGGCCGTTTCAACCTCACTGGGGCTGTCCCTACCTCACAGGGGCCGTTTCAACCTCACAGGGGCTGTCTCGATCTCACTGGGGCCGTTTCAACCTCACCGGGCCATCCTGACCTCACCGCCTTTGCCCATTTTTTAATTAGATTGTTTATCTTCTGTTTGTTAAACTCTATGAGTACTTTATATATTTTTGAAATTAACCCCTTATCAGATGTATCATTGGCAAATATTTTCTCCCAAACAGTGGGAGCTCTCTTCATTTTGTTGATGCCAAAAAGTACTTCTATACAACTTTGACTTTTCTCCTTATAAATGTGTGTACTTTTGTCAACTCATATATACAGTCAATTGCAGGCTTCCAATTATCACTCATTCTATTTGCTACTGACTGCAGAATCCTAATGAACATCCTACAGATATTTTAGTATTTCTATAAATGAACATTAAAAGTAATTTTAATGCTCAAGACAATGAAACAACTCAATAGATTGTCTACCACCATAATTATCCCTACATCATAGATTATATACATCCCAGGTAGATAAATTTAAAGTGCTAATTTCCCAATGGTAAATATGCATGATTTCATTTTAGGTGATTGAAAATTGAGAAAAGTTATGACTCAATCTTGAATTTTACAATGTACAATTTTCACTTGGATGTCCCACCATCACCCCATATTCCACTTATCCAAGTCTGAACTGGGTGTTCTTCTTAGTGAGTCTATCTTCTTAATTTTACTATGCCTATGAATATTACCACTATCTTCCAATTTGACTTTTCAAAATAAGCAACTCTTTGGACTTCTCTGTCTTCTTCATCTCTTAAACTTCTTGTTACTGTAATCTGTCAATTCTTCCTCTCCAATAGTTATGAGATTCCACTCATATCATTCTAATCCCTCAGTATTTCCACTTATTATGTTAACCTACAGTTTTTTATTAGGCATCTATCATGTACCAGGCACTGTGTTATTTAGGTATTGGAAATACAATGGTGAGCAAAGAGAGGTGAGATCTCTGCCCATACATTGTAGTGTAGAAGGAAGACATTAATGAGCACACACAAATGTAAAACTGCAGCTGTGACAAGTACTATGGGGATAAAAGGTATAAGGTGTCATAAGAGCCTAGAATAGATTGGTTTTACTTAATTATGGAGGCTTCCTTGAAGAAGTGATGTATGAATTGAGATCTTAAAGATGAATTGAAGTTAATGAGATGAAGAAAGTTGGGAAGAACATTCTAACTATAGCTAACAGTATATGCAGTGAGTGGCCTTATGATGGGAAAGAGAATACCAAGTGTTGGAGAACTGAAACCAGGATGATGGGCTGAAGACCAGAAAACACGGGAGAAACTTCACACAAATTGAGCCTGGAGGGATAGTTAGGGACCAAACTGTGTATAGCTCTATAGACTCTATTAAGAAAATTGTGTTTTTTTTTTAATTTTGTGAATAATGGACGGCCACTAAAGGGAGCACTGTGTGTGTGTGTGTGTGTGTGTGTGTGTGTGTAATTTGCATTACAAAAATTATTCTGATTGTATTATGGGACAGATTGGAGGAGGCCCAAGAGGAGAGGCAGAGTCCTATTGGGAGGCTACTGTAGTAGTGCAGGTGAGTGATTGATGGTTTCTTCTTAAGGGCCGTAAGTGATAGAGATGGAGAGAAACAGGTGGAGTCAAGAGATATTTAGGAGGTAAGAGCCACAGGACAAGATTATGGGTTGGCTATGGCAGGTGAAAGAGAAAATGAAGGAGACAGAGGGAGAGGGTTTTGGATTGCATAACTGAAGTTTGATGGTGCCATTCACTGAAGGAATGCTGAAAGATAATCCAGTTTGGAGAGAAGATAGAGTTTAGTTGGGGCATATTGAGTTTGAGATGTTAATGATATATCCAAGAGATGATGTCAAGTAAGCAATTGGTTATATAACTGTGGAGCTCAGAATAGAGATCTGGTCTAAAGATTGAATTTTGAGATTCATATGTGTATAGGTGTCAATTGGAATACTGTGTGTGGAGAAATTATAGAGGGAAAAGGGAAGAGCTACTGGGACCAAGCCTTGAGGGACTCTAATAATTAATAACCAGGTAAAATAGGGTGAGTCTGCAAAGGAGATAGAGGAATAGCCAGATAAGTAGGAGAAAATCCAACAGCATGTTATGTCATGGAAGTAAAAAGAAGTATTTAAAGAAGGATGGAGTGGCCACATTGTCAAAAGTTGTTGAGAGGTCAAGTAAGATGAGGACTGACAAAATATTTATATATTTACTTGGAGTCAATTGGTGGCCTTAGTGAATGCTGTTCAGTTGAATGATGATGACTGAAGCCAGGTTAGTGGGCTAAAGAATGGAGCAAGAAAAACAGACTCCTAGATATAGAGGACAGACTGACAGCTGTCAGAGGGGAGGAGGGCTGGTGGACTGGGTGAAATAGGTAAAGAGATTAAGAAAAACAAACAAACAAACAAAAAACCCCTCATGGACATAGACCAGTGATGGTGAACCCATGGCACGCGTGTCAGAGGTGACACGCGAACTCATTTTTTTGGTTGATTTTTCTTTGTTAAATGGCATTTAAATATATAAAATAAATATCAAAAACTTAAGTCTTTGTTTTGCTATAGTTGCAAATATCAAAAAATTTCTATATGTGACACAGCACCAGAGTTAAGTTAGGGTTTTTCAAAATGCTGACACGCCAAGCTCAAAAGGTTTGCCATCACTGACATAGACAATAGTATAGTGATTGCCAGAGGGAAGGTGGGTAGGAACAGATGGAAGAGGGTAAATGGGGGATAAGTGGTGATGGAAGAAGACTAGACTTTGGATGGTGAGCTCACAAAGCAAAGTGCAGATGGTGTATTGTAGACTTCTACACTTGAAACTTATATAACTTTATTGACCATGTAACTACAATAAATTCAATTTAAAATAAAAGAACAGGGCAGGAGAACTTGGAGTCAGACAGTATAGATAAATTTTCTTTAAAGAAATTGTATGCATGCATATAAGCATAACCAATGGACATAAGACACTGGGGGATAGGGGAGGCTAGGTGACTGTCAAGGGCGGGGGGGAAAAAAAGGACACATATGTAATACCCTTTGTAATACTTTAAGCAATAAAAAAAATAAAATAAAAATAAAATAAAATTTAAAAAAAAAGAAATTTGAATGTGATGGGGAAGACAGAGATAGGGCACTACCTGCAGAAGAATGTGGGATTTTTACATTTTATTTTAGGAGACTACAATATGTTTTACATGAGGAGGGGAAGGCTCCTTAAGGGAAGGAGGGATAACTGCTGGTGTAAGGTTACTGAGACATTAGTGCAGCTAAATTTTTATCTGTTGACTTTATTTTTTCCTATGAAGTAAGAGGCATGATTATTTGATAAATATATGGTGTGGAATTTGAGAATGGGGAAGGTCACAAACAGCTAGTGTAGATAGTGGGAGCATAAATTGACCAGAGAAAAGTAGTAGGATGGCTGGGCAGTGTGAAAAGCTTATCCGAGTTTGAGATGGCCATGAATTTATAGAAATACTATTCATCCTTTTTCTTTTTTAAAAAAATATATTTTATTGATTTTTTTACAGAGAGGAAGGGAGAGAGATAGAGAGTCAGAAACATCGATGAGAGAGAAACATCGATCAGCCGCCTCCTGCACATCCCCCACCGGGGATGTGCCCGCAACCCAGGCACATGCCCTTGACCGGAATCGAACCCTTCAGTCCGCAGGCCAACGCTCTATCCACTGAGCCAAACCGGTTTTGGCTATTCATCCTTTTATGTGTCTGTGTCAGCAGTGCTTGATTGCTCAAGTGCAGATATTAAGGCAATAGATAATTAAGGCTGTCCCAGATTTGGTGGAAGTGAGGTGAGGAAGAGAACACTACCAGCCAGGCTCCTGAAGGGTCTCTTTGCCTTCAGTGTTTTCACATTCCTACCTATCCTGTATACTGCCACAAGAATTATTTTCCTTAAAGACTACTTTTTATCAACTCCTTTGCCTTGCTCAAGAACCTGCACCCTTCCAAACGGTGTAGTGAGTAAGAGCACAGCTGATAGACCTTGGTTTGAACTCCTTGTGAACTCCAGCAATTCATGTAAACTTCTGACACTCCGTTTCTTCAATTCAAAATGGGGTTAATTGTAATATCTACCTTATAAGGTTATTAGGAGCATTAGACTAGATAGCATGTAGCACAGTGCTTGGCCTGTAATAAGTGCATGAAAGTTGCTATATTATATTCTCTTATCTGTTTACCCACCTTCCCCTTCAGGTTTCAGCCTAGTCTGAAATTCTCTCTCACCCCTATCCAACATACTTTCTCCCAGTTAGACTGATCTTTTCACTGCCTCCATATTCATTGTCATGTGCCTTGCCTGCTCTACCCAAACCTCATAACTCTTCAAAGGCCTGCATCTTCTAAATGAAAACTTCCTCATTAGCTTGAAAACAGTGTTGCTCTCTCACTGCACTGATCTCCCATTGCACTTTTGGAACCTGATTAAATTCCATTGTTCACTTTATTATAAGCAGTTATTGTATTTACTGCTGGTGTCAGGTTACTGAGACATTAGGGCAGCTAAATTTTTATCTGTTGACTTTATTTTTTCCTATGAAGTAAGAGGCATGATTATTTGATAAATATATGGTGTAGAATTTGAGAATGGGGAAGGTCACAAACAGCTAGTGTAGATAGTGGGAGCATAAATTGACCAGAGAAAAGTAGTGGGATGGCTGGGCAGTGTGAAAAGCTTATTATATTATTACTTTATTATATTTTTATTGTTTTGTTGAAAAATATTATTATACCAGGGTGAGAAAAAGTATACTTACAGTTATAAACAATAATTAATAAACAAATAATACAAGAATAAAGTGTTTTGTGTACTCATAACTGTAAATCTACTTTTGCCTACCTTATATTACTAAAATATTGTCTAAAATATTTTAGTAATATAAGACTTTTCCAATAAGAGTGTGAACTCTTTGAGCCAAAGAATCATGCCATAAACTCTATGCATTTCTTACAGGAGCTAGAATAGTATTCACAGTACTTGTTAAATTTAATTTACTTGAATTGAGACATAAGCCAGGTCCCAGTGACCTCTAGAGTAGAGTACACAGGCAGTACATTAGAGTACAGGAAGAAAATATTGTAAAACATCTATTTATACTTATGTTCTTTAACAGTTCTGTTTTTCTGTATGTTTATAATGAATATTATACAAATTTATTATATATACATATATAGAGGATTGAAAAACATAAGTGGTGCATATTCAAGAAATTTTAATATTGGGGTTCAGATCAAAACATTTTTTTCTCTAGTATTTAAATTAATAATAGAAATTTGATCCAGTCCAAAATAGCAAGCCTGTGGTGGGCACACGATATAATATACAGATCATGTATTACAGAAATCTACACTTGAAACCTATATAATTTTATTAACCCATGTCACCCTAATAAATTTAATAAAAATAAATAGAGAGAAAAATAAAATAGCAAACCGTTATTTACCACAGTTAATTATATTTTGGTCACTTACTCTTTGTCAGGTGCTATGCTAAATGTCTTACATGCATTAATATCTCAAAACAATTTCATAAGGTAGATATTATTATCTCACATTATATAGGAGGAAATTGAAGCACAGAGGGGTTAAGTAACTAGTCCAAGGCTATATAATGAGAAAGTGATGAGCCAGGATTTAAAACTACATCTATTTTAATCCAAAGCTGGTCCTATTTTTTGAAGATTTTTAACTACACAATTTAATTTCTTTAATAGATACAAGACTATTCAAGTTATTTATTTCTTCTTAAGTAAGTTTTGATAACTTGTGTCTTTGAAAAAATGGTCCATTTTCCAAAGCTAATCCTCTCAATTAGTACACTACTATAGCATGTACACCTCTTTCAGAAGTGCCTATGTTTTTTTATGGAGACACTATGGAATAGACTTCTTACTTAACCAGGGCATTATGAGAACCATATAGAGATTTTAGAAAGTAGAAAGTCATCATAAGAAAAACCAAGTAATTGATTTTATTATATTTGATACTTAACTCCTTTTTAAAATATGAGAAAAATATAGAGCTCTTTCTTAAAGAATGGTCTCTTAATTTGAAAGCTGAACCCAAATTAACACATGCTTTCTATCTTTTTCAGTTGTTTCTGAAAATATGACAATTCAAGAAACAAGTACAATTCTTTCACAGCAAATAGACTTAACAACCCCATCCCAAATTACTGGACTAAAACCTCAAAATACTGTATATACTTCTACAATTATGTCTAACGGCATACCTGTATTTAAAACTGATTATAAAACCATATCATATTCCAATACAACATCTCCACCTCTGGAAACAATGACTGTACCAAAATTTTTAAAGACATCCATTTCTGAGACAGCTACATTCATAGCAGACATTTTGTCTACTTCAGCAGCTGTTGCTCTACCCACCAAGAATACTTCCACAGGCACTACTACCAATTCCATGAAAATAACTAAATCCCCATCTTCAGAGAACACAGTGACAACAAAAAGGGCTGGAGCCATTTTTGAGACCTTTTATCCAACTACAGCTACTAATTTCTTATACACATCTGGATTTACCAAGAATTCAATTGTACCCAAAACTTCAGCGATTGGATCTCCACTGGCCAATATGAAGACAGCATCTTTATGCTCATCTATTGAGCCAACATCCAAATCTACACCATCATGGCATAAACACATATCCACAGGTATTAGAGCACTCCCTATCTCCACAGCTAGCCAGGAGTTTCTTGCATCTACAGTTGCTGGAACTGTACCTTGGTCCACCGTGAAACAGACTTCTACTCACATTGGGACTGCATCAGCATTCCCACCTACGTCTGTGCTCATCTCCAAAGCTGCTCCAGTAGATACTGTATTTCCTAGAAATCAGAAAGCATCTACATTGGCAATGACTGATAAAAAAATATCATTTACAGTTCATTCAATGACACTTCCATCTAAGCCTATTGAGACGACTTCTGAGCTAAGAACAGTTGAAACAGAATTGACATCTACAAATTTCCAGGATGTCTCTTCACCCAGAATGGAGGATACAATATCTATCTCCATGCCAAAAGAGGCCTCTTCTATGGCCCTTTCTTTCAGGACATCCTCTTCATTAACCAGAGCTCAGAGCGTACAGACAAATATTGATACTGAGACCACACATACATCTTTGGTTCCTGGAATCACACTTGCACCTGCAGCTGATGAAAGTATGCTTTCCCCCACAGTCACTGGGTCAGAATATACCAAGAATACATCCACAGATGGTGAAAATATGTTTCCTTTTATCTCCACCAGATCAGCTTTCACATCCAGGGCATCTGAGTCTGGTCCCACAACAATAAGTGATGAAGGTGCCCATCTATTTACCAGTGAGATCAATTGGACTTCCAGGCCAGACCAAACTCTGTTGATGTCAATATTCCATGGGAATACTTCTAATACAGAACATTCATCCACAACTGCTGATGTTAATATGCCTCCAGAAGCATCCATAGAAAGTGAGGCTACCACTACCACTGATGCTATTATTAATACTGATACCGTAATAGACAGGTATACAACAGCTCTATCCAACTTGACATCTCCGTGTTTGGCTAATTTCTCCATAGTTTCTAGAACCACATCTGTAAACAAACTGCCTGAGTTTAAACTTACCACCTTATTACTAAGAACCACCCCTAGGTCCACAGTAGCTGGAAATGAACTTATTTCAACATCAAAGGAAACAGTTTTTCCACCAGTAGATATAATATCTACCCTTGCTGACACTGAACTAGATTTTTCTACTGAAAGTGCTTCTGAGATTACACAAACAGAGGTAAAAAATACAATTGCATTTGGAGAGACAACAATCCCTGTACCGGAGTCTGCAACAACACAAAGATTCAATGCTTCTGTGACAAGGAAAGAAACAACTTCCCATTATCTTAAGGGAAGATCAACTATAGAAGCAACAACAGAGGTTTCTCCATTTGCAACAATGCAGGAAGCAACAGATGAGTCTATACAAATGGTGACAGCTTCTGTCATTGTTTCCCCTTTTCCTGATTTAGAAAAGTCGACTTCCCCATTGGATAATAAAACTGCAACTACTGAGGTGAGAGGAAGATGTCTTTCTCCAAAATCAGTTAAAACCACATCTGAGACTTCCTACAATGGATCTACAGAAATCTTTAATTCCACCCACACATACACAGCAGAGTGGACTTCAGAGACTCCACCTGAAGGTAATCCAACTCCATATCCCACTTCTGGGAGCACAAAGGCATTCCCTGAACCCCTGGTTGCTTCTACCATAAGAATATTGGAAACCAGTTTTGCCACTATTCCTACAGAGAGGACAGCTATGTCCTCGTCTACTGGTATGTTGCCTCCACAACCTACAACTACCCATTCCTTAGCAACCCCTGTGCCTATTATCCATATGTACTCACTGCCAGTTAATGCCTCTGCTGTCACCTCTATGGTGATGTCTGAAGAGACTAAGGTTACCATGTCTGAGCCTTCTGCACTGGCCAGGGCTTCCTCCACATCTGCATTCTCAGATGTCTCACCTCTGTCATCAGCGATACTGACTACAGCATCAGTGCCACCAACGGATCAGACTGCTTCCACAACCAGCGATAATGTGACACCTATAGTAATTTCCTTTCTGACAGAAACTACAGTCTCCTCATTGAGACCTACCAGTCCTTTGGCAACTAAGGCTGAGACCACTTTTCTGTCCACCTCAGCTGACAGAGTAACTTCATCCACACCCACTCTTGCCTGCTCTAAATATCTCCCTGACAATATTTCTGTTGTGACCTCCACTCATATGATCTCAACAATGTCTATACCAGTAGCAACCCAGTCTACATCTCGAGTAGAGGATGCTTCCACCCATGCTCTCAGCTTCCCGAATACTTTCAATGGCAGTGGAGATGTTGTTAGTTTGATTACTGCCACCACAGAAAATTATGCTATTGATGAGACAAGGCCCTCTGCCAACAAGCTTACTACCTCAGATGGTCATATTTCTCAATTTTCCACACGTCTGGCAAACATACTGGTCCCTACTCTATCAGTGACTCATATTTCTACCTTAACTTCTGACAAAGAGCAGATTATCACCTCCCTAGGAAAAACCCTTGGAACTATGGAGGTGACAGAGATATCCCCATCAAATAATCCTTTTATTTCAGAGTCTCAGAATTCTTCATCCTTGGAAATGACAGATACAGAATTTGCTGAGACCACAAAAATGTCCAGTCATCAAACACATTCACCTTCAGAGATTCCACTTGTAACTCCCCCTGATGGAATTTCAGCTTCATCTCCCACACCTGGGCATACACAGACTGTACCTACCACCTGGATCTCAAGTAACACTGATGTTCACATTTCAGAAATGTCTACCAGTCTTGGGAAAACAGCTTTCCCTTCAAAAGCTCTGACAATTACCACGTTTTTGTCTCCTGACAAAGAAAGCATAAGTGCCCTCTCAATATATACTTGCAGGACTGAGAAAATGACAGTAAGAACCACCTCTGTGACTCAACCTTTCTCATACCACCAGAACACTTCATTTGTAGATGCCATATCTTCCAGGACAACCAGAATATCAAATCCTATAAACATCAACACAACTTTTTCACACTTGCTTTCACCCCGGACTCAACCTGAGGTGACATCAGTTGCCTCTCCCATTTCTGAAAGCACACAGACCTCCCCAGAGTCCCTGTCTTTTTCCATAACTGGACTGTCTAGTGCCAATTTTACAATTATTTCTACTGACAGGGTCACTACAGCCCTTTCTGCTCCAAGTGTAACTACCGCACTTCTTGGGAAAACATCTATGGCAACGTCCATTCCTCTCTACCAGATGTCTTCACTGCCAGTTACTGCCTTCACCTCCAAAAGAGTTTCTGACACTCCTACAATACTAATGACCAAATATTCTAAAATAACACATGCAGATTGTTTGAAAAGACACTCTATAGCTACTTCTGGACGTGGGTCTGAGATGTCCTCAATGTCAGTTCATGACTCTGCTTTTTCACCTCCAACTGTTTCTCCTGACAATTCCACAACAGTTGGATCATTCTCTACTTTATCGTCTTCAATTACCCCTAGGACTACTATAACCATACAAACATCTACATTGGATGTCACACCTGTGACATATGCTGGTTCTACTTCAAAAAGCACAATGGTTTCTTCTGCTTTTACTACTTCAGAAATGACAGAGATGTCCTCCCAGATCACACCTACATCCTTTTCCTCTCCAACAGAGACAACTTATCCCTCCGTGAAAACCATTCCAACCACTATTATGGCTGGGGTGGTGACTCCATTTGTAGGCACCACTGACTCTTTTCTACTCAGTTCTGAGAACACTGAAGCTATGTCTTCCATTCCAAAGACCACATTTTCACCATTTTTATCAACATCCCCACAGTCATTCCAAGGAGACAAGGCTACAACTCTGGGCATATTAACTGGAATTACTAACACCTCCCTATCTACTGTAAGCAGTGGTAGAGTAACAATTTTCACAAATACTTATTCTAGAACTGCTGCTCCTAAAAGTGCGATTTCATCTATTTCTGCAGATAGTCTCCCTACTCCCTTGAATATTCAGGTTTCCCAATATTTGACTAGCTTTAAGAGCACTCCTAGACCCACACAAAGTATAAAAGCCACCACTTTCTTTTCTTCAAAAACAAAAAAAATGACTTCCTTGTCTGAAAATACTTCAAGCACTGAGCTAACAAAAGGTGCCACATCTGTAAATACCCCTGTTTCATACCATCCATGGACTCCATCCAGTGCAACTCTGCTCTCTTTTAAAACATTTCTTTTTTCACCTCATAGTACTAAAGCTGAATTCTCTACTCCAAAGACTTATCTTCCTCCTACATCCCACATGGTTGAATTTCCAGTCCTGGGAACAAGAACCACATCTAGTAACACCCAGCCTCTGCTTATGACTTCCTGGAACATACCCATAGTTAAAGATTCTCAATTTCCAATTTTTACCACTACTCATGTGCCTACACCCAAGAAGATGGAAACAGAGACTCCATACCTTGTTCCTGGGTCTTTATCAACATTCACGGCCTCTAAGACTGGTCTTGTATCTGGAAATGTTATGGCAATATCATCAATTTCTACATCAGGAATTCTTCCTACCTTGGGGATGTCTGAGAGCCCTTCATTATCAATATCTTCAAGAACTATTCCTACCACTTTGGTTGACATTAAGCAGACATTTGGTAAGACTAACATATCTGTGACTCCTGTGACCACACTCCCATCAAATCCTTGTGCTACTTCGGGATCTATAATTTCAAAAAATACTACTTCACCCATGCTGACATGGGTCTTATCTAGTCTCCCTTCAGGCTCTCCTCTGGCAACCGTATCTAATACTCCTCAATTATAACTTCCTCTGCAATAGAGGTGCAGCCCACACTGGACTCGCTTCCAAATATAAGCACTACTACATCCACAACTACTGAAGCCTCATTTTCTCTCACATCTACTGGAGTAACATATCCTTCTTACAGCAACTGTGTTTTCACTACTTTCTTCCTCTTTTGAGACAACCAGGCTGGACTCTACACCTTCCTTTCTATCTACAGAAGCATTGACTTCTCCTATTGCCATTTAGTACACAGATATGTTCCACAATGTGTGCATTGTATTACTAGTAGAATGCATGCACAGTGTTCTCCAAGGTGGCCAGTTTTCTGAAAGCAGAAAAGGATAAAGAAGGGTACAGGTGTCTATCTCTTTCAGTCAGTGGGTACAGTGGGGACTTTATCCAAAGATAGAACTCTCTAGCCATCTTTTAAATCTTTGCTTTATTAAGTACTAGAGGCCAGTGCACAAAATTCATGCATGGGTAGAGTCTCTAGGCCTGGTTGGTGATCAGGGTCAATCTGCAGGGTGACTGGTGTGGCGATCGGGGGTCCCCTGCTGGTACCCGCCTTGGCGGGCCTGGCGCTGCCTGTTCACTAGCCCTGCCTGCCCCCTCACCACCATTGCCGGTTGCCTCCCTCTGCGGGATGACCAGCGGGGTGATTGTTGGGGTACCCCACTGGCACCTGCCTTGGCAGGTTGCTATGACACACACTGACCACCAGGGGACAGACGCTCAACATAGGAGCTGCCCCCTGGTGGTCAGTGTGCTCCCACAGGGGAAGGGCCGCTAAGCCAAAAGCCGGGCTCATGGCTGGCAAGTGCAGCAGCGGTGGCAGGAGCCTCTCCCGCCTCTGTGGCAGTGCTAAGGATGTCCAACTGCCAGCTTAGGGTGTAGGCTGGGCTAAGGGACCCCTCTGAGTACATGAATTTTGTGCACTGGGCCTCTGGTATAGGATGATGCAAATGTATCTTTTTACTAAGTATGACATTTCTAAGCCTCCTTTCCACCCATTTTGTTCCTGATGCTCTGACTCTACCAATGTGAACATGGATCAGGAACCTCACCCCCTTCCAAATAAGAGTATTATGTAGTCTTAGGTCTGACATATTGACTACATACCAGAAATCACCAGAAGACATTCCTCTGATACAAGTCTCAGCCTTCTCTAAGCTTCACCTCCAGCTGATTTACAATACTTACCAGTGGCCAGGGAGTGTTTGATTTCCATATCGCTCAAATTTTGGATGTTCCTTCAACTTTTAACATTCCAAAATTGAAATTTAATAGGGCACACAATAGGAGAGAATTACAGAGAGAAAAACCTGTAGCAGAAAGAAATACACAGGAAAAAATAAATATTTCCTCAGGCCAAATGATCTTGTGAAATTATGTTTAGTTTGGCTATTAAATGAACTTGGAACCTGTTGATCAATGAAAATTGAGGATTTGGGAGATTTGTAGCATGTCTATTAACTGTGTAGGGAACTGCCTAAATAATTAAAGCAAAAATGTGATGGTATGTCCTGTTTTTATTTTTTAAATTACTATTTTTTTCAATTACAATTTACAGTCAATATTGTTTTGTATTAGTTTTGGGTATATAGCATAGTGGTTAGACAGTCACATACTTCAAAAACTATTCCCCCGATATTTCCAGTACCCACATAATTATTCTAATGTTATTGACTATATTCCCTATGCCATACTTTACATCCCCATGGGCATTTTGTAACTACCACCCTATACTTCTCAATCCCTTAACTTTTTTCACCCAGTTCCCCATTCCTTCTTCCCTCTGGCAACCATCATCCTGTTCTCTGTATCTATGAGTCTGTTTCTGTTTTGTTTGTTCCTGTTTTACTTGTGAATATGAAGCCAAAGTGCTTGTTCTTGACCTTGAGATTAAATTAAGCAAAGTTTAAGAATGAGATTTCACTGTTTAGTTTCTTTAAAATAAAGAACAATTTTCATCAAAGTAACAGACGTTAAATTTCTTGAATTCAATACATAAAATTAATCTCCTTATTTTTAATTACAGTTTCCTTTTATAATGTTGGAATGAGCTTCTCTGTCTTTGATGAAGAGCCAGCGATCCCTATTACCAGTGTTGTAAATGAATTAGCAGAAAATTGGGTAAAATAATCTTTTGAATATTTATAGTACATATAAAATATGTGAATATATTTGTATATACATGTGCATGTATATATATGTGTGTGTATATATATGACAAAGATTGAGTATATTAAAACTAAGTTTTACTTTTTCTACACATAGTACATTTCACAGCTAATTGGTTTTGACTTTTTGCTGAAAATCTATCCACTCTGTAATCAACACCATGAAGATATATGTGTTTTTTTCTTTCATAGTGCCAATGCTGGAAGCTTTTATGGGATGTTAATATTTTAATTTATTTAGAAGTGTACACTTTTTTTCCACTGACACAAATTCTGTGCCTTTTCAAATTTTCCTATTTGGGGAAAGTAGGAGAGTAGTGATAACAAAGTCTATGCTACTTAACTTAAATATTCTTGTTTTCTGCATTTTAATTTCTCTCTCTCTTACACAATAAATGTTTTACTTATCCTTACATTGTTTCTGATCACAGGAGTACTACATACTCTCTGAAGAAATCCAGAATTTGAAATGTGAAATTCAGAAAGTATACATGCTCTCTAATATTGCTCTTTGTATTAAGTACTGTTAATAGTTTGAGGTATATTTTTTCAGACTTTTTCTATACATACAATAACATTGATGCATGTATATTCTTTTGTAAAAATAACTGAAATCATACTAATTATGCTAACTTCCTTTTTCACTTAACCATCTATCTTTGAGCATACTCATGATTATAAACATAGATCTACCTCATATACTTTAACAGATGCATAGAATTTCACTGGATAATTGTAAAGCAGTTTTTAATTCAGGCATCCATTGGTGGACATTCATGTGTTTCTATTTTTTCTCTATTTGGAAATAATGCTAACAATAATACCCTTGCAATAAATTTTGGGGAAGCACTTGAGTATTTCTATAGGATAAATTCCTAGAATTGGAATTGTTGAATCAATTGATGAATATTACACATTTTAATAGCTATTGCTAAATGACCTCCCAGATAGGTGATAAAAACCTGCATCCCCACCAACAGTAAATGGTCATGTCTGTTTCCCCTTTCTCCCCATCAGGCATTTATTTTCAAGTGTACCATATATGACACGATTATAAGTGCTTGACATCATTGGTTATATTCATCTACTAGGGTTGCCATAACAATATGATACACTGGGTGGCTTGAACAACAGATATTTATTTTCTCACTGTTCTACAGACTGGAAATCCAAGATCAAAGTGCCAACAGGGTTAGTTTCTGGTATGGTCTCTCTCCTTGGCTTGTAGATGGCTATCTTCACTTTGTGCCTTCACAGGACTTTTCTTTGTGTGTGTGTGTATGGAGAGAGAGAGAGAGAGAGAGAGAGAGAGAGAGAGAGAGAGAGAGAGAGAGAGAGGTCTGGTGTCTCTTCCCCTTCTTATAGTGACATCAGTCCTATGGGATTAGGGCTCTACCCTTATGACCTCATTTAGCCTTAATTACCCCCCTTAAAGGCTCAATCTCCAAATATAGTGACATTAGGAGGTTAGGGCTTCAACATATGAAATTTTGGGGATACAATTAAGCTCATAACAGTAGGTAAAAACCAAGTGGAGCAGATGGAAATGTTGAACCAGCTGAAATAGTGAATGGAGCTTAATGAACACATCATCTCAGGTAACTTTGCTCAGTTAAGACAGAGGAGTAGAAATACTAAAACTGTTATGTTTTGTCTTTTACAGTTGAATTCTATATTTCAGGACAGTGAATTTGCTCTTGCTAATGTGGCTATTCAAATTAAAAGCAGGTATGTGAATGTCATCTGCTGTGTGTTGAAGGGTTGTTTGAGGGCACTCTGGATCTGTTATTATCCAGAGAAGATTTCCTTTGTCTGAGTTGCAGGGACTGCTGCATTTTGAGTTGAATCTTCCCTTCTGAGTGTAGGTTCTTTTTGGACTGAGAAAGAAATTTGTATTAATACTGTAGAGTATAGCCCTAGCCGGTTTGGCTCAGTGGATAGAGTGTTGGCCTGAGGACTGAAGAGTCCCGGGTTTGATTCCAGTCAAGGGCATATGCCCGGGTTTTGGGATCAATCCCCAGTAGGAGGAGTGCAGGAGGCAGTCAATGAGTCTCATCACTGATGTTTCTCTCTCTCTCTCTCTCTCTCTCTCTCTCTCTCTCTCTCTCTCTCTCCCCTTCCTCTCTAAAATCAATAAAAATATATTTTAAAAAATACTATAGGGTATAAATTCAGTGGCAAAATAAAATAGAATAAAATAAGTAGGGGAAACAGTGGAATTGGACTCAGTTACCTCTAATGCCCCCTTTAGCTTTAAAATACTATGATTCTATGACTTAGGGGGAAAATGCCTTAAAAGATGAAAGACTCCGAATGACCAATGCACAAAGATTTATAAGGCCTTTTATTTTTGGACAATGTACTTCCAGGAATTAAAAATTCCAAAGGGAACTTGAAATATTTAGAGTGAGGAATGCTGACTAGTTCAAGACTTGCCTTGGCCACAAAGTTGGAGAGCTGATTGCAGTAATATTGGAAGGCACTGAGTAGTATCAAGATGATGACCAAAGTAATTGGTCATCTGATAAATACTTCCTCTGCTCTTGCATTGCATATATATTGGTCCTCTGTTAAAGGAACATTCAGAGAATCCTTTTGAAAAAATAGGCATGGCTCTGGTATACCACTGTAAGCTGATTTTTATTTTTTATTTATTTTTATTTTTATTATTGATTAAATTATTACATAAGTGTCCTTATCCCCATGTTACCCCCTATCCCCCCATGTAAGCTGATTTTTAAAACAATACACGTGCCTGCCTATCTCCTACACACTGGGATTTTGGTTTCTACTCCATGTTCAAATATAAATAGGCTCAAGAAGGTTTATATAAGGTAATAAAAGTAAATCCATGGTAGGTTATTAAAAGAAAATTGTGGAATATACAACATTCTTTTTAAAGAATTATGTCAATTATGTTTACTTATTACAAAAGTAATATGTGGCCATTGTAAAATCTTAGAGCTTAACAGAAATATGTAACTTGGATAGCAAAAATCTCCAGAAACACACCCATTCCAAGAACTATGGTTAACAATTTTCTTACATACTCCTTTAGATTTGTTGCCTTGCATTTACTAAGAGAATGGGATCCTACTCTACATACTGTTTTCCAACATTCTTTTCATGCTTTAGAATGCATCATGTACATCCTTTGAGGCCAATACATAGAGATTTAGCTTATTCATTTTTATGCCTGCATAAGATTATTTTGCATGAATGTGCCATGGTGTATTTACCCAATTACTTAGTAATGGACATTTCAGTTATTTTCACTCTTGTACATATATTTGTATGGTTCCTTGCTGGTATTATTATGGAGTAGATTCTTGAAAGTGGGTTTGCTGAGTTAAAGGCTTACTACCATTTTGGTATACAAATAATGACCAAACTCTTTTGAAGTATCTTCTTGGAGCCTTAGAATTAATTTAATTCTAAGCTGGGAGATTCTACTGTTTTGCCTCAGAGTTGTCTTTCTCCTGAAACTGTGCTTTTATGTATTTGGTACTCTATTTCATTTTTCTATAATTTTTGATGCTTTTGACACAGAGACACTTCTAAGGAAGAAAAAACCATGGACCAAACTTTAGTAAGTAATTTTTCAAAACAATGTACTTGTAACCTATTTTATACCTGATTAGATGTAAGTAAATAGCTCTTCTACCCAAGTATACATTACTAGAGGCCCAATAAACAAAATTTGTGCAGGAGTAGGCCTTTCTTCCCCCAGCTGCAGGCACCAACTTCCCTCTGGGACCCAAACTTCCCTCCAGCCACCAGCACTGACCTGGGCTTCCTTTGCAGAGGGCGCCCTGCACACCCACAACAGCCCACTGGTTGGTGACCTGGGCCTCCCTCTGCGTGGCGATGATGGGGCAATGGCTGGGCCCTCAACCAATTGCATTGCACCTGCCTTGGCTGGCTTGGCGCCAGTGGGTGTCATAGTGTTGTCCGGATGGTCATCTGGATGATCATCTGGATGGTCATTCCGCTGTTCGGCTGTTTGGTCAATTTGCATATTAAGCTTTTATTATATAGGATTAGGCAAGGCTCAATTGTAATTCTTGAGGGTCAAAATACATTACCTTCTTTGGAATTTCACAAGAACCCAGTAAGGAAACCATCCTCTGCTTTTTGAACTATGTATGTGGCAGTTCTTTCAAGGCCTATTTTGTGGGCTATGGGAGTATGGAATGACTTTGGGATTGTAAATGGTAAATGGAATTTCTTGATTGTGGACTTCTTGTAAAAAGTCTGGTTCTTCCAGCAGTGACACAGTTGTTTGCAAGGCTGGCATTCAGAAATACATTCATCCTCTATTTGTATAGATTTGAAGTCAGAGTGTAACAAAACTATCTCCCATCATCCTTGACCCAATTCTCAGTACTTATTCCAGTGCCTCAAAGCTTTACAATGTTAGATTCTGAAAGAATTAGTAAACACAGATTTTAAAGTATTTAAATGAGATAAATATTTTAACTATACAAAATGCAATCAGTGCATTCCAAGTTATCTGCCATCATTTAAAATACTTTCTATAAATAGCTGATTCAGAATTTTTAATTTAATACATGATAGTTAACATGACATGACTAAACTTCCGCTCAAAAAATAGGTGTAAAAGCCTATTGCTAATAATGAGTTCCCTGGGTTAGAATCCCTGCTCTTGCACTTCCTGATTGTGAGACCTTGGGCAACATAATTAATCTCTCTATGCCTCACTTTCGTAATCTGTGCAATGAGGATAACAATATTATAATCCCTCACAAGGCTATTGGGAAGATGGAATGGGATAATTTATGTAAAGTGCTTAACACATGCCATAAAGCACAGTAAATGCTTGGTAGTGTTTACTATTGTTATCACTATGTTAGGTTTAGATTCTACTCCTAGTTCTTTGACTTCTCAGCTGTGTGATACTGGGCAAATAATTTAACTTCTCTAAGACTTAGCTTCCTTATGTAGAAAATGTGATGACAATCTCTGGAATGCCCACCCTACAGAGTTAGTTTGAGGACTATAAATGCATTGATGTTTTTGAGGGTGATTTGAAGATGGTAATGAGTTACATAAATATAAAGTATAATTATGATTGCTGTAGTTTACAATAAGCCCTGTACTCAGTTGTGATGTTTGTTTAAAGATTTCAGCGAGTATGCACTTTTCTTTTGCTTTATTTGGAACAGAGAGAAGGGCAAGAGATGGCTACAATTTCCCATGCGTTATACAGGTAGGAGCTGAGTTTATTCATAGCTGGTACATTTAGTTATGATTTCCCTTCCATTTAATTCTGTATGTGCAGTCTGTTGGTCAGAGTTGTCAGAAGGAGATCAAAGTACCTGGTGGTTATTTTATAGAGGCTGTCATTGGGCTCTTGCCTTCATAAAATAAGTTGTTTCAGTTGGTCATGGCACAGCCTAGCAGTCTGCTTGCTGCTGCCTCTTTGTAGTGAAGAGAAAATGGTGTCCAAAGTGGTCATAATTTGGGGATGGAGGAATAAAGTATTTGTTGTCATGAAAAAATTCCACAAAATACTGAGCAGGAAAATTGAAAAAGCAAGCTGGAAAACACCTTGGTCCTGTTCAAACTCATGGTCCAGCTTCTCCAGCTACTGTTGGGCTGCTTGATGCAACTCAAGAAGTACATATAGCCAAAGGAAACTCCTGGAAAAGTCATTGAAATATTCAAGGTGCTAAGAATAGAGAATCTATTGCAGCAAGAGGAGAAGTTTAAAAAAGAGTTCTCTTCAGGCTGGAAAGATGATAGTTGAGAAGAGAGAAACCCTAAATGAAATGGGTAAGATGAACAGGGTCTTCACCAAATATGGATCAGTGAAGGGAGCGACATGTCTTATATTGGACATAAAACTTTTGAGTAAACACAGGCACATCTAAATTTCAACAGCTGGTAGGAAACATAGGAAATGTGTTCTTCAAAAAGACTATCTACAACTGGAAATGGAGAAAGGGTACAGGTAAGTTTGTGAATCTGAAATGTGTTCTGTAATGGAGCAATAGAGGAATTTAGAATCTTTGAGGACCTCACTACAGAGGTTGAGATCAAGGACAGCCCTATTCTTTCAAAATATATCTTTTAGTAGAAAGAATATTTAGAAATGAAATACTAGGTCTTTGTGACCTTGCTTAAAGTTTAGTTTCCTCATCTGTAGAATGGGGATAATAATAGCACTACCACATAAGGTTGTTGTGAGGATAACATGAATCAAAACATGTGAAGCAAGAATTCCATAAATGTACCAGGCCAGTGTTGCTCAGTGGTTGAGCGTCAACCATGAACCAAGAGGTCACCAGTCCCCTGTCAGGGCACATGCTCTGGTTGTGGGCTCTGTAGGGGGCATGTAGGAGGCAGCCAATCAATGTTTCTATTTTACTATCTCTCTCCCTTCCTCTCTCTTTAATATCAATAAAAACATTAAAAAAGAGAAATTTATAAATGTTAGTTACTATCATTATCATTATCATTAATATTATTCTGATAGAAATAGGTTTTTTGTAGAACACATCTTTATAGACTAATTGAGCATGTGCTTATTTGCCTTATTGCAGTAATGATGGATAAATTGGAGACCAGAAAGATAAAAAGTTTTCTCTAAAGTAATAAATCCTGAATACTTCATCTCTTCTATTAATTATCACAAACTTCTAGAAAAATAGTATGGCTAACCAATTTCAACATAATGCAAATGTTCCTGACTATTCTTTTGAAAATGCATTTTGAGTTTTTTGTTTTGGATACGAGAAAATTTATCAGACAATTTAAATATGCTGTCTTCCATAATTTCTTAAGATTTCCCACTTAATAGTGTAAAATATTTGATATTTATAAACTACCACTAAGTTATTTATACAGAATTGCATCACCACAGGCCAAGTTGCACACTGTTGACATAACTATAATATCTTTTTTGTTTGTTCTGCTTTTTAGCTGTGTCTGTCAGGTCATCATAAAGGCCAACTCTTCTTTAGCACCCACTGAATTGATTAGCAGGATTAAAAGTAAAATACATGGCAACCTCATGCATGGAAACTTCACACAAGATCAATTGACGTTATTAGTAAAGTCTGAACATGTTGCAGTGAAAAAACTAGGTAATTTGGGTGGGGGTATTCCATATGAAGTCACTGTTCTTCTTATAAAGCTCATAATGCATGCATAGTAAGACATCCTGAATTCAGAAGGGAGAGACGTGATATTCATGTTCCTTTCCACATCCTTTGTACCCACTTGCTCTGACAACCTTTCTATCTATCTATCTATCTATCTATCTATCTATCTATCTATCTATCTATCATCTATCTATTCATCTATCATCTATCTATCTATCTATCTATCTATCTATCTATCTATCTATCAAGCCAGGGGGGTTAACAGAGACTTTTGGTCAGCTCTGGATTTCAGCAGTAGCCAGTTCATCAATGATGTGGAATGATTGTCTCTCTTGCATAAATACCCAGAGACCTGGAGAGCTTCATTACACACAATAGCTGCCTAATAGATACTTGCTTTATTGATTGATTTAGCCAGTCTATTCATCTTGGAAAGTGATCTGGGAACAGTCCAGAATTTCTCTCATGGTCATTTTCTTTTTAGATTAGCAAGGCTTTAATGGTAAAAGAGAAAGACTATCAGGCCACACCATCCGATGGCAGCTTTCTTCGTTTTCCCTCATAGACTGGGGTAAAAATATTGAGCTAACCCAAATAACACACATAGGCATTAGAACACACAATCCTTGGCAACAAACTAACTGGGTGGTAGAGGGCATGCTTCTATTGAGAATGAGAGTGAGATGAAAGGCAGAGCAGTATTGAAGCCACATGCCATTGGCATGCAAATGATGCTAATGAATGTGTCTGGAGACTGAGAGTAAGGCCTTTTATTCTCACTCAGAGAGGAGATGGGGATGGCTGGGCAAAGCTAGCTGGGCCACTCTGTCAACACCTGAGGGAATGATTTTTGGAATCAGGGTTATAAACCCAATGAGTGGTCAGTAAAAACTGGGAACTTATTACATAAACATAGTCCAAGTCATATCTCCCTTAAGGTGACAACACTTGGGAGCAAAACTTTGCCATCAGCACCAACATCAGAACAGGCTCCCATCTGTATTGATGATGATGGATATATTGAGTTTACTTGAACCAAATCTACTCTAGAGTCCATTAAGAAACAAGGAGCTGTCCAGAAATATAAGCACCTCACACTATTAACAGTGGGTACCTGAAAAGGAGGGCAATTGGCAGGTGGTGACTTTTGATTTTTACTCTACGCCTCTCTGTGTGGCTTAAACTTTTTTCAAGGCACATGTATCATTTTTAAAAACAAAAACTAAAAACCTGCTCTGTCGACTGGTAGTTTTAATGAAAAGGACTAAATGTGAGAGTGTATTGGGAGGCTTATATTTTAAGTAAAGAACCCATTTAATGCTATTTTCAGTGAATCCTGCTTTAAATGGCCTGACTAAAAGAAAAGTTTCCTTTTTATTTGCTGATGTTTGTGCACAAGATAATAATGATGGGTCATAATGGATGTTCCTGATACTTTTAAGTGCCTTTTGCCCTTTAAAATGTGCATACATTTTCTCTGTAGAGCCAGGAAAGTGCAAAGCCGAAGAGACAACCTCTAAATACAAAGGGACATATAAGTGGCTCTTAACCAACCCTACTGATACAGCTCAAACTAGATGCATAAAAAATAAGGCTGGAAACGCTACTAGAATCTGGTATGTATTGGCCAAGTTCTAAATGCTAGTTCAAATACACAAAGATCTGCTAATTAGGGGCGTGTTTCTATGTCATTTGCCTGAGCTCCTTCTCTCCCCCTTTACTGCCAGCCTTTCTTTCCTTCCTTCTTTCTTTCTTTCTTTCTTTCTTTCTTTCTTTCTTTCTTTCTTTCTTTCTTTCTTTCTTTCTTTCTTTCTCTCTCTCTCTCTCTCTCTCTCTCTCTCTCTCTCTCTCTCTCTCTCTCTCTTTCTTTCTCCTTCCTTCCTTCCTTCCTTCCTTCCTTCCTTCCTTCCTTCCTTCCTTCCTTCCTTCCTTCCTTTCTTCCTTCCTTCCTTCCTTTCTTTCTTTCTTTCTTTCTTTCTTTCTTTCTTTCTTTCTTTCTTTCTTTCTTTCTTTCTTTCTTTCTTTCTTCTTTCTTTTTGGTCTATTTAAGAATATAATGCTACAGCCGAGACCGGTTTGGCTCAGTGGATAGAGCGTCAGCCTGCGGACTGAAGGGTCCCAGGTTCGATTCCGGTCAAGGGCATGTACCTGGGTCGTGGGCACATCCCCACTGGGGGATGTGCAGGAGGCGGCTGATCGATGTTTCTCTCTCATCGATGTTTCTGACTCTCTATCTCTCTCCCTTCCTCTCTGTAAAAAATCAATAAAATTAAAAAAAAAGAATATAATGCTACATAATAACATTCCAAAAAAATTTTCAAGAAGACAAGAGAACCTGCAACCCAGATACATGCCCTTAACCGGAATTGAACCCAACACCCTTTGGTGCATGGGCCAATGCTCTAACCACTGAGAACACCGACCAGAGCAAAAATTCCATTATTGATATGAGGACTGATTATCATTACATAAAACTTAAATAAATGTCACTCATAATCCAATCACCTGAACACAGCTGTTTTTAGGTAAGTATATTTTTTCATTTGACTTTTGCTGCATTTTTTTAAGTTTTATGTAGTAATAATCAATCCTCATATCAATAATGGAATTTTTGCTCTGGTCGGTGTTCTCAGTGGTTAGAGCATCAGCCCATGCACCAAAGGGTGTTGGGTTCAATTCCGGTTAAGGGCATGTATTTGGGTTGCAGGTTCAATCACTGGCCCCAGTTGGGCCTGTGCAGGAAGCAACCAATCTCTTTCTCTCTCTCTCTGTCCACCCCTTTCCTCCATCCATTCTAATCTCTCTAAAAAATCAATGGAAAAAATATTCTTGGGTGAGTATTAACAAAACAAAAAATAATAATGGAATTTATGCTTTCACTCAATGGCTTATCAATATTTGCCATGTTTTACAGTCATCTTTCATTTTTTTCCAAAATATGTAGGTTGTGTGTGTGTGTGTGTGTGTGTGTGTGTTTGACAGCCATCCTCTTAATGACCATTTTGAAAAACTGCCTCAGAAACTAACTCGTTGATGGGCCATAATAATTTACTAAGTCACTCTTCTATTGTAGACTTTATAATTTTCCTTCTTAAAATCATCGGCCCCTCTTCTATTACTCTCTGCTGTTAATGGTTTTTGCATTAAGTGGACACCGCAAAGGAGCAGCCAGTTTTGACAGAAGCTTTAAAAGCTCTCCTTTGGAGGGCAACATCTTGAATTGTAGTCTATATCTTACTCCTTACATCTAATCAGTCAGCAAATCATGCAGCTTTTTAAAAAGTTCAAATTCAGAACTCACATCTAGCCTTTCCTTTACAACCACACAGCCACTACCCTGGTGCAGGACCTTACTATATCTCGCCCACTATTAGAGCAGTTTCCTTATTTTCTAATTGTCCATTACCCAACAGCTATACTCCATACTGCTGTCAGTGTGATTTTTCCTAAAGTATGGTTGCCATCATGCCACCTTCTTACTCTGGTTTCACATTGCCTCAAGAATTAAGTCCAAACCCGCAGGCTCCCTTCTTTAATGCATTCCAGCCAAAAAGGGTCATTTGCCATTGTGAACTCAATAGGTGTTTCCTCCTGTCTTTTTCTTTTTTTCTTTTGCTTATGCCATTTGTTACTGCTGCTGGTAGTGGGGCTTTTTCCAACTCTGCCCTTTCAGCACCAGTTTAGCACAAAAGTTGCAAGTAAGTTTTCCTTGCTTGGTGGTTTGATACATTCAATTTTGTTTATATTGCTGTTCTTATCCCATCTTGCCTATTAAATGTAGTTACATTTACAGTCTCAAACCACCAAGTTACAAGCTCCTTGAGGGAGGAGACCCTGCCCTGTTTGTCTTCACTACCTGCTACCAGTCCTAGAACACAGTAGGTGCTCAATAAATGTGTTAGTTAACTTGAATTGAACTGGCTTGAATTGGATGAAGCATAGTGGAGGGTATACCATGAGGGTCAATGAGATACAGAGAATGCTATACTAGTTGCCTTGAGTAAATTAATATGCTAAGATAGAGACCACATTCTAACAGAAAAGGGGTTAAGAAGGGAAAATGAGGGTAAGGAGACCTGTCTAGAAGGGCAAAATCTCTGCCTTGACTCTTCTTGGTTCACTGGACAGTGCCATGCCCCATTGCAGGCTTTCTTGCCTGCTTATATTTCCTTTCTAAGAGCAAAATTTTCTTCACTTTACAAACACTGGGCTTCCTCCTTTGCTGTCTCATCCAGGAGGCTGAGAGTGGGCAAAGAGAGGAGGTATGCCAAAGATAAACCCTAATCCTTCACCATTTGCTTTAAGACTATTCTGGCCTCATCTTCCAATGAGATAATTTCTTGTTCCTCCCTCCTCTCTTTTTCAGCTCAATCAGTATGGATACTGGCAAATCTCAGTGGGAAAAACCAAAGTTTAAACAATGCCAATTGCTGCGAGACCTTCCTGATAAGATTGTGGATCTTGCTAATATTACTATCAGTGATGGTAAGACTGTTCTGTATACAGAGAAGAAATAATGGAACCTCAGTTAGTCTACTTGACCTGAGGTCAGAAAGAGAACAGGGAAACCTCACATAGGAAAATCTACCTTACAAAAATCTAGTCTCATAAATTAGGTAGTCCATGTTGGTTCAGGTAAGAGTGGAGCACAACAAGCTAAGACTATCAGTGCTTTTTGTTTTATAATTTTTATTTTATTTTAAAAATTTGGCTAATTATTATTTTTAATTTTATTTTATTTAAAAAACGTTTGAATAGATAATACTTCACATAGTTTACTATTGAAAACACACACAAAAATACAGTGAAATATCTCCTTTCCAGAGCCGTTCAGTTAATATACACAGAGATATCTTATGAATCTATAAGGAAATTTATATATCTGTATGTATATGTACACATACACGATACATACATGTATATTATCCCTCCCCTTTGTACAAAAAGTGGAGCATGCATACATGCTGCTCTGAACCTTACTTTTTTCTCTTAACAATATATTGAAAAAATTATCATATTAGTATATGAAGAGCTTTCTCACTCTTTTTTCCACGGCATTGTAGTATACTGCATATATTAACATGTTTCCAATTGGATGGGCATTTAAGTTGTTAATAACATTTTGTTTTTTTAAAGCTGCTGTAATGGATATCATTTATATGTCATTTTGTATAAATTGGGTATTATTGAAGCATAAATTCCTAAAAGTAGAATTGCTGGGTCAATCATACTTTTGATGGTGTCAAAATGCTCTCTGTAATAGTTGCATCAATTTATACTCCCACTTGCAAGGCATGAAAGTGCCTGTTTCAGAATCCTTTCATCAACACAGCATGGTATCAGACTTTTGTGTCTTTGGTGATTTGATAAGCAGAAATTGATATACCGATGTACTTTAAAAATTTTTATGGAGACACTCAAATATAATAAAATTCACCTATTTAATGTGTACAATTCTGTGGTTTTTAGTATATTCTCTAGATTGTGCAGTCATGGCCACTAATTCCAAAACATTTGAATCACTCCAAAAAGAAACTTCCATACACATTAGCAGTCATTCTTTATTTCCCTTTCCTTTCAATCCCTGGGAACTTCTAATCAACTTTGTTTAATGCTTAATTTTATTTCATTTTTTGTAGTAACAACACATAACATGAGATCTACCCTTTTGTTAAATTTTAAGTGTATAATACATGACTATTGGCTATAATAGGTACAATGTTGTATAACAGATCTTTAGAACTTATTCATCTTGTTTAACTGAAATTTTATGCCTGTTGATTAGGAACTCCCCATTTCTTCTTCCCTCAACCCCTGACAACCACCCTTCTACCCTATGCTTCTGTGAGTGCAACTATTTTTTAGATTTCACATAAAGTGAGATTATGCAGTGTCTGTCTTTCTGTGTCTGGCTTATTACACTTAGCATAATAGTCTCAAGATCCATTTATGTTGTTGCAAATGGCAAGATTTTCTGTTTTGCAGCTGAATAATGTTCCATTATATATACATCACATTTTTCTCTTTCTTTCTTTTTATTTTTAAAAATATGCTTTTATTGTTTTTTTTTTTTAGAGAGAGAGAAACATCGATGTGAGACTTAAAAATTGGTTGCCTCCCATACACACCCCAACTAGGAACTGAACTCACAACCTGGGCATGTTGCCTCCCCAGGAATTGGACTGGTGACCTTTGAGTGTATTGGAGGATGCTCAACCAACTGAGCCACATTGGGCAGGGCTACCCATTTATTTCTTGATGTACACTTAGGTTGTTTTCATATCATGACTATTGTGAATATTTATATACTTATTTTAATTCTCACCCGAGGATACGTTTTTATTGATTTTAGAGAGAAAGAAAAGGAGAAGGAGAGAGCGAGAGAAACATCAATGTGAGAGAGAAACATTGATTAGTTGCCTCCTGTATGTTCCCTGACTGGGGATCAAACCCACAACCTGGGTATGTGCACTGACCAGGAATTGAACCTGAGACTCCAACCAACTGGGCCACACTTGTCAGGCACAGATATCTCTTTAATATAGCGATTTGATTTCATTTCCTTTAGATATACACCCACAAGTGGGATTGCTGGATCATATGGTAGTCTATTTTTAATTTTTTAGGAAATTCCATACTGTTTTTCATAATGGCTGTACCAATTTACATTCCCACCAACAATGTATAAGGGTTCCCTTTCCTCCACACCCTGGCTAACACTTATCCCTTGATAGAAACAATAGCCATTCTGCAAGTTATGAAGTGATATCTCATTGGGGTTTTGATTTGCATCTCCTTGATGATTACTGATGTTGAGCACCTTTTCATATATCTGTTGGCTTTTTATATGTCTTCTGAGAAATGTCTGTCCAAGTCCTTAGCCCATTTTGATCAGTTATTTGTTTTTGAGATTGAGTTTTAGATTTTGTATAGTTTGGAGATTAACTTGTTATCAGATATATATGTATGGTTTGCAAATATTGTATCCCATTGTGTATGTTGACTTTCCACTCTGTTGATTGTTTCTTTTGCTATTGGAAGCTTCTTTTTATGTTATCCCAGTTGTTTATTTTTGTTGTTGCTGCTGTGCTTTTCATCATATATAATAAATATCAATGTCATGAGCTTTTGACTTATGTTTTCTTCAAGAAGGTTTAGAGTTTCAGATCTTACATTTGAGTCTTAAATCCATTTTGAATTGATTTTTGTGTATGGTGTAATATAAGGGTCAATATCATTGTTTTGCCTGTGGATGTCCAGTTTTCTCAGCACCATTTGTTGAAGAGTCTATCCTTTTCCCATAGTGTATTTTTGGCACCCATGTGGAAGATCAATTGATGGTATATGGGTGGATTTATTTCTAAGCTCTCTATTCTGTTTCTTTCTTTTATTTTTTTTTTTACTGTAGTCTTATTTTTACTTTTAACTTCTTTATTGATTAAGGTAATACATATGTGCCCTTATCCCCCCATTACCCCCCACTCATGCCCTCACCCGCCTGTTGTCTGTGTCCATTGGTTAGGCTAATATGCATGCATACAAGTCCTTTGGTTGATGTCTCCCCCTTACCCCCACACTCCCCTACTCTGAGGTTTGACATTCTGATCGATGATTCTCTGTCTCTGGATCTGTTTTTGTTCATCAGTTTATGTTGTTCATTATATTCCATAAATGAGTGAGATCATGTGATATTTATCTTTCTTTTTTTAATATATTTTTTATTGATTAAGATATTACATATGTGTCCTTGTCCCCACGTTACCCTCTACCTCCCCCGGTTGTCCATGTCCATTGGTTAGGCCTATATGCTTGCCTGTAAGTCCTTTGGTTGATCTTTCCCCCCTTACCCCCACCCTCCCCTACCTTCCCTCCAAGGCCCGACAGTCCAATCAATGCCTCTCCGTCTCTGGATCAGTCCTTGTTCATCAGTTTATGTTGTTCATTATATTCCACAAATGAGTGAGATCATGTGGTATTTATCCTCTCTCCAGTTCCATCCATGCTGTGGCAAATGGTAAGAGTTCCTTTTTCTTCTTCCTCTTCTTAAAGAATACCTTTCAGCATTTCATATAATGCTGGTTTGGTGGTGATGAACTCCTTTAGCTTTTTCTTATCTGTGAAACTCTTTATCTGACCTTCTATTCTGAATGATAGCTTTGCTGGATAAAGTAAACTTGGTTGCAGGTTCATGCTATTCCTCACTTTGAATATTTCTTGCCACTCTCTTCTGGCTTGCATGGTTTCTGTTGAGAAATCAGCTGACAGTCGGATGGGTACTCCCTTGTAGATAACTGACTGTCTTTCTCTTGCTGCTTTTAAGATTCTCTCTTTGTCTTTTGCTCTTGGCATTTTAATTATGATGTGTCTTGGTGTGGTCCTCTTTGGATTCCTTTTGTTTGGGGTTCTCTGCGCTTCCTGGACTTGTAACTCTATTTCTTTCACCAGGTAGGGGAAGTTTTCTGTCATTATTTCTTCAAATAGGTTTTCAATATTTTGCCCTCTCTCTTCTTCTGGTACCCCTATAATTCTGATGTTGGTACGCTTGAAGTTGTCCCAGAGGCTCCTTACACTATCTTCATATTTTTGGAATCTCTTTTCTTTTTTCTTTCTCGGTTGGGTATTTTTTGTTTCTTTGTATTTCAAATCTTTGACTTGATTCTTGGGATCCTCTTGTCTGCTGTTGGATCTCTGTAAATTATTCTTTATTTCAGTCAGTGTATGCTTAATTTCTAGTTGGTCCTTTTTCTTTTTTTTTTAATATATTTTATTTATTTTTCACAGAGAGGAAGGGAGAGCGATAGAAAGTTAGAAACATCGATGAGAGAGAAACATCGATCAGCTGCCTCCTGCACATCTCCCACTGGGGATGTGCCCGCAACCCAGGCACATGCCCTTGACCGGAATCGAACCTGGGACCTTTCAGTCCGCAGGCCGACGCTGTATCCACTGAGCCAAACCGGTTTCGGCAAGTTGGTCCTTTTTCATGTCCTCCATGGTCTCACTATACTTATTGAGGGACTCACTAAATTTATTGGCGGTTTCCATAAAATTCTTGAAAAACCTTATAAACGTGGCCTTGAACTCTATATCCTGTTGTTTGCTTTCCTCCATTTCTGCCATTTGTGACCTGTTTCTTTGTCTCCGCATTTTGGCTGCTTCCCTGTGTTGATAGAGTGGCTTTGTGTGCTAGGTGTCCTGTAGGGCCCAGTGGCTCAGCCTCCCCAGTTACCTGAGGTGGACACTCTTGGTGCACCCCCTTGTGGGCTTTGTGCACAGTCTTGTTGTAGTTATGCCTTGGTTGTTGTAGGATCACTGGGAGGAGTTGACCTCCAGGCCAATTGGCAGTGAGAATCAGCTGTGTCTGCAGTGGGAGAACTTCTGTGCTGGAGACACACTTCTGGGGCAAGACTTGCTTCAGTGGGGCTTTGGTGCTCACTGAGACTGTACCCTGAGTGTGTCCCTTATAGATCTGAGGAGTTGTGATCTGGATGGTCCCCCTCTGACCACTAGGTACACTGGCTCTTGGATCTAAGGAGGTGCTAATTTAGCCTCTGCCTGAGGTTACACAGCAGAAGCTACGAAGAGAACTGCAGATTCCCCTTCCTTTTTTGGAGTTTGGAGGTGCCCTGATGAGGCTCAGCTGTGAAGCAATGCAAGCTGCTGTGGGGCCTTGGGCCTTCTCTTGGAAGTTCTGGGTCTGTCTGGCCTGGCTGCAGTTAAGTAATTATCAGGTTGCAAAGGGCCGGGGCATTCATATGCAAAAGCCTCTGCCTCAGCCTGGGTGGGGCAGGGTCTCAGGGAGTCAACAGGGTGGAGCAAGCAGCTGTGGCGGAGCCTCAGCCCTGCCCTGAGGAGTCGCGTGTCTCAGTGTCCCGGTAACGGCTGCAAGCACCTCTGAGGGAAAGCCTCCCTCAAGTTCGCCCGCTGCCAGACAGTCCAGTTTCTCCCCGTATGAGTCCTGTGTCCCCAGAGACTTCCTGGAACCGGAGTTCAGAGCCGTCGGGAGCTTGTGACTCCCTCCGGATTCAAAAAGACAGCTGAGTCCTCAGGTGCCAGCCCCTTTTCGCGCGCACAAGCCGCCATACCTCTGCACTTTACTTCTGCAGCTCCTCTGGCTCTCAGTGTGCTTTTCTTTCCTTCTAGTTGTAGAATTTACACTCAGCCAGCCTTCCTGTAGTTCTGGACGATGTCCGTTTTGTGTTTTTGCTGTACCTTTCAATTGTTGTGGGAGGCAGCATTTTCCCGGTGTTTATCTATGCCGCCATCTTAGTTTCTCGGAATCGATATTTATCTTTCTTATTTCACTTAGCATAATGCTCTCCAGTTCCATCCATGCTGTTGCAAATGGTAAGAACTCCTTTTTTACCACAGCATAGTATTCCATTGTGTAGAAGTACCACTGTTTTTTATTTTATTTTTAATTTATTATTTTTTTAATTGGTTAAAGTATTACAAAGAATATTACATATGTTTCCTTTTCCCCCGCCTTGACATTCTCCCGGCCTCCCCTACCCCCCAGTGTCTTGCGTCCATTGGTTATGCTTATATGCATGCATACGAGTCCTTCGGTTGATCTCTTACCCCCTCCCGCCCCCAGCCTCCCAACCCTCCCTGGCCTTCCCCCTGTAGTTTGACATCCACTCAACTGCTGATGGGCACTTAGGCTGTTTCCAAATCTTAGCTATGGTGAATTGTGCTGCTATGAACATAGGGGTGCATATATCCTTTCTGATTGGTGTTTCTAGTTTCTTGGGATATATTCCTAGAAGTGGGATCACTGGGTCAAATGGGAGTTTCATTTTTAGTTTTTTGAGGAAACTCCATCCTGTTCTCCACAGTGGCTGCACCAGTCTGCATTCCCACCAGCAGTGCACAAGGGTTCCTTTTTCTCCGCATCCTCCCTAGCACTTGCCATTTGTTGATTTGTTGATGATAGACATTCTGACAGGTGTGAGATGGAACCGTATGGTCGTTTTGATTTGCATCTCTTGGATGATTAGTGACTTTGAGCATATTTTCATATGTCTCTTGGCGTTCCTTCAGTCTTCTTTCAAAAAGTATCTATTTAGGTCCGTTGCCCATTTTTTGATTGGGTTGTTTATCTTCCTTTTGTTAAGTTGTATGAGTTCCCTGTAAATGTTGGCGGTTAAACCCTTATCAGCGATAACATTGGCAAATATGTTCTCCCATGCAGTGGGCTTTCTTATTGTTTTGTTGATGGTTTCTTTTGCTGTGCAAAAGCTTTTTATTTTGATATAGTCCCATTTGCTTATTTTCTTTTTAGTTTCCATTGCCCTAGGAACAGTATTAGTGAAGAAATTGCTTCAGCATATGTCTGAGATTTTGCTGCCTGTGGATTCCTCTAATATTTTTATGGTTCCCCGTCCTATATATTCTGTTTCATTGTTCTATATGGCTGTGTTTATACCAGTGTCAGACTATTTTGACTATTGTAGCTTTGTAATATATTTTGATACCAAGGAGTGTGATGACTTTGTTCCATTTTCTCAAGATTGATTTGGCTATTCAGGGTATTTTGTGGCTATATATTAATTTTAGAATTGCATTTTCTATTTCTGTAAATTTGGCTAGACCAGTGGTCAGCAAACTCATTAGTCAACAGAGCCAAATACCAGCAGTACAAAGATTGAAATTTCTTTTGAGAACCAAGTTTTTTAAACTTAAACTATATAGGTAGGTACATTGTATTAACTTAATTAGGGTACTCCTAACCTGGCCTTTGCTAAAAACATCCTCAATCTGATTGAGGTAAGTTCACTGAGGTCGACCCCTTCCAACCCTCCCATCCACACTCATATACTTGTTTTGTCTATCTCCTTTTGTCCATCCTCTCTATATGTCCAAGCCATCTCAACATACCTTTCTCAGTCCGCGACACTACATCTTCTTTCACTCCACAACGTTCCCTGTACGTGTGCGCCCGCACTTGGTATTTTGTGGAAGAGCCACACTCAAGGGGCCAAAGAGCCGCATGTGGCTCGCGGGCTGCGGTTTGCCGACCACTGTGCTAGACTAGTTTAGTGAAATCTAATTCCCCTGAAGTGTACATCCTCTGATGCTACTCCTTAGAAGATGCAGCCTTCAACATGTACACATTTTCTCTGACCACCAGGGATGACTGTGGTTCTACTTGAGTTTTCTCTGAGTGTTTCTTTGTCTTTCTCCTCCTTAAGCTTCTGGCTGGTCTGTCTCTATTGATATCACATCCATCTGTTAGTGTCCTAATTGCTAGTTGATTGCTCTGTTTTTTTTTTTTAAATGTATCTTTATTATTGAAAGTATTACAAATGTTCCCCGTTTTTCCCCCAACCTGCACCCACCTTCCACTCCCAAACTTTCACCACGCTATTGTCTGTGTCCATGGGTTATGCATATATGCATATAAGTTCTTTGGTTAATCTCTTCCACCACACCCCATACACCTTTCCTCTGAGATTCATCAGTCTGTTCCATGCTCTGTTGTTTTTGATAAAATCCTGGGCATAAATTGCTCCATGGTCTGATCCAACTAAAGTTTGTCCCCTTGGCAGAGGTGAAGTGTTGCCATTCTTTGAGACTTCCTTCTACCTACCTATGGGCAAAATATGTATCCTATAGGGCAAGAGCTTAGGGGGGTGTGTATGTGTGGGTGGATGGGTAAGTGGAGATGGTGTATATGCCCTTCATCAGATGCTTCAGCAGGCTCTTCTCTACGCAGCAGGAGCTGTGTGTGTATTTGGGAATAAGGGTTACTTATTGCTGGCACCCAGTTGCTGCCACTACCCAGTATAGATCACCTAGTCCTGATCAGAAAGATGAGAACTGCCAATGTTCACGGGCTGTCAAACCCATTTAGAATAGCTCTTATACCCCAGGGACCTGGGAGAGATGGTGACTGTTACTTGGCTGCCTAGCCCAATGGAACAATACATCCACAAAGCAGAGCTGTAGGAGATGGTGTAGTTCTAGCTCAAATGCCATGGCCTCCCACTGTACTTATCAAGATTCTGCAGATTTTGTTGAATGTATGCATCTCAATTTGTTGTAATATCTCCCATCATTCTCAAGAGACTTTGAATAATTGTCTTTGATTATTTTGACCAGTGTAATAGATATCTCTCTTGGTGATCTTTTCCACAGGCCCCTCCTTACACCACCATTCTTAAAGTCCTGCCTACCCTTATCCATGTTCTTTTAAGTATGCATAAAGATTTTCCTCATATAATTTCAGTCTATACACACCTTGCCAGGCATAACTCTACTGTATAAAGTGGGCTCATACTACATTGAAAGGTTGGAAATTGGGGCACAGGCATTCCAAGTATTGCAGAATAGCCAGGGAATTGCCTTGAGGCAGTGAAATTGTCAGACTGGTCTACCTTGAAGAAGTTGTAAATTTGGAATCCTTGCCAAGGAATATCTAAAAGAATCAGAAAAACAAGCACAGATATGATGGTTTCTAGATCTGAAATCATGGAGGGGAATAGAGAGTGTTGCAACTTGGAGTAGGCAGCAAGAGAGAGAGAGTTGTCTGTGCTTCACACTGACCTTCCTAAGTGACACATTTTTCTTAGACACACTAATAGAATTTTCTCTATGGATGAAAAAGTCAGCAACCACCACAACAAAAGCATTGCATTGGATTGGGATTTTTAGAAAATTAACTGTCAGAAGTTGGTTTTTTTTGTTTTTTTGTTTTAATCTTCAGAGGAAGAAGACATTTGGATGGTGACTATACTAATAATGTATACCTATAACTGAAAGATAACCTATTAATTTTATTAGCTTTAGAGGAATCTTTCTTTTCTCATTGTAATTTAGGAGCTTAATGAAAAATAGGTACAATATAAAGGAAAGAAAAATATATATTCAAGTCAAAACAATTTTTGTTTAGTTTCCAATCTTGCTGACACGCATTAGATATCTTGGTTGGAGAAAACGCATGAGTTTCCCACTTAAATATTCATTTCTCATAACTCCTTAATAACACATAGTTAGAAAAAGTACCCTTATGTCAAAGGTCTGTGGGTTCTTTGTTATGCTCAGTTTTTGTTATCTCCATAATATTGAAGATACACCACACTCTAATGAAGTTGGCTGGAAATTCTCATAAAACTGTTTCCTGTCTGTGTCCTTCCCACTGTCAGTGCAGGATAGTGTGTGATTGAGATAGAACAATGTATTTCCCAGCTATGTCAGGCAAAACTGCAAAGCACTGCTGTTTCAACCCCCAACATCATGGAGAAAAGGGTCAAAAGCACAGATGCTGTAGTAGAAAGTGATATTGAAGAACACTAGCATTGGAATCAAACAGGCCTGGGATAAAATCTGGTTAGAACTCCTATGTCTTAATTTATTAATCTGTAGAAAGGGAATGATAATAAAGTACCCACCCACCATATAGGGTTATTGTGGTAATTAAATGAGAAAATGTATTTATAATGCCTTGCTATGGTATGTTGTCTCTAAAATGCCCACTGTGGATTCATTCTGTTCTTGTCACTTGGGAGTTAAATCAGGGCTGGCTTGTGACTGGTTAGCCTAGTAGAATTTGGCAGTAGTGACACTGTGCCAATAATGAGACTAACTTTCAAAAGGACTGGAATTTTCTGCTTCCTTTCTTTTGGTATGCTATCATTTGTGATTCTTCCTCTCATAACCATGCCATAAGAAGCCCAAACAGTGGTGTGCTAGAAAATGTTTAACAAACGACTTTTCCAAAAAAGGTAATGATTCATAGCATTTGCTGATTTCCTGGGTATAATACTCTACCCATGGCTAAATACAGACCACATCATGTAGTTACTGAACATGAAGTTGGTAAGAGATGCACAGATACAGTAGGTATTTTAAAAAATCACAAGAGCATATATTATTTATACTAATAAAAGGGTAATATGCTAATTAGATTAGACATCTTTCAGATGTCCTTCCGGACAAAGCCACAGTGGCAGGGACTTAGGCAGAGGGGGTTAGGGGTGATTAGGCTGGCAGGGGAGCAGTTAAGGGCATCAGGCCAGCAGGCAGATGTAGTTAGGGGCGATCAGGCAAGCAAGCAGGAGAGTGGTTAGGAGCCAGTGGTCCTGGATTGCTAGAGGGATGTCTGACTGCCGGTTTATGCCTGATCCTGGCAGGATCAGGCCTAAACTGGCAGTTGGACATCCCCTGAAGGGTCCTGGATTGGAGAGGGTGCAGGCTGGGCTGTGGGACATCCCCCCCCCCCCGGCACGAATTTTGTGCAACAGGCCTCTAGTTTAAATATATAACAAAATAATTAGTAGGTGATGTTTTGAGTATCACCATTGTTGTAATATACTTTATTTAACTGTAAGTTTATATAATTTAATTTTTAATAGTGGCTGTATTTGACAATCAAATAAATAGTTCACAAAATTGCTGAAAATTTAACAATTGGTCCTCACAAGTTGATAAAAGCTGGCTCCGGTACACCACAAGTCAAATCCTGCATACCACTGGGCCTAAGCCACTGGCAGAGGCCATATGTCAGGAATAGTCTCAACTGAACTCAAATAACAATAGCCTCAACTGACCAGTCCTTGGTAGCATCAACTGCCAGCCATGTGAATGGGCCATTTTGGAATTCCAGCCTAGTCTAGCCTTCAAATAACTCTAGTCCCATCTGCCATCTGACTGCAACTGCATGAGAGAAACCAAGCAAAAACTGCTCAACTGAGTCCCTTCAAAACACAGAAAAATGATGGATAATAATAAATTGTTGTTTTAAGTCAGTAAGTTTTGGGGTATAATATGCAGGAGTCAGAGTTAAAATCCTGGCTCATAGGAATTGCTCAATAAATAACAGATAATATTATTGTTTTGATTGTTGCAATTGCTGTCAGATTAATTATAACAATTTTAAGCAATGGGAATATATTTATTCTAAAACAATGAATGGGTGGTTCCTTTTCTTGCTTTTGCTTGGGGACTTAGACTTTTTACACGAGTGTAATTTGTCCTGAAATTTTACTTAAAAAACATATAACTCTAGATTAAAAGCCTAGAATTACTTTCTACAATATAGTTGGTCTCCTAGTGGCCTGTTGTTTACTTTCATTCTGCCACAACAGGGAGTCCATGAAGTGAAGTCACACCACTGCAGTCCAAAAAATGATGACCACAGGTAGGCAGCTCTGGCTAGCCCATTTACAACAAAGCCTGAACAATTTAATTACAGCAGTGGAAAGGTCTGTGAGTGAACACTCTGTATTTTTCTTCCATCTCTAGTCTTATTGTTTTCTCATATTCTTTAACAGATCAGAAGATAGATATAACAAGGACAAAATATTAATTTAGAAGAAATTAGTACAACCTTACTCAATCTCTCCTCTTCCTTTCATCTCCTCAGAGAGAACTTTCTGCCTACTCAGTTCCTATGTAAGACATTATTGCACAGAGTGAAGTGATGGTTAAGAGCAGAAGAGAGATTGAAATTGAGAAGATCTCAGTTAAGATTCCTTAATTTACATTAATAGTGAAAAAAGTTGATTCAGAGCTTTATTATTTTGTTTTCCCAAACAGAGTTGGTTATTTGTAATGTAACCTGGGTTAAGAGTGTTATGCGCATATCTCTCTGAAATTTTTCTCAACAGATCATATTTTTCAATTATTTTTCATTATATTTTGGTTACTGGACTTGAATGTGAATGATTTAAGCTAGGAGGGTACCACAAGGGAGCGCAACTTTATATGTGTTATGTTGAACTAAAATCTAATTAGTGTTGTATTTTGTTTAACAAAGCTCTTAACTTTGAAATTAGGCAATGATTCAAACAAAAGCTATTTCATTTTTTTCCTGAATATTTAAACTTTATTTTTGAGAACAAGATATTCTCACCTATAACCAAAACACCATTAACACAACCAACCTGTGTAACATTGTTATAATAATGTCATCTAACATAAAGACCCATCCACATTTTCCCTTGTCATTACCAAAATGTCCTTTTTTGCTTTTAAAAAATCCAGGATCCAGTCAAGGATCATTTGTTGTATTTGGTTGCCACACATCTTTAGTCTCTTTTAATATAGAAAAGCATTCCTGTTTTTCCTTTCTCATGAAATTGACATGTTTGAAGAGTCCAGGCCTATTGTTTTTGGTGGAATATGCTATAATCTTGATCTGATTGCTTCCAGCAATCTTTGGCAAGAATACTACAGTGATACTTATTCCTATTGCATTGTGTCAGGCACTGCCTGCTAGTCTCTCTGCTATAAGGGTGCCCTCCCATCCCTGACCCACATGGCAGGTGTAGGTTGCTCAGGGTCAAAGAGAAGGAGTTGGGGGCAGAAGTCAGATGGGTCTGCATGGATCCAGACCCTTGTTCTTTACCATATTGCCCTCTCTTCTAGAAAGGATTATTTAGCCTATGAAGTTCCACAAGTTACATACCTATTCTATTACTACTAGAGGCTCGGTGCATGAATCTGTGCACGGGTGGGGCCCTCAGCCTGGCTGGTGACAGGGGAAATAGGGGCCCTCTTGCCCAATCCCAATAGGGGCCGATCAGGCTGGCCAGCCAAGGAGAGGGACCATGGGAGGTTAATCGGCTGCAGGAGGTTGGCTGTGGAAGCACACTGACCACCAGTGGGCAGCTACTGTGATGAGTGTCTGCCCCCTGATGGTCAGTGCACATCACAGTGACTGGTCTTCGGGTCATAACAGTTGCTTAGGCTCTTATATATAGACTAGGGGCCCGGTGCACAAAATTCGTGCACTGGGTGTGTGTGGAGGGGAGTGTCCCTCAGCCCAGCCTGCCCCCTCTCACATACTGGGAGCCCTCAGGCGTTGACCCCCATCACCCTCCAATCGCAGGATCGGCCCCTTGCCCAGGCCTGATGCCTCTGACAGAGGCGTCTGGCCTGGGCAGGGGACCCTCATTTCCCCCCATCACTGGTTCTGCCTCCAGCCCAGGCCTGATGCCTCTGGCACAGTCGTCAGGCCTGGGCAAGGGACCCCCAGACCCCTCCGATTGCTGGCTCTGCCCCTTGCTCAGGCCTGATGCCTCGGCCAGAGGTGTAGACCCCCATCACCCTCCGATCGCCTGATCGGCCCCTTGCCCAGGCCTGACGCCTCCACCAGAGGTGTCAGGCTTGGACAGGGGACCCCCATCTCCCCCTGATCACTGGCTCTGGCCCCCACCCAGGCCTGAGGCCTCTGGCCCAGGAATCATGCCTGGGCAGGGGACCCCCATCTCCCTCTGATCACTTGCTCCACCCCCCGCCCAAGCCTGACGCCTCTGACCCAGGCTTCAGGCCTGGGCAAGGGGACCATCATATCCCCCCAATCCCCAGCTCCGCCCCCCACCCAGGCCTGATGCCTCGGCCAGAGGAGTTGACCCTCATCACCCTCCGATCACCAATCACCGGATCGGCCCCTTGAGCAGGCAGGCCTGAGGCCTCTGGCAGAGGTGTCAGGCCTGGGCTGGGGACCCCCAGCTCCCCGCGGTTGCAGGCTCCGCCCCTGCCCAGGCCTAATGCCTCTGGCCTAGGCGTCCGCCCTGGCAGGAGGGACCCACAGTGGCAGCGGCCCCATGATCGTGGGCTTCGCTTTAGGCCCAGGCAAGGGACCCCTAGCTCCTGGGACTGCCAGCTAAAACCGTGCCCAGCTCCCATCGCTGGCTCCACCCCTACTTCCTGCTATCACTGGCCAGGGTGGAAAAGGCGCCTGATTCTCCAATCATGCCCTGCCCCCCAGCTCTTAGCTCCCCCTGGGTTTCCGATCACTGTCAGTGGCAGGGGGCTTCTTCCTGCTTTCCCTTTCGCCTCCCTGCATTGTGCCTACATATGCAAATTAACCGCCATCTTGTTGGCAGTTAACTGCCAATCTCAGTTGGCAGTTAATTTGCATATAGCCCTGATTAGCCAATGAAAAGGATAGTGTCGTACGCCAATTACCATTTTTGTCTTTTATTAGTGTAGATAGATATATTTAGTGATGCTTTCAGTTTTTTAAAAAAATTCTTTATTATTTAAAGTATTACATATGTCTCCTTTCTCCACCATTGACCTCTCCCCAGCTGTTTCACCCCCCCGCCCCAGCACATGCCCTCACCCCTCTGCTGCCTGTGTCCATGGGTTATGCTTATATGCATGCATACAAGTCCTTTGGTTGATCTCTTATCCACCCACCCCCATCTGCCTTCCCTCTGAGGGTGGATGGTCTCTCCGATGCTTCTGTGACTCTGGATTTATTTTTGTTCATCAGTTTATGATGTTCATTACATTCCACAAATGAGTGAGATTGTGTGATATTTATCTTTCTCCGACTGGCTTATTTCGCTTAGCATAATGCTTTCCAGGTCCATCCATGCTGTTGCAAATGGTAAGAGTACCCTCTTTTTTACAGCAGCAAACTATTACATTGTGTAGATGTTCCACTGTTTGTGTGTGTGTGTGTGTGTGTGTGTGTGTGTGTGTGTGTTTTAATTTAAGTTCTTTATTGTTAACTAGGGGCCCGGTGCACGAAATTCGTGCACTGGGTGTGTGTGGGGGGGGAGTGTCCCTCAGCCCAGCCTGCCTCCTCTCACATACTGGGAGCCCTCAGGCGTTGACCCCCATCACCCTCTGATCGCCTGATCGGCCCCTTGCCCAGACCTGACGCCTCCACCAGAGGTGTCAGGCTTGGACAGGGGACCCCCATCTCCCCCCGATCACTGGCTCTGGCCCCCACCCAGGCCTGAGGCCTCTGGCCCAGGAATCATGCCTGGGCAGGGGACCCCCATCTCCCTCTGATCGCTTGCTCCACCCCCAGCCCAAACCTGACGCCTCTGACCCAGGCTTCAGGCCTGGGCAAGGGGACCATCATATCCCCCCAATCCTTGGCTCCGCCCCCCACCCAGGCCTGATGCCTCGTCCAGAGGAGTTGACCCTCATCACCCTCCGATCACCAATCATCGGATCGGCCCCTTGACCAGGCCTGAGGCCTCCAGGAGAGGTGTCAGTCTTGGGCAGGGGACCCCCAGCTCCCCGCGGTTGCAGGCTCCGCCCCTGCCCAGGCCTGACACCTCTGGCCTAGGCATCCGGCCCAGGCAGCAGGGACCTGCAGTGGCAGCGGGGGGCGCCGCAATCGTGGGCTTCGCTTTAGGCCCAGGCAAGGGACCCCTAGCTCCTGGGACTGCCAGCTTCGACCTTGCCCAGCTCCCATCGCTGGCTCCACCCCTATTTCCTGCTATCACTGGCCAGGGCGGCAAAGGCGCCTGATTCTCCAATTATGGCTGGGGGGCAGGGCAAAGGCGGCCCTGGGGCCGCCTTTGCCCTGCCCCCCAGCTCTTAGCTCCCCCCTGGGTTTCCGATCACTGTCAGTGGCAGGGGGCTTCTTCCTGCTTTCCCTTTCTCCTCCTTGCATTGTGCCTACATATGCAAATTAGCCGCCATCTTGTTGGCAGTTAACTGCCAATCTTAGTTGGCAGTTAACTGCCAATCTTAGTTGGCAGTTAATTTGCATATAGCCCTGATTAGCCAATGAAAACGGTATCGCCGTACGCCAATTATCATTTTTCTCTTTTATTAGTGTAGAAGTGTTATATGAACCTCCTTTTCCTCCCATTGACCTCTCTCTGGCCACCCCACCCCCCAACACATGCCCTCATTCCCCTATTGTCTGTGTCCATTGGTTATGCTCATATGCATGCATACAAGTACTTTGGTTGATCTCTTACCCCTTCACACCCTGTCTTTCCTCATAGGTTGGACAGTCTGTTAGATGCTTCTGTGTTTCTGGTTCTATTTTTGTTCATCAGTTTATGTTGTTCATTATATTCCATAAATGAGTGAGATCATATGATATTTATCTTTCTCTAACTGGTTTATTTCGCGTAGCATAAAGCTCTCCAGTTCCATTCATGCTGTTGCAAATGATAAGAATTCCTTCTTTTTTTACTGCAGCATAGTATTCCATAGTGTAGATGTACCACTGTTTTTTAATCTACTCATCTGCTGATGGGCATTTAGGCTGCTTCCAAATCTTATGAACATAGGGGTGCATATATCTTTTCTGATAGGTGTTTCTGATTTCTTGGGATATATTCCTGGAAGTGGGATTACTGGGTCAAATGGGAGTTTCATTTTTAATTTTTTGAGGAAACTCCATACTGTTTCCCACAGTGGCTGCATCAGCCTGCATTTCCACCAGCAGTGCAGGAGGGTTCCTTTTTATCCGCATCCTCTCCAACACTTGTCCTTTGCTGATTTGTTGATGATAGCCATTCTGACAAGTGTGAGATGGTACTTCATTGTCGTTTTGATTTGCATCTCTCAATGGTTAGTGATTTTGAGCATGTTTTCATATGTCTCTCTTTCGAAAAGTGTCCATTGAGGTCCTTAGCCGATTTTTTTTTTTTAATTAAATCTTTATTGTTCAGATTATTACATTTGTTCCTCTTTTTTCCCCCCATAACTCCCCTCCTCCCAGTTCCCGCCCCACCCTCCGCCCTCACTCCCCACCCACTGTCCTCATCCATAGGTGCACGATTTTTGTCCAGTCTCTTCCCGCATCTCCCACACCCCTTTCCCCCCCAAGAATAGTCAGTCCATTCCCTTTCTATGTCCCTGATTCTATTATAATCACCAGTTCATTCTGTTCATCGGATTATTTATTCACTTGATTCTTAGATTCACTTGTTGATAGATGCATATTTGTTGTTCATAATTTGTATCTTTACCTTTTTCTTCCTCTTCCTCTTCTTAAAGGATACCTTTCAGCATTTCATATAATCCTGGTTTGGTGGTGATGAACTCCTTTAGCTTTTCCTTATCTGTGAAGCTCTTTATCTGACCTTCAATTCTGAATGATAGCTTTGCTGGATAAAGTAATCTTGGTTGTAGGTTCTTGGTATTCATCACTTTGAATATTTCTTGCCATTCCCTTCTGGCCTGCAAAGTTTCTGTTGAGAAATCAGCTGACAGTCGTATGGGCATTCCCTTGTAGGTAACTGAGTTTCTTTCTCTTGCTGTTTTTAAGATTCTCTCTTTATCTTTTGCTCTTGGCATTTTAATTATGATGTGTCTTGGTGTGGTCCTCTTTGGATTCCTTTTGTTTGGGGTTCTCCGCGCTTCTTGGACCTGTAAGTCCATTTCTTTCACCAGGTGAGGGAAGTTTTCTGTCATTATTTCTTCAAATAGGTTTTCAATATCTTGCTCTCTCTCATCTTCTGGCACCCCTATAATTCTGATGTTGGTACGCCTGAAGCTGTCCCAGAGGCTCCTTACACTATCCTCGCATTTTTGGATTCTTTTTTCATTTTGCTTTTCCGGTTGGGTGTTTTTTGCTTCCTCGCATTTCAAATCATTGACTTGATTCTTGCGCTCCTCTGTTCTGCTGTCAGGAGTCTGTATAATATTCTTTATTTCAGTCAGTGTATGCTTAATTTCTAGTTGGTTCCCCAATATAACATCGAGGGTCTCATTAGTTTTCTTGTAGATCTCATTAAGTTTATCGGCAGCTTCTAAACAGTTCTTGAGAGACCTTAAAAGTGTGGTTCTGAACTCTAGATCTTCCATTGACAATTTTGTCCTGTTTCTTTGTCTCCGCATTTTGTTATGCTTCCTTGGTGCACCCCCTAGTGGTCTTTGTTTGCAGTCTTATAAATCTTGATTGTTGTAGCTAATTCCAGGGAGGGTTTGACCTCCAGGCCAAGTGGCTATGAGAATCAGCTGTGTCTGCAGTGAGAGAACTTCTGTCCTCTAGGGAGGTGCTAATCTGGCGTTTGCCTGAGGCTATCCGGCAAATGCCTGTGTGCAGGGCTTGGGCGGGGCGGGTCGCACAGGATCAACAGGGTGGGCCGGAGAGAGCAGTTATGGCCGCTCTCAGTCCTGTCCCCAGGGGCTCTGCCTCTCTGAGTCCCAGCACCCGCTGCAAAGCTCGGAGAGAAAGCTGCACTCGCTCTGACTGAAACCAGACAGTCGCGCTTCTCCCTTTTGAGTCTGGGTCCCTAAAGACTCGCCCGGATCTGGAGCTCAGAGTCTGCGACTCCCTCCGACTCCCTCCCGATTGAAAACGCCAACCGCGCCCTCCGCCGCCAGCCCGCTCCGCGCGCGCGCACTCCGCACCTCAGAATTTGACTTCAGCACTGCGCCTCCTCTGAGTGTCCGTATGCGTTTCTCTTTCCTCCTAGTTGTAGGACTTCCACTCAGCCAGCTTTCCAGTGGTTTTGGGTGATGTCCGTTCCGTCTTTTAGTTTCACTTTTGAAGTAGTTGTTCAAAGCAGCAAACTCAGGCGTTAACCTATGCCGCCATCTTGGTTCTCTCTCCTCCTTAGCCGATTTTTTGATTGGATTGTTTATCTTTTGTTAAGTTGTATGAGTTCCCTATAAATTTGCGAGATTAAACCCTTATCATATATTACATTGGCAAATATGTTCTCCCATGCAGTGGTCTCTCTTGTTGTTTTGTTGATGGCTTCTTTTCCTGTGCAGAAGCTGTTTATTTAGATGTAGTGCCATTTGTTCATTTTCTTCTTAGTTTCCATTGTCCTAGGAGCTTAACAGTAAAGATATTGCTATGACATATATCTGTTGCTGCCTATGGATTCTTCCAAGATTTTTATGGTTCCCATCTTATGTTTAAGTCCTTTATCCATTTTGAGTTTATTTTTGTGTATGGTGTAAGTTGGTGGTCTAGTTTCATTGTTTTTGCATGTATCAGTCCAATTTTCCCAACACCATTTATTGAAGACACTGGCTTGACTCCATTGTATGCTCTTGCATCCTTTGTCAAATATTAATTACACATAATGGCCTCGGTAGATTTCTGGATTCTCTGTTATGGTCCATTCATCTATATGTCTGTTCTTATGCCAGTACCAGGCAGTTGTGAGACAGTGGCTTTGTAATATAGCTTGTTATCTGGTATTGTGATCCTTGAACGTTGTTCCTCTTTCTCAGTATTGCTGCAGCTATTCAGGTATTTTTTTACTTCAGATGAATTTTTGGAGAGTTTGTTCTAGGTCTGTGAAATATGCCATTGGTGTTTTCATGGGGATTGCATTGAATCTATAGATTGCTTTAGGTAGTATGGACATTTTAATGACGTTAATTCTACCAATCCATGAACACGGTATATTCTTTGATTTGTTTATGTCTTCCTCTATCTTTATTTCAATGTCCTTTAGTTTCCCAAGTACAGAATAAAAGAATAAAAACCTTACCTCCTTAGTTAAGTTTATTCCTAGGTATCTTATGTTTTTGTTGCAATGGTAAATTGGATTTTTTTTGTTTGTTTGGTTGGTTTTTTTAGTTTCTCTTTCTGTGAGTTCATTATTGGTGTATAAAAAGGCCATAGATTTCTGGGTGTTAATTTTGTATCATGCTACATTGACAAATTCATTTATTAAGTATAGTAGTTCTTATGGAGCCTTTATGGTTTTTTATGCACAATATCATGTCATCTGCGGATAATGACAGTTTTACTTCTTCTTTTCCAATTTGGATGCCTTTTATTTCTTCTTCTTTTCTGATCACTATGGCTAGTACTCACAGTACTATGTTGAACAGGAGTGGTGAGAGTGGGCATCCCTATTTTGTTCCTATTCTTAGGGGAAATGGTTTTAGTTTTTGCCCATAGAGTATGATGTTAGCTGTAGGTTTGTCATATAATGCTTTTATTATGTTGAGATACGATCCCTCTATTCCTACTTTGCTGAGAGTTTTTATCAAGAAAGGGTGTTGGATTTTGTCAGAAGCTTTTTCTGCATCAATTGATATGACTATGTGATTTTTATCTCTCAATTTGGTTATGTGATGTATCATGTTTAGTGATTTGCAGATATTGTACCAGCCTTGCATCCCTGGAATTAATCCCACTTGTTCATGATGTATGATCTTTCTAATGTAATGCTGGATCAAATTTGCTAGAATTTGTTGAGGGTTTTAGCATCTATGATCATCAGGGATATTGGCCTGTAATTCTCTTTCTTTGAAGTGTCTTTATCTGGTTTTGGTATTAGGGTGATGCTGGCTTCATAGAATGAGCTTTGAAGTGTGCCTTCCTCTTGAAATTTTTGGAATAATCTGAGGAGGACAGGTTTTAGTTCTTCTTTGAATGTTTGGTAAAACTCCCCTGGGAAGTCATCCAGACCAGGGCTTTTCTTTGCTGGAAGTTTTTTGATTACTGCTTTAATGTCATCGGTAGTTATTGGCCTATTCAGGTCTTTTTATTCTTCCTGATTGAGTTTTGGAATATTGTATTTTTCTAGGAATATGTCCATTTCATCTAGGTTTTCCAGTTTGTTGGAGTAGAGTTGTTCATTACATTCTTTTACAATCCTTTGTTTGTGGTTGTTACTTAACTTAACCTCTTTCATTTCTGATCTTGTTTATTTTGGTCCTCTCTCTTTGTTTCTTGGTGAGCCTGGCTAGAAGTTCATCAATCTTGTTTATCCTTTCAAAGAATCAGCTCTTGGTTTTATTGATCTTTTGTATTGTTTTTTGTTTGTTTGTTTTGTTTTGTTTTGTCTCTATGTTGTTTATTTCCACTCTGATCTTTTATTTCCACTCTGATCTTTATTATTCCCTTCCTTCTGCTTACTCTGGGCTTTTCTTGTTGCGCTTTTTCTAATCCTTTAAGTTGTAGGCTTAGATAATTTATTACCAGTTTTTCTTGTTTTTTGGTTTCTTTTTTTTTTTTTTTGAAGTAGGCCCATAGAGCTATGAACTTCCCCTTCAGGACTGCTTTCACTGTGTCCCATAGATTTTGGATGGTTGTGTATTCATTGTAATTTGTTTCCAGGATGCTTTTTATTTCTTCCTTGATCTCTTTGGTAACCCAATCATTGTTTAATAACATGATATTTAGCCTCCAAGTTTTTTTTATTTTTTCATTGTTTTTATTGAAGGCAATTTCTAATTTTATGCCATTGTGATCTGAGAAGATGCTTGATATGATTGATATGATTTCTATTTTTCTGAATTTGAAAAGACTTTGCCTGTGTCCCAATATGTGGTCTATCTTTGAAAATTTCCTGTGTGCATTTGAGAAGAATGTATATTCTGTAGCTTTGGGATGAAATGTTCTGAAGGTGTCAATTAAGTCCATATGATCTAGTGAGTCATTTAGGATTGCTGTTTCTTTGCTGATATTTTGTTTAGAGGATTTATCCAGTGGTGTCAATGGTGTATTAGAGTTCCCCTCTATGATTATATTGCTGTTGATCTCTCCCTGGATATCTTTCAGAAGTTTTTTTTTTTAAATGTATTTGAGTGGTTCTGTATTGGGTGCATATATGTTTACCAGAGTTATATCCTCTTGTTGTACGGATCCCTTTAGTATTATGAAGTGGCCCTCCTTATCTCTTATTGTGGCCTTTACTTTGAGGTCTATTTTATCAGATATAAGTATTGCTACCCCAGCTTTTTTTTCATTTCCATTTGCCTAAACTTTTCCCCCCATCCCTTCACTATCAGTCTGTGTGAGTCCTTTATTCTGAGGTGGGTCTCTTGTAGACAGCAAATATATGGGTCATGTTTTCTTATCCATTCAGCTACCCTATGTCTTTTGATTGGAGCATTTAATCCATTTATGTTTAAAGTTATTATTGATAGGTACTTATTTGTTGCCATTTTAATTCTTTATGCCTGTGTTAATTCTTCCCTTTCTATTTCTTCTTTTTACAGCAGTCCTTTGCTTTGCATCACTTTGTATATTTCATTCCATTCCCTTCTGGCCTGGTGTGTTTCTGTTGAGAAATAAGTTGATAATATAATGGGAGATCCCTTGTAGGTAACTTTCTGTCTCTCTCTGGCAACCTTTAAGATTCTTACTTTGTCATTGATGTTTGCTAATTTAATTATAATGTGTCTTGATGTAGGTCTTTTGGGGTTCATCTTGTTTAGGACTCTGTGTGCTTCTTAGAATTGTGTGGGGTTTTTTTCCTCCCCAACATCAGGGAAGTTTTCTGTCATTATTTCTTCAAACAGGTTTTCTATTCCTTGCTCAGCTTTCTCTCCTTCTGGCACCCCTATTATGCAGATGTTGTTTCCTTTCATGTGGTCCCAAATCTCCCTTAGGCTCTCCTCCTGCTTTTTAATTTTTCTTTCCAGTTCCTGTTTTGTTTGGGTGTTTTTTTCTACCTTGTTTTCTAACTTTCTAATTTGTTCCTCAGCTTCTTATAGTCTCCTGTTAAATCTTTCCATTGTGTTCTTTATTGCACCTATGTCATTCTCCATTTCCTCTTAATTCTTCTTCATTTCCTCTTGATTCTTTAATTTTTTTTATTGATTAAGATATTACATATGTGTACCCTCTACCCCCCCCACGCTCATCCCCTCACCCCCCCGTTGTCCGTGTCCATTGGTTAGGCCTATATGCTTGCATACAAGTCCTTTGGTTGATCCTTCCCCCTTGCCCCCACCCTCCCCTACCTTCCCTCCAAGGCCCGACAGTCCAATCAAAGCCTCTCCGTCTCTGGATCAGTCCTTGTTCATCAGTTTATGTTGTTCATTATATTCCACAAATAAGTGAGATCTTGTGGTATTTATCCGCTCTCCAGTTCCATCCATGCTGTGGCAAACGGTAAGAGTTCCTTTTTCTTCTTCCTCTTCTTAAAGAATACCTTTCAGCATTTCATATAATGCTGGTTTGGTGGTGATGAACTCCTTTAGCTTTTTCTTATCCGTGAAGCTCTTTATCTGACCTTCCATTCTGAATGATAGCTTTGCTGGATAAAGTAATCTTGGTTGCAGGTTCTTGCTATTCATCTCTTTGAATATTTCTTGCCACTCTCTTCTGGCTTGCATGGTTTCTGTTGAGAAATCAGCTGACAGTCGGATGGGTACTCCCTTGTAGGTAACTGACTGTCTTTCTCTTGCTGCTTTTAAGATTCTCTCTTTATCTTTTGCTCTTGGCATTTTAATTATGATGAGTCTTGGTGTGGTCCTCTTTGGATTCCTTTTGTTTGGGGTTCTCTGTGCTTCCTGGACTTGTAAGTCCATTTTTTTCACCAGGTGGGGGAAGTTTTCTGTCATTATTTCTTCAAAAAGGTTTTCAATATCTTGCCCTCTCTCTCCTTCTGGTACCCCTATAATTCTGATGTTGGTACGCTTGAAGTTGTCCCAGAGGTTCCTTACACTATCTTCATATTTTTTGAATCTCTTTTCTTTTTTCTTTTTCAGTTGGGTATTTTTTGTTTCTTTGTATTTCAAATCTTTGACTTGATTCTTGGGATCCTCTTGTCTGCTGTTGGATCTCTGTAAATTATTCTTTATTTCAGTCAGTGTATGCTTAATTTCTAGTTGGTCCTTTTTCATGTCCTCCATGGTCTCACTATACTCCTTGAGGGATTAATTAAATTTATCGGCCGTTTCCATAAAATTCTTGACAAACCTTATAAACGTGGCCTTGAACTCTATATCCAGTCGTCTGCCCTCCTCCGTTTCTGCCAATGTGACCTGTTTCTTTGTCTCCGCATTTTGGCTGCTTCCCTGTGTTGATAGAGTGGCCCTGCGTGCCAGGTGTCCTGTAGGGCCCAGTGGCTCAGCCTCCCCAGTTACCTGGGGTGGACACTCTTGGTGCACTCTTGGTGCCTTGGTTGTTGTAGGATCACTGGGAGGAATTGACCTCCAGGCCAATTGGCTGTGGGAAGCAGCTGTGTCTGAAGTGGGAGAATGGTCCCCCTCTGACCACTGGGTACAGTGGCTCCTGGATCTAAGGTGCTAATTCAGCCCCTGCCTGAGGCCACACAGCCGGAGCCACGGAGAGGCTCAGCTGTGAAGCAATGCAAGCCGCTGCGGGGCCTTGGGCCTTCTCTTGGAAGTTCCGGGTCTGTCTGGCTGGGCTGTAGTTAGGTACATTCACATGCAAAAGCCTCTGCTGCAGCCTGGGTGGAGCGGGGTCTAGGGAGTCAAAAGGGAGGAGAAAGAAGCTATGGCTGATTCTCCGCGCCCGGAGTCGCGCGTCTCAGTGTCCAGGTAACAGCTGCAATCACCTCTGAGGGAAATCCGCCCTCAAGTTCGCCCGCTGCCGCCTGACAGAGCAGCCTCTCCCCGTATGAGTCCTGGGTCCCCAGAGACTTCCCAGAACCGGAGTTCAGAGCAGTCGGGAGCTTGTGATTCAAAAAGACAGCCGCGTCCTCAGGTGCCACCCCCTTTCAGCGCGCGCGAGCCGCCGCCGTACCTCTGCACTCAGCCTCCGCAGCTCCTCTGGCTCTCAGCGTGCTTTTATTTTCTTCTAGTTGTAGAAATTACACTCAGCCAGCCTTCCTGTTGTTCTGGACGATGTTTGCTCCGTCCTTTGGGATATTTATCAATTGTTGTGGGAGGCGACTATTTCCCGGTGTTTATCTATGCCGCCATCTTAGTTTCTCCCTCCTCTTGATTCTTACATGTTGTTAATTTCTATTTCATCCTTTTCAGCATTCTTATAACCATTGCTCTGAATTCTTTCTCTGACAAATTGCTTGACACCATTTTGTTTATTTCCTTTTCTGGTGATTTCTCCTTTTCTTTCATATGGGGATTCTTTCTTTGTCTCCCCATTTTTGCTGTTCCTTTGTTATTGTTTCTATGTATTAGATCAAACTGCTATGCCACCCAGATTTTTTGAGTTTTTCTTATATAGTAGAAGTTTTGTGGGACCCAAAATTATAATCTCTCAGGTCTTCTGGGCTGGGTTTTCTAGGAATGCCCCCTACTTGGGATATTTGAGTTCTCTTTGTATAGTTGGGTCTTGAGTGATATTGTCCTGTTCGTGGATGGAGTCTCCTCTTAGGGTATCTGGTTATGTGGCTGGTTCTCTACCATGTTGACTGAACAGTACAAAATACAACTTGACAAGACACAACACGAAGGGAAGAAATCACGAGTGTACTCATGACACTGATAACCCCAATAAAAGTGACCACCAGAGAAAAGACAATTAGGAGAGATAAAAGAAAGCAAAAATTATATTGAGAAAAAGAAAAAAAAGTAAGAGAGAAAAGAAAATGAATAAAAAATATCTGGGGAGAAAACACCACAAAAACAAACAAATAAACCAAAAAATTCAAACAGCAAACACTCAGAAAAAAAGTGGGGACAGAATCTGTATTGGCAGAGCTTATATATAGAAAGTAAGGTTAAAGAATTGAATGAGTAGGGGAAGGACCATGGTTCAGTATAGAAGAGGTAGAAAGAAAATGAGTGGCTAAGAAGAAAAATAAATAAATAGAAAATAATTTTTAAAATCTATCTATTCATTTGTTTATTTATTTTTGGAAAAGGAGAATAGAGGGGAGAGCAGATAGGCTTGAGTTTAGAGTTAAACTAATTAAACAACTAGGAGAAGAAGAGAGCAAGAGAGGAGAAGAAAAACAACAGCATAAAAAAATGCCTAGCAAAGAAAGAGAAAAGAGAAGGGTGCATGGACTTGGAGCAGGGGAGGGGAAATTAGATATATGAGTAAGCCAACAGAGACTACAATAATAATAACATGTCAATAAAGCAGATTGAGGAGATCAATTTTTAACAAGGGGTAAAAGGAAAGGAAAGAGAAAAACTAAAGCAGGGACAGGAGAAGAAAAAACAGGATTAAAAAGGGAGAAGTGAGGAAGGAAAGGATGGAAAAAATAAGGTAAAATAAAATAATAAAAATAGAGTGAAGAAAAATAATACAAAAAAGATTTAAAAAACAAACAAAAATGAAGAAAATGTTTTAAAATAAGAGATAAAAAATAAAAAAGTGAAGTGTCGTTCACATCAGCTGAGTTTTAATGCCCCACAGGGGCTGGTTTAAGAGCACACTCTCCTGTTCTGTCTGTCACTTCTCATTTCCTGTTAGGTATTCAGCATCATGTTGAAGTTCCAAGAGATACACCGCTCCTCTGTTTGTGTCTATTTCCACAGCCTTGGTTGCAAGCAGGCGGGACCAATCTGCCCGCTTTACCTGTCTGCCTTAATTTGTCTGTCAATCTTAATCACTCAAGTGTCTGCTTCTGGCAGGGCTTTAGTTGGGGGTAGTGCTGTATCGCTTTCTGGGACTGAACGGCCACTCTTCAACCCAGTCCTTGAGGGCTCTTTGTAGCTATTCAAAGTCTTTGCTTCCTTTGAAAAGCTTATGGTGTAGGCTGGATGTGGCTGTATTAGTTGTCTTGAGGCTGCTGGGAGGGGCTGGCTCTTCAGGAGAAAAAATGGCTGCTTAGGTTTGGAGGGTCAGGAAAGACTCAGTGCTGGGTTCCTGGTCACCTCTCCCTGTTATACTCTCCTTCACTGCCTCTCCTCAGACCCTACAAATCTGCACCTCTATCTGCACCACAGCCTCAGGTGAGTGTTTGTAATTGAAAGGTCCTATGAACTGGGTTTAGTGAATAAAAGCAAAGACAAGACAAAGCAAACCAACCATGTGACTGTGAGTTTCTCTCCCCCTGGCACTGCATGGCTCAGGCAGCTCTTCAGGCTGCCTTTCTGGGAGCAGCTTCTCATGGCTGTGGACTTAGATCTAGAAACCCCTGCCACCAGCAGCCCTGTGGACTTCCTTTCCACAGTTGGATGTTATTCCTGTTCCCAATGGACTCGGACTTGGTGTAGTGCAGCTTTCTCCTGACCCTCATGGCCCCGGTGTTCATGCATCTCTCTCCAGCCAAGATCCCTGATCCTACCATTCTCCAGGCATCCTCTGTCCTTCCTGGCTGTGAATTATCTCACCAGCTGTGTTTAATTCACCAATTTTGGGTGGATGTTATTTGATTTAGTTCAGTGATGCGAACCTTTTGAGCTCGGCATGTCAGCATCTTGAAAAACCCTAACTTAACTCTGGTGCCGTATCACATATAGAAATTTTTTTATATTTGCAACCATAGTAAAACAAAGACTTATCTTTTTGATATTTGTTATATATTTAAATGCCATTTAACAAAGAAAAATCAACCAAAAAAATGAGTTCGCGTGTCACCTATGACACACGTGTCATAGGTTCACCATCACTGATTTAGTTGCTCCTTCTTCTGCTCTGGGACAAGGTGAAGGACATGTCTGCCTGTTTGGCCACCATTTTTCTTCCTCCAACAAAAGCTATTTTAAAAAGGCATTTATGAGACAATTAAGGACATTTGAGTACTGAGTGGATATTTGATGATTTTGAGTATTATTTGTATTGTGGTTATGATAAGCAAAGGTCCTTTGTTTTAGAGATGCATACTGAAGTGTTTATGGATAAAATTATATGCTGCCTGGAATTTTCTTTAAAATAATTTGGGCTTGTGGAAGGTGGGTGGGAGTATAGATTAAATCAGATTAGCTCTTCATTGACACTTGTTGAAGTAAGGTGATTCATGAAGTAAGTGGGGATTCATTAGACTCTTCTTTCTACTTTTGTGCATATTTGAAAATTTCCATAACAAAAAATGAAGAAAAGTGAATGAGTTAATATCCATTATTCTTACTCTCTAGAGAAAAATCTAAATTAAGTTACTTTTTATTGTTATGTGGTTCATGTTTGGGTTTTTTTCTGTGGGCTGCTGGTTCTTGACAGAAAAACAGTCACTACCACCCTTGATTATGAAAGCATAGACTGTTTGTTGATATTTGAGTAAAAGTGGGATCTACTAAACTCAATCCAATATTCAAAAGTCTTAACTTGCCCTGGCCAATGTGGCTTAGCTAATTGGGCATCATCCCATGCAGGGAAAGGTTGCCAGTTCAATTCAGGTCAGGGCACATGCTGGGGTTGTGGGTTTGATCCCCGGTAGGGGGTATGCAGGGGGCAGCAGATGGATGTCTCATTCTCACATCAATGTTTCTCTCTCCATCTACCTTCCTTTATAAAAATCAATAAAAATATTTTAAAAGTGTTAAATTAATTAAAATCTGATTGCAGTATGATTCTTCAGTGACAAAAAGGTTTCTCTGGTGTATTTAAAATAGGATTTAATGAATAAGAACTTGGCTTATGTGCTACTTTCTGAGACTCCATCTATTGTAGAAATTGAGGTCCATTGTTTTCCTTCTGTAAACTTTGTTATGTTATGTGTATTTGCATTTCACTACCTTTACCTTTCAAAGAGCATGAAACAGCATGGCCCCAAACTAACTAAAGCAGGTTTTCCATTTCTATTTTGTTTCTCCAGAGAATGCAGATGATGTTGCTAAGCACATTTTAAATTTGATAAATGAATCCCCTTCTCTGGATGAGGAAGAAACAACGATTATTGTTTCTAAATTATCTGATATTTCACAATGTGATGAGATAAGTATGAAACTAACCAAGATTATATTACAAATAATCGATGCTGTTTTGGGAAAGCAAAACAATTCAGTATCTGATCTACATGAAGTAAGCAATGAGTAAGTACTAATACTTTGGTAAAATAAATTGTTTCATACTATTTGTTATTAATTCCTTCACATATAGTAATCACCAATTTTAAAGGTCACATAGCTATGCATTGAAAACTAAGCTGTGAAAGAATGCATTCAAAATTTAATGGAACCTTAATGAGAATGATTTTCCAAATAAATAATTACCCAAACCAAACCTCGGATCTATTTCCCCACTGCTGGTGCTTCCCAAATGTTCCCCATTTCTATAAAATGCTTCCACCCAGTGTTCAAGCAAAAAAATATTAAGAATAAAGCTACATACCTCCCTCTACCTTGCAGCCAACAAGTAACCAAGTCTTGTATGAGGCACTGCACATAATTTGTTGTTTTTAATCCTCATCCAAGAATATTTTTCCATTGATTTTTAGAGTGAGTGGAAAGGAGGGGCGAGACAGAAAGGAAATATTGAGGTGAGAGAGACACATTGATTGATTGCCTCCCGCACATACCCTGACCAGGGCCGGGGATTGAGCCTGCAACCGAGGTACGTGCCCTTGACTGGAATCAAACCTTTAGTCCATAGGCCAAAGCTCTATCCACTGAGCCAAACTGGGTAGGGTCATAATTTTTTAAATTAAAAAAATTTTTATTGATTTTTTAGAAAGAGAGAGAGGAAGGGAGAAAGAGAGGCAGAGAAACATAGATGTGAGGGAGAAATATTGATCAGCTGCCTCCTGCAAGCCCCCTACCAGGGATCTAGCCTGCAACCCGGGCATGTGCCCCGACTGTGAATGGGCCCAGCAACTTTTTGCTGCACCAGAGGATGTCCAACCAAATTGAGCCGCACCAGCCAGGGCTGTACATAATTTTTAAATCCCTTAAATATTCCTGGAATCCATCTACTTCTCTCTGTCTTTACCGCCATTTTCCTATTCCTAGCTCCACTTCTCTCATCTGACTTTCTACAGTAACCTGCAAACTGGTCTCTCTGTTCTTCTCTTGCCTCTCTCTGTCTATTTTCTACATACCAGCCAGAATGATCTTTTAGTGTATATATCATATCATGTCATTATCTTGCTTTTAAAACTATGCAGTGGCTTTCTGTTACATGTAGAAAAAAGTCCAAATGTCTTGGCCCATGAGGCCATGTACGATCTGGCTTTACATACAATAGTTTTATTTAATCTTTAAGATAATCTTTTGAGATGAGTGCTAGTATTACTCTGACTTCACAGGTGAGGAAATGGAAACTCAGTGATGTTATTTTATTTGCCCACATAGTTAGAAATCGGAGGAGCTAAGATTTAGACCTTCCGTCTGAGTGCAAAGCCAAGGCTCCTATCTAATAATTCCTTAACAAAATGAAGATAGTGATTAAAACTCAAAGAAAAATCTCACACTTAGGAAATCTTATAAGGAGGATGGGTTTTTACATTTAAAAGGTAAGAATGCTCTTCTCTACCTGGTGTTTCTTGCAGAATTCTGAGGATAATCAACCATGCCGGTCACAAGATGGAGTTTTTGGGGAGGACAGCAAATCTGACAGTGGCCAGCCTGGCTTTGGCTGTCCTGCAGGTGGACCACACATTTGAAGGCATGATCTTCAGCATTCGCTCCTATGAAGAAGGTACAGACCCTGAGGTGAGTGCAGCTCAGGGAACTGAGAGCCAATCTGCCAAGCATTTTTTCCAACTCTTCATTCATTCACACCATGGGAGGGAGAGGGGTTACTTTTTGTAACGTTTTAATCTTCAGGGGACCTTATGAAAACACAACTATCCCTCGGGTGATTTATACATAACCCTCAGTAGGCTAACACACCTTGGTTGAAATGGCATCTATGAGATGTGCAATGATACCACCTTTGGTCCCGTGACCTGTAATCACCTCAAATGTCAGTTTATCATTTGGTACTATTTATGGAGCACTTATTTCATGTTGAGCATTGTGTTACTGTTTCCTTTTTGCAGATAAACAGAAAAATTAAGTAACTTGTCTAAGGATTCACAGCCTAATGGCTGAGCCGAGATTCAGACTTATGCCTGGATAGCTTTAAAGTCTGAGCCATTTCCACCACTGCATTACTTCAGCCTTTGTCAGGCAATAGGCTACCAAAACCTGTTCAAAACAATTTGAGAGACCAGTATTTTTTAAACTTAAAAAATTATAACATTTACATACAGGGAACTACACAAATTCTAAGTATACAATCTCTGAATTTTGACAGATGTGTGCATCTGTGTATCTTAAATCCCTAGCTACACTAATAAAAGACAAATATGCTAATTGACTGTACCTTTGATACGTCCATCAGCCAATCAGAAGAGTATGCAAATTAACCCAACAAAGATGGCCATTAAATTTGCATACTGCAGGTGGGGCGGGCAGCGTGAGACACTGCCCCCGGGATCTGGGCCTCTGATCCGTGACCTGGTGAGGCAGGGCTGGCAGCACCAGAGGCTGCAGGCAGGGTCCAGGCCCCAGATTGGGGATGGGGGAGGCAGACCAGGTAGCTCCAGATGCTGCTGTGGGGTCCAGCAGAGCAAGAAAGCTGGTGGCTTGGAGGGCATGGCTCCTCTGTCACTCCAGCTTCCTCATGGCAGCTGTGGAAACTGACAGCAGGGAGGAGGAAGTCCCACTCCCACAGAATCATTGAGAATCAGCCATTGGTCAGACAGCTCTCAGTGGCCTGACCGCCAGGACTCTCAGTCACCTGAATCTCAAACCGTGACAGTAGAGAGGTGGGACTATATCCAAAGAGAAACTGTTGATACAATATAGCTCTGCAGCCGAAAGATGCCGGCATTATCGACAGAAATTGTCTGCAGAGAACGTGCGTCTGATCTTGAAAGAAGATGGCATCTACAACAGAATGTATCTGAAGAGCAGCTACTGGAAAAATGTCACTCTGAAGCTGAAAAACAGTGGCATCATCGACAGAAAATGTCTAAAGACCAATGTGCCTTTGAAGTTGAAAGAAGGTGGTGGTGATGACAGAATATGTCTAGAGAACAGTCATTAACAAGTACTACCAATACCAGTAGGAACTGCCTTCTCAGCGAAAATGGAGTACATAAGATGCAATCCTTGAACATAGTCGTGGTGGAATGACTGTTCGATGTGAATTTTGCCTATCCCTAAATTTCTCTGATGAAAAACCATCTGATGGGAAATTTACCTGATGTAGTAGCAAAGGGAAAGTCTGTCCAAATGATATATATTTTCCAGATTACCCAGCATATTTAAAAAGATTAATGACAAACAAAGATTCTGACAGTAAAAATCTCATGGAAAATATTCGATCCATAAATAGTTCTTTTGATTTTGCTTCCATGGGTGCTAATATTGCATCGCCATCAGGGTATGGGCCATACTGTTTAGAATACATGGACAAGTTTATCACCATACTGGAACTTTACACCCTTCAGATGGTGTTTCTTGGAAGTTTGCTCAACTCTATATTTTGGATACAGCTAAAGCTACAAGTAAAAGATTAGCAATGCCAGAAAACCAAGGTTGCTCAGAAAGGCTCATGATCAACATCAACAACTTCATGCATGAAATAAATGAATTAACAAAATCGTACAAGATGTTACATGAGGTAGAAAAGAAAGCCCAATCTGAAGCAGCAGCAAAAGCTATTGCTCCCACAGAGGTAACAATGGCGATTAAATACTATCGTAACAGTGACCCAGGTAGATATAATTCTCCCCGTGTAACCGAAGTTGCTGTCATATTCAGAAACGAAGATGGAGAACCTCCTTTTGAAAGGGACTTGATCATTCATTGTAAACCAGATCCTAATAATCCAAGTGCCACTAAAATGAAACAAATCATTATCCTGTTTCCCACATTGGATGCAATGACATATCCTATTCTTTTTCCTCATGGTGAACAAGGCTGGGGAACAGATATTGCATTACGACTCAGAGACAACAGTGTAGTCGACAATAATACTAGACAAAATGTAAGGACACGAGTCACACAAATGCAGTATTATGGATTTCATCTCTCTGTGAGAGACACGTTCAATCCTATTTTAAATGCAGGAAAATTAACTCAACAGTTTATTGTGGATTCATATTAAAAAATGGAGGCCAGTTGGATAAATTTCATCAAAGCAAACCAATCTAAGTTGAGAGTTGAAAAATATAGTGGTTTGATGGATTATCTCAAATCTAAATCTGAAAATGACAATGTGCCGATTGGTAAAATGATACTTCCATCATCTTTTGAGGGTAGTCCCAGAAATATGCAGCAGCGATATCAGGATGCTATGGCAATTGTAACGAAGTATGGCAAGCCCGATTTATTTATAACCATGACATGCAACCCCAAATGGGCAGATATTACAAACAATTTACAACGCTGGCAAAAAGTTGAAAACAGACCTGACTTGGTAGCCAGAGTTTTTAATATTAAGCTGAACGCTCTTTTAAATGCTATATGTAAATTCCATTTATTTGGCAAAGTAATAGCTAAGATTCATGTCATTGAATTTCAGAAACGCGGACTGCCTCACGCTCACATATTATTGATATTAGATAGTGAGTCCAAATTACATTCAGAAGATGACATTGACCGTATAGTTAAGGCAGAAATTCCAGATGAGGACCAGTGTCCTCGACTTTTTCAAATTGTAAAATCAAATATGGTACATGGACCATGTGGAATGCAAAATCCAAATAGTCCATGTATGGAAAATGGAAAATGTTCAAAGGGATATCCAAAAGAATTTCAAAATGCGACCATTGGAAATATTGATGGATATCCCAAATACAAACAAAGATCTGGTAACACCATTTCTATTGGAAATAAAATTGTCAATAATACTTGGATTGTCCCTTATAACCCGTATTTGTGCCTCAAATATAACTGTCGTATAAATGTTGAAGTCTGTGCATCAATTAAAAGTGTCAAATATCTATTTAAATACATCTATAAAGGGCACGGCTGTGCAAATATTTAAATTTCTGAAAAATATATTATCAATCATGACGAAGTACAGGACTTCATTGACTCCAGATATGTGAGCACTGAGTCTGTTTGGAGACTTTTTGGAATGTGAATGCATGACCAATCTCATGCAATCATAAGGTTAGCTATTCATTTGCCAAATGATCAGAATTTATATTTTCATGCAGATGATTTTGCTGAAGTTTTAGATAGGGCTAAAAGGCATAACTTGACTTTGATGGCTTGGTTCTTATTGAATAGAGAAGACTCTGATGAGATCGGGCGCGTTCAGGGTGGTATGGCCGTAGACTGAATAGAGAAGACTCTGATGCACATAATTATTATTACTGGGGGATTCCACATCATTATCCTATCTTATAATAGACACACATGGTAATTGACCATACATTTGCTATGCCCCCATCGGCTAATCAGCATGATATGCAAATTAACTGCCAACAAAGATGGCGGCTAATTTGAATACTGCAGGCAGGGCGGGACAGTGTGAGCCCGCAAGCGCGCCGCCATCCAGGTCAGGCCCACCCCCGCCTAGCCACCCGGGACCCGATCGGCAGGTCCCGGCGGCAAGGCAGGCTGGACCCAGAAGCCCCAGAATCCAAGAGATTATGAGGGTGAATCAAACACAAAACCCACTTTAAATATAAAGACACAGGTAGATTAAAAGTAAATGAATTAAGCTGCAGCATGTTTTGCTCAGTGGATAGAGCATTAGCCCGTGGACTGAAGGGTCCCAGGTTCAATTCCAGTCAAGGGCATGTACCTCAGTTGCTGGCTTGATCCCCAGTCCCTATCAGAGCATGTGCAGGAGGCAACCAATCAATGTGTCTCTCCCTTTCCCTTCACTCTCTCTAAAATTCAATGGAAAAATATCCTTGGGTGAAGATTAACAAAAACAAAGTAAATGGATTAAGTAACATTAAAGAGGTTATAAGAAAAATATATTCCAAATTTTGTTAGTTGTGTAATGGTTATGTTTAAATTATTAATACCTAAGAAATTGGGTGAAGGGTACATATAATATGCTGTAGTATTTTATAGGTTTTTTTTACATGTATGAGATTATTTCAAATTAAAATATTAAAAAATTAAAAATTAATAAAATATTAATTGAAATGTATCTGCATTACATGAAAAATCTCCTAATTGCTTCTAGCATAATTTATTAAATTGTGCTAAAATTTACAAGGGTTCAATTAAAAAATATCTTAATTCTAAATGATATAATAGAAAATATATAATAGTGCAGTTATAAGCACTTATCTGAAAATAAAAATTTAAAGAAGTGAATTTAAAGAAGGGATTAGCCAAAAAAAATATATGCACAACCCATGGACACAGACAAAAGTATGGTGATGGCCAGAGAGAAGTGGGGGGCAAGAGCTGGGTAGAGGGGGAAAAAGGGGGGAAATAGGGACATCCTATATAATAATAATAAAAGGCTAATATGCACATTGACTGAATGGCAGAATGACCGGTTGCTATGATGCGCACTGGCCACCAGGGGGCAGATGCTCAATGCAGGAGCTGCCCCCTGGTGGTCAGTGAACTTCCATATGGGGAGTGCCACTCAGCCAGAAGCTGGCTCATGGCTGGCCAGCTCAGTGGTATTGGCAGGAGCCTCTCCCACCTCCGTGGCAGCACTAAGAATGTCCAACTAACGGTTTAGACCCAATCCCTTGGAGGCCTGAGCCTTTACTCGGACATCCCCCGAGGGCTCCCTGGCTGCCAGAAGGATCTCTGACTGCAAGCTTAGGCCTGATTCCCTGAGGAGTGGGCCTAAGTCGACAGGTGAACATCCCCCAAGGGGTCCTAGACACAGGCCAGGCTGAGGACCCCCCCTCCCCCCGTGCACAAATTTTTGTGCGCCGAGCCTCTAGTGTATTTAGTAATTCTTTGTGGACAAAACGCCAAAAGGGTGAGAATAAAGTATTAGGTAGACTGTTCACTGTGAGCTTTAGAGAACCAGAACGATATTACCTTAGACTTTTGCTTCTGCATGTAAAAGTTGCGATAAGTTTTGAGGATCTGCAAACTGTAGGAGGTGTAACTTATGATACATTTCATGAAGCTGCTAAACACTGAGGATTATTACTTGATGACACTGTCTGGAAAGACACGATTGATGATGCAATCATCCTTAATATGCCCAAACAACTACGGCAACTTTTTGCATATATATGTGTGTTTGGATGTCCTGCTGCAGACAAATTATGGGATGAGAATAAATCTCATTTTATTGAAGATTTCTGTTGGAAGTTACACCAAAGAGAAGGTGCCTGTGTAAACTGTGAAATGCATGCCCTTAACGAAATTCAGGAGGTAGTCACATTGCATGGAATGAAATGTTCACATTTTAAACTTCCGGACTATCCTTTATTAACGAATACAAATACATGTGATCAATTGTATGAGCAACAGTGGGCAGAGGTTTTGATAAATTCTCTGAATGATGAACAGTTGGCAGCCTTTCAGACTACAACTTCAGCCATCGAAGATCAAACTGTACACCCAAATTCTTTTTCTTGGATGGTCCAGGTGGTAGTGGAAAAACATATCTGTATAATGTTTCAACACATTATATTAGAGGTCGTGGTGGTAATGTTTTACCCACAACATCTACAGGAATTGCTGAAAATTTACTTCTTGGTGGAAGAACCTTTCATTCCCAATATAAATGACCAATTCCATTAAATGAAACTTCCATTTCTAGACTCGATATAAAGAGTGAAGTTGCTAAAATCATTAAAAAGGCCCAACTTCTTATTATTGATGAATGCACCATGGCATCCAGTCACGCTATAAACGCTATAGACAGATTACTAAGAGAAATTATGAATTTGAATGTTGCATTTGGTGGGAAAGTTCTCCTTCTCGGAGGGGATTTTGGACAATGTCTCAGTATTGCACCACATGCTATGCGATCGGACATAGTACAAACAAGTTTAAAGTACTGTGATGTTTGGGGATGTTTCATAAAGTTGTATCTTAAAACAAATATGAGATCAGAGGATTCTGCTTATAATGAATGGTTAGTAAAACTTGGAGAAGGCAAACTTGATAGCACTTTTCAGTTAGGAACGGATATTATTGAAATCCCCCATGAAATGATTTGTAAATGATCTATTATTGAAGCCACCTTTGGAAATACTATATCTATAGATAATATTAAAAATATATCTAAATGTGCAATTCTTTGTCCAAAAAATGAGCATGTTCAAAAATTAAATGAAGAAATTTTGGATATACTTGATGGAGATTTTCACACATATTGGAGTGATGAGTCCGTTGACTCAACAGATGATGCTGAAAAGGAAAATTTTCCCATCAAATTTCTTAATAGTATTACTCCTTCAGAAATGCCGTGTTATAAATTAAAATTGAAAATGGGTGCAATCATCATGCTATTGAGAAATCTTAATAGTAAATGGGGTTTTTGTAATGGTACCAGATTTATTATCAAAAGATTACGACCTAACATAATTGAAGCTGAAGTATTAACCAGATCTGCAGAAGGAGAGGCTGTTCTGATTCCAAGAATTAATTTGTCCCCATCTGACACTGGCCTCCCATTTAAATTGATTCGATGACGGTTTCCCGTGATGCCAGCATTTGTGATGACTACTAATAAATCACAAGGACAAACTCTAGACAGAGTAGGCATGTTCCTACCTGAACCCGTTTTTGCACATGGTCAGTTATATGTTGCTTTCTCTCGAGTTTGAAGAACATGTGATGGTACAGTTAAAGTTCTAAGTACTTCATCACAAGGGAAATTAGTCAAGCACTCTGAAAGTGTTTTCACTCTTAATGTGGTGTACAGGAAGATATTAGGATAAGTTTAATCATTTTATCAGTCATTATTTGCATCAGTGTTGTTTTTATATCATGAGTTTGTTGTTATATCATTTTATTATTGTTTATTTATTAATAAAATTATTTATTATTTTCATATACATTGTACTCATTTCCTTTTATCTCTCACACTTTTATTATAGAGAAAGGGCAAATAGCAATATTAAAATATTTCCTCTAATTCCCTTTCAATGTGCATGAATTTCATGCACCGGGCCACTAGTCATGATATAAAACATTACCATCACTCCTAAAAGTCCCTTCATGCCTCTGCCCAGTTAATCCCTGAAACTACTACCTCCATTAGTAACCACTATCCTGATATTTTTCCACTATAGATTTGCCGGTTCTAGAACTTTATATAAATGGAATCATATACTATGTACTGTTTGGGGAGGATTTTTCCACTCTTTTAAAAAAATTATTTTTCAATTACAATTCATATTCAATATGATTTTGTATCAGTTTCATGTGTCTGGCATGGTGGTTAGACAATCATATATTTTACAAACTTCCCTCCCATATTTCAAGTACCCACCTGGCACTGTGCATATTTATTACAATTAATATGTACTGTCATGTATAAGGCTTCTTTCATGTAGCATAATGATTTTTGTTGTTGAGATTCAATTTTTTGCTTCTGAAATTTATTCCTTTTATTGCTGAATAATATTCCATTGTATGGATATACCACAGATGGTCTGTTCTGTTGACGGCCATTTTGGATTGTTTCCAGTTTTGGCTATTGTGAGTAATGCTGCATTGAACATTTATGTAAATGTCTTTGTGTGGACATGTTTTTCATATATTTTGAATAAATACATAGAAATGGAATTTCTGGTTCATAATATGTATTTTTGAATTTGTAATACTATTTTCTAAAGAGAGCAATGATGTGGAGTGAATTTTCATGTTTGTATTGGCCATTTGTATATCTTCTTTGGTGAAGTATCTCTTAAAATATTTTGCCCATAACCCATTGACACAGACAATATTGTGGTGAAGGCCTGGGATGAAGTGGAGGTTGGGTGGAGGTAGGCAGAGAGGGGGAAATGGGGAACATATATAATTCTGTCAACAATAAAAAAATTTTGCCCATTTTTAACTTGGGTTATATTATTATTGAGGTATAAGGTTTTTTTTAACATATTCTAGATAAGAGCCATTTATCAGATATATATTTTGAAAATATTTTATCTTTGGCTTCTCTGTTTATTTCCTCAGTGATGTCTTTTGATGAACATAAGTTTTAATTTTGATGTGTGTTTTTTCTTTTATGAATAACAATATATGATTTGTCTAAGAAATTTGCCTACCAGCTGGTCATGAAAATATTCTCCTATACTTTTCTTTAAAAGATCTATGGTTTTAGCTTTTATGTTTAGGGCTATAATTCAAATTAATTGAATTATATTTCGTGTATGGTATGGTGCATGGTTTGGAGTTCATTTTGTTCAGTATCAATATCTATTAATTTCAGCACCATTTATTGAAGACTCTTATTTCCCAGTGTCTTGCTTTAGCATCTTTAAAAAAAAAATACTTGTGTAAATATTAGGCTATTTCTTCACTATTCTCTCTCTCCTTTCCTCTTGGGACTCTGAATAAATGTACATAAGAATTTTTTATGCTGGCTCAAAGGTCCCTGAGACTCTGTTCATGTTTTTAATCATTTTGCTATCTATTCTTCTGATTGCATAATTCTATTGGTTTATCTTTATGTTCATTGACCTCTGTCATCTTCATGTTACTATTGAACCCTTCCTGTGCAATTTAAAAATTTTCAATACTGTATTTTCAGTTCTGGAATTTCCATTTTGTTGTGTGATTTTTGCTTGCTTCCATGCTGTTTATTCCTCTTTTTGTGATAATTGCAAACATATTTTATTTTAAATACCTGAGCATAGTTATAGTAGTTATACATAGTTTAAAATTCTTGTCTGCTATTTCTAACATCTGAGTCATCTCAAAATTAATCTCTGTTGATATTATTTTCACTGAAAATGTATCACATTTGTTTTTCTTTCATATATTGAGTAATATTGGATTATGTCTTTCATATTGTGAGTGTTATGTTGTGGAAACTCTGTATTCTACTATATTCCTCTAAAGACTATTGATTTTTGTTATACCAACTAACTTGGTTGGAATCAAACTGCAGATTCTATCTCTTGGGTGACAGCTCAAATCTCAGTCATCTTTTACTTGGAGTCTGTTTTGTACATATGTGGTTCAGAAGTCAGGCGGACTTTATACTCAGAATTTTGGTCCCCTCTCCCCCATCTAGCTCTCCGTTCTTTGGGATTTGTCATTGACCTTCCAGTGGCTGTTGTTGTCTAGACCTTTTTATGGTTCTTCATGTCAGAAAGACTGCAGATTTTCTACCAGAATTTTGAGCACCTTTCATAGTATTAGTTTTAGACTGCCATCAGGTAAAGGTTATAAAAACTGTTAGCTCAACTTGTGATGTTACCATTTTCCAAATGTCTACTATTCTCCAGAATCTGCCTGCTTTTTGTCATTTTTCAGTGTCTTCAAGTCATGGGTATTTTCTATAGTTGTTATATACAGGAGGGTCAAGTCCATTCGGAGCTATTCAGCCATACTAGAAGCAGTTGTTGATTTTCCATTGTGTTTTGGTTACATGGAGTACCCTATTATAGACCTTGATGGAGAAACAAACAAACCAACCCTGTTCACATTTTTTAAAATTTTCTTTATTAAGGTATTACATATATGTCCTTATTCCACCTTACCCCCCCACCCCGCTCATGCCCTCACATCCCTGGTGTCTGTGTCCATTAGTTATGCTTATATGCATGAAAACTGCTTACATCAAGCATGTCAAACTCGCCGTCTGCTGGAAGCCAGTCCATCCTTGCTGCTTGACACAGTCGCTGCAGGGAAGAAACATCTGCACAGCAAATGTTTCAAGGGACCTGGCGTATATGGCATACTGTTCTTAATATGTTTGCTCCCCTTCTTAGCGTTATGTGTTATAACCAGAGCCATCTCCATGAGAAAGGTTGTTTCCCCAGGTGGGGATGTTTCCCTGGAATTAGGGATTAACGGGGCTAGGGAAGGGAATAAATCAGTAAAACTCCTTAACTAAGTGCCAGGCGGGTAGTTAATCACCTTAACTACGCACAATCAAGCTTAAGCTACATAATCCTTACTTAGGTCATAGAATAGAAAAATTTCCTTCAGTTATTTCTTTATAGCTTAACAGTAGAACAATAGGATAATGACCTTGGAATAGAGACAACAAACTAGCCCTTATAATGGAGCACAGAGACTAACCTAGACAAGATTAAAATCAACAGAGCTAGATAGAGATAAGATTTTTATCAAAGGTTAGATAAGAAACTATAAACATAAAACAAGGAACTGTAGAAGGTCAAAGGAGGACCCAAAACATATGATAATGTAACTATAGAGGCATGCTTATAGGATCAAATGGTATAAATACAGCTGTAACAGGACAATAAAAGAGAACCTGGCTATGCTGATCATCTGAACACTGTCTCCGTGCCCTTCATTCTTCGCTGACTTCATCCACACCTTTGGGAACCCCTGGATCACTGGGGCTGGACCCCAGCAGCAGCCGGTATAGCTTACATATTGAAGCTAAAGTATAACCTCTCCATAGTACCTGATTGCCCTAGCAGAGTTCATTTGTGCCAGGACAAGAGCTATATGGCTTTTGGGGTTACAAATCATTCTTAGGACAATTATAAACTTTCATCTCTCCATGATGCACCCAGCTACATAGCAGTTCCTTGGCAGTATGGATAGTGGGGGAAATGTGGGACAAAATCACATATATCTTTGTAAAATTACATCCCAACTATGTGACCTTAGACAAGTCACTTAACCTCTCTGAGCCCCCATTTCCTGATAGCATAGACAATATACTTTCAGAGTTGAAAGGGGGATTAAATGAGAGAATACATATAATAGTGCCTATATACTTTGTTTTGTCTGGAAGAGTCCAGGTTTACAACTGTGGTCCTAATGTAATTATTGGTAAAGCCCCCTTCACTGTCAAAAATATTCTAGTACTTATCAAATATTATTACCAGTCAAATCAGCAAATTATTCTGAAAGTGAGCCTCTAGAAGAATTCTTAAGGCCAAACACCTCACTTTCTTGCCTCAATTATTAACCAAAGCATTGCTGAGTAAACTATGGGGCAAGTACCTAATGCTATTGTACTGTTTTTATTTTTTTTCTGTTCCCCCCCCCTCTTAGAACTATATGGAAGAAGACTGGCCTTTATTTATGAGAATCAGAATCAAATCACCCAATTTGTCATTCCCCTTTCCACCTCTATAAATACCCAGGTGGAAGAAGATCAAAGGGAAAGAAACTCAAAGATAGGTTTAGAAAGAAAAGGGTACTGTGTGTGTCTATGTCTATGTGCACCTGGTCATGTCTTAGCCTGTCATCTGATTGTGCACATGTCTGCACGTGTGTGTGTGTGTGTGTGTGTGTGTGTGTGTGTGTGTGTAAAAGGGATAGCATAGTGTGTGGAGCAAGTTCTCATCCTTCAGCCCTCCACATGATACTCTGGGGCTGAGGCTGAGCTGGAGTGGGAGGTGGAGAGGACTTCAAGCTCATGGGTGATGACTCTCTAGTTTTTATTTTCTGGCTTTTCTTGGCAGATTTATCTAAGTGAAGTCCCTCTGGAGAGGGTTTTGGCTTCCATATATTTGCCTAAATCACTGAAGGAGAGAATTCCTCTTAGCAACTTACAGACCATCTTATTTAATTTCTTTGGCCAAACTTCACTTTTTAAGGTAAGTTCTTGCCTTTGGTAACTATCATAAACTGACATGTGGTGACTCATAGTAATTATGAACTCTTCCTATTTTCATGATGCTTTGTTTATTTTAGAATTATGCTTTCTGATTTATTCCACAAGCCTCCCAGCACAACCTCTGGCTCACAACATGAATCAACATCTATTTTAATGATATTCCACACTTTTTAATTTTCGCAGCTTCTCAGATTTAGAAGGGACCTTAAGGATGATCTGGTGACCAAACAGAGTCCTCAAGATGTTTCTAAGCCAGAAAAGAATAGCAAGTTCTCCTGATGAAATTCTGTTTCAACTTGTCAGTATTTTCTCCCAAATCTCCCTGGCCTCCTCCAAGCCAACATGCCCACTCTCACAGGCCAATTTATTTGAAACTGAGTGGTGTCCAACAGAACAATTTCTTGCAGGAATTTGTTATTCTTTCTCACTGCCTCCATAGCACCTTCTCTGAGGGATCCAGTCCTCACCCATTATTGAAACAGAGAGGCAATATAATGTGGTGGTTAAGAGCATAGACTCTGGGAACAGACTGGCTGAATTTAAAGCCGGCTATGCTGTAATCTTCCTTTGTGACCTTGGACAAGTTACCCAACCTCAATGTGCCTTAGATTACTCCTATGTAAAACATGATAAGAGTCAGTACCACACTTGGCTGTTGAAGGATTAAAAGAGTTAATATATATATAGTACTTAGAATATTAGCTGGCACATAATAAGCACCATGTAAATGTTTGCATTGCTATTATTATTTTCCTATATTGGGGCTCTGCCTACTAAAAATCCCATTCTTTCAGCCTGCTCTGTCTCATTTAGCTGTTGGGAAGACAGCAATCAAAATTTGTGTGAAGTTGTTAATATTTACACTTGTTATCTCACAAGAAACTGAGACTCAAAAAATGCTGTGGTCTGAATGTTTGTATCCTCCCAAAATTATTGTGCTGAAATCCTAACCCCCAAGGGGATGGTATTAGCAAGGAGGTACTTTGGGAGATGATTAGATTCTGAGAATGAAGCACTCATAAAGGGGATCAGGGCTCTTATAAAAGAGGCCTTAGAGAGCTCCCTCGCCCCTTTCACTAGGTGAGGACACAGCAAGGTGCTGTCTCTCAACCAGAGAGTGGGCTTTCATCAGAACCTGACCATATGGGCACCCTGCTCTTAGACTTCTAGTCTCCAGAACTGTGAGAAATAGATTTCTGTTGCTTATAGGCTACTCAGTCTGTGGTATTTTGTTATAGCAGCCTGAACAGACTAAGACAAAGAGGTTAAGTAATTTTTCCCAAGATCACACAACTAGGAAGTGGCAAAGCTAGGAATCAAACACAGGCTATCTGACTCCAAAGTTCAAGTATATAATAGGTCAGTACGTTAACTTGCCCAGGTGTGCTTGAATTTTCTAAAGAGGCTATTCAGAGGAATGAATTTCTAATGGTCAAATATTCACAGAATTACTTTGGGGAAGGTTGTTCTGGGCCAACTTAAATATACCACATACCAACTTAAATATGCTACACTGTTTCCAGCTATGTCTGTCAGATGTTCTGTTCTACTGGAATTCTTTAGCCTGTCCCCTATCTATCTAAAAATCTATTTATTCCTGTGGGCTTAGCTCAAATCCCACTCAGTAAGTCTGCTTGAAGTATGTGAGCCTCTGCTCTTTTCCTTCTGCTTGTATTCTTGTTTTATACTTCTGCCTAATTTTTCAAGTAGGCCGTGGCATATGTCATGGCTCAGATATGTTTTATTTTTATGGTACCCAGGATAGGGCTAGGTACCCAACATGTTTTCAGTGCATATATATTTATTATAACTTTCTAAATTCTCATCTCAGGACATACCTAAGATAGAGAAAGAAAGAGAGAGAGAGAAACATTGATGTGTGAGAGAAATATCAATGTGAGAGAGAAACATTGACCAGTCACCTTCCATACATGACCCGACTGGGAATTGAACCTACAACCTAGGTATGTGCCCTGATTGGGAATTGAACTGACAACCTTTCGATGCACAGGACAATCCTCAACCAACTGAGCCACTCTGGCTAGGCTATTATAACTTTTTAAGTAGCAAAAATTAAGCTGGACACAGAACAAGACAGCTAATAAAAATTAAGAATGTGATTCATAGGCACTCTGACCACGTTGGTAGGCTTGTAATTTCACTGTATCATCTGAGATGCCATTATTTTGGTAATTTTCTGTTTCTTCAGAGGACTGTGCTTGTGTTATAGAACAAAAGATAAACTTCTCTGCATACATTTCAAACCTAATAAGTATTTTATATTCACTAACACCTTCCATTGAAAGGGATTAAAGATCTTTGCCAAAAATAGCCTACAGACGTCATAGTGCCAGATGAAGAAGGATTAGAACTAGCTTGTCCTCAAATTCAGAGCTGGAAGGGCCCTTATAACTCATAATGTCTCATCTCCTCATTTTACCAATGAGGAAACTGAGACCCAAATAGGGAAAAGGACCTGCTGGAGGTGACACAATTCATTTATTAATTCATGCAGTTAGTTATCCAGACAGCAAATACTTATTGAATTCCTACTATGTGTCTTGCATGGTGCTGGATGCTAGGAATACAATGATGAGCAATATGGTGCCTGCCTTTATGGAACTTGCAGTCTAATGGGAGAGAACAGAGACCTAAAGATTCTAACAAGGGGTAACCTGAGAGTGAGACCTATGCCACTGGTTTTAGGGGAGTGAGTAAATACCATTTCACCCGAGTCCTGACTTATACAGGCTTGCTTTCACATTCCTTCTTCTAATATATTTTTATCAAAATCTTAACTGTGATTACAACATATTACCTTAAAAATTGTTAAGACCCCACTCTTGGAAAACATTTATCTCCTCCACCGCTCCTCCACTAGTGGCAGTTCTCAGGGAAAGGAACAAAGCACTAGGCAAGTACAATATGACACAGGGGCACTGTGAGCATAGATGATGGCACCTACCCTTGTTTGGGAGATCAGAGAATGCCTAGTGTAAGAGAGGTATCAGCTGAGACCTGAGGTTGAGTAGGAGCTGGAAAATGAAAGTGAGAAAAAGAGGACTTTTTCAGGCAGAGAGAGCAGCTTATATAAAGTTTCAGAAGTGAAATAGGTAAAACTTGAGCCTAGAGCTCAGGGTGAAAGAATGAGAAATGATTTAGTTCCTTTCCCTGCACAGCCACCATTTTGTATGTAAGGGAAACAAAGCCAGAGAACAGCTTAATTAAATTCTGGGTCATGGTGTTTCTCTTCCTTTGGTCTTTCTACTGCAGAAAACTGTATGTCTCAGACTAAGTTGGTAGGGTTGTTAGCTGTCATCTGGTCTACCTTTCTTCATGTCACCAGTGTCCCAGAAAGGGAAAAGAACTTTTAAGGAACAGTAGGGTTTGGGCTTACACTTGGTCTTTTGACTATTAGTGAAGGCCTTTTGCACCATATCTAACTTTAAATCAGGCTACACCAAAGCAATTACACTGTAAAGGGAGTCCTGAACCATTAAGCTGGCTTTAGAGGAACATAATTGGTCAAAAACAGGAAATGAGTAGCTTCCTAGTGAACCCAGGCTGTACTCACAAGTACTGAGTTCTTAGTGGCTGCAGGGCTCAGAAATATGAAGATTTGTCATCTTCTGAAAGTGGCCCAGTAGGCTCCCCAAGGGACATCATTTGGGCTCACCTCCTCTAAATTTTCTTGACAAGTCTTCAGAAGATTTGATTCTTCTCCCTCCTGTCTTGCATCTGCCCTATCTTTCATTTCTTCACTTGTGCCTTAGAAGAGACAGTCACTTGTGCCCTAGAAGAGGCAGTTTTCAGCTGCTTTGTTTCCTGAAGCCTTGACATGTAGCACTTTGGCCTTGCTAATTATCAAGCCCCACACCTTAAGGACTACATTCTAGTTTGTTTCCTTTAAACCAACATTTGTTAAGCAGCCCTGCCCTATCGCTCACTAGCTGTATGAATTTTGTCCAAGTTTTTAAGCCTCCCCAGGCCTCAGTTTAACTGAAAAATGCTTATATTGCCTTAACCAGTTTGGCTCAGTGGATAGAGAGTCAGCCTGTGGACTGAAAGGTCCCTGGTTCGATTCTGGTCAAGGGCATGTACCTTGGTTGCGGGCACATCTCCAGTAGGGGGTGTGCAGGAGGCAGCTGATTGATGTTTCTCTCTCATCAATGTTTCTAACTCTCTATCTCTCTCCCTTCCTCTCTGTAAAAAATCAATAAAACATATTTTTAAAAAATGCTTATATTGTTTCAGTGACCCAGTAACAAAGTAACTGACTCACTGTGGGTACAAGATAAAATACCTACATGTGGGAGACAACAAGACACATAATGCCTGTGCTCTGGCCTCAGAGTTCTTGGTCTCCTTGGGGGGGATGAATGTCCTCAGAGACTTGTTCCAAGCAAGATGTTGATCAATCTACTTCCATTTCCAGTGAGGATAGAATAAGAAGTTGCTTATAACTAAGTCATGATGGATTTATGTTCCTTATAAGGAGAGGCTCCTGAGAAGTAAGGATGCTTGAGGGTTATAACTGGGATAAGTTGGGTCATATCGTGGTCCAGAAAGTTATCAAAGTAGGGAATAGTTTGATTTTGTTGCTTGTGCAGTATTGAGTAGCAGGCACAAAAACAATGCTTGTTGGGTGGATATTTGGGTGTATGGATATTAATAAATTGTTCTAATTTGGTATAAATGAGACCTTATATGAAGACAGGAGATGAGCTACACAATCTCTAAAAATTTTTTCTTAACTCGTGATTTTATTTTCCATATTTCTCTACCTAATTATGTATATTACTTCAAAATTCTATATTGATTATTGGAATGCAAAAAATTAGAAATTTAGGACCTGAACTCCTCTTCCTTATGTTTCATCTATAGATCAAAAACGTCACTAATACATTAACCACATACGTTGTGAGTGCCAGCATTTCAGGTATATCCATTCAAAACTTGGCTGACCCAGTAGTTATTACTCTGCAGCATCTTGAAGGAAACCAGGTAACACATCCATTTTCATCTCAGAATAAAAAGGCCTCAGAAACCCTCCATGATTTTCCCAATAAAAATAATTGGCTAGTTAACCGATGTGATCCAAAACTTAATGAAGATTATTCCATTTCAGGTAGCTGAGATGTATTATAATTGGGATTTCTAGAAATAATGCCTTAGCCTAAAGGGATAACTAATGGTGAACTTCTAGCACTGTGACAGATTGGCAGAGGTGTGACTATGAGCATGTGGATTTGTGGTTGTCCCATCACACTAAATGGTATTTAATTCCATGTACTTAAGAGTGAAGCAAACAACTTAAAATAATATTTAAATATCTTTATCCTTTGAATTTCCATGAAGAACATTACAATATGTATTAATTATCACCAAAGATTTAAAGCCATAGTCATATGGAAAAACATAAGGTATATATTACTAAATGATCAAATTTAGCCATGGTATAATAATGAACTACTATTGCATTTTTTGATGTTAATGTATGTCCAGTGAGAAGTCTTAATAGCTTCCTTCATTCCCAATCTAAAAGACCACATGGTACAACATATTCTTCCCAGCTCTTAATTCTAGAAGGGAAGAAGAACAAATGGGAAAGGGAATTAAAAAGAATCCAGATACCAAATGAAATATGTTAGCTGGGTAAGATGTCAATTCCATCTGGGTCCACAGCACTCCAAGCATGCCCCAATAACCAGTTTCTCATTGTCTCCAGTCCTAGAGATTGCAGAAGCTAGTGAGGCCTCAGGAATGCTCATTAGGCCTAAGAAGGAGGCAGCTCAACCTTGTACCTATAAGGCTTGATCTCAGCTTTGAGCCCCAAATTCCAAAGTTCCATGTGCAACACCTTCCATACATCAGACCTGCACTGTCCATCCACAGCCTCCTCCTGGGCCTCGCACGGGGAGAGTGTGGAAAATTCACATGTTATCAAATATTTTAAGGGACACACACCAGATCACCATACATAACATGTTGTTTTCTTTCTTGTAAATCCCAAGTTATCTGTGGTTAGTCTTAAAACCAACTCACAAATGGTCTATGTGTATATACTATTTGAAAAAACAGTAAGAAAAAAACAAAACACTTGTGTGTACTTGCTATTGTGTAGTAACTATCACAAGGAAAGGTGCTTACCTATGATTTTTCTTTTTTCTAGAATTATGATCAAGTTCATTGTGCCTTTTGGGACTTTGTGAAGAACAGTAAGCATTTTTCAAAACTTTGTCTTTCAGTGAGACTTTGCCCCTGGCCATTTTTCTGTTTGGCAGTTGAAGCAAGGGAGTTTTACTGAAGCTACTGTCTTATCAGGCCCTACAGAGAACTCTGATTTGCAGAAATACAAATATGAGCTTTATAATCAACTAGTGGCCTGGTGCACAAAATTCGTGCGGGGGGGAGGGGCGGCATCCCTCAGCCCAGCCTGCACCCTCTCCAATTGGGGACCACAGGGATCAGGCCTAAACTGGCAGTCAGACATCCCTCTTGCAATCTGGGACTGCTGGCTCCTAGCCGCTCACCTACCTACCTGCCTGATCGCCCCTAACTGCCTCTGCCTGCCTGCCTGATTGTCTCTAACTCCTCTGCCTTCCTGCTTGATCATCCCTAACCTTTATGCCTGCCTGCCTGATTGCCCCTAATTGCCTCTGCCTGCCTGCCTGGTCTCGCCCCCAACTGTCCTCTCCTATCATCTTGATCTCCCTCAAAACTTCCCTCCCCTGCCGGCCTGATTGCCCCCAACCCCCTGCTGGCCTGATCTCACCGCCAACTGCTCTACCCTGCTGGCCTGATCACCCCTAACTACTTCTGCCTTGGCCCCCACCACATGGCTTTGTCCGGAAGGAAGTTGGAAGTCTGGAAGATGGCCAGTGGACCAGGTCTAATTAGCATATTACCCCCCTTTTTTTTAGTATAGATAGATTATATAGGATAGGATTGCTTAAATGGAGGAGGAGATGCTCTTGGCAGACAAAAATACATAATCCCTATATCTGGACTGATAGCCAGCCATATGCACTATACTGCCAAACCGGTCATTAAAAAATTGAACCACTTTCTTACACCTTACACCAAACAGCTGTTTCCCTTAAAACCCCTTTTCAGCCCCCACCTTAGGTTCTGTCTTCGCAGTTCACCCTGATTAGGTTCTGATTGGTAGGTTTCTATGCCAGTCAGCATCAAAAGCCCTGCCTCCTGGGAAGCCATCTTGTGAGGGTGTACCTGTCAATTTGCATATTACCTCTTTATTATATAGAACTAGGGGCCCGGTGCATGAAATTCGTGCACTGGGTGGGGGGGGGGGAGTGTCCCTCAGCCCAGCCTGCCCCCTCTCACATACTGGGAGCCCTCAGGTGTTGACCTTCATCACCCTCCAATCGCAGGATCGGCCCCTTGCCCAGGCCTGACGCCTCTGACAGAGGCGTCAGGCCTGGGCAGGGGACCCTCATTTCCCCCCATCACTGGTTCTGCCCCCAGCCCAGGCCTGATGCCTCTGGCCCAGGTGTCAGGCCTGAGCAGGGGACCCCCAAACCCCTCCGATTACTGGCTCTGCCCCTTGCCCAGGCCTGATGCCTCGGCCAGAGGCGTAGACCCCCATCACCCTCCGATTGCCTGATCGGCCCCTTGCCCAGGCCTGACGCCTCTGCCAGAGGTGTCAGGCTTGGACAGGGGACCCCCACCTCCTCCCGATCACTGGCTCTGACCCCCGCCCAGGCCTGAGGCCTCTGGCCCAGGAATCATGCCTGGTCAGGGAACCCCCAACTCCCTCTGATCGCTTGCTCCACCCCCCGCCCAAGCCTGACGCCTCTGACCCAGGCTTCAGGCCTGGGCAAGGGGACCATCATATCCCCCCAATCCCCGGCTCCGCCCCCCACCCAGGCCTGATGCCTCTGGCCCAGGCATCAGGCCTGGGCAGGGGACCCCCAGCCCCCAGCCCAGGCCTGATGCCTCGGCCAGAGGAGTTGACCCTCATCACCCTCCAATCACCAATCACCGGATCGGCCCCTTGACCAGGCCTGAGGCCTCCGGCAGAGTTGTCAGGCCTGGGCAGGGGACTCCCAGCTCCCCGCGATCTCCCGCTCTGCCCCTGCCCAGGCCTAATGCCTCTGGCAGAGGCATCCAGCCCAGGCAGCGGGGACCCACAGAAGCAGCAGTGCCGCAATCTCCCGCTCTGCCCCTGCCCAGGCCTAACGCCTCTGGCCTAGGCGTCCAGCCTGGGCAGCTGGGACCCACAGTGGCAGCGGGGGGCGCCGCGATTGCGCGGGCTCCGCCCCTGCCCCTGCAGGATGCCTCTGGCTGAGGCATCCGGCCCGGGCAGCGGGGACCCGCAGCTGCAGCGGCCCCGCGATCGTGGGCTCCACTTTAGGCCCAGGCAAGGGACCCCTAGCTCCGGGGACTGCCAGCCTCGACCGTGCCCAGCTCCCATTGCTGGCTCCACCCCTACTTCCTGCTATCACTGGCCAGGGCGGCAAAGGCGCCTGATTCCCTGGCTCTTAGCTCCCCCCTGGGTTTCCGATCACTGTCAGTGGCAGGGGGCTTCTTCCTGCTTTCCCTTTCGCCTCCCTGCATTGTGCCTACATATGCAAATTAACCGCCATCTTTGTTGGCAGTTAACTGCCACCTTAGTTGGCAGTTAATTTGCATATAGCCCTGATTAGCCAATGAAAAGGGTAGCGCCGTATGCCAATTACCATTTTTCTCTTTTATTAGTGTAGATAAGGGCATGGAGGTTTAAAAAAACATGTTCTTCTCTATAAGAGACTTATTTTGGGGATCAGAAAATCACACAACTCAGGGGTAAGCAAAGTTGGAAGAAAGCTAGTAGACACAGAGCAGATTGGCCTCAAGCTGATTAAATAAATTTGAGGAATGAACATCTGGCTCTTTATCTGTGGTTTCCCACAGAGATTTGCAACATCTACTGCTAAATCTTTCCCTTTATTTCCTCATCTCTTCTAACCTTACTGTTTGTCCTTGGGTAATCCATTTATCTCTTGGGGCTCCAATATTTTTATCTTTTCATTGAGGAGATAAGACTTCCAGCTTGGTCTTTAAGGGCCCTTCCTGATTTGCTAGGTATGAGTCTTTGTGGACAGTAAGAGAATGGGTTGGGGATAAGATGCTGAATGGGTCCCTCTTAGGCTTGCCATCTCAATTTGAATCTTCAGGGATATTGCCTAATCTCAGAGAATTCCCACACAGAATCAATTTCCCCTGGAATGCCAGGAGTGGTTATGTGACCAGTCTTCTACCTGTGGAAGCTCTGCCTGGGAACTTGTCATTTTACAGTATCCTTGGAATTCTGAGAGAAAAGAGAAAGTCTCTTCCCACTTAACTCCCTGGGAAATGGGAATACAACAGAGATAGTACTGTGATTTCCTGGTCCCCTCCAAGTCTCCCAGGATAGGAGTCCCGTAAAATGGTGAGCTTTGCCCCTCACAGCCTAAATAAGTTTATCTGCTCATTAATGCAAGTTCCTTGGTTCTTCCAGGTCACCCTTTACCCCTACCCCTCTGTCCATGGATCCAGAACCTCTGGAATCTATGGAGTTATCCTAGATGGAAAAATGTTGATCATATTTAGCTGTCTGCCTTAGAATAACCTCTTTGGTCTGGGGCTACCCTGGAGGTTTTACTCTAAATCTGATCTAGTACCCAAAATCTACAGGTTATGGAAGTTTGAGGGTTGGTGTTAGAATCCTAAATATGTTCAGGAGTGAGAAACTAGGCAGGTGTCAAGTAGACCAGAAGCTTTAATTGGCCTTAAGGGGCTTCAGACCATGATCTGGCTTGAGTACAAAGAACGTGAGATTATTTGAATTCTGGATTGAACTGGTTATTTCAGATGTCTATTCCAGTCTCACAGCGCATGCCCAAGTGTCAGCCTATATTCCATAACTTGTGTCCTTCAGAAAGTTCTAGATCTACCTGTTTCCTATTTGTGCTACTTGAAAAAGAACAGTACTTAATTCTGTCGTTTTAGCATGGTGGCAGAACTGTTGCTCATGATTAGAGTCTGTCATAATCTGTATAGAAACAGGAAAAGTGAGAGCCAAGAAGTTATGACATTTATGAAGCCTCCCCCCCAACATCAATTGAGCTTACTAGACTTAATTTAATTTCAGTGTTCAATTATACCTCTATGTTGCTGTCTTAACAAACAATACTAATTATAAGACATGTTTGGAAGGTGCATATAATGAAAATTTAAATATTTCTGAGAAAAACAAAAATTGCTTTGAAATTTCCTTCTGTCTCCTGCAGATGGGCTAGGTGGATGGAATTCATCAGGCTGTAAAGTAAAGGAAACAAATATAAATTACACAATCTGTCATTGTGACCACCTCACCCATTTTGGAGTCTTAATGGTGAGTTGTCTCTTAAGCACGCCTTGATAGAATTTTGACAACTTTTATTGGATTACAGTTCAGGAATATATTTGTGAACTAAGTTATAGAAAAGTGTCAAGTGGAAAAAAAGCTCACCTGTGTTCATACAAATAGAGATTAAAATAAGTGTTTATTTTTCTCCTTATAAAATTAATGCCTGCTCCTCACAATTAAAACATTACAGAAAAGGTTCCTACAATCCCCCTCCCAAGAGATTACCACCTTTAATACCTTTATGTATATTCTTTCAGAATCTTTTCCTATGTGTATATTAATATATGTTTTTGTTTTATAAAATGAGATTAAGTCAAGTTATTTATACTGTTTTTACTACTTGCTTTCCACCTAATAATATATATATATATATATATATATATATATATATATATATATATATATATGACACCTTTCAGGAAAATGTGTATCCATCTATTTCCATTTTTTTAAAAAATATATTTCATTGACTTTCTACAGAGAGGAAGAGAGAGAGACAGAGAGCCAGAAACATCGATGAGAGAGAAACATCGATCAGCTGCCTCCCGCACATCCCCCACCGGGGAAGTGCCCACAACCCAGGCACATGCCCCTGACCGGAATCGAACCTGGGACCCCTCAGTCCGCAGGCCGACGCTCCATCCACTGAGCCAAACCGGTTTCGGCCATCTATTTCAATTTTTAAGTGTCTTTATAGTATTCCATTGTGTGGATTTAACATGGTGAATTTAAGCAATCCCAAATGGATAAGCATTTTAGTTGTTACTGTTTCCTCCATTGTGAACAATGCTGCAACAACCATTTTTATTCATTTACCTATAAACACTGATGTAAATATTTATGTAGGATAAATTGATGGAAGTATAATTGCTGGGGTAAATGGCATGGTCATTAAAATTTTTAATTTTAATAATTCTTGTCAAATTATAGTGTAGGAAAGATGAATTAAAAAATACTTGCAGTAGGTAACCAAACAAGAGTTATCTGGTCAATTTACATATCCAGGCTTCAGCAACATTGTTAAATCTTCTATCTCCTTCATTCCCTACAGTCCTCCTTAACATCAGGACTTGCTGAGTTTTCCTTCAAAATGGCTCTCAAATGTGTTCTTTTTTCTGTACCCATGCACAAGTACTTTCTTAGCTCTCTTAAGTTACCTTATTGTATGTTATATACTGTTAGTTGAATGTGTCATGCATGAGTTGCTTATTTTATTGATAGTAAGCTCCTTGAGTGCTGAGAGTCTGTTTTATATTTATTTTTACCATATCTATTCAACAAATAAGAGGTGCTCTATTGATACCTATTGACTTGTAAGAATTTTGTTTAGCTCCCTCCAAATTGGTTAAAACATAATAGTAGAAGTCAAAACACCAGAGCTCATATGCCTACTCTGTCACTAAATACCTATGTGATTTTGGTCAGTTTGTTTTACTTGTTTGGACCTTAGATTTGTCTTCCGAAATGTGAAAGATTGGCATAGACCAGGATTTCTTAACCTTGGCACTATTGATATTCTGGGCAAATCATTCTTTGTTGTGGGGGGCAGTTCTGTGTATTGTAAGATATTTAGCAGCCTCCCTGGCATATACCCACTAGATGCCAGTAGCATCTTCCCCAGTTGTGACAACCAAAATGTTTGCAGACATTGCTAAATGTCCCTAGAGGAGGGACAAAAATCATTTCCAGTTGAGAATTACCAGAGTAGATCAGTGCTTCTTAACCTTTTATTGGTCATGAATCTCTGTAACCATCTGATGAATTCTACTGACCTTCTTCCCAGAACAATGCACTCATATACTCAAATGATTTTGCATGCCATTTTAGGTCTTTTATCATCCTCAGGTTAAGAAATTACTGGATTATGCGATCTCCAAGGTCCATTTTGCCTCTTAATTTTAGAAAAGTTATTTAAGTTCTAAGGAAAAGGAACATTTGTTTTTGATGTTTTGTGTAGTATTTGGGAATGGTTAGTTCAGATAATGATTCACTTTGCGTCTACAATTCACATCTATTAGTTTGGTTACATTTTAAGTGTGGGACATGTTAATGAAAATAAAATCAAGGATTAAATGTTCTTCCAGTGCTGTTGATGGCTTTTTATGCCCTGTACACTGCAAGTTACACTACACATATTCAAAAAACTATGCAGTCTTATTATAAATTCATCTACATACTTTGGTTTTATTAGAGTTGTAGCAGAGATGATATCGACCTTGGGAACCTCCTGTTAGTGAGCACTGGAAGTATTTTTAAAAAATATATATTTTATTGATTTTTTTATAGACAGGAAGGGAGAAGGAAAGGGATAGAGAGTTAGAAACATCGATGAGAGAGAAACATCGATCAGCTGCCTCCTGCACACTCCCTACTGTGGATGTGCCCACAACCAAGGTACATGCCCTTGACCGGAATCGAACCTGGGACCCTTGACTCCGCAGGCTGATGCTCTATCCACTGAGCCAAACCGGTTAGGACAGCACTGGAAGCATTTTACCATAAATTTGTTCTGGCACATGTATAAAAACAATGCAATGCTTTCCCTAGGATTTATCAAGGTCTGCAGTGGATGCAGTGAATGAGCAGATATTAGTACTTATAACATACACCGGATGTGGAATCTCCTCCATTTTCCTAGGAGTTGCAATGGTGACATACATAGCTTTTCAGTAAGTTGATACATTCTTGGTCTGAGTAAATTTAATTTGGTTTGATGGATGCCGTTGTCATTTTAACCTGGTTAATTTCATAAAAGGTTCTGATTCATCACAATAGTAATAGGTCAGATCCATTAGACTCTGAGGTGGACATGTTAAAAAAGAAAACAACCAAGGCTTATAATTGAATTTTTTTAAAGCAAGAGGGTTGGGATAAGAAAAAGATTTTTCTAACAGGATACAAAAACACTAATCATAAAAGAAAAAAACTGATAAATTGGACTTCATTAAAATTAAAACTTCTTTCATCAAAAGACATCATTAAGATAGTGAAAAGGCAAACTGTAGGTTGGGAGAAGATATATATTTGACAAAAGACTTGTATTCAGAATATGTAGAAACTCCTACAAGTCAAAAAGCAAAAGACATACAATACAATTTAAAAATGGGCAAAAGACTTGAGCAGGTACCCCATAAAAGAAGATATCTATGCCTAGCTCTAGTCCTTACCTAAATAGCTAATAAGCATATGACAAGTTTCTCAACATTATTATTCATCAGAGAAATGATCATTAAAACCACACTTACACTTTGATGCACCCACCAGAATGGCTTACATTTAAAAAGTTGAACATAGTAAGAGCCAACAAGGATATGGAACAATTAGAGCTCATACATTGCTGGTGGGAATACAAGAATGGCATAGACACATAGGAAAAGTCTCTGGCAATACCTACTAAAGATAAATATACATCGAGCTACTAGAGAGAATCTCACTATTAGAGAGAAATGATTGCATATGTCCACAAAAATATATATACAAGAATATTCAAAGTAGCTTCATTCATAGTGGCCAAAAATGGGAAACCCCAGTGTACATTAATAGGTAACTGGATTAATAAATTCTGGTATATTCATAAGTGAAATGTTTCACAGCAGTAAAAAGAAAAAGAATAAACTACTTCGATTCAGTGCAACATAATATCTAATTCTCATTGACATAGAGTTGAGCAAAGAAAGCTAGAAAGAGAAGATGGTTCCATTTACATGAAATTCCAAGTACAGGCGAAACTAAATATATAGAGATAGAAGTTAGAATATTGGTTACCTCTAGTGGGAATATTTAATGAGGGAAAGAATGGAGAAGCCTTCTGAGATGTTTAAAATATTTTACATTCTGATCTGGGTGGCATTCCCTTAGGTATATTCATATGTAAAGATTCATTGAGTTGCATTCTTAAGATCTGTGTACTCTACTATTTACCTCAATTTTAAAAACCACATATACACCTAATGAAAATTGCAAAATTTAAATCAGTAAATACTTAATAGAAATAAAAAAGAATGAAAGGAAAATATATATTTTTCTAATTTGGAAAATACTGGGTCAGTTTTCACAAAGTACAATTGTAATCACTTAGTGAAACTTAAGGTCATATTTCCATGATGGCAAATGTCTGGATCTTTGGAAATATCCAAGTAACTACTTGAAATGGTTTGCACAGATATCCTGCTATTTGGTTATATTTAGATATAGCCTTGAGTATGATGGAGTGATGATAGAATTGTCTATCCAGGATACACCTTCCTTCCTTCTCTGCACCCCCCCCCCCCCACCAAAAAAGAAAAGAAAAAGGTGATGCTTAGTTGATAGAGGCTATTATTATTCCTGTTAGTAAAGGTCACTGTACTTAGGATACTTTGACTCTACCTGGAGAGAAAGTGGGAAACTCTAAAATTCAGTACATGTGAAGTGATATGAGTACTTTAATTTTAATAAGAAATTTTTCATTCTTTCACTTATTATGCAGATAAGATGTAGCAAGGCTTGATTAAAAACAAAGACCCTGATTTGCTAAATATGTCCTTTTTCTTTTAGCAAACTTCGAAAAGACCATCCTTCCAAAATCCTGATCAATTTGTGTGCTGCACTACTGATGCTAAACCTGGTTTTTCTGTTCAATTCTTGGTCGTCATCATTTCAGACAGAGGGACTTTGTATCACAGCAGCAGTGGCACTTCATTACTTCCTGCTCGTTTCTTTGACATGGATGGGCCTGGAGGCAGTGCACATGTATTTTGCTCTAGTTAAAGTCTTCAACATATACATTCCCAATTATATTCTTAAATTTTGCCTAGTTGGTTGGGGTAAGTATGTTGCCATTGTCCTTGATGTCTCTGTCTTTCTAATTCTGGCTCCATTAGACAAATTATTTGGGACCAAAGTCTGTTATTATCATAGGTAAAGAATTAAGGATTGCCTCACTGGTATTTGGATCTATATCTCTTTTTCTGCCTATATTGATCTAGAAATTCAACTTTTAACCTCCATTGTGAGGAATCAGCCTTCAAATATTTAATGAACATCTGCTTGTGTATATGCTAAATGCTGATCTATGTAGTGAGCTGATTTTATCCTTCCCATTATGGAAGTTACAATCCCGACAAAATCTTACTGTTATAACAGCCAGCATTTAGGCATCACTTACATGTGCCAGAACTGTTCTAAGTGCTTTACATACTCATTTAATCTTTACAAAATCTCTAATCATTACTTCCACTTAATATATTAGGGCACTGAGTCACAAAGGAATCAGGTAATTTGCCTAAACTCAACATAGCCATACAAACTGGCAGAACTGGAATTTGAACCAGGGAATCTGTCTTTATAGTTCAGACTTTTAACCTCTGTGATCTAACCATATTGCTTAAGGGACAGGGAAAGGAGTTGCAATGTGTGAAGTGGTGCTCAGTCAGACATGCCCTGATTCTCACTACACCTCATGACTGTCACTATCACTGCTTCCGTCTGGAAGAAGCCAGGAATGAAACTCAGCATGAAACTTTCCTAAATTAGATGTCATTTCATTGGATTCTTGACTGTATTTCTAACTGACAGGGTCAGCTCAGCTCCTTTCCCGACTCCTCACTTTGCTATTCAAAACAGATTGTGAATTCAGAAAATGTTAGGCACATAGGAGATGTATATTAAGTGGAATGCATAGGATACACAGGGAGACAGATTTTATCTTCCACTGCTTTTCTAAAGACAATAGCTTCCCAATTAGCTACTCATCCTTTTAATGAGTTAACATATTACAAGCTTTAATTGGATAAGGTCAGTGCTATTATCTATGCTAATGTGGGGAGTACAGAAAGGCAATATTAAACAAAGTGTAGTCGAAAAAATTGTTTTAGTGCACTTTGGAATCCATCAGAAACACAGAGCCCAAAACAGTCAATACTCTCCCATTTATGCCTCACATCCTTCATCTCTAGTCAACTGTCAACGGGAAGATTGAATAAATTGTGGAAGAGTCTTCACAAGTAATCCAAAGAGCTGAAAATCCACATATGGCTAACTGTGAAGGGGCTGTAAATACTAGTAGCACTGGATCCTGGCCTTCCTTCTCCCTCATCATCATTCATTTTAAACTTCCTCTTCAGACTGTTCCTCCATCAGACCCTTGCTCCTTAAATATTGGTGTTTCCCAGGGCTGACTTTTCATCTATTTGATATTCTGGTTCTACACCCACTTCCTGGGGTACTGGAGTGTCAGGAAAGGCTAGGCTTGGTACTTTGGAGGCAGGAAAAACTTGGAGAGTGTTAAGTACACACACAAGCCAAGGCAACTTTTATATTCAGTTTATTACTTACATTGGTGGTGAAAAGAAGAATAGCTAAAGGTGTCAGCTCCCCAAGTCTTTGTCTCACACACTATGAAGAATGACAGCAAAACAAAAGGGGAACAGATGGCTGTCACAAGAGTTGTAGAATTCCTTGTTGAGGAGCCAGCTCTAAACTGAAGGTATGCAGTATTTTATTCTGCAGTTCTGTTCTGAGGAGGAAGTGTGCAAAGCCACACACCTCCTCAGAATTTGGAGGCAATGAGAAACTGTCTCATGACAGCCTCTGAGAAAAGATAGGGAGGCAAATAGGAGATGATCTTGGAACACCTTCTCATAGGCCTGCTACCTTCTTAAATTCATGGAGGATCATAAAGCATTCTGTCAAAATTCAGATCAGCTGTGGTTCAAGCCTATGCCTATATGGATACCTGCAAGGTTGCCAGGGAGCCAGTCCAGAGCTGTCCCACTACAGGGAGTTTCAGAGCATTTAACTATTAGATAAATGCAATCAGCTCTAAGGAAAATGAATATTAGGATCTGTTTGTGTTTGAAGTTCTGCCTTTCTAATGCCAAAGCAACCTATTGAAAATGTTTTATTCCTTTAAGTCTCTGTCCAAGGCAGTAGATTTGTCCACATTTAATAAATAACAATCAGTAGGGATATATATTTTTTAATTATTAAAGTGTAAACAGAGCTTGGGACCACCTCACAACTTCCATCCTAAATGTAAGACTTCCCTCCCTCCTCTTCTTCTGGTCTCCAACAGGTATTTTTTCAAATATCTACATCATGCTAGCCACTGTGTTAGATGAGAAAAATGTAGATCTGAAGGGATTGTCCTGTTTATCACAGGATAAGACAGTGGTCGCCAAACTCATTAGTCAACAGAGCCAAATATCAACAGTACAATGATTGAAATTTCTTTTGAGAGCCAAATTTTTTAAACTTAAACTATATAGGTAGGTACATTGTTATTAACTTAATTAGGGTACTCCTAAGGCTTAGGAAGAGCCACACTCAAGGGGCCAAAAAGCCGCATATGGCTCGCGAGCCGCAGTTTGCCGACCACGGGGATAGGACAATGGAAAATTTCTCAAGATGCTTAGCACTCTGGAATTTAGAACAGCTTCTTACAAAACTCCTAAACTATGTGCAGGTGTAATAATGCTATTAGTTTAGCAGAAGTACATTGTTAGAAGTAAAGAAATCATTTAAGTTTTGCAAAATGTATATGAAATTGAATTTTTAAACCCTGTGTCTATACTCACATCAAGCTTGACTACTTTGACTGAACTGATTGCTTTATTATAGTTTGGCTGAATTGACTCGTCCTTGACCAGTCGATCTAGTCAAAATGTCAAACTGGTAACGAGTATAGAAACAGCTCCTCTGTCAGAAAAACACTAAAGGCTGCAACTGATTGCCTGTGCCCTTCATCCAAGGTAACTGAGACAAAAAGATGTCAGGAAATGAGGGGCAGTATTGAACAAAAGAAAAAATTGGAGGCTCATCATCTGAGAAGAAAGGCTTGATGCAAATTTGCATTCCAATGAACTAGATACTTCTATTGCCAAGTTGATTTTTGGTACTTGAGCTATTTTTAATAACCAGTGGGTGTTTTATTGGAGCCACTGGCATGCTGTTTAGTTTAACAGATTGGAGAACTCCTAGAAATGTTTAACTTAGAAGAATTTACAAACATTTTGCAAACAATGGTATTTTGATGCCTGTGCATCTGTGATTCATTTAAACAGTGGCTTAACTTATCAGTGCACAGAGTCATTGATCAGGATCTTTCCCCTGCTTTCTAATGGGATGCCTTTGGCTTGCTTCCCCACACTAGGGATCCCAGCAATCATGGTGACAATCATATTGAGTGTGAAGAAAGATCTGTATGGAACTCTGAACACCACATCTCCATTGTAAGTACCAGCATCTCTGCTTCTCAAGTGATGACGTTCTGTATTTTGTATGAATTAGAGAGAAATAGAGAGGAGAGGGAGAGAGAGAGAGAGATTCGTTGTGCCACTTATTTATGCATTCATTAGTTGATTCTCACATTTGCACTGACTGGGAATCTAATCTGCAATCTTGGCATATTGGGATGACTGACACAACTGAACTTACCTGGCCAGGGCTGATGATGCTCTTGACCATCAGATTATGGTGGGGTGTTTCTGGCCTCAGGCTTTGTCTTGATGCTGGCTTCAGGAAAGATTCAACCTCAGCCTTTCTGGCCTAAACACAGTCATGAACACACTCACAAGATGGTTAAGTACCTGGGCTCTGTATGACCTTGGGTAACTTACTTTACCTCTTACTTTCATTTCCTGCTCTGGAAAAGGGGAATAATAATGTTTGCTTTCAATGCTGTGTGCAAATTAAAATGACATTATGTATAGAAAGTGCTCAGCATGTGGCCTGTACCATGGTAAGTGCTATATAACTTGCAACTATTATAATTAGAAAACTTGCAGAACTTGGAAGGAATTGGAGTTGTCACTATAAGAAAATACTGAGACAGGATGGAAAACACTTTCTACCTTTCAACAACAAAGCTCTCCCCTGAAGAAGATTCCACCTCTTTTCTTTGTAAATTGACTCAGCTTTGTACTATTGTTTTTCTATTATTTTCCTCCCTCCCTCTCTTTTTCCCTTCCTTCCTTCCTTCCTTCCTTCCTTCCTCCCTCCCTCCCTCCCTCCCTCCCTCCCTCCCTCCCTCCCTTCCTTCCTTCCTTCCTTCCTTCCTTCCTTCCTTCCTTCCTTCCTCCTTCCTTCCTTCCTTCTTTCTTATCTATCTACTAGAGGCCCGGTGCACGAAAATTTGTGCACGCGGGGGGGGGGGGGGGGCCTCAGCCCGGCCTGTGCCCTCTCACAGTCTGGGACCCCTCGGGGAGATAACGACCTGCTGGCTTAGGCCTGCTTTCGGGTGGCAGAGGGCAGGCCCAATCCCTAGGTGCAGCCTCTGGTCAGGCTCAGAGCAGGGCCGATTGGGGAGTTGGGGCACTGCCCCCTGTCATGCACAGAGCAGGGTGGATCGGGAGGTTGCGATGCCACCCTCAGTCACGCTCAGGGTAGGGCCAATTGGGGGGCTGGGGCACCGCCCCCTGTCACACTCAAGGCAGGGTCGATGGGGAGGTTGCGGCGCCACTGCCTGTCACTCACAGAGCAGGGTCAATCAGGGGGTTAGGAAGCTCCCCCCTGTCACACACAGAGCAGGGTCAATCAGGGGATTAGGAAGCTCCCCCCTGTCACTCACAGAGTAGGGCCGATAGGGGAGTTGGGGCACCACCCCCTGTCACACACAGAGCAGGGCAGTTCAGGGGGTTGGGGCACCACACCCTGTCACACTCAGGGCAGGGCCAATGGGGAGGTTATGGCTCTACCCCTTCACACACAGAGCAGGGCCCGTGGGGGGCAGTTGGGGCATCGCCCTCTATCACCCACAGAGCAGGGCCAATCAGGGGTTTGGGGCACCGCACCCTCTCACACACAGAGCCGCAGAGCGATCAGGGGGTTCGGGAGCTCCCCCCTATCAGGCACAGAGCAGGACTGATCAGGGGGTTGGAGTGCCTTCCCTTGTCACGAACAGAGCAGGGTGGATAGGGAGGTTGTGGTCCTGCCCACTGTCACACACAGAGCCGCAGGGTGATCAGGGGGTTTGGGCGCTGCCCCCTGTCACGCTGATCCCGGTGCTGGGAGGCATATTACCCTTTTACTATATAGGATAGAGGCCTGGTGCACTGGTGGGGGCCAGCTGGTTTGCCCTGAAGGGTGTCCTGGATCAGGGTGGGGGTCCCCACTGGGGTGCCTGGCCAGCCTGTATGAAAGGAATGATGGCTGTTTGCATCTGGTCACACACCATTCAGGGTGGGGGTCCCCACTGGTGTGCCTGGCCAGTCTGGGTGAGAGGCTGAGGGCTGTTTTCAGGGTGGCGGGTAACTAGAGCTCCCAACCGCTCCTTTTTTTCTTTTTTCTTTTTATTCTGGGCCAGCTTTAGCTCTGAGGCTTGGCTCCAGCTCTTAGGCCTCGGCTGCTGAAAGCAGGTATCTGGTTTGTTTGGGTTCTATAATCAAAACACTGTATCAACTCCAGCTCTGAGATCCCGGCTGGCTGAAAGCAGGTTTCTGGGGTTTTATTTAGCTTCTATATTTGTAACAATGTTTCAAACTGCAAGCTCAGAGGCCGGCAGCGGCAGGCGGGGAATGTTGGAATCCTCTGTCACTGAAGCAAGCAAGCCTCATGTTCGCTTCAAGCTGCCTCGCTGCCGGCCGCCATATTGGCTGGCAGTTAATTTGCAAATCGCCCTGATTAGCCAATGGGAAGGGTAGCAGAGTGACACCAATTTGCATGTTTCTATTTTATTAGTGTAGATTGATCTATCTATCTATCTATCTATCTATCTATCTATCTATCCATCTCTTTGATTCTTTCATGCACAGCCACAAGAGAGTAGCCATTTACTTTGCTCTATCTCTCTAGAACCTTCTTTTATAGGCCTGTAGATAGTTACCATGTAGTCCTTTAGACTGCACAGTCTCATTTCTGATTTTATTTACTTACCCATATCCATTTTCTTCAGCGTTGCCTCTCAAGTACTTTTTCACTATAGATTTTTCTCTCTCACTGGACTGTAATCAAAAGTAGGAGACCTTGCCTCCCCCCCCCCGACTCCTCCATTTTTCATATTGAGATGAGAGTTTCCAGAAGGTCAAAATTCTATTGCCCTTTCCAGCATATGCCTTCTAATCATAGTTCCTTGCTGTCCTTTCTTTCCCTTCCCTTTCTTTTCTCATCTCATCCTCCATCTTCCTTCCATGACTGTTTTGTGACTTAAAGTCTAGCTAATTATCTAGCTAATGGTTATTCTTCAAAGAACAAAAGCAAAAGCAAAGCCAGAACAAAATCAATACCACTACCTCTGAAAACACCCCTTTCATATGTGAAGTGGTTAGTAAGAGGCAGAATGCTCTAAGAGCTTTTAAAATATATTTTTTAAAGAAGTAACACAGGAATACGGCACAAAATTCAAATGTAGAAAAGGGTAGAGGATGAAAAATAAAACCCTCTTCCAGCCTCAACTACCCAGTTTCTCACCCTTTATGCAACTCTTTTTTTTTATCCTAATTGTGACATTTATTCTTTTTTTTAATTATTATTATTAGTTAAGGTATTACAAATGTGTACTCATCCCCCCCATTAATGCCCAACCTCCCCCCCCCACACAAACTCATGCTCCCATCCCCCTGTTGTCCATGTCCATTGGTTTGGCTTATATACATGTTATGCAACTCTTATTATAATCAAATTTGTATAGCTATTCTCTTGCACACTTTGTTAACCAAATGGTAGATAAACATTATTTGGTATTTAACAATATGTCTTGGAGATGATTTTCTATTCAAACATATAGTGCTGCTTCTTTTATGAGTTTCTATAGCTTTCTTTAATGTTGAAGATGATATTCAGGGAAGCTTAAGTATTAGATTCTATTAGGGAAGTTAAATGTTTCCCCCCCCCACTCCCTCCCAAGACACACAAACATACCCAAACTCACACACACACAAAAATATTCACACCAGCATGAATAATATAAGCACAAGAGAATTTCCCTGTTCTGAAAAAGAGGTCTCAGCTAAGTTGATACATAGTTAAATTAGTGAAGCTTGTCTATGTTAAAAAAAAATCAGAGGTAATACCATCAGTAATTGGAAATTTTATTATATGAAATATTTGTGCTTATGAATCACCAAATATTTATTTTTTAATAGAAATGGTAGAGCCATTAATCACCCCAGTGACTATTGTTGCCTCTGTAGACCAAACTAGTAGCTGTGGTGGGAAGTTTATTTATTTATTTTTAAAAATATATTTTTATTTATTTCAGATAGGAAGGAAGAGAGAGAGAGATAGAAACATCAGTGATGGTAGAGAATCATTGATTGGCTGCCTCCTGCACAACCCCTCCTGGGGATGGAGCCCGCGACCTGGGCATGTTGCCCTTGACTGGAATTGAACCTAGGGCCCGTCAGTCCACAGGCCAATGTGCTATCCACTGAGCCAAATCGGCTAGGGCTGTGGTGGGAAGTTTAAAGTATACATCCTACTTTAAAGTAATAAAATCAGAGCTGTTTCCTTTTTGTTGCATTTTCATTAACTCTGATAAGCTCATCACTGTTTGATATAACATTCAGAAAAGCCATTCATTGCTCATGTCCTTTTACTGTGATATTTATCCTGCAAATAAAAGCTCAGGTATGAGGGAAGGACCACTTTTGGAGGAAATACTTCATTTGTTTTTATGCTGTTGAGGAAGAGAATCGCCTCCTCGGGAATTGGACTGAGAGGTTTCTGTATATGTAGGGCATAAAATCCTCTGGGCTTTCTGGCTCAACACTGGAAAGAAACCTGGACTGTGGTTTAAGAGATTGAGATTTGATTTTCAGCTCTGCCCCTGTGAGTATGAGTGAGGTCTGTTAACTAGGTATTCTCAGATGGAATGAAATCAACTAGAGGATCTTCAGAGTCTCACTGAAAAATGTGAGTTTATATTTCTCTACCTCACAATGGTCTTCTCTGTTTTATCTCTTACAGTTGTTGGATTAAAGACAATTCTCTATTTTACATCTCAGTTGTGGCTTATTTTTGCCTCATATTTCTCATTAATTTCTCCATGTTCTGCACTGTTCTTGCTCAACTGAATTCCATAAAATCCCAAAGCCAGAAGACTCGGCAGAAGATGATCCTATATGACCTCAAAAGCACAACAAGCCTAACATTCTTACTTGGCCTCACCTGGGGGTTTGCCTTTTTCGCCTGGGGACCTGTGAGGATCCTTTTCTTGTATCTTTTTGCCATTTTTAATACTTTACAAGGTAATTTCTGCTTCTTTGTATTTTCTGTGTCTAGCTAAGCCTCCACCAAATCTTTTGCTGTATTGGAAAATAAGCTCATCTTTCAGGGATTCAAGGGAAGGAAAGATACTCCAAGAGGTCTCTGCTGTCAATGAGTTGACATACAGCCATTAGAAACATTGGCTAGATGTTAGGACTTCATTAAATAGCCCAGCCTCTCTTTCTCATGTTTTAAAAAGAAGTTCAAATAGCTAACTCAACTCCAACTAGTTGGCAATGTCTATAACAAACACCAATTGGTAATACCTCTTATAGCAATATGTCAACACATTGTGCTGGTAATTGTACAGATTTACATTTGTGTTGACATTTTGAAGTGCACTATCCAATTTTACATAGCAATTACTGGACAGTAGAAACATTAAACTTTTTAATCCTCACCTGAGGATATTCTTTTTCATTGATTCTCAGAGATAGTGAAAGGAAAGGAGGAGGAGGGGGGAGAGAGAGAGAAACATTAATGTGACAGAAACACATCAACTGGTTACCTCTCACATGCAACCCTGGGGCAGGGAGCAAACTTGCAGCTGAGGTACGTGCCCTTGACTAGGAATCGAACCTGTGACCTTTGGATCCTCCAGCCAATGCTCTAACCACTGAACAACTGGCCAAGGTGAAACATTAAACTTTTGACCTCATAGACTATGGTTGCATTAGATATCCTAACACAATATAAAAAGGAGCCAGGCCAGGAAATTGTAGAGTCACAGAGGAATGAAGGTGAAGAGCAAAGAGTAGTCAGTCAAGGCAAGAGGGTAAGGTTCTAGTCTTGGTTTTACTACAAATTAAACTTGAAAAAGTTGCCACAAAGGGCTGAATTAGATTATTCTAAACTAATGGCTCTATAGCTCTTTAATCTCCTTCCTATTTTCTGTTGAAAGGAAAACAAATGATAATGAAGTGATTAAATGGTAGGCCAAAGATGACATGAGAAGTAAAAGCTCAGGATCTGGTTAATATACCTCTGAATAAGTGTTGATGTTCATTTTAGCTGGATTTTGCCTACTAAAAAATCTTGGGAGAAAGAGGCATGCAGAGTGATTTCTGAGTCTCAAACTCCACCTCAGGCTCTTATGCTTAAGTTTGGCCCTCTTGATTTGGGCCACTGCAGTAAGGCCACTGTGAGTCGACTTGGGCAGTTCATTGAGTTAGGGTCTCCTTTAGTGCTTTTAACTATTTATTAATTTGATAAATGCTTTTTGGTGGTTCCGTAGGATGCTCCAGGAGGAAAAGGGTTCTATGGTCAAAGAAGTTTGGGAAATGCAGCAAACTACGTGTCCCCATTCTTGAAATGGCACGTATACATTAAAAAGCTCTGAGAAATTCTGTTGGGGGGAAAATACTTTTAAAAATTTGTTTTAGCCCTGACCAGTAGCTTAATTGGTTGGAGCATTGTCCTGCACACCAAAAGGTTACGTATTCAATTCCCATTTAGGGCATGTATCTAGGTTTTGGGTTCAATCTCTGGTCAGGTCTCTTAAGGGAGGGAACCGATCAATGTTTCTCTCTCACATGAATCTTTCTCTCTGTGTGTCTCTCTCCCTTCCTCTCTCTGAAGTCAATAAAAATATATCAAGGATGAGGATTAAAAAAATTTTTGGTTTAGCCCAGCATTTAAAAAACTTCAGAACACTTTGACATTGTGGTTATTAATCCCTGAGGAATTGTGGGAAATATGAATTGGTATGTAAACATTTACAAGGTGCTACAGGGAAAGTGGGAAACAATCTAGAATAAGACATAGATTTTTTCCATCATGTCTAATGATTCAAGAAACCACTTCATTTTTCAGCAATGAAGTGTATCAACTGAAACTATTTTTCCCACCAGATTATGCTAACCATATATAGCCATATTCTGATTGGATTGTGAAAAGACACAAAATGTATTGTTCTTCCTTCACATGCCATTATTATTCTTTATTATAGTGAGGACAGAATTTTTGTGAGCTCTCCACCTCACTCTCATGGTTCCCTTGGAGGCTGTCAGCACTTGATTGTATCCTTGATTGTTGACTGAGGCTGTGGTGATGATTCTATACTTTACCTCTTTACATAACTACCTGGACTACACAGAGATTACCCTGGTCTCTGTATTATGATGGTTTAAGAACTAACCAGACTCGGTGTAGAATTTACACAGAAGTAAATTAGAAACTAGATGCCTGTGCAGATTTCTTCCTCAGCGCTAACTCCAGGCTTCTCTCTGGGTCACTCATTCTGAGGAGAAATGCACTCACTTTATGGAAAGAGGGGTTAAAGGGAAGGGAAGCTGACAAAAGAACAAGAAAGCAAAGCAGTTTAGAACTTAAAAGGGGGGAGGAGTGTTTTAAAAACAGCAAGTGCTCCATTCTTATTGTGGAAGGGATGTAGTATCTAAGCAGGAAGCCTACATAGGTAGGAGCACAATCCAATTGCGGTTCTCCTGATGACTAAAACCAAAGTCCCATAGATCCAACATCAACAGAGCCAAGCTGTCTCTGTCTGTTAGATATGCTTTATGTCAGTAAAGCACCAAGCCTTTCTAGTTTCTAGTCCTTCCTACAAAAGAGAATGTGCCATGTTGACGAGAGGGTGTTTTCAGAGCCCTCAGTTTCAAACACAAGTCTCTCTCTCTCTCTCTCTCTCTCTCTCTCTCTCTCTCTCTCTCTCTCTCTCTCACACACACACACACACACACTACTCAAAACAAGAATGCAGTGAAGCAAGTGAACAAAGTAGCCATTTAAAAGACAGATGGCAAATTCATAATTTTGGCTGAAGAGGGTTTCCCTGTGGTTAGGTGTGAAAAAGTATGATCATCATGAGCCATTTCTGAAGGACGGGTGCACAAATAAAAATGCAGTTGACAAAAACCTGACATCTTCCCTCATTCCTATGCTCTAATGAGTAAGCAGATCAATCTGTTATTGGAAAGAAAAAGGAAGGCTGTCAGGCAGAAAGGGAGAGCTGGCAGGCAGCTCATTGGAATTCACAGAATAACCTTTAAGTCTGAGAACTAACTTAAACTCCATGCAGGAAATCAGAACAGTAATAGGTGTTTGTTGTCACTATTGCCCCTTGTTCATGCTGGAGCTGGAGTTTTACCTGCTCTGAGACTAGGGTTTACTCTCATCAGGTTGCTGTACCACCTTCCAGGTGGCTGCTGCTCAAAAAAGGATGCTTGATTCATCACCACATTTGTTTGGTTACAAATGGAGACAAATTCCTCAGCATAAGTGGTGAGATTTGTCATTCCATTTAGCCTCCAGATTTCTGCCTCCCACCTGGAATCAGAAAGTCTCAGGGCTGGAATCAGGGAACCAATAACTTCCCAATCCAACTTGCCATAAAGTGACAAGAAGTTACATGCCTCTGCCTCAAACTTTCCAGAGACTGAGAGCTCATTATTCTATACAGCAGAATATTTAACTTCTCTCTTTTTAAAAATTGAAATGTATTTGACATATAACATTGTATAAATTTAAGGTTTACAACAAAGTTCATTAAATATATTAATATAATGTGTATTCGTGCCACTGTAGCATGTAATCAGCTCTAAAATTTACCTGGGTCATCCTTTCCTGAGAGTAGTGTGTATAGTGGTTAAGCTTTTGGGCTTTGCAGCCAGAATACCTGTCCTCAGCCCTGATGCTGTCAGTTCAACATCAGCTCTGTGCCTGGATCAAGTTTACTAGATTTCTTGGGCTCTGAGGTCTTTCATCTATAAAAATTAGATTAATAGTACAATGCCTATGATCTAGTCATTGGTGAATAAACACTAGCTGTGATTTGTTACTACATGATTGTTTGTGGCTTCCTCCCATTGTTTCTAGTTCTAACCTGGCAACCACACAAAACAAATAGAATTTGTCCTTTTCATGACAGCCCTTTCAGAGGGTATTGTGACTATAGCTACCATCTCTCCTTACCCTATATTACCCACTTCAAGTTTTCTCCTAACCAAATACAACACCTCAGCTCTTTCAGCCTTTCTTCAAGTCCATCCTTATTCTCGTTTGCTCTAAGTATTCTTTTATTTAATTTATTTTTCCCTTTATTGATTAAGATATTACAAATTTGTCCTTATCCCCCAAATGTCCCCTCATATCCCCAATCCTGCCCTCACCCTCACCCCCTGTTGTCCACAGCCATCGCTTATGCTTATATGCATGCATACAAGTCCTTTGGTTGGTCTCTCATCCTTAGCCCCACCTTCCCCTGCCTTCCCTCTGAGTTTTGAGCATCTGATCGATGCTTCTCTGTCTCTACATCTGTTTTTGTTCATTGGTTTATGTTGTTCATTATAATCCACAAATGAGTGAGAGCATGTGATATTTATCTTTCTCTGACTGACTTATTTCACTTAGCATAATGCTCTCCAGCTCCATCCATGCTGTTGCAAATGATAGGAGTTCCTTCCTTTTTACAGCTGCATAGTATTTTTGAAGACTACCATTTTTCATTGTCCTCTTAAAACAAAGTCTCCCAATCTGAGCATGATGCTGGTAGGAGGAAGGTCCAAACCGGGGCAGATGGCAGGAGACTCTCACCTGACTCAATCAAGATTCTTTACTCCCACTAATACCCTAGCTGAAGTGAACAAAAGTTTTCAAACTGCACTTGGGAAAAAATAAATATTTTGAGGCCCAAGAAGCTATTATTAAGATTGCAGAAGGCTGTGAGAATTTGTGTATCAAGTGCCTTGAGGTTCAAGTCAACAAGCATCTATTGAGCTGCTACACATAGCACTAGAGGAAAAGAAATAAGTGATGTAAAGATGAAAATGAAAGATACTTCAGCCCTCAAAGATATTACAGCTAGGTAGAGAGATTAATAATACATGGAGAATAATATAACCAAACATAGCAAATATTATAACAAAGTGCTATGAGAATTCAGAAATGGTACAGATGAGTTTCAGTTTGAAGCATTTGAAAAGGTTTTATGAATAAAAAGAATTTTTAGCATGTACCATAAATAAAAGTCAGGCTGCTGACAAGTTATTTCTTCCTATTACACCCCCCAAACATTAGGAAATACAATTGGCTCTCCAGGGCATTTTAATTAGGGTCATCTTACATCCCACTTTTATCTCCCAAGGAGATATTTCAGAGTGTGGGATGAGAAATGACCAATCTTGCTGGTAGATACCTTCAGCACTCATATGCCACTTGAAGGGCAAAATAAGGGCTGGCAGTGGAAAATTAGGACAACAAATTTATGGTTTCCACACAATGCAATTGTGCAAAAGAGTGTGCATTTGTTATTTATTGTGTGTGTAACAAATTTACCCCCTAATTTTAGCAGCCTAAAAGAACAAACATACAGTTTCTGAAGATAAGGAATTCAGGAGAAGCTTAGCTGGGGAGCTCTGGCCCAGGAACTTTTACAAAGTTGGTCAATCTGTCAGCCAGGGTGTAGAGAATCTTCACACATGGCCGTGGACTAGAAGCTTTAGTTTCTCACATGTGGGTCTCTCCACAGGGCTGTCAGGGTGTGGTGATCATTGAAAGTAATTTCAGAGGCTGGTTATCATTGCAGACCTGATCTCTCAAGCGCTAGGAGGGATAGCAGCCCAGGGAAAACACTGGTTGACATGAAATCTTGACACAGGTCTTCTTGCCATCACTGCCTTTGGCAGGGAGGCTATAGAAACATGAATGAGCTCAGAAAGCCAATGATGACCCTGTGATTCCTTAGTATTTATGGTGAGAAGAATAGGCCTGACTCTGGGCATTGGTGACAGCTATTGAAAGAAGCTGAAAAAGATTGACCTTCTCTTGTCATAGGATTCCTCATTTTTGTGTTCCACTGTGTGATGAAGGAGAGTGTGCGGGAGCAGTGGCGGACTCACCTCTGTTGCAGGCGGTTGCAATTGGATAACTTTTCTGGTAAGATGCCAGTCTGGGCAATTTTTTGAATTGTATAGGTTTTATAAAACTAATCAGATTAACTTGTCTCCTTACTGAGTTCATGAAGCATTAGCATAAAAATGGAGGCTGTTTCCGTGTCATGAAAATAATTTGTACTTCTGTGCTGAGATTAATGAAGTCAGGTTAAAGATGTGATTTTTACTTAGTGAAGATTCTCTTTTGGCCCAGATTCCTTGGATTGCTTTTGACCTGAGTCTTGATTCGTTTAAGAGAACATTGATTGTCTACTGTGTTCCAGGCACTTTGTCACAGGGGCTTTCTGGCCCATAGCCAACACTGAGTTGAGTGAATGTGGGAAGCAACGAGTGATGGTTAGGTGGAGAACTTGTCAACATCCCTAAGACGCCTGGCTAGTGGGCTTCCTTAATGTACCGATGGCCCTTCCTGCACAGTAGGAGATGTAGTGGACTCTGATGAAGCCTTCGGGAATATCTCCAGTCCAGGCAAACTGATTTTCTATGTATAAAAAGGCTCTTCCATCCAATTCAGGCAGCTTCTCTCAATCTCAATGCGAAGCTCCTTTAGGGAAAGCAGTGCTTGAACTCAAAGATTCTACTCCATTATTCTGGGCATATCAGTCACCTGCTAATCATTGTGCCAGACTCTAGGAAAAGCAAGTATCCTGGGTAGGTGAATTGGCTCTGCCTGTACCATATATTACAATTGAAACTTTTTATAATATCATGAAAAATCTGACTACTTGAGGTACTCAGAACAAACACTCTGTACATTGGACTTTAGATTACTTAAACATGATTTTGAGGTATAATTTACCCATCTAAAGTATAGAATTTGATGAGTTTTATGTTTTTAAGATTTTTATTGTCATTTCAGATGGGAGCAGCAGATATGAGCTAAATGTTGGATATAAACAGGAAAGATTGAAGAAAACCTTCAAGCACAAATTGTTGACACCATCCCTCAAGTCAACGACAAGTAGTTCTACTTTCAAATCTTTAGGCTCTTCACAAGGCACTCCTTCACAAATAAGCTTCCCAAGTGGTAAGAGAAATGGCTCTGTTGCCTATACTTATATTTAAGAAATATTGAATTAATATGAGGCCAGATATGTGGTCTTGAGATATACTTCTTCCTCAAAACTAAAAGTACAGGTACACGTATATACATGAGCTGGCTGAGAAAGTGTATATAGAAGCACTTTGTATGTACAAATCTGGTGGGTTATTATTAGACTAATAGCAGAGAGAAGGGACTGAAAATTTAAAAAAAAGCTATGGGTAATATAAAAAAATTGTTATAGATTACTAAAAGCAGAAAAAAATGTAGACATTGTCTAGTGCAATCCTCTCAGTTTACAGGTGAGGAACCTTAAGCAGGAAAATAAAACTGCCTTATGGACAGTCACTCAGCCTATCAATAGAGAGAACTGGTTCCAGGACTTGGGTGTCCTGGATCTCAAGCTAGTGTTCACCACATTCTACCAAGAATACCCACTGAGCTGTACAATGCTCTTAGATGCTCACCTTCTTCCACAGGAAGTCAAATGTCTAGGTACAGAGACAGATATTGAAGTGGAGATGTGTGTTGGAAAGGAAAATATAAGGAAAAAATAGGTCTAAAGGCAAAGTGAGCAAGAACTTAAGAGCTCAAGTTGATGTTGTGATGACTTTATGTTCTGTGTTTTCAGCTGGATGATGGTGCAGTGGCCTCTGGTTGCTTTCTTAAAGACCAAAGTATACTCCAATCACAGAACACCATTGGTGGCCTGGCTGTAATTGTATTCCCACCTTCCCAGTGCTGGCTGTAGAACTGCTTTTTCTACTTATATTTTTCATTATGTTGGTTCCATATAACAATTTAGTTCCAATTGCTGTAGCCAATCTGGAATCAGCATGGTGGGTTGTTTATTTAAGCATCAAACTAGGAGTCAGAAAGCTTTGGCTCAAGTTCCAGCTCTGTCACTAACTCTGTCACCTTGGGCATATTACTTTCAGAGCTGCAGTCTCTCTATCTTCAATACAAGACTGTGTGAGGCAGCACTATTTTCCATTTTAACCAATTGGTCTAGTGTACAGAGTCTCAGTCTCCATTTCTGTATGGAAATATTGATGCATATAAAAAACTTTTTCCTTGCCCACAAGAGTTCATCAATCTCTGGCCAGCTAGCTTGTAGATATACTGTGATGCTCATATGGAGGCACTGGAGATCTATGGCATATAGAAAGCAGGGGTTATGGAAGCTCTTTAGTAGATAATAGTTGGAGTTGACTGGGTAAAATCATTTTTGCAAAGGGGTTGGTTAGTATTGGCTTCCCTGCTGTCCCTGTGGGATATTGTTTCATTAGCAAATATACCAAACAACTGTACACATTTTTCTTATGGGGAGCACTAACATATCCCATATCCAGGATTTTAATGTTGTACCAAGCAATAGATTCAGAGAACTAAGGCACCCGAACAAGTAACTCAGCCAGTGCGGCAGGTAGTCCAGTCTCTTTGGCTCAGGTTCTAAAACTGCAATCTGAATGCTACCATCAGACTGTGGCAGCCAGAAACTTGATTCTATCAGCACAGAATGAAAAATTGTGTTTTCTGTGCCAGTAGGCACTCTCAGGCTAAGAACTAAACCTTTAGAGAAAGAATATTAAATTCATGGAAGGGTATAGGTATGTGTGTTATCATTTTATGTTGAATTTTCTGAAGGCCTCTGAGGTTTGTCTGTACATATCCCCCCCTAGGTTAAAGTTACTGTGAATAACACAGCTTGTTTTTCACAATGCATGAAGAACATATGCAGTTGTAATTGCCTAAGCAGTGTTGTCGAGATGAATTAATTCACCCTGGATTTATATTAAACTATCCAAGGAAAGCACCACAACTTTCACTTCCTTTCTAATTCCTATATTTATTTCTACATTAGATAAAATTTCTTACACTTTTACTATATGCAAAGTCCCCAATGTCACGAGGACTTTGTTCAAATTTTTAACAAAAAAATGTTGTTGTGTTTTTTTGTTGTTGTTAATACAGATAACTACGACGAAGATTCCTACTGTTGCTCTCCCTTGAGTTGTGATGTTGTGCCTAATTGTGTGAGAAGAATATTACCTGTGGAAATCAAAATGAATTCCATTCATAAACAAAGATTCCTTCAATAAATCCCAGCAGAAATACATTACTCTCCCCACCCCCAGATTAGAGAAAATGTTGAATTTGTGAAGCCATCTGCTCCAACTTCATATTCTAAATATTATTTTGGAAGGAGCAGAATGAGATAGCATTTAGTGAATATTAAAGTCAGAATAATTATCCTATTTATTGTTACAGTGGTTTCTTTCTTTTTAGATAATATTTGAGTATATAGTTATTATATACTAAGGGAGAACTGTCTATTTAGCATTAGAGATTTTATTTCAAAAACTCTGAGTGTCCACATACTCTTGAAAGAAAAAAAGAAATTCAGATCAGGGTTCTTACTGCTTGCGAATCAATTTCAGGTAGCCAAAGTTTCTGAATATCCAGTTGACCTGACACCACAGAGGAAGTAGATGGGAAGAGCCACAAGATTGTACATTTTGGGAAAAACAAACAAACAAAATCTCACTATCCTGTTGTTCTCTCATGACAAAGCACCTGAAATCCCCATTATTCAAGTCACTCTTTTGATTGAACACTCCTGCTAAAGTGGAAACATGTTCTATGAAAAGGGTAGCTCATCAATCCACAGACACCCATGAATTCTCTAGTGGGGATAAATTTCTCAGTCATGGCAGCTCGTGAGGCAACAGCAAGCAGGGTTCTGAGGAATGGAACAGGACAGGAACTGTCTGAAGCTGGAGTTTCTCTCTAGGGAGGGAAGGACAGATCAAGGTAAGCAGGAAAGTAAGGGGATAGAGACCAGAAGAGTCACCCAAAGGCAACAGAGTGAGCATTGAAGATAATTGTGCCTGTTTTACACTAGCATGATAGCTGGCCTTCTTAATCCCATTCCAAATATTGCCACCAAAGCTTCCCAGCCAGGGAGGCTGCTTGCATTCATGTTCTGAAAGGATACACAAGTAACTGCTATCAGTTGTTTCCTTCAGGAAGAGTAACAGGGTATCCGGAGGCAGGAACGAAAGGGAGATTTACTTTTCACCCTATACCTTTTCATATCTTTCAAATCTTGTACTGAGAGAATATGTTACCTCTTCAAGCAATAAATAAATGTATACATACAAAAATAAAGACCATTGGGCCCTTCAAATGAGAAAAAAAGATAAACCCTTGGGCTTCAGTATCATACATCTAGTCTCCCATTACCTTTGTGAGTATGTATGGTGCAGTGAGCTGTGGAGACAACAGAGATGGGTTGGATTCAAATCCTAGCTCTTGACAAAAATGTGACAGATTCCTAGATGGGAGACTTGGGGGAAGTAATAATAATAGTATACTCATCCTTGAGCTAAAGTGAGGCTTAAATAAAAATGATGTCTATGAATTTTCTAGCATAGTGAAACACAATACTTTTATTTACTTATTTTTTAAAATATATTTTTGTTTATTTCAGAGAGGAAGGAAGGAGAAAGAGATAGAAACATCAATGATGAAAGAGTCACTGATGGTTTGCCTCCCTGCACACCCCATACTAGGGATTGAGCACTGCAACCCAGGCATGTGCCTTGACCGGGGATCGGACCATGATCTCCTAGTTCATAGGTTGATGCTCAACCACTGAGCCATGCCAGCCAGGCTGAAACACAATATTTTATCTCCTTTCCCTTTCCAACCCCACCCACCTCTCACCCCTTCATGGCCTCACCCAACATGTCTGCCCTATGAAAGGTACCATATTGGATCCTTTTTGCCATTGACTATTAAATAGCCTGGAACACTGGTACCTGTCACTGGCATAAAGTTCTTACATTCTTCTTTGCCCTCTCTGCCATCCCATAAACATAAAAATGTAGGTAGACTTATAGGCCCCTGATTATCTGCCTGAGTCAATCCCCTTACCTATGAAATTTTGCTCTGATGAAATCCCACATACTTTGTTCCACATAGGGCTCTGTGTACTTTTTTTGTAGGGGAAGATGAGCCAGTGAGTGAATAAGAACTAACATAAATGATGAACAAAATATCTCAAATGTTAAAAATGTCTTTGAACTGACAATATTGTCACCTTCATTCAAAAACAGATTTAGGGACAAGACTTGGGTATAATTAACAAATCTACAAATATATACCTCTGCATGTGCTTTGATTTGGGGGATCATTTTTGGCTGTGAAAATGCCCTTGATTACATTTATTTTCAGAGTAATAGGATTATGACTGTTCTGCTCCTGCTGGAGTGATGAACGTACAGCCTGTCTCTAATGACCTGACATGCTGTCAAGAATAGAAATTCAATTTTATAGAAAAGTTCATGATTCCTGTCATGACTCCTCCTGCTAATTAGTAAAACATGGGTTTATCACAAATTAGGTGACAGTTTGAAATTGTAGGGAAACACTGATTAAACATCTTTCAGGCATCCGTTGGTTTGCTCTTCCTAGACCCACAAAATGGCTGACAATTGTGTGAAGACAGACTCAAATGACTATGGAAAAGAGACCCTAGAACCTTTGAGCTACTTTCAATGAAGAATCAACTCCCAAGCATTCATTGAGCCCTGACATGAAGAGAAAGATTCAGATATGTCATACTTATGCTATTACTCCCAGCAACTTACTGTTTACATGGGGAGACCAGATATACACATTGGAATAGTGAATGAGTAAAACAAGGATTTGGTGCAAGAGAAGTGCTTCACCAGCAATAAATGTTGCAGTACTTAGTCAGGACTGAGGGTAGGGTATTCCAAGTTTTTGGGGGACAGCTTGGGTAAGGCAGGACTCCATTTCTCAATGCCACAAGCAAATCCTCATTACTAAATCAACAAAGTTACAAAGCCCCTTGGAGCTTTCAGGGCACTGGCTCTAACTATTTATTCTCTGCTGTGCTCTGGTTTACTGTGGGCAAGCTGGAAACACTGACTAGTACTAAACTCTCTCTGGGACAAGTTTAAGGATGCTCCTGCCCAAGACCCTAATCCTTACTGTTTTTTCAGAAGTCCCAAAGATGACAATGATCATCTGTGATGGCCTCCCTTCCCTGTACCCAGAGATATGGGAAGGTTGTAGAGTGAAAGGGTAAAAGGAAGTAAGGCTTATTATAACCTCAATACCTCAGGCCTATGGTTAATGGGTATGTTTCTGGTCCTGACTTTAAAGAATTTAGGGGACACAAGGAGCTTGGAGCAATGGAGGAAGGACCTAGTTATAACTCTATTGATTAGGCAAAACAAATAAAATGGATTAAATTCATATTGATAATGTCTAGCACCTTGTAGGCATGTCATAAACATTTGTTGTGTGCATGAATAAATAAATGAATAGTCTAAAGTACATGAGTTATATGAAAGCAATGGCTGACTTTTCTTAATATAGAGTTTCTTATATTAGTGTGGAGTAAACCTGTTTCCCACTAATATTTAAGCTCCATCTGTCTTGTTGACTGCCATATTGTCAGTGCCAAGCACAATGTTTCAGTCAAGGTGCTTTGGTTGCCAGAACAGAAACCAAATGTCTTTGACCTGACAGTATTGTTAGTTCTGATTACCTAAAGAAAAGAAAAATGGTTGAAAGGGTTTTGAGAACTCAAGAAATTTATGGGAAAGTTAAAGGACAGGGCTTGAAAACAGATACAGGTCTACAAATCATAAACCACAGGGGTAGTCTCCTAGCAGAGAATCTTCTTTTTTAAAAAAATTTTATTGAGGTGACATTAGTCAACATGAACATATAGGTTTCATTCATGTGTGGGTTACTAAGTTACAAAATCTGTATATAGCACCATGTGCCCACCACCCAAAGTCAAATCTTCTCCTGTCACCTCATACTGGAACCCCTTTCTTCCCCTACATCCCTCCCTCTGGCAATGACCACACTGCTGTTTGTGTTCATAGGTTTTAGTTTTATATCCCACATATGTGTGAAATCATATGGTTCTTAGCTTTTTCTGTCTGACTTATTTCACTTAGCATAATCTTCTCAAGGTCCATCCATGTTGTTGCAAATGGCACTATTTCATCCTTTAGTATGGCTGAGTAGTATTCCATTGTGTATATGTACCACATTTTCTTTATCCAGTCCTCTATCACAGGGCACTTCGGCTGTTTCCATGTCTTGGCCACCGTGAGTAATGCTGCAATGAACATAGGGGTGCATATATCTTTGTGTATAAATGATTTCGAGTTTTTCAGGTATATACCCAGGAATGGGGTTGTTGGGTCATATGATAGCTCTATCTTTAATTTTTTGAGGAATTGCTAGACTGATTTCCATAGTGGTTGTACCAGTCTACATTCCCACCAGCAGTGAATGAGGGTTCCCTTTTTTTCCACAACCTCTCCAACACTTGTTATTGCTTGTCTTATTGAATCTTCTTGTGAGGGCATTACTATTAGGTAGAATAAACTGTAATTTCTTGTAGCCTCATGTTACCAGATTAATATTCAGAGTCTCATGAAACTGCTTCTGTTAGGCTGAGCTTAAATTGTGTGCTGCACTGAGCAGTGAGAAGAAGGATGTGGCAGAAGAAAGCCACATCTTCAGGAGCTCCTTGGTTTTAATAGTGGTAAGACAAAAGCTTGGATTTATCATTCCACCAATAATATCAACACTGGAAAATAAATAATCATGAAAAAAGAAATTATGGTGATGTTAGGAATGGATGAGTAGGTGGGGAAAACCCACATATGCCCACTACATACAATATAGAACTGAATATATTTTGATTGAATGAATGTCTAATTTATTAACATCCATGTTTAATAAGGGTACAATAATGCTTAGAAGAAGAGGTATCTCCCCAAGCCCACATGCTGTCTAAGTTATGTATTCACTTATTTTTAAAGGCTAAGGTATAACAGGATATTTTGAGAGAGCTGAAGAGCTCAAGATAAGAATTATAGAGAATTATTAGAAATGTGATTTTTAGAAATCATGGGTACATCAGTTGACCTCACTCTAAGGAAAAGCAATATATGAAATGATCTTAATTGTCTATGGTGTTGTCACATCTCTCCAAAGGAGTTCATAACTGATTACATACTTTTGTGAAGGTGATTCACCATACAGCTTTCTAAGAGTTCCCCCAAATACCTTAAAATGTATTTTGATCCCTGTTTCTAGAACCCTTCAGCTCTGATTAGGGAGAGCACAATTGTCTAAGAAGAAAACTAGGAAGAATGCTACTTATATTCTCCCTTTTACTATGCAAAAAGCATGGTGATATTCACAAGTGAGATCCATGGAAAAGGGGGAAGTATATGACATTCAGGGTCCTGCGTTGGAGGACTCTGGTGTGACTATTTTAAAAAATTCAAAAGAATTCAATAGTAAGTGGTAACTTTAAATATTGAAAAAAAATGTCATCTTAATGTATAAAAAACTATAGATGTTACCTTAATATATGCACTTTTATTCAAATGATTATGTAAGTTAAACAGAAAGTTGGGACTGACAAATTCCCAAGTTTCCAAGATTTACTTATGTTAACCTAGTATTCAACATGGGAACAAAGTTGAGGATTTTTGTTTATAACCCATGTCGCTTAGATGTGAAGGGAGGCAAGACTGAAGATTACACTACATTAATAGGGTGAAAACATGCAAATCAGGGGACATGTTAGATAGGTGGATAGATAGATAGATAGATAGATAGATAGATAGATAGATAGATAGATAGATGATGGATAAATAGATAAATTGTTACTTTCAAAATGTTAGCCAGCTCATCCATCATGCTGGTTGTGGGCAGTGATGGTACTAGAAATGGAAATGAATCTGAGTTGCAGTGAATTTTGATTAAGGCCTAGTTCATGTAAGAAAGATTAAAAAAAAAATCCTCAGCCTTAGCTGGTTTGGCTCAGTGAATAGAGCGTTGGCCTGCGAACTGACAGATCCCGGATTCCATTCAGGTCAAGGGCACATGCCTGGGTTTCAGGCGTGATCGCCAGTAGGGGGTGTGCAGGAGGCAGCCTATCGGTGATTCTCTCTCATCATTGATGTTTCCATCTCTCTCTCCCTCTCCCTCTCTGAAATCAATACAAATACATATTTTTTAAAATCCTCAGTCCACAAATTCTCAGAGGAATAAAAAACTTTAGAGGCAGTTACAGGCATAGAATAAAGACCTAGTGTCACAGGCTCCATAAATCTTCAAATACTAGCCCTTTCAAGGGTTGAGACATAAGGTTATGCTTTATAGTGGAGCAAACTTCACCAGCTGGCATCATCTGGATCTTTTAGTGGACACCAGAATTCAGGCTATGAAGGCTGAGAGTGAGCTAGGTTAGATTGTAGGTATCTTCCATCCAGAAAATATTCTTTCCAGTCTCCCCCCCCCCCTTTATTAATCTCAAATGGTAGTGTAATTTACATACTCTTCTACACCTTGACTTTTTAATTTTTGTTGTTTTATATTTAGCAATATGTCAGGACATAAGGAGCTTCTTCTTTTTCTAAAAGGCTACACTGTATTCTATTGTTTGGCTATACTATAACTTTTTTAACAGTTTTCAAACTTTTGTTATCCTATATAATAAAAGGGTAATATGCAAATTGACCCTAAGGGTGGAACCACAGGGAACAACTGGTTGCTATGGCATGCACTGACCACCAGGGTGAGTGCAGACCCTCAATGCAGAAACTGCCCCCTGGTGGTCAGTGCGCTCCCATAGGGGGAGCTCCACTCAACCAGAAGCTGGGCAGACAGCTGCCAGCACAGCGGCGGTGGCAGGAGCCTCTCCCACCTCCTTAGCAGTGCTAAGGATGTCTGACTGTGGCTTAGGCCCACTCTCCCAGGGGCCTAAGCTGTCAGTTGAACATCCCCTGAGGGCTCCCAGGCTGCCAGAGGGATGTCTGACTGCCTGCTTAGGCTCCATCCCCCCCAGGGAGTGGGCCTAAGCTGGCAGGTGGACATCCCCTGGGGGACCCCCCCCCCCAGAGTAGATGAATTTTTGTGCACTGGGCCTCTAGTTTTAAATATATGCTGCAGTAAATAGTCTTGTATAGGTTAAAAGAAAATCAGATCATGGGCTTAAGGTTAGAGGAATATTTCCCAGTATTGGGGCTCGTGGCTGTGCAGGTAGTGAGTGGTAGAAGAGGCTCCCTCTCTGCCTTCTTTCAATCTGAGTCAAGAAATGTGGGTAAGTAAAGGTTTCAGGAAGGTTTAACATTCTATTTATCTGTTACCTAACCAAATATAGCATGCTGATTATTACAGGTGCTTCCTCTGTGCCCAGTCCTATGCCATATAGAATACAACAATGAATAAGATATAGTTCCACCCATAACAAACTGGGAATGTCCTTTGGGTAATAAAACTTCCATGCCTATAATGATTTGTCCTTGGTAACATATGTTAACTCTTTAAATTGTGTGGTAGAGACCTTTAGGCATAATAAAGAGTAGCCACTTAATTATGATTCTAATTACACAAATACTTACTGAGTATCCAGTATGTTTGAGGTACTGAACAAGACAGACATAATTCCCTGAGGAGACAGAAAGTTAAATAGGCAATAACAACACAATGTGTGACACTTTCATGAATCATTATTGGTGGTTCCAATTTACACAACTGGTAGGAAGTCAAACAGGTATAGCCACTATGGAAAACTGTTTTGTAGTGTCTAATAAAAAATTAAACATACTCTATTACCCAGCAATTCCACTCCTAGGTATATATGCAAAGATGTATGGACAACATTATTTATTGCAACCCTGGAATAGTGAGAACTGGAAGTAAATTCTACCAGTAACATAACAGTTAAATAAATGTTGGTAATATGCAGCCAATAAAAACAATAAGTTATATCAATATTATTAATAGCATAAAGATATCCACAATATATTTTATGCTAAAAAGCAAGTTGCAGAACAGTACATATAGTATGATAAAATATGTGTAAAAACAAAACTTTTTATGTGTATACACATCCATAAATATGCACCCAAAAATGTCTATAAGGATCCGCACCTCCTTGTTAATACCTCTGATTAGATGGGGCTTTCACTTTTATTTTATACTAGAGGCCCAGTGCACAAAATTTGTGCACTCGGAGGCGGAGGAGGAGTGGTCCCTCAGCCCAGCCTGTGCCCTCTTGCAGTCTGGGAGCCCTCGGGGGATGTCCGACTGACGGCTTAGTCCCACTCCTGCCACTGCCTCTGCGCTCGTCAGCTATGAGCCTGGCTTCTGGCTGAGTGGGACCTCCCCTCCCCCTGCCGTGGGAGCACACTGACCACCAGGGTGCGGCTCTTTCATTGAGTGTCTGCCCTCTGGTGGTCAGTGCACATTATAGTGACTGGTCATTCTGCTGTTCGGTTAATTTGCATATTAGCCTTTTATTATATAGGATACTTAGGTATAATTATATTATATTAATTAATATAATTAGCACCAATACCTTTGTAATTTAAAATATTAATAAATGATACAAATATGCACAGTGTTACAAGTTTCCCTGACTTGGAAAATCAAATGGCTGATGATGACATTCACTCACAGACAGTAACAGTGGAAGTGATCAGAGGAAGATTGTTGAGAAAGATGATAAATTCAGTCTTGGGCATTTTATTTTGATATTCCTGGGGTACATTCAGGTGAAGATGTCTAGAAGGGAGTTGGATATATAGGTGTGGGGCAGAAGGGAATGGTTAGGAATGGAGCTAGAGATTTTAGGATATGCATAGCAATCAAAGCCACTATAGGAATGAATGGGATTACAAAGGGACAATATAGTGGAATAATGGAGGCAAGTAGGTCCAGAAATGAGGAACACCGAGGCAGACACAAATGGATCAGCCTGCAAAGGACACCTTGATGGAATGACTAGAGAGATAGGAATAAAATCAGGAGTACGAGGTGTCATGCAAGCCAGGAAAAAGAGGTTCATAATGGACAAAGTGCTCAATAGTAACAAATGCTGGTGAGGATGGCATATAAGGGGGAAAAAAAAGGTCTTTTGGATTTAATGACAAAGAAATTTTGGTGAGATCCAGGAGGTTGAGTGTATAGTGGGGCCACTTTCAGTAAATTTAGTTGCTAAGTTGCAGGAGTTGGTTGGTGGAGATAAGGGTCACTAGAAGGGATTAAGTTTGAGAGAAATTTTTAAAATAGAGTATTAAAATTAGAAAGACTTGAACACATTTACATGGTGATGAGAAATAGCTAGTAAAAGTATGGGGGTTGAAATGTTGAGGGTGGGGGGGAGTGTACAATTTAGCCAATATAACAAGGATGGAATTCACAGCACAGATGGAACGATTCCTCTCAGACAGAAGGCAGGGCACTCCACTGTAACAGGAAGGAAGGAAAAAAGGGTGGTTGTGTATGTGGACAAATATATAGATTTGGTAATTGGAATTTAAGGGAGCTCTCAATTGATAGCTTCTATTTTCTCTATGAAGTAGGAGGTGATGTAACCTGCTGAGAGTGAGGGGAGAAGTGATGAGATGGAGATGCTTTAAAATAGCTGCTATGGAGAACAGGAGGAAGCTCTGAGTAGAGAAACAAAAGAATGTGTAGGCTTGAAGTCAAAGACCATGGTGAGCATCATTTGGGGGAATTGTGTGAGGTCATCTCCTAAAAATGAGGGTAGAGGTGGGAGGTCTACACAATGTCAAAATCTCTGACCAACTTGGTTAACTGATTCAACCAACTAGTCAATTCAGTGAAGAAAACCCACTAACGTAATTATTTTGCATTACAAAAGCCCAAATCGTGATTACTGCCCCAGCTGAAGCATTTGGATTTAATTCTATCAATGGAGACTCTATAGAATGCAGGAGAAAAGGAGATCCTAACAGTAGCACTGCATCATTCTAGTGACAGCTCAGAGGCTGCTCCCTTTCTTATTTGCACCCTCACCAACAATTCTTTTCTAAATTGGAATGCTTCTTATTGCAGCATTATTTATGGTGACAGGGAGTTGGAGGCAATCTGGCATTCATCACTGAGATAGTGAAGAGGCAAAATGGGATGGACGTACATCCTGGAGTAGTTTTCAGCAATTATAAGCAAGGAATTATATGTACATAGAGCAGCAATGCTGGGTGAGAAATAGGAGAAATAGCAAGAAATAGAAATATATATTAACACCATTTAGAAAAATTAAAAGGACCTTCACTGGAAAGAATAAACATTTTATAAGAACACATACAAACAAAAATATAGTCATTAAGTAGAAGAGACTGATTTCCAGTGAGAGTGGGAGGAGAATGTGAATGACATGTGGGGGTAATAGGGAATAAAGAAACCAAACAAGATGTCAAAGATAACAAGTGCATTAGGACCTGAGTTCAATTAACTCAACCCTCTGCACCTAACACACTAACTAAATCCAGACACAAGTGAATCAAAACACTTTATTTAAACTCTTGAAGACTGTTTCAAGCAACATCTTTATCTACAACCCAGAATATTGGGGTTACACAGGATCAGAGCTGGAGAAGAGTGTGCAGGTCATCTAGGGCTGCCCGTTATCTCACCACTTATTTTATAGATGAAGAAACTGAAGCCATGAGAACTAACTGTCTAAAGCCACACAGTTAGTTGTAAAGTTTAGACTAGACCCAGGTCTCCAAGGTCCAGTACTCCTTCTGAAAATTCTCATTTGTTTTGTTGTTATTGTTGTTTGCATCTTAAATGAATTCAACTCCATTCTATGGTTTCTACTTCCTTCATAATTTTTAATTTAAAAATATATGCAGGAAAAAGGTGTACTGCCCTGCCTACATAAGGGAAGAGTGGTTAAAACCAGTGAAACTTACCTGATTACAAGGGTTCTCAATTATTTTTTAAAATCTATGACACACTTTTGAATATGAGAAATTTTGGCAGCATGCTTGAAGGTATTTCAAAAGTTTACTAAACAAATCAGTAATAATAATATAGTCTTTACTGCACTATAACAATGCCTCAAAGTGCCTAGGAAAGCATAGCAATGTTTATCAAAATGCTTATTACCACATGTCAACAATGTATCACAATTTGAATAAAACAGTTGCCTGCCTTGACCACTCTCATTTATATACCCAGGCAAGTGAACATGCAATTTCTCTTTATACTGGATGATACTGTTCTGTGACATGTTTGATATTGTTTGATATTATCCTATGCCTCTCTTCCCCCTACAACAAGCTGAACTTGAGTTTATTCTATATTGCATGACCTCAAATCAATATTATTTATGACAGTCATCATCAAGACATTTTGCATGCTCAATTGTAGCAAAATTGCACTGTTATCTTGGCTTTCAAGAAGGGTTCAGGGCATCCCTGTTGAGATTCAGGCTGTGATGGGAAGCTGTAGAATGGAGTGGTTAAGGGCATGGGCTTTAGTACCCTAGAGACTGGAGTTTGAATGCTATGCCTGTTACTGTGCAACCAACTTTGGGTAAGATATTTAAGCTTTTAATTCAATCCAACAAACATTTAGGGGCCTGCTATATGCAAGATACTGTTTTAGGTGCTTGGGGACATAGTAAGGAACAAAACAGATGAAAATCCCTATCTGCTTGGAGCTGACATTCTAGTAGGGGGATAGGAACAAACAATTAGCATAATAAATAAGCAAATCATGAGGAGAAACCAAGATGGAGGCATAGGTAAACACCGAAATTGCTGCCTCCTACAACAACTTCACAAATACAACAAAAAGACTAAACGGACATCATCCAGAAGTACAGGAAGGCTGGCTGAGTGGAAATTCTACAACTAGAAGGAAAGAGAAAAGCACACTGAGAGTCAGGAGCTATGGAAGTAAAGTGCAGAGGTACAGAGGCTCGAGCGGCCACACGCAGAAAGGGGCTGGTACCTGAGGACGAGGCTGTCTTTTTGAATCAGGAGGGAGTCACAAGCTCCCGACAGCTCTGAACTCCAGTTCCAGGAAGTCTCTGGGGACCCAGGACTCATATGGGGAGAAACTAGACTGTCTGGCAGCGGGCAGAACTCGGAACTCAAGGGTGGCTTTCCCTCAGAGGTGCTTGCAGCAATTAAATTACCGGGACACTGAGATGCCCGGCCCCTTAGGGCAGGGCTGAGAATCTGCCATAGCTGCTTGCTCCGCCCTGTTGATTCCCTGAGACCCCGCCCCACCCAGGCTGCGGCAAAGGCTTTTGCATATGAATGCCCTGACCCTTTGCAACCTGAAAACTACCTAACAAACTACAGCTGGGCCAGACAGACCCAGAACTTCCAAGAGAAGGCCCAAGGCCCCACAGCAGCTTGCATTGCTTCACAGCTGGGCCTCATCTGGGCACCTCCAAACTTCAAAAAAGGAAGGGGAATCTGCAGATCTTTTCATAGCTCCTGCTGGGTAACCTCAGGCAGAGACTAAATTAGCACCTCCTTAGATCCAAGAGCCAGTGTACCTAGTGGTCAGAGTGGGACCATCCAGATTACAACTCCTCAGATCCATAAAGGACACACTCAGGGGCAGACTCAGAGAGCACCAAAGCCCCCATTGAAGCAAGTCTGGCCCCTGAAGGATGTCTTCAGCACAGAAGTTCTCCCACTGCAGACACAGCTGATTCTCACTGCCAATTGGCCTGTTGGTCAATTCCTCCCAGTGATACCTACAACAATCAAGGCATAACTACAACAAGACTGTGCACAAAGCCCACAAGGGGGTGCACCAAGAGTGTCCACCTCAGGTAACTGGGGAGGCTGAGCCACTGGGCCCTATAGGACACCTAGCACACAAAACCACTCTACCAACACAGGGAAGCATAAAAAATGCGGAGACAAAGAAACAGGTCACAAATGACAGAAATGGAGGAAAGCAAATGACTGGATATAGAGTTCAAAACCACGTTTATAAGGTTTTTCAAGAATTTTATGGAAACCACCGATAAATTTAGTGAGACCCTGGAGGATATGAAAAAAGACCAACTAGAAATTAAGCATACACTGACTGAAATAAAGAATAATATACAGAGATCCAACAGCAGACAAGAGGATCCCAAGAATCAAGTCAAAGATTTGAAATACGAAGAAACAAAAAATACCCAACCAAAGACGCAAAAAGAAAAAAGAATCCAAAAATATGAAGATAGTGTAAGGAGCCTCTGGGATAACTTCAAGCGTACCAACATCAGAATTATAGGTGTGCCAGAAGAAGAGAGAGAGCAAGATACTGAAAACCTATTTGAAGAAATAATGACAGAAAACTTCTCCTACCTGGTGAAAGAAATAGACTTACAAGTCCAGGAGGTGCAGAGAACCCCAAGCAAAAGGAATCCAAGGAGGACCACACCAAGACACATCATAATTAAAATGCCAAGAGCAAAAGACAAAGAGAGAATCTTAAAAGCAGCAAGAGAAAAACAGTCAGTTACCTACAAGGGAGTACCCACACGACTGTTAGCTGATTTCTCAACAGAAACCATGCAGGCCAGAAGAGAGTGGCAAGAAATATTCAAAGTGATGAATAGCAAGAACCTACAACCAAGATTACTTTATCCAGCAAAGCTATCATTTCTGAATGATAGGTCAGATTGAAGGTCAGATAAAGAGCTTCACAGACAAGCAAAAGCTAAAGGAGTTCATCACCACCAAACCAGCATTATATGAAATGCTGAAAGATATTCTTTAAGAAGAGGAAGAAGAAAAAGGAACTCTTACCATTTGCCACAGCATGGATGGAACTGGAGAGCATTATGCTAAGTGAAATAAGCCAGTCAAGAGAAGGATAAATACCACATGATCTCACTCATTTGTGGAATATAATGAACAACATAAACTGATGAACAAGGACTGATCCAGAGACGGAGAGGCATTGATTGGACTGTCGGGCCTTGGAGGGAAGGTAGGGGAGGGTGGAGGTAACCGGGAAAGATCAACCAAAGGACTTATATGCAAGCATATAGGCCTAACCAATGAACACAGACAACAGGGGAGTTAGGGCATGAGCGGGGAGGTGGGGGGGGGGTAGGGGGTAATGTGGGGATAAGGACACATATGTAATATCATAATCAATAAAATATATTAAAAATTAGCAAATCATATGATGTGTTATAAGGTGGTAAGTGTCATGGATTAAAGAAAAAGTTGAGAAGAGTACTTTGGCATTGGGTTCTGAGGAGAGGGTGCAGGTTGCAATATTAAATAGGGTGGTCAGGGTAGATCTTATTGAAAAGGTGACATTTAAACAAAGTGGAAAGGTAATTAGCTACATGACTACCTGTGGTAAGCAGATGCATTCCTGTTGAGATTAATGAAGAGGAATGTAGCAGTGGAGGGAGTGAGGGAGGGTTGAATTTGTAAATATATTTTGAAGGTGGATCCATCATGATTTCATGAGAGATTGGGTATGGTAATTGAGAAAAGGAAAAATGTCAAGAATGATTTCAGGGTTTTTGGTTTGCACAACCAAAAGGATAGAGATATGCCTACATCTGATGAAGGGTATAGTTTGAAGCAGGTTTTCCTTTTTTCTTACTTTATTATTGTGGGGAAAGACCAGAATCAGTGTTTTGGAAATATTGAGATGTCTATTAGAAATTCTAATAGAGATTAATTTTGAATGTCAATGCTAATTGAAAAATAAGAAAAAATTTAAAAAAGAAATGCTAATAGAGATGATGTTGAATTTGAACTTGTATACACAAGTCTGAAGTTCAAGAGAGAAGTTTGGGCTGTAAGTATAAAATGGCAGTCATAGGTACAGAGGTGACCATGTGATCAGACGAGGCCATCTGAGGAGTGGAAATAGAGAAGAGATCCAAAGACTGAGTCCTGAGCTCCCACAGCACTAAAAAATCAGAGAAGGGGCACAACCAGCAAAGGAGACTAAATAGTGACCAGTGAAGTTGGAAGAAAATAAAGACAGTGTGGTTTCCTGAAAGCTAAGGGAAGGAAGTGCATCAAGGAGGAGGGACTGATCCACTTAAATATTGCTGATGGGCCAAGGAAGATTATAAGTGAGAAATGACTCATGTATTAGAAATGTGGAAGTTATCAGTAACTTAATTGGAAGAGGTTTTATAGAGTAGTGGAGGCAAGAACTTACCCTGACCATCCTATTATGGAGTGGTGGAGGCAAGAAGAAAAATGGAGATAGGGAGTAGAGACAACTCTGTAATGATGTTTGATGTGAATAGGAACAACAAAAAAAGAGTGATAGCTGGCAGATGAAGCCTTAGCTCCCTTCTCTATAAACAGGGTTCTCTCAGCGTTATTGAAAAAATTAAAAGAGATTCAATAAAAAATTTTTTTGAGTACTAAGATAGTACACACAAGATGTCTATCACATAGTAGGCATTCAGTACACTGTAATGATTATTTTAAAACTGTGAATACTAGAATTGAAAGCAAATTTTTATATATTTTAAAATAATACAGACTTTAATGTCTTAGACCAACAGATGAGTCATTGTGTGGGGGAACAAAAAAAAATCTCAGAATAAGTTTTGCTGTAGTGCATATCAAACCACATTTCAGAAGATGACCTCCAAAGAACACATCTGCTTAGTTTTCATTGCATTTGTGTTCCCTGGTATAGTAATTATATGTATCTACTAGAGGCCTAGGGGGAAAAGCTTCTGTCAAAAACACAATCTTCTCTCTAAATGAGACAAGTTTCTCCATTACTGAGCATGCCTTGAGTGTGACAAGGTCATAAAGTCACGTTCTTTTTCTTGCATATATATATTGTTTTTCTCTCTCTCATCCCCTAATTGCCAAGTTAAATGTCAATGGCATTGGGTTCTGGGGAGAGGGTGCAGGTTGCAATAAGTAAACCGACATCTGAAATTTTTCTTCTGTTCAAACCAATGCTCCTTCTAAAATCTTTTTTAAGATGGTGAACAAACAATATTACATAAGCTATAAGTTAAAGACTGAGCAGAACAGAAGATATTTTAGCTGTGAAATAAAATAAAGCTTAAAATGATGTTAATCTGACAAGTATGTATTGATATACACAATAGAGTGCTATATGATAATTAGGCAGAAGTGATGAGCAGTTGACATGAATGTTTCAAATTGGTTATTCTTTCACACAGCCAAGCCTGATTGTATCTTTCTTCCTTGTTATTTTTCTAGGCACTAATATTTTCTATTAATAATGATGTTTTCCAAAGCACCATATTATATTATGTTTGTTTATTTGTTAATTCCTTCATGTTTCAAAGGAAAGGTCTTCTTCCTTTCTAAGAGAATCTTTCCATCACCACCTCAGGGACCTACTTCCATTAATGCCCTTTTTCCCATTACCCAAATCTGTCTCTCTCTACTCACAATGCCCAAGCCTATAGCATACTAAAATTCCTCCCCAGAACCTGTCTCCTCCTCAAATCACTACTCCATTCTTCTTTCTTCCAACACCAAATTCCTCTTAGTCCCATTTCTCATTTTGCAGTCATTCTTCCTTCCCATGCAACCTAGCTCTTTCCTTCGCTGTACCACTGAAACTGCTATGTCCAAAATCACCAAGCACCTATTAATTGACCCATCTAATAATGTCCTCTCAGTCCTTATCCTCTTCAACCTCTTGTAGAATTCCAAACTATTGACAATCCCTCCATACTGAAACTTTGTCCTCCCTCAGCTTCCTTGACACCATTCTATCCTGGCTCCTATTGGCTTTTCACAGGGTTCTCCCCTCAGTCTTCTCTTCTTGTTTTGTGTATTCTCTTTTAGAGAGATAATTCACTTCTCTGGCTTTTGTTACCAATAATATGCGCATAACATTCAGGTCTGCATCTCCAGCCCAAACCTATCTACTGAACTCCAGTCCAATATTTCCAATTTTTTTTTCTCTTCTTCTTTTTTTTATTAAACATCTGCACCTAAATGACTCAAACTCAAACATGTCTTCACATCCATACTCATTATCTTCAGTCTTTCTGCCCAGCCTATGCCATTACCTAAACTACAAATCTAGTAACCATTGTCAATTCTCTCCAACGTCTGGTCACCCACATTCAATTTGTTCTCCAGTCCTGAAATGCTTCTAGAACCCTTACTCTTCTCTTCTTCCCAGGTACCATGGACTTCATTCAGGATGTCTACATCTTTTACATGAAATCTCTTTTCCCCTTCCTGGTCCCCACCAGTTCTACTGACTTCAACCACATGGAACCACATAGCCTTCCTTGAATGTCCGATAATCTTTTATACTAAAGAACAGAGTTTAAATTACTTAGATATTTTAAATGTGTTTTTGATATTGCAGGAAATGCCATCTGTGTTCAACCTACAATATGTGCAAGCTCCAAGCCAATTATGCTACATCACTGAATATTCAGTCAAGGAGGCTCTGGTGCTGATGGGGTAAAATGTGTTTTCTTGCATTAAGAGGGCCCAGATGAGCCCCTTTGGGTCCCTGGTTCACCAGCCTGTGACCCCCTCCCTCTGCCACTCTCTGGAAATATTATGCAGATTATAAAAGATAAACTAATGACTGAGTTTCATTCAGGGAACTCCTGCCTTGTTCTGTTCAGTGGAGGTCTGTAAAAGGAAAATGTCCACTTTCTCACCCAGAGCAAAATGGAGCCCCATGGGGAGCTGGAAAAAAGCAGGCCTAATTTCTGGCAGCAGCCTTTTCCAATGCTCTTCACTCAACCCATTTGGAGAGAATGGATGTGATTGCAGTTCACTCAGCTCATTGTTAAGGAGCATTCAGATTTAACAAAGGTGTATTTTTAAAATGTGTCTGTCTCGTTACATTTTTCTTTCAGACAAGAAGTCCTAGCATAGTATAGTATTTCTTAGATCTTTCCCTCATTTTTCCAGCCATAGCCCAAATGCAGATCGTAATCACATCATTCCCGGGCAATTATAAGGTCTCTCCATCTCCTGTATTAATGTGTATGACTTTGCAAAGCCATTCATTTATTTACTCAGTCACCCTGTCTGTTCGTCAGCCAGTTAATATGTGTTAATTAACAGATGTGCATTGGCCACTATGCTAGGCCCTGAAATATGGGAAGAGGAGGGAGATATAAACTAAACCAGACCCCCACAAAAGGTCCACAATTTAATGGGAAAGATAGACAACTCTGCCTGGAAAGACACCCTTCTCTTCTCTTATGAACAATTTTTCATGATTCAACACCCAACCCACATATCACAGCCAGAGGTGTTTGCTGCTCCTCCATGCTCCCACAGTGCTCTGTTTACATCTTCACTTGGCTACCTGTTGCATTGAATTGAGCATTCTCTCTACTCTGGAAATAGTGACGTCCTGGAGAACAGGAACTACAAGCTGGACATGCAGGGTTTAGTGCATCAGAGATGGCTCAGAGCACATTAAATGAAGTAATAAAACAAGAGTAAATGTTAATGCTAAATTGGGTTCCAAAATGAGTAGCATTTGTTGGGGAGCAGGAACTTCTTTACTGAGTGCCTCTTCTGCAGCCAGACAAAACTGCTTGCCACTCTATGAATAATCATTGATTCACTTGTCTTCAACTCCCAAAATTCCTGTTCCAGGCCTACCTTCTGTTGTAGCACAGTGCTTCTCAAACTTGATATGCACACAAATCAGTTGAGAATCTGATTACAATGCAGATTCTCAGTCAGTAGGTCTGGATATGGTACCAGAGATTCTGCATATCTAACAAGCTCCCAGGTGAAGCCCATGTTGGTGGTCCAAGGACCACACTTGGAGTAGGTGAGACGCTGGCTAGATTTCCCTAGTCTCAGGCCTTCTAGTCACTTAAGCCAGGACCACCATTTATGGCTGTGTACCAAGGCACCCAGCTGAAGAGGATAATGATCGTTGAAATCTAAACCATGTTCGCAAAGCCCTATACCCTGTTATAGTACTGGTCATTTCTGCTAGGAGAAAGAGGCACTTTTTCTCCTTTTGCTACTTCCCACAAAAGCTCTGTAAGCTACATGTACCCCCACAACTGAATCCATAAGAAGCCAGCACCTTTTTTCTAATTCACACAAAGGTGCCACATGGGGTGCCATGAGTGACACCCCAGCCAACCCTGTGTCATTGCTCTTTTTTTGACTGATAACTCAGGTTGATGATTCTGTATACAATTTGATATTTTTCTGTCACTTGTTTGTGTGCCCTGTATTTCTTTATATGTGAAAAGCAATAGGATGTAAAGGAGCACTGTCCTCTTCATCACAGGACTTGGGCTCTAGCCCTGGCTCTTTATTACTTGCTTCATGATATCAGGCAAAGCACATAAACCCTATGAGCCTTGGTTTCCTCATTTATCAAATTAAGATTGGTAAGATCTGCTGGGCTGGACCCTCTATGTTATTGTGAGGATCAAATTGATAACTTAAGGGAAATCCCTTTGTAAATTGTAAAGTTCTATACAAATGTTAAAAATTATTATGAAGGGTTCAGGTGGCATATCTTTAAATCCCTTTGTAATTCTCCCCAACTTGGAAGAACAGTGTGCTACATGTGGTAGCTTCAGAGCCTACTACTGGTTGATGGACTGCAGGAAAGGGCACTGTCCAAATTCTTTCTAACAAAGCCCCAGCTTACCTTGATGAATAGCACTATGTGACAACTTTGGAAGGAACTGTAACCCAACTTCATCAGCTTGCAGAGTCTGTAAGAAGATAACATCTGTAACACAATCACAATTGTTTAACAGGAACTATGCAGCAGATAAACACCAAAGTAAAGACACCAAATTCCAAATAGATGGTTTCAAGAGTAATCTTTCACTGAAAACTTTTTTTTCAAATGTAGAAGGCTGACTCACCTGTTTATATGCTAAAAGGAACCCCCTTATTTTGATTTCTGAATACTTTCTCTCCTAGTAGTCAAACTTATTATGGAATAAAAGGTTTTGATAATTGCTTTTTAATATGATGAAAGGTTGGAACCTTTTCCAATGACAAGGAAATGAAAGAATATAATGGAATGATGTCTTGTAATTTTTATAACTTCCAAATAGCAAATGAGACAGTCGTTCATTTATTCACTGAAGTTTCCTTCCAGAATTACAGAATTACTCCTACACAGCAATTAGAAGGGGGAGATGAATGTTTAAGCATTAGCTGTAACTTGTCTTTCTGGGGAGGAGGGGACTAGGTTGAAGCTGTTAGCAATGGGAAAAGTTAATTCACAAATAGAAAAGTTTAGTTATTACTTCCCTGTATTCTGAAAAGGTTTCCTAAATTGAAAAGTTAGATAAACCATTGCTCTAATTTTCAAGGGTTTTCTCTTTAAAAGGAAGTCAAGGTAAATAATCTTTATTATTTCAAGTGTTAATCTTTACTTTAAAAAATGTTTATTTAGGAGGAAGTTTTCTTATCTATCATTTGTCAAAGTCCATGGCTGGGCTGCTCAGTGGGTAGGAGCATAAATCTAACAATTCCACATGTTCAGTCCCTTGTAGGCCTCTCAGCTGCTCTCCATCTCAAGTTCACAGCCAAGCCTGCCAGCTCACAAAGGACACTGGCCAAGGGGGGTCGGGTGGGTGAAACATAGCCATCCTCATTCTTTAGACAAGGAGAGATTTGTAGTAGCCCCCTCATGAATTGTTTTCTTGATTGCCAGAAAGGCCAGAATTATTTCAACATTCAGTTGCAGTAACTTTCGTATCTTCAGTTTCTAGCCCATTCCTATTTCTCCTATTTCTTGATAGAGTTGCTAATTTTTCTCTTGTTTTCTTTAACTGATCTAGGTTCTCTTTCTCTCTCTCTCTCTCTCTCTCTCTCTCTCTCTCTCTCTCTCTCTCTCTCTCTCTCTCCTGCCCCCACACCCACTTTAAATCTTTAAAACTTGGTGACTTAGCTTTGACAGCTGGCTCATTTAACAGCGTATCCCAGTGGACAAAGATTGATTCATCTTTTACCTTGAATCTTTATTTATTTTTGACATTTCTTTTCTTCATCTCTACTTAACATTGATTTACTCACCTATATAATTTACCAGTTAGCTCTGAGAAAATAACAAAAAAATAATGAGAAAGGACAACACGTGTTAGTATCCTGTGTATGCAAGCTCTTCCAACAGAATTGTTTTGCTGAGAGTTGTGTACTTCTGCCAAGAGTGAAAAAGCAGAAAATGGGATTTTGAAGATGTATTTTATTTTTACTGTTTTAAATCAAGAGATTAGTTGTTACAACAAAATAATTCCTTTGCTGTCCTAAATTTATATTTGACCTAATTTAAATATATGTAACTCTCAAGGCATGTCAAATCCTTTTTGGAAAAAGATGTATGTAAATAAACAGGTGTTTTGGTGTTTATTGGTGTTGTTTTTTTTTTGCCTTGTCTGCTATTTTAGTGTTTCATATGCCATGGTTTGTCTCCATCATTCATTCATTAGTTCATCAGTCAATAGCCATTCATTAATTCAATAAACATTTAGAGAGCATATCTCTTGAGTATGACAAGGCCATAAAGTTGTCCTATTTATCTGTTGTCCCACTAAACTTTAGAACATTCACAAAATTGGGCTCTGAATCCTTGCACAGTTTTGCTACTAAAAGTGCAAGACTCCCAGTTCCCTGCCTTGCAGTCCACTCTTGGAGGAACAAGTTCTTCCAGGAACTGGGGTAGAGAACATTTGATTGAAAACCCTCTGGGTCACAAATGTTTTGGTTTTTGTTTATGATTTTGAACTCAAGTCCCAAAGCAAAAATTTTCTTCCTTCCTTCCTTCCTTTCTCTTTAGAGTGAGTCCTCTGTCATTCTGGAGAATGCCCCCACTCCTCAGCCAAAGGTTAGGAGATTAGGTCACTCTGCCTGCCTACTTTGACTTTTAATCCTAGCATGGGAGACTGTTGATCTCTAAATTCCTTTTGTGATTTTGTCAAGAGGACCAAAGGACATATTGTAGATATGAATTCTTATCTTCTGGCTGTCAGCTCAGAGTCTCTGATGCAAGTTTGCAGAATAGGTTCTTACTATTACTCTTGCTTCACTTTAAAAAAAATCTATCAAAATACTAAGAGATTCTTTTTAAGCCAGTTCACTAAAACTGTATGTTAACCAGTTAATTAGTTATAAAGCCCTTATAAGAAAGTAGTGTAACACGAGTTAGCACATGAACTCTGTAAGTAGACAGATACAGGCTCTGCCACTTACTAGCTGTGACCTTTGATAAGTATCTAACCACTCCAAGCCTCAGTTTTCTCACCTGTACAATAGGGCTCATGCTGTGAAAATTAAAAGAGACAATCCACGTCAATTACATAACACATAAACAACTGTAATTGTTCTACAAATGTTTGTCATTACTGTTATTGCACTCTAATAAAATGCGGGCACTAAAAGAGCAGGGATTCTTTTTTTTTTTTAAATATATTTTATTGATTTTTTACAGAGAGGAAGGGAGAGGGATAGAGAGTTAGAAACATCGATGAGAGAGAAACATCAACCAGCTGCCTCCTGCACATCTCCCACTGGGGATGTGCCCGCAACCCAGGTACATGCCCTTGACCGGAATCGAACCTGGGACCTTTCAGTCTGCAGGCCGACGCTCTGTCCACTGAGCCAAACCGGTTTCGGCAGGGATTCTTATCTGTATTGTTCACTGCTGTATCTCCAGTGCCTGGAACACAATTTTATATATAATAGATACTAATTAATTATTTGTTGAATGAATAATGTGTTGGGTTTTTTGTGGTTTTTTTTGCAGTTCCCACAATATTAGGTACATGTAAATATCTATTAAAACCAAGAATCCTGGAATATTATTGCTATAGAACATGAGAGATCAAGGCCAACACATTTATTTTACAGATGAGGAAATAGAGATTCAGGGAGATTGAGTGAGTTGTCCAAAGTCATAGGTTCAGTAATTGCAGTATTGGTGGTTAAAATCCCAGACTCCAAAGCCAAACTACATAGATTCGACTCTACGTTCCCACTCACTAGCTATATGATTTGGGCAAGTTATTTCACTTCTCTAAATCTCAGTTGCCTCATGTGTAAAGTGTTGATAAGGGATAATAGCCTCTAGCTCATACAGTTTTTATGAGCATTAGACAAGTGAATATATGTGCCTCACATATAATAAATGCTATATATAGTACCTATGATTATTAGTTTCAGCGTTAGGAGTTTTCCTACTTTCAGTCCAATGTGCTTCCCAGTACATTGGTTGGTTGATTTAGGTATTTCTCAGTTGGAATGAATGAAATTATCTAGATTTCTAGAAAGTATATCATGACAATAGGCTGGTGAGGGCCTGGGGGAGTGGACAGGAGCAGGCTGGAAGAGGTTAATGGGAAGAAACGGAGGACCTATGTAGTAATACTTTCAACAATAAAGATTTTAAAAAAGAAAAGAAGAAAGTATATCATGGCTTCTGTGAAAGGCAGAGCAGATTAGTTTGCCTGAAATCTCATCTTATGTCTAGTGGCTTTTCACTGTAACATTTAGATTTCAAATGCAGTATTGTTTACCTTGTCATCTGCAATAATATGCACTATTCTTGGTGCTGAAAATATATTTTGTACAAATACTATTCAGGGTCCTTATCATATTTTAATTTCTACTCTCTGGACATATTTGAGTCTAGTTAAATACAAGTTTTTGTTGAGTGAATGTACTCTCTTTTAGATCCTTTGTCACATGATCATGCAGAAATAGCAGGAGTCAATGAAGTTTTTCTGTAAAGGACAAGATAGTAAATATTTTAGGTTTGTGGGATACAAAGTTTCTGTCACAGCTACTCAACTCTGTTGTGAAAGCAGCCACAGACATAAACAAATAGGTGTGTCTGTGTTCCTAAAAAACTTTATTTACAGTCCATGCATGGGTAATAGTTTGCCAACTCCTGGTTTATAGAGTGGCAAGAGGCTTAGAGACAAAAATGAATAAAAGCAATAAATCTAGTTAGGAACATGTAAGCAAATTAATTTTACGTATTTAATGTCTATTAAAGTAACAAGTTGAGGTTTAAATCATAAACAAATTCATCTAAATTCTAAGCTTTTGTATTGGATGTTTTCTGCATCCGTTTTATCCATTTAGTAAATCAATCAAGCAGGAAAGGTCAAAAACAAAGTTAACAAGGCACAAATTAAGAGTGTAGCGGAGCCAAAACCGGTTTGGTTCAGTGGATAGAGCGTTGACCTGCGGACTGAAGGGTCCTGGGTTCGATTCTGGTTAAGGGCATGTACCTGGGTTGCGGGCACATCCCCAGTGGGAGATGTGCAGGAGGCGGCTGATCGATGTTTCTCTCTCATCGATGTTTCTAACTCTCTCTCTCTCTCCCTTCCTCTCTGTAAAAAAAATCAATAAAATATATTTTTTAAAAAAGAGTGTAGTGGAGGTCAAGCGTGCAGTGATTCAAATTCTGTGCTTATTTATTCTTTTGGATTCTTATACTTGATTCTTTTTTAGCCACATGACTTACGGTGTAGTTGGTCAGTGGCCCATGGAGATAGTAAAGCACTACTGGGGTTTCCTCTTGCCCTCTGCATATTACTTCTTCTCCAAAACCTATATAATAAAGTCTCTCCCCTCCTGCTTTTTCAAATGTGGAAGAAAACAGCAGGGAGGAGGTGCTTATTCATTTCATTTGATAATCAACTCAACATCTATTCTATGATAATGATTATAGGAACCTAGAAGTGGAGCTGAAAGGATAAAAAAAATGCACCATTCCTACTCTTATAGAGCTCACAAGCTAGTGGGGATGACAGACCAGCAAACAGACAATAACACAATAGTGTGTGATTAAATATCATTAATGTCATTGGAAAAGCATTTGCTAGTCCCAGAGTTTTTAAATCATATAGCGTATTATTTGGATATTATTTACATTGCACCTTGAGGAAGTTCAGACCGAGTACTTAGTGTAAGTAAAATTAATTTCTATTATAACAGTTAATTTTGTGTGCATATGGATGTGCTTTAAGCAAAATATGATCTTTAGAAATAATATACTCAGAAAATAAAAAATTATCCCCATTGGTTAGCTTATGAAATAGCCATTAATGATCCCAATTAATTTGACATTTGTCTCAAAGGATAACAAAGTAAAACAGACCTGGGAAGAGGTAGTTTTTCATTCTCTCATGGTCAATACTAGGTTGTACAGAACAGGGTGCAGAAAATAAAGAGAGAAATACCCCTCATTATTAATATGAGTCATGGCAACCCTATCTGATGTATTTGGCATATGGGAATAATTAGAAATTACATTTATGATCCTATTTATACATCTTTGTCAGAATTTATGATTCACTATAAGGGAGAGGTTTTACCTATATTCATCACCATCAGTGCCAGTGACTAAATTAAAATATGTTTATATTTCCACAAACCATTTTCTTTGCAAAATCATTTTATGTGCTAACATTTATGATCAATAGCCTAGTTTTCCCTAAATGAACAAATCCTTACCCTTCAAAATATACTTTTATTTTTAACAGGTTTTATTAACTGCTGAATACAAAGACATGCATAGCATAGGTATGAGGAATGAAATTAAAACAAATTCCAAAATATCCATCATCAAGAAATAAGAAGGGAGTTTCAAGATGTCAGCGGAGTAGGTGGATCTTTCTCTCACTTCCTTCCAGAACCAAACTGGAAATAAAACTGAAGTGGGTTTCAATCACCCTGAATTATCAACTACAGACTACCTGAAGAGGAGACTTATAACAAACAACTGGAAGAAGAAATCACCATGACACTGGTCGGAAGGGGAAACACAAAGGAGGCTGTCCCTGCTCTCAAGGGCAGTAGCCAAGGTTGCAAAGGGATAGCTCAGCTGTGGGATGCTCCCCCTGAGAAGTGAGAAGACTAGACCGCAGGCTGGGCTTTCCAGACTGGAACACCAAAGCCAGGAGGGCGCCCGCATGGCATTTGACTGTGAAAAGCAATGGGGTTTCTGTCTGCCTAGGAGAGGCAGAGTATGCTAGAGACAAAGGCTTCCTCTTGAAGGGTCAACTCTTAAAGCTTCATTCATGGCCACTCACCCTGGGCTCTGGCAGAGGGAGGGCGGTGCGGGCTGGAGTCACCTGAAGAGAAACTGTGGTGTGTGGATTGGGGGAGACATGTGAGGGAGCAGACACCAAAATTCATGTTCTGGGTTATACTCTGGTACCATAGCAACTATCTTTTCTTGGTGAAACAACCCCCTTGGAGCAGCAGCAGCCTGGGGAAAACCTATTGCCTCACCCTCAGGAATCCTGCTTGCCCCACCCTGCATCTTAAGCCCTGCTGAGGAGTCGGTGGCATAGGCCAGGGTGGTGGTGGGAGCCTGGGCAGACTCAGCAGGTGTCAGTGACTGGCTTTGGGGCTGGACCATTTCCCCCACTTTTCTGAGAACTAGACTGGCACGTCCCTCTCATGGGACCCTGATAGAAACATCCTCCTGGCTTCCAGCAGACTAAACCTGGGTGAAATAGACAAATTCCTAGAAATATGCAATCTCCCAAAATTGAATCAAGAAGAATCAGAAAACATGAATAGACCAATAACAACTAATGAAATTGAAGCAGTAATTTAAAAAACTCCTAGCAAAACAAAAGTCCTGGACTGTATGGTTTCACAGGTGAATTTTACCAAATATTCAAACAAGAACGAACATCTATCATTCTCAAATTATTTTTTAAAAATCAATAGAAAGGAAGACTTCCGCCCTAACTGGTTTGGCTCAGTGGATAGAGCGTCAGCCTGGGGACTCAAGGGTCCCAGGTTCGCTTCCGGTCAAGGGCATGTACCTTGGTTGCGGGCACATCCCCGGTGGGGGGCGTGCAGGGGGCGGCTGGTCGATGTTTCTCTCTCATCGATGTTTCTAACTCTCTATACCTCTCCCTTCCTCTCTGTAAAAAAAAAAATCAATAAAAATATATTTTAAAAAAAAAAAAGAAAGAAAGAAAGAAAGAAAGACTTCCAAGCTCTTTTTATGAGGCCAGCATTATCTTAATTCCAAAACCAGATAAGGATACTACAAAGAAAGAAAATTATAGGCCAATATTCTTGTTGAACGTACATGCTAAAATCTCAACAAAACCAGATTCAGCAATACATTAAAAAGGTCCATCATATATCACAACCAAATGGGGTTTGTTCCAGGGATGCAAGGTTGGTACAATATTCACAAATCAATAAATGTGATATATCACATAAATTAAATGAAAGATAAAAATCACATGATCGTATCAGTAGATGTAGAGAAAGTATTTGATATAATCCAGCACCCATCTATAATAATAAAAGCATGATATGCTAATTAGATGGGACATTCGAATGACCTTTCGGACGTCATTCCAGACGTCCTTCCAGAAGAAGCCGCCATGGCAGGGGCTGAGACAGAGGGTTAGGGATGATCAGGCAGCCAGCAGAGTGGTTAGGGCAATCAGGCAGGCAGGCAGGCAGTCCAGCGGTTAGGAGCCAGCAGTCCCGGATTGCGAGAGGGATGTCCGAGGGGTCCCAGGTTGCAAGAGGGTGCATGCCGGGCTGAGGGACACCCCCCACCCCGTGCACAAATTTCGTGCACTGGGCCTCTAGATTATAATAAAAACTCTCAGCAAAGTTAGAATAGAGAAATCATACCTCGACATAACAAAGGCTATATATGAAGAATCTGCAGCCAACATCATACTCAATGGGTAAAAACTAAAGGCATTTCCCTTAATATCAGGAACAACTCAGGGATGCCCACTTCCACCATTCTTACTCTCATAGTACTGGAAGTCCTAGCCACAATGATCAGACAAGAAGAAATAAAAGGCTTCCAAATTGGAAAAGAATTAAAACTGTCACTATATGCAGATGACATGGTATTGTACATAGAAAATCCTAAAACTAGGTCTAATAAATAAATTCCATAAGGTGGCAGGATACAAAATTAATATTCAAAATTAGTTGCATTTTATACACCAACCAGAGGCCCGGTGCATGAAATTCATGCAGGGGGGTGGTCCCTCAGCCTGGCCTGCACCCTCTCCAATCTGGGATCCCTCTCGCAATCTGGAGCCACTGGCTCCTAACCACTTACCTGCATACCTGCATGATGTCCCTAACTGCTCCCCTGCCGGCTTGATCGCTCTAACTGCTCTCCCCTGCTGGCCCGATCCCCCTAACTGCCTAACTCAGTGGTTCTCAACCTTCTTAATGTCACGACCCTTTAATACAGTTCCTCATGTTGTGGTGACCCCCAACCATAAAATTATTTTTGTTGCTACTTCATAACTAATTTTGCTACTGTAAACAATATGTAATTATATATGTGTTTTCCGATGGTCTTAGGTGACCCCTGTGAAAGGGTCGTTCGACCCACAGGTTGAGAACCACTGGCCTAACTGCTCTTCCTTCCTGGCCTGATCCCCCTAATTGCTATCCCCTGCCAGCCTGATCCTCCCAGCTACCTAACTGCTCTCCCCTGCCGGCCTGATCCTTCAAACTGCTCTCCCCTTCCAGCCTGATCCCCCTAACTGCCTAACTGCTCTCCCCTGCCGGCCTGATTCCCCTAACTGCCTAACTGCCACTTTCTCCCTTCTCCCTTCTCCCTTCTCCCTTCTCCCTTCTGCCTTCTCCCTTCTGCCTTCTCCTGCGACGCCTTCTCCCGCAGCCTCTGCAAAAGGGACCATGGCACTGGACCAACCCTCACAACCGGTGCGACTGCTGGTCCTCGGCCCTTGTAGCCACTGTGGCTTTGTCTGGAGGATGTCCAGAAGATGCCCAGTCTAATTAGCATATTACCCTTTTATTAGTATAGATAAATGAGCTATTAGAAAGAGAAACTAAGAAAATAATCCCATTAACTATTACAACAAAAAATAAGGTACCTAGGAATAAATTTAACAAAGGCGGTAAAAGACCTGTATTCAGAAAAGTATAGAACATTGAAGAAAGAAAGAGAGGAAGACACAAACCAGTGGAAACATATACTGTGTTCATGGATTGAAAGAATTAACATCATTAAAATGTCCATACTTTTCAATAGTCAAGATCTGGAAACAGCACAAGTGGCCATCAGTACAAAAAAGCTGTGATACATTCATACAAGGGAATACTGCATGACTGTGAAAAAGAAGAAACACTTACCCTTTGAGACAGCATGGATGGACCTGGAGAGTATTATGCTAAGTGAAATAAGCCAGTCAGAGAAAGACAAATAATACTATATGATCTCACTTACATGTGGAATCTAATGAGCAAATAAACTGAGGAACAAAATAGAATCAGAGGCATGAAGCATTCAAACAGACTGAGGGATATCAGAGGCCAGGGCTGTAGGATAGACTGTATAAAAGAAGGTGAAGCGATTAGCCAAAGAACATATATACATAGCTCATGATCACTGACAACAGTGTGGTGAAGGCCAGAAGAGGGGTCTGGGGGCTGGGAGGAGGTGGGAAAAGACAGGGGGAAATGAGGGACATCTGTAATAGTGTCAACAATAAAAATAAAATTTTAAAAAGGAAAAGAAATAAGAAATAAACACATATTTTAAAAATTAAATTTAGTTTTTTATAAGTAATGCATCACATGGTATAAATTCAAAATTTATAAAGGGTGTCCCAAAATTCACGCAAGAAGTAATTTTGATAGAAAACACAGGTTTATAATTAAAAATTGTAAATTTTTTATTGATTCATAAAGTATACAGTATAGGGTTATGTATGGAATAGCATATCAGGTAAATGGCCTCCACGGTTTTGCTGGCACATACGCCCAAGAAACAATTCAATTACTGCATGAGTCATTTCCTGGTCGTGTTATTTCCTGTTTTGGTGATCAGAATTGGCTGCCCAGATCATGAGATTTAACACCATTGGACTTTTTTCTTTGGGGTTTTTTGAAGTCTAAGGTTTATGCCAACAAGCTCACGACCACCCACGCCTTGAAGGAGGAAATTGAGCGCTGTATCAACGAAATTCAGCCACATTTGTGCAAAACAGTCATGGAAATTTTCAACAAAAGAGTGCGTATGGATATTGAAACCTTCTCACAGTTGAGCCAACTTCTAAATTTTAACTTTAATTGTCTCTGACACCTCACCCCACCCCACACCCAACCCCAGCTAGACACTGGAGGGCATCTCTCCCTGGTTCTTCCATTTGAAGTAGAATGGCAATTCAAGCATCTTCTTTTTTTTATCTTTATTATTGATATTATTGCAGATGTTCCTCTTTTCCCCCCATAGCTCCCCTCCACCTGGTTCCCACCTTACCCCAGGCCCTCACCACCCCACTGTCTGCATCCATAGGTACTGCTTACATGTATATAAGATCTTTGTCCAAACTCTTCCCACAACCCCCTCACATCCCCGTCCCCACAAGAATTGTCAGTCTGCTCCATTTCCATGCCCCTGATTCTATTACATTCACCAGTTTATTCTGTTCATCAGATTTTTTTATTCACTTGATTTTTAGATTCACTTGTTGATAGATATGTATTTATTGTCACTTTGTTGTTCATAATTTTTTATCTTTACCTTTTTCTTCTTCTTCCTCTTCTTAAAGAATACCCTTCAGCATTTCATATAATACTGGTTCCATGGTGATGAACTCCTTTAGCTTTTTCTTGTCTGAGAAGCTCTTTATCTGACCTTCAATTCTAAATGATAGCTTTCCTGGGTAGAGTAATCTTGGTTGTAGGTTCTTGCTATTCAACACTTTGAATATTTCTTGCCACTCCCTTCTGGCCTGCAAAGTTTCTGTTGAGAAATCAGCTGACAGTCATATGGGTACTCCCTTGTAGGTAACTGACTGTTTTTCTGTTGCTGCTTTTAAGATTCTCTCTTTGTCTTTTGCTCTTGGCATTTTAATTATGATGTGTCTTGGTGTGGTCCTCTTTGGATTCCTCTTGTTTGGGGTACTCTGTGCTTCCTGGACTTGTAAGTCTATTTCTTTCACCAGGTAGGGAAAGTTTTCTGTCATTATTTCTTCAAATAGGTTTTCAATATCTTGCTCTCTCTCTTCTTCTGGCATCCCCATAATTTGGATGTTGGTTCGCTTGAAGTTGTCCCAGAGGCTCCTTACACTATCTTCATATTTTTGGATTCTTTTTGCTCTTCTGGTTGGGTGTTTTTTGCTTCCTTGTACTTCAAATCTTTGACTTGATTCTTGGGATCCTCTAGTCTACTGTTGAATCTCTGTATATTATACTTTATTTCAGTCAGTGTATGCTTAATTTCTAACTGGTCCTTTTCCTTTTTTTGGGGGGGGGGGCATTCTCACTAAGATCCTTGAAGGTCTCACTAAGTTCCTCAGAGGTTTCTAGAAGATTCTCAAGTAACCTAATAACTGTGGTTTTGAACTCTATATCCAGTAGTTTGCTTTCTTACATTTCTCACATTTGTGACATGTTTCTTTGTCTCCACATTTTGGCTGCTTCCCTGTGTTTGTTTCTATGTATTGGATAGCTGCTAAGTCTCCTTGAGTTGATAGAGTGGCCTTGTGTAGTAGGTGTCCTATAGGGCCCTCCAATCACCTGAGGTGGACACTCTTGGTGCACCCCTTTGAGGACTGTGTGCACAGTCTTGTTGTAGTTGAGCCTTGATTGCTCTTGGTATCACTGGGAGGAATTGACCTCCAGGCCAATTGGCTGTGAGGACCCTCTGTGTCTACAGTGCAAGAGACTCCCTTATGGGACAGGACTTGCTTCAATGGGGCTTTGGTGCTCACCGAGTCTGCCCCTTGAGTGTGGCACTTATGAATGTGAAGAGTTATAATCTGGTATGGTCTCACACTGACCACTGGGTACACTGGCTCTTGGATGTCCAAGGAGGTGCAAAGAAGGCCACTGCCTGGGGCCACCCAGCAGGAATATGCAGATTCCTCCTCTTTGTATTGGGTTTGGAAGTGTCCAGACAAGGCCCAGCTGTGAAGTAATGCAGGTTGCTACTGGTGCCGGCCTTGGGCCTTCTTTTGATAGCTTTGAGGCTCTCTGACACAGCTGCAGCTTGTTTGACAGGTTTTAGGCTGAGAAAGGACAGGCCATTCATATGCAAAAGCCGCAGCACACAGCTTGGATGGGGTTGTAAATTGGGTGGAGTGGGGTCTCAGGGAATCTCCAGGGCACAGCAAACAGCAATGGCTGCCAGTCAGCCCTGCGCCAGTAAGGTCCCAGCACAGGAACAATGAAGGCTGTAAGCACCTCAATCTGGAAGTAAGCCACCCCCGCATTCCTGCTCTGATGCCAGACAGTCCAGTTTTTCCTTATAGCTCTCCTGGCACTGGAGCTCAGAGCAAGTGGGAGCTGGTATCTCCCTCCCAATTAAAAAAGCAGCACATCCGGGTACTAGCCCGTTCTGCACCTCCACACCTCCTACCAGTCTCAATGCGCTTTCTTCTTTACCTCTCTAGTTGTAGTACTTCCACTCAGCCAGCTTTCCCATGATTCTAGATCAGCGGTTCTCAACCTTTGGGTCGCGACCCCTTTGGGGGTCAAACAACCCTTTCATAGGGGTCGCCTAAATACATCCTGCATATCCGATATTTACATTATGATTCATAACAGTAGCAAAATTACAGTTATGGAGTAGCAATGAAAATAATTTTATGGTTGGGGGTCACCACAACGTGAGGAACTATATCAAAGTGTTGCGGCATTAGGAAGGTTGAGAACCACTGCTCTAGATGATATTTGTTTTGTCTTTTAGTTGTAATTTTGATGTGGTTGTGGGAGGCAGCAAGTATAGGTGTTTACCTATGCCGCCATCTTGGTTCTCTCGGTCAAGCATCTTCTTAAACTCCCTATGTCCAGGTGTTGCCTTACCAATCTCCCATTTGGCCAGGCCAGATTTCCACTGGGGGAGCAATTCCATATTCACTTGTGTGGTCTTTCTTAGTCATTTATCCTAGTGGGTCTAGCCTATGCAGGAAGAGAGCTAGGTGTCCCCTTCTATAAGGAACAGAGCCAGCTCATATTTATTGACAGGCCAGGTGGGCAGGGAGAAGCAATAAGCTTTATTCAGTTAGAATACCAGATTATGTTTTGAGATACAATTTCTCAACAGGAATTAATTCAGGTAGAATCTAATCTTTAATGTTGGCCTCTTGGAGAAGAACCTGTGTGGGGACCCTAGGCCCTGCATCCCTCTTTGGTGAGAATGCTGGCAGGCATGTCACAGAGGGGATGCAGACAATAGCAGAATGCTGTGAGGACCTACCTGCATGCCAGGTGCAGGACACGGTTTGACCCTCAGCATGACTATAACAATACAGGAGTAATAACTATTTCAGACACACACCATAAGTTTTCCCTCCTACCTAGTTCAAACTCACAGTGCAATTCACACAGCATTTACAAAAGCTGCCCATTCACCTGGAAAAGAAATTTCAGAAAGTTAATGCATATTTGAAGGGAAGTGCCTTAAACCAGGAAACAAAAGTGGTGGCAGGAGTTTGGGTTTTGTGGCTGCCCTTCTGTGTAGCATGGCCCTGGACACCTAGGTGAGTGGGTAGGTGGGCAGGTGGGTAGAGAGGGGAGATGTCTGTTGCAGTCAGAGCCCACAGTTGAGTCCAGATCTCCACACCCTGTGCCCCATGCACTATTATAATTCATACGGGGACACAAAGATGATAACTTTAGACATGTGGTAGGCTTACGTATTTTTATACAAAGAAAATTTATACTTTTACCAGCAATGCATGAGAGTGCTTGTTTGCTCATACTTTTGTCAATGAAATGTGTCATTTAACTTTGTCAATAGGTAAAAAAAAAAAAGAAAAAAGATATCACTGTGAAATTTAAATAGATATTTCTCTTATTATTACTGAAGCTGAACATATTATCATATTTCAATAATCATTTGTATTTGCTCTTCTATGAACTGCTTGTTCATCTTCACCTATTTTTCTATAAGGCTTATTGATCTTTTTCCTACTGATTTATAAAAGCTGTTTATTTAGGGAAATTTGCTCTTTATCTGATGTTAATCCCACTTCCCTTCAGTTCATTTGTCTTTTTAGTTTGTTTAGGTGATTTTTTCCATGCAGAAATTCCTTTTAAAAAATTTACCTGAAGTATTGTTGGTATACAATATTATTTTAATTTCAGTTGTACAACATAGTAATTCGACATTTATATACCTTATGATATGGTCACCACAATAGGTCTAGACTCTAGTAACTAACTGTCACTCTGCAAATTTATTAAAATATTATTGACTATATTCCCTGTACTGTATACTACATCCCCGTGGCTTATTTATTTTATAACTGGAAGTTTGTACCTCTTATTTCCCTTCACCCTTTTTACCCATTTTTTGGGCAACCATCAGAAAAAAAATTATTATTGTGTAGTCAAATGTATCAATCCTTTCTTTTATGGTTTTGAGGTTTTCTAACATATTTAGAAAGGTCTTCTTTACTCCAAGAGTAAAAACAACAAACATTTAAATAAAACCGTGATTCACAAATCTTCCTGTTTATAGAGTGTAAATACTATTTTATCTCTGGGATCTCTACATCTGACCTCCAGCACTAAACGGAATGGACTGGGTATAAAGGATTCTACATGGCCACACTTCAGAAACTCAGTTGCTATGGAAATATGATCCAGTTCTGTTGTTTGAAAAAACACTCCTCACTTGTCTATTATGAGTAAAATACTGTGGGAAACAAATATGAAAGAGTGGAAAAATGAATCCTTTCCTCCAAAGAGCCTGAAATACAGTATGGAAAATAAATATGTTTTAAAAATGGGGTGGGGGCAGTGAAGAGGAGAGTGGTGTGTAGGGGTGAGTGGTGGGGCTAAATGTAGATGGAGTACAGACTAGCTAGCTTTTATTGGCCTCCATATTGGATTACTGATATTCTTATGTAGAGCAGAGCTTTATATGTAAAGGGCCAGATAGTAAATATTTTCAGCTTTACAACTACTCAATTCTGCCTGAACAATGAGAGTGTCTATGTTCCAATCAAATTTTATTTTATGGACACTGAAATGTGAATTTCATCTAATTTTCATGTGTTGTCAAATATTCTTTTTATATTTTACTTTTTTAAAACATTAAGAAATGTAAAAAAGAAAAACCATTTAGCTTGAGGTCCATACAAAAACCAGTGACAAGCCAGATTTGGACCACGGGTCATAGTTTGCCAACCCCTTATGTAGAGGAATGACTGTGAAATTTGATTCCAGGAACAAAGATGATTTTTGAAGGCTATCAACTATTGAAAATCTCAAAAGTAACTCTAAATTCATCATTTTAAGTTTTGCAAAAGGAATCTGGAAGCAATGAATGGGAAGGCAAGAATATATGAGCTGCTGCTGCTCAGTTACACACTGCTTTGAGGTGGAAAGGATACAATTCTTTGAATCAGATTCACTGATTCCTTCTGTTAAACTGCCTTTCACCTAATATTTCTGTCAGAGACTCTAGAAACTATGGTGATTGATGCCATAGAAACACACTGCGAGCAAGCAGGGTGATGAGCTTGTGGATGTTGGCATGGCTAAGAGACAAAAGCTTTTTAGCTGCAATCTAGAGGTAAAGTAATAGAATAAAATGCAATGCAGCTAGCATGCAGGGAGCTTTTCTGTTTACAGAGCACTTTCCACACACATTGTTACCTTTAATTTTACTCAAAACTCATAAATAATAGCCCTGTGTGGTAGATATTTTTATGATTTTACAGATAAGGATCTGACTCATTTTTTCCTGACACTGTTCACACTGCCCTAGGTGTAAGGACAAGGTGCCCCTCAATGCTAAGGCTAAGGCCACAGTTAGTAAATAATAATGATAAAGATGATGACAGTAAAAGCGTGGTAGTCATTATGACATATTTGTTTTTTAACACAAGCTTTGGAGTCAGATGGATCTAGATTCAAGCCTTAGTTCTGCCACTTAGAGCTCTGATTTTCAGTTTTCCTGACCTATAAAAGGCAGGTGTCATAATACTACCTAGTTCTTCCAGCTAAAGCATGGGCCAAATGGGATAATGAGTGTAAAGTGCTTAATACAATGGCTCACACATCCTAAGTGCTCAATAAATCTTCATTATTACTGCACGGAAATTATAATAAATACCTTTGTTAATGCTGCCAAAGATGATTAAGACAATTTACTAGAATCCACACACCTGGCATTCAGACCTTTAAAAATATTTTTACCTTGAAATAATTATATATTCACAGGAAGTTGCAAACACAGTGGAAAGATCCGCATACCTGCACCCACCTTTCCCCAATGGTGTCATCTTATATAGCTGCAGTACAATATCAAAATCAGAAAATTAACATTGATATATTGCCAATAACTAGATGAAAGACCTTATTAAGTTTTCACAATTTTTAAACCTGCATTCACTCACGTGTATGCAATTTTACTCTAAGTATAGATTCATGTAACCACTACCACAATCAAATGGAGAACTGTTTCCATTACCACAAAATAACTAAATTTGCATCCCTGTCCCACGGCAACCCTTATCTGTTCACCATCTCAGAAGTTTTGTCATTTCAAAATATTATATAAATGGATCATACAGTATATAATATTTTGAGATTTATTTTTTTCACTTAGCATAATGCCATTGAGATCTATTCATATTGTTGTATGCATCAGCAGTTAATTTCTTTTTATTGTTATATTACACTATATGGCTATATCAGAGTTTATGCAACCATCACCCATTGAAGAACATTCCAATATTTTCTATTACAAGTGAAGCTGCTATAAATAATAGTGTACACTTTTTTGTGTGGACATAAGTTTCCATTTCTTTATGCTCAGGAGTATGATTGTTGGGTCATATAAGTGTATGCTTAAATTTATGAGAAATTGTCAAACTAATTTCCAGAGTGTCTGTACCATTTTTCATTTCTCCCCCCACCCCTGTAGTGCATGAGTGATTCAACTTCTCCACATCTTCATCAGCATTTACTATTATCACTATTTTTGTTGTTGTTGTTGTTAATCCATACCGAGGATATTTTCCTATTGCTTTTTAGGGAGAGTGGAAGAGAGAGGGAGAGACAGAGAGAAACACTGATGTGAAAGAAGCACATTGACTGGTTGCCTCCTGTATGTGCCCTGACCAGAGCCCAGGCCAGGGAGGAGCTTGCAACAGAGGTACATGTCCTTGACTGGAATCGAACCCGGGATCCTTTGGTCCACAGGCCGACGCTCTAGCCACTTAGCAAAACCGGCTAGGGCATCACTACTTTTTATTTTATTTTAGCTATTCTAATAGCTATATAGTGATAATTCCTTGTGTGGCTTTAATTTTCATTTTCCTAGTAGCTAATGATGTTGAACATTTTTTTCTGTGCTCATTAGCCATACATGTCTCTTCTTTGCTGAAATATTTGTTGATGTCTTTCACCCATTTTATATTGTGTTTTTACTGTTGAGTTTGACAGTTCTTCATATATTATGACTATAATGCCTTTACTGAATACATGGTTTATGTTGTGATCTAAATCCCCACCCCCCAAAGATATATTCAAGTCTTAAATTCTTTTTTCCTTTTTATTGAATTTATTTGTGTGACACTGGTTAACAAAATTATACAGGCTTTAGGTGCACAATTACACAGCACATCATCTGTACACTGCATTGTGTGTTCACCACCTCAAGTTAAATCTCCATCCTTCATCATTTATCTCCTCTATACCTTCCTCCACCTCCCCCAACCCCACACCTCCCAATCACCACACTGTTGTGTCCATGAGTTTTTCTCTTTTTTCTTTTTTGCTCAATCCCTCCACCCCCCAACCCAGCCCCCAATTCGCTTCCCACAACAGCTGTCAGCCTTTCTATGAGTCTGTCTCTATTTTGCTTGATAGTTCATTTTGTTCATTAGGTTCCACATATGAGCAAAATCATATGTAAGTCTTAAATTCTGAGACCTATGAATGTGACCTTATTTGAAAACGAGTGTACCAGAGCACAGATTCCTGCAGATTGAAAGGAAATTAATTAGAATAAATATTTTTATATCGCTATTTGCCCTTTCTCTATAATAGAAGTGTCAACCAAATTCACAATCGACAATGACAGATCAAAACACATGCATGCGATTGGTGTCAGCGAGAGCTTTATATGTATCATGCATGCACGAGTCAACTTAGCCTTTTATATAGAGAGAATAAACTTGCTTAATTAGACCTGCTTTCTGATTTAGCTAAACTTTTCCCAGCCCAGTGAAGCACCCCAAATTCTCTTTCAGGTAATTGTCAGCAACACATCAGTAAATATCAATATGAAGCAGGTTATTATTGTAGTGCCGGGAGCCGGTCCATCCTTGCTGTTTCAAAGGACCTGGCATATATGGCATACTGTTCTTAATATGTTTGCTCACCTTGGCACTATGTGTTTTAACCAAGGTCTCCTCTCTGAGAAAGGTTGTTTCCCCAGGTAGGGATTTTCCCCTGAAGTTAGGGAGGGAATAAAACCCCTCAACTAAGTGCCAGGTGGGTAATTAATCACTTTAACTATGAACAATCATGCTTAAGCTACATAATCTTTACTCCCTGGAATGGAGATAAGAAATGCCCTAACCTTTGTAATAGAGATTGATAGGATTGAATCAACTGGTATAAATACAGATGTAACAAGACAGCAAGAAACAGAGAGAGAGACAGAAATTGGCACAGAACCTACACAGAACGTTCTCTAGAGACAGAAGAACTTCGCTGGAGAGAACATGGCAAAAGATCCTGGACAGAAACTGGCCTCAGAACCTAGAGACAGAACCTAGCGAGAGAACATAGCAAAAGATCCTGGACTGAACCTGACTACAGAAATTGGCAAGAGAACCTGACTAGAACCTGGTGACTGAACCTGGCTGGAGAACCTAGCGAGGGAACATGGCTACAGAACCTGGCTGGAGAACCTGGAGAACCTGGCTGGAGAACCTAGCAAGAGACCATGGACACAGAACCTGGCTGGAGATCCTAAACAGAACTCCGCTGGAGATCCAGACCAGAACTTTGCTGGAGATCCTGGCTAGGCTGCTGATCAACTGAACGCTGCCTCCGTGTCATTCCTTCTTCGCCAACTCCGTCCACACCTTTGGGGACCCCTGGACCCGCTGGGGTTGGACCCCAGCATTGTAGATCATGCAGGGGGAACAAAGGGTAAAATATTTAACTGCAACAGTGTTTGACTATATTCTGTGCATTGAGAAAACCTGAAGTCATTTTCAAGATCCACCATTTCTTACTTCTTTTCAGTCAGGTCAAGTTTCTAAGCTTTCTAAATCTCCATTTTCCTGCTAATGAAAAGACAATAGGATTCTACCAAATCTCCTATCTACCTACTCCAGAACTTCTGTGAGGATGAAATGAGATGAGGCATGGGAAAACACTTCAAAGATATTTGGTTAAAGTATAAAATGTTGCCCTAACCGGTTTGGCTCAGTGGATAGATCGTCAGCCTGCGGACTGAAGGGTCCTAGGTTCGATTCCGGCCAAGGGCATGTACCTTGGTTGAGAGCACATCCCCAGTGGGGGGTGTGCAGGAGGGGACTGATCAATGTTTCTCTCTCATCGATGTTTCTGACTCTCTATCCCTCTCCCTTCCTCTCTGTAAAAAATCAATAAAAAATATATTTTTTAAAAAGTGTAAAATGTTTGCACATGGCTATAAAGCAAGTAGTATTTCTGGGCTGAAGAAACTCCAAGGAGGCTAGTCACTAGGGAGAGGAAGCCGGGTGTTGCTATGTGGTGTCATTACCCAGTGCCCACAGCAACCATTTCTGGGCAGGGCTGGGCTGGGCTGTGGTCCGCATTTTGCGTCATGGGATCTCAGAAGGGTTGGCTGTGATTTGGTGAGCTGTCGGCTCCAGGGTGGTGGCAGGGCCTGTGTCCCAATTGGGGGAAGCCGAGTGTTGCTTTGTCAGCTCCAGGTCCGTGGTGCCATTTCTTTGTAAATGGCCAGTGTGTGTCATGGCAGCTCCTGCGTTGAATGTCTGTGCCCTGGTGGTCTGCACATCATAGCCACCAGTCAGAAGGTCAGAGGGACACTTAGCATATTAGCCTTTTATATATAGAGATATATTCTTTGCAGATGTCATTAAGATCAGGTCATACTGGATTAGGGTGGGCCCTAATTCAATGACTGGTGTCCTTACTGAAAACACAGAGTCACAGACACACACAAGGGAGAGTGCCATGTAACAAGAGAGGCAAAACTTAGAGTTATGCACCTATAAGCCAAGAAACACCAAGAATTGCTAGCAACCACCAGAAGCTAGGAAGAGGCAAGGAAGAATCCTTTGCTTACAGCCTTCATAGAAAGCTACTAACACTTTGATATTTGACTTCTGGCTTCCAGAACTGTGAGATAATAAATTTCCATTGTTTTAAACCACCAAGTTAATGGTAATTTGTTATGGCAGCCTTAGGAAACTGTTTGTAAATGTTTTTTCCTAATCTCTTCCTGGTCTTTTCACTCTCTTAACAGGATCTCAGGGATTTAGGCATTCAGGGCTGGATGACATCAAAAATTTTGCCATGAGGCACCATGGATGGGTCTCACTAGACCTTGGAGGTTCTGCTTCTTTGTATTAGAGAGGCAGAGACAGCAACTACAGCATAAGGCCTAAAGGCTTTGAAATGTCTTCTGTCGCCAGCCCTATAAGGAAATATGGACTTCAGTATACCACAGTCCAGTAGCCTTTTCCAAGGGGGATTTGCATGGGGGTGGGGGCCTGTGGAAATGACTGACTATCAGGAGGGGACCAACTTAGGTGTAACAATGCTACCTCTCTCTAAACAAGGGTGTCTATAAGTTTAATCATGCCTTCATGCTCTGCAATCCTTCTACAATTAGGGCTAGGTAAAACCCTATGCAAGCCATAGAGCAGCGGTTCTCAACCTGTGGGTCGCGACCCCTTTGGTGGTCGAAAGACCCTTTCACAGGAGTCACCTAAGACCATCCTGCATATCAGATATTTACATTATGATTCATAACAGTAGCAACATTACAGTTATGAAGTAGCAACAAAAATAATTTTATGGTTGGGTCACAACATGAGGAACTGTATTTAAAGGGCCAGAAGGTTGAGAACCACTGCCATAGAGTGTGGTACAAATAAGGGCAAGCATTCGCCAATAGTCAAGGGAGCTGTTCTAAACTTTTCAGGAAATTGTGCTTTTCTAACTAGTAAGCCAAAAGCAAGAAATAAACTGTGACTAGCCTGAACTTTGTGTCATGGTCTGGATATCCTGTTTGTGATATCACAACACTGGCCTTACTCTTGCTGGATTCTCTTCTAGGAACCATAATCTGACTTCCAGACTTTGATACCTGCTAATAGTTTCCTGTCAGTCTATTTGTATTTCTCATGTATCTCCTTAGATTCTTCATTGCTGTAGTGCGGTCCTCCCTTATCTGTCAGACCTCCCCCTCATTTCTTTTGGCACAGATATTGACTCCATCGCCTATGCCATTTGCCTGTCATAGTCATTCTTTGCCTTCTGGTCTGGCCTTTGTGTCAGACCTGAAGTTTAAAAAGCACAGGTATTTGCACCAAACACAAGTATCACCTACACTTGATTGTCCCTGGCCCTACCTGATCCCCCTGTGTCTCTCTCGTGGTTCTTCTCGGAATTTCATAGCTCAGGGCAGCTAAAGCAGACCCATGAAGGCAGCACATACCAGGCTTGCCAAGACCCCCCCCCCATTTTTGTACAAAGTCTAGGAACAGAGAATTTTCCAGAAGAATACAGTCAGGGAAGTTGCCCTTTAAAGGACAGAGGCCCCACCTAAGCCCAGGAGGTCCAGGTCTGGGTGATGTGACCAGACCACCAGTCACAGCCAACAGGAGCTAAAGTAGATTGCATATGCCACTCAAAGTGAGCTTCTCTCCTGGAGGCATTATGTTAGCCCCCTGACAAAGTGTCAGAACACCTAATCCTGAGCTACAAGTTTGTTTTAGAAAAGTCAAGCTAACAGACCTGAAGAGAAGGGGAGGAAGGCAAAGAGGGAATTAGAGGGACAGGAAAGGAGGAGAAAAGGGGGAGGAAGAGGAAACAAGGAAAGACTACTGGAGGGAGGGAAGAGGGAGCCTTAGAGACAGGGGGAGGGACAGGTCAGCTAGTGTGGTGAGAGGTGCCAACTCTTCCATTGGGTATAGTCAATAGGGGCTAAGGAGCTGCCCCCTGAGAAGAAACTAAATACCTCTCACAGACAATGGGGCTGTGAAGCAAGCCTGGGAATAAGAGGCCCTCCTTCCCCTCCACAAGGCTAGTCCCTAAGCCTAATCCTTCAGTGCCCCAGCGAATGCTCCCTTTCCTGCTTCCGAATGCCTTAGCATGGAAGAAGGGAGGAGTGGGTATGAGGTAGTGTTAAGGAAGGGAGGCCTTGCCCTTATCCCCCAGGCCACACCTCCTTCCATTAGGAGAGGCAAAACAGTGGGAGCCACCAGGCAGAAAGGACAGAGGTAGGGCATTGGAGGGGATGCCAGTGGGAGGGGAGTGGAGGCTAGGCCAGAGGCTTTCCCCAGATGCTATCTGATGGATAGCATTAGAAATAGTTACAGCCCTAACCGGTTTGGCTCAGTGGATAGAGCGTCAGCCTGCAGACTGAAGGGTCCCAGGTTCGATTTTGGTCAAGGGCATGTACCTTGGTTGCGGGCACATCCCCAGTAGGGACTGTGCAGGAGGCAGCTGATGGATGTTTCTAACTCTCTATCCCTCTCCCTTCCTCTCTGTAAAAAAATCAATAAAATATATATTTTTAAAAAGAAATAGTTATAGTCTATGCTGTCTAATTGGATGTACATTTTGAAAAGACTTCTGTGCACCACAAATTAAACTTTCTTTACCTGGTAGGCCTTCAATTCCACCACTGTTGATTCAGTCCAAAGGTGAATACTCAATTACCCCTGGATTCTATCCTCCCTTAGGCCTTTGTTAAAGCCCTAAAAGAAGTAATCTACTAATTGGTCTATTTCCCTTATGAACAAATGCACATTTTCCCCTTCAACAAAGATACACAGAGGAATGAAAAAGGCATTAGGTACTCTAGGTCCCTGCCTCAGTAATGCAAAAACCTAGAAATGCTTGTGAAAGGAGAAAGGCAGGGAGGTGTGGAGTGAGTGGGTCTATTGGCACATTAGAAAAGTCTCATAAAGAAGGTACTAGCGGGTACAAGGCAACAACATTTCCATTCCTGTTCCTACCATTTCACAAAATACTTCCAGAGGTCCCTAAACAGTGTTGGCCTCTAGTAAACCAGTCTTTGAGCTGTCTTCCAGCCTACCTACCACGCAAGACAATGATCACTATTGATGCAAATTGTTCTACCACAAATCACCACCCACACAACTCTTCCACATAGTTAAAGCTCAAAGATGATAGAAATGCTATGGGTAATTCCAGGCATCTGCTTCTTTACAGGCAGGAACAAAGCTGCTGTATCTCAGAAAAGAGATCTTCCACACCCCATGGTCCAAGGCCAAAAATGTATTATCCACTGTTTCTACCATACTCTGGAGGAACAATATCAGAGTTCCCTGTCTGAGTCTTCACACTAAACTCCCTCCCCTGGGGTAACCCCTATAAAGAAAGAGCTAATGTGGACAGGGCAAAAAATGTGTCTCTGCTGTTCTCAACATTTTCTTAACTAATACCAAATCTCCTTGTCTGGATAATCCACCTGAGTGTCCCTTTGGGCTTCTTCTTGGCCACCTAGCAAGGGTAGGATGTCTTTTGATCCATCCCACTCTATTAGTGCACCATTTATTTTCTATTGGAAATAAGTCAGACTCTGGAAAAACAGAAAAGCTGATGATATCTCTAGTCCCAGCCTCGGTAGAGATCCTAAGACAACTGTTTAATCTTAGTCTCTCTTGCAGGAGAGGTCTGCAGAGGCCTGAGGATGTGGTTCTGGACCTCACAGGACAGCAACATTTTCTCCACTGCTACTTACTTTCTCTGGACTAAAGCTCCCTCTAATTCTCCCTTTGGACTGCCTTCCCACCCTCCAAGCAAGGGGAGAATAACACTCGATCCATCACTGTAATAATCACTGCCCCAACTATTTCTACTGGAAACAGATCAAGCTCTAGTAAAATGGAAAAGTTGATGGTGTTTTCTGTCCCCAGATTCTGTAAAGGCACAAATGTAATTGCCCAATCTCAGTCTATCCAAGAGATGGGTGAGATCTGGAGAGCCCAGAGTCTAGACTTCACAGGATAGAGAGAAGAAAATGGAGTCTCCATTGTATAAAAAGAAAGTGTATTGATCCTTAAGTAAAGAAGCTTACTCAATTTAGGAAAAGTTTGAATTTCCGAAGATTCAAAGATTAGTCTTGACTTATTCATTTTAGAAACCCAAAGAGCTTGTGACCCCTTGTCCATAGTAGATTCAGCAGAAAGAGTAAAACATTACCTAAATTCCTTACTCTAGCCCTGTAAATGCCCTACTAACACAGTTTCTTTAAAACATTTTTTGATTGATTGATTTGAGAGAGAGAAAGAGAGAGAGAGAGAGAGAGAGAGAGAGAGAGAGAGAGAGATCCATTGCTCTATTCATCCATGCATTCATTGGATACTTCCTGTATGTGTCCCAACCAGGGATCAAACCCACAACCCTGGCATATTGGAAGGATGCTCTAACAACTGAGCTACCTGGTCAGGGCCACAGTTGCTTTTATTTACAAGGGAGCTAAAGAATGGAGCAAGGCAGATGGCTCCAAGTGCTCACACCTGTAAGAAGTAGAATCTCAATTCTAAAGGATTCTAGAACGGCTATGTTAGCAAATTGTTCCATGCTCACCAATTTATCTCCCTTCCATACTCATGATTGTGGTAATCATATAATCTTTTCAATGTCTTCTAAAAGATAATTTTTGAGATTATGTAAGTAACTTTGCATATTGATGTGCAAAACTGATGATATCTCCTTCACATGTAGTGTGTGTGAAAGAGAACTACAAAACAGTTCATTACCCTTGTACAAAAATTGCTAAGGCAGGCTTGTTATTTACTCTAAAACACAGGAAAATTGGAGGTGTGGGGAGTCTTGCTTTGGCAGCCTTTTTCTCATCCTGCCTCTGTTAACCAACCTCAGGTTAATCTGGGGTTGTCCATTCCCCAACCTTATGTCCACTATGGACCCCTAGTTAGCTAAGGGATGTGAGACTCAGACTGGCATCTAAGTCCACATAACCATCCCATTAAGTAACCTGGAACACAGCCTCATACCAGTTCATGGAACAGGCCTGATCAGTTCCTTTGAGGGTCTGTCAGGCTCAAATCCCAAATGTGAAGAAAGAATGAAAACTTCTGGTTTAACAAATGCCTGCCCTATGAAGCTGAAGGAAAGGCCAGTTGTAAGGAGGAATCCCAGCTAAGTCCAAGCCATTCTTAACTGCCCCCTGGTGGTGCTGAGGCACTGTGCCCTCTCCTGGGGATGGAAAAGGGGGCCCCTTGCTTTTATCAGTTAGGTGATGCAGATTGCTATTTCCCTCAGTACTTTACTGGAAAGAAAGTGCATAGTGTGAGATCTGAGGGAATAGCATCTCAGAGTGACAAAAGAGAGAAAATGTTATTTGGAGCATGCTTATCAATTCACAATGCCACAGCAATTTGTTTTGCTTTTCAGAAGTCTGTGGTCCATTTATTATTTGTGTGCAGAGTTTCAAACTATCTTTATTACTCACAACTATTATCTCAATTCATCTACATGTTTATTTTCCTAGCATTGATATTTAGATTGTATCATGGTACCTGATGTTTTATTATTCAGGTCCTCTGCATATCTACTAGAAATGTGTTTTAGACAACCAAATAACACTCGGTAGTAAAGATGCCACAGGCATGGTATCTAGAGTCTGGAAGTTCAGGAGGAAGCACTGCCAGGAGAGTCACTCTTCTCTTGCACCAGACTCTGAAGTACTTTATATGGCCTGTGAGAGGGGGAGTGCAGATCCTGTAATACTCTGAGACTATGACGTCCTCCTGTCCCCATTCCTGGAACAGTAGGACTCCCACTTGTGCATTCAGTCCCAGTGTCCTGTCCATACAACCAATCTTGGCTTTGAGGCAAAGAGGTATATAAAGAACTCCAGACCAGCATTCTGGACTCAGCTTTAAGCTACCTTTCTTATTTTTAGTGGCTCTGCCTTTGCATTTAATTTAGATGAATTCAACCCTACCTTTTTCCTACCTTTTCTAAACTTGGACCTGCTTAAGTCCTTATCTTGATAATTTACAAATTACCCTTCATTTTTATTCCCTGGATGAGGAGTTCTCTTGTTTCTTGGTAGGAGGTGGAGGTGGGTGAATCACAGTTTTGAATGCTACTCTGAGGTTCTAGAAGAATCCTAGAAATAGCTCGGAATCACCAATCCTTATTCTCCCCATTCCATGTATCCCATCTTCTCTGATTTACATACCTCACCTTCCTTCTAGAGTCTAGCTGCTTTATTGTCCACACATCCCCCTCCCATATATGAGCCCAACTTATAGAAACCAGGCCAGATCCAGCTAGTCAGAGCTGCTCACAAGAGCCTAGGGGTCCCAAGGTAGTGCCAAAGGAATATACACTGAAGATCATCCAGGTCATTAATCAGAAAGGCCAGGCTCCGAGAGAGTAGATCTTTTAAGTAGCCACACTGGCCCCTATTCTGTGCACCAGGGAACTTCCCAGAAAAGGGGTGCTCCAGTACAGACTCAGCTGTTAAGAGCCTGCATTCCTTGCATCTGATTTTGCTCTGCTTCCATCTTATTTTATGCTTTCTCCCTTTCTGTCTGGCCTTGTAAATAGAAGAAGAAGAAAAAGGAAATAGACCTTGGTATTTGAATTTGGATTTGAATTCTAGGTCTTCCACTGGCAAATGCTTGTAACCTTAAGCAAATTTATTTACCTTCTAAGCCTTTATTCATTTCTAAAATGCAAAAGCATATCATCTACCTTTCAGACCTGTCTTCGAATTAAATGCCATAACACCTGTGAAGATACATTACAGAACCCAATGCACAGTAGGTGCTCAGTGAATCTTTGCTATTATTCCACTTCAAGTCAAGCTATTGAGGCAGCACCTATTCCACTTAATGCAAGCCTAGTTGTGGTCAAATGAGAGGACGAACGAAATGCATATTCTGCAATTAATATTTAAACCCAGCGACTATTTTTATTTTAGCCAGAGCACTTCTCTCCACAACCATGTGAGTTCTCTCCACCAGCAAAGCTCTAGCAAACAGGTTTTAAAAAAAATTGGTGTGGTCCCAGAAACCTCTTTTTTAAGCCCCTCCTCATTTCCAGCCCCTCACTGTAATTCAACAAGCAGTGTTTGTACGGGTTGGATTCAGAAAATGGGAACTAGAAAAGCAAAACAAGACCGGATATTAAAGTCAAATAAGACTTCTTGGAGACAATGTAGTAAAAAAATAATATGAATTATGGGCAGGTCAAGGTGATGTTCGGAAATGATTCCAGGAACACAGGTCAGCACCCATAGTATACCTCTTAGGTACAGTTCAGTACATTTCTTGAAAAAACAAAATGTGCCTTGTATGTTTTTAAAGGAGCCAAGCTAATCCAGACACTGACTTTAATTCACTCAAGTACACAGCCCAACCACAAGTATAGTGTGGCTGCTGTATCCCTAAATTGTCAATCAAAATATATAAGAAAGCCCCCTGGGTTTCTGGTCTGAGATTGTAAGAAGGTGTCTGCACATATCACTCTTCTGCTCAAATTTGAAATAACTTCTTATTGTCTATTGAATTAAGTGTAATCTCAGCCCACAACATTCAAATGTTTTTCACAAGTTAACCTAAACCTATCTTTCCAGGCTCATTTCACCTTGCTTCTCCATTTACACCAACACTTCAGCCAAACTGCACTGTTTATTCCCTGAACATGGCCCCAAACACTCCCATCCCTATGTCTTTGCTGTTTATTTTTATTTATGACTTCTTTCTTGTCCCTAAACTCTACCTACTGAAATTCTTTAGAGTTTCTCTGGAAAAAAAAATGGAATCTCTCCCATGAATGCTTTCCTGATCCTTCAACCCTCTGAACCATGATAGAATTTACTTTAAACTTTGCTTATGGCATAGATTCTAGCTTGAGTCTAGGTTGTGGCCCCTGTTGGGGTTCAGACATACTGGACAGTCTGGTAAAGTGGGGGAATGGAGTGGAGCTGGTGGCCTCTAAAGAGATAAATCCTCCTAAGGGATAAAAGAACAAAGCATGTCAGAGCTGACTCAAGCACAAATCTCAAGTCTGCAGTAGGAAGCAATGAATTGGAGTACAATATGATGACTGAATCTGCCATAGCCCAGCCTATCTGGATGCATGCCTCCATCCTATCCAAGGACTTACTGGCATCCAGGAAGGATTCTCTTGGCAACAAAGGAAATGATATCCTGAGTCTCTCTTCCTAACACAGCCCATTGAGGTTCAAAGGCATAAATGATGTCTAATGTCCTGGGATGGTCCTGAATGAGGTCAAAATGCAGAAAAGGAACAAGAGGGAGGTGCTCTGAGAGCCCTCCCATGGAAAGAGAAAGTGGATGATCCACAGTGAGAATGAGAGTACAGGTCACTGGAGGGGACTTGTTCAAGAAATGCAGTCATTCTGAACATCCCATGGATGTTCCACAAAGGAAAGAGCTGCATCTGAGCCACTAAAGAGTTAGAATCGTTAGGAGCCCGGGCAGTCTTTCTTTAGGACACTTCTGACCTGATTCTGACAGAGTAAAGATGACACCTTGAGAAACCATCTTGATGAGAGTGGATCTAGTCAGCATTCTGTGCTGGAACCAGTTAAACTGGTGGCTTGATTAGAGCCACCTCTGTTTGATAGGGGTAGTGGCTAGGAGCATGGACTCTGGAACCAGCTACCTGGGTTCAATAATATCCTCATATGTAAATGAGGATAATTGAATCAGTTAACAGAGCAGCAAGTGGGACCACCTTGATGTTAGCAGTGCTGAAGTACACTTCAAGAGGTAACTTTAAATTGTCAGTAACCTAGAGGACTAGATTGAACAAATAAAGTAGAGGACTGATTTGTGCATGGTGGAAGCAACCTTAAAGAATTTTGGATCTATTTAAGGTGGAGACCATTAGAATTCTTTTAAGAAAATAAAATGGGTGTGTATGGGGGCCTAAATGCCAATGCCATTTTAATTTGAATGCTGAAAAATAAGAGACCTTACTTTTAAATTGAGGTATAATTGACGTACAACATTATGTTAGCTTCAGGTGTACAACATAATGACTTGATATTTGTAGATATTGTGAAATAATCACCATAATAAGCCTAGTTAACATCATTGTTACATTATTTTAGAAATGTTTTTCTTATGATGAGAACTTTTAAGATTTAAGGAGACCTTATTTTAATTTGCAGGCTTATCATATCCTATTATATTAGCAGCTCCTAGAAGACCAGTTGTGATCACAAGAGAGAGACTGCTGTGCTCGGTGTAATGGAGAGGACTACAAAGTCCAGCAGAGTGACATGGAACTGGAGGGGAGAGTGTGGAGCACCCAGTGGAGCAGCAACCGTGCTGGTGGGAATATACTTGTTTGTAAGCACTGGGAAGGCCCTAGGAAAGACCTTAAAGGGTTAAACAATTGCCACAATCTCTCCCACAGCCTTAGTCCCATCCCTTCGAGGCTGCCAGAGGTGCTGGAGGTGGAGGATTTTGCAAGAAGCTAAAGATCTTGTGTGAGCAAGTGTGTGTAGGAGCCGAGAAATTCAGGTTTTCTGGTTATTTGTATCCTTACCTTATCTCTCTCATTAAGTTCTTTGAGGAGAGGTTCTGAGTTCTACTCATGTCTGTAGTATCTCCCAAAAGTATGATCCCTAGTCTGGGTAAAATGCTATGGGGTGGAGTCTGATGCCTAGTAGAGAAGCAGTGGTACCAGGAAGAGCAGACTTGTTCCAGAGCACAGGTGACATTCTCCTGCCCCACCATCCCTGTAGTATAAATATGTTACTCATTTCTATCCCGTAAGGGCATCTAGCCCAGGGCTTACTATTTTTTTCTCATTTTTCATCTTTATTGAGTTTGCATACCATGAATTCACCTTGTTTTACGTGTACAGTTTGAGCTTTAATAAATTTATGCAATTATGCAACCATCATTACACCACATCATTTTAGAACATCCCCAAATTTTCCCTTGTGTTCCTTAGCAGTCATCCTTGCTCCAACATTCAGACCCAGGCAACCACTGATGTGCCTTCCTAGTTTTGACTTTTCTCATTTTAAGAATCATATGTTGAACTTAATGTCTTTCATTGAGTATGTTTTAGATTCATCCTTTGGTGACATGTACCAATATTTTGTTCTTATTTGGGATTAGTTACAAGTCTGAACTCATAAGAGTTTACTGCTAATATGTAAGGAAACCAAATCTCTTGATATTCCCATCCTACAGTGAAGGTGAGAAAAGAATAATAAAAATGCACTTAATCATTTGTGTCTTTGATAATGTGCAATTTTCAATTTGCAAGTGTTACTATTTTGATTTGGGACAATTCCCACTACAAATTCTAAATCATGAAAGGGTTTCATGTCACTAACTAAATAGCAACAGAGTGTTAATATTTATGTCTCATAAAAAGTAAAATTGATAACCAATGAACTGCATTAAAAACTAGTTTATTCTTTTTTATTCCTGTGTCATATTCCATTGTATAAGCCACATTTTGTTTACCCAATTGCTAACCGATGGATATTTAGGTTGTTTCCAGTTTATTTTATGAATAATGTTTCCATATACATTCATATACAAGTCTTCGTGTGAACATATGCTTTCACTTATCTTCGGTAGATACACAGGAGTGGAATTGTGGGGCCATATGGTAAGTGTATAGTCTTTATTGATTTAAAGTGCCTTAACATGAATTAACCTGCAGGGGCCTGAAAGTAAGCCCTGTGGGAATGGAACACATGATCAGGGACATGAGATAATTCTAAGGGAGATTACTGAGAAGAGAGGTAGAAATGCACTAAGAGATAAATTCATCTACTTCATAATTTGTACCTCAATATTCAGGAAGCCTAAACATTTTACTGCTGCAAAACTGCCTCACTCTATTATAATTATAGAACTGCACATTGACCCCAGCACACAATATTAGGCATGTGTGGGTGGACAAGTACAGTGATTTGGGCATAAAAAGGCACCTAAATCTGAACAGCCTACATGGTTGTCCACTTTTAGGGAGCCATTAATTTAATCATGACAAGAATTTGCTTTAACAAATAACTGCACTTAAAAATTTCAGTTGGAATTTCTACTATTTATAGAGCCTACCATTAAACAGTTTGTATTTATTCTAGCTGATCTCTGCAGAGGCCATTCTGAATAGTCTCCCCTTGAAATATGAAACTGTACTAGAATTATAAGGGAGAACAGAGAACTCATTGACAACAGAAATCACTATTAATAGATCAAAATACACCACAAGTCAAATTGTGTCCTCTTAAAATTGATCCAATCCAGTTAATTAGATAACAAAGAAATCCATCTTGTTTCCCAGCAAAAGAGAGAGAGAGTGTGTGTGTGTGTGTGTGTGTGTGTATCTGCCTTGGGTGGGTGGCTCAGTTGGTTGGAGTGTAGTCCCATACACCTAAAGGTTGTGAGTTCAATTCCCGGTCAAGGCATGTATAGGAGGCAACTGATGGATGTTTCTCTCTCATCTCTCTCTCTCTTCTCTCTCTCTCTCTCTCTCTCTCTCTCTCTCTCTCTCTCTCTCTCTCTTCCTATCTCTATAAAAATCAATAAAGCAATACCCTCAAGTGAGGATTAACAGAAAAAGAAGAAGCTTCTGTAATTAGAGACTTATAGGTTGAGAAATCCAGTTATTTATTTTTCAGTTCTCAAATATACAACCAGAATTAGCACTTGAGTTATAGGCAAAAAGTTTATCCACTTTACCTTTCTCCCATTGGAAAGATCACCCCAAACATCTTGGGTATTTGAGCGTAGGTACCCAAGAGTTCAGTAGATCTGGCTTACCAGGGACTGAAAAATATAGAGAACATTTTTGAAGTATCCATCACAATACAGAATTCATTTTTTTAATATAACTTTTTATTGATTTCAAAGAGGAAGGGAAAGGGAGAGAGAAATAGAAACATCAATGATGAGAGAGAATTTTTGGCCCTAACTGGTTTGGGTCAGTGGATAAAGCATCAGCCTGCTGACTGAAGGGTCCCAGGTTCAATTCTGGTCAAGGGCACATGCCTGATGTTTCTCTCTCATATTGATGTTTCTATCTCTCTTTCCCTCTCCCTTCCTCTCTGAAATCACTCTACACTAATAATAGACAAATATGTAAATTGACTGTACCCCTTGATGCCTCACAGCCAATCAGGAGGGGATATGCAAATTAGTGGGACAAAGATGGCAATGGTCATGGAGCCAGCCTGAGAGGGCAGGAGGCTGGGGTCACCCCCAGCGATGGAGGAAGCCAAGCTTCTTGCCCACCTGGGCCAGCTGCCAAAGGAGGGGCCTGTGGGCAGCAGCCACAGATCAGGCCAGAGCGAGCGGGAAGCTTGGGTCATCCAGGCTGGCCGCTGAGGGAGGGGCCTGAAAACAGCCCTCAGCCCCTCACCCAGGCTGGCCAGGCACCCCAATGGGGACCCCCACACTGAAGGGGTTGTGGCTAGCCTGAAAACACCCTCAGCCCCTTACCCAGGCTGGCCACACCCCAATGGGGTGAGGGTTCCCGCTGGGGGGGCCTGGCCAGCCTGCAAGCAGCCATCAGCCCCTCACCCAGGCTGGCCAGGCACCCCAGCGGGGACCCCCACCCTGAAGGGGGTGTGGCCAGGCTGAAAACAGCCCTCAGCCCCTCACCCAGACTGGCCATGCCCCCCCCCCAGTGGGGACCCTCACCCCATGGGGGTGTGGCTGGCCTACAAACTGCCCCAGCCCCTCGCCCAGGCCAGCACTGTCCACAGTGGGGACTCCCACCCTGATCCAGGACACCCTTCAGGGCAAACCAGCTGGCCCCCACCCATGTACCAGGCCTCTATCTATACTAATAAGAGGGTAATATGCTAATTAGACTGGGAGACCTCCCAGAAGACCTTCCGGATGTTCTTCTGGACAAAGCCATGGTGGTGGGGCTGAGGTAGAGGCAGTTAGGAGCCAAGAGGGGAGGGCAGTTGTGGGTGATCAGGCCGGTGGGGGGTGGGCAGTTGGAGGTGAGCAGGCCAGCAGGGGGGCAGTTGGGGGTGAGCAGGCTGGTGGGGAGGGCAGATGGGGGCGAGCAGGCCGGCAGGCAGAGTGGTTAAGGGCAATCAGGCAGGCAGGCAGGTGAGCAGTTAGGAGCCAGCAGTCCCAGATTGTGAGAGGGATGTCCCTGTGGGATCGGGCCTAATAGAAAAATATGTAAATTTAGGCCCGATCCCACAGGGACATCCCCTGAGGGGTCCCAGATTGGAGAGGGTGCAGGCTGGGCTGAGGGACACCCCCCTCGTGCATGAATTTCGTGCACCAGGCCACTAGTAAAGATATATTTTGAAAAGAGAGAGAGAGAGAAAATAATTTATCAGCTGCCTCCTGCACGCCTGCACGCCCCACACTGAGGATCAGGCCCGAAACCTGGGCATGTGCCCTGACCAGGAATCAAATCCTGACCTCTTGGTTCATAGGTTGATGCTCAACCACTGAGCCACGTCAGCTGGGGGAATTCCTTTTTCTTTAATGAAGGCCAACAAAGCCCTAGCTGGTTTGGCTCAGTGGATAGAGTGTTGGCCTGTGCACTGAAGGGTCCCGGGTTCGATTCCAGTCAAGGGCACTTGCCTGGGTTGTGAGCTTGATCCCCAGTAGGGGGTGTGAAAGAGGCAGCTGGTTGATGATTCTCTCTCATCATTGATGTCTTTCTCCCTCTCCCTTCCTCTCTGAAATCAATAAAAATATATTTTTAAAAAAAACACGGCAGAAATATCTCTTCGACCTCAATATTAGGAAAAGCCATGCTTCTCGACAGAAGTTTTCCCACTGCAGACACAGCTGATTCTCACAGCCAGTTGGCCTGGAAGTCAAATCCCCCTAGTATTAACTACAACAATCAAGGCTTAACTACAACAAGATGGCGCACAAAGACCACTAGGGGGTGCACCAAGAAAGCATAAAAAATGTGGAGACAAAGAAACAGGACAAAACTGTCAATGGAGGATATTGAGTTCAGAACCACACTTTTAAGGTCTCTCAAGAACTATCTAGAAGCCGCCGATAAAGTTACTGAGATCCTCAAGAAATCTAATGAGACCCTCGATGTTATGATAAAGAACCAACTAGAAATTAAGCATACACGGACTGAAATAACGAATATTATACAGACTCCCAACAGCAGACCAGAGGAGCGCAAGAATCAAGTCAAAGATTTGAAATACGAAGAAGCAAAAAACACGCAACCAGAAAAGCAAAATGAAAAAAGAATCCGAAAATACGAAGATAGTGTAAGGAGCCTCTGGGTCAACTTCAAGCGTACCAACATCAGAATTATAGGGGTGCCAGAAGATGAGAGAGACCAAGATATTGAAGAAATAATGACAGAAAACTTCCCCCACCTGGTGAAAGAAATAGACTTACAAGTCCAGGAAGCGCAGAGAACCCCAAACAAAAGGACTCCAAAGAGGACCACACCAAGACACATCATAATTAAAATGCCAAGAGCAAAAGACAAAGAGAGAATCTTAAAAGCAGCAAGAGAAAGAAACTCAGTTACCTACAAGGGAATACCCATATGACTGTCAGCGGATTTCTCAACAGAAACTTTGCAGGCCAGAAGGGAGTGGCAAGAAATATTCAAAGTGATGAATAGCAAGAACCTACAACCAAGATTACTTTATCCAGCAAAGCTATCATTCAGAATTGAAGGTCAGATAAAGAGCTTCACAGATAAGGAAAAGCTAAAGGAGTTCATCACCACCAAATAGGTATTATATGAAATGCTGAAAGGTATCCTTTAAGAGGAAGAAGAAGAAAAAGGTAAAGATACTAATTATGAACAACAAATATGCATCTATCAACAAGTGAATCTAAGAATCAAGTGAATAAATAATCTGATGAACAGAAAAAAAAAAGCCATGCTTCTCTTAAACAACTGGATTATTTTTATCCTACATAAGTAGTTCTCAGAGTGTGGTTCCCAATTAGCATCATCTGTATCCCCTGGGAACTTGTTAGAAATGCAAATTCTCAGGCTTCACCCAGAACTAACAAATTAGAAACTCTGGAGGTGAAACCCAGCAATCTGTGTTTTGATGAGCATTCCTGGTGATTCTGATGCAAACTAAAATTTGAGAGAACCACACTTCTGTGTAACTGATGGCTGAAACCCTTGTGCCAAATTTGCAGTCTCTCTCTAGCAACTGTTTTCTAATCCCTCTCTCTAACTCTTTAGAGGCAGAGAAGAGTTCTTCAGCATCCTCAGATCTCCAGCTCCTTGGAGATTTAAAAAAAGATTTTGCTAACACTAAGTGAATTGGACAGAATCAGGAAACCCAACTTTAGAAAAATGCTAATTTTTTTTCAATATCCACTACTTCCTTCAAATTAAAAGGCTACATTAAATTGTATTACAGCTGCTTAATCTATAGCCAAGTAGTTGGTTTTGAAAACCTTGGATGATGATATTGACCAATTGCGCACTAAAAACAAACAAACAAAAATATGTCATCATTTTGTATAGGCTAAGTGCCCTGTAACTTTAACTACAAAAGACATGGTTATGTTTTATGGGTGAATTATAAGGTAAAAGAAGTAGATATAAAAACAGATGTATTTAAACTATCATGATTTGCTTGTTAGGCAGGAAATCTCTTGTTCTTTGGTTAATAAAACATACAGAAAACCTAAGTCCACAATGCCAAATGAGGAAATATGACTTATGGTCAGGAACTGTGTTTTTCAGCTCTTGTCACTGATTTTTAATCTTTTGGAATAGAGAGATAATCTATTTCATCTCAGCTACAGAATACTTGTGTGACCTTGCATGAGATATTTTCCCCCTCTGAACCTCATTTCTGCCTCTGAAAAAATAGATTGGATATTATCATCTTTCAGGTCACTTCAATCTCTGACATTCTGAGATTCTATAATTCTAGAGATAAGAACTCCATTGCATCAACAGCACCCCAATATCGCTACTCTCTCCTGACCACTCCTGACTAAAAGGAAGAAGGAGGAGGAAAGGCAGGCTGGTGGCTGCAGGCTGATGAAAAGCATGCCTGAGATTTTTGGAATCCAGATGATTTTGGAAATCACTGGCAGGCTTTGTTTCTTGCTGTGTGGCTATCAGTTGAGGTGTGAATTGGGAGATACTGTTTGCTCTTTGCTAAATGATATGTAGGAATCCCAGAGAGATTTTATCATTAGCTTTGTGAGAACAAGATATGAACCATGAAATTACTTAAGTGTATATACTAAAAGCTAAGGGATTTGGTTTTACCCAAACTTTTCCCTTCCCCATTCCTATCAAAAACAGTTATTTAGCTGAGTAATTCAAGCTTTAGAGATAATTTCATAAACGGTAGAGGATAGGTATGGTTTAGGGGGTTCAAATTAATGAGATAGTTGATTCAATTCATGCAATTCGCTTTCCCTGTAGAATTTATTACAACTATTCTGTCAGTATAAAGAGCCATCTTTCTTTGCCCCTCTTGTTCACTGGCTAGCTTTCATTTCACTCCCCAGGCTAATTCTTATATGGGTATATTTATAAGCACCTTACTACAAAAAGTTTCTCCTAGCTGAGAGATTATCCTTTGAAATTGATTACTTCAGAAAATATTTTTAGCAGGTTATATTATTAAATGCCTTCAAACTGCTGGCTGCCCAGTCCCAAATACCCCCTCTCCCACCCCATTTACACACACATAAATCACATAGTCACATTTTCTGTAACAAGGGCCTTTTCTTGCAGGTACTAAGGTAAATTGTCCTCATTTTCTGCCTCCTTCCATTGATATCATCTACATTCTCGTCACCTCTGGAGTAACCTATGACATTCCTTCACTTAAAAAGAATAATTTTCATTCTTATAAGTCTTTCTGTGTCAGAACCTCAAGCTGTGTTCTGTGTTATTTTGTTTTGTAATAAGGAAGATTCATTATAATCATTTCTAAAGAAAAAAATGCTAAAAAGCATTTAAAAATAAATATCTTTAAAACAGACAGTCAAACAGTAAAAACTGTTTTATTAGGACATTTAGGGGCAAAGAAACTGGTGGTTTGCCTGCATTTTCATCTCATCAAAATTGCCTTGCAATTGTGCAGTGCAGCCCAAGTAATATGCACAAAGTAGGGAATTACCATGTGTCAGAACAAGGTGATAAGCCCAGGTCACCTGAATTATCCCTCCTTGGAGATGACATCAGCCCTGTCAAAATGTGAGCGACGTTTGCTTCAGCACCTCACTGATATGAAATCTAGAGAAGTGGATTCAAGTTTGTGCTTCAGGGGACATACATACTTATTTATCATGCAGAAGAATACATTAGACCATCTTCTGATTGCAAAAAGTGAATGATGAGCCCCAGTAGAAAAGTAACAAGATCTATATAGATTTTTGTGGTTTGATATGGAAACAGAGTGATTCTAATAAACAATAGGTATTATTCTATACTATCTCGTTATTCATAAGATTCCCCAACAGGGAAGAACAAGCAACTGCAGAGCATTTCCCAACCCCCCCTCCTTCTGTCACAGAAACGCCAATAAAACTCCTCCACCTCTGACTCTTCAGTGCCAGATTCGTAAGCACTTAGCCAAGCATGCTGGGAGACACAGAACAACTGAAGGAAAGCAGTATCCGGATGTCTTGAATTTGCTTGCCATTCTGCTCTGTTCCTCTACCATCTCATAACTAGATGTGGGCATTAGACGTGACAGGCAACCACACTTGAACTGAACAGAAGAAATATTAAAAGCACAGTCTTCAGAAGAAATGCCTCAAAGACAGCTTCAGTCACCTAATCAGACTTTCATTTCAATCACAAATGACACAGAATCATCCAGCTCTGTTGTTCCTAATGATACCAAAAATAAAGGATGGACCAGAGACAACTCTCCAGGAATAGAAGCATTGTGTGCCATCTATATAACGTATGCTGTGATCATTTCAGTGGGCATCCTTGGAAATGCTATTCTCATCAAAGTCTTTTTCAAGACTAAATCCATGCAAACGGTTCCAAATATTTTCATCACTAGTCTGGCTTTTGGAGATCTTTTACTTCTGCTAACTTGTGTGCCGGTGGATGCAACCCACTACCTTGCAGAAGGATGGCTGTTCGGAAGAATTGGATGTAAGGTGCTCTCTTTCATTCGGCTCACTTCTGTTGGTGTATCAGTGTTCACCTTAACAATTCTCAGCGCTGACAGGTAGGTTTCTTTTCTCAGTTATATTTGCCAGAGTGTGAAATGAGATGAAAAAAGGAAAGCTTGTACTTAGCATTCACTGGCTATTCTGCTTTTCTCATACTGTAAGCTGGATGTAAGATTGATAAATTGGCATTTAAAATAAAAGTTGGTGTAAGAATGTTAAATTCCTGTGTTAGCATCAGAGGAGAGGTTGAAATTGTATCTTTTAGGGATAATGTTTTCTCTTTGAAGTGAAATTTGTTTGCTTGAAAGAATATGTGAACGATCCCCGATCCCCCCCCACACACACACACTCCCCAGTTTATAACGGAAAATTGTTCCAGGTGTAAAAGAAAAACAATTCATGCTTTATACGTTAGTGCAGCCTAGTGGTGCAATATTGTCAACATTTAAAAATCAGCCTAAGTGTGAAATTGACCACATATGCATTACTGACTACTGGAAGACCAGTAAAAAAATAAAAAAATACATGTATCTAATTTACTTTAAATTCATCAAATTAATTAGTGGCAGAAAAACAGGGAGGTTTTCAGCTTCCTGATAACTCAGTGTAATATCACCACTTAATTGTATTTGTTTTCTCTATAAGCATTCAATGACATTTTTGCTTCCAGAGAAATAAATTAATCTTGTTTAACTTTTAGATCTCTATGTATAAAGCATGTGAAAACCTCTGGCAGTTAGAGTGTTCAGGCTCTGTTAGGATATTTTCAGTCTAAGTATTATGTTTTTCTGTATTTCTATTGTAGAATGGTAACTGAAAACATAAAATTGAGGCTCTAAATGTTAAAAGTGATGCTTAAGAAAGTCGGCAAGAAGCCTATAAGTAATCAATGCCTGGCAATACCAGAAAGAATAGCTTCTTCAGATTCTGGAATCTGAAAGGAGGAAAAGCTTTCCTGGTGCCTTTTTTTTTTTGGTCCTGATTTTTTATATTCTATCTGAGGACAGATTTATTGAAAGGCTGTAGATTTTTAAGGTGGATATGTCAGAATAAAGAGGCATCTTTGCATGGGCACAAGGTTTCTGATTTCACCCTCGCTTTGCCCCAAATCTACGTACAACAGGCTTGGGCAACAAATTAGCACTTTTCAACAGGGAAGAAATTAACCCTCTCCTCTTTACTGCATAAATTCATAGAATTCTTTTCTAGTAATTCATGACTGCTCACTCATGAAGAAAGTAGAATTAGGTTTAACATCAGTCACTTATATTAAAAGCATTTTTAGAATACTTAAGGTAATACACAGGTAATGAATTAATCTCCATCACATATAAAATTATGCTGGGAAAAAGCTTATTTGTCCTAAATAGAAGATCTACACATAAAACTATAAAACTGCAAACCTGCAATATCTCATACTGAATAAGGGAAGCGGTGATTGACACAAATAAAAAATACTGGGATGTATAATGTGTATTTGAAACCACAACTAATTCCAGGTGGTTAATGTTGACTTAGATATATACATTTGGATAGGAGTAGAACTGGATGACCACTTTTAACCCTGAGTCTGTAATTTTAATATTTATTTGATCTTTGCCTATGCTTATGTGTTCCTAGATACAAGGCAGTCGTGAAGCCTCTGGAGCGACAGCCCTCCAATGCCATCCTGAAGACCTGTGCCAAAGCTGGCTGCATCTGGATTATGTCTATGATAATTGCTCTACCAGAGGCTATATTTTCAAATGTATATACTTTTCGAGATCCCAACAAAAATATGACATTTGAATCATGTGCCTCTTACCCTATTTCAGAGAGGCTCCTGCAAGAGATACATTCTCTGCTGTGCTTTTTAGTGTTCTACATTATTCCACTCTCAATTATCTCTGTCTATTATTCTTTAATTGCTAAGACTCTTTACAAAAGCACCTTGAACATACCTACTGAAGAACAAAGCCATGTCCGCAAGCAGGTATGTATTAATCAGGACTCATTCATGAATTTATTTATAAGTGAAAGGTCCTAGTTTAGCACCTGTGAGCAATAAATACAATAGCAGTATGGAATTTTGTTATGGTCATGGGCTCTGGAGTCTGTCAGACCCAGAATTTAATTCCAGCTCTATCACATACTAGCTGAGCGATCTTGAGCAACTTACTTAACCTCCCTGAGCCTCAGTTTCCTGGTCTGTAAAATGAACATGGGGACTAGACGTTCTATATGAAATGCTTAGCATAGTTCTTGGTGCATAGTAAGAATTCAATAAATAGTAGAACTACTACTATTAGAAACGGGGTAGCTGAAGTTTGGGAGCAGTCAAAATTATTTACATAATGGAATAATGAGGAACATTATACAAGGTGGTTCTATAAAGAGAAGTATATTTTGTTTTAAAAAGTGTAACAGAATGATAGAAAAACACAGGATGATAGAACTGGCAAGAAGCCATAACATTATTCAATGCAAACCACTTACACACAGATGAGTAAACTGAGGTCTGCAGGTATGAAGTGCCAGTGGCAAGAGAACACAGTGACTCACAGAAGCTTGTTTAAGACTATTGCAAGAAAGTTTAAAAGAAGAAAAAAGACTATTGCAAGAGCCAGGTGTGCTCTCCTCCCATAAATATTAACAGACTAAAAAGAGTATTGCCAAAACATTGTTCCCTTTTTAAAAATGCAACAGGATTTCTATATTTCTTGGGGGAGAGGGAAGATTCCATTTATCTCTTGACATGTTTGCAGAGCTCAGCGCCTTTTTTGGAGCTGGTTCATTTGGATGGTTAAACAGTGGTGCTCATTAGGCTAAGTTGCATATTTAATGCCCATGTGAGGGCATTAAATAGTAGTTCTACTATTTATTGAATTCTTACTATGCACCAAGAACTATGCTAAGCATTTCATATAGAACGTCTAGTCCCCATGTTCATTTTACAGACCAGGAAACTGAGGCTCAGGGAGGTTATCTTTGCCCTGTGACTACACACAATGTCTTCATTTCATCTGGTTCGTTTTTCTTATTAATAAGTGTAGGATTGGCCCTGACTGGCTAACTCAATTGGAGAGCATCGTCCCCATACGCCAAGGTGTGGATTCAATCCCTGGTCAAGGTACACACAAGAAGCAATCAATGAATGCACAAATAAGTGGAACAACAAATCAATGTGTTTCTCTCTCCCCCCTCCCCTCAAAATCAATAAATTAAATAGGTGTAAGATTATTTTCACACATGAAGAAGGAACATTGATATTTACTCCTTTGACTATATATTTAGAATTCCTACAGATTAAAAGCAATTTTTGGTACCAACTTGACAACTTTCATAAACCCCAGAATAATATTCCAACCTAGTCAGCCTCTGCTGATATGGTGAAAGCAGTCTTGTATAGTATCTCTCTATTGTTAATTTAATTAAAATTTCCAACATTTCATAACACTCCTTGAGATCATTGGAGACATCCTAGAGTACCTCAAAACCAGGGGTGGGAGTCCCTGAATTGGAGCTAATGAAACCAAGATCATGGGTTACCATGTGTATTCTATAGCCACAGGCTGCCTTCCCACACATCCCAGGCAGTTATCTCTATAAACGCATGTTTAAAGGGACATCAGCTTGTTGACTATACATTTCTAGGTAAATCTAGAGAATGGCTTTTTTAAATCTGCCAGCTAAATGAATTTTTTCTTTTGCCATTTTTCTTCCCTCTTATAGATTGAATCCCGGAAGAGAATTGCCAAAATAGTGTTGGTGCTGGTGGCTCTGTTTGCTCTCTGCTGGTTGCCGAATCACCTCTTGTATCTTTACCACTCATTCACTTATCAAACCTATGTGGACCCCTCTGCCATTCACTTTCTAGTCACCATTTTCTCTCGGGTCCTGGCTTTCAGTAATTCTTGTGTAAACCCCTTTGCTCTTTACTGGCTGAGCAAAACCTTCCAGAAGCATTTTAAAGCTCAGTTATTCTGTTGCAAGGCAGAGCTGCCTGAACCTCCTCCTGAAGATACCCCTCTTGACAACCTGTCTGTGATGAGAAGGGTCCCCTGTGCTGGGAGCACGCAGGTGTCTGAAATTAGTGTGACCTTGTTCACTGGGTGTAGTGTGAAGAAGGAAGATGACAAAGTCTAGCTTTTAAATTAAATTGGTATTTTTTTCCTCCCAGCGTGTGTATCCGATTCTGAGCTGTGTAGGTGTATGTTGTCAGGAATTTTGTTGTTTGTAAATTGTGTTGAAATCTTAGGAGTGAGGACCCTTATAAGTAAAAGACAAACCATGATTTTTTAAATGTACAAATATTAACGTTATTGGGCTTTCTAAATAAAATTAAGCCCCCTAGGTTAGAAAGATACATTTATATATGTCAGTGTGTCCTAAGGGAGCTTGCATAGAAGGGAAGGTAAAACGAACAAGAAAACATTTTAAAGTCTAATTTGTTTCCATCCCATCTATAATGCTTTTAATTTCCCATCTATTCCCATGATTTTCATAAACTGTGTTTGTGTTGATTATGTGCTGTAAATCTAGACATTATGTCTTGCATATGAAAAGGGGATATAAAACATCTCTTCTGCACTTTTCTTAAAAAGGAAAGTCCTTGTCTGACTGGCATGGCTCGGTGGTTGAGTGTTGACCTATAAACCAGGTCATGGTTTGATTCCTGGTCAGGGTACTTGCAGGGGTTGTAGGCTCGATCCACAGTGGGGGGGGGGGGGGGAGGGGGGAGGGGCGGGTTGTGCAGAAGGCAGCCAATCAATGATTTTCTCTCATCGTTAATGTTTATATCGCTCTCTCCCTCTCGCTTCATCTCTAAAATCAATAAAAATACGTTTTTTTTAAAGTCCTAAAAAATAAACCTTAACAGGTTTTTTGACTGCCCTTTTCTATTAATCTCTATTCCAATATAACTAAACCTGAGCACTTGCAATGAAAATGTTTTGGGGGTCAGTGAGTATAAGGTAATGAGTAAGGATCTGGGACAAGGAGCTTGCCTTACTGGGTCAACACTTACAGACCTAATGTAGTTCTATTTAAAACTACCATTGGTTGATAATTGGGCAGCGTTTTCTTTCACAAATATTTTGAAGAACTTGTCTTTACAAGCAGAATAAGTGGACACGTTTATGGTGTCATTTGAGAGCCCCAGAGAAGGACGAACCCCTGTTGAAAAATCTGCCAGCCTGCCTGTGTCTGAAAGCTTCCTTTAAGGAAATTCATTTCTTTCTGGTAAGCAGTGCCCTCTTTCTAAAACACGCAGAAGTACCACATGAAATCCCTAACACCTGGGTGTGCAGTTGTTATCTATCAGATCATCTTCCTGCTTGATTTCATTAAAGCTGATGGGGTGCTTAAGTACTGTAAGAGTATGACCTACTTAATCTCTGCCCTTGGAAATCAGATGTAAGGTTCTGGTTTCCTACCCTCTGCTCCTACTTGCTATTGCTATAAACTTGTTAATCATTTTTATTTCAAACAACTGTTGACAGTAGACATCAGATTTAGATTTGTGATTTCAGAGAATGTTTTCTTGGGGTAATTTAAAGCATATGTTTTTGATTTTCAGGTGTGCTTTTGAGCTTTCTTTAAATGGCTTGTGTAGTGTTAACTTTTGGATAATGTGGCTTAAAATGGGATATATACTACCACTAGACTTTACATTTCTGTAAAACTGGTTTACTTAAGTGAGGGTGCCAATATTGTATTAGTATTGCTTTAAGTTGGACATTGTAATAAGTGGGGAAAAACAAATAAATATTAAAGTTTCAAATAACTTTGTGTAACTTTCTGTTCTAAAAACAATACTTCTGGCCCTAAGTGGTTTGGGTCAGTGGACAGAGCGTCAGCCTGCGGACTAAAAGGTCCCAGGTTCGATTCTGGTCAAGGGCCTGTACCTTGGTTGCAGGCACATCCCCAGTAGGAGGTGTGCAGGAAGCAGCTGATCAATGTTTCTCTCTCATTGATGTTTCTAACTCGCTATCCCTCTCTCTTCCTCTCTGTAAAAAAATCAATAAAATATATTTAAAAAATAAAAATAATAAAAACAATACTTCTGACAGAATATAACTGAGAACACACTTTAATCCCAAAATTTAAGTTATTTTCAAGTCACAAAACTCCCAAATATTTTACTGTTTTCCTCACTCTGGGTAAAAATTACATCTTTACTCTCCTAAGTACAACATTTTAGAAATAACTTGATATAGGTACCAGATTACAAAAGCTGAGAGAGCGCCTTTTAGCAGTTGATAAAACTAGAGCTCAAAGAACTTTCGTTTTCTTCATTTTAAGTAACCCCAAGGTGACTTAGGGATCTGATATAAAATACTTCCCTAGTTTAATAGGGCATCAGTTTCCCTTCCAGAGTTAAAGAATTGGGATTAAAATTTTCGGTGCCTTGTTGTTGTTTTTTAGGGGGTGATTTTTTTAAAAAACATATTATCCTTGTCAGAGCTAACCTTACAAGTAGGCTCCAATATCTACATTGTCTTTCACACTACCTATTGTGGTGCCAGAAAGTTATGATGGAAGATTTCATTTCTTTGGAGAGGGTCCGAAATGGGGGGAGAGATGGGACACATAAAAAACAAATTTTATATACTTCTCAGTTTTGCTCAGGGTCTGCCCTGACCACGACTAAGAATAATGGACCAATGGGGCGCGGGGGGGGGGGGGGCAATGGGGAGATAAGGACATATATGTAATCAATAAAGAAAAAAAAAGAATAATGGACCATAATAATATGCTCTAAAGCAGGAAAACAAAGGCACAGGCTTAGGTATAACCAAAATGTTCAGTGAGTAACTGTTTATCAATGAAGCTGAAAGTGTCACAAGACATTTAACATGGTATATCTACTAAAAATAGCAAATTTGGGTTTAAGAATTTCCATAGTTATAACCACTTTAAATCAGGGATCCACCAATCGCTTGTCAAAAAGAGTTAGTTATTTCCACTAAGTTTTGAGATTATAGGAAGTGGGGACAGAAAAATACCCAAATAGAGTTAGCTTGAAAAGGCCATTAAAATAAATCTCATTTGGTGTAGTTCAGTAATTTTCCAGAAAAAGTTTCTAGGCCAGGTAGGTGACTTCTCTGGCCAAGCATTTTCTGCTTTTGTAGGTTAATGTATTTTTTACCTACCAAGAAGGTTGTGGCCTGTCAGACCAGGAGTACAGCACAGATCACCACTTACAGAGGTCAAAGACGGGAGAATGAAGATATTCAGAAATAAGCCAGTTGTCTGGGTTCCAAGACAGGTTCAGCTTCCTGGGTTCGGCAGCCACTCATGTGGCCCATCTCTATTCTGGTCCTGGAGTTTCAAGAGCTACCCTCTATCTTTATAATAATGAGTCCCCTTTTTGCTTGCTATCTTGAGCATTTCTGTGACTTGTGAAAAATCTTTAAAAAGACAGGTTACCAAGACAGAGATGCTTCCAGATTACCTTGGTTACTAGGGAGTTAATTCTACGAATACATAGGGAAATAAGAACAAAGAAAAACCAGGCCTGATACAGACAATAGCATTGTTTAAAAAATAACTGTCAGGTCTCATGGTCAAATAGAATACCATTTAGGTACAAGTGTGCTTAGCTTCCAACTCCACTATTACAATGACTCAGTGACTCTCTCTCACTGTGTCAGCTACTCCTCTCATCTCTGGGAAACTGTACAGCAGGCCTCTGTTCTGCTTATTATAATTCCTATATAAGCCTCCCTGCTTCTGTGCTACTTGGACCATGTCACTGTCTGTTCCCGACTCATTCCTCTCACTGAGAGAGGCTTTTATTGGCTCAGTTCATCAAATTGTCTAGAATGCAGGGCTACCCTGCCAAGTCACTTCACAGGCCTCTGGATAGCCTTTAGGCTAGGGTGGCTGGGTCACATGGGACATAGGCATAAGGAACCTTTGTGACCACCTACTCAGAGGAGCCTGTGGATACATGCAGTAGGGCTATGTAGCATATTATCACCTATGCCAGTGATGGCGAACCTTTTGAGCTCGGTGTGTCAGCATTTTGAAAAACCCTAACTTAACTCTGGTGCTGTGTCATATATAGAAATTTTTTGATATTTGCAACCATAGTAAAACAAAGACTCATATTTTTGATATTTATTTTATATATTTAAATGCCATTTAACAAAGAAAAATCAACCAAAAAAAAATGAGTTTGCGTGTCACCTCTGACACACGTGCCATAGGTTCGCCATCACTGATATGCTAACAACTCAACCAGGAATGAAAAGTATTCCATAACACATTGCTGAAAACAGCTGTATACTATTTTTAGATCCAGGAACAAATATTTAGCGATGCTTAAATGAGCCTAACACAACTCACATTATCTATATTATAAAACTGCATGCAAGTTCAGTTCTCTAATAGTTCCTAACACAAGAACTTCATTAAAAAAATATAATTGAAACAACACACCAAAAACCCAAGATATGATTTAAAAATTATTGTTATGGTAGAAACCATATTCACACAGCTAGTAATTGGGAAGTCAGGACGTTTAGAAGCAAAGAAATAGAAATTATTTCTTTTGGGACACTTTTCCCCACCCTCAACTTTATGTTTACACATAATGGGTTCATTATATCTAAAATAATTAATAAATAATTTTAAATGGCTGATTTAATTTTGGTGTGACAAATATTGATAAGTATGATCCACATAAACAAAAATTCTTAGAGATCTTCAATAATTTTTGCATGTAAAGGGGTTCTGAGATTTAAAAATGTGAGAACTGCTGTTGGCCAGCTTCCAGTATTTCCACCCTATCATTTCCCAACCACCATGAATGTGTATCCCCTGAGCTGTACCTGTGTTGTTGACAGTTGAGTTGCCAAAGCATAATACAGTGCCTGGCACTTAGCACAAACTCAATAAATATTCACCCAACTAAAAGTTATACACTTCATTTTCAGCAACATGTGTAATTTCTAGAAAAAACAAGTTGTTTTGGTGAGAAACATTCAGTGTCTTTCTCAAAGAAAGACAAGAACCATGAAGTTAGTTGGCCAGTATACCTGGTGTTTATACTTGGATGTTTATGTTTCAGGATTGGAGCTTGCGCACCTCTGAATCAAGAAAGCCCACTGCATGGGAGAACATATTTGCCAATGTTATCAACAATAAGAGTTAAATCTCCAGCATTTACAGGGAACTCATACAACTTAACAAAAGGAAGATAAACAACCCAATCAAAAAATAAGCAACGAACCTAAATAGACACCTTTTGAAAGAGGACATAAGGAAGGCCAGGAGACATATGAAAACATGTTCAGCCCTGACCCATTTGGCTCAGTGGATAGAGCATGGGCCTGTGGACTCGAGGGTCCCAGGTTTGATTCCAGTCAAGGGCATGTACCTTGGTTGCAGGCACATCTCCAGTAGGGGGTGTGCAGGAGGCAGCTGATAGATCAGTGATGGCGAAACTCTGACACACGTGTCAGAGGTGACACGTGAACTCATTTTTTTGGTTGGTTTTTCTTTTTTAAATGGCATTTAAATATATAAAATAAATATCAAAAATATAAGTCTTTGTTTTACTATGGTTGCAAATATCAAAAAATTTCTATATGTGACACGGCACCAGAGTTAAGTTAGGGTTTTTCAAAATGCTGACACGCCGAGCTCAAAAGGTTTGCCATCACTGTGATAGATGTTTCTCTCTCATTGATGTTTCTAACTCTCTCTCTCCCTTCCTCTCTGTAAAAAAATCAATTATATATATATATATATATATATATGAAGAAAACATGCTCAAAGTCACTAATCATCCGAGAAATGCAAATCAAAACTGCAATGCAGTATCATCTCACACCTGTCAGAATGGCCATCATTAACCAGTCAACAGATGACAAGTACTGGAGAGGATGCGGATAAAAAGGAACCCTTCTGCACTGCTGGTGGGAATGCAGACTGGTGCAGCCACTGTGGAGAACAGTATGGAGTTTCCTCAAAAAACTAAAAATGGAACTCCCATTTGACCCAGTGATCCCACTTCTAGGAATATATCCCAAGAAACTAGAAACACCAATCAGAAAGGATATATGCACCCCTATGTTCATAGCGGCACAATTCACTATAGCTAAGATTTGGAAACAGCCTAAGTGCCCACCAGCAGATGAGTGGATTAGAAAACTGTGGTACATCTACACGATGGAATACTACACTGCTGTAAAAAAGAAGAAATTCTTACCATTTGCAACAGCTTGAATGGAACTGAAGAGCATTATGCTAAGTGAAATAAGCCAGTCAATGAAAGATAAATATCACATGATCTCACTCATTTCTGGATTATAATGAACAACATAAACCGATGAACAAAAACAGATGCAGAGACAGAGAAGCATCAATCAGATGCTCAAACCTCAGAGGGAAGGTAAGGGAGGGTGGGGGTAAGGAGGAGAGATCAACCAAAGGACTTGTATGCATGCATATAAGCATAACCAATGGGCACAGACACCAGGGGGGTGAGGGCATGAGCAGGGGATGGGGGACCATGGGGGGGGGGAAGATACATGTAATACCTTAATCAAAGAAAAAAAAATTTTTTAAAGAAGCAAGCTGCCCTCCCTCCCTTTCCCCAGAGTCTATCGTCAGCCTGAGGAAAGTACCAAAAAAATAAAGCAGGGGGCTGAGGCTTGGAAAAGGTTTATGTTTTCACCTATCGCTCCTTCGTTCACTCCCTCATTCACCACGCATTATATATCAGACTCCATGCTAAGAGCTTAGGCTACCAAGATGCACCAGAACCGATGCCTAACCTAGGGAATTAGAAAGAAACTAGTAAAAGACATGTTTCCCAAGCGGAGGAGGGGCCTTTGGGCGAATGCGGCGCTGCAGTTTCTCAGCAACACGATCCATTTCAGTAGGTCCCAAGCACCGCCCCCAAAATGGCGGCGCTCCGACATCCCTCCGCCGGGGGCAACTATTCCCATGCTTTCGGGCTGCCGCCCCGGCCTGGCCCAGCCCTGCCTGTCGCGGGACCTACAAACTAAATATTCCCGTACCCCTCGCCCGCCCAAGGCGGTCCGCGTGGGCACCTGCGCGTGGCAGCCGCGCGCACCCGCTAGCGTCCCGCCCTTTGGGTCCCGCCCCCAGGCCTGCGTCGGCGCTCCTTGACGTCAACGTGGGCGTGTCGGCGCGATCCGCAACGTCTCGACGTGCCAACGATGGCGACTGCGTCAGTGTGAGCGGGCCTCAGTTCTCAAGTCCGTTCCCGACGTTGCCTCAGGATCTGCAGTTTTTTCAGACCCAGTAGGCGGTGGCGCGCGCCCGGGGGTGGTAGCTGCTCGGAGACCCGGGGAAGCGAGCCAGGTGGGCGGCGGCACAGCCGGGCGCGCGCGGCGGCCGGGCGGTGGCGGGGGAGCGGTGTGGCCGCTGTGTGGCGAGACCTCCCGGGGGCTGCTGGGGCGCTGCGGGGAGGCGCGCCGGGAGGGGAGGGCCGAGCTTGGCAGACCTCATTTTCTTTATTCCCCCCTAGTCTCATCTCGGTCGGCCTTTGAGCTCCTCTGGACTGTTCCCCTGGGCTAAGTCGGCAACATGAGCCGCAACAACTTGGATGGGAGAGACGACTTTGACGAGCAGTTGCGATTGCAAAAATTGTACGGAGACACCCAGAAAGGTCCAGGTAGAGAAAACAATTCTTTCGGGCAGCAGCCAGATGACACTCCCTACGAGTGGGACCTGGATAAGAAGGCTTGGTTCCCCAAGGTAAGTGTGTGTTGTCGGTGCCTCTGCAGAGCAGGCCTCTCATTTTCTTTTCGAGGTCTTGGGGTAGAGCCCCCATTAGTAGTGGCCTTTCTTTTTGTTCTGTTGTTGCGGAACCAGTGTGTAAAGGAAGGGAAATCTTTAGGGAGATGTCGTAAATGTAATTTAATTCTTGTCTTTTTTTATGCCTTATTAATTTTATCTGTGAAGGTCGTAGTTGGGTATTACATTGGTGACTGCTTTTTATTGCAAAGAGGAAAAACACTAAGAACAAACTTGGTAGCTGTTACTCTCAGGGAGCCAACCTCACTTATCCTGGGAATTCAGGTGTTTAGCTTATATACTGTGTGCAAAATGCAGCTTCTTGATTTTTTTTTAACCTAGCCATTTATATAGCATTACTGATTGAATTTTGCACCTCTACTTTCCTATTAAGTTTTGTCCCTAAACACATGCTTGAACCAAATAACCACAGGAATATGACTAGAGGTGCACAAAATACAAATGGAAAAGATATGTGTATATTTATTTAGAGTATTTGGAAATTATTAAGCATTTTACTTCAGCTTAATTTCAGTAAAGTAACTGGTGTTAGACTTGGTTCTTATAAACTTCTCTGTAAAAGTATCCCGTTAACCAGAATCTCATATGGTTGGGGAAAAGGATACCAGTAGCACACTAATTGACTTGGAAGCCTGAAATAACAAACCATGTCTCCATTGTGTAACTTTAAAAATTATTCAACTTCTTTCTTTTCCATTTTTTTTAAAAATATATTTTATTGATTTTTTACAGAGAGGAAGGGAGAGAGATAGAGAGTTAGAAACATCGATGGGAGAGAAACATCGATCAGCCACCTCCTGCACATCTCCTACTGGGGATGTGCCCGCAACCCAGGTACATGCCCTTGACCAGAATCGAACCTGGGACCCTTCAGTCCGCAGGCCGACGCTCTATCCACTGAGCCAAACCGGTTTCGGCCTTTCTTTCCCATTTTGTGTTTGTGTATGTTCCAATCCCTTCAGATTGTTAAATGTACTAGTTGATTCTTGAACAACCAGGGTTTGAACTGAATCCACTTAGACACAAATTTTTCATCACCTTGTAAACAGTTCACATAAACTTACGGTATCAGTAAATGTAGTACAGTACTGTAAATGTATTTTCTCTTTCTTATTCCTTTTCTGCAGCTTTAAGAATACAGCATACACCCTGGCCAGTGTGGCTCAGATGGTTGGGCATCATCCCGTGCACTGAAGGGTTGCCACTTCCATTCCCAGTCAGGGCACATGCCTAGGCTGTGGGCTCAATCCTGGGTAGGGGGTGTGCCGTAGGCAGCCAATCAATACCTCCCTCTCAAATTGCTGTTTCTCTTTCTCCCTCTCCTTTCCTTTCTCTCTAAAAATCAGTTTAAGCCCTAACCGGTTTGGCTTAGTGGATAGAGCTTTGGTCTGCGGACTGAAGGGTCCCAGGTTCGATTCCGGTCAAGGGCATGTACCTTGGTTGTGGGCACATTCCCAGTAGGGGGTGTGCAGGAGGCAGCTGGTCGATGTTTCTCTCTCATTGATGTTTCTAACTCTCTATCCTTCCTCCCTGTAAAAAATCAATAAAATATATTTTAAAAAATAAAATAAAAATCAATTTAAAAAAAGAATGCAGTATACAATATACAGGGTGTCCCAAAAATGTATACACTTTGAATGATTATAAAGTCATTGTTTATTAACATATAGTTCATTTTTAAATTTTAAAAGAATCAACAGAACGGAATAATTTTTTCATCAATGCCTGTTTTCAAACTGGCCCAGGCACTGCTTATAACGCCAAGCAATGGAATTGCAAACAAGAATCATTTCGTTTGGTATTTGTATGCATTCAATTCGTCGACTGTTGCCAATTTTGTACTATAAACATTATCTTTTATATTAATAAAAGTTTAGTGGCACTTTAGGATAAATTTTCTGTATTCAAAGCTTAGTCTGGCTTCACCCATTATTTCAAATTAGTTAAACCTGAAAAGTTGTAAAGTTCTTGGAGAGTCAAAAGTTATATGTAGATTTTCTACTGAGTAAGGTGTTGATGTCCCTAACTCCTGTGTTGTTCAAGGGTCAACTATATTTCACTCTTGTACTGGCAGTGCCAGACCTAGCGCAGATTTGGTTTCTTTAGCCTTCTCAGTTCTTTTAACAATAGTCTGATAATTAGATTAACTTTTATGCCATGGAAGCCCATATCTATTCAATCTTTGAATTAAAATGTTTCCCATTCCTATGTGGTATAAAGACATAACTACATTTCTTGCATTGTGAAATTGTGCTTCCCCCCCCGAAAGCCAGGATAGATGTAAGTTGGATTAGTTCTTAATTTTTTTTACAGTAAATGATAAAGTGATTTAATTCATTATAACATTAAAACAAGCATTTAGATTTACTGTTGTTAGCCCTTTTCTTTAAACACCAAATAAAAATTCTGTTCTGTTCTCTTTGCTTACACATATATAAATATTTAGTGTACATATACTTTGTACATCTATGTAGTTAAAGAAAAATTAATTCTGGCCTGACCAGTGTGGCTCAGTGTTTGAGCATGGACCATGAACCAGGAGGTTGCTGGTTAGATTCCCACTCAGGGCACATGCCCAGGTTTCAGGCTCGATCCCCCACTGGGCATGCAGGAGACAGCCAGTCATTGATTCTCTTTCATCATTGATGTTTCTAACTCTCCCTCTCCCTTCTCTCTGAAATAAATAAATACACAAAATACGAATTTGTTGCTATTGGTTTTTATCCTATTTTATTATCTGGTACTTCCTTTGTTATATGTTCTCATAGCCTTGCTTAAGTAGACTGTGGAAAGGTAGTAATTTATAAATGAAACAACTAGGAAGGTGTCAACATCATTTAAAATAACAGTAATATCTCAGACTTTTGTGTTGGTAATCCAAGTTCCCATGTCTTATTTCTTATCATACACAGTTTTCTATATACAGGGTGGGGCAAAAGCAGGTTTACAGTTGTGAGCATGCGAAACAGAGTTTATTCTTATATTATTATTTATTAATTAATGTATTATCACCTGGCGTGGCTCAGTTGGTTGAGCATCATCTCATGCACCAGGAAGTAGCTGGTTCCATTCCCAAGCAGGGCACATGCCCAGGTTATGGGTTCGATCCGTGTAGGAGGCAGCCAATTAATGTTTCTTTCTCATTGATGTTTCTCTCTCCCTCTCCCTCTCTCTGGAATCAATAAAAACATATTTTAAAAATGATATTTAATTGATGTATTATTTTCCATACAAACAATTGTAAACCTAATTTGCCCCACCCCTAAGGTGACGGTTCTTGCATTTACACTTTATTACTACAACACTTCTATGTTAAGTTGTATAACTGAATATGCTGTAATTTAACACAGTGTAAACTTTTTATAGGAGAAAATAATTTTTTAATTTGTGTGTGTGTTTGTGTGTGTTGAATTTCTTGTTCAGATCACTGAAGATTTCATTGCTACATATCAGGCCAATTATGGCTTTTCTAATGATGGTGCGTCTAGCTCTACTGCAAATGTACAAGATGTTAATGCTAGGCCTGCAGAAGAACCTCCACAAAGAAAAAACCCTGAACCCACTGATCCCAAAAAGAGAGGAGAAAAGAGAAAGGCTGAATCAGGCAAGTGGATTTAGCTTGCAAAACATGAGTGTGAAAATTAAAAATGTGAGTGTGTGTGTATATAGTTACTTTTTGGAGAATTATAATGGCTCTGAAGGAATCATTGAGATGGGTTTTTAAAAATTATTATTTGGGTTCATATATTGGCTCTCACTAATTTATGGGCATGGAATGAGTTGTTTCAATTCGATTCCTCAGTTGCTTCCTTTGCAAAATAGAGCTACTATTACGGGATTATCAAAAGTTCTGTTTGTAAGGTTATTTTTTTTACAGTTTTTGAGTTTAATTAAATTGAACTTAAGCCAGTTTTGCTTCAGCTTAGCCATGTCTAACACAGTAGATTGGAGTCAGAAGCAATTTAATGTGAAGGTCTAAAGTCAATGCAAGGGTGGTTTTTTTTAAGGAAGCATCAGAATCATTGTAAAGATTTGGAAGCAGCCCAAGTGCCCTTCAGTAGGTGAGTGGATATAAAAGCTGTGGTACATTTACACAGTGAAATACTTCTCGCCGTAAAAATAAAAGGAAATCTTATCTTTTGAGACAGCATGGATGGACCTAGAAAGTATTATTCTAAGTGAAATAAACCAGTCAGAGAAAGACAAATACCATATGATTTCACTTATATGTGAAACAAAATTAACTAACAAAGCAAAATAGAAACAGACTCATAGACACAGAGAGCAGATTGACAGCTGCCAGAGCGGAGGGGGATTTGGGGGCTGGGTGAAAAAGTGAAGGGATTAAGAAAAACACTGGCTGGTGTGGCTCAGTTGATTGAGTATTGTCCCTTGCACCAAAAGGTCGCTGGTTCAATTCCCAGTCAGGCACGCCCAGGTTGTGGGTTTGGTCCCCATCAGGGTGCGTATGGGAGGCAACTGATTGTGTTTTCTCTCTCTCCTTTCCTCTCTAAAATCAATTAAAAAAATACCTCATAGACACAGACAATAGTATGGTGATTACCAGAGGGAACCTGGGGGATGGGGGGAGAGAGAAGAGGGTAAAAGAGATAATTGTTGAGGAGACTTGAGTTTGGGTGGTGAACACACAATACAATATAGAGATGATACATTATAGAATTGTACACCTGAAACTCATATAATTTTATTAACCAATGTCACCCCAATACAATACAATTTAAAAAATATATAAATAGCTCTCTTTTTTAGACAGAGTTCTGAAACTGATTATCTGTCAGAAGAGCCATATACATTGAAAGCTGGACAGTAGTTTGAATTTGTCTTGTTCTCAGGGTAAAAAAAACAAAAACAAAAAACTTCCTGGAAGTTTTGAGAGACTGCCACACTGCCAAGATTTTATAATGTGACTTTTACCTTTTCTTGCATGCGTTTTATTTATTCATTTTTATTTTTAGGGTGGTTTCATGTTGAAGAAGACAGAAATACAAATGTATATGTGTCTGGTATGTATACCTTTTTAAACAGCTTTAGAATAGAAAATATTTGATTTTTATGTTTTTCACAAAGTCATTTTTAGTTTTCAGTTTCTCTGAAGCCTGTTTCTTATGATTTTGCCATTTTTGTTCAGTTGTTTGCATTAGTGAGGAATATGTTTGTTTATTACAAAACTAAGAAAAATTAAGTATATATAACTTTGCATGCATGCCATCCTTTTTGTCTGCTTTAGGTTACTTGTGGCAGTTTGTCCCTTCAGATTCATTGAAACATGAAATTTCCTCAGTTCTATATATGTGAGATTTTTACATACGTTTAGAAATTCAAAATTGTGCTCATCTAAGTTATAGCTTTCTAATTGGTAGAATGCTAAATAACCCTCACCTTTATTTAGATGCCTTTATAAATTAAATTTTTTTTCCCTAATGTTGATAGGTTTGCCTCCAGACATTACACTGGATGAATTTATACAGCTCATGTCCAAGTTTGGCATTATTATGAGAGATCCACAAACAGAAGAATTTAAGGTCAAGCTCTACAAAGATAATCAAGGAAATCTTAAAGGAGATGGGCTTTGCTGTTATTTGAAGGTTAGTTATGTGGTCAGATAAGTTTCTTTTCCATTTTTAAATCAGGAACCAGGGCTATAATTTTATATCGATGATCACTAAGATGGAGAACTATTCAAAACAGGACATGAAGAAAACTGAAATTTCAGATTGTGCCTGTGTGTAATTGGTAAGATTATTCACTTGTTCGTCAGGTCAAAGTATTATGTAAGTTATATGACCAAAGTGCTTTTGTCTTAAAAAGAATTCTCACTGCAAAGAGCTCTTTCAGAACACATTTTCAAAGTCCACAAGGAAGAAAAAGCCAGTGATATTTTATTTGCCTATTTGAATGAATTAGACCAAGGATCAGCAAACTCCAGCCCACTGCCTGATGTTGTTAATAAATTTTTTATTATTAAAATGGCTGCATTCATTCATTTACGAATTTGTGTCTACTTAACATATTTGAACAGCAGAGTCGAATGATTGCAGCACAAACCATGTGGCCCACAAAGTCTAAAATATTTATTAATTGGATTTTTTACAAAATAAGTTTTCTGACCCCTGAGTTAGACAACAAAGGAGCTGATAGCTTATGCTTACTACTACAGAATATCTTTTTATTGGGAGAGTATGGTGTTAACAGAAGTTGGTAGAACTCTATCCATGGTGTCATAATTTGCACAGGGAAAACTCCGTGTTAAAGGCATTCATCATTTCTAGAACACCTATCATCTTAGAAGCAAGTGCTACTCATTATTGCAGGATATAAAAGAAATGGGCATGATGATGACATACACATATGTCAAAGAACTTGGAAATAATTACAAAGTAAAATCAAAGTGATAAAAAACAACAGTACCAACACCATGGGTATGTTGTGAGTATACAGCATATCAATGAAATTAGAAGGTGGTAGGATTAAGCTGACAGCTCTTTGGGAATCCCTTATAATTTTAAAACTGGCATGCACCTTAGAAATAACACAAGTTCATTTGACTTATTCTCTAGTTGAAAATCGAGATGCCAAGAAACAAAACTACTTCAGTAATGATATTAATTTATTGAGCAACTACCATATGCCAATCACTATCCTTTATGTGTATTCCATTTAATTTTGTCAAGAACCTATGATGAAGGCATTACCATTCTCATTTTACAGATGAAAAAACAGGTTCAGGAATCTTGAGTAACTTGTCCAAGTTCACATGGCTGGTTGGAGGTAGCTATATCTTGAATGCAGGTTCCCAAACTGGGTAGTTATGCTTAAATTATTATTGCATATATAGTCATTATTCATCTAAAAATAAACAACTCCTGAAGTTTTATTTCAGTGTGTACCTTACTGACTGTGTCTTGTTTTTCCCTTTATAAAGAGGGAATCTGTGGATCTTGCATTAAAACTTTTGGATGAAGATGAAATTAGAGGCTACAGATTACATGTCGAGTTGGCAAAGTTTCAACTGAAGGGAGAATATGATGCCTCTAAGAAGAAGAAGAAATGCAGGGATTACAAGAAAAAGCTATCTCAGCAACAAAAGTTTGTGTTCTTTTCTTCTTCGAAAGATTTTTATAAATATCCTAGAGTATTCTTTTGGTAATAGCCACCTAGTTTTGTTCATATAGAACATCTCCTAAATATACCTACAAATTATTTTTAAAGAACCTTCATCTGGAACCTTCAGTAATCTGTACCACAGGATGATTTGGCAGCAGTGGTGTTTTTCATTTTCTGGGGTGTTCATTGGTAATACAACAAGGACTTAAATGAGATAACAAAGCTATCTCTTCGGAAGTTGTTGAACATCAGATTAAACAAGATAGTTTAGGCCTGTATATCAGTCATTAGTTCATTTTCAATGTGTATTGAAATCAGCTACAACAGGAGCTAAATTTTTACATACAGGCTTGTATTAGAAATTTGAAATGATAGGTTTTATCATTGTATTTATAATGTATTACATATACTAGTATATGCATAATGCCATCAAGTTTCTGTTAACCCATTTGTTTAATATGTGTTTTGAAATATGATAGTTTTAAGAAATTAGCCAAAGTGATAAGTACCTTTATCACAGTGAGTTCTGATAACACTTTTAGCTCTGCTTATACTATTGATAAATGATTATGAAAGCATTTAGGTGATTTTCTACAGTTTTTTACAGAAATAGTTAAAACAGATACCTACAATTTTTATAAACAGTAAAATTTAAGATTATAACAAAGAATGAGTAGTTTTACATATTTCAGTGCAGTTTGTCATAATCATAAAGTACCTAAAAACCAGTACAATTTGAACATATTTTTTGGCCTGAGTATATCTTCTTAGATAATCATACATAGTGAATAATTCGAACTTTTTCAGGAATGTCATTGGAATATTTGTAACCAGACAGCAGTTCTGAAAAAAAAAGCAGGGTAGGGCAAAAATAGGTTTTCAGTTATGAGTATGCAAAACACAGAGTTTATTCTTGTATTATTATTTATTAATGTATTATTTTCCATATGAACAACTTCAAACCTACTTTTTTTTAATATATTTTATTGATTTTTTACAGAGAGGAAGGGAGAGAGATAGTTAGAAACATCGATGAGAGAGAAGCATCGATCAGCTGCCTCCTGCACACCCCCTACTGGAAATGTGCCCGCAACCAAGGTACATACCTTTGACCGAAATCGAACCTGGGACCTTTCAGTCCGCAGGCTGAGGCTCTATCCACTGAGCCAAACCGGTTTCGGCTGCAAACCTACTTTTACCCCACCCTGTATATTCTGGGGATTTCAGATATTGGGTCCATCTTTCACCTGCCTGTTATTTTTATTCCAGAAAGTTCTCTGAATAGAACTGTGACTAAAATATACATTGTTGTTCTGGAATCAAATAATCATCACTTTAAAATACTCAATAAAGGATTATTTCTACTTTGTGTCATTAGGCAATTGGATTGGAGACCTGAGAGAAAGGATGGGTCAATCCGAATGCGCCATGAACGAGTTGTCATCATCAAAAATATGTTTCATCCTATGGATTTTGAGGTAGGGTACAATATTCTTACTGATTAAAACGTTGATATGCCTTCTTTTAAGGGAGCCCAAGCTTGCCTCCCCCCATCTTTCTCATGTTACATCCTGCACATTTATGTAGTCCTCAAGATAGAAAAACGTAGCCAAGCATCAGTCAAACTTTTCAGATTTTCTCATGGTTAGCTCAGTGTTTCTTTAATTGTATCATAGCTAAGACTGTTTAATGCCCATACTGTGGCCCCAAATGGCAGCTACTTGGTATGGGAAATTATAAAAAATACAATAATTAAAAGATTTATGGGAGCTCCAAGTATGGGTTGATTTTGGTGGGGAGGACCAGTTTCACACTTGAAGTGAAAACTTCATTTTAGTACTAAAAATTTGGTCTTAGAACTCCTGAGGTTAATGAAATAAAGCCCCTGATGTTTTAATATTGGAGGTTGTTTTTCAGGCCCTAGTTTTTACACAAGTCTTTGGTGGCTATTAGGAGGACTTTATAATATTAATGTCCATGTAAAATTCCAGGAACAGCAAATAAAGGAAGAGCTACTAGAGAGGTTTTTTTTTTAAATACATTTTTACTGATTTCAGAAAGGAAGGGAGATGGAGAAATAGAAACATCAGTGATAAGAGAGAATCATCAATTGCCTGCCCCCTGCACGCCTTCTACTAGGTATCGAACCCACAACCCAGGCATGTGCCCTTGACCTGAATTGAACCTGGGAGCCTTCAGTCCACAGGCCAATGCTCTTATCCACTGAGCCAAATCAGCTAGGGCCTAGGGAGTTTTAAGGAATGTTAATTGCCATCAGGGTACCTTCATATTGCATTCTGCCTCTTGTTCTTATCTCTGTCTTTTGGCATAGACCAATGGAATTATTTGTGGAAGAACAAGTCTTTACTATTTTCCTAGATTCTTGCACGTAAGAAAAAATGTTCATAATGTAAAATTCCAGGTTTACGAATGATCTAGTTGCAACCAAAGACCACTCTTGTTCCTTTTGTGCATTTAAACAGAATCAGAATGGAAATATCGTTTTCCCTTTAGACACTAAGGCCCCAGATTGGTCTTTGAGCTCTGTCCGGGTGATTCGTGATATGATAGGGTTTACTATGCACCTATGGAGTCTGTATCTTTTGAGATCGTTGGTGAGATACATGTGACCTATTTAAGATTTTTTTATGTCTCTTCTGACTGAAATTCTGAAGAATCTTGAAATATAGCAGAGCTGCTTCAGACTTGCAGTGATAATGAAGTATGTTTAAAAAGTACACGTGTACACATGCACATTAAATACTTTTTGAAATGTAGTCCTTGTCAGGTAGGGCTTTAAAAGGAATGCATAGATGGATCATGATATCTAGTCTACTAGGTACAACTCCAAAATTGACTACAATAAATCACATTTTACCCCCCCTGGTAATAATTGATTTTTTTAATTAGGATACCTATTAGTATCTGACTTAAGGTCCTTGATTCACACATATTGCATACTCCTAACACTTGAACGTGAATATAAATGGAAACCTAACTCAAAGTATCTGGAAGCTCTGCAAGTAAGGAGTCTATTGTGTAATTACATTGTTTTTGTTTCTGCTTCTGCCTCCTGTCTTGCTCATTGAAACACCTTATTTGAGTCTAGCTATCACCCTGGCCAGATTTAGCTTTTCCTACCTTAGCAAATATTCTTTCCTCCAAAAGCCACATTTATTCTACCTTGACTCCTAGAAATTCCCTCCATTGGATATTTTTAAGGATAGAAGTTTCATGCTTATAAATTTTTGATTGTTTAAAAAAAAACACCCTTATTGGTTTAGTGTAAATTTTACTTTAGAGTTATAGAGCTTTATATTATACCCTTTGTTTTCTTCATCACATTTCATATCAGAAATAATTGAATCTCCTCTACTTGAATGTGTGCTCCATGAGAGCCAGGACTGTCTACCTTGTTTGTTTGCTGTTAATATTCCCTGTGTATAGAATTGTGCCTGGCACCACAATAGGCTCTCAATATATTAATAGGTCCTTGGTATTTATATGAAGAAAACGTACAAGAATGATTGAATGAAACCCCAGTTAATCACAAGACAGAATCTTTTCATTCCTGAATGGATAAAACATTTTCTCGTTAGCATCTTTGCACATAAAGGAAATTTTTCTTTTCATGTGCTTATACCACCTAGCTGGAAGGGCAGTAGTGGACTTCAGAGTTTACAGGTAGAGAAACCCTTGGTGCTGTCCTTGTTTGCCCACCTGCCTTGGTCTGGTTTGGTCTGCTGAACTTAACGAGAGCCTGTCAGTCAGCGCGACTACAGACAATCTTGGTTTTTATTCAGTGTCTCTGTGGGCCTGAACCTCAAATTATTTAGTGTAGACCTGTCCAATATAGTAGAATCTAGGCTCATGAAGTTTTTTTTTTAATTTCATAGACTACAGACAAACATAAATAACTTAAAACCTTTTTTATTTGTTGGTATGTCAAAGCAGGACATTTAATTATCAGAATTTGTATTTTTTCAGGATGATCCGTTGGTGCTAAATGAGATCAGAGAAGATCTTCGAGTAGAGTGTTCGAAGTTTGGACAAATTAGGAAGCTTCTTCTGTTTGATGTAAGTTCATGGCTCGGACAAATGATTTCTGGAACAATCATTCTTCCAGTTAAAAGTTATTACCAGTTGTCAGTATGCCCTAAATTTTACATTAATGTTCTTATATAGTAGGTCTTCCATCTAATGGTAGGCATCTGTTAGCAATAATTAGATGAACATGGATTGTAAGTCAAGGCTTTGATATATTTGGTACTCTGTGATTATTTCCCTTTATCATCACTCTAGAGTATATGATCAGGTAAAGAAAGTACAAGAAAAATGTATGGTTCCCTATTTGCCCATATTTTCCCCTCTTGAATGATTCTCCTCCTCTATATTTGGAGAAAAACAATCAAGGAAAATATTCTCTTGTATGTTTCCTCTTCTCACCCATTTTTTACTTCCATAATTGACACATTTATAACAAAATAGTCGCTATTTATTGATTGCGTACTTCAAGTTACTGTACGTGTTATCTCATTTAATCTTCAATCCTTTGAGGTAGGTAGGTGCTATTATACCCATTTTACAGATGAGGATGCTGAAAGTTAGAGATTGAGCACCTTTCCCAAGATCATTCAGCTGCTAAATGGCAGAGCCAGGATTGAATCCCAGTGCTATTCAACTTCAGAGTCCACATTTAACAACTATGCTGCCTTGCCTGTCGTAGACAGTGTTGTTAGCAGAAACATTTCCAAGGACATCATGCTTGGTTCTTCCTAGAAAAGATTAAGTTGAAGAGGCAGCTAGCTATGTGTTACTGGCTGGGGAAAAGGGAAGAAAGGCTTCATACATTGTATATTTTACTCAATTTATTAGAAAAAACAACTCCCACTTACCTACTTTGTCAAATGTGTATGTTTTATTTTGAATTTTCTCATTCTTTTGTTTTCTTCCTTATTTTTTCTAGAGACACCCAGATGGTGTGGCCTCTGTGTCCTTCAGGGAACCAGAGGAAGCTGATTATTGTATTCAAACTCTGGATGGACGGTGGTTTGGTGGTCGTCAAATCACTGCCCAAGTATGGGATGGAACTACAGACTATCAGGTAAATTCTGCAACTATCAAGGGAACATAATTTGTTACCAACAAACACTGAACTAGCAGTCCTTCAGATAAGTTTTGGATTTGGTTTAATCTGTGTATTGTAATAGTAGTACTTTTATTATTTATTTATCTATTTATTTTAAATCCTCACCCAAGGACATTTTTCCATTGATTTTTAGAGAGAGGGAAAGACAGAGAGGAATATCGATGTGAGAGAGAGACACATCGATTGGTTGCCTCATGCACAATCCCTGACCAGGGCCCAGGCTGGGGAGGAGCCTGCAACCAAAGTATGTGCCCTTGATGGGAATCGAACCCAGAACTGTTCAGTCCCCAGGCTTACGCTCTATCCACTGAGGCAAACCAGCTAGGTCTAATAGTAGTACTTTTAAATAATATTTTGCATTCAGAGCATAGAAAGAAAAATGTTCAACTTTTCAGTTTACAAGTCTGAAATTTGAGGCTTGCTCAGAATAGTGATAAGAAAAGAACATATTAATCAAAATGTTCCTCTTCCTTTCTGTGCTGTAAAGGCAGAGTTCAAATATTAACTTTTTAATTGATGAGACATTTCTGCAGTACTGTGGTGGGCATTTATTTAAATGATCTTAAGGTCAACTCTATAAATCAAGATGTAAAGTTTTGAGAACTGAAGATAGGGAATTGCTTTGATTTCCTAAGAAGCAATGACTTATAAAATCAGGATACTTTTGTCAATATTAGTAATGCTCAGAGATGTTAATACTTTTAGCCTAAAACTTATTTTAATGGAAATTTCCATTTATGCACAGGTGGAGGAGACCACAAGAGAAAGGGAGGAAAGGCTGAAAGGATGGGAGGCTTTCCTTGAGTCTCCCGAGGCCAATAAAGGTCTTCGGCGTTCAAATTCCATCTGTGCTTCAGAAAGGGCAGGGCCTTCTAGAGTAAGGCATTTTTCAGAGTGCCCTAGCACATCTAAAATGAATGATGAAGAAGCTGAAACTCAAATGGAATTTGAAGAGCCTGTAGATGAAAAGAAGTTTGAAAAATCAGAAGATGGGGGAGAATTTGAAGAAGATATTGAAGAAAGTGGCCTCAAAAAAGAGGCTGAGAAATGCTACCCCCAGAAAGAATCTGAAGAAGGCTGCCTTGAAAGAAAGTCTGAGGAAGGCTGCCCCCAAAAGGAGTTTGAAGAGGGTGGTCCTAAAAATGAGTCCAAAGTGAATGGCCCCGGAAGAGAATCCAAAAAGAAGCTACTCAAAAGTGATTTTGAAGAGAATGGCTTTAAAAAGGAGTCTGGAGAAGATCGCCCCAACAAGGAGTCTGAAGAAGATGAGTCAGAAAGAGAAGCTGAAGAAGACTACTCTGGAAAGCTCTTTGAAGACAGCTCTGAAAAAGAATTTGAAGAAAATGACCTCAGAAAAGAATTTGATGAGAATGGCTCTGATGAGTCTAATGGAAGCTTTCTCGAAAAAGAGTTAGAAGAAAATGACTCTGAAAGATCACAATTTGATGATGACAGCTCTGAAAAAGTTATTGATGAGGAAGGCTCTGAGAGAGAGTTTGACGATGAAGAATCAGATGAAGACGGAGAAGAAGATACTTATGAAAAAGTTTTTGATGATGAGTCTGATGGAAAAGAGGCCAAAGAAGATGCAGATGAAAAGGGGCTTGAAGATGCTGATGAAAAGGAGGAAGATGATGATGCAGATGAGAAGATGTTTGAATATTCAGATGAAAAAAAAGGTGAAGAAGATGCAAAGGAGGATGAAAACATGCTCGAAGATGATGAGGATTCCTCTGAGAAATCTGATGATTCTGATGAGAAAGGGACTGTGTGTTGTATGAGGAATGTTCGGGGAAAAAGGGCCCAGTCCACATGCAGCAGCTTTATCCTCAGTAGTGGTGGTGGTGATGATGATGATGATATTTAATCCCTTAAACTTGCTTTTGAGGGAAATTCCTCCATCTACATTTTGTCTATGCTCCAGGGTAATTACTAGTAGTGTTAATAAACATTGCGTAGTGATAGGATGCCATCAGATTAATGCATTTACTTTTGCATTGTTACCTGTACTTAATGATCTCAAATATATGTTAATTGGCTGTTCAGTTAAAACTTCATAGTATAATACAAGTAAACTGATTACTCATCCTTTGTCAGATTTGTTAAATGCACGCAGAATATTTTTTAAAGTATTCTGATTGAAGTTTGTGATATTCAAAAATAAAAATAAGTTGTTAATATGCAGAAACTGAAAATTGGACTTGCGTTAAGTTGCATTTTATGTTCTTGCTATTGCTTTATTCATACTTACGGTTTTAGTTGTTTAAGGATTTGAAAAATCCTATAAGAGTTTCCTTGCTTCCATCTTATATTACCACTTAGGTCCCCATTTCTCCTCTCTAAACCAGAACATGTTACTAAACTAATAATGTAAACAGCACTTTGGAGTTTTCCCCTGCTCAGTCCTAGCAAGTTATTTTTATTTGTTTTCCTTTCTACCCTCTTTCCATGAAAACTAACTCTTACATGTACAAGAGTAAACTTCCTGAGGTCCATCCACAGCTTTCTTTACTGAAAATATACGGAAGGGTATTAGAATTCTGCTCTGTACTGTTTGGCCCCTTTATAAGTTGATTGGAGTTGTGGAACCTCGCCCCAAAAAAGTGCATGCACTACACAACTTTTTGTATATAGTTTTGGGAGGTTCATTGATCCCCTGGAGTTTAAGAATGTCTGTTATCATTCATACTTAAATTTTGTGTGTGTTTTTGTTCTAGTATGGTGCCTAGTACTGTGCTAAATTGTGTAGTCCCAATAAAATGTTGGGTCTTTCTTGCTTATGCTTTCAAAGTTAGGTATTGACTCATTGACTTCTGATGTAGCATTAAGCACTTGTTCTCATAAATTAGAAGTATTGAAATAAACTGCATTGATGTTTTTTCATTATACTGGCTATAAGTGTAATCATTACCCCATTCAGATCGAAAAGAATTCTTGTGCTTGAAGCCAGCTTTCAGAGAAGATTTTAGTTGATGTCTGGGATTTCTTAAGATCTGCAGGATTTTCACCAGGGATAAATCAGTAAAATAGGTAAAGAGTTAAATTGAAAGTTTGCAAACCAAAATAGGATTCCCTTTAAAGATAAGCCAGAAGCACCAAAACACAATTTTTTGGAAAATTGGTTTTCTAAGTGAAAGGAAAATAAAGCTTTATCTTCCATGTACAATAGGTGGGACACATAACTACAACTTGTAAAAGACAATTAGAAAGAGGCTGTTTTCATTCTGACATCCCTGCTCACTAATTTGGTTGGTATCAAAATATTCATGCTCTTTTCACATAGACACCTGGAAATGAAAGTTGCAAACACCTGTAATTGGTTAATAATTTATGAGGTGTTATTGATAAATTAAATGTCAAGAAGCACACACAGAGTCACCTGTTTTCTAAGTAATCTATTTTTTTCTCTCCTGAAAATAAAGTTTATTGTGAGGCAACAATACATCCGCTTAACAAAAGAAAAGAAAAATAGAGGGTTGGATATTAAACACAGCAATGCTCAACAATTAACCCAGCATTTTCTAAATGTAAAGCTCCTTAAGGGTATATATATAAACTATATAAATATCAAATAATGTATTCAGCCCTGAATGTGTGAACCAGGAGTGTCTTCAGGGATGCCTTTGAAAAGCTTTTATGCCCTGCTCTCTGAGTCTAAAAGTACCTTCATAGAAACAAACTTGAAACTTTATTTTAGAAGATAAAAATATTACTGGTCTTGTCAGTATTAATGAAATATTTGAAATCATTGCTGCTTTCTACAAAACAACCTGATGGCAAAATTGGACTAATTTATTCCAAGGATCTCTGTTTTGCTTCTCAAGTACTGATAGCCCTGATCCATTTGTGCCACACTGCCTCTTCCTTTTTGGAGTGGAACCTATTTGCCTTATGTAAATTATCTGTTGTTTCTGAGGCTTGGAAAAGGAAGGATTTAGCTAATTTTCTGCATACGCCTTTCTGAAATAACATGAATCGTATTTTTTAAAGTAAACCAACCTTTCAGTGTAATGCCCAGAAGCGCTGTTAAATTGTTTGAACAAAACCGTGGCTTGGAGAACAGTAGAAGGCTTATCAACTTGCCCTTTGTGAATATTTGTGCATACATTGTTTTTTCTTTATTGGGCCTCTTTCAAATACAAACTGCATGCCTTTTTGGTGGTTGTTTTCCAGACAGTCACTTCATTTACAATCAGTTTGCTCAAATTATTTTTCCTCTTATCACACCTCATTTACAGGACTGGCTTTACATCTCTATGTAAAATACCTGATGTAAGAAAAAAAGTTACTGGGTGAAAAAGGTAAAGGGATTAAGAAGTACGAATTGCCCCTTATAAAAACAGTCACAGAGGCCCTGGTAGAGTAGTTGATATTGTTAGAGTTTCATCCCAATATGCCAAGGTTTGATCCCCAGTCAGAGCACATACAAGAAGCAACCAATGAATGCATAAGTAAATGGAACAACAAATCTATGTTTCTCTCTCTCTAAAAATCAACAAATAAAAAAAATAAAAATCAGCAAATAAAAACAGTCACGGAGGCCCTAACCGGTTTGGCTCAGTGGATAGAGCGTCGGCCTGCGGACTCAAGGGTCCCGGGTTCGATTCCGGTCAAGGGCATGTACCTTGGTTGGGGGCACATTCCCAGTAGGGGGTGTGCAGGAGGCAGCTGATCGATGTTTCTCTCTCATCAATGTTTCTAACCCTCTATCCCTCTCCCTTCCGCCCTGTAAAAAATCAATAAAATATATATATTAAAAAAAACAAAAAAAAAATGTAGAGCATACGGAATGTAGTCAATAATATTGTAATAACTATGGTGCCAGGTGGATATTGGAAATATTGGGAGGATCATGTTGTAAATTACATAATTGTCTAATCACTGTGTTGTATACCTGAAACTAATATAATTTTGCATGTTAAGTATAATTGAAAAATTAAGTGTTAAACATTTTCCTAAAATCACAAATTGATATTGCAAATAGCCGGAAATTCTTGAACAATTATCACAGGAATAGATTGAGAAAAATATTTCATAGTTTAAAGTTTAGTTTTAGGTGTTCAGAGACCTACAGACAAGTTTTACTTTTCATTTGGAACCAAGAGAATCCTGATACGGTTTGTCAGCTGCATTATTCTCAAGTAGAAAGCATAAGCAGGTTGGCTTGTGTTTATCGTTTAGTTATCAGTAGACTTTACAGGCTGTGATATTAAAATGCACTGGCAGTTCTGGGCCAATAAAGAAAGCTAGGACAGCTACAGCAGCACAATGGTGGCTTTTGTGCTGCCAGAACTCTATTTTTGTACCACTTCTTTTTTTTTTCCCCAACATATTTTATTGATTTTTCACAGAGAGGAAGGGAGAGGGACAGAAAGCCAGAAACATCAATGAAAGAGAAACACCAATCAGCTGCTTCCTGCACACTCCCCACTGGGTATGTGCCCAAAACCAAGGTACATGCCCTTGACTGGAATCGAACCCGGGACCCTTGAGTCCGCAGGCCGATGCTCTATCCACTGAGCCAAACTGGCCAGGGCTTGTACCACTTCTTAATGTTCCTACTGAAATAACCATGATAACATTAGAAGAGTAAAGCTCTAAGAATAAGTATTTTTTTGATTTGCCATTTTCAACTTTCTAACAATTATTTAAGTCTAATTTCTAGTGATAAACTTGCAATACCTTAATGTAAAAATTTCTAGGCTTAACTGTATGTCTAACTTTAAAGTTTGAAAATGTGATATCTTAGCCCTAGCCCGGTAGCTCAGATGATTAGACCATCATCCCAATACACCAAGGTTATGGGTTCCATCCCTGTCAGGGCACATAGAAGATTCAACCAATGAATACATAAATAAGTGGACTAACAAATCATTGTTTCTCTCTCTCTCTCATCTCCCTTTCTCTCTCAAATCACTACATAAAAAAATAAAAAGTGATATCTTTACGTCCTACCTTATTTTTATAAAGGGGAGTTTTTCCTTTTTTTAAAAAATATTTCATTTTTATTTATGAATTTATTTTTATCCTCACCCGAGGATATGTTTATTGATTTTAGAAAGAGTGGAAAGGAGAGAGGGAGGGAGAGAGAGAGAGGGAGGGAGGGAGGGAGAGAGAGAGAGAGAGGGAGAGAGAGAAACATTGATGTGAGCGAGAAATATTGATCAGTTCCCTCCTGTATGAACCCAGAACTGATCAAACCAAAACCTAGGTATGTGCCCTGACCCGGAATCGAACCTGCAACCTTTTGGTGTATAGAACGATTCTCTAATCAACTGAGCCACCTGGCCAGGTATTTAATTTTTAAATTTTTTATTGATTGATTTTAGAGAAAGGGAGAGAGGAACATCAATTTTTGTTGTTTCACCTATTTGTGCATTCATTGGTTGATTCTTGTATGTGCCCTGACCAGGAATAGAACTGAAACCTTGGCATATTGGGACAATGCTCTAACCAACTGAGCTACCTGGCCAGGACTTGTACTACCATTTATTTATTTGTTTGTTTATCTATCTATTTATTTTAGGTTTCTAGTGTGTTTTTTGTTTGTTTTGTTTTAAATATGTTTTTATTGGTTTTTTAGAGAGAAAGGGACAGGGAGAGAGAGATAGGAACATCAAACATCAATGAGAGCAATATCAATTGGCTGCCTTCTGCACGTCCCCTACTGGGAATCAAGCCTGAAACCCAGGAGTGTGCTCTGACCAGGAATCAAACCAGCGACCCCTTGGTACATGGGCTGAGCTATGTTACCTTTTAAATAAACAATATAAGCTTTTGTTTTTAGATGATTAAGAAATTATAAATTGGGATATTAAAATTTTGTCATTTAATGGTTTTCTATCACCTTTTGCTAGGAATATATTGATTGCCATATTGAGATACTAATAGTATTAGACTATTGATTTAGTGTATTTTTACTCACTATGAAATCTTTTCAATGTAATTTTGTTCAGTTAATTAGCAAGTATGCTAGATGAGGTGGAGCAGTGAGAATAAAGGCAGCATTAGACATGGACCCTTTTCAAATAGCAGTTGTTGTAATCTATATTGAGACAAGGCAGCCAAAAAAAATGTGGCATTGATTCAGTAATACACCTACAGCCTAGAACTGTGCCTGGCACATAATAGAGGCTCAATAAATACTTGTTGAATGAATGAATTTATCCTATGGATATGCTGGCAAAGTCCCATTCATTCATTTGCAGAGGTATTATTAGCTTCACCACTACCTCATCACCATTCTTTTTGTTAATTTGAAGATTCAATTGACTTTTTTAAGCAACATCCCATCTAGCAACCATCTCCTTCCTCATCACCATTCTTTTTTTAAAAAAAATATATTTTATTGATTTTTTACAGAGAAGAAGGGAGAGGGATAGAGAGTTAGAAACATCGATGAGAGAGATCAATCAGCTGCCTCCTGCACGCCCCCCACTGGGGATGTGCTCGTAACCAAGGTACATGCCCTTGACTGGAATCGAACCTGGGACCCCTCAGTCCGCAGGCAGACGCTCTATCCACTGAGCTAAACCAGTTAGGGCACCATTCTTGATTATTTCAATATCAAAGTAAATAATCCTGTTCTTTCTCTAATCTTCCCAGCTCAGCAGCCCAACTGTCCAAACCAAAAATCTAGGAATCATCTTTGATTTCTCTCTCTCCTTTATTTGTCACCCCCAAGCCCTGTTGGCTCTAACTCCAAAAAACCCCAAAATCTGAATACTTCTCCCCATGTCCACTCCCACCACAGTACTACATGACAACCAGGGTGATAAAAAAATCACTACTTAAAACACCCTGATGGCTTTCCATTAAAACACTCCAGTAGCACTTAAATAAAATCCAAACTTCTTACTAGGGCCTGCTCACAAAGCTCTGAGTGATCTTGCCCTGCCTGTTTGTGCAGACTCATTGCAGAACTCTCCCTAGTGCACCACTCTTCAGTCACACTGACATTATCTTGGGTTCACATTCCTACCTCAGGACTTTTGCATATGCCTCAGCCTGGGATGCTCTTTCCCCAGCTAAGCTGGATGAATCTCTCTCAATTTTCAGACTGCTTAAGTATCACCTTTCTTGGGAATTTGACCACCCCACCTCCCTCCCTTGATGCTTACTGTTGAACCCTTTGAGCACCAAATTACCTTGTTTATTTGCTTATTTGTTCCCCAGTCCCATCCTTCCACCACTCTAGCAGCATGCAAGCTCTGTAATAGCCAGGGCTTTCTCCTGTTCTCTGCTATCTCTCTAGTCACTGGAACAGTGACTGGCATATAATAGACCACCATATATTTTTTTTTTTCAGTTTTGAGGATAATCATCATGAATGCATTGTACTTTGTGAGGAGCTCCATGTCCTTAGAAGAATGTTCAGAACTTCAAGTATGGCAATGGAGGAGGAGTAATAGTTATCTGTAACATAAAACCGATAAGATAAGATTTTAAAAGCACAGGGCTTGCGGGTAGAGTTAATCTCTACTTGGGGCCATATTAAGTCTGAGATGTGTATATGACATCTATGGGGATGTATCAAATAGGCGATTTGAGATATAACTCTGAAACTCAGGGATAAAGTTAGAGCTAGAAAATTAAATTTGTTGACATCAGCATCTAGATGACATTTAAAGCAGGGGACAGGGTGAGGAGTCCCCAATGAGAGGCCAGTAACAAGTGGACAAGTGGAATAGGGAAACTGAGACAGATAGCTGAACAAACTGACAGAGCAGGCATAGAAGGTCACCTTCCTAGAAACAACATTTAGGCCTCAGTTGTATTCCAGTTCTAGACCCAGAAAAGCAGCAACACTGGGTGGGTGACATAGGACCAGCTGTGATGACTGACAACCCCCTTCCCTGACACTGACCAATCAGTGAAGACCATGGACCTGGAAGAGTACACCTAAAAAATTGATTAATATTCTGCTAAAACACTCCCCTGAGGCCTCCCCTAAGATTCCTGCCTGTGAGAAAGACATAAAGCCTCAAGACAAAGGACCCAGCTTGTGTTCTCTCTCTGAGGAACAGCCCCCGCCCTTCCCTCTCCCCTCTTCTTCCTCCACTTTTCCCCCACAGGCATCCATCTCCTAAATTCCAAGGGACCTCAGGAGTCTTGCAACTTGGGGAGCAGTGGTCAGTGGCTGCTTTTTGCGGGCTAGTCCCCTGAACCTGTTCCCAAAGCTCCTTTTCTCTGACTTCCCAGACTAAGGCAGACCAGCCTAGGCTTTTCTGTTGCTTCTTCTAAACTAAGCCCTTTCTTGTTTTACTGTGTCCCAAGCTTTAATAAATGCTCCCTCATAGTCACCTGGACTCGTGTTGTGAAATTGTGAAATTTTTCCTCCACTAAGTCAAGAACACACATACTACCAATCTGCCTTAGGCAGACTCACTCAGGGCCGGTCCTCTGTCCAGTAACACCAGGTCACACTGGAAGGACCAGATCAACCCCTCAGGTATGTGAGCATTTGGTGGTGAGACAAAGGAAGAGGGGACAGAAAAAGAGATTGAGAATGAGTGGCTAGTGATATGGGATGAAAAAGAGGAGCTATGGGTTTCTGGAGGCCAAGAAAAGACAGTATTTCAGGAAGGCAGAAGTGATCAGTTGTGCCCAAGGATGCTGGGAGGTAAAAATGAGGACAGAGAATTGACCATTTTATTTGGAAAATTGGAGGTGGTCAGTGATAGTTTATACAAGCCATTTCAGCAGAATGCTCAAATTGGGGAGAGGGTGAGAAGAGAATGGGAGGCAAGAATGTGGAGACAGCAACTATAGGTGATTATTTGGAGGATTTTTGCAGAGAATGGGGCAAATTATAGAGAATATAAGGTTAAGGGAAATATTTTTTCTAAACCTATACTTATTCCTTGTCCAATGTTCTCCTTTTCTTATGTCGATCTGAGTTTCTAACTACTCTGTACCACCTAAGCATCTAAGCGGGGAGGGAAGAGCCCTGAGAAATACTGGTTAAGTTCACATTCCAGGAACACAGGCTCACTTGAAAGACTGAGACCTAATCACAGAACTTTAAAATGCGTTCCATCCATTCCAACTCACCACCACAATACTGAAGGCCTATGCACAGCAGTTCCTTTTACCCAGCAACTCCTCTCCCCTGTAACCCTCCCAAGGAAAACTTTGCTTTATTTAATTGCCACAAGCTCTACCCGTCCAATAAAGAGAGACTTTTACTCTACCTCTCTATAGACTGACATGCTTTAGTTTGGTTTAGTTTTGTTTTTGAATTAAGCAAATACCAACAGTGTTATCAGTCTCTCTCAAGGTTTGCACAGATGAGCCGTGTTTATGCTAAAATTTCATAACTGACTTGCAGTTATCTTGTTATAAATCAGAAATTTGTTTTTTCAAATAGCCAGTTTATTTTAAAATATCTCTTAGTATTAAAAAAGATTTCATAAAGTAGGGTTAATGCATCATAAATCTTGAATTTTAAGTCTTGATCCATTAGGCCAAATTGCCCTCCAGAAATATTGAACTCACACACACCACCATTCCAAGTGTGTAAAACTGTTTGTTTCCCATATTGTTATTAATACTATTATTAATCTTTAAAATTTTTGCCAATATTATCATTGAAAATGGCATCCTATTTCAATTTGTATTTCCCCAATAACTAGAGAAGTTAAACAGCTCTTCAAATGCTTACTATTTGTACTTATTTAGCTTGCATTTGGTTATTCATAGACTTTGTCAAGTTTTCTATTGGCTTGTTTGCCTTTTAATGATTTGTAAAAGTTCTTTTTGTATTATAGATAGCAACCATTTATTATAGGTACTGCAAGAAATTACTTTCAGCCTGTCCTTACCCTTGAAATTTTATGTTGGTTTTAGACACACATGTTCACTGTGTGTTAATTGGTAAAACTTTCTCTTTATGACTCCTGAGTTTTGTGTCATGCTTAGAAAGACCTTCCCCAGCTCAATATTATACTTATTGTAATATATTTCCCATATATGTGTTTCTATCTATTCTTTTTGTAGTTTAAAGTTTAATTTGTATGTTTATATATTTAACCCTTATGGTATTTACCTTTGCATAAAACATGAAGAACAAATTGGGGTGGGGGAATTAAGACTCAGTTTTAGACATATTACATGTGAGATGCCTAAAGGTAGAGGAGAGGTCAGGGCTAGAGATGTGAATCTGTTAGTCATAGTAACATAGAAGATATGTAAAATCCCTCTGGGGCTGAAATCATCAAAGGAGAGATTACAGAATCAAAGGAGAGAGCTCAGAACTAGTTACTCCTTGAGGCAATCCAATATTTCGAAACTGAGCAAAGAAGATTAGAAAGAAGCCAATGAAGTTAGGATAAAAACAGGAGAGAGTGGTGCCACGGAAGAAGCCAAGAGAATGTATGAAGAATAAAAGGAGTTATCAATCCTGCTAAATGCCTCTAAGAAGTTGAGTAGGATGAGCACATACAGATGCCATTGGGTTTGGTAACATTGAAGGGATTGGTGACTTTGACAAGATCAGAACATTGGAGTGGTAAAAATGGAAGTCCCACTAAAGTAGGTTTAAGATCACAAGAAAAAGTGAGAAGTAGAGATGGTGACCAACCATGGCCAACAAGTTCAAGAAAGTGTTGCTGTGAAAGGGAACAGAGGAAAGAAAATGAAGGTAGTTGGGTTGTTAAAAATGGGAAATACATGGGTATATGTAAATGATGATAGAAATGATTCAGTAGAGATGGAGAAATTAAAGTGGGAGAGAAATGGGATAACAGGGTTAAGATAGGCCTCTAATTTGATTTGTTTCCAAATAAATAGCCAATTTTCTCAATGCCATCAGTTGATTAATCCATCTGTTCTCTACCAATTTGAAATATTTAAAAATATGAAATTCCTATTTGTACTTTATAGTCTGTCCCACTAATTTTCCATGACTTGGGCTTGGGAGGTACTAGAACAGTTTTCAAATTATGTCTATTGCTATTTATCTTTATTAATTTCAGCAATTGTTTTTAATTTGTAATAACTCTGTCTTATTCTCTGATTCTTTTTCATAGTGGACTAATTTTGTTATATGGATGCAATATTCTATTGGACATCTCTCAAGATACTAGTTAGAAATTTAAAAAACTTTGCACATTAACTTTTCCCTCAGAAGTCAGTTGTTTTGCTTGTTCATCTTAGTGTTTCTCTTTCATGCTCTTGGTTTTTCTTAAATGTCTGGTGATTGCCCATTCATTTGAAGGATTAGATTGCTACATTTTGGTGACTGGTTTGGAGCCCTCAGCCATTGTGAAGGTCACTATTCATCTGAGAGGCTTTTTCTCTGAATATGACATAGCTGTGCAGGTGAATGGCTAGGGGTGTGCCAATAGGAGGATTCCCATTTATGAAGCATGGATAGGGTACAGGTTGAGTCAGAGGTTGGGAAAATGCCTTATTAGATATAAAGTGCTTTAGAGGATTGAACTGCTGTGCCAAGATGCCTTTTGTGTTCATATCCTTATGGTGATCCCCGAATTACTTGGGCTCTCCCAACTTCTCTATCCAATGACAAAGTCCACACCGGGCTCTGTCTCTGTGAACAAGAAGTATTTTATTGAGAAAGAGATTCTCACTGTGTACAGAGTTGGAGAGTGGCCCAGTTGCTTGGCAGATCTTTAACTAACTTCTCTGCTTTTTGCTCCATGACTCACTCTAGTTACTAGCTAGCCCCTACTAATTCTGAGCTATTTCTAGGGCTCTAGTTGGAAGACTTATAATCATTTCTCCAATAGCTTTCTCTTATTCCTGTGTTAGCAGAGTGTAGATTCCACATTATAATTGCATAAATTTCTTATTGTTGCTGAAAGGTTACGTAACAGTAGTTTACCATGCAGACTCCAGAATCAGACTGCCTGGCTTGGATAAGCTCTTAACTTCGCTGTAGTTCTGTTTACTAATTTTTAAACTTTGATAATAATAGTATCTATTTTGTAGAGTTATTTATGTGGTTTAATACATGTAAACTGTTTAGTGCAGTAGCTGGCCCATTGAAAGCACTGAATAACTATCAGTCATTTTGTTTCTTTGTCTGAATATCTTTTCTGGCTTTGTAGCATTGCTCTGGATTTTTCTTATTATTTTTATATTTCTTCTGGCATTTTAGTAGGATTTTATTTTTTAATATGTTTTTATTGATTTCAGAGAGGAAGAGAGAGTGAGAGATAGAAACATCAATGATGAGAGAGAGAATCACTGATCTGCTGCCCCCTGACATCTCCTATTGGGGATTGAGCCCACAACTTGGGCATATGCCATTGGAATCAAACCAGAGACCCTTTAGTCCTCAGGCTGACACTCAATCCACTGAGCCAAACCAGGTAGGGCTAGTGGGATTTTAGAAGGAAGATGAGATTAAACACACTGACTCAGTTCATCACCTTGAACTGAAAGTGAGTGCTTGCATTTGAAAATAATAAAAATGAACATTCTAGGTTGTTAATTTTCTGCCATTTTGAATTTCACATTCTTTTTTTTTTTTAAATATATTTTATTGAGTTTTTACAGAGAGGAAAGGAGAGAGATAGAGAGTTAGAAACATCGATGAGAGAGAAACATCGACCAGCTGCCTCCCGCACACTCCCCACTGGGGATGTGTCTGCAACCCAGGTACATGCCCTTGACCGGAATCGAACCCGGGACCCTTCAGTCCGCAGGCCGACGCTCTATCCACTGAGCCAAACCGGTTTCGGCAATTTCACATTCTTTTGATTTGCTTAGAGGAGCACAGATATAAGAAACCTTAGAGATCATCTAATAGAGCTCTCTCACTTTAAAACTGAGCAAAGAATTGAGAAATAACTTCCCTAAAGTAGCAAATCTTTCTAGGGGAAGATCTTATACAAGAATCGAGATCTCTTGCCTCCTAGTCAAATTCTCCTACCACTAACAATAAGTAAATAAATATCTACCATAGGTGCCAAGGTTATACATTTCATATGTCTGTGCCCATCCAATGCTCATTTCCTCCTATTTAAAGCCAGTCCTTCCACCTGTACGTTGATCCCATCCTCTCCTTCTACTTTCTCCAGAATTTTATATTAGTAATAATTCCTTCTTTTTTGTAGTATATTCAACCTATTGTTCTTAACTGGATTATTTCCATTGGCCTTTAATCATGTCGAAACTATTACTTTAAGAAAAAGGATAGTGACAATTTGGGGGTGGGTGTATAGGGGCTGGGAAGAGGGAGGTAAAGGGGGGGTAAAATGGGATATATCTGTAATACTATCAACAGTAGAATATATATATTAATAAAAGAAAAAGGAAGAGCAAACTCATTTGACCCTCCATACTCCCACTACCAGATTCTGCTCTGTCTTTTCACAGTCTTTCATCTCCAAACCCTTGCAAAGTACTCTCCATCCAGTGATGGTGAACCTGACACATGTGTCAGAGGTGACACGCGAACTCATTTTTTTGGTTGGTTTTTCTTTGTTAAATGGCATTTAAATATATAAAATAAATATCAAAAATATAAATCTTTGTTTTACTATGGTTGCAAATATAAAAAAAATTTCTATATGTGACACGGCACCAGAGTTAAGTTAGGGTTTTTCAAAATGCTGACATGCCGAGCTCAAAAGGTTCGCCATCACTGCTCCATACTGTCAGTGCTTTCCTCTTCTTTCATCGCACTTGACCTCCATGATACTAAATCCAACAGAAATTTTTTAGGCATCAGGTTCTCCTACTTCTCAGCAGCATTTGACCCTTGTGACGAGCTCCACCATCTTGAAACATGTTCTTCTTTGGACATTAGTTTACAAACACTCTCCTGATTTTTATCCCACCTCTTTGCCCATTTTTTCTCAGTAATGTTTGCTGGCTCATCATTTCCACCTAGGCAGTAAATGCTGTGGTTACACAAGGCTTGGTATTAGTTCTTCTTTTTGTATCATTCTCTACTCTTCCTGGGTGAGTTACAGCACAAGGCTTCAATAACCATCTGTGTACCATCAGCCCCCAGATTTATATCTCCAACTCAGATCTCTCCACTGAAAAATGTAATCTCTCTCTTTTTTTTAATAATCCTCAACTGAGGATATTTTTCCATTGATTTTTAGAGATAGTGGAAGAGAGAAGGAAAGACAGAGAGAAATATAAATGTGAGAGAAACACCAATTGGTTGCCTCCTGCATGAACCAGGACCAAGGCCCAGGCTGGGAGTGGGAGAGCCTGCAACCAAGGTTTGTGCCCTTGACTAGAATCAAATCTAGGATCTTTCAGTCCACAGGCCAACACTTTATCCACTGAACCAAACTGGCTAGGGCTCATCTCTTCTTAGATGGCTCAAAGACTCCTCAAAATCAACATATTCAAACAGAAATCTTTATTTACTAAAGATGACACTCTTGAAATGTTTCATAGCTCAGTGAAAGTCACATTCATCAATCAGGTTATACAACCCCCAAACCTAGGACTAACTTTGATATTACTCATTTCTTATATCAATTCCATACCAAATCTATTGATTTTTTTTCTTACTACATCTTAAATCCATCCACTTCCCTCTACTTCCACCTCCTTCCTCCAATCCCTACATGCTGCTACCATCATCTCCCCACTAAGTGAATACCTCTCTAACTGGTCTATTCACATCTACTTGCTCTCTCAATCCTTAGTTTATACTGCAGCCAGATTGATGTTTTCAAAATGTACATCTGATTATGTCACTTTCCTCACCCTCCCCTTCCCCACACTCCTCAAACGTATCTCTAAAACACTGTAAAAGCTTCTTGTTCTTAGGAAAAAGACAAAATTCCTTCATAGGGCCTACAAAGCCCTGTTTCCTCTGGCCTCTGCCTACTTCTTCAGCTCATCTTGTACCATATTCCCTCCCACAGTTGCCATTCTAAATGCATATGGCTTCATTTTTTCTTATTTGAGCATAATTATCAGACACCTCCTACCACAGGGCTTTTGCACAGTTGGTTTCCTCAGCTGGGAACACTCATCCCTCTCTTCTTTGCTTGGTTAACTCCTTCTAGGCCTTTCAGATATCAGCCCAAGCATTACTTCCACAGGGAAGACTTTGGATGAAGTCAAGTATCCTTATCAGAGCTCTACTAGTACCAGATATTGATTTATTACCATTGCAGTTGTACATTTGTATGAATACTTCAGTAATTTCTCTCTTCACCACTACACATTCATTCACTCAACAAATATTTACCAAACCCCTTACTATATTCCAGGCATTATTTTAGAAAGTTCGACAAACTGTAAAAAATAGGCAATATGACATCAAGAGGTGAAAAGTGCTATGAGGAAATAAAAAGAGGTAAAAAGATTTGAATGAAGCAAGAGAGCAAGTCCTGAGGATGTCTGAGGTGGTGGTGGTGAGAATTTCAGGGAGAGAAAATAGAGAGGGTAAAGACAAGAGGGTATTTAACCTGTTTGAGGAACAGCCAGGATTTCAGTGGGGCTGGAGTGGAGCAAAGGGGAGAGTGGTAAGAGATTAGACAGAGAGTGAGGGGCCAGGTCACTCAGGGTGGTGTAGCCATGAGACAGGGAGAGATGTCACTGGAAGCTTTTAAACAAGGAGTTCCTGAAGTCAAATGCTCTACCTCTGAGCTGTACTTAATAATATTGTATTGTATATTTGAAAGCTGCTAAGAGAGTAGATCTTAAAAATTCTTCTCATCACAACAAAAACATTGTAACTACGTATGGTGACAGACGTTGACTTACTGTGGTGATCATTTTGCAATATATACAAATACTGAATGATTATGTTGTACACCTGAAACTAATATAATGTTATATGTCAATTTTATCTCAATTTTACAACATCTATCACACAGGGGAAAAACAAGGAGTGATTGACATAATCCTATGCCTGTTCTAAAATTATCTCTGTGACTGGAGGTGAATGGATTGGAGAGAGCTAAGGGTGGAAGTAAATCCAGCTGAGGCTGTGGCAGTGGTTCTGGGGGGAAATAATGGGGACTTGGACTAGGGTAAGCATGGTGAGAAAGAACAGATTGGAGTGTGTTTTGAAGGTAGAGCTTTCAGGATTTTGATGTGTTTCTCAGTGGGTTTAGAAAAGTCAAAAGGCTTAACCTGGCTGATGAGGCCCTATATGATCTGCACCCCAACCCCGCCGCCCCCTGTCTCCCCCTTAGCTACCTCCTCTCCAGCAACATGGGCCTTCTCGCTCTTCTGTGAAGAGACCAAGCATGATCCCACCTTTTGCATTTGATGTTCCCTCTAATGTCAGAAAGCAGGTATCAACATGGTTTCCCTGCCCTCCCACCACCGCCTAGGGTTCTGCTTAAATTTCTTATCAGAAAGCCCTTGACCACCCTATATAATTTATCACCTCACCCCTGCATTCTGAATTTTCCTGATTAATTTCTCTTTGTAATACTTATTGCCACCCCACATATACATGTAATATACATACGTATATGTACCTACAAACATGTAACATGTCTATATTTATTCCACGAAGGCAGAGATGTGGTCTGTTTTGTTCACTCTAGAACAGAACTCCCGGAATAGTGCCTGGCACACAGGTATTTAATAAATAATTGTTAAATTAATATTGTTAAAACAGAGAATGAGGGGAGCAAAGAGTGGCTTCAGGGTTTGGAGCCTGAATGATGGTGCCACTTCCTGAAGTAATATTGAAGATTTTTCAAAATGAGGATTGGGACCCCTGCTCCAAACTTACAGCTGGAGTCCCTGAACTGCTTCATCTATTGCAGGTTCAGCAATGTCCTGGCTTCCTCTCGGACCCACTGAAACCTGTGACAAATCTAGAATCCTGGGGGTCTGGGCTCTTCTCTTACCAGAGGGAAAGAGGGAGAAAATAGTGATAAATTAAACTGACTCTCTCAATTCCTGAGACTCAAAATGACATCAGTTTGATCCAAGCCCCACAACTGATGCTTCAGATGTTATTGACTCTGTGTGTGGTTTCCTGGCAAACAATTGGCTGCCTACTTTAAGAGACAATATCGCTAAGTGCTTTTTTTTTCATGCAAAAGAAAGAAATAAAAAAGAGCTACCTATTTTCCTCATTCCTGCAGGTGCCCAACCCGATTGACTTGTTGGAGTGCATTTTCTGCATTCTTAATAGATAGCTAGCAGGAAATGCCTTTTATAGCCCCACTAGAGTGGCAGAGAGCAGCAAGGGGTGGATACAAAATCCCCAGCCCCTGCTTCCGCAAGCACTAAGCTGCTCTAAAGAGGGCCAGGCATCAAAACGCGCCTCTGACCAGCCATAGTTTGGCATCTGCATCTTGCTCTGTCTCAGCTGATGGTCAGGAATTAAGGTAGGAGAAGCTGGGGACTTTTTTAGTTGTGTGTTGTTTTTTTTGCTTGTTTGTTTTTTTGTGTTTTTGTGTGTGTGTGTGTGTGTGTGTGTGGAGGAGGGATGGAAATTCAAATGGAAAGGAACGGGACACGGGGGGTAAGAGGGTAGGGAGCTGTGAGCATCATAAGCTTTTTTCAATGAGATACAATCTAGCCCTTTTGGGGCTTTTATTCCAAGTGATCCAAAGTCTCTGACTCCCTACTCTACCTCTGGTGCTGGGTACCGGTTTGCAGAAGGATGGTAAGTGTGTCCGTGCATGCAGACTGTGGTAGAGTTGAGGCCAAACAGCTGGTATGGGATTCCATGTTAAAATACTTGTGCAGAGGATTGGGCAATATTTTGAGGTCTAGTTGAACACTTGGTGTCTGTATATTTTGTGTATTGGGGAAATTGTAAGCTAGGTGTACTTTTGTAACTTTGCTGTTCTCACTGCACAGCTGGCAAAGCTTGGCCTTGGGATTTTGTTTGCAAGAGGATTTTACTACAAGCCAGGTACTTATACAGAAAATCTTCTCTAGGAAAGTCCCCATCCTTTCTCCTGCTTCACTGATATCCCCTCAGTTCCCGCTTTGCAGCATCCATTTCTAAGCAAGACCCATCCTGACCAATTCACTCATTAATAGAGACCCCTCACAGAAGGCTCATTGGAGGATGAAACTGCTCAAGTTTCTCCAAAGATGCACTTCTTAAAAAGATTAAGTCATGTAGCAGTTCTCTGAATTTCAACATCTCTCGAATACAGATCCCGTCCATTGCGATCCAAGTGCAGCCCAGAGAACTGTTTGTGAGCTGGATAGAGAAAAGTCACTCATGGCATTTCTTTGAAAGCATGTCAGTGTTTTGGGGAGGAACAGAGGGACAGAGGGTGTACTTATGGTTTATTCAGGATCCCCAGTTCTAGGGTCTGAGCCCTTCAAGATGATAAAGCTGAGATGTTGACTTTCTCTATCTCTACCTTTTCCTGCCTGTGGCCAGGTGGCCTGTGGTCTCTTCCCAAGGAGAGTACGTGCTTTAGGGTCCTGAGGTCCCACGGGTCAAGTCAGCAGTTTCTCTCGTGGTTTCAGGGAGACTTGGCAAAGATAGAAAGCAAGCTGTATCAAGCCTTAGCCTGGAGCAGTGGCCACAGGCAGTTCCGAGATTAAGAGTCCTACAAAGGTGCTAAGCGGCTCTTGAAGGGAGAGGCTTCAAAGAGAAGCCCGGAGGGAGGAGGGAGTACGTGAATGTTTTGCCCGCATTCTGTAAAAGAAACCAGATGGCTGGGTTAAGATCCTAGCTCAAGGTCCTCTAGATATTAAAGTCCAAGCCCTCACAGTTGGTAGATGGGGAGACTGAGGCCCACAGAGGGAAAAGGACTATTAGTTCCACTAGGTAGACCAGGGGTCCTCAAACTTTTTAAACAGGGGGCCAGTTCGCTGCCCCTCAGGCCGTTGGAGGGCCGGACTATAGTTTAAAAAAAAAAACCATGAACAAATTCCTATGCACACTGCACATATATCTTATTTTGAAGTAAAAAAAAAACAAAAAACAAAAAAAAAACCGGGAACAAATACAATATTTGTATTTGCATGTGGCCCGCGGGCCGTAGTTTGAGGACCCCTGCGGTAGACAGTAAGGGGCAATGGAAAAAGGACAGACATTGAAGCTAATTGGGTTTAAATCCCAATTCTGCTACTACCTAGCTGTGTGGCTGGGGCAGTTTATTCACATTCTCTAAGCCCCTATTTGCTCATCTATAAAATGGGAATAATGATAGCGACTATGAGGGTTGTAAAGATTGGAGAAAATATGTATGTTTCTGTCACAAAGTAGGTATTCTGTAAACTGTAGCTTTAGAAAAAGTGCTGCCTCCACATTTATTATTTATAATTCACAACACCTTTGCTTTACTTAATTTTTTGAAATATATTTGACATTATATTATGTGACTTTACATGTTACATGTACAACATGTTAATTTGATAAATTTATATATTATATATGATTACCATGGTTGCCACAATTAACACCACTCATGTTTTATAATTATCCTTTTTAGTAGTTGGAATAATTAAGCTCTAGTCTCTAGCAGTTTTGATGATGATAATGTAGCATTGTCTATATTCACTGTACTGTACACTAGATCTTAAGGACTTATATACAACTTGTAGATTTGTACCCTTAAACAACACCTGTTCCTGTTCTCTGGTCACTACCATCTTATTTTCTGTTTTTACAAGTTTGGCTTTTTAAAATTCCACATCTAAGTGATAACATGCAGTACTTGTCTTTCTCTAACTTATCTCATAATGTGCTCAAGGATAATACCTTTGCTTTTTTTCTACAACTCTGGGTATGTGAATATGTCATGTGCTTTGTCACTGAGGAATAATTTAGCTACAGCAAAATTCACAAATCTTAAGTGCTCAATCTGATGATTTTTGACAAATGTATACATCCATGTATAATCTTCACCCTCGACAAGATGTAGGACATTCCCAGCACCCCTGAGAGTTTCCTCCTGCCTTTTCCTAATCTCTACCTTACAGGCAACCACTTTTCTGACCTCTATAACCAGAGATTGTACCTATTCCATGTAAGTGGACTCATATAAGGTGTTCCTTTGTGTCCATCTTTATTTCACTCAACACGTTTTTGTGATTATTCCATGATGTTGTGTGGATTGGTAGTTTGCTCCTTGTGGTGAGCCGGCACAGCCATGGCATACTCAGCCCCAGGGCGCCTTATGTGCCATGCCAGCTCAGCCTGGTTCAGTGATCCTGAGTGGGGGGGTGAAAGGATTGAGAAAAGACAGACAAGAGAATGAAAGCTGGGTCTCGGTGGGACACTGCTCCCTGATGAGGAGACAGCGCCAGCACCCACAAGCCAGCACCCACAAGCCGTGTCTTTATTTTATAGCAGATGCCACGAGGCAAAGTAGGGGCGTGATCACGTTGTTTACAGCATTCTCATGAGTTCCAACCTCACTCAACTACATGCACCTGAACTCTACCACAAGGCACGTGGGGCTACGTGTTCGGACCATAGGTTCAAGCTTAATTGTGCTGGGAGGGCCCTGCCTTCCAGCTGGGACTTGCACGTGGCAATGAGAGGACCCTGTCCTTTCATTAGTCCGAGGTTTGAACCTGGCCAAAACACTGTAGCCGCACCCCATATCTCCCCCTTTACTTTTGTTTTTAAACACGCCTATTTACATTATCAAAAAAACTCTAAATAAATTATTCAAAACATCACAGCAAACTTCTGGCTATTAACAAAACTATAAACAGCAATGTTACCAAGAGAACAAAACTCTGGCTAATAACAAAGCAATACCAATGCAAAATCAAACTACAAACATATCAACATTCTCAGGACATTCCACCCAGAGTCCTTAAATTTTAGCTCCACAAGATTTTACAGAAAACTGACAGTTCACCAATGTTAGCACAGCTTCCACTTGCTTTCTTAACATTTGCTTGGCCTCAGTCGCCATCTTCTTCAGCTGACTCCATGTTGATACCTCGGTCACTAGCGTAGTAAGATGCCGCTGATGCAAAGATGTCTTGACGCAAAACTAGACCCCTGGATCACACTGTTTGGACGGGTTGACCTCGACGCTAAGTCTGCACCAGTCCCAGTCAAATCAGCCCTGTCCACGCCGGTGGAAGTCTGGTCCCTTCTCAGCTTCTTTCTTTAGCCGCTGCTGCATGGAAACGAGTAATCTTCGGTAGCTGGAGACTTCCAACTCTGAGTCTGGGGTCTCACATGGACCCAAAGTCCTAGGGAGCTATCAGGTTGCACAAGCAAAGATAACCAAAGCCTAGAAACAATGCAACTGCTGCAAGAGTTTACAATCTAGGTCTAAAACAAAAATTACTTCCTTAAACATCAACCACCACAGCCATCTGCTGCTTTACACAGTGGCTTAAACAAAACCTAGGAGATTTCTACCTTATTTTATATCTTCCTATTCACTTATTTTCTACCTCTTATTTTCTACTACTTATTTCTACTTATTTCTCTATTCCTACAGCTTATTTCTACCACTTATTTCTCTTCTACAGCTTATTTTTACCGCTTATTTTCTACTTATTTCTCTATTTCTACCACTTATTTCTACATTCCTACAGCTTATTTCTAACACTTATTTCTACCGCTTATTTCTACTTATTTCTCTATTTCTCCAGCTTATTTCCTATCACTTATTTTTTGCTTATTTCTCTACCTCTAACTATGAACTTGGCTGCTTTTGCCCAAACCTTTCCTGGGTTGCAACCCCTGCTTATTTCTACATTTCTACAGCTTATTTCTACTTATTTTCTACTGCTACCACTTATTTTCTACTTCTTATTTCTATATTCCTACAACTTATTTCCTACTCTCTATTTCTACGGCTTATTTTCTACTGCTTACATTCTACAGCTTATTTCTACCACTTCTTATTTCTACCTTAGAAATTTAAAAATGCTCCAATAAGCATTGTTTTTAGCCTTACTTTCTGCTTTTAGCTTAACTTTCAGCTTTTAGCTTAACTTTCTGCTTTTAGCTTTACTTCTCATTTTCTTATTTTTGTTTCTTTAAGCTTACTCTCTGCGCGCGCCTTGGAGCGTCCTTTCACCTGACCTCTTTTAAATTTCCCCTGAACTCAGTCCCTGGTCTGAAGCCACTTCTTACAGCCAAAACTCAGGTCCTGGTGATCCTGAGCAGGGGGATGAAAGGATTGAGAAAAGACACACTTCGGCTCCCTACCTTATTTTTGTTTTTAGGCCTTCTTATCATACTTTTGCTTTTTAAACTTACTCTCTATTTATACCGCTTATTTCTTACAGCTTATTTCCTGAATTTCCCAAGTTTTACACTGAGCTAATATTACCACACTTCGGCTCCCTACCTTACTTTGTTTTTTGGCCTTATTACTTTTGCTTTTTAAGCTTACTTTCTTATTTTCTTTTGTTTTTTAAGCTTACTCATTGCGCGCCTTGGAGTCTCCTTTCACCTGACCACCTTTTTTATCTCCCCCGAACTCAGTCCCTGGTCGAGCACCATATGTTGCAGCCACAGGGCCTGCTCTGGCGCTACTTGTTATGGCCAAGCTCAGTCCCTGGTCGCAGAACTCAGTCCCTGGTCAGACGCCAGCTCCTTTTATTATTGAATAACATTCCATTGTGTGAAAATGCCACAGCTAGTTTATTTGTTCTTTTGTTGACAGAGATTGGGTTGTTTTCACTTTGGGGCTATTTAAATAAAGTCACTATGAACATTCACATACAAGTCTTTGTGCGGACATATATCTGCACTTCTTTTGATTATATGTACCTAGAAGTGGGATTGCTGGGTCATGTAGTATGGGTATGTTTAACTTTATATAAAAAACTACCAAACATTTTTTTTTTCAAAGCAGTTGTCCACATGTTTTTTGAAATAATGATACAATGGATTCATTTTTCAAGTAGTTCCTGATTATACTTAGTGTGTCTGTCAACCAGGGGGAATAGATTGATGTCCTCAATCAAAGGCTTCTGTAGACAATATAGTCTGGTTATGACTGGGGCTAAAGTGATTCTGAAAGGAGAATTCTTTATAAAGCGTCCCCCGCTGACTGCCAGATTCCTTCCTAATGTCCCCATCATAATCTGTTGACACTTCTAACAAAACCATAAAAGAATAATCTGCAGAATTCATATACTACAATCTCTTCATTTTACCCAAGAGGAACCTGAAGCCCAGAGAGGCCATGTGATTTCCCAAAAGTCAACCCCAGATCCTCTGACTCCTCTAATTGATATGATTTCCTTGCATTGTGCTGTCTCTGCATGAAATGGCATTCAGCCATTGTTCAATGAATACCTATACTGTGCTAGGTGTTAGGGTTAAAGAAATGAATAAGAAAAAGTACCATCCTAAAAGATCTTATAAACAGGACTATTCAACTATCCTCATTTCAGTATATTCACAAGAATGAATATATTAAAGGTGTCTTTAGCCTGAGCACAAGAGTGGCCAATGGTAAAGAAGCAATCCGATGAGCTACTTCCCCAGTTAAAGAAAGGCCACAGCATGTCTTAATTGCCTGTTGTGTGCCATTTACTGGCCTGAATGCAAAAGGACAGCCTCTGCCCTCAAGAAGTTCAAGGTAGAATACAATGATAGAGGCCAAGCTTAAGACAATTCAATAAACAGTTCTTGAACATCTGCTCTATTTCAGGCCCTGATCTAGGTGCAGAAGATATGGTGGTGAGCAGAGCTGACAATCTTTCAGATTTGCAAGAAGTGTGTGTGTGTGTGTGTGTGTGTGTGTGTGTGTGTGTGTGTGTGGTGTGGTGTGTTTTGAGATCTGCATTTGGTTCAGAATATAGCTTTATGGAGGCCTTATGACTGGAGTGGTTTGTAATTGCTAGTTTCTAAGATTGGGATGGGGTGGGTGGGTGAAGGTCACCATCATACATAGATTTTGGTATCAGGAGGAGTGGGAGAATTTGATGTGTTTTATTCTCTCGTATGGAAGTAGTCAAGATGGAAAGCAATGCTTACTATGACTATTGAAATTGTCAATACACACTGGATTGCTTAGTCAGGGAACCTCATCCCTTTTTCCAGGAGGATCATGTAGTTCTGGGAGGAGGAAGGCACTTCCCCAGAAAGCAAGTAACCTCATGATTTGGCCTTATTATTATTATTTTCTTTCATTTCCTAATGCTCTTCTAGTCATGTTGCCAGAAAATTCTTCTAATTTGTAAGAAAGGGCCCCTTCAGTTGTTTCCTAAACACTGATCAGATCAGGCTCCTCAGCTGGTCCTCAGATCAGCACAGTGTGGTTGTTGAACTTGTACTTCGTAGGAGCTAACTTCTTGCCCCCCAAGGATACTGCTCATCCAAACTATAGCCAAGCCACTTGGAAAATAGTACCAGTAATATTTCTCATTTTATCTGCAGCTATTACCTGTATCACAATGGAAGAGATGATACAGAAGCCTATAAAGACTGAGTGGAATTCTCGGTGTGTCATTTTCACCTATTTTCAAGGGGACATCGGCAGCGTAGTGGATGAACACTTCTCCAGAGCTCTGAGCAATGTCAGGAGCCCCCAGGAATTGAGCCCCTTCAGCCAGAGTGGAGATGTGATCCTGAAGAATGGTGAGCATGTTGTGGGGGAATAGGCTGGAACTTCCAATTGAGGCTATCACTGAAAGATAGTTCTCTGATTCTCTTAATGCACATACATATGTATATATTTGCTGAAGGCAAGCCATATTGTCAGAAAGATGCTGCCACCCCCTTCTTAGAAGTTTAATGTGATAATGGACACTGTTTAATCAAATTAGTTCACCTATTTCACTGTTTCCTCAATTGTGTCAAGTGCTGGGTGGATTAACTACTCGATACACAATAAGAGCACCATAACTGTTTGCTATTATTACCTTTACCAGTATTATTATTATTACCATTACCATTATTATTATTATTATTATTATTATTATTATTATTTCTACTACTGCTGGCCTCACAGGGGCAGGATGACCAAAATATTCATAATATAAAAAAGCATGTCCCATATAGGTAGACCCAGACTCCTCTCTACTAATAGTGGATGATCTGATGGTCAGGGAAGGAGCCAGAGAGAGGTAGATGGAACCTTACCACATCCCTCTTTGCACTCTTAACAGTATCAGGGGTGTCTATTGCATTAACTATTTAGTAATTATTTCTAAATATACATTCTTATATCTCAAAACAATTATTTCAAGAGCTATGTAAAAAATGTGCTCATCAAAATATCTAGGTTTGGAGAAAGCCATAAATAAGCTGGCAAGCCCTGCAGTATGGCTTTTATGGACCCTGGACACTTTGCTTCATAGGCACATTCCTCTGTAAAGATATGAAAAAGGACATTTTTTCCTAAAATGGCATAAAAGCAAATATAATCTAGGATGCATTCATTTTATATATTCATTAAATTATTATATTTATTTTTTCTTACAATTTTAAAGGCAGTTAAAATATTTTCATGGGCTCCTAAAAGTATTCATGGGCCCTAGACACTGTTCCTGCTGTGCCTAATGGAGAAGTCACCCTGCTAGATGGATGTGATTTGATAGGGCTCTTTATCACCTTTTTGAAATGTGCAAATAGACCAGGGTCTGACTGATTTTTAAAAAATATGTTTTTATAGATTTTTAGAGAGAGAGGAAGGGAGAGGGAGAGAGAGAAAAACATCTGGCCCTGACCTGTCACCTTTTGGTGCATGGGATGATGCTCAACCAACTGAGCTACGCCAGCCAGGGCAGGCCTGATTGATTTAAGAGCTCTTCATTGCAGTTGCTGAGCGCACATTGAATGCCTTGCTCCCACTGGAAGATGTAAATGCCTCCAAATTGGAGACTTTGTGCAAAGTGGCCATGCAGGGCCTCTTTGCACAACCTGAGATAAAACATAGGAAGAGCTCCTGAACCTATGTTGTTAGAAGATAGGAGATGGGTTGCTTTTGGGGATGGGGGCTAGTTACTGGATGTGGGCACAAGGAGGGCTTCTGGGATGGCGATCACGTTCTGTTTCTTGATCTAGGTGCTCATTACTCAGTTCGTGAAAATTCCCAAGCTGTACACTTTATTTGTAAATTTTTCTGCATGTGTGTTGTACTTCACAAAACCACTTTACAGTAGATTTCTATATCCTCACAGAATAGGAAACTGCAGGGTAAATGACATGGTGCATCACACATATGAGTGATAGACTGAAACCCAGGTCAGTCAGACTCCAGAGCCAATCTCTTGACTACTTCACTGTCCTTCCTTTGTAGACTCTGACAACACCCTGGCAAGAGAGTTAATAATGCCCATAAGAACTATAGCTAATACTGTTTACAATGGCTAACATTTACTGAGCACATACTTTCTGTGAGTGAGACCTCTTGCTAGGGGTGTCACATGGATGATCTCATTGAATCCTCATACCAACTTACTGGTTAACTCTCACTGTGTCCATTTCATGGTAAAGAAACTGAGGCTCAAAGAGTCCAGGATCCCACAGCTAGAAAGGGGCAGCCATTCACAAGCAAATCAGTTTGATTGCAGATTTTGAGCTCTTAGCCACTTTCTGTATTTCACATGTTCTGTATTTCATCTCCATTTTCAGTTGGGAAAAGGAATCTGGATAAATAACCAAAACACTAGGTATCTCAGGGAAGTGATTGTGAAGTATGGTGAGGGACTGAACAGTACCCCAACCCCACTCCCAGTGCCCAAGAACAGGACTGTCTCCTATAAGCTGTCCCTCTGTCTCTGGTATCATTTTTATCTTAGCTAATACAAACAATATAATGCAAAGAAGGCAGAGAGGAGAGAGTCAATGTGTGCAGATTGGGCAGGCCAAAGTTTGGACTTTCATGGTATAAGATGTGGGTGTGTGTTCTGAGGGATCTCAGTTTCAATGTAATCACAAAGCAAGATTTGTATTAAAGGTAGAGACAGAGAGAGGGAAAGAAAGAAAGAAGAAAGGATGGATGGAAGGGAATCCGGCATTTATGTGTTGGTCTTATAATTATGACCCAGAGTCACTGAGTCAAGAGGTTTTTACTTTAAAATAACTTTTTCTAACCACAAAAATAATGTGTTAATTTTTGAAGAATTTATAAAACACAGGTAAGCAATCAGGCCACAAAACCACGTGTGCATCTATGCACACATAGTAAGTTTTACAACATAACATTATTTTGCACAAAATGGGTTGTAACTTTTTTTAATCGACAATAGTCATATATCTCTCTCTATGCCATTATATGTTCTACTACAACATCAAGAATATCCTCCTTATAGACATACCAAATCTATTAAAAGTTTTAGACATTTAGGTTATTGCCAATCTTTAACTGTATTATAAATGTCACTTTGAATCATTGTAGCTAAATTTATACATGCATCATTGATTATATCCTTAAAATAAATTGCTGTAAGTGCAACAATTGGGTCAAAGGGTACACACAAATTTTAGGGTTTTGACATGTACTGACAAAGTGCTCCCCAGAAGTGTTATGCCCATCTGCCACCCATCCAACCCTAGTAGTGTGGGGAAATGCCCATCTCACAGTACTCTTTGCAATGTTGGAGAGGCATAGCCAGTAAGAGCATGAGGTTTGGAATCAGACAGATTTATCACTTGCTAACTGTGCGAATTAGGCAAATTATTTTAACCTCTCTGAGTCTCTATTTTCTTATCTGGGTTACTACATAAGACCACAAATGCAGAATGTTAAGCAAAGTGTCTGCTCCATAGTAAGTGCTCAATAAAGAAAAGCTTTTCTATATTTATAGTTGTTCCTGCCCATCTCTGACATATTCTTCCCTGGGAATGGACACATACTGAGCACAGGCTTCTGAAATCTCTTTTAGAGCCAGTATCTATTCAATCCTCCACATCATCCCTGAAGTGCTGCTGCTGTGGGCTTTTTTGCTTAGTCCTTTCCGCTCTTCCCTTTTTGGCATTGAGGGTAGGAGGACACTCAGGTCTCATACATTACCATTTTGCTTTTTCCTAGGTTGATTATATGAGTGTTGCAAACTAGGAAAGAAACCTATGAATATGAGCACAAACTGGGTTTATAAACCAAAATAATGATTAATAATAATAGCAACACCTATCACTATTGAGGGCCTATTATGTACCAGGAACTGTGCCATATCCTTTAAATGGATTGTCTCATTTAATTTCACAACAGTCCCAGAGGCTCAGAGGTGGGTGGGGACATGCTCAGTGTCACACAGTTTGGAAGGAGCAGAGCTGGGATTAGACTCCAAACCTGTCTGACATCTGACATCGAAGTCTGTGCTCTTAACCACTCTGCATGCTGCTCTTATCAGTGTAAAAAGATTTAATGGAGGAGTATGTGCGTGTGCATATGTTTGAGAATGGGTACATGTGTGTGTAAGCGTATGCGTACATTCATTAGAATAATATTTAGTCAGGGCCTACTAAGTGCCAGGCACTGTGCAAGTTCCTGAGAATATGGTGGTGAACAAAAGAAAAATTATCTCAGTCCTCTCAAAGTTTACTGGCTAGTGGAGAAGGCTAAGAGTGAGTGAATGAATAAATGATGAAATTACAGGTTAGGATTACTGCTATGAAGGAAACAAACAGAACATAGTCACAGTCAATAGCAGGATAACAAACTCTAGATTGAAGGGTCAGGGAGATCCTTTCTGAGAGTGCATTCAGTGCCTAGGTCATATGTACAAGATCAGTAAGGCCAGTTCAGATGGAAACTACCCAGTTGTTGGAGGCTACACATTGTTTTTAATTTGTTCTTAGGGCATGTGGTACCCTCATTGAATACAAAGAATGGACAATGGTTATACTTAGTTAGCTTAATCACTCTATTTGTGCTATACTGTGCCCTGAATTGCTACTCTCCTGCAGATAATCAGTTTTCAAAAGTAGCATCCATCCCCAGGAACAAATCTTATTATATGTTTCCTTGCTCTTGATTTCATTGAAAGAGGCCAATCATTGTAAATGATATGAAATGTTGGGCAGAATGTCTGTGCCTTGTAGGTTAGGGCTTTTTTGCTCTTACATCTCTATGACATCAAAAAGCTAGGGTGGTGGGTGGGAGCACTCCAGTATCACTGGGTAGACCTCTCAGATGTTTTTATCTTGTACAGAATCCAGGCAAACTGACCATTCAGAAGAACTGAGAGGCACATGTGGAGGGAAAAGAGACCGGACAGCCTCTCCAGCCTTCCAATCTTCCTCTGTCTCTACACCCATGCCCCCTTCATTATCTTGGATAGTTGAGAGGTTCCAAGCTTTAAGTATCTGCTAAAACTCTCTCTTCTTCCCCTTTTGCTTGAATGGGTGTTGAGAATAGAGAAAACATCCATCATGAAACATCCATGTCATGAACTATCCTGGACTTCTTGAGAACTCAAATTCTGCTGCTATTTATAGGTACAATTAGAATTAGTGTTTCTGAGACCAACGGAGTCTCCATCCTCATTAGTTAGTCCGCAAGAAGAAACTAAGTTATTGCTTGATCTTGAATGCTTTGCTTATGTAGGAAGAGGTCCAAACAACCATTTCCCTACCCCATCACTTATCACTCCAGCTTAGATCCCTACATGGCTAATCTGCTTTGCTAACTTGGTCCAGTCTCCTAACATCCCCATGCCCCAAATTCTTCTTGAAAATGGGGTTTCAGCCCCTAGATTTGTATAAGTGATGGACACAGGCAAGTGTTATACCCCTTATAAAGTTCAGTGGAGTCTTCATAGTCTGTGTACTTAAAGGATCAGCTATAAAATAAAGCCAAACAACAGCAACAACCACACACAAATCACCTTTAATCAAGCAATCCTTCAAAAGTTTCCCTGAGGGGCTAGTTGGACAAGGATGCAAAAATGTATATACAAAGGTTCATCACAATGTTGTTAATAAACAAAATTGCAAATAACTGAGTTTCTCACAAATACAATGTTTGCTAGTCAAGTTACTACCTAATGATAGAATACTGTGCAGCCATTTAAAAAGCTGGTGTTGTCTCCATTCATGTCTATGAGGGATATTTGTAGTATTTTAATGATGTGAAAGCAGCCTTAAAAACAATATGTGATGTGAAAACAATGCAGCCCTGGCCAGGTAGCTCAGTTAGTTAGAATGCCATCCCAATATGTCAAGGTTGTGGTTTGATCCCCAGTCAGGGCACATATATGAATCAACCAGTGAATGCATGAATGGGTGGGACAACAAATTGATGTTTCCCTCTCTCCTCCCTTCCTCTCTCTTTCTTTCTAAAATCTCTCTCCGCTCTCTAAAATCAATAAATAAAAATAAAAATAATACAATGCATACATGAATAAAAACAAACCTTAGTAAGAAATATACCTAAAGGTGGACAATGGTCGTCTCTGGATATTATGATGAGGTTTTTTTTTAATCTTTTCTACATTTATTCACATTAAAAAATATATTATGTACTAACCAGAAAAATTAAGTTACTTCCATTTTGAAAACAATAAATACACACCTAACATGTCTTCTAAATCTTTCCTTCCCAGATAGTGACATGCCTCCAAATCAGTGGCGTTTCTCTTCTCAGTGGACAAAGCCACAACCAGAAGTATCTTTTGCAAATGGCACCGTCAACTGCATCACCAATGGGTTTGGTCCCATGGCTATGGATCAGTACCCAGTGCCCCTGACTGGGAGTCCCTCTGTTCAGCCTGGTGATCTGTGGCATTTCTCCTCCCTAACCAGCCCAGGATCTCCAGAGCCAGAATATCCTCATGCCTTCTCTGCTGGGCACCTGGTTCCAGAGGCCCAGCCTAATGGGAAATATGAGTCCCTCCTAAATTTCTTCCAGCAAGAGAGATGTGTAGCCTATCCTCAGCAATCTGCCATGTGGGAGAATTGCAACTCCGCCCAGGCAGCCAGAAGCACGGGAATGCCCTTCAACCTGCCTTCCAGCTCAGCCCACTGTAAGTAAATGCTTGCCTCTGGTTGGTTGGGGTTGAGAGTGAGTTGGCATGAGGTGGGTTGTCAAGACTAATTGCTGCTACTCTGGACATGGAGGTTCTAAGGGACAGAATGTTCTGCTTAAATGTTCCATATATCTTCACTAGGCTTCAATGACATTCACAGTTTAATGAATAAGGGTTACATAGAGAGCCAGTCAGATGAACTTGACCTGGAATATTCATCCAGTCTGTTGACTTGGACTTATCCTACAAAAACGATGGGTTGCTACCTAAAATTGTAGAGTCTGTATTCACATCACTGTGAGCCACCAAATAATCCATTTGTAAAACAGAACTCGGCGCTATACCTATAAGCTAAAACTCTATTCTTCAAACAGGTTGGCAACTTGCAATGATGTCAGGCTCAGTCAAAAACAAAGGCAATATATACCAGCAATCTGCTCCACACACTAAAATTCAAAGCAACTGTAGAGGCATCCTATTGCTTTCTGGAGACCATCACAGTACCTGGTTTTCCCTGGAGTCTTATTCCCTGATCATCACCCATCCCACTGAACTAAAACACTTCTTCACTTACCCACTCATTCAAAAAAATATTTAATTAGTGCCTACTAGATGAAAAAGTCCCATAAAAAAGATTCCTTTCTTTGTAAAAATGTGGGGAAGAATTGGCCCCGGGGTACATTTTCACCAAAAGAGCAACCCACTCTGCTATAAGATTTGCCTTTTACATGAAATACTGAAGATATACACTGAGTGGCCAGGTTATTATGACCACCTGATGTTTGTAGGAAAATTAGCTATAATTTCACGCTGAAGTTGCTAGAGGGCCAGACCATTACAAATAGGGAAGCAGGTTGTTTACCATGACAGTAGAAGTGATTTTTTCCAGAAGATATGGGTAAAACAACATGATTTAACAAACTTTGAATGTGGTATATATTTGAGCGTGAGTGGCCAGATTATTATGACCACCCCATCAGTACTTCGTTGGACCACCTTTTGCCTTCAATAATGTGGCGATTCTTCCTGGCATTAACTCCACGAGATGTTGAAAGGTGATGTGAGGAATCTGACACCATGCCTGATGAATAGCACTGTCTAGTTCTGTGAGATTTGATGGTTGTTGAACCAGCTGCCTAATGACTCTTTTAACTTCGTCCCACAAATGCTCAATTGGATTGAGATCTGGTGATTGTGGGGGCCACCTAAGCAAGGTAAAGTCTCTCTCATGTTCTTGAAACCACTCCTGCACAATACGAGCACCATGGCATGGCACATTGTCTTGTTGGAAGAAGCCATCTCCATTGGGATACACCATCAACATGATAGGATGAACTTGATCAGCAACGATACTTAGATATGTTGTGCTATTCAGACATTGTTCCACACGAATTTAAGGGCCCAAATCATGCCAGAAAAACATGCCCCAAACCATAACACTGCCCCCACCAGCTTGAAGGGTTATACTCATGCATGTGGGGTGCATGCTTTCATGCTGTTTTTGCCAAATTCTCACTCTTCCATCTGCATGATGCAACTGGAAATGTGATTCATTGGACCACGTGACTTTTTCCAATGCTCGACTGTCCAATCCTTGTGTTCCTGTGCGAACTGGAGACGTTTTATCTTGGTAACTGCAGTCAGCAAAGGTGTTCGAACAGGCCTTCAGCTTCCATATCTCATACAATGTAGCGTATGGCTAATTTTCCTACAAACGCAGTTGGTCATAATAACCTGGCCACTCATGTTCAAATATATACCACGTTCAAAGGCTGTTCAATCGCGTTGTTTACCCATATCTTCAGAAAAAAATCACTTCTACTGTCGTGGTAAACAACCTGCTTCCCTATTTATAATGGTCTGGCCCTCTAGCAACTTCAGCATGAAATTATGGCTTATTTGCCTACAAACATCAGGTGGTCATAATAATCTGGCCACTCAGTGTGTGTGTGTGTGTGTGTGTGTGTGTGTGTGTGTGTGTGTGTGTTTGTATGTGTGTGTGTGGTGTGTGTATTAGTTGTCTGCACTCTGGGTGAATTTTCTTTTATAGTTCTCAAATCCATACATATCTGTGGTTCTAGTGTCCCATGCCTGAAATAAATTGCTAAAAGCTGCCTTTACTCTGAACTAAGTATATAGTACACAAAGAGTCTGTTCAGCATAGTCTTCCTAAGTCAGACCTTGTGTTCCATCCTAATGTTGAAAACATTTTCCATTAAGATACCAGTCCATCACTTACAGAGTTTGATTAAAAATGTACATATTTAAAAAGAGTAAATTATAAATGTCATGATTGGGAAACCTATGAAAATTCCCACCCGATACTCTGTCAAAAATCTGTTTCTACTATATTCAGAGGGAAGATTAGGCCAACTGTGTTTGTGTATATGCCAGTGTATATACAGAGCAGAGTCCTGTTTCAACAGTTGGTTAGAACACAGATGGCTTAAATTATCGCCTCCCAAACATAACTCTATAGTTCAAATCCAATTCAGCAAATACTTAGTGAGCTTCTACTATAGGCAAAACTAAAAGGCAGGCATATTCTCAAATGTTTGTCACCGCAGTCTTGACTGCTGCAAAGCCTTAGCACTTTTCTGCTAATGTTGACATTAGTCATATTAATTGGTGACTGATGCTTCCAGATCTGTTCAGGAAGTTAGTGACACTTAATCAAAAACACTGCCTAGAAGATGGGGACAAGGCTCAGGGGACCTTAAAAACAGAAGCTTTTCTGTTTTTGTAGCATCTAAGAAAATATGCCAGGTGTCCACAAACCGAGGAGCAAGTGATTTGGAGGTCCTGGGGTACAACTGAGCACTTACTAACCCAGCCCTAGGAATTTCATTTTCAATCATATTTGTTCTTTACTAGGTAAGAAATATTTCCACCCAGATCGTGGATCTGCCAGTGCCAGCCTTGCAAGTGGAAGTAAGTATGCGGTTCTGCTTTTGATAGTGTGTCTCCGTGTCCTGAGAAGAAACTTGAGGAGAAGCTTGTAGTATAAAAACCAAGATTTTTAACAACTGAAAAGACCCTCATTTGTATTATTTAGTATTTTCATAGTTAGAACTTGTTTCATCAGAATCTCAAAGATTCCATGCACTCGGAATCTTATAAAATTCTTGAGCATTTTCTTATTTTGACATAGATGCAACTCTATTGAGTTTTTAAAAAATCTGAGCTGGATTTAACTGAGTTTACTGAGGTGACCCAGAAAAATGAACAAGTTCATAATATTAGCTTGCTCTGTCCCAGATGTCCAGTTTTCAGTCAAGAACACAGGGCTACTCCAGAACTCTATAGTCAGGGAAAATGACACTGGAGACCAAAGGCCAGGACTATGGGCTTCACACTCAGTTTGAAAGTGGTGTCAGTAGGAACTTACAAATAAGGACAATCTGGGTGGAATGACATGAGGATTTTTTTAAAAGCCAGTGTAAAGAACTTTCATTGTAATAATAAAACTTGAAACTCATATGTAATGCAGGGGAGGTGGATGGGAAGTAGGCAGCAATAATTTCTTTCACCAAATCACTACACAGGACAACAAAGGAATAAGAGGAGGGGGGAAAAAAGCCAGGAAACTTTCAGCTCAGCAGGGGGAGGTGAGCATCAAAAAACAGGAGATGCTGAAGCTGTGATGACCAGCATCATTTTCTTAAGACAACACTCAAAGATTTGTCATGATGGCTGGGCTTTCATTGGGTTTTAAGTGCCTATAAACAGCACCTTCAATTTAAACTTTTGATTAAAGTTCTTAAAATTTACAGAGCGGAGCCTGGATAGCTATGACATAAAAATCCTGAATATATATTAGAAAAAAACAACAACACAGGATTGGGGGTGGGGGGAGAGACAGGACACGAAGAAGGCTTCAGAGGTTTCTTATGGCCCTGAGATATGGATACCTGTGGTGTCCAACATCGCAGTGAAAACAATTTGCTTTTAAAAGGCAGAGGGTTTAGGGGAGAGTGGGATGGGACAGTGGAGGCATGGGCTCTCCCCTCCCCACTTCAGTTTTGGGTAGGGCTCTTTTAAAAAAATATTTTATTGATTTTTTTACAGAGAGGATGGGAGAGGGATAGAGAGTTAGAAACATCGATCAGCTGCCTCCTGCATGTCCCCTACTGGGGATGTGCCCGCAACTAAGGTACATGCCCTTGATCGGAATCGAACCTGAGACCCTTCAGTCCACAGGCCGACGCTCTATCCACTGAGCCAAACCAGTAGGGCTTGGGTAGGACTCTTAATTCAACCCAAAGACATCTCTCAACTTGGAGATAATTTGGCCCTCAACAGTGCCTCAAGTCTGCTATGGCTTTGCAGGGCAGCAGTAAGAATGTTTAATATATAATAGATAAAAATTTCATCCAAACAAATAAAATAAAGATTCTTGCATCCTCCACACACCAATTCCTAGTCTAAAGTCAACCCATTACTTGTGCAGTTAATACTTGAGTAATATGTAATTGGAAACCTAGATTCAAAAGACTGAAACTGAATCTTCACCCCAAAACAAAAAAGAGTAACTTGAGGTTTATGGCAAGTAATTTAGGTCAACACACATACGAAGAGAAAGGGGAAGAGCAAAGCTGGGTGACAGAACACATTCAGTCGGAGCAGATGTTTATACAAAGTGTAGTGGAACATCAGGAAAAGCTCTGCACAGATTCGCATGTGCGCGTTGGGGGCACCAGATCCCTCCATGGCACATCCAAGCACAGGGAGCTCAGGGAGTAGGCCATTCCTGTCATTCCAGTTTTAGAAGTTCTACGTCAAAGAGAGTGGCATTGGGTGGGATGATGCCTTGGTGCCCAGTGGCACCATAGGCATAGTCTGGGGAGAACGTTTGGCTCTCTGACCCACACTCATGTGGGCAACCTCTTCCCAGCCTTGGATCACCTCCTGCCTGTCTAGCATAAACTTAAAGGGCTTGTTTCTGTCCTGGGAGGAATCAAATTTCTTTCCATCTTCAAGCATTTCCACGTAGTGCAAGAGGCAGATCTGGCCATGCTTTGGGAAGGTGCGCCCCTCTCCACCTGCACTCCCATAGCAGCGGGCGGGCTGTGGTGGCAGGCGCGGGTTGGGTGAGCAGTGCAATTGACGTCAGCGGCCGGACTGAGAGCAGACCTGGAGACTGAGGCTTTGCCTCCTCCCTCTGCGCGATGCCTCAACATGAGGATCTTCATGGCCTGGGTTCAAATGTGGCTTTATTACTTACTATTTCAGGAACTTGGTTCCATTTCTTAACCTCTCCATACCTCAGTTGCCTTCTTTGTAAAATGAGGATTAAAATAGTGCCCACCTCAGGGTTTCTGTGAAGATAAAATGATAATATATGTAAACGATTTGAATTTATATCCTAATGTAAATTAGCCATAGTAAGCCACGAAACACACACACACACACACACACACACACACACACACACACACACACAACACAGCATCTTGTATACCAAAAGCTGTGCTTCATGCTGTGTTTGAGAGGAACAAAAGGAACAGCTACCACCATGGCACCTGATCTCAGGCACTTTACAGTCTAATGTGAAGTAGGTGGGGAGGCGGGGGGCAACATATAGGCCGTACTAGAATGTCAGTTCCTTGAGGGCAGAGACTTTGAGGGGTGTGCCGCCATATCCACATCGTCAGTACCTGCAATATTGTCTAGCACAGAGGTCAATGCATATTTTATGAATGAGTGAATGCTGGAAACAATAAAAACATTGATAAGGGAAATGGTACAAATATATCTGCCAATGTAGTTCAAATTATTTTGTTTGAAGCCCTTGTTTGAGAGTAACAAATAAACAAGCCACAAACCACCTTGAGTGATTAATTGTACATGCCCAAATGAGGAGATGGATTTAGGGCTAGTTCATGAGCCTTAGCATGGCTGAGTCAGGTTTTGTATCAGTCTCTGCCCAAGGGAGTTAGCTCTGCTGGGCTTCTAATTAATCAAGTCAGGATTATAAAGTCTCCTAAATACTTGTTAATAATTTATACATTTTTAAATTATATTAAATTGTAAGCCTTAGAATTATTGAAAACTTGAGATGTTAAATTGTTCTAGGCCAAAAATAATAACAGCATGTATGGGTAGTGACTATGAGACAGATACCCCACACACCATCCTGCTCAATCCTCACAATAACCTCATGATAGGCATATGAGTGTATCTTAGGCACTTTACACATTAGGTTTTCAGTAAATAGGGATTGAACAAATGAATAAATATTCCCATTTTATAAATGAAAAGACTGAGTTTCAAACAGGTGAAAAGACTTGCTTTAATATCACAGCAAGCAGCAGAGGTATCTCTGCTTTCACAGTGTCAAAATATGATCAAAATCATAAATTACAATAAATAAATAATAAAAAAGAATTCCAACTTAAATCAAGTATGTCAACAGTAAAAATTAGCAACTGGTAAGATTGTTTTACTGTATATGGGTTCACTGTCTATCTGTGGCCAGGACACTATCCTAGAATAAGCAGAGGGATGTAAAAGGCTTGGAAAGCATTCAAAGGAGCAATATTACCTTAGGAAAGGGGCAGGGAATGAGCTTTCATGTGGAGAGTGGTTAAGGAGAGGTGACTATTCTGTCACTTTGGCTCTGAGCAGAGGGAGGCAGAAAAGCATGACAACTGTGAAGGGGGCAACTTAGGGCTCTGAATAAAAGGATCAGGGAACACAGAAAGCCCATGATGCATGCGCTTAGTCAGTCTCCCAGTCTTGCCTGATGGTGAGAACCACAGGGAGAGAGTTTGTGAAATGCAGACTCTGCACCCTCACTTTTTGGTTTGATATGTTTGGCGTGGAACTCAGTTGCCTCTGTATGTTTGATTTTATATATATATATATATATATATATATATATATATATATATATTTTAAAATATATTTTATTGATTTTTTTACAGAGAGGAAGGGAGAGGGATAGAGAGTTAGAAACATCGATGAGAAAGTAACATCAATCAGCTGCCTCCTGCACACCCCCTACTGGGGATGTGCCCGCAACCAAGGTACATGCCCTTGACCGGAATCGAACCTGGGACTCTTCAGTCTGCAGGCCAACGCTCTATCCACTGAGCCAAACCGGTTAGGGCGATTATATATATTTTATATTAACTTGATTTCAAAGTGAACTGGATGAACCTTCCAGGAGGAATTTGGTCGTTCTGAAAGATTTCCTATGTGAGGCCCCAGATAAATTTTTGTCAAAAGAAGGAAGGCAGTCTCTTCCTGTCCTTCCAAAATGGCCTAGTCCCCACATGTGGGCTGTCAGGTACCTCAGAAGCAGTGACCATGTGGAAGAGAAGAGCAATCAGCCAGAAGGGTAGTCAGATTTTCTCAAGGTGATTTAAAAACTTTGGTGCCAAAATTTTTAGTGAATTTTATTTTTTTCATTTGTAGAAATAACACTGGATGTATATAGCTTCTATGTCCACAGATAATAATAGCATTGGTATTGCTATTTGCCAGACTATATATGAATAAAACTGTCTTGGTCTCTCTGCTCATAGAGTCTAGTGGGAAAGGCAACCCCTCCCCCAATAAAAGGAAAAATAACAAATTTGTAAGTTATGACTAAGTGCGGTGAAGGAACATACAAGATGTTGAAATAGGGAAAGATGGGGGCCAACTTTGGATAAAGTGGTCAAAGAAGACTTCTTGGAGGAGGTGACATGTGAACAGAGGCCTGAAAGAAGTGAAGGAGCCAGCTTTAGGAAGAGTTGGGGTAGAGATGGAGGAAGGTTGAGTAAGCTGCCCCCTGCAAAGACCCAGAAGTATGAGAGGAATGGGTGAAAGATCAGTGTGGCCAGTGTAGTGAGAAACAGAGTAACACAAAAGCAGGCTGGAGAGGTAGACAGGGACCAGATGACAGAGGGTCTTATGGGTCATTTTGAGAATTTGGATTTTATATTCTAAGTGATTTGGTGAGCCCTGAAAGACGCTTATTAAATCCAATGTCCATTTAATGAGGTCACAAAAGCTGTGGTAGAGAAGATAGATTGAAGAAAGGCAAGAATGAAAATAGACCAGTTTGGAGGCAAGAAGCATGAGAAGATGATAACCTGGATTAGATTGTAGGAGTGGAGATAGAAGTATATGTATTTGATATCTATTTGGGAGGTTTAGCTCTTAGGATTTGCTAATGCTCTGGATGAGAGTGGCAAGGAAAAGGGAAGAATCCAGATTAGCTCTTTGGTTTACTGTTTGAGCAAGTAGGTAGATTAGTGGTACAAAATGGATCAAATAATATCAAAATGAGGAAGACTATAGGAGACACAACTGTGTTGTGGCCCTGTAATGTCTGAGGTGCCTATAAAGTACCCAAGTGGATGTATCTTTTAAATAGTTGTATATGTAAGTATGGAGTTCAGAAGGGAACTCAGTAAATTTCTGAGATTGTTTGGTGTATAAATGACATTTAAATCCATTGAATGGTCCCCTAGGAAGAGAGTGTAGATACAGAAGAAAAAAGGGCAGAAGACAGTTCTGGAATGTGCCAATATTTAGAGGTTGGGAACCCAAGAAACAAAAAAAGGATATGACAAGGAGCAGTAAGTGTGTGAGAAGGAGAACCAGGAGAGTGTGGTATTAAAAAAACTAAAAGAAGATAATTCAAAACAGAGATTGATCAACTGTATCAAAGGCTTCTGAGAGATAAAATAAGAGAAGGGTAGATAAATGTCTATTGGATGTGGCATCAGAGATTTTGATAACCTTGTTAAGGGCAATTTTTGTTATGTGATATGTACATAAACCAGATTGGAGTGGGTTGAAGAGTGAATGGGAGATGAGAAAGGGGAGACAATAGTGCCAGCAGCTTCTTATAGAAGTTTAGCATTGAGGGGGTAAATAGAAATGAGGTAGTAGCTAAAAAGACTAGTGGTGTAGGGAGGGACTTTTTAAAGGCAAATATTAGAACCTATTTGTATGGTAATGGGAAAGATCCAACAAAGATGAGGAGTTCGATGACAGAGGCGAATGAGGATAACTTCATGGGTGAGGTCATGGAGGAGATCTAAGGGACATAAGGAAGCATTGCCATTTGCTAGGAAGAGAGAACATTCTACTGTTGAAAGTGTACCAAAAAAAAAAAAAAGATATAGGTACAAATATATTTACAGGCTTGTTTGTGGGGAATCTACAAGGTACTAATCAAATGATTTATATTTTCTCCTTCAACTATGGGGCAAGATCATCAGCTAAGATTGAGAATGTGTGATATTGGGCACTGGGAAAGCAAGCCTTCTGGTAGACAGATATGAGCAGGATTTCTGAGTGCTAATCTCAAGTCTGAGATCATGAGTTTCATGTGGAAACAGCTGGGTTGTGTGATTTTCACCAGTGTTGTTACATTAGTGTAATGCACAGAGAAGGCAAATTGTGAGGCTCAGCCAGGGTTGAGGTTTTGGCAAGTGAGTATGATGGATCAAGAAAGAGGAAAAGGAGTCTAGGGTATTACAAGTGAGTTATTATCACAAGGGACCATTGCGTCTATGCTGCACAAAGAAGGAAACAGACAGATGGAGGGTAATGGGTGGTGGATGTTGATGGAATGGAGGATTAGATTATGTAAAAATGCAGTAATAAGACTAAGCCAATGAAATGGGAAGTGGTGGTTGGAGAGTAGATGTTTGAAATTGAGATGACAAGGGTACCACCTGTGTAGATGATGACAAAGTCTAGTATGTGACTATGGGAATGTCTGACTGAGGTAGAGTAAAGTAAAAGGTCATCAGGGATGAGGAGAATGACAAGAATCACAGAAGTGAAGCAAAATAAGAACCAATATCTACCTATAATGGAAGTGCTATTATTATACAGTTAACAGATAGAATAATTGAGGTTTACATAGGTTAAGTAACTTGCCCAAAGTCAAGGTGAGTAAATGCCAGAGTCAACTTTTTCTGACTTCAAAAGTCTTGGTCTTATCCAGTAAGCTTAAGCTGTAGTGTGACCACAAATTCCTTTACTACAAATAAAGACATTGCCTCTTTAACAAAATACTAGCTAACATTTACTGAGCATATATATATGCCAAGCACTGTTCTAAGGGCCTTATATGTGTTTAACTCACTTAATCCTTCCAGAATCTTAAGAGGCAGGTATCATTAGTACTCACATTTAACAAATGGGGTAAGTGGAGTTCAGATAGCCCCTAGGTTAACTTGCCCAACGTCACACAGCTAGGCAGTGGTGAGGTCAAGGTTCAAACCTGTATTCATTTAACCCCCAGAACCAGCTTCTTTCTCATCATGCTTATCTTGTTTTTCAGAAAGCCAGTCTCCAGAGAGAAGAAAAGATTTGTTCTTTTACTGAACTTCAGTTTAAAGAAAAGAATTCCTTTTTCCAAACCTGCTCATGATTTTCTACTGTGAAACCAGAGGATCTAAATACAACACGGTCCTTTTCTCTTTTTGTCACTAAAGAGCACTGAGTCTAGAGCAAGTTTCCTTTCTCCCTAAAATTGTACACTTCTCTTCCTTTGCACCTATGCTCTATGGCAGGGGTTTTAGAATTTCTTAAGTGATTCCCCAGCACATAAAATCATTAGAAAAGCTATTCAGGGATGGGAAGCATGGAGGCCCACCTGCTTGCTCATCCCACCCTGCCACTGCACCACTGCTCTCCTACTTAGAAATCATAGTACGCTTACTCTCTACCAGAAGGATCTTTCAAACCAAGACTGACTGTGGGGTATTCTACGAGGTTGTCCCACTTTTCCAATTGAATAGAGATACCAGGATCAGTATTAAGCTTTCCAATCTTAACCAGACTGTGATCAGCTTCACGCCTACCTTTACCAAAATCAAAATGAAAAAATGGGGTGGGCAAGGTAATGGGTTGAGGCTGTCCATTCCATGCATCCTCAAAGTCTAGAAAACTGAAAACGTCTCAGGCTGACCTTGATGAATGAAATAGTTTCACTTGGAAATTTGGATTCCTCACTTCTAAAAAAGTGATTCCTACTGGAATTGCTGAGAAATCCGAGGACTAACTTATTGAAGTTAGTTAGCAAACTGCCTCATTCCAAGTTGGACCTAGAGTAAGTTTTGTATCCCAAGCATTTCTTAGCCGCAGTTCCATGAGTTCCTGTCTGCCCTCAGTCTGAGGGTGAGGACTCTGGCATCTGATACTCCACAGGTATTTATTTGGACCTTGGCGGCACCTTGCAGCTTTCCACAGGGGCCAACCTAATTTACATAAACAACGTAACATTTCCTTTAGCTCTTTCACTGTTAGTGACATCTGGGAAAATTAACTTTTTTTCAGCACAGAACCTTTGGGGCCACCCATGTAAATAACACACAGTATCTTAGATGAATTAGAGGTGAAAGGAAATGGTTGGTCCAAGACATAGCAGCAAGACCTCCCTGCAGATTGTTCCTAGTAAAATGACAAATTTCTCTAAACTCATTAATCTCTCTAACGTAGTAGACAACCTTGCGTCCACTGTGAGCTTGATACTTAACATGTGACAACCCTGGAAGCCCCTGCAATGTTCCCCATTCACACTCCACTTGTTCCTTTGTACTGCTTAGAGGGTAAATAATAAAACTTCAGTTTTCTGAATTGTTCTGTTCTTTTTTTAAAAATATATTTTTATTGATTTCAGAGAGGGAGAGAAAAATAGAAAATGATGAACAAAATAGACCCAGAGACATAGAAGCATGGAACAGACTGATGAATCTCAGAGTGGGGGGTGTGTGGGGAGATTAATGGGGGAATTTATATGCATATATGCATAGCCCATAGACACAGACAATAGTGTGTTAAAGGCCTGGGAGGGGTGGGTGCAGGGTGAAGAGGATCAGTGGGAAAAGGGGAGGCATTGTAATATTTTCAACAATAAAGATACATTTACAAAACATAAAGATGTGCCCCACTTTATTAAAAAGTTCAATATGTAAAAATCTTAAAAAACAAATATCAATGATTAGAGAAAATCATTGATTGGCTGCCTCCTGCTTGGCCTGTACTGGGGCTTGAGCCCAAAACCCGGGTATGTGCCCTGACCAGGAATCAAACCATGACCTCTTGGTTCATAGGTCAATGCTCAACCACTGAGCAACACCAGCTGGGCTGGATTACACTTAATTCTAAATTCTTTCACATCCATGATCTTATGCAAAGTTTCCAATAACCCTGGGATTGGCATTGTTATCTTCACATAGTACATGTGGATACTGAGAGTCAGAGTTGATAAATGGCCTGCCAAGATCTCATAGCCAGGAGTAGTGCCAGTGCTGAAGACATGTCTGACCTCAGAGCTCTTTTCTCTCTAACACAGTGGTTCTCAACCTTAGCTGCACATTAGAATCACCTGGGAATCTTTTTAAAATCCTGATTTCTGGGCCTCATCCTCCGAAAATTCTGTTTCTTTGTTATGGGTTGAGGCCACAACATTAGTAACAAAGAAACAGAATTTCCAGAGGATAAGGCCCAGAAATCAGGATTTTAAAAAGATTCCCAGGTGATTCTAATGTGCAGTCAAGGTTGAGAACCACTGCGTCTAACATAATACTTATCAACATCAGAATGACTCTAAGATATTTTTTCTTCCATCTGCTATATATTTATTGACCACAGTTCTTGTGTGCATGAATCATTGACTTGGGTAGTAATACAGTAAGAACAGTTTTTCCAGTGTGTTACATGTTTCCTAGATTAGTTTAAAAAATAAAAAATTACCCAGTACATTTTCTCTCAAAAGTTATTTACCTTCAAGCCCAGCTGGCATGTCTCAGTGGTTTAGCATGGACCTATGAACCAGGAGGTCAGGGTTCTATTCCTGGTCAGGGCACATGCCTGGGCTGCAGGCTCAATCCCCATAGGGGGCGTGCATGAGACAACCAATCAATGATTCTCATCATTGATGTTTCTCTCTCTCTCTCTCTCTCTCTCTCTCTCTCTCTCTCTCTCTCCCTTTCTCTGTGAAATAAATTTAAAAAAACATATATTTTAAAAATTCATGCTCTGGTTGGGAAAATTCAGGGTGGAGGCTGATTCTAGCACTTGTTACACATAATTTATATAGATGTGTGCTTATCTTGCCTCACTCTAGAAAGACTCATCTGTATTAGAAGACAGCATGTACCATCAGTATTGAACTCTTAATATGCTATTTAGGGAAAAGAAGTGATTCCATAAAGACTGTCACCTTATGTAGCCCAGGTAGTCTGATAACACTTTCCTACAGATCACTCAGTCTGGAAACTCTTGCATAAAGCTGAAAGCAGTAATCAATTTTTCCACTTTAATAAGCAGGAAAGAAAAGGTCTTTGGTCTCTGAGAGATCCTTGACATATATAGGTAAGTCCCTGCCCAGATCAACTCCAACTTAAAATCCAAGATTTAGCCCTGGCCGGCTTGCCTCAGTGGATAGAGCATCCGCCTGGCAGACTGAAGTGTCTCAGGTTTGATTCCTGTCACAAGGGACATGCCCAGGTTGTGGGCTCTATCCCCAGTGGGAAGCATGCAGGAGGCAGCCGATCAATGATTCTTTCTCACCATTGATGTTTCTATATCTCCCTCTCCCTTTCTGAAATCAATAAAAATGTATTTAAAAAATAAAAAATAAAATCCAAGATTTAGATTTCTGGCTTTATATCCATCCTTTATTTCCCTTTCCCAACTCACTTCCAAAAAGCTAACCTGAAAAGCATTTCTTTGAGCCACTTGGGCATTTTACTCTTCAATGAAAAGTGCATACAAGATGTGTGCCACCTTTCACACAAAGGCTGGCCCCTGTGTGCTTGCATGGCTTCATCCACATACCTAGTTGATAATCCTGTGAGAGTCCAGTTGAAGGGGGATGTGGAATTTACAGATTGATCAAGGTTTTAAAATTGAAAATGATCAAGGTTTGAAACAGGAAGGTTGGGGCCCAATCGGGTTAGAGCACATAAACCTCATTTACATCTTTCTGTACAGTTTTGAGAAACTGACAAGTGGATTGATAGACTGAGTCACCATCTGCAGGACCCCTCCCCCACACTCCTTACCACCACCTCCTAACCCCCCAGGCCCACCATTTCTGAACTTTACAGTCTGGAAGAATGAAGATTGCTTTATATGGTCTGATTCACATGCTTGAAGAATTCCTGTCCTGAAAAAGAGAAAAAAAAAAGGTGACAATTTTCCTTTTCTGGTAGCAGACTGTCTTTAGCATTCCAAATAAAATGTTTGCAGATCCAGTTGAGACCTGTGTTTAAGCATTTCCATTCTAAAAATTAGTATCACTGAAAATAAAATCATTCCTCCACAAAAAATGCTAACTAGAATATAATATTTATCTTTCTGCCATATAAACAAGAACCTCTGCCCTTTTCATCATTGTTTCCCTGGCTTGACAGAATTGAAAATTTTTGCCAAACATTTGTATTTTCAAAATGTGAAGCAATAATGCAATGGTCTATTTAAATTCCTTTAATGTGTAAGATTTTAAAATAGCATGCTGTTGAATTTTTATAGACTAGTGGTGATTATAGAAATGAACTGGGCAATATAGCATTTTCATAAGGATTGCAGTTTTATCACCATTTCTTCGCAAATTAAGACAAATTAAGCCTCAAAGATCCTCTCAACGATAAGTTTTGTTATTTTTTTTCTTCATTTTAATGATTCTGCATGCTTGGAGTCAAGTAGAGACTATTTGGAGTAGTTACAGTTACTTTTTAGGTGAAAACTGACCCTCCACTTATTTTTCAAAATGAGCAGTGTTTTCTTTTTTTTTTTTTTTTTTTGTGGAAGACATGGGTTTATTAGGATTTAAGTGCTCACTGGCAGCAGCTGATTGGTGCAGTTTACTGCCAGGGTGACTAGCCAGTGCTGTTGTTTGCCACCACCCAGACTTTCCCAGCACAAGGTTTTTTTTTTTTTTAATATTTTTTATTGATTAAGATATTACATATGTGTACCCTCTACCCCCCCCTCTCCCCGCTCAACCCCTCACCTCCCTGTTGTCCGTGTCCATTGGTTAGGCCTATATGCTTGCATATAAGTCCTTTGGTTGATCTTTCCCCCTTGCCCCCACCCTCCCCTACCTTCCCTCCAAGGCCCGACAGTCCAATCAATGCCTCTCCGTCTCTGGATCAGTCCTTGTTCATCAGTTTATGTTGTTCATTATATTCCACAAATAAGTGAGATCTTGTGGTATTTATCCGCTCTCCAGTTCCATCCATGCTGTGGCAAATGGTAAGAGTTCCTTTTTCTTCTTCCTCTTCTTAAAGAATACCTTTCAGCATTTCATATAATGCTGGTTTGGTGGTGATGAACTCCTTTAGCTTTTTCTTATCCGTGAAGCTCTTTATCTGACCTTCCATTCTGAATGATAGCTTTGCTGGATAAAGTAATCTTGGTTGCAGGTTCTTGCTATTCATCTCTTTGAATATTTCTTGCCACTCTCTTCTGGCCTGCATGGTTTCTGTTGAGAAATCAGCTGACAGTCGGATGGGTACTCCCTTGTAGGTAACTGACTGTCTTTCTCTTGCTGCTTTTAAGATTCTCTCTTTATCTTTTGCTCTTGGCATTTTAATGATGATGTGTCTTGGTGTGGTCCTCTTTGGATTCCTTTTGTTTGGGGTTCTCTGCGCTTCCTGGACTTGTAAGTCCATTTCTTTCACCAGGTGGGGGAAGTTTTCTGTCATTATTTCTTCAAAAAGGTTTTCAATATCTTGCCCTCTCTCTCCTTCTGGTACCCCTATAATTCTGATGTTGGTACGCTTGAAGTTGTCCCAGAGGTTCCTTACACTATCTTCATATTTTTTGAATCTCTTTTCTTTTTTCTTTTTCGGTTGGGTATTTTTTGTTTCTTTGCATTTCAAATCTTTGACTTGATTCTTGGGATCCTCTTGTCTGCTGTTGGAGCTCTGTAAAGTATTCTTTATTTCAGTCAGTGTATGCATAATTTCTAATTGGTCCTTTTTCATGACCTCCATGGTCTCACCATACTCCTTGAGGGATTCATTAAATTTATCGGCGGTTTCCATAAAATTCTTGACAAACCTTATAAACGTGGCCTTGAACTCTATATCCAGTCGTCTGGCCTCCTCCGTTTCTGCCAATTGTGACCTGTTTCTTTGTCTCCGCATTTTGGCTGCTTCCCTGTGTTGATAGAGTGGCCTGCGCGCCAGGTGTCCTGTAGGGCCCAGTGGCTCAGCCTCCCCAGTTACCTGGGGTGGACACTCTTGGTGCACTCTTGGTGCCTCGCTTGTTGTAGGATCACTGGGAGGAATTGACCTCCAGGCCAATTGGCTGTGGGAAGCAGCTGTGTCTGAAGTGGGAGAATGGTCCCCCTCTGACCACTGGGTACAGTGGCTCCTGGATCTAAGGAGGTGCTAATTCAGCCCCTGCCTGAGGCCACACAGCAGGAACTACTAAGAGGCTCAGCTGTGAAGCAATGCAAGCCGCTGCGGGGCCTTGGGCCTTCTCTTCGAGCAGTGTTTTCTTAATGCTACTGCAAATCTGAACTGAAAGTTAGGACACCTGAGTTCCAGTCCTGGCTCTGACTAGCTAGCTGTGTCATCTTGAAACACACACACACACACACACACACACACACACACACACACTTTATCTGTAATATGAGATGATCCCTAACATCATTACCAGCTCTAATAGCCTATATTTTGAATTAAATCTAATAGTCATGACAAGACCTATCAGCAGTTGCCATACTGGGGCTAAATGAAGAGGACAGGGTCTGGACAACTGAAGAATAGAAGGACAAACTGGCAGCCAAGGATCTGCCAATCAGCTGCAAGGAGTGCAGTTAGTCAAGTGCCTTCATCTATTAGTAATACCTTAGGATCTGCTTAGGCCATGCTCTATGTGGAGAGGCTCCAGCCAGTGACTCAGCATTATAAGTGTACTAAGGCCTAGCCATTTCTGCCCAACATGGTACTCCTCTAATGGGCAATATTTGATCCAGATTTCATGTTGAATTGAGACTTTGTCAGATTTGCATCATGGTTTGAGTTTTTCCCCCCTGCTCAATTCTGCTTCCTCCCCATTTTATCTTTCATAGGTGTTACCCACCAAGCTTCCATACCTCTCATACCCCTAACTCTCAGTGCTTGCTTCCTGGAGGACCCAGCTGACAAACATATAGCAGTATTTTAAGGGCAGACACAAAAGGAAATCTCAAGACTCATGGAATAGATGGTAATTAGACTAGTCCCGCTGGAGTGGAGCATTCAGGTCAACAAGCAGTTGAAAATCAAGCTGGAAAAAAAAGATAATCAAGCTGAAAAGATAGGTTGGGGAGTCATATTAGTGAGGTTAATTGACAATGTCACACGGACGTATAGTTAAGGTTGGTGCCAGATTGGTGCCAGATTGGAGCCCCAGGTCATCCCAGCCACATCTTAAATCACTTACCAGGCCAGCAATTGGCTGTCTACATAAACAGAAGATGGCTACTTCTGCAGCCTATGTGATGTACCTATATCAATGATTCCCAAAAGGCCCCCTGGATGCATCATTATCAGCTGGGGAGCTTGGTGAAAATGGATACTCCTCAGTTCTGCCCTAGGCTTACTGAATGGGAGTCTCTGAGGATAAGAAACACTATCTCCCACTTTTCTTTCGCTGGAACCACCATTTTCCAGTAATTCGCCAAAATAACTAACACAAAGGGAAAGAGGAGAGGCACCCACTACGTGTTCTCTAGGTCTTTCAGAAAACATGGACTTGTTCCTTTGGCCACATAAATGCAAATATACAAGAAAGGTGATATTGTGGACATCAAGGGAATGGGCACTGTTCAAAAAGGAATGCCCCACAAATGTTACCATGGCAAAACTGGAAGAGTCTACAATGTCATCCAGCATGCAGTGGGCATTGTGAACAAGCAAGTTAAGGGCAAGATTCTTGCCAAGAGAATTAATGTACGTATTGAGCATATTAAGCATTCTAAGAGCTGAAATAGCTTCCTGAAACGTGTGGAGAAAAATGATTAGAAAAAGAAGGAAGCCAAAGAGAAAGGTACCTGGGTGCAATTGAAGAGTTAGCCTGCTCCACCCAGAGCAGCACACTATGAGAACCAATGGAAAGAAGCCTGAGCTACTGGAACCCACTCCCTATGAATTCATGGCATTAAAAAAATAAAAGACCTCTGTACTAATAAAAAAGAAAAAGAAAGAAGCAACACCCCCACTGCCCTTTCCTCACTTCCTCTAGAAATCTGCTGTACAACAATGTGAATATAATCAATATTACTGAACTATACACTTAAAATGGTTAAGATGGTAAATTCAAAGTATGTGCTTTTTCCACATTTGAAATAAATAAAACAACTCTTGGAAAGTTCTGGGAACTTTTAAACAAAGTCCAAGAAATTAAAAAAAAGAAAGTGGGAGAGAGGTGATGGACATATTATGTTCTTTGCTTCAACAGTGTAAGTTTGTTGTTTGCCCTTACACTTGTCAATGCAGACCTAGAATCTTCAGATTGCAGACATGAATCTATTGTATTCATGACAAAATGTGGAATCAAGGCATGGAGCTCATAATAATAGTTGAGTGAAGTTTAATATTTCCTTGCACCTATAATCTACATATAGAACAATCAACAATGACCTGAGCCCTTAAAGAGCCTCTTAAAGAACCATTAACTTAAAAAATATTTACATGTCAGCTATATTTGGATACACCACTAGATGGTACAAAAACCTAGTTTTCTGGTCATGATTTGCTTGTTATGAAGGCTATGAAAGAGTATTTAATTTGAAATACTCTGAATATGTCCTTTGTGAAGTTGGAAAGTGAAATACATTGAAATAACATCTGGAAAAAAATAGCATTACATTCTTACTTTCTATTAGTTTGCCTTCCAGCTTGCTAATGACAGAAAGGGTACTTTTGGGAAGACAATTGGAACACATTTTCAAAATTTCCCAAGCTTTTGGCTGGGGTTTTGTATCCCCCCAATCTAATAGAAATAGTGATATTTGCACTCTAACAGGCTTAACCTCAATAGCTACTAGGATTATTGAAATTATGGTAGAAGCATTTTCAATTCTAGGTCAGAAGAGCTTGGTATTTTAAGAGTATATTGTCTTTTTAAATTATTATTGAAAAGAGAAATGGTTTGCAGTTCCAAAAGGGGAACTGCAGGATTCCATTTATATAAAGTTAAAAAAATAGGCAGAACAAATCTATGTTATAAAATGTCAGGGTTCTAAATGGAATAAAGCTTGAATTTTAAAATGAAACAAACAAACAAATAACACCTACCATCTGGAAATAAAAACAGAACAAAAAACCACACACCTATATTAAACAAGTCGGTTAATAGGGGGAAGAATCAGAAATTATACATTTTCTGAAAAAATAATGGTAATGAAAACACTCCATATCAGAATCTATGGGATACATTTAAATACTCAGAGGAAAATTCATAACCCTTAAAGCCTATATTAAAAAAAATACAAGAATTAATTTTTTGACTAAAAAATCTTGAAAAAAACACACAAGGTAAACTAAAAAAGAGTATAGGAAAGACCATAATACAGATAAAAACAAAAGTCAAGATTTCCTGAGGAGGAGAGTAAGTGGCTGAAAGGGGGCACGGAGGACGGGTACCTTGGGAGTACTAGTAATGGTCTGGGTGCTGATTACTCATGTGTTTTCCCTTTCTGACAATTCATTGAGTGGCCACTTTAGATATGTGCCATTTTCTATATGTGTGCTAAATTTCATTTACATTTTTATTTTTCAGAAAACATGGGGGGAAAGCTCCTTGACTTTGATCTTGGTGATGATTTTTTGGATATGACACCAAGAAAGTAGTCAACAAAAGCAAAATTAGACAAGTGGGACTATATCAAACTAAAAAGCTTCCACATAGAAAAGGAAACAATCAATAAAATGAAAAGGCAACCAGTGGCATGTGAGAAAATATTTGCAAACCATATACAGGCATACCGCGGAGATATTGTGGGTCTGGTTCCAGATTACCACAAAAAAGTGAATATCGTAATAGAGTGACAATTTTTTGGTTTCCCAATGCATATGTTATGTTTACTCTATAGTGTAGTCTATTAAGTGTGCAATAGCATTTACATACCTTAATTTAGAATAGTTTATTGCTAAAAAATGTTAACCATCATCTGAGCCTTTAGCAAGTTATAATATTTTTGATGGTGGAGGGTCTTGCCTCAATATTGATGGCTGCTGATTGATCAGGGTGGTGATTGTTGAAGTTGTGGTGGCTGTGGCAATTTCTTAAAGTAAGAGAACAATGAAATTTGCATTTCGATGGACTCTTCCTTTCACAAACTATTTCTCTGTAGCAGGTGATGCTGTTTGATACCATTTTACCCTCCATATTAGCAATAAGGCTGTTTCACTTTCTTATTGAAGGGGAAAATAAGACATTTGGAGAGATAGCTACCTGAATCTGTGCCAGTAACCTGCCTTCTGCCTTCTGACGCACACTCTTGCTTGCCGATAAACTCCATTCTTATCAAGCTCCATTATCTGTGATGCCTGTCCTGCCTTGCAGAACCTGTTTCCTGGAATAGTCCCATTGTACAGAGGCCATGAACCATGAACCATATACAATCCCCGGAGGGGCTGGCACCAGTGCTGGCAGGCCTCTGGGTGTGGTCTCACTTCCCCCATCCCAACTCATGGGGGGCTGCAAAGCCCGCAAAGGGTCTGGAAGCCTGATCCATATTTGGGGGACAAAGTAACTAAAGGGTATAAAGGAAAAGCTTCGTCCATATTCATCACTCAGGATTTGGAGACTGACTCCCCTGAGTCACGGCGCTAGTGCAATCTGCAATAAAGTCTACTTTTCTGAATACCCTCTGAGTGCCTGGCTGATTAATTCTCCCGTGTTGCCTGGCAGCTTATTTACAACATTAATTTGGTGCATTGGCTGGGAAAATATCAGTTGTGCTGCCCACTTAGGGCACTGCTGGTAAAGGTCGACAGCCAGTTCCATTCACCCGGGTCCTCCTGAAGACAGGAAAGGTGCACCTCCAGTGATTTGCTGGATTCCAGTATTCACTGGGCCCAGATGACCAGACCCCCGCTTGCACCCCAGTGGACTCCAAGGAGGACAGAAAAGCCCTTACTGGAACCAGACATCTGACCAGTGAGTTTTCCCCCAGGGGAACCAGTTCGAGTTCAGGCCTGTCTTTTGGGACAGAAAAAGTGGCTGATCACCACTTAGGCAAAATATTTGCCTCAGTTCAGGGACTTTCCATGGGTGGAAGTCAAAACTTAGACTGACTGGTGTGTGAATTTGAATGTAAGAGCCTGTGTGAAGCGAAAGCTACCTTGTGTTTGTCCTGTGTCTTGTTAACTGGAAGGGATTACACAGTGTAACCGGAAATATGGAAAGTAGTTCCTCCAAACCTACTGTTTTAGAATGCATGTTAAAGAATTTTAAGAAAGGTTTTACTGGGGACTATGGGGTGAAGTTAGTTCCCTGGAAGTTAAGAAAGATGTGTGAAATAGACTGGCCATCTTTTGGGGTAGGATGGCCAGCAGAGGGCACATTGGATGTCCCCCAATCAGGAATGTTTACAGAGTTATAACAGGAGACCCAAGTCATCCCGACCAGCTCCCCTACATCAATCAGTAGCTGGAAATAGCTCAGCTCAAGCCACCTTGGATCCGGCTATATGTGTGTAAGAAGGGACAGAGTAAAGTTTTAATGGCAGGAGAAAAGAGGCAGGCAGGAGAAAAGAGACAGGCAGGAGAAGAGAAGCAGGCCCCTCAGAAGGAGAATAAGCCTCCTATTCTTCAGGAACCCCCTGAGAAAACCCACCAGTTTTACCACCTCCATATGTGCCTCAAGTGGCACCCAGTGTTCCTTTGCCCCATTAAGGAAGCTTAGATACACCACCTCCTTCCGTCTCTCTGCAACCGGACTCTCCAGAGCCAGTTGGATGGCACTTGCGTTCAGCTGATCGGAGACCCAGGCCACCCCCAGCTTTCCAGATGCCTCTCTGGGAGACTTGGGGTCCCCAAGTGCTTGGAGAAGATGGGACCCTATAAGAGGGGGGATTGGCCTTTTACTATCAGCCTTTTACCACCACTAATCTCCTGAATTGGAAACATCACACTCCTATTCTGAAAAACCTCAGGCCATGGTAGACCTCCTAGAGTCAATTTCCAGACCCATAAGCCCACCTGGGTTGACTGCAAGCAACTCCTTCTCATGCTTTTTAACACTGAGGAGTGCATGGGAATAATAACGGAAGCTCAGAAATGGCTCCAGACTCAGGCCCTGGCAGGGATATTAGACACAGACAGATGGGCCAGGGAGGCCCTCCAAGATGAGGAAACTAGATGGGACAATAACTCAGAAGACGGAAGGGCCAGGCTAGAGAGATACCTACTGGCTTTCCTCCAAGGGCTCAGGGCCGGGGCCAAGAAGCTCACCAATATGGCTAAGACTTCTGAGGTCTTCTAGAAACCTGATGAAAGTCCAGCAGCCTTCTATGAGAGACTCTGTGAGGGATATAGGATCTGCACTCCTTTTAATCCTGAAGCCCCAGAAAATCAAACTATGGTCAATGCAGCCTTTGTAGGTCAGGCTCAGCCTGACATAGGAGAAAGCTACAGAAGCTTGAAGGATTTGCGGGGGTGGGGGTCGGGGTGGGGGGGGGGACACGCAACCAAGCTGCTAGAAATAGCAAGCAAGGTTTTCATCAACTGAGACAGGGTGGCTAAGGAGTAAGCAGAGGAGAGACTGAAAAAGAAAGCAACCTTGATAGCAGCAGTGATTAAGGAATCAAGCTCCCAGACAGATAAAGGGAAACAAGGACCCAGGCCAGGGGAAAGGAGGACAAACTTTAAGCAGGATCAGTGCGCCTATTGTAAGGAATCTGGACACTGGAAAAATGAATGTCCAAATCACCATAAAGCGAAGTCAGGGTCATCCAACCCACCCAGCCGCAGATCTCATTGGGCTGGCGGCAGTCAACTCTGACTAGGACAGACTCGGCTCTTTCCAACTGGGCCCCCGCAGCCCATGGTCAGAATTAAAATTGGGGGCCAGACTGAACTTTATGTTTGATACAGGGACTGAGCACTCAGTAGTTACTCAGAAGGAAGCTCCTCTCTCAGGAAAGGAGGCCACCATTATTGGAGCTACCAGGAACCAGACCTGTAGATCATTCTGCCACCCTCATTGGTGGCCACCAAGTTATTCATGAATTCCTGTACTTGCCAGATTGTCCAGTGCCTCTAATGTGTGGAGACCTTTTAGCCAAGATGAGGGCAGAGATCACCTTTGCCCCAGATGGCTCAGCACAGTTGTGCCTAGGTGAGGAGACCTCGCCAATGATCCTGTCCTTAGCAGTGCCCAGGGAGGAGGAATGGAAACTTTATACCTCCCAGTCAAAGGACTCACAATTAGAGCCTGAATTAGAGGAAGAATTCCCACTGGTCTGGGCAGAAGGAAATCCTCCTGGCCTGGCCAAGGACCATGCCCCAGTACTAATTGACTTGAAGCCTGGGGCACAGCCTATCAAAATCTGCCAATATCAGATTCCAAGGGATGCACGCCTAAGAATCCAGGTCCACTTAGACCAGCTGCTTCAGTGGGGACTTCTTAAACAGTGTCGGTCTCCGTGGAACACCCCCTCTTGCCCGTCAGAAAGCCTGGGACTAATCATTACCACCCAGTACAGGACCTGTGGGCTGTTAATGAGGCTGTTATAACCCTGCATTGGCACTGCCGAACCCCTACACTCTTCTGGGACTCATTCCATTAAAGGTGGAATGGTTTACATGTCTAGATCTGAAAGATGCCTTTTTTTCTGCCTTCAGTTGGCACCCTCCAGTCAGCCCCTGTTTGCCTTTGAGTGGAAAACCCAACTACGGGGGCCAAGGAGCAGTTCACCTGTACCAGACTGCCACAAGGGTTCAAAAACTCCCCAACTCTTTTTAGCAGAGCGCTAGCATCTGATCTGTCCAAATTCCCAGGACAGGACTTGGGGTGCATTCTACTCCAATATGTAGACAACCTCCTACTGACTGGCTCCACGCAAGCTCAGTGCTGGGAAGGAATGCAAGCCCTTCTGAGACTCTTAACTGAAACAGGTTACCAAATGTCCAAGGAAAAGACTCAAATCTGTCAGAGAGAGGTCAAGTACCTAGATTTCTGAATCACCTGAGGTAAACGAAGACTAGGGACTGAAAGGAAGCAGGCAGTATGTGCTATTCCAGTCCCCAGCACCTGGCGGCAGATTTGGAAATTCTTGGGAGCAGCAGGATTTTGTCACCAAAAAGGGAAAGACTCAGTGTCAGAAGGAAACAGTTGTGAAGATGTAGCAGTCAAGTTGGCTGCTAAAGAACAAGTACCACTGTCGCAGGTCATGTTGGCCCCTGAATTACCTGAACCTCCGAAATACACTTTTCAGGAAGAGGAATGGGCCCAGCAAGAAGGGGGTAAGAGGACGAAGGAAGGCTGATGGGTACTCCCAGATCATAGGGTCTATGTCCTAGGACAGTTAGCCCATAAGGTAGTCCTCCAGCAGCATGAACTTAGTCATTTAGGGAAGACTGCCCTAGAGGCTTTGTCAGGCAGCTACTACCTAATTGCCTGTCTTCCCTCCTTGTGTGCCTCAGTCTCTCAGCGCTGCCTCCTCTGTGCACAGAACAATGCCAAACAGGGTCCTGTAGGACTGATGGGAGTTCAGCACTGTGGGCACACTCCCTTTGAGGACCTAGAGGTAGATCTTACAGAAATAGGTCATAGCAGAGGGAATAAATAACTTTCAGTCTTTATCTGTACTTTTTCAGCCCGGGTTGAGGCATAACCTACTCGCACAGATAAGGCAAGAGAAGTCACTAAGGCATTGCTGAAGGACATAATTCCGTGGTATGGAATGCCTCTAACCATAGGATCAGATAATGGCCCAGCCTTTGTAGCCAAAGTGGTAAACAAGTAGCTAAGGTCTTAGGAATTAAATAGAAGTTATATACAGCTTACAGACCCCAGAGCTCAGGGAAAGTAGAGTGCATGAACCGGACTCTCAAGCAGGCTATGGCTAAGCTATGTCAAGAGACAACCTTACCCTGGACAGGTACCTTGCCTCTTGTACTCCTGTAGGTACAATGTGCCCCGAAGTCCAGGGTAGGTTTCTCTCCCTTTGAAATTCTATATGGCAGACCCCCTCCCTTAATTCAGCCAAAGGGAGATTTGGGGGAAGTAGGAAACTTAGAAATTCAGAAGCAATTACAAGGACTTGGGAAAACTACCTTTGAAGTCCACAGATGGATTACTGACCAATTGCCCATCTCTTTAGGAACGGCTATGCACCCTCATAAACCTGGAGACCAGGTTTGGGTAAAGGATTGGAAAAAGGAGACCCTTAAGCCAACTTGGAAGGCACCCTATCCAGTCATACTAACCACTCTCACAGCTCTCAAGGTTGCAGGATTGAACACCTGGATCCCCAACTCCCAGGTGAAAGCAGTCCACCAGCCGAGTGACACCTAGCCTGAATGGAAGGTGACCTCCGACCAGAAACACACCCTGCAGACCACCCTCAAGAAAATGGCAGACTTGGCTGACCAACTTGTTCCAAGGAATTCAGATAACATCCAGCTGAATTCTGCCTTACACTCATATTTCTTTCTTATCTCCCCCCTAAAAGTGATATACTGTGGTATTTCTGGATAATCATTGTTTTATCTTTCTAATAATTCTTATTTTGTCTTTTTATGAGTGTTGCCAGAACTGTAGACTAGTACCAGGAGGAGAACTTTTCTGTCCCTGCTGGGACACAGAAACACTACAAATTACTACCTCGTACACAGCAAAGGAATTTATTGCTGTCCCTAACCAAGATGAGACTGGTTCTTTTACTGTCACTAATTGCCCTCCCCTTCTTGCCTGGTATCTTAGCTGGCCGTCGGAGGTGGGGTCCCAACGACAAACCCAGAAGAGAATGCTCATGTTTTAAGGAGGGCCAGACCCAGAATATCACTGACTATAATCCTGCCTGTTACCAAGATATTGCCACTTACTGTGAGTGGCAAGGAAGAATTTATATCACAGGAGCCAACTGGTACCCATCTACGACCTCAACTAGCTCCTTCATGCAGAAAAATAACTGCATAGGTCGCACTTTCCAAAACACATACTGGGGATACCAAGGCTAAGAGGGCTTTAAAAATAACCCTGGGCCACCAGATAAGAAAAAAAAAGCATGGGAAAAGGAGACATATGTATAACTTTAGACAATAATTTTTTTAAAAAAGAAAAGGGCTATACAAGTTGCTGACGGTATGACAGAAAGAAAGAATATTAGAGTAGAAATACTTAATGGAAGGTCTGGGGCATGGTTATGGATTTTTGAAGGACACAGAAAGAAGGTTTGAAGGCTGATTTGAAAGTGTGAAATTTGTGAAGGTTGTGTATGTGATGAGAAAGAAAAGAGAAATGTTGAAAGAAAGGAAAAAAAAGGGGCCATTTTACTCTGAGCAAGAGAGCCTGAGGCTTCAGTCTCCAAGCCTGACAGGACAAGGTTGCTGGATACTTCTTAAACCAGAATATTCAGCAGCAGAATTTTAAGACAGAGTATACATAATGCCTCAGACCCCCACCCAGCAGGAGCTGCCCCCTGATGGTCAGTGTGTTCCCACCAGGGGCACACCGCTCAGCCAGAAGCCAGGCTCACGGCTGGCAAGCGCAGCGTCAGTGGCAGGGAGTGGGCCTAAGCTGGCAGTCAGACATCCCTCGAGGGCTCCCGGACTGCCTCAGTCTCTCAGCGCTGCCTCCTCTGTGCACAGAACAATGCCAAAGAGGGTGCAGGCCAGGCTGAGGGACCCCCCTGAGCACATGAATTTTATGCACCAGTTCTCTAATTGATAAATAGATAAAGAAGATATGATACATGCACACACATGCAATGAAATATTATTCAGCCATAAAAAAAGAAAACCGTGCCCTTTGCAACAGCATAAATGAACTTGGTAAACATTATGCTAAGGGAAATAAGCCCAGACAAAGTAAGACAAATACTCTATGATCTCACTTATATGTGGAATCTAAAAAAAGCTGAACTCATAGAACCATAGAGTATAATGGTGGTTGCCAGGGGTATGGATGTGGGAGAAATGTGGAGGGGTTGGTTAATTATAAGATGAATAAAGTTCTGAGGATACAATATACAGCTTAATGACTATAGTTAATATTACCATATTTTATACTTGAAATTGATGAGATCTTAAGTGTTCTTGCCACACACACATATAAAAATGGTAACTATGTGAGGTGATGGTTACATTAATGAACTTGATTGTGGTAATGATTTTACAATGTATTCATAAGTCAAATCATCATGTTGTACACTTTAAATATATTTTTGTCAATTATACTTCAATCTAGCTGGAAAAAATAAAAAAGGCAAACTAATTTTAAAAGTTTATCAAAAGTGCCCTACCTGGTTTGGCTCAGTGGATAAGCATCAGCCTGTGGAGTGAAGGTCCTGGGTTCGATTCCGGTCAAGGGCACATGCCTGGGTTTCAGGCTCATTCCCAGTAGGGGGCATGCAGGAGGCAGCCAATCAATGATTCTCTATTGATATTTGTATCATTGATATTTCTATCTTTCCCTCTCCCTTCCTCTCTGAAATCAATAAAAATATATTAAAAATAAGTTTATCAAAAGAGAAGTTATAATTTTATTATTTAGTTTTCCCCAGTACATTATTCTTCCCCTGATGCTTAGCATAGTATCTTTCATAGAGTAAGGACTCAATAAATGTTGAATCTTTTTTAATGGCTTTGTGTATCCTATTATTGAACCTACCATTATTAGAATGAGACATCTATCTACACTAATAAAAGAGAAACATGCAAATTCGTGTCACTCTGCTATGCCCACCAGCCAATCAGAGTGACTATGCAAATTAACCCAACAAAGATAGCAGTTAATTTGTATATGCAGGCATGGAATGAAGACTGAAGGCTCCGGCCAGAGTGAAGACTGAAGACTGAAGACTGAAGAGGCTTGGCTTCTTTGCTGCGGCCAGACCAAAGGCCTGGGTCCCGGGTGCTGGAGGAAAATTGGTGTCGGCAGCCAAGGGAAGGAAGGCCTATTGCACGAATCTTTGTGCAACAGGATTCTAGTCCTATCTAATAAAAGAGAAGCATGGTAATTAGCGTACATCCGCTACCCTTCCCATTGGCTAATCAGGGCGATATGAAAATTAACTGTCAGCCAAGATGGCGGCCGGCAGCCAGGCAGCTTGAAGCGAACATGAGGCTTGCTTGCTTCAGTGACGGAGGATTCCAACATTCCCGCCTGCCTTGCTGGCCTCTGAGCCTGCAGTTTGAAACATTGTAATAAATATAGAAGCTAAACAAAACCCCAGAAACCTGCTTTCAGCGAGCTGGGATCTCAGAGCTGGAGTTATACATTGTTTCGATTATAGAACCGAAACAAGCCAGATACCTGTTTTCAGCAGCAGAGGCCTCAAAGCTGGAGCCAGAGCTAAAGCTGGCCCAGAATAAAAAAAAAAAAAACCAAAAAAACAAAAAAAAAACAAAAAAAAAACACAAGAAAAAAAGGAGCAGTTGGGAGCTTCAGTCACCCGCGAGCCTGAAAACAGCCCTCAGCCCCTCACCCAGGCTGGCCAGGCACCCCAGTGGGGACCCCCACCCTGGTCCAGGACACCCTTCAGGGCAAACCAGCCAGCCCCACCCATGCACCAGGCCTCTATCCTATATAGTAAAAGGGTAATATGCCTCCCAGCACCAGGATCAGCGCAGCCGAGAGGCCTCCCAGCACCGGGATCAGCGTGACAGGGGGCAGCGCCTCAACCCCCTGATCTGCCCTGCTCTGTGCGTGACTGGGTAAGGAGCCCCAACCCCCCTGATGGGCCCTGTTCTGTGCGTGACAGGGGGCAGCGCCCCAACCCCCTGATTGGCCCTTCTCTGTGCATGACAGGGGGTGGCGCCGCAACCTCCCCATCGACCCTGCCTTGAGTGTGACAGGGGACGGTGCCCCAACCCCCCAATCGGCCCTACCCTGAGTGTGACTGAGGGTGGCATCACAACCTCCCAATCCGCCCTACTCTGTGCATGACAGGGGGCGGCGCCCCAACTCCCCAATCGGCCCTGCTCTGAGCCCGACCAGGGGCTGCACCTAGGGATTGGGCCTGCCCTCCTCCACCCGGGAGCGGGCCTAAGCCAGCAGGGCGTTATCTCCCGAGGGGTCCCATACTGCGAGAGGACACAGGCCAGGCTGAGGGACCCCCCTTTCCCCCCCGAGTGCACAAATTTTTGTGCACTGGGCCTCTAGTATATGTATAAAGAGGTAATATGCTAATTGGTCCTAACAGTGTCCCAGTTATGACCTTTCAACAGGCTGCAGTGCACAGGAGCTGGTGGGCGGGGACGAGGGCAGGGACTTGCACCACCCGGACATGAGGCTGCTGCCAGGGGTGGCCCCCTGCCCCGGTGGAGGTGTGCACAGGCCTGCCGTGCCACCCAGCTTAGAAGGAGGCATCAGGACAGGCCACAGCAGCCCCCCCCTCCCCTGGAGGAGGCACATGCAGGCCTGCCATGCTGCCTGGCCCAGAGGGGGTTGTCAGGATGGGCTGCAGCAGCCTCCCCAGGAGAGGTGTGCACAGGTCCACAGTGCTGCCCAGCCTGGAGTGGGGAGTCAGGATGGGGGTGGGGCCTTGGCAGAGAGCTCTCAGCACTCCTGCACCAGGGTCTGAAGGCAGGGAGAGAAAAGGAGAGCAGATGGGCAGTTAGGGAGTTTAGGCCAGGAGGGGAGTGCAGATAGGCAATTAGGGGGATCAGGCCAGGAGGGGAGAGCAGTTAGGGCCATCAGGCTGGCAGGGGAGCAGTGAGGGGCATCAGGCAGGCAGGCAGGTGAGCGCTTAGGAGCCAGTGGTTCTGGATTGTGAGAGGGATCCCAGATTGGAGAGAATGCAGGCCAGGCTGAGGGACCCCCCCGCCCCCCCCCCCGCGCACGAATTTTGTGCACCAGGCCTCTATTTATACATAATAAGAGTAATAATAATAATTTAAACAACTATAGCACTTTACAATTTGAGGCTCTCAATTCCTGACTTTCATGTACGTAGAGCAGGTTGCCTGGATCAGACAGGGGTTGTAGATGAGATATTTGTCGAGAAAGAGTCCCCTAACCTGGAGATGGTGGCTATTTAGTGATAAAACAAGGAAAGAAAAGACCTACTTCATACTCATATGGGGTGACTAACCAACCAGGACTGCCCTGGTTTTAGCACTGGAAGTCCAGTGTCCCATGAAACCCCTCATTCCCAGGCAAACCAGGATAGTTAGTCACCCTAAATCACTTTACATGTGTTATCTCATTAACCTTCACAGTAACACTATATAGAAGGTACTATTGTTATTTTCATTTTACCAATGATAAATGGAGGCTCAAAGGGGTTAAGTCACTTGTCTAGGGTCACACAGCTAGGAAGTAGTGAAGTCTCAACTCTAGTCCTAATTGGACTGACTCCAAAGTTAGCAGAGAGCTGGAAGAGACAGGTGATCTCAGTCAATGAGGACTGAATTACTGAAGTCCTCCTGTTACAAAGGATATTCTTTGACTTGCTCAAAGAACAACAGAGAATTTAAGACAACTGGAAGAAGTGCAAATTGGGATAACTTTCATGGCCCAGAGCTGAAAACTCTGATTCAGTACAGTCATTCTGGGCAAGGTGTCCATTAAAGCCTTCCAAAGGTGGTAAGCTTTGCAGAGTTACTCCAGGACATTTTAAATTCATTAGCAAAGGGCAAAATTCCCAGAAGGTTGAAAGAATTTTCTCTGACAACACTTTTTAGATAACCTACCAAGTAGTATGGCCGAACTCCACCCAGAGTAGAAATTCAGAATCACAGTCACAGTTTGAGCTAATTATTGTTGTTTTTTCCAAATGATCCACAAAGACCTACTAGGGAGCACTGTTGTCTTTCATTGAGAAATCAACATCATGACTGTTTTCTTATCTTTAAGGTTCATAAAGCCAGGATCCTACTGTAGACTCAAAGTCTTACGAGGAAATGTAAGGTTGGAAGCTCCAGGATGGAACTTTCAGTAGGCATATGGGCAGAAATAGCAAAAAAGTACATGAAAACAAGTAAACAGAGGATGTATCAGAAAGAACTAGCAATGCCTTCCATATCACTGAAAGAGTGTAGGAAAAATGTATACTTAAGAGGTACCATGAAGGAACATTCTGGAATTAATAATAAGCACACCATTTAAACATTTCCCAAGAAGCTTAGGTAGGATTTTGTGTCAACTTCCCATCAAAGCAATTTAATACATCCTACTTAAGTGCTCTACACCATAGTAGGTGGGACAAACTTCAGTGTTAACATGTCTGCTCATATCACTGACATTGAGATTGAGTTCATCCTCAAAAGTTGAAGGTATGCCCTAACCGGTTTGGCTCAGTGGATCCAGCCCGTTTGAAATGAATAAAACTGTTGAAAAAGAAGACCGTACCCTTTTATGTAATGATGTTTACTTTGAATTTATATTAGTTCACACAAACACTCCATCCATGCTTTTGTTCCGGCCCTCTGGTCCAGTTTAAGAACCCATTGTGGCCCTCGAGTCAAAAAGTTTGCCCACCCTGCACTAGACTGTGAGCTATGTCTGCTCTGATCATCACTGCACCCCAGTGCCATGTTTACGAATGATTGAATGTATAGAATATTAATTATACTCTATGTTCAAGAAGTACAAGGCTATGGAATACTATATTTGTCACTCTTTCTCCAGGTTTCCTTGCTCAGCCAAATCTGTGAACTTAGACAAATAACTTGGCTTCCTGGGAACCAGCCTCAGTTAGAGCAGTGGGCTCGGTGACAGACCTTCAAGGGGGCACAAGGCATTTTCTTACACTAGGACTCTGAGTGATCTAAGGCTGGAGGGAAGAATAGATTGTCCCTCCAGAAAAAGTTGACAGGGGAGGGTTAGTTCTTATGACTAGAAGAAGGGCCTTTGGATTCAGACAGGGCTTAAAGTCAATCTCTAGTATTTTCTGACTAACTGGGCAATTACCTTAGCCTTCTAAAGCAAGCATGTCAAACTCATGGCCGGCCACGAGTTTGACATGCTTTCTCTAAAGCCTCATTTCTTTAACAGGGCTTGTTTTGAACATCTCATCATTGCCACTGACTATGCTCAAGATGAATTCATAATTGCTTGTGTGTTTAGAATTCTTACAATATTTGAGTAATAAGGGCTATGATTTACTGAGTACTCATCGTGTGGCAGGCTTTTGGCTCAGTGCTTTAGATGCATCAACTCATTGAATCTTCGCAATAACCCTTCAAGGAAAGGATTTGTGTTGCTATTTTATAGATAAGAAAATTAAAGCTTGGAGCAGTGGCTCAGCCCCTGCAGCTGGTAAATTGTAGAGCCAAGATTCAAGCCTGATTTTGTCTGACTCCATACTCTTAACCTCTATACTCAACTGCTGTAGAGTAATTAAGGGGTATTAAAATGGAACCTTGTAAAAGCCATATATCTACACTAATAAAAGAGAAAAATGGTAATTGGCGTACGGCAATACCCTTTTCATTGGCTAATCAGGGCTATATGCAAATTAACTGCCAACTAAGATTAGCAGTTAACTGCCAACTAAGATTGGCAGTTAACTGCCAACAAGATGGCGGCTAATTTGCATATGTAGGCACAATGCAGGGAGGCGAAAGGGAAAGCAGGAAGAAGCCCCCTGCCACTGACAGTGATCGGAAACCCAGGGGGGAGCTAAGAGCTGGGGGGCAGGGCAAAGGCGGCCCTGGGGCGGCCTTTGCCCTGCCCCCCAGCCATGATCAGAGAATCAGGCGCCTTTGCCGCCCTGGCCAGTGATAGCAGGAAGTAGGGGTGGAGCCAGATATGGGAGCTGGGCACGGTCCAAGCTGGCAGTCCCGGGAGCTAGGGGTCCCTTGCCTGGGCCTAAAGCGAAGCCCACGATCGCGGCGCCCCCTGCTGCCACTGTGGGTCCCTGCTGCCCGGGCCGGACGCCTAGGCCAGAGGCGTTAGGCCTGGGCAGGGGCGGAGCCTGCAACCGCGGGGAGCTGGGGGTCCCCTGCTCAGGCCTGACACCTCCTCCGGAGGCCTCAGGCCTGGTCAAGGGGCCGATCCGGTGATTGGTGATCGGACGGTGATGAGGGTCAACTCCTCTGGCTGAGGCATCAGGCCTGGGTGGGGGGCGGAGCCGGGGATTGGGGGGATATGATGGTCCCCTTGCCCAGGCCTGAAGCCTGGGTCAGAGGCGTCAGGCTTGGGCTGGGGGTGGAGCAAGCAATCAGAGGGAGATGGGGGTCCCCTGCCCAGGCATGATTCCTGGGCCAGAGGCCTCAGGCCTGGGCGGGGGCCAGAGCCAGTGATCGGGGGGAGATGAGGGTCCCCTGTCCAAGCCTGACACCTCTGGCGGAGGCATCAGGCCTGGGCAAGGGGCCGATCAGGCGATCGGAGTGTGATGGGGGTCAACGCCTGAGGGCTTTCAGTATGTGAGAGGGGGCAGACTGGGCTGAGGGACACTCTCCCCCCCACACACACACACCCAGTGCACGAATTTCGTGCACCGGGTTCCTAGTATAAATATAAAGCTTTTGCCTTCTCTTAAGAGGCCATTAGTTTCAGCAGCTATTTGGTGTCAAATGAAAAAAATAAGGTTGGTCCATCAGTACAAGCAGATAGGCCACTCTACCAATATACTGGGCCCTTCTTCCCATTGCTCGCTAAAATAATTACCATCTATTTAATCACTTGAATGATTCCCAACCTGGACTTGTGGGACTTTCGTTTGATTTTCTACGTAATTGTAGAACATCAGAATAATATGTAGATAGGCAGTTCTAAAGGACCTTTAAAAGCACTACTTAAAAAATAAAGAAGTCTCCAGTTATCAATCTTCTAAAGCCAGGAATTCTTTCCAAATTTGATAGGACCATTTGTCCAATTCATTGAGCTTTGTGTGATGGAATTGGTAAGTGCCATCCTTCCCTGGGGAGTTTCAACCTCATGGATGCTTCAGCTTAATTAACATTGGGAATGGCCTTGGTGACTAAAACTGCTACTGTTGCCCTAGTTTCAGGCCAAAATTTGCAAACTGCTTAGGTTCGGGGAAACATTTTAGTCAAACTGAGCATGATTTCCACTTCTTTGGAGAGAGGCCAAATGCTGTGCAAGATTAGAGATAAAAGGAAACCTGGTCCGGATACAGGGGCGTGCATGGAGACAGGTCTATGCTTGGGGTAGGGGGTGGGGAGTCTCTGCTGCTCTCTGCTGGCCATAGGCTGGTGTTATAGTCACTGAAAAAGTGGCTCATTCAAAATGCTCTCGCTGGGGTTCCTCCTCCTATTGCTACTACCATTATTACTACCACAAACTAGTAGCACATATCAAGTGCCCTTCCAATGTCAGGTACTGAACGAGGTGCGGTGGAGACAGAGGGGACAAGTTCTGGACGGTGTTCTTGACAAACGCAATATGATGGGGAAGACAGATTCCCAGACAGAGAATTATAATAAAGTGCAGTTAGTGTCCACAATAGAGCAAGGAACAGGATATGTGTGTTCCTTCAATCAGCAGTACTGAGTTCTTACTCTGTGTCAACTTCCAGGTGAGGTTCTGGGAAAACAATAATGCCACCTACTTGCATTTGTACAGAGCTTGGTGTTTTAAACATTCACTTAGTACACATCTCATTTGGTCATCACAACAAACCTGTGAGATATGCAAAACAAATATTAATTTCCCCATTATTATATTAGGAAACTGAGGCTCAGCTGGGTTGCATGAGTTGCTATATGATATAGAGCTGGCTGTTAGGTTACAGAGCTTGGACTTGACTGTCTGACTTCAAATCCATTCCCATGACTGTTGTACCACACTGCTCTGTGCTGCTTACTGAGATGTAAGTAGAGTAATGGTTAAGGCCAAGTGCTCCTAGAGTCCAACCACTCTCTATAGACAGTGGCTGGCAAATTATTTCTCTTTGCTTCATGTTCCCCATCTTTTAAATGGGAATAATAACAGTACTTAATTTATAAGGTTATTATGAGGACTAAATGAGTAAATGCTTATGTCAGTAAAATAGTAAACACTTAATAAACATTAGCTCTTAATATCACTCTCAACACATGAGGCAGACAACTTTGGCAATGTGTGAAAAGTCCACTCTAATAGCTCATTTTTTCAGTCTTCCAGGGACAATACCTCTTCCTCTTGTCTCTAAGAGTACCTGTAGAAATAATGGTGCTACCAAGGGTAGAGGAACAAAGTCTGCCCTAGAGAGGTGACCTCTGTCTTTCGGCACAGGGCTGAGGGGGAAACTGCCAGAGGGATCAGGACTTGTAAAATAGAATTTTAAAATGTTCATGTTAAACACAATGTCATTGAGAGGTAATATGTCAATATTGCTCTGGACTCATCAGTGAAAAATCACATGCCACTCATGTCAATGACCAGAATTATAGCTTATACATTAGCAGTTTAATTAAGCCGTATTTTTTTAAAGATGTTTTTATTGATTTCATAGAGGAAGGAGAGGGAGAGAGAAATAAAAACATCAATGAAGAGAGAGAATCATCAATTGGCTGCCTCCTGCATGTCCCACACTGGGGATCAAGCCTGCAACCCAGGCATGTGCCCTTGATCTGAATCGAACCTGGGACCCTCCAGTCCGCAGGCTGATGTTCTATTCACTGAGCCAAACTGGCCAGGGCAAATTAATTAAGTCGAATTTTTAGAGATGAGATGTTTGGTATGCATTTTAACAATTAGAAATGATTCTTGTTAACAGGACATTTATCAAAGAAGGAACTTACAATACTTATCCATGTACGCAGTTGGAAAACTTTATCTGGCTGAAAATAAGTGAATTTTGTAGCAGAAGGAAAACAAAAGAATTAAAAAGTGTTTTTATTGCGCCCAGCCAGCATGGCTCAGTGGTTGATTGTCGACCTATGAACCAAGAAGTCACGGTGCAATTCCCAGTCAGGGCACATGCCTAGGTTGCGGGCTCAATCCCCAGTGTGGGGAGTGCAGAAGGCAGCAGATCAATGGTTCTCTCATCATTGATGTTTCTATCTCTCTCTTTCTCTCCCTCTCACTTCCTATCTGAAATCAATAAAAATATGGTTTAAAGTGTTTTTATTGAAAAAGTTACCTTGTTAAAGAGAATTCAAAAATTATAGAGAATGTATCACTGGACAAAATTCATCTTATGCATATCTGCAAAACAAGGTCAGTATGAGCTGGTATTGAGAATGTGGACAAAGAATTATATAATAGTATTTGAACTGGATCTTCTATCTATCTGGGATCCCATGAAATTTCTTTTCCCACTTTGCTGCATCTCCTCAACTCTTCTGAGTGTCCTCTTTTGGCTCCTTCATGAACTCTTCTTTCTCTACCATCTCCTAAATGTTTGTATTCTCCAGGGATCTTCCTTTGCCTACAGCCTTTATATACTACACCCTCTTCCTAAGTGATTGCATTCTTTCTCACAACATCAATTAGCATTGATGACCAAATTGATTGCTCCAAAATCTGCATCTTGCACCAAGACCTCTCTCAAGAGCTTGAGACTCATTATCCACATGTCTATTGGACATTGGTACCCAAGATCCCACAGACACTAGTACCTCTTAAATGTGTTCTGCCACCTGACTTCTCTGCACTGTTTAAATGACACCATCATTAACCCAGCCAGCCAAAGTAAGAACTCGAAAGTCATTCTTTTTTTATTGAGATATAATTCAATATTCATCCTTTTAAAGTATACAATCTAGTGCTTTTTAGTAAATTCACAGAGTTGTGCAACCAGCACCACAATCTAGTTTTAGAGCATTCAATTACCCCTGAAAAGATCTCTCATATCCATTAGCAGTTACCCCTCCTACCCCTGAAAACAACTAATCTACTTTCGCGCTCTGTAGATTTTGCCTATTCTGGATATTTCATATAAATGGCATCATACAATATGTGGTCTTTTGTGACTGGCTTCTTTCACTTAGCCTAATGTTTGCAAGGTTTGTCCATGTTGTAGCATATATTAGAACTTCATTTTGTTTTATGTTTGAATAATATTCCATTGTATAAATGTATATTTTATTTATCCATTTATAAATTGAGGGACATTTTGTTTCCAATTTTTGTTTTTATAAATTAAGTTGCCATGAACATCCGTATGTAAGTTTTTGTGCAACATATGTTTTCAGTTCTCTACAAGCAGAATTTCTGGGTCATATGGTGATCTACGCTTGAGCTTTTGAGGAACTGCTAAACTATTTTCCAAAATTAATATGCCATTTTACAACCCCACCAGTAATGTATGATGGTCCAAATTCTTTTGGAGTCATTCTTGATTCCTCTCTTTTCCTTAGTTTACACATTTAATCAATCACCCAAGCCTTGCCAATTTAACATACTAAGCATTTCTCAAAACTGTCCCTTGCTTTCCAGTCCTACTACTACTGTTTCAGTCAATCCTATGTCATCTCTCATTTGGAATATTGCAATAATCTCTAAATTGGCTCTTGCCTCTAACTGCTCCTCTATCTGCTGTCAGAAAGAGATTTCTAAAACAGGCATCTGACAACATCATAGTTCTGCTTGAAATCCTTTAATGCAGTGGTTCTCAACCTTCTGGCCCTTTAAATACAGTTCCTCATGTTGTGACCCAACCATAAAATTATTTTCATTGCTACTTCATAACTATAATGTTGCTACTGTTATGAATCGTAATGTAAATATCTGATATGCAGGATGGTCTTAGGCGACCCCTGTGAAAGGGTCGTTTGACCGCCAAAGGGGTCGCGACCCACAGGTTGAGAACCGCTGCTTTAATGCAATGGCTCTCAACTGTGGCTGCGCAGTAGAATCACCAAGACAGATTTAAAATATCCTGATGCCCAGGTTGCACCCAAGGTCAGAATCTCTGGGGTGGGATCCAGGAATCAATAGTGTTAAATCTTTCCAGGTGATTTCAATATGGAGCCAAAATGGACAAACACTGCTTTTTAGTGGCTTCCTATTGCTCCTAGGATACAGTTTAAGCTTCTTAATGGCCCAGAGGTCCATCATCAGCCCCCTTATACCTCTTTATCTGCATCTCTTGTCCCTCCCTTCCTCACACTAAATAAGCCAGCCACACTGATCTGCACATGGTATCCAGCAGAAACATGTTTTTTCTTCCCTGTCTCTTCTGCCTGGATCATCCTTCCCAGGTCTCTTCCCTTAGGGAGCTTCTACTCATTCTTTAAGATTCAGCATCCCCAGGTCCATCCATGTTGTCACAAAGGGCAAAATTTTCTTCTTTTTATGGCAAAGTAGTATCCATCATGTAAATGTACCATAGTTATTTTATCCACTCATCAGCTGATGGGCTGTTTCCAAATCTTGGCTATTGTAAATAACATGGCAATGGACATAGGGTGCATATTTTCTTTCAAATTAGTGTTTCGGGTGAACATTGTGCTAAGTGAAATAAGCCAGTCAGAGAAAGACATGATTGCACTCATATCTGGAATCTAATGAACAAACCGAACTAACAAACAAAATAGAAACAGACTCATAGAGAACAGCTCTCTGCCAGGAGGGGAGAGAGGCTGGAGGTGTTAGGAGATTGAACAATAAAGGAAAAATAAGAGAAAGAATTCATGGACACAGACAACAGTGTGGTGACTATGTAGGGAGGGGTGTGGATAGAGGTGGGAGAGGGTACAAGGGGGATAAATGATGGAAATAGAATAAAATTTAATAAAAAGATTCAACACCTCTAGGAACTCTTCTTATACAAGGTTTCTCTTGCTCCTTGTACTCCTTGAACCCTATTGGAATCATCTTCCCCCCACCCCCACCCTCTGCTTAGCTGATTCATTCATCTCTCATCAGCACCTGAAACTTATATGCACTCTATAAAGAGTAGTTGGGTGAATAAATTAATGAATATCCTCAACAATACAATATTTATTGGTTGACATCTTAACAGCCAGACCATGAAGGCAACTGGGCCAGAATAGATAATGACTTCAATCATGGAGAAAGGGCCTGGCATAACCAGTCTCACCATACCAGCATACAGCTTCCCTAGCCAGGAAACTCCCAGGCACTTCAGAACTGTCCTCAACCAGACAAGTGGCTCTTGACTAGAACACACTGAACATAAAACTAGGACTGACCATGAAGCCAATGCCTTAGCAACAGTGGTTGGCAAACTCATTAGTCAACAGAACCAAATATCAACAGTACAATGACTGAAATTTCTTTTGAGAGCCAAATTTTTTAAACTTAAACTATATAGGTAGGTACATTGTTATTAACTTAATTAGGGTACTCCTAAGGCTTAGGAAGAGCCACACTCAAGGGTCCAAAGAGCCGCACGTGGCTCACGAGCCGCAGTTTGTGACCACGGCCTTAGCAGATCCCTCTCCTGAAACTTCAAAAAACCTGCCAAAGAGAAGGGAAGCCACTGTCTGCACCTGAATAAAGACTAGTGTGGCAAAAAGTGAAGCGCTCTCGCTCTCTCCGAGCCCGTTCCAATGCTCTATCCCATCTCTGGGGCTTCCATGTTTCATGCCTCTCCACACTGTCTCAAACTTCAGTATCAAATAAACCCTGCCTGCTCTGACCAATCTCTATATACCTGCCTGGCTCTCATACTTTGGCTCCACCTTGATTATATGAGAGCAACTAATTGGCCAACCACACCAAGTGCCAAGACCACAAGCTCTCAGGAGCCCATATCTCTGAGAAGGTTGTCAGCCTTGCCAGCCTACTGTCTGCTTAATGTCAGGTCACAGTATTGGCTTCCTGATTAGGTATTCACTTTGCATATATTTATTTCAGTACTAAAATGAGATACCACATATAAAATGGAATACTACTCAGCCATGAAAAAGAGAAAATCTTCCCATGTGCGACAATATGGATGGATGTTGAAGATATAATGCCAAATGAAATAAATCAGACTGAAAAGACAAATACCATATGATCTCAACTTATATATGGAATAAAAATAACACAAACAAACAAAATAAAACAAAACTAACTCATAGATACAGAGAACAAACAGATCAGTGGTTACCAGAGGAGAAGGGAATTAGGGGTGGGCAAAATGGATAAAAGGAGTCAACTCTATAGTAATGGATAATAACTAGACTTTTGGGGTGTATAAGAGGTCAAATTAATAATGTTGTACACGTGAAACTTATGTAATAAAAAATTAATTAAATAAAATGAAATACCAACACTAACACTAATTGTCTATATTGTATGCCAGCTATAAAAGAATGCACCATTTGGAAAAACACAAGACTATATAAACATTAGAATATTTTGTTATTTTAGCAATGCTTTATTGTTGTTTAATTCATGATTTTCACTCAACCTTGGCTATACTAGTACATTGAAAATACCTAGGGAGTTAAAAATACTGATACCTATAAGTAAGTAAATCAATCAATCAATCAATCAATCAGAAAAGTTACTTATTTAAATAAACATATTATAAAATACTGATATCTTTCCCAGAGATTTTTATTTCATCCATTTGGAGCATCTCCTGGACATTAAGAGTTTTTAAATCTCTGCAGATGATTCTAATATGCAGGTAAAATTGAGACCACTTACCTTAGGTTTACTTCCTAGACACCAAATACACTTCCCCTGACTTGATTCTGGGCAGTTGACATTGGCAATGCTATGACTTGGTATCTTACAATGGTTTTAGTCCCCCCAATCAGGACTTTCATTTATGCCCAGGATCTTAGAGGCTACTCTAAGGGCATTATTTTGGAATGATAGCTGACCACCTCTATGAGTTTCCTTCCCCCCGGGCCTTTGAGAGTTTATTCCTATTATTCCACCTGTATTTGCAAAGGATCCTGAAGCCCACTCTTCTTTGCAACTTGGCCTTTTAAAAATCACCCCTTCTGGCTTTAATTTTTGGCTTGCTCTTTCTGTGTCCAAACTGAAAACTCAAAGTGAGAGAAACCCACACTACAGAGTGAGTTGCTGGGGTTTGGTGCCAAATTCTAAACGCCCACTTTCCAATCAAGGGTGACTAAACTATGAAGTAGCACAACCCCACCCCCTCCTTTTTAGTTCCTCACAGTGCCTGCTATCACCGATTTTATAATTAGTAGTTGATTAGCATAAAAAAGATCTTCCTTCCCGAATGAGGCCTCGCAATTGTGTTTTTCAACTTCTGACCCAAATTGCAGAACAATTAAGGGTTTTGGTTTGTTTGCTTGCTTGCTTTTTGTTTTTACTCAAACTCATTTTGAACAAAGTAGCTTGAAAACAGTGTTAGGCTGTTTCTGCATACAAATAGCTAGAAGAGCACCTCTCTAAGCCCATGTCTTGTCAATGTAAGAAACATTCAAACCTATGAAGAATTTTTGTGAGTTTATTTGAGCCAAACTTGACAATTGCCAGGAAGCAAAGTCTCCAAGGATTGAGATGATGCTTCAGAGAATGGCAGTTTTGCACCTTATTTTATACTTTACAATCAAGAGAGGAGATATATGTAAGTTACATGAAATCCATTGGCAATAGATTGGGGGAGGGGGGTAGGAGAAAGCAAAGCAGGGATACCTCTGGGATTGGATAGACATATACTTCATTTATATAAGTGGGTATTGGATAGTTAACAGTCAACAATTAACTCAATGACAATGAGGGGGCCTTGTGGTCTCTGCAGAGTGGTGGATGTTCTTTGAGGAGTCTGGAAAAAGGAAAATTACTTTGGAAGCCCAACAATATGTTATCGTAGATGCAAAAAGACAATAGACAGGCTCAGTTAAGGTAAAGATTGACCTTTGTCAGGGAAGATACCAGCCTAGGGCATGACTATCCACCACAAACTGCTTTTGGTTTTAAAAGTTTAATTTTAGACCGTCCTTTGTGATTACTTTAGGTCTCTGAGTTTGCAAGGCCACCATGGGGGCCTTCCCTGAGCTAGTCAGGTTAGCATGTGGCTCCTTTTCGTCCACTATCCAACAGTGGTAGAAAAATGACTTTTTCCTATTGTAGGAAAAGATAAAGATCAACAGCCATGGTGGACCAAGGCTCAAGATTCACTTAAAGGAAACTGGATCCAATTTTCAATGTGACACTGAGTTTTTATTCCAAAGTCAGGGTTTACCAAACCAGAGCTCCCTTGTTTTAAGGGAAAGTGTGGATTCTACATATTGGGTTTTTAGGGTTCATTACTGGCCAACACAGAGGTACCACTGCAGCTCTCTCCTTGAGAAGGTTCCTCCCACAAAGCATCCCACTTCCTTTTCAAAATTTACTTATTTTGCTTATCAGCAAGAAAATGAAAATGTCTTTTTCAGTTCTCTATGATCATCTTCCCAACTCAGCAACTTAATGCACCTTTGTCACTTTGATTTATTCAAATGACTTGAAATGTCAACCTGTTGAAGATCTGTAGGGGAACGTGGGTAGTGTCACTCACTGCCCTGAAAAGGCAATGGATTTCAACTCTCTGAACGGATGTTAGAGAGGCACAAAGCTGAGCCCATGGGATCTCTTCCTGCCATGCTTCTCAATGGAGTGATTTGCTTGAGCACTCTTATTGAGGAAGCCATATCTCCTGCCAGTTTGAATAGCACCATCTTGGCAACAAAGTAAATAGTCTCTGAGGGACTTTTCCTCTAACTGATTTATTAGAGACTCACAGCATAATTTTTATTATTTTTTTAATTTTTCAATTACAGTTTAGATTCAATATCATTCTGTATTAGTTTCAGATGTACAGCAAAGTGGTTAGGAAAGTTATATACTTTATAGAGTGGTTCCCCTGCTGCTTCAAGTACCCACCTGGCCCCATAGATATTTATCATGATACTAGAGGCCTGGTGCACAGATTTGTGCACTGGTGAGGTCCCTCAGCCTGGCCTGCACCCTCTCACAATCCGGGACCCCTTGAGGGATGTTGGAGGCCTGGTGCACGGATTCAGCCCAATCCCTGCAGGCCAGGCTGAGGGACCCCACCAGTGCACGAATCTGCACCAGGCCTCTACTATGCATATAAGATCTTTGGTTAATCTCTTTCCACCCACCCCTCTCCCCTCTTCCCTCTGAGATTCATCAGTCTGTTCCATGTTTCCATGCCTGTGCATTGAGCGCCTGCCCCCTGGTGGTCAGTGCGCATCATAGCTACCAGTTGAATGGTCGAACAGTCGCTTAGGCTTTTATATATATAGATTATTGATCTATGCTGTAATCTACATCTCTATGGCTTCTGCAACTACCAGTTTGTACTGCAGAACCTTTTGATCCCAATCAAAGTCTGATCTTACTGGATTAGCAACAGCTTCAATATACAGTGGGGCCTTGACTTACGAGTGTAATTTGTTCTGAGACCGAGCTCATTAAGGAGCTCATTAACTCAAATTACTCTGTCAACTCAATGCAAAAAATCAGCCGAGAGACAGCTGGTATCTCAAAAAACTCGTTAGTCGGGACACTCGTAAGTCAAGACCCGACTGTACTGACAATTTGAGAGTACAACCAGTTGAGGACTTTTATGTTGAGGTGTCATTAATTAAGCCATTAGAATGGCCTCATGTGGTGCTTGGCACAGAGGTAGAAAGCACTCATTGCATGTAAACTATTGCTAGAATTACAAAAAGTTCACTTCTAGTGACTGAAATGTAGGCTTACTTACTACAATTAGGATTTGACTTTAAACACACTGTGACTATTGCTGTGGTTCTGTCCTGCTGGTGGCCAGCCTGGTGCTCTCAAAACCATTAAAAGAAACCTTAGGAAAATGTCTAAATTCTTCTTTTGGGTTGAAATTTGGTGAACTCTAATGGGTTTTGAAATAATTAAATTGGTGTCTGAGGTTCGGATAGGCAAAAGTTCTCTTTTGTTCATTGGGATTTGGTGTGAATTTGGCATTAAGAGCAGACCTGTACTTGCTTACTTCCTTAGTAAGAAAGCTGGAGCTAGCCCCTTCAAAGAAAGGATAAAACACTTGCAGAGCCTTGTTCAATTTTCTCAGCAGGGAGTGGCACATTAGTTTAGTATATAGGAAGTTGGTCATAAGGTGCTATATATAACAAAGATCTGACCTTGTTCTTAGCTGAGGTTGGTTTGCTTCCTCTAGAGAGTTTGCCAAGTGGCCTTTGTGGTTAAACAGCACACTGAGCTCTCTCTTAACTTATTTTTTAAAGTTGAATTTATTGGGCTGACATTGGTTCAGAAAATCATACAGGTTTCAAGGGCACAACTCAACAAAACATCATTTGTACACTGCATTGTGTGCCCACAACCCAAAACAAAGTCTCTTTCCATCCCCATTTTCCACCACTTTGCCCATCTCCAACTACCCCTATTCCTCTTTTCCTCTGGATATCACCACACTGTTGTCTGTGTCTATGTGTTATGTGTATATGTTTTTGTTAATCCCTACACCTTCTTTCATCCAGTCCCCCAACCCTCCTCCCCTCTGACAGCTGTCAGTCTGTTCCATGTATCCATGACTCTGTTTCTATTTTGTTTGTCAGTTTATTTTGTTCATTAGATTACACATATAAGTGAGATTATATGGTATTTATCTTTTTCTCACTGGCTTACTTCACTTAGCATAATAATCTCCAGGTCCAGTCCATCCATGCTGTTGCAAATGGTAAAATGGCCCTTTTCTAAGTCCAAGTAGTATTGAGAAGACAAAAGGATGGATTTGCCTGGTTGCCACCAGTGAACATTTGTGAGTGACTTCTCTATGCTAGGTGCTGGAGGTACAATGAGTAACAACAGAGTTACTCTTTTTTAAAAATATATTTTATTGATTTTTTACAGAGAGGAAGGGAGAGGGATAGAGAGTTAGAAACATCGATGAAAGAGAAACATCGATCAGCTGCCTCCTGCACCCCCCCCCCACTGGGGATGTGCCCACAACCAAGGTACATGCCCTTGACTGGAATCGAACCTGGGACCCTTCAGTTCACAGGCCAACACTCTATCCACTGAGCCAAACCAGTTAGGGCCAGAGAGTTACTCTTAAATCAGTATATATTATTTTGTGTAAAAGGAGCTCACAGTCTAATCAGAGAGACAGTGATGTGCTGGAGTCAGCTCCTACTGGCTCATGAGAACTGATAAATTTCAGAAATTTTGCAAAACAATTATTAAACACAGTTATTAAAAGTTAAATTATATAAACTTGCAATTAAATACAAATATAGTTAAAACAAAGGTAATACCAACTCTAAGCTTATTGCTTTCTAATTATTGTTCTGACTTTCACTGGTATTACTACCAATGCTTTTGAGATTACCTACAGCTACTGTATCTGTATAATGGAAATACTATATAATGCTGTGTTGCTGAGCATTTCTTCCCAACACAGTGCTGAGTGATCAATATCACATTAGTAGCAAAGTACTCCTACATTGACTGTGGTAGGAGTACTTACACCATGGAAATCAGCAATCACTATAAACTAGGAATTTTTTTTCAGAAAACAAGTTATTAAACATTTAACAACACACCACTGGACACAGACAAGCAAATAGGTGATTATAGTAAATCCAGTGGGTCACAAGGCTATAGGATTTCGGTCTAGGGTGGAGGAATATGAGAAGGTATTAAAGAAGGCTTCACATAAGAGGCAGTGCTTAAGCAAAGCCATGAAGGATGATTAGGAGTGACGGTCCAGAAGCAAGATAGGATAGAATTGAATGAATGAAAAGGTTGAGTTCCTTGCCTTCAAGACTCTCAGTCTAATGGAAGACACAAATGAGAAATAGGATGAAGGAGATATGGGCTCAAGTGCTCTGCTGGGCCTGCTTGGCCTGCTTGGAAGCATAGAGAAGGTCACTCTATTGGTCGGGGTACAGGGAGGCTTCCTAGAGGAGGTGATGTGGGATCTTAAGCTGAGATAAAAAGAAAATATGGATCGGGGAGGGAGGATTGGGTGAAAGGAGGTGAAGGGATTAGCCAAAGAACATATATGCATAGCCCATAGACACAGACATCAGTGTTGTGATGGCCTGAGAGAAGGAGTGGTGGGGGATGGATGAAGGTGGGAAAAGTGGGGAGGAGAAATGGAGACATCTGTAATAATGTCAACAATAAAAATAAAGTTTTAAAAAAGAATAGGTAGACATTTTTAAAAAGATAATTAGGAGTTTCCATCTCTTTTGGAAACTGAGGCAGAAAACTAATGTCTTCTTATATATTAAAACTAGAGGCCCGGTGCACAAAAATTTGTGCACTCGGGGGGAGGGGAGGTCCCTCAGCCCGGCCTGTGCCCTCTCGCAGTCTGGGAACACTCGGGAGATAACGACCTGCTGGCTTAGGCCTGCTCCCGGGTGGCAGAGGGCAGGCCCAATCCCTAGGTGCAGCCCCTGGTCAGGCTCAGAGCAGGGCTGATTGGGGAGTTGGGGCGCTGCCCCGTCATGCACAGAGCAGGGAGATTGGGAGGTTGTGATGCCACCCTCAGTCACGCTCAGGGTAGGGCCAATTGGGGGGTGGGGGCACCGTCCCCTGTCACACTCAAGGCAGGGTCGATGGGGAGGTTGCGGCGCCACCCCCTGTCATGCACAGAGCAGGGCCAATCAGGGGGTTGGGACACTGCCCCCTGTCACTCACAGAGCAGGGCCAATCAGGGGGTTGGGGCACTGCCCTCTGTCACTCACAGAGCAGGGCCCATCAGGGGGGTTGGGGCTCTGTACCCTGTCATGCACAGAGCAGGGCCAATCAGGGGGTTGGGGCGCTGCCCCTGTCACGCACAGAGTAGGGGCGATAGGGGAGTTGGGGCACCGCCCCCTGTCACACACAGAGCAGGGCCCATCAGGGGGTTGGGGAGCTCCCCCCTATCAGGCACAGAGCAGGGCTGCTCAGGGGGTTGGGGCACCTCCCCTGTCAAGAACAGAGCAGGATGGATAGGGAGGTTGTGGCCCCGCCCCCTGTCACACACAGAGCCACAGGGCGATCAGGGGGTTTGGGCGCTGCCCCCTGTCACGCTGATCCCGGTGCTGGGAGGCATATTACCCTTTTACTATATAGGGTAAAGGCCTGGTGCATGGGTGGGGCCGGCTGGTTTGCCCTGAAGGGTGTCCTGGATCAGGGTGGGGGTCCCCACTGGGGTGTCTGGCCAGCTTGGGTGAGGGGATGATGGCTATTTGCAGCTGGTCACACACCATTCAGGGTAGGGGTCCCCACTGGGGTGCCTGGCCAGTCTGGGTGAGGGGCTGAGGGCTGTTTTCAGGCTGGTGGGTGACTGAACTCCCAAACGCTCCTTTTTTCCTTTTTTTTTTTTTTTTAATTCTGGGCCAGCTTTAGCTTGAGGCTTGGCTCCAGCTCTTAGGCCTCTGGCTGAGAGTAGGTTTCTGGCCTTTGCTTACAATGTTGCGAATGTGCTGGCTTAAGTCCCGCGGTGTCTGTTACAATGTTTGAAACTTCAGGCTCAGAGGCCTGCAGCCGCAGGCGGGGAACATTGGTTTCCTCCGTCACTGAAGCAAGCAAGCCTCATGTTAGTTTCAAGCTGCTTGGCTGCCGGCCGCCATCTTGGCTGACAGTTAATTTGCATATCTCGCTGATTAGCCAATGAAAAGGGTAGCGGTCGTACGCCAATTACCATGTTTCTCTTTTATTAGTGTAGACTAGAAGCCCAGTGCACAAAATTCATGCACAGGTAGGGTCCCTGGGTCTGGCCAGTGATCAGAGCCAATTGGAGCCTTCTGGCTGCCAGCTGCGGCCTTCCTTCCCTGCTGCTGCCAGCTGCCAGCTGGAACCTTCCTTTGTTCTGCAGCACCCCCTGGTGGTCAGTGCATGTCATAGCAAGCGATCAAACTCCCCCACTCTTGAGGGGACACTTTGCATATTAGCCATATATATATATAGATAAATATGTTAGCAACATTATGCTTAAGAGAAAAAAGTAATACTTGTTTTAAAAGGAATTCTTAAGTGCCACACTATTTTTTTTCAGTTGATATAATACTTGATATGTTGCCTTGTGGGTGGGTGTGGTTAGTTTCCAGGACAGCCTCCCAATGGGTAAAGGCTTCTAAGTTCTGCCTGAATAATATAGAAATGGGAAGGTGGAGTAAATTGGGTGCATTTGTTAAATTCTGAACTAAATGGGACCTTGTTCCTCATTTGGGGGAGTAATTACTACATTCTATATTCAAACAGCTGGTGTTTGCTAAGCCCTTGGGTTTTGCACAAAGTACAAACCACACCATTCTCTTCTCAATAATATACATTCCTATAAACACCACAGCCTAACTTTTACAAGAAAAAATTGGCCTTGAGATAAGGATGGATTACATTCTGGCATATGTGTGAGGAACTGTGACTGCGTTCCCAACTATGATAATCTAGGAAATGATGTTGTCTCACTTTGATAATAACATCTGGGGAAAATACATATTCTCTCTTTGCATTTGGTGCTTTAAAAAAAAAAAGAAAATTAAAGGTCAGATTAGCAACCTAAAAATGAAACTAGAATGGAGGTGAGAAAAGAAGGAGTAGTGTAACATTTTACCCCCCTGCTGAAAAGAGAAAGCAGATCTAGCTATTTAAGCACTGGGGTGTGAAATATAGGCCCTTCCTGTTACAAACAGAATTAATCCCTTTGCAAATAAACTCTTGGAAAGAATCCTGGGCTAAGCTTTCTCAGAGACTTTGCTGTTTTCATTAATTCCTTTGCATTCTACTCAAGTTTCTTGCTTGCAAGAAACAGAAACCCATCTAGCTAATTCAGATAAAGGATGAGTAAGGAAATTGAATTAACTCAGAAATACATCATTTACTGAGCATCCACTATGCACCAAGTACTGAGGTAGGAGTTTCTGATAAGCAGTGACTAAGATGGACACAGTCCATTTACTCATAGAGCATACCATCTAGCGGGGGAGGGGGGGAGAAAAGCACTAAACTCATAATTACAGAATTTGTTATTTAATTGTAAGGGTGATGTGTACTCTTAGGGAAAGGAAGAGAGACTGTGGGATCCCATAGGGCCCTAACATAGTGGGGCTGGAGGAAAGGTCAGATAAAGCGTCCCTAAAGAAATGATACTTAAAAACACTCAGGAGTTTTCTTTAGCTGGGATGAGGGAGGCATATTTGTTTTTTCTTCCTAATTCCCTCATCAAGCAATGAATTACAAATCTGCATGAAAATTGAAATATTAAAACTCAGAAAAAAATGTAGAAAATGAACCCATCAAATCTATTTCCTACTTGTAGGATCCTTCAGTTAGAATGCTCAGTTATGTTCCAGGATTTTTCATTCACTCAGGGATGTATTTTTTGGCTACTACTGACAAAATATTATTTAGTATATCATTTAAATCTGTGTATCTACAGCATTATACCCAAAAGGCATTCCAGGAAGAAATTTTCATTGCTAAATGTATGGCCTTAGTCATGGGAATGATATGTTTGAAAGGTTGTGGGAGTGCTGATAATCTTATCTAATAAAAGAGAAACATGCAAATTGACCATACCTCTGCTACACCCACAAGCCACGCCCACCAGCCACACCCACCAGCCAATCAGGGGCGAGTATTCAAATAAACCCAACCAAGATGGCAGCAGCCATGGAGCTGGAATGAACAGGAGGCTTGGGTTGCCCCTGGCTACAAAGGAAGCCAAGCTTCCCGCCTGCCCTGGCCAGCTGTGGGCTCTGCTCAAGGCTACAAAGTTTCAATTATAGAAGACAAATAAATCCCAGATACCTGCTTCCAGCTGCTGCGTCCTCCACTCAAGGAGGGTCTGGGAGCCTGGGTTGCCCGGGGCTGTGGCCAGCCTGCAAACAGCCCTCAACCCCTCACCCAGGCTGGCCACACCCTCATAGGGTAAGGGTTTCTGCTGGGGGGTTTGGCCAGATTGCAAACAGCCATCAGCCCCTCACCCAGGCTGGCCAGGCACCCCAGCGGGAACCCCCACCCTGAAGGGGGTGTGGCCAGCCTGAAAACAGCCCTCAGCCTTTCACCCAGGCTGGCCCTGACCCCCCAGTGGGGACCCTCACCCCATGGGGGCATGGCCGGCCTGCAAACCACCACAGGCCCCTTGCCCAGGCCACCCCATGCCCCAAGGGAACCCCCACCCCGATCCAGGACACCCTTCAGGGCAAACCAGCCAGCCCCCACCCATGCACCAGGACTCTATCTATACTACCGGTTCTCAACCTGTGGGTTGCAACCCCTTTGGGGGTCAAACGACCCTTTCACAGGGGTTGCCTAAGACCATTGGAAAACACATATATAATTACATATTGTTTTTGTGATTAATCACTATGCTTTAATTATGTTCAATTTGTAACAATGAAATTGGGGGTCACCACAACCTGAGGAACTGTATTAAAGGGTTGCGGCATTAGGAAGGTTGAAAACCACTGATCTATGCTAATAAAAGGGTAATATGCTAATTATACTGGGAGACCTTCCAGGAGACCTTCCAGATGTTCTTCTGGACAAAGCCATGGTGGCAGGGCCGAGGTAGAGGCGGTTAGAAGCCAAGAGGGGAGGGCAGTTGTGAGTGATCAGGCTGGGGGGGGGGGTCGTTGGGGGTAAGCAGACCATCGGGGGGCCAGTTGGAGGTGATCAGGACAGCGGGAGGGGGCAGTTTGGAGTGAGCAGGTCAGCAGGGGGGCAGTTGGGGGTGATCAGGCTGGTGGGGGGGCTTTGGGGGCAAGCGGGCCAGCAGGCAGAGTGGTTAGGGGCAATCAGGCAGGCAGACAGGCAGGTGAGTGGTTAGGAGCCAGCAGTCCCAGATTGCAAGAAGGATGTCCGACTGCTGGTTTAGGCCCAATCCCTGTAAACTGGCAGTAGGACATCCTTCAAGGGGTCCCAGATTGGAGAGGGTGCAGGCCGGGCTGTGGAACACCACCTCCCCCATGCACGAATTCATGCACTGGGCCACTAGTTTAAACATAACATTATTTTTTAAACTTTTATTTTTCAATTAAAGTTTATATTCAATATTATTTTGTATTAGTTTCAGGAGTCAGTATAGTTTTGACATTTGTATAACTTAGTATATGATCCCCAGATGTTTCTAGTACCCATCTGGCATCATTCATAGCTATTACAATATTGTTGACTATATTCCCTACGCTGTACTTTACATCCTCATGACTATTCTGTAACTACCAATCTGTACTTCTTAATCCCTTCACACTTTTCACCCAGTCACCCAACCTCTCTTCCCTCTGGTAACCATCTGTTTATTCTCTGTATCTATGAGTCTATTTCTATTTTGTTGGTTTATTTTGAACTTTAGATTTGGAATATAAATGAAATCATATGGAATTTGTCTTTCTCTGTAAACATGACATTATCAAATTTTAAAGTTGTAATTTCTATTGTAACAAACAACTGACTTAATCTGTTTGAGCTGCTATAACAGAATAAAATATACTGGGTGGCTTATGAATAACAGACATTTATTTCTCATAGTTCTGGAGGCTGAAAGTCAAAGATCAGAGTGCCAGCATGGTTGGGCTCTGGTGAGGTCCCTCCTCCAGGTTTCAGACTTCTCACTGTGTCTGTTCATAACAGAAGGGTTGGGAGATCACTTTTGGGCCTCTTCTATAAGGCCCTAATCCCATTGATGAGTATTCCACCCTCAAGACCTAATCACCTCAAATACCATCATATTGGGGATAAGGTTTCAACAGATGAATTGGGAGAGTGTATAAACATTCAGTGTATTGCAACAACTATTTTTTTTTAACAGTGATGTAGAATTAATAACATTGTTGACTTGTATTTTGTTCTTTACACAGCAGATATCATATGCTTTTGACAGTTCTATCATGTGTCAACAAAGACTTACCATCTGAGAAATTGGAAAGAAGGCATTTGCATTAATCCCATGCCCATCAAGCATGTTTCTGACTAAAAGCAACTGCCTACAGGTGACTTGATACATCCAGCAGACACTGAGCCACTGGGAAAGATCACATCTTTAACTTTCTTCCAACCATCTCTCTGCCACACCCAGAATAACTACTGAGTAGAGGAAGAGGCCTCTTCTCTTCCCATAGCCATTTCTCTCTTCTAGACTTATGGCTCTACCAGTATAAACAGATTTGTGTGGACTAAGAAGACAAACTGACCTAAGATTTGTGCAAAACTTAGCACTTACCATTTTGCAGAAACTTTTTTTCAGTTACAGTTGCATAAAAGAGGCTTTAATTTTCACTTTGAATTCTACCTTTGACTGAACCCAAATATCAGAGTGAAATCTAATCAAAACCATAGTCTATATCCCAAAGAAGTAAAGATTTACTTGAAACCTGAAGAATTTCTCAAAGTTATTGAGAGGGTACAGATAGAAAGAGCAGCCTCACTCAGATTTACAACAAGGAGTGAAATCTAAACCATGCGTTCTAGACATTTGCTACCACTAGAGGTGGGTGGTGAAATAATAATGATAATAATAATAATAACTACTACAAGTAGCATCATTGTGTATTAAGCTTTTATTATATACCAGGAGATATCATGCTAAGCATTTTTTTTAAATCTCATTGACTCATGCCAGCAAACCTCTGGGGTAGTTGTAATTATGTCTCCACTTTACAGATGAATAAATGAGCTTTATGGAAGTCAACACAAATGGCCCACATTCTCGTACACCATAAGTGTCAGAGCTGAATTTGGGCATGGATTTACTTTATGCCAGTGCCGTGTTTTTAACTCAGGTATTGGAGAGTTGGAAATACTTGAATTAATAATAAAGCTAATTTCCAAAACAAAAGAACAAAGTGTTGTTTTTATGTCTGGATTCCTGTAAATTAATGACAAACATCACACCCATTATATATACAATTGTATACATAGATACTCTGTAAAGTTCAGGGCACTGGTACTCTTGATAATTCTTGTTTTGACTAGATGTGACCCCCTTATATAATTGCTTCTTAGTGTGTTAGTAAAAATATGCATTATTACTTGACCAGAAATGTTGCTGTCTTGAAGCAAAGAAAAAGGACTAAGAGGAGGCAACCTGGCTTTAACAAGGTTCAAAACAGAATTTTGGTTTTCCTTGGAGTTATCACAATGGGCAAATCTGCTTACTTTGGCAATACTATTTCAGGCTATTATACATGGGGAAAGTTTGGATCAGGAGGGTAGGTGAGAAGTAATAGCACTAATAATGGGCATGTAAACAGCCCTTCCCAATTGACAAAGGACTTCATATTTGGAGTCTCTTACTTCGTTTCCAGATGTTTGTTGCAAAGTTTTATCTTTAAATAATTATAAATTCACAGGTGGTTGCCAAGAAACACACAGAGAAGTCTTGAGCAGCCTTATAGCTTCCCCTGATGTTGACATCTTATCCTATCTAATAAAAGAGAAACATGGTAATTAGCCGTACATCCGCTACCCTTCCCATTGGCTAATCAGGGTGATATGCAAATTAACTGCCAGCCAAGATGGCGGCCGGCAGCTAGCCAGCTTGAAGTGAACATAAGGCTTGCTTGCTTCAGTAACGGAGGACTCCAACGTTCCCCGCCTGCCGCTGCCGGCCTCTGAGCTTGCAGTTTGAAACATTGTTACAAATATAGAAGCTAAACAAATCCCCAGAAACCGGCTTTCAGCCAGCCGGAATCTCAGAGCTGGAGTTGAAGCAGTGTTTCGATTATAGAACCCAAACAAACCAGATACCTGCTTTTAGCTGGAGCCAAGCCTCAGAGCTAAAGCTGGCCCAGAATAAAAAAAAAAAAAATAAGTAGTGGTTGGGAGCTTCAGTCACCCAGCAGCCCCTCACCTAGATTGGCCAGGCACCCCAGTGGGGACCCCCACCCTGAAGGGGGTGTGACCAGCTGCAAACAGCCATCATCCTCTCATCCAGGCTGGCCGGGCACCCCAGTGGGACCCCCACCCTGATCCAGGACACCCTTCAGGGCAAACCAGCCGGCCCCCACCCATGCACCAGGCCTCTATCCTATATAGTAAAAGGGTAATATGCCTCCCAGCACTGGGATCAGCGGAGCCCCAAGGCCTCCCGGCACCGGGATCAGCATGACAGGGGGCAGCGCCCAAAGCCCCTGATCGCCCTGCGGCTCTGTGTGTGACAGGGGGCGGGGCCACAACCTTCCTATCCGCCCTGCTCTGTTCTTGACAAGGGAAGGCTCTCCAACCCCCTGATCAGACCTGCTCTGTGTCTGAGAGGGGGGAGCTCCCCAACCCCTGATCACCCTGAGGCTCTGTGTGTGACAGGGTGTGGTGCCCCAACCCCCTGATCAGCCCTGCTCTGTGTGTGACAGGATGCGGTGCTCCCCCCCCCCCCCACGGGCCCTGCTCTGTGTGTGACGGGGTAGAGGCATAACCTCCGCATCGGCCCTGCCCTGAGTGTGACAGGGTGCGGCACCCCAGCCCCCTGATCCGCCCTGCTCTGTGTGTGATAGGGGGCCATGCCCCAACTCCCCTATCGGCCCTACTCTGTGAGTGACAGGGGGGAGCTCCTCAACCTCCCTGATGGGCCCTGCTCTGTGAGTGAAAGGGGGCAGTGCCCCAACCCCCTGATGGGCCCTGCTCTGTGCGTGACAGGGGGTGGCGCCGCAACCTCCCCATCGACCCTGCCTTGAGTGTGACAGGGGGCGGTGCCTCAACCCCCCAATTGGCCCTACCCTGAGCGTGACTGAGGGTGGCATTGCAACCTCCCAATCCGCCCTGCTCTGTGCATGACAGGGGGCGGCGCCCCAACTCCCCAATCAGCCCTGCTCTGAGCCCGACCAAGGGCTGCACCTAGGGATTGGGCCTGCCCTCTGCCACCCGGGAGCAGGCCTAAGCCAGCAGGTCGTTATCTCCCGAGGGGTCCCAGACTGCGAGAGGGCACAGGCCAGGCTGAGGGGCCCCCCTCCCCCCTAGTGCACAAATTTTTGTGTACCGGACCTCTAGTCCTATATAATAAAAGGCTAATATGCAAATCAACCAAACTGCAGAATGACCAGTTGCTCTGACATGCACTGACCACCAGGGGGGCAGCGCTCAACGGGGGAGCTTCCCCTGGTGGTCAGTGCACTCCCACAGTGGGAGCGCTGCTCAGCCAAAAGCTCTGAGCTGGGCTCACAGCTGGCAGGCTCATGGCTGGACAGTGCAGCGGTGGTGGCAGGACCCTCTCCTGAGGGCTCCTGTACTGTGAGAGGGTGCAGGCCAGGCTGAGGGGACACCTCCCCCTCCAGTGAATAAATTTCATGCACCGGGCCTCTAGTTCAACTATAATACAATATCAAAGTCAAGAATATGATATTGGTAAAATCCACAGAACTTATTCAAATTCTACCAGTTATATACAGGTACTCGTGTGTGTGTGTGTGTGTGTGTGTGTGTGTGTGTGTGTGTGTGTGTGTCGGGGGGGTCTCTATACAAAATATTTTTATTACATGTGAAGATCTGTATGACCACTATCACAATGAAAATACTCAACTGTATCATTACCACAAAACTCTCTTGTGTTACCTCTTTACAGCCACACACTCCTGGCAAACATTAGTCTGTTCTCTATCATAGTTTTGCCATTCTGAGAATGTTACATACATGTTATATGTATGGACTTATACAGTATATATTCTTTTGAGATCAGCTTTTTCTCCTTCAGCATAATTCCCTTGAGACTCATTCAAGTTGTTGCATATCTCAGTAATACATTCCTTTGTACTGCTGAGCAGTATTCTACAGTATGGATGTACCACAGTTTAACCATTCACCTATTGAAGGAAATTTGCATAGTTTCCAGTTTGGGGCTATTATGAATAAAGATGCTAAAAACTTTTGTGTACAAGTTCCTGCAGGTGAATTTGGGACCATAAAGTTGTTGAAGTATTCCCTTATTATCTTTTTAATGGCTACAGGATCTGCTGTGATATCCTTATTTTATTCTTGATGTTGGTGATTTACACCTTCTCTTTTTTTATTTTTTAAAAATTCCTAGAGATTTATCAATTTTATTGAGGGTGTTTTTTATTTGTTTTTGCTTTGCAGAACCAGTTTTTGTTTAATTAATTTTCTCTATTGATTCTCTATTTTCAATGTCATTGATTTCTGCTCTTATCATTATTTCCTTGCCCCTGCTTTCATTGGATTTATCTTGTTCTTTATTTACTATGTTATTAAGATGATCAGATTATTTATTTGAGACTTTTCTCATGTAAGCATTTAGTGCTGTAAATTTCTGTCTCAGCACTGCTTTACATGCATCCCATATATGTTGATATATTTTCAGTTTTATTCAGTTCTATATAGTTTGGTTTTTTAAATTATTTTATTGCTTAAAGTATTACAAAGAGTATTATATATGTCTCCTTTTTATTTCTCCCCTTGACCTTCCCCTAGCCTCCCATACCCCCCAGTGTCTTGTGTCCATTGGTTATGCTTAAATGCATGCATACAAGTCCTTCGGTTGATCTCTTACCAACTCTCCCAACCCTCCCTGGCCTTCCCGCTATAGTTTGACAGTCTGTTTGATGTTGCTCTGCCTCTATATCTATTTTTGATCATCAGTTTATAATGGTCTTAATTATCCACAAATGAGTGAGATCATGTGGTATTATTCTTTCATTGACTGGCTTATTTCACTTAGCATAATGCTCTCCAGTTCCATTCATGCTGTTGCAAATGGTAAGAATTCCTTCTTTTTTACAGCAGCATAGTATTCCATAATGTAGCTGTACCACAGTTTTCTAATCCATTCATTTGCTGATGGGCACTTAGGCTGTTTCCAGATCTTAGCTATGGTAAATTGTGCTGCCATGAACACAGGGGTGCATATATCCTTTCTGATTGATGTTTCTGTTTTCTTGGGATATATTCCTAGAAGTGGGATCACTGGGTCAAATGGGAGTTTCATTTTTAACTTTTTGAGGAAACTCCATACTGTATTCCATGAGGCTGCACCAGTCTGCATTCCCACCAGCAGTGCACAAGTGTTCCTTTTTCTCCACATCCTCTCCAGCACTTGTCGTTTGTTGATTTGTTGATGATAGCCAGTCTGACAGATGTGAGATGGTACCTCATTGTTGTTTTGATTTGCATCTCTCGGATGATTAGCGACTTTGAGCATGTTTGCATATGTCTCTTGGCTTTCTGAATGTCCTCTTTTAAAAGGTGTCTATTTAGGTCCTTTGCCCATTTTTTGATTGGATTGTTTATCTTCCTTTTGTTGAGTTGTATGAGTTCCCTATAAATGTTGGAGGTTAAACCCTTATCAGTGATAGCATTGGCAAATATGTTCTCCCATGTAGTGGGCTTTCTTGTTGTTTTGTTGATGGTTTCTTTTGCTGTGCAGAAACTTTTTATTTTGATGTAGTCCCATTTGTTTATTTTCTCTTTAGTTTCCAATGCCCTAGTATCTGTATCGGTGAAGAAATTGCTTCGGCATATGTCTGAGATTTTGTTGCCTTTGGATTCTTCTAGTATTTTAATGGTTTCCCGTCGTATATTTAAGCCCTTTATCCATTTTGAGTTTATTTTTGTGTATGGTGTACGTTGGTGGTCTAGTTTCATTTTCTTGCATGTATCTGTCCAATTTTCCCAACACCATTCATGCTGTTGAAGAGACTATCTTGACTCCATTGTATGTTCTTGCCTCCTTTGTCAAATATTAATTGAGCGTATTGGTTGGGGCTGATTTCTGGGCTCTCTATTCTATTCCATTGATCTATATGTCTGTTCTTGTGCCAGTACCAGGCAGTTTTGAGAACAGTGGCTTTGTAATACAGTTTGATATCTGGTATTGAGATCCCACCTACTTTGGTCTTTCTCAGGATCGCTGCAGCTATTCGGGGTCGTTTTTTATTCCAGATGAATTTTTGGAGAGTTCGTTCTAGGTCTGTGAAATATGCCATTGGTATTTTAATGGGAAGTGCGTTGAATTTATAGATTGTTTTGGGCAGTATGGACATTTTAATGATGTTGATTCTACCAATCCAAGAACATGGTATTTTCTTCCATCTCTTTATGTCTTCCTCTATCTCTTTTTTCAATGTCCTGTAGTTTTCTGAGTAGAGGTCTTTTACCTCTTTAGTTAAGTTTATTCCTAGGTAGCTTAATTTTTTTGGTGCGATGGTAAATGGGATTGCTTTTTTAGTCTCTCTTTCTGCAAATTCACAATTGGTGTATAGAAATGCCATAGATTTCTTGGCGTTAATTTTGTATCCTGCTACATTGCCAAATTCTTTTATCACGTCTAATAGTTTTTTGATGGAGTTTTTAGGGTTTTTTATGTACAATATCATGTCATCTGTGAATAAGTACAGTTTTACTTCTTCTTTTCCAATTTTGATGCTTTTTATTTCTTCTTCTTGTCTAATTGCGATGGCTAATACTTACAGTACTATGTTGAACAGGAGTGGTGAGAGTGGGCATCTCTGTCTTGTTCCTGTTCTTAGGAGAAATGGCTTTAGTTTTTGTCCATTGAGTATGATGTTGGCTGTGGGTTTGTCATATATGGCTTTTATTATGTTGAGGTATGATTCTTCTATACCCACCTTGCTGAGAGTTTTTATCAAAAATAGGTGTTGGATTTTGTCAAATGCTTTTTCTGCATCAATTGATATGACTATGTGGTTTTTTCTTTCATTTTGTTTATGTGACGTATCACGTTTATTGATTTGCAGATATTGTACTATCCTTGCATCCCTGGGATAAATTTTACTTGGTCATGGTGTATGATCTTTCTGATGTACTGCTGGATCCGATTTGCTAAGATTTTGTTGAGGATTTTGGCATCTATGTTCATGAGGGATATAGGCCTGTAATTGTGTTGTCTTTACCTGGTTTTGGTATGAGGGTGATGCTGGCTTCATAGAATGAGCTTGGAAGTGTTCCTTCCTCTCGGATTTTTTGTAGTAGTCTGAGGAGGATAGGTTTTAGTTCTTCCTTGAATGTTTGGTAAAACTCCCCTGTGAAGCTGTCTGGCCCTGGGTTTTTGTTTGCTGGAAGCTTTTTGATGACTGCTTCAATTTCTTCCATAGTTATTGGCCTATTGAGATTTTTAGATTCTTCCTGATTGAGTTTTGGAAGGCTGTATTTTTCAAGGAATATGTCCATTTCCTCCACGTTGTCTAGTTTGTTGGAGTAGAGTGGTTCATAGTATTTTTTAACAATCATTTGTATTTCTATGGGGTCTGTTGTTATTTCACCTCTATCATTTCTGATTTTGTTTATTTGGGTCCTCTCTCTTTGCTTCTTGGTGAGCCTGGCTAGAGGTTCATCAATCTTGTTTATCCTTTCAAAGAACCAGCTCTTGGTTTCATTGATTTTATGTATTGTTTTTTTGGTCTCTATGTCATTTATTTCTGCTCTAATCTTTATTATCTCCTTACTTCTGCTCACTCTGGGCTTTTCTTGTTGCGCTCTTTCTAATTCTTTGAGATGTAGAGTTAGATGATTTACTACCATTTTTTCTTGTTTTTTGAGGTAGGCCTGTAGAGCTATAAACTTCCCTATCAGGACTGCTTTCATTGTCTCCCATAGGTTTTGGATTGTTGTGTTTTCATTGTCATTAGTTTCCAGGATGTTTTTAATTTCTTCTTTGATCTCATTGGTAACCCAATCAATATTTAGTAACATGCTATTCAGCTTCCAAGTGTTTAAGTGTTTTGGTTTGTTTTTATTGTAGGTTATTTTTAATATTATGCCATTGTGGTCTGAGAAGATGCTTGGTATGATTTCAATCTTCTTGAATAGGGGAGACTTTGCTTGTGATCCAATATGTGGTCTATTTTTGAAAATGTCCCATGTGCACTTGAGAAGAACGTATATTCCGTGGCTTTGGGGTGAAATGTTCTGAAGATGTCAATTAAGTCCATTTGATCTAGTGAGTCATTTAGGATTGCTGTTTCTTTGCTGATTTTTTTTTTTTTATTTTATTTTTTTTTTTATTGCTTAAAGTATTACAAAGGGTATTACATATGTGTCCATTTTATCCCCCCGCCCTAGATAGTCCCCAAGCCTCCCCTATCCCCCAGTGTCTTATGTCCATTTGTTATGCTTATATGCATGCATACAAGTCCTCTAGTTGATCTCTTACCCCCCTACCTCCTGCCCCCCAACCCTCCCCTGCCTTCCCGCTGCAGTTTGACAATCTGTTTGAGGCAGCTCTGCCTCTGTATCCACCACCGTTCAAAAGTTTATAATGGTCTCTATTATCCATGAATGAGTGAGATCATGTGGTATTTTTCCTTCATTGACTGGCTTATTTCACTTAGCATAATGGTCTCCAGTTCCATCCATGACGTTGCAAATGGTAAGAGTTCCTTCCTTTTTAGAGCAGCATAGTATTCCATCGTGTAGATGTACCACAGTTTTCTAATCCATTCATCTACTGATGGGCACTTAGGCTGTTTCCAGATCTTAGCTATGGTGAATTGTGCTTCTTTGCTGATTTTTTGTCTAGAGGATTTATCCAGCGATGTTAGTGGTGTATTAAAGTCCCCTACAGTGATTTTATTGTTGTCGATATCTCCCTTGATACCTTCTGGGAGTTTTTTTATGTATTTAGGTTCGCCTGCATTGGGTGCATATATTTATCAGGGTTATATCCTCTTGCTGTATTGATCCCTTTAATATTATGAAGTGGTCTTCCTTATCTCTTATTATGGCCTTCAGTTTGAGGTCTATTTTGTCCGATATAAGTATTGCTACCCCAGCTTTTTTTTCATTTCCATTTTCCTGAAAGATATTTTTCCATCTCTTAACTTTCAGTCTGTGTGAGTCCCTTATTCTGAGGTGGGTCTCTTGTAGAAAGCAAATATATGGGTCATGTTTTTTTATCCATGCTGCCACTCAATGTCTTTTGATTGGAGCATTTAGTCTATTTACACTTAAAGTTATTATTGAAAGGTACTTGTTTGTAGCCATTTCTATTTTTTGTGCCTGTTTTTTTTCTTGGCTTTTTATTTCTTCTTTTTACACCAGTCCCTTTAGCATTTCTTGCATTGCTGGCTTGGTGGTGATAAACTCCCTTAGCCTTTTTTTTTTTTTTTTTTTTTGTCTGTGAAGCTTCTTATTTCCCCTTCAATTTTGAATGATAGCCTTGCCGGATAGAGTATTCTTGGATTCAGTCCCTTGATTTGCATCACTTTGTAAATTCCCGTCCATTCTTTTCTGGCCTGATCTGTTTCTGTTGAGATTTCATTTGGTAATTTAATGGGAGATCCCTTGTATGTAACTTTCTGTCTGTCTCTTGCAACCTTTAAGATTCTCTCTTTGTCCTGAACATTTGCCATGGTAATTATGATGTGTCTTGTTGTGGGTCTTTTTGGGTTCATCTTATTTGGGACTCTCTGTGCTTGTGTGACTTTTTTCTTCCCCACCTCAGGGAAGTTTTCTGACATTATTTCTTCAAATAGGTTTTCTAACCCTTGTTCCTCTTCCTGTTGTTCTGGCACCCCTATTATTCGTATGTTGCTTCGTTTCATGTTGTCCCATAGCTCCCTTAGGCTCTCCTCCTGTCTTTTAATGTTTTTCTCTAATTGCAGTTCAGTTTGGGTGTGTTTTGCTTCCCAGTCTTCTAATTTGCTAATTCGGTCCTCCGCTTCTCCTAGTCTACTGTTGAAACTTTCCATGGTGTTTTTCATTGCAGCTATATCACTCTTCATTTCTTCTTGATTCTTACATAAGTTATTGATTTTTTTCATCCATTTCTTCTTTATTCTTACATAAGTTGTTGATTTTTTCATCCATTCCTTCTTGATTCTTGCCTAAGTTGTTGATTTGTTGATTTTTTCCTCCATCCAGTTTATGCACTAGGACCCTTATTCTGAATTCTTTTTCTGACATGTTGCAAGCCTCTGTTTCACTTAGCTGCTTTTCTGGCGAGTCCTCCTTTTCTTTCCTTTGGGGGTTTCTTTGTCTACCCATGTTTAATCTTACCGACAGATCTAGATGTTGAGTTGTTCAGGGGCTGCTCTTTGGATTGCAGTGGCTTCTCAGGCTGCAGTTGCTCCTTGGGCAGTTGTGGTAGCAGCTGCTCCTCAGTTTGCAGCAGCTCCTCTGGTGGGTGCTGTTCACAGCCGTGGTCGTTCCTCTGGCTGGTGGGGGGAGGCTCCTCACACAGATGCTGTTCCTTAGACAGAGGGTGTGCTGATCATGAGGCTGCTGTTTCTTGGATGGGGGCGGGCTACCCACACAGCTGCTACTCCTTGAACTGGGGCGGACTGCTCATGTGGCTGCTGTTCCTTGGATGGGCCTTACTGCACGCTGCTGTTGTTCCTCTGATGTGGTGGGCTGCTTGTGGGGCTACTGCTCCTTAGACTTGGGCAGGTTGATTGCAAGGCTGCTGCTCCTTGGATGGGGGTGGGCTGCCTACGTGGCTGCTGCTCGTCGGACAGGTGCAGTCTGTGTGTGGCTCTGCTCCTCGGGCTGGTGCCTGCTGCACAGGGCTGCCGCTCCGTGGACATGGGTGGTCTGCTTGTGTGGCTGCTGCTCCTCAGACTGGGGTGGGCTGCTGCTGGTCCTCGAATGGGGACAGCCTGCTCGCAGAACTGCTGCTCCTCGGATGGGGGCGGGCTGCTCACACAGCTGCTGCTCCTCGGATTGGGCAGGCTGCTCATGCGGCTGCTGCTGCTTGGACGAGGGTAAGATGCTTGCACAGCTGCTGCTCCTCAGACTGGTGCAGGGTGCGGGCTGTGTGCAGCTGCTGCTCCTCGGATGGGGGTGGGCTGTGCACGGCTGCCGCTCCTCAGATGTAGGCAGACTGCTCGTGCGGCTGCTGCTCTTCAGACAGGTCGGGATGCTCGCGTGGTTGCTGCTCCTTGGATGGAGGAGCGGGCCACTCACACAGCTGCTGCTCCTTGGACATGGGCAGGCCACATGAGGTTGCTGCTCTTAGGTTTGGACAGAAGCGTGCTGCTCACGTGTCTGCTGCTCATGTGGTTGCAGTGCCCTGGACTAAAGTGTTGGGCTGGTCAGAGGGGAGCATGCTTCAGAACTCACAGGCACCTGCACCTGAGGTGGCTAGAGACTCAGTGACCGTGGGACTGCAGCTGAGGTAGCAGGTCCCTGGCAGGGGTGACTGTAGATTCCCAGGTGTTACCTGAGGGCAACCTGGGTGGAGGTGAGGCTAGGCCAGGGGTGGGCAAACTTTTTGACTCGAGGGCCACAATGGGTTCTTAAACTGGACCGGAGGGCCGGAACAAAAGCATGGATGGAGTGTTTGTGTGAACTAATATAAATTTAAAGTAAACATCATTACATAAAAGGGTACGGTCTTTATTTTTTTTAGTTTTATTCATTTCAAACGGGCTGGATCTGGCCCGCACGCCATAGTTTGCCCACGGCTGGGCTAGGCTCTCAGTTACATCAGCTCTCCCATTTGAAAAGGTGAGGCCTCTGAAGAAGAGCTGGCCTCCTGGTCCTGTTTGAAATGGTAGCAGTGGCTGGCTAGTTAGGCTAGCCCGGGTAGCCTGCCCCCGAAGGTCCTGAGGGGTCTAACTGTGCCTCATTCACACACACACACCCCACACACAACCACACACTCCTCTTTTGCTCCCTCGCTGCCGCCTTCTTCCTGCCTCTGTAGCTGGGTCTACGGTAGCTGTGGGCAAACTACGGCCCATGGGCCCGATCTGGCCCGTTTGAAATGAATAAAACTAAAAAAACCACAAAACCGTACCCTTTTATGTAATGATGTTTACTTTGAATTTATATTAGTTCACACAAACACTCCATCCATGCTTTTGTTCCGGTCCTCCGGTCCAGTTTAAGAACCCATTGTGGCCCTCGAGTCAAAAAGTTTGCCCACCCCTGGTAGGGTGTAATTGACCCATTCATTAATGAAGTTTCCTCTCCAGGTGTCTGGTTATGTGGCTTGCTCTCTAGCACTTTAGCCAGACAGGATAAAATTCACCTTAACAAGACATGACCCAAAGGAAACAAAGCATGAATGTACTCACAACATTGATAACCCCAATATAAGTGACCACCTGAGAAAAGAGAATTAAGGGAGAGAAAAGAGAGCACAAATGAAATCTAAGAGAAAAAAAATGATAGGAGAGAAAGAGAGAGAGAGAGAGAGAGAGAGAGAGAGAGAGAGAGAGAGAGAGAGAACACCAATGAACCAATAGATAAACCGAACAAATACAAACACCAAACACCCAGTAAAGAGGGTGGGGACAGAATCTGTAGAGGCTGAGCTGATATACAGGAAATAAGGTTAGGAATTGGATAAATATGGGAAGGACCTCAATTCAGTATAGAGGAAGTAGAAAAGGGATGAGTGGATAAGAAGAGAAAAAAGGGGAACAAAATAATATATTTACAAAAAAATTGATTAAAAAATGGTATAAAAATAAAAAATAGCAAGTAAAAATAAAATTGAATGATGAAAAAATAATGTGAAAAGTAGTAGAAAATAAAGCAACAAACAAAAAAAGGAAAACAAAGTAAAAAGCAAAAAAAAAAAAGAGCTAACAAAATAATAATAAAAAATGAAAAATTGAAATGTCGTTCCTTTGGCTGGCTTAAGATCCCAGTTTTCTGGAATGTCTGTGATTTTTTTTTTCTTCTGTTGCTGGGACTGAAGGCCTCTCTATAAGCCAGGCCCTGTTAACTCCCAGGGACTAATCAGATTTTTTTAATCTTCCTTACCATTCAGGGTGGAATCTGTGTGTGGCTGTATTCCTTTCCTGGAGACTGGAGGGAGGGGTTATATCTTCAGGACACAATGGCTGCCCAGGTCCTGGGCTCAGGTGTGACTCAGCACTCAACCTGCTGCCACCTCTCCTGGAACCCCTTCTCTACCCAGCCTCTCCCCAGATTCCACTCTTCCATGCCTGCTCCCGCTCCTCAGCACGGGTGAGTGTATCTGAAATGTCCTATGAACAGGGTTCAGTGAAAAAACAAAAAACAAATAACGGCTGCAGAAACAGGGAAGACTGAGTCTCTGTGAGCTCCTCTCTTACCGGCACTGCATGGTCTGTTCAGCACTTCAGGCTGCCCCCTCTGGGCTCAGTCTTCCGTAATTATGGAACCCCGATTTCAAATCCCCCGGAGACAACAGTCCTGCGGATGTCCTTTCCCAAGTCAGAGGCTGTGCCTGTCCCAAGGGATGTGGCTGGGTGCCACATGGTTTCCCTCTGATGCTCTGGGCTCAGAGATCTGGCAAACTTTCCTGCCTAGATCCCTGGTTTTTACCTTTCCAGGGGAACTCTGCCCTTCCCGGCTGCAAACTGTCTCACCAGCTGAGTCTCCTTCGCCAATTCGGGGTGGATGTTATTCGTTTCAGCTGCTCATTCTATTTGCTCTGGGACAAGCCTTGTGATGCATCTGCCTATTCCGCCGCCATCTTGTCTCCACTCCATGAATAATGTGGGAAGCTCATGCAGCTCACCAAGCCTCAGTCTCCTTCTCTGCAGTGTCATTTTCTATCTAATAAAAGAGAAACATGGTAATTAGCCGTACATCCGCTACCCTTCCCATTGACTAATCAGGGCGATATGCAAATTAACTGCCAGCCAAGATGGCGGCCAGCAGCCAGGCAGCTTGAAGCGAACATGAAGCTTGCTTGCTTCAGTGACGGAGGACTCCAACGTTCCCCGCCTGCCGCTGCTGGCCTCTGAGCTTGCAGTTTGAAACATTGTTACAAATATAGAAGCTAAACAAAACCCCAGAAAACTGCTTTCAGCCAGCTGGGATTTCAGAGCTGGAGTTGAAACAGTGTTTAGATTATAGAACCTAAACAAACCAGATACCTGCTTTCAGCAGCGGAGGCCTAAGAGCTGGAGCCAAGCCTCAGAGCTAAAGCTGGCACAGAATAAAAAAAAAAAGAAAAAAAGTAGCTGTTGGGAGCTTCAGTCACCCACCAGCCTGAAAACAGCCCTCAGCCCCTCACCCAGACTGGCCAGGCACCCCAGTGGGGACCCCCACCCTGAAGGGTGTGTGACCAGCTGCAAACAGCCATAATCCCCTCACCCAGGCTGGCCAGACACCCCAGTGGGGACCCCCACCCTGAACCAGGACACCCTTCAGGGCAAACCAGCTGGCCCCCACCGTGCACCAGGCCTCTATCCTATATAGTAAAAGGGTAATATGCCTCCCAGCACTGGGATCAGCATGACAGGGGGCAGCGCCCAAAGCCCCTGATCACCCTGCGGCTCTGTGTGTGACAGGGGGTGGGGCCACAACCTCCCTATCCGCCCTGCTCTGTTTGTGACAGGGGAAGACGTCCCAACCCTCTGATCAGCCCTGCTCTGTGCCTGATAGGGGGGAGCTCCTCAACCCCCTGATCGCCCTGCGGCTCTGTGTGTGACAGGGTGCGGCACCCCAACCCCCTGATTGGCCCTGCTCTGTGCATGACAGGGGGTGGCGCCCCAACCCCCCAATCGGCCCTGCTCTGAGTCCAACCAGGGGCTGCACCTAGGGATTGGGCCTGCCCTCTGCCACCTGGGAGCAGGCCTAAGCCAGCAGGTCGTTATCTCCCGAGGGATCCCAGACTGCGAGAGGGCACAGGCCGGGCTGAGGGACCCCCCTTTCCCCCCCGAGTGCACAAATATTTGTGCACTGGGCCTCTAGTCCTATCTAATAAAAGGGAAATATGCAAATTAACTGTCACTCCATCACAAAGATGGCAACGCCCATAGCCACAAGATGGCGGTGCCCAGTCTTCTCAGCCCCTCCAGAGTCCCCCAGCCCTGGGGTAGGGGGGGCACACCGCTGAGAGCGGGCAGTATGAGCAGCCTGGTGGAATGCTTGCTTCATAGCTGCAGCGATGAGGCAAGAGTTCCATGCCTGGCCACAGATGGGCCTCTAGCCAGGCTGGGGCACAGAATGCTTGTGTAAGAAGAGAAGGAACCTGCGAGCTGAGCAGAGTCGAGTGGCCCCTAACTCCCAGGCCACGTCTGGGCGGCCAGAGGGTGGAGGGGGTGGAGGATAGTGTGACAGGAGGGGCTGGTGGTGGAGGCACAGGGGTGAAAGCAGGCCGAGAAAGAGGAAGGAAGCCCTTTATTGGAGTTCCTGAGAACAGGGAGGGAAGTCGTTTACATTTTCCAGCAGCTGATGGGCCTCTGGCCAGGCCAGGGCATGGAATGCTTGCATCGTCGCCCCGGCAGAAAGTCTCTGGGCAACAGGCACAGAGCAGCCAGGCCCCACAGAGAGCTACTGGCACACGGATTCATGTGCAGGGCTACTATTTAACATATAAACTTAAAATGGATGAAATGTATAATATGTGAATTATATATTCAATAAAGCTGTTTTTTTTAATGAGAGTATAGTCAATTTTTTGTAAAAAATTTGCTTTGAGAAGGAATAGCTAGAGGAGTATGTAGGATCAAAAGATAATTTGTTTTAAGATAGGGATTACTGGAGTGTGTTTGAATATTGATGGCCTTGATGCAATGGGAACAAAAAAATTGGTGGTGCAGGGAAGAGAGGTGATACCTGCAGATATTTCCAACTACCATGAGGATAGCTCCACCTGGAGTTCCTATCAGTTCTAACTCAAAATTATATCCCAAATACACCTAGTTCTCTCCACCTCCACCACTACCACCTTGATCTAAGCCATCATTATCTCTCACTGGATTATTGTAATAGCTTCCTAACTTGGTATCTTTGTTGCCACTGTTGGTGCTCTCAAATCCATTATTTACCCTGCAGCTAAAATGATCTTTCTAAAATATTACTCTGATCTTTATTTGCCTGCTTAAAGCTCCCCATTGGTCTTACCATATAGTCTGAGCTCCTTAAGTTGTTCTACAAGACTCTAAGATCTGACCCCAATTCTACATCCATATCTTTGAGCTCTCTCTCCCTTACACATTAGGCTCCAGTCATAGTGACCTTCTTTTTATTCCTGGAATTCATCATCATGCTTTTTCTCACCTCTCTTATCCTGTTCATCTGACAGCTTCCTACTCATTTTTTTTTTAAAAAAAAAATCAGATATGGGGTTAGCCCCTCCAGTAGAACTTCCCTGACCTCTCTGGAGAAAGGTAAGGATTTTCACTTCTGAGCTCCCGTGTTTACACCTTCACTAAAGCACCTATCATAGACAGATATGTCTGGTTCCTCCACTGGACACTGAGATCCTGGAGGACAGGGACTAGTTCTTAGTCACTCTGAATCTCTATACTAGATGGGTATCGTCACATAACAGGCCTTTGAGAGTGAATAAAAAAAAAAGAATAATGATTGCCCTGGAGAAGATGTATTCCAACAAAGCATAACCTTCTGTTTCCAACAATAAAATGTGCTGTTTAGTGACATAAATTGTGTTAAGCCTCTAGACATTGCATGACCACTCATGATGGATGATAATATGGAAAGAGGTTATGCACAGGTGGGAGGGCTCCATCTGCCCCCCAAGTCCTCTTCCAAATCTGATTCCATGAAAGCATGACCTCCTTTTCTTTACTTCTGACTGGAATGGGGCTTCTGGACTGGAGGTCATGTCAACTTTGAACTGGCTGAGTAGGCTTGGGTTAGAAAAGGTACTTTCCAGAAGTTTACCATCCCAGGCAGATTCATTGTACCTGGGTTTGCCTTCTCAGCACCTCTGATTTTCCATCTGAAATCTGACTAATACTTGCTAATTGTGTGTTCTGAGATCCTTTGATGAAAATGCCATTGTATGTAAGTATGAAGTATTGCTATGAATAATAACAATGGATGAAATTTCTGTTGCTTACTCCTTGAGTGAAATTGTAGAAAATGGATGTTTTTTGCAAAATCACAGGTCATATCTTCATTGCAGAAAAGAGGTTGGTAAAACATATTCAATCCCTCAGTCATTTGGATTCAACATAGCAATATATTTCCTTTTCCAAAATTCTGCTGTCCATTCTGGATGCTACAACAAAATACCACAGACTGAGTGACTTATAAACAACATAAATTATTGCTCACAGGTCTGGAGACTGGAAGATCTGGAGATCAAGGCACTGGTAAATTTGGTGTCTGGTGAGAGCACACTTCTAGCTATGTCTTCACATGGCTAAAGGGGGCAAGAGATCTCTCTAGGGTATCTTTCATAAGGGAGCTAGTGTCATTCCACACTCTTGAACTAATCACCTCTCAAAAGCCCCACCTCCTAATGCCATCATATTGATGGTTAGATTTCAACATACGGATTTTGAGGGGGCATTTTCATCAAAGGATCTCGGAATACACAATTAGCAAGTATTAGTCAGTTTTCTGGGGCTTCTTCAGAGGGACTCTGTTGCAGGTCAATGTCAGGTGTTGCCTGTGACTTCACCTGGGAAACCTGTTTGGAACTACAAAGCTATCTAGTTTGTAGCTGCCTCTGCTTGGACTTGGTGTGCATGCAAAGGACCAAGCTGTGTACCAAGGCTGGCTTCTACCAGCCCTGATCCTGGGGGCAGGTTAGCCAAAGGCCCAAGGTATCCTGAGATCTGCCTCCTCCTGCCTCTGTCTGCTGGCTGCCTGTCGTTCTCAGTCACTGAAAGAGCTCTTGGCAGTACACAAGTTGCATGAGGTAGGTTCTTAGTAAATCACCATGTAGGGGCGAGGGGTGTTCATCTTATTGATACAGGTTCAAACTCGGTGCCAGTCCTGGGTCTGAGGCTATTCAGCAAAAGTCTCAGGGTGCACCAAGACTAGCTTCCCCCCACTGGGTACTCAGACCTTTACGATTGGACAGGGTGTCGGGAAGTCATCAGGGTGAGGCCAATATAATTTGTCAGGGCCAAACAGACCAAGATTTGAGCATGTGAAGGGAGAGCTCAGCCCTCTTCTGGTATGTGAGGGGAAAATGGCCCTTATCCTAGAACTACACAACTCAGTTTATCCCATATTCTGCCAGAAGCCTGAGCTCAACAGGCTGGGGCTGCCAGTAATCAGGACAGTGAGGCTAGTAGGTCTCCCATGAGGGAGAGGTGCCAGTGAGCTTGGAGGAAGGCAGGTGTAGTATCCCCTGCCCCAGGGCCACACAACTCAGTCTGTCTCAGATTCTACCCAGATCTCCTGAAGAGCCCATGCTCAACAGGCTGAGGTCACTAGGAATCAAGAGGGTGGGGCCTTGGGAGCCTGGAGGGTGGGGATAGTGGATCTCTGAGGAGGAGGAGGCACTGGTCAGGTTCAAGGGAAAGTGGGGGGAATGGTTCCCACCCCAAAGCCACACAACTCAGTCACTGACACCCCCTAAATCTGCCTGGACCTCTACACCTCAGGACAGGCAGCTGACTCGGCAGGGTATGAGATCAACAGAGTGGAGTGACAGTGAGTCCAGAGGATAGGCCTTCCTCCAAGCTGATGTTGTATGGAGGGGATTGCTGCAGCCAAGAAAGATGGTGTCTGCACTGTGGGAATAGGTCTCAGCACAGAGATCCTGATGGCTGCCCCTTCAGCTCTCTCTGCAGAGCCACAAAACCCATCTCTCCTTTTAAAAAATATGTTTTTTATTGTAGGTAGTATTACTGATGTCCCCCATTTTCACCACCCCCCCCATCTGCCCAGCGCCTACCCTCCCTTACACCTTCACCACACTGTTGTCTGTGTCCATGGGCTATTCATATAAGTATATGTTATTGTTTTGGGATTTTTAGGATATATTCCCAGAAGCGGGATTGCTGGGTCAAATGGCAGGTGTCCTCTTAAAGGAACAGTTCACAAAATTCTTGCTTATTATAGGCACTTACCCTGGGTTCTGAGTTTGGTGGGTACAGGGACAGACTGAGTTGTGTGACTTTGGGATAAGGGTTAGAGATGAGCCACCAAAGTCACTGTATTGAGTTCTCCTCCTACATGGCCCACTGATGCCATTTTCTTGGGTTGGGCCCTCCCTGCCACGGCATTAGCCTGGTGAGCTACACTAGTTCCACCCTGATGACTCCCCCAGGCCTTGTCCTACCCAACTCAGACACAATCTGAGATTCAACCACACCAGTCTGGGCCTGCATTGCAGTCTTTGTTAAAACAACAACAACAACAACAACAACAACAACAACAACAACAAACTCTCCAGGAATTCCAGTCATGCTTGTGTGTGTGGTAGGGGAGGGGGGAAGTGGGGAAGGTGCCAAAGACACATGTAGAAACTGAGTTATGTGGCACCTAACAGCAACTGACTTGGATCTCCATTTCCTTATCAACAAATGAGCAAGTTGCTCTGCACCACTTCTCAGTGAGATGGAGGAGAAGGCTCTAGTGGTTAAAAAATAAAATGAAACAAAACAAAAACGTAAGACATATAAATATACCTAATCAACATATGCACTGTCAACCCAAGCTCCTGAGCACAGCTCCTTCCCTATTCCTCAAACTACACTGGTCTTTTGCAAGTTCTCTCCCCCATCAAAACTGACCTTGACATTACTTTTAATCTAATTTTATTGATGGTGGTCCTAGGGATGGGAGGGGATAGATAGGGCCTTGTCCTTCTCCAGCCTCCCTCCTCATCTCACTCCATTATTCTAACATCTGATCTCAATCAATCTGGGTTTAGAAAATCATTTTGTCCTATGCTGCTCATAAAAAGAAACAAGATACAGTTGAAACAGCCCACTGCTGCAGAGTAATAGATCCAAAACAAATGTGTTTCCTGTTAGATTTTTAGGTGAATTATATTTGACCTCAAGTCCTTCCTAATTGGAAATTTTTCTAACACATTTGTATTGTGTTAAAAAATGATGGGAGCATAAACACTATTTTAAAATATGTGCTTAATCTTAAAGCAGGATATGTCTAATCATGTATCTATTCCTTCCTAACAACTTGACTTTACTCATGTAGAGCTTATGTCTGATGATATTATCACTATAGTCTCTGGCACTCTCTACGGAACCTCAAAAGACTTTTTTTTTTTAAAAAAACAAAACAAAACACCTCTTTCCTCTTCATTTTTTGACAATATCTACTAACCAATTAATCAGCAAAGCCTGATCATGCTACCCTCAAATTCATCTATTAAATTCAATGTTGCATCCCCCATTGCTACTTCTTAAATTCAATCCCCCTCATGTTCTTGCCTGGATGCAAGTCTTCATGATGCCCTTTTCAAAATGTTATAAAAATAGAAGAAAAAAAACAACAGCTATTGAATAGCCATCCCATCTTCTCCAGAAAACCTGTTTTATTTTTGGAGAAAGCACATTGTAAATTATGGTGACTCCAATTCCAGCAGCATTAATGCAAGAGCAGAAAGCTCCTTTGCAGGGTTTCTTGAATCATACTATTTCTTTGTCCTGTATACATGTGATAATCAGGTCATCAAGGGAGTGTGGCATTGAAATTGTCAAAAGCAGAAATCACAAGGAACCCTAAACAATTCTAGAATAAATAGAAATTTCAAAATAAAGCTGCCTAAACAGGACGCTCCTCAATGGAGAATAAATGCTTGGTGCTCTGGCGGTATCATTAAAGGTCTATTTTTTGAAATATTGTAGCAAACACACATTATCTTTGTAATTAGAAAAATATAAACAATAGTGATTTTAAGTAGAAAAATAACTTTAAAGAGCCAAAAAAAACAACCCCCAAAAAAACCTGCTTAGGAGAGAAGGTTGGGCAGCAGATGGCAGGGTTGTTTCAACTTTTGCTTCTCTCTGCCAGGCTGGTGTGCACCAGAGTCCACAGGCATGCAGGCCTCTCACTGGCAGAATGCCAGGAAGAGTGATGACTATATAAAAGGAAGCATGCTATTAACATACAGCATGATATGATTATTAGCTACATCTGGGCATGGGGTTACCACAGATTTCTTTTTTAAAATCTTCTTTCTGCTTTTATATACATTTTATTTCATGATGAACAACCTTCCTAATGCTGCGACCCTTTAATACAGTTCCTCATGTTGTGGTGACCCCCAACCATAAAATTATTTTCGTTGCTACTTCATAACTGTAATTTTGCTACTGTTATGAATAGTAATGTAAATATCTGATATGCAGGATGTATTTTCATTGTTACAAATTGAACATAATTAAAGCATAGTGATTAATCACAAAACAATAAGTAATTATATAGGTGTTTTCTGATGGTCTTAGGCGACCCCTGTGAAAGGGTCTTTCAACCCCCAAAGGGTCGCGACCCACAGGTTGAGAACTGCTGGTTTAGGGAACTATGTATTCCTAAATTTTCCAGGGCTTGCAGTGGCCATGCTCATTCTGGCCAACATCTCTGTCCCCAGGTTTGACTGACAGGTACCTTCCCTTGTCACCCAACTTTGTTGAGCATGCATCTATCTTCCCTTTGTTGAATCCCTTCCAGTGTTTTGCAGGGAATAGGCTGGTAGTTCCTGGGGAGTGCAAAGTTCAGCTTCCTGGTGAAGCAGCCTGAATGACATGCCTATAATGTCTGGCCTTCCATTGCTACTTTCCTATTAAAAAAAAATCTTTATTGTTGAAAGTATTACAGATGTCCCATCCCTCCCCTCCCCAGTAGTTATCCTCTCTTCCCCATTCCCTACCTCTCCCCAGGCTTTCACAGCACTATTGTCTGAGTCCATGTCTCTGGATATATTTTGTTTGTCAGTTTATTTTGTTCATTAGATTACACATATAAGTGAGATCATGTGATATTTGTCTTTCTCTGACTGGCTTATCTCCCTTAGCATAATATTCTCCAGGTCCCTCCATTTTGTCTCAAAGGGTAAAGATCCTCTTTTAACAGCTGCATAGTATTCCATTGTGTAAATGTGCCACAGCTTTTTTTTAAATATATTTTTTATTGATTAAGATATTACATATGTGTCCTTGTCCCCACGTTACCCTCTACCCCCCCCCATTCATGCCCTCACCCCCCCGTTGTCCGTGTCCATTGGTTAGGACTATATGCTTGCATATAAGTCCTTTGGTTGATCTTTCCCCCTTACCCCTACCCTCCCCTACCTTCCCTCCAAGGCCCGACAGTCCAATCAATGCCTCTCCGTCTCTGGATCAGTCCTTGTTCATCAGTTTATGTTGTTCATTATATTCCACAAATGAGTGAGATCCTGTGGTATTTATCCGCTCTCCAGTTCCATCCATGCTGTGGCAAATGGTAAGAGTTCCTTTTTCTTCTTCCTCTTCTTAAAGAATACCTTTCAGCATTTCATATAATGCTGGTTTGGTGGTGATGAACTCCTTTAGCTTTTTCTTATCCGTGAAGCTCTTTATCTGACCTTCTATTCTGAATGATAGCTTTGCTGTGTAAAGTAATCTTGGTTGAAGGTTCTTGCTATTCATCACTTTGAATATTTCTTGCCACTCCCTTCTGGCCTGCATGGTTTCTGTTGAGAAATCAGCTGACAGTCGTATGGGTACTCCCTTGTAGGTAACTGACTGTCTTTCTCTTGCTGCTTTTAAGATTCTCTCTTTATCTTTTGCTCTTGGCATTTTAATGATGATGTGTCTTGGTGTGGTCCTCTTTGGATTCCTTTTGTTTGGGGTTCTCTGTGCTTCCTGGACTTGTAAGTCTATTTCTTTCACCAGGTAGGGGAAGTTTTCTGTCATTGTTTCTTCAAAAAGGTTTTCAATATCTTGCCCTCTCTCTCCTTCTGGTACCCCTATAATTCTGATGTTGGTACGCTTGAAGTTGTCCCAGAGGTTCCTTACACTATCTTCATATTTTTGGAATCTCTTTTCTTTTTTCTTTTTCGGTTGGGTATTTTTTGTTTCTTTGTATTTCAAATCTTTGACTTGATTCTTGGGATCCTCTTGTCTGCTGTTGGATCTCTGTAAATTATTCTTTATTTCAGTCAGTATATGCTTAATTTCTAGTTGGTCCTTTTTCATGTCCTCAATGGTCTCACTATACTTATTGAGGGATTCATTAAATTTATCGGTGGTTTCCATAAAATTCTTGAAAAACCTTATAAACGTGGCCTTGAACTCTATATCCAGTCATTTGCTTTCCTCCATTTCTGCCATTTGTGACCTGTTTCTTTGTCTCCGCATTTTGGCTGCTTCCCTGTGTTGATAGAGTGGGCCTGCGCTCCAGGTGTCCTGTAGGGCCCAGTGGCTCAGCCTCCCCAGTTACCTGCGGTGGACACTCTTGGTGCACTCTTGGTGCCTTGGTTGTTGTAGGATCACTGGGAGGAGTTGACCTCCAGGCCAATTGGCTGTGAGAATCAGCTCTGTCTGAAGTGGGAGAACTTCTGTGCTGAAGACACCCTTCTGGGGCAAGACTTGCTTCAGTGGGGCTTTGGTGCTCACTGAGTCTGCTCCCTGAGTGTGTCCCTTATGGATCTGAGGAGTTGCAATCTGGATGGTCCCCCTCTGACCACTGGGTACAGTGGCTCCAGGATCTAAGGAGGTGCTAATTCTGCCTCTGCCTGAGGCCACACAGCAGGAGCCACGAAGAGGCTCAGCTGTGAAGCAATGCAAGCCACTTCGGGGCCTTGGGCCTTCTCTTGGAAGTTCCGGGTCTGCCTGGCTTGGCTGCAGTTAGGTACATTCACATGCAAAAGCCTCTGCCACAGCCTGGGTGGGGCGGGGTCTCAGGGAGTCAAAGGGCGGAGAAAGCAGCTATGGCTGATTCTCCTAAGGAGTCGCGCGTCTCAGTGACCCGATAATTGCTGCAAGCACCTCTGAGGGAAAGCCGCACTCAAGTTCGCCCGCTGCCCGACAGTCCAGCTTCTCCCCGTATGAGTCCTTGGTCCCCAGAGACTTCCCGGAACCGGAGTTCAGAGCAGTCGGGAGCTTGTGATTCAAAAAAAACCAGCCGCGTCCTCAGGTGCCACCCCCTTTCCACGCGCACGCACGAGCCGCCGTACCTCTGCACTTCACCTCCGCAGCTCCTGTGGCTCTCAGTGTGCTTTTCTTTCCTTCTAGTTGTAGAATTTACACTCAGCCAGGCTTCCTGTTGCTCTGGATGATGTCTGCTCTGTCCTTTGCGGTATTTTTCAATTGTTGTGGGAGGCGACAATTTCCCGGTGTTTATCTATGCCGCCATCTTAGTTTCTCCTGCCACAGCTTTTTTATCCACTTATCTACTGATGTGCACTTGGGCTGTTTCCAGATCTTGACAATTGTAAATAATGCTGCTATGAACATAGGGCTGCATATATTCTTTCTGGCTGGTGTTTCAGGCTTCTTAGGATATAGTCCTAAAAGTGGGATCACTGGGTCAAATGGCAGTACCATTTTTAATTTTTTGATGAAACTTCATACTGTTTTCCACAGTGGTTGCACCGGTCTGCATTCCCACCAGCAGTGTACTAGGGTTCCCTTTTCTCCACATCCTCACCATCACTTGTTTGTTAATTTATTGATGGTAGCCATTCTGGCAGGTGTAAGGTGGTATCTCGTTGGCATTTTAATTTGCATCTCTCTGGTAATTAGTGATGCTAAGCATTTTTTCATATGTCTCTTGGTTTTTGTCCTCTATGGAGAAGTGTCTATTTAGGTCCTTTGCCCAGTTTTAAATTATTTCTCTTCCATTTGTGAGTTGTATGAGTACTTTATATATTTTGGAAATTAACCCCTTATCAGATGTATCATTGGTGAATATGTTCTCCCATAAAGTGCGTTCCCTTTTCATGTTATTGTTTATTTTGCTGTGCAGAAGCTTTTTATTTGTATGTAGTCCCATTTGTTTTTGTTTTTCCTTTGTTTCTCTTGCCCTAGGCATTGTACCTAAAAATTCTGCTACATGGGATGTCTGCCATTTTGCTGCCTATTTTTTCTCCTAAGATTTTTACGGTTTCATGACTGATGGTAAGTGCTCAGAGTTTTCTGTTATGGGGTGGGATTTCCTTAAAGGAAGGTAATAATTCCCACATTGAAAATGGTGGTCTTTCTTGTTTAGAAAGGAAGACAACAACTTCCATAGGGGAGAGCAAGGCTAGGAACTGGAATGTGTCCTTGTGTAGGGGTTAATTATTTCATGCTTCTCTGTTGTTCAACACAAAGGTAAATGCCACTTTAGTATAAAGTTTTGCATCCTCTCTTCCTCGTTGTAATTCTCTCTAGCTACCTTTACCTTCAGCTCTCTGATAAAATCAGATACTCCTACAGAACTCTGTGAGATGGAATTTGTAAGGATGACAGGAGGATAGTCTATTCCACAGTCTGCTTGAAGGTGAGACCAAGGTAGAGAAGCAGCAGCACACCAGAAAGAGTCATTGTCCAGGAGCTCCACATGGTGATAAATTTGGCAGTGAACAGTTGCCTACACAGAAGAATCACTGAGATTGGTCAGGAGAGATCCAAACCTAGAGAAATAGCTTCCCAACGAATATCTAACTGAGGAATAAATGTGGGGAGAGGGACCTTGTTCCCAGGATTTTAGAAAAAAGTCACTTTGGGGTGACAGACTCAGCTAAGGCTTAGGTCACATCAATGATGAAATTATAAGACAATGTACACAATCCGTACCAGCAGTCATTGAATCAGATCAATAGCTTTACTCTATTTCCTTAGTGTTAAAAAGCACATTTTTCATTATTATTTCTGAAATCAGAATCTACACTAATAAAAGACAAAGATGCTAATTGACCGTACCTTCACTATGCCCTAAGCCATGCCCACCAACCAATCAGAGCAACTATATGCAAATTAACCCAACCAAGATGGCGGCTGGCAGCCATGGACCTGGAGCAAGCAGGAGGTTTGGTTGCCTGGGCGATGGAGGAAGCCAAGCTTCCCGCTTGCCCTAAGCCAGCTGTGGCCTCCACTCATGGCAACAAAGTTTCAATTATAGAAGACAAATAAATCCCAGATACCTGCTTCCAGCCAGCCTCCACTGGGAGCTTGGGTGGCTGGGGGCTGTGGCCAGCCTGCAACAGCCATCAGCCCCTCACCCAGGCTGCCACACCCTCATGGGGTGAGGATCCTCACTGGGGGGCTTAGCCAGTCTGAAAATGGCCCTCAGCCGCTCACCCAGACTGGCCAGGCACCCCAGCAGGACCCCCCCCCCCCAGCCTGAAGAGGGTGTGGCCAGCCTGAAAACATCCCTCAGTCCCTCACCCAGGCTGGCCAGGCACCCCAGTGGGGACCCCACACTGAAGGTGCTCTGACCAGCCTGAAAATAGCCATCAGCCCCTACCCAGGCTGGCCAGGCACCCTAGGGGGGACCCCCACCCTGAAGGGGCTGTGGCCAGCCTGAAAACAGCCATCAGCCCCTCACCCCGGCTGGCCAGGCACTCCTATATAATAAAAGGGTAATATGCAAATTGACCCCAACAGCAGAACAACTGGGAATGACTGGTCACTATGACACACATTGACCACCAGGGGGCAGATGCTCAATGCAGGAGGAGCTCTGCTCAGCCACAAGCCAGGCTGCCAGCTGCCAGTACAGCAGTGGTGGTGGGAGCCTCTCCCGCCTCCTCAGCAGCACTAAGGATGTCCGACTGCAGCTTAGGCCTGCTCCCCGCTGGCAAGTGGACATTTCCCGAGGGCTCCTGGGCTGCCAGAGGGATATCTGACTGCCAGCTTAGGCCCAATTCCCCAGGGAGTGGGCCTAAGCCAGCAGGTGGTCATCCCCCAGGTGTCCCAGACTGTGAGAGGGCACAGGCCAGGCTGAGGGACCCCCCAAGTGCACAAGATTTTGTACACCAGACCTCTAGTGTATTATTATAATATTGGTGGTGGTGATGATGAAAGTAATAATAACTAATATATATAACATGTGCCAAATGTTATTCTTGTAAGTGCTTTATATGATTAACTAATTTATTACCCTACTAGAGGCCTAATGCATGAATTCATGCATGGAGGGGAGTACAGGGAGGGACTGTGGAAGTTTGGCCACTGGCTCCAAGGAGGGAGCCGGCCCTCTGCCCCCCTGAGAAAGGAGCCGTGTCCACTGCCACCCATCCACAGTTCCCTGTCCCAGCCCAGGATCCAAAGGCCCTGGGAAGGGTTGGGAGAGGAGGCAATGGTCACCAGGCTGGGCATGGAAGGAACTGACGCCAACACCGATGGCACCCTACCACCAAGTGGTTCCTTTCCTCTTCCCCTCCTCCTTCCCTCACCACCTCGGTGGGTGGGCAGCCCCTGGGGAAGGGAGAGGATGGGAGCAAGACAAACCCTTGTGTCGAGGGCTGACTTTCAATAGATCACAGCAAGGAAGCTGCTCTGCTATGTATGAAACCCCCAACCCAGAAGCAGGTCGTCTATGAATGGTTTAGCACCAGAGGCCGATGGGGGCCAGTTGGCTGGAGGGATAGACAGTGAGCGGTTGGCCGGCTGCTGTGGGAGTGCACTGATCACCAGGGGGCAGCTCCTGCATTGAGTGTATGCCCCCTGGTGGCCAGTGTGTGTCATAGCGACTGGGCGACGGGTCGTTCTGGTTGTTCCAGTTGTTTGGTCGTAAGGGTCGCTTAGGCTTTTATATATAGAGATGAATTAGGTGAAGTTATTATTCCCTCTTTGAAAGTTGAGGAAACTGAGACACAAAAAGTTTCAGCAAATTCTCCAAGACGTCATACACACACACACACACACACACACAAACAAACACACACACACACAAACAAACACACACACCAATACACACACATATACACCTATTAAGTGGCTGAGGTATGCAGTCATGACCCTAATTATGACTGTCAAACAATTCACCAAAAGCATGGTATTAAATTTTTTAATAGCTATTTCTAAACTAGTGATGCCTCTTAAGATACCTAATGGTATCTTAAAATTAAATAAATCCAAGTGGTGATTAAATAGTACCTACAGTCTAATTCCAGCCCAGCTTTCATGCATTTGGGACCTCCAGGGCAGTGGCAAAGTACACAGGCAGTGGCCTCTCACCACCTGCATTTGAATCCCAGCTATGCCACTTATAAACTGAGTGAGTTTGGGAGAGTTTTTAAATCACTCTGACCCTCAGTTTCCTATAAAATGAGGATGATCATAACATTTTCTACCTCACAGAGCTGCTGTGATGATAAAAAGAGATAATCCATGTAGAGTTCCTTGAACATAGCAAGTGCTCAGTGAATGGAGACCATTTTCATCTTTCACTTGACTTCCTGGTGTGCTTAGATGAGCAGCCTTCCCCCTCAGTGTTCAGTGAAGTGGGTGGTTCTTACGCAGTGAAAATGAGCATCTTTAGATAGTGCCACCCTTCAGGCAGCTGAGGCTTTCTAGACTCTTATCAGTGCTTTAGAGCGCAGTATAAAAGGTTCACTGCAAAAGCCACCATGTGCCTGGAGAACCACTGCTACCACAAATAAGGCACAACTTCATCTCAGATGGGATTATGTAACATTTGCTAATTTAAACGTCAAAACAACTCCTCTAGATTTTTATTTCACAACATTCAATATTTTTTGCATGTTTCAAACCTGACTTGGATTTGTGAGAAGCCCCAAAGGACTTTGTTAGGAAAAACAAATATTGAAGCAAACAAAAAGTAGACACTGCGATCTTGAAGCAACAGATGGCCATGTGCCAAGTAATAACTGGAAATTAATTTTTCAAGTGCTGAAATGACACAAAATTAAGAAGTGAGTCTGTGATAATCAGACAAATGCCCTTTCTTAAATTTAAGCTTAAATTTACTCTTGTTCTTTTTGGTAGAAAAGAAGGCAAGTGTTTAATCCTCCTCTAAGAGTTATTAATAACAATGAATCAGTGAATTTCAAGGAGTTTGAGAATAAAAGTGTGGTAAAAAGGGAAAGAAAACTGTGCCAGATGGCCTGAGTGGTAGGAGATCTCTGTGGAAGAAGGGGAAATATAATCTGAGGTTGCAGTGTTATTGTGTTTTCTTTAATAGATATCTTGAAATTGACCTGTGGGTTATGGTAAATAAGTACATTTTTGGCACCTAGCTCCCTGAGATGATTTTGTCCCATTATGCTGCAAGTGTTGGTTAGGATGTGCTTCTCTACTTCCTATTTTCACTTTTGATCTGTTACTCTGGGAATGTGCATGGATCTTTGGTTTGAAGATTTCAGATTCTCTTCCTCAGCATGTGTTCCTAGGGACAAAGCTAAAATCATACCCTATTGCTATACCCTTGAGTTTGCCCCTAGTAACAAACTCAAGACTCTATCATTATAATAATACTGCTTCAATCAGTTAACCAGGTGAAACTAAGCCAACCAAGTCATTGACACATTATTCTCCTTAAGAGCATCAGACAGGATTTTTTGCTATATATAATAAACAAACTCTGGGCTCTCATCCCAGTATTCAGCAAAATTTTGCTTTGGTTTAGAATTTCTAAAAATGAAATCAGTCATCTCTGAAAAGTAGAGTGTCTTTCAGGGCCATATCTTGGCATGGTGCCCACCCAACTCATAGTTTCCAGATAAAACTAAGGTGCTCATTTGGGCTTCAGAAATTCACAGCCCTGATTCTTTGAGGAAGGAGTAGGTATGAAAAACACTTGGGAGAAATGTATGGGTGGGTAACAAATAACTATAAACCAGCTGGTAGACATTTGATGAACTATTGTTCTAGGTAGGTTGAATCCTTAGAGGTTAAGTCACAACCTCTGATATTTTCTGGAAGTAGGTGGGGAGGAGATAAATAGTACATAAAATGAGTGACAGAGGCAGAGTTTAAGCAAACACACAAAAGCAGCTAGAAACACTGAGAGCTGGGTAACACTTGTCACAGACAGTGGGAGAAACAGGAATAACATAATGATTAAAAGACAGGCAGGGGAAGCAAGGCTGCCTAGATTTAGATCCTGCCATGACATTCAATAATGGACAAGTTAATTAACCACTTTTGGGCCTCATTTTCCTAATCTGTAAAATGGGCATAAAAACAGGACAGCTACTTTATGGAGTTATTGTAAACTTAAATGTGTTATTATATAGAAAATGACTCCAACACAGCTAAACACATGATAAGTGGTGTATGTTATAGTTTCTGAGTTCTAAATGTTTCTAGAATGTTCAGCCAACTTTGGCTGCTATGCCAGTTTAGTGATCAGCCATTATAGACAGCAATTCAAAGACAGGTGAAGGGAAAGCTTCTGTGAGTAAAGCTTACAAATTCAGGTCACTGATTACCACCCACAAAGACTTGTTCTTCCACACACCCACATTTTGAGGGCAGGGGAGAGTGGGGAGTGTTTCCACATGGAAATTAAAGATTAAATTGCTTATTTCAGGAAAAGCAAAAATAAACAATATGGAGATACAATTGGGGCGGTCCCCACCTACTTCCTAGGAAGCTGGTATTGGCCCTTTGAGTAGTGCAGGGTCATCTGGGTCTGGTTCTGTCACACACCTACTCTTTTCTATTCCACCATGTAACAAATAACCAAGTCACCGTTCTTTGGTAACCGATAACTTTGATGAGTGCAACCCTTCATTTCCTAGTAACCGTTTCCTTCCTCATTACTAAACCCTACCAACCGAAGGCCTCTGAGCTCTTCCACTCTGACTCAAAACAAGAAGCCTATACGGCAAGCCTAACTCCATGAATCAGAGCTTTTCCAGTGTTTGTTAATAGGAAGGGAAGAATGCAGGTATGGCGACAGTAATCACAATATCTACGGCTTTGGAAACCTCTCAAACCAATTTCTAGTCACTCGTCATCTAAAGATTGTTCCTGAGGGGGTAAAGCACCTTGATGTGAGGGTGGAAATGATGACACAGAGGCTGTAAAAGGCTTTCTCACTGCCCCACTTTATCCTATGCCCCACTCAGTCCCTTGGCTCACATGTGTTTCATCCCTCTGGATGGGGAAGAAAGAATTTGACACCAAATTCACATTATGGTGTTAGTAGTTATGGGTGTGACCTGTTTAGGTAGTACTTACAATTTGAAGGGAATCACAGCAAGGGTAAAAAATCTCTAGTGGTAGACACCCAAGCCTTGTGAATGAGATAAGCTAGACTGGAGGAGACCTTTCTCAGTAGTCCCAATTAATCCATTTTCCTCACCCTGGTCATTCTCTAACCAACTACTTCTTTCTATTTTCTTCATAACCCTTATTACTATCTGAAGTTGTCTTGTTAATTTATATCTTTATTTGACAATTGTCTATCTTATGAAGAATGTAATATAGTCCTGGATGGGTGGCTCAGTTGATTGGAGCACTATGCCATGCAACAGAAGGTTGTGAGTTCAATTTCTAGTCAGGAAACATACCTAGGTTGGGGGTTCAATCCCTGGTTGGGGCAAGTAAGGGAGGCAACTGATCAATGTTTCTCTCTCACATCGATGTTTCTCTCTCTCCCCAAAATCAATAAAAATATATCCTTGGGTGAGGATTAAGGAAAAAAAGAATGTACCATACACGAGGATAGAGACTTGTCTGTTTTTTTTTTCTTCACTCCTGTATCCTTTAGGGCCCAGAATAGTGTCTTTCACATAGTGGGTGCTCAATAAATATTTGTGAAGTAAATAAAAGAATAATGAACTGAAATGATTTTTAAGCAAGTTCCCCTGAAAATAAATTGTTCACTTCTCCATAGGTTTTGATAACTTAGACCCCATAAATTTTTGATGGGGCAAACAAGACTACCCTCTGTTCTTTCTGCAAACTAAATAGCATAGGGCTGTGGCAATGATAAGGAGTGCCAGTTATTTCATCACTGGCATCACTCAAGGGACTTTTGGCGAGAGGTAAGCTAGAGTATGGGCTGCAAGAGACTGGAGCACTCTCCTGAATATGCACACACCAGCTTGGGGCCGGAAGGGAACATTTTGCTTCTAATGTAATTGAAATGCTGAAGAAAAGTTTGAAAGATGAAAATAACATGTCTCCACATGACAACCCCACAGTTCTGAAAGTTCAAAGGTTTCCACTTCGTTAGATGTACATCTTCTAATGATCCCCCGCTCTCTATGGCCTTTGCCTACAATAACCCTCACAACAGCAATGAGGTGTGTAGGTGGCAAGTATAATTACGCCTATGTGCAGGTGGAGAAAGTGAGGCACAGCTAAGATGGGGTGAGGTGAATCAATTACCTTGCCTATTGTGTAATCCATTTAAGTCGCCATTCATTGAATGCTTACTTTGTGCCAGGCCTAATTCTTAAGCCATATCAACCAATAGCCCATGTTATTTCTCCCATTCAAACAGTCCTGGGCTTGCTTAGTTCAAGACTGAGAGAGGCTTCTCTGATAGCCTAAAAGCTGCACTTGAGCATCCAACCACAAATAAAGTTGGGACCACCAGAGCCCCTGAGGTGACACCCAGTGCTTACTAGTAAGAGTGGTGGGTTTCCTGTGCAGAATACAAGATTGGTTCGTGATCACAAGGCTCATTCTGGGGCTAGGAGCTGTGCTTCCCCAGCATTATCTCTGTGGGTTTTCACAACCCTTGAGGTAGGAAGTATCTTTATCCCCCTTTTACAGATGAGGAAACTGCAGCTCACAGACATGCCCAACGTCACAAAACCTAGTAAGTAGCAGAAACACTTGAACATGAATCACCTGATTTCGGAAGCAATCTTAAGGCATCCGTGTTTCCACCTGAAGCCATGCCAACCACTATACTATAGCATTTGGGTAGAGCATTGGGAATCTGTCATCCTACACAGACCAGAAAACTCATTCAGCTAGAGCCCCACACAATCACCATCGACATCAATGGCTACATCAACAGTGAAAACACTAAGTAAATGTGGAGTGAATGCATAAATAATGCTGGTAATGAAGCCATTTAATGTTGCAAAAAAATGTGACCACATGTTTAGAGTCTTCTGTTGGGAAGTAATATTTTAGAAATATTTCTATCCAACAACACTATAATTTGTAAGTTCTCACACATATATGGAAAATGGGGTTCTCTAAAAATAGTTTTTCCCTGTTGGTTCTGGATAGCTGGGCTTACTTGCTTCTACTATCCTTGTTTCACACACAGTGACTAGGCAGTAGTAAGTTGCAGTCGTGATGAGCATAGGCTCTGAAGTCAGACTGCCTGGGTTCTAATCTTGGCTCTACCACTTGTTGACACTAATCTTAAGCAAGTTACTTCATTTTTGTGTACCTCCATTTCTTCATCTACTGCATGGATTATATAAGTTATTATTGGTAAAGCATTTAAAACAGAAGCTGGCATGTAGCAAATAACATGTTATTATGCTGCTCCAAGTAAGAAATCCTGTGAGGAAAAATTGGCTTGTGAATAGGCCATCAAATAGACAAAATAGAAGCAACAAGTTAAAAGGTTAAGCCTGCGAGTTAAAAATTCTGTGCACCAAATATTTCTCTTTCCTCTTTTCACTGTTTATGAAAACAGTCAGATTGTGGCCCACCGAAGCCACATTCTGTGACCACCAAAACTCAGAATTGCCCACCTCTGTCTTCTAGTAACTCTGCATAGGTGACTAAGCACTCACTTCCTGATTCCCCCTTAGTATTCTAAACCCACGACTTGCCTGAACCACAACAATGGGTGACATTGGCAGTGTATATTGGGTGACCGAACTCACTCTTTCCTCCGGCAGCTCTCTCCTCCAATTCTCCCAGATACTTGGTACCCTTAAACTGACCCTGGCTGGGCAAGGTTCCCTTAAACTACTAGCTTAAGGCTCCAGACCTTCCCCAAATGGGATTCCAATTGAGCAAAACCTATATCCCCAGTGGCTAGTTAGATTAAAATAGCCTTATTCATCACTCACAAAACAAATAAGCTCCAACTAAAATAGCTTTCTAGTCTTTGTTAGTGATCTGCAAGACTGACCCAGGACAATTTTGTAATCATTAAATTATTTTTTCCATCCCCCTCATGATGTCCTCTCTCCTCTTGTTAGGCCACCCTTGAAAAAAATAGATGACCTCTATTTTTTTTCAAAGTCAACCATAGCAAACCACATTGTAGGAACATTTGAATAGGAAGTCTATAACATCTCTATGTTCTCACTGGTGAAATGCTTGATGCCTTTATATCTTTTCAATTTCTGAGATAATCTCTTGCTACTTTGCCCCTTACAGTTCAAAGATTTGGGGAACTTTATATTAGAAAGCTCCAAAAGATTAATAAAAAGGGCATGTTTGTCTTTTTTCTTGATTCAAAAGAACACATTTTGATCAGTAAAATATATCAATTCATGCATGTGGAGAATTTTAATGAAATATTTATCTATCCTTATGAAACTTTAGAATTCATGCAAATAAAAGTATATGGTACATGATTTTATTATTGAATTGATGGAATTTCCTTCCTGATATCTGAGTTCTGTTACTTAACAAACATTTTTCACTTCACTAGGTAGTCCTTTACTTGGGCTTGTTTCCACTCTTCTGTTTCTCTCCACTCCTTATCATTCACCATCAGTTGCTCATCCTTATTTATCATAGAAATAAACAAAGACAACATGTCATGGGTTGAATTACATTCCTCAACATTCATATTTTGAATCCCTAACCCCCAGTACTCACAATATGATTATATTTGGAAATATGGTCTTTATAGGAGTAATTAAGTTATAAGAGATCATTAGGGTTGGCCCTAATCCAATATGACTGAGAAACCTTGCTTCTTAAACTTGTTCCCAAGGACCTTAAGCAAATTATCTAACCCCTCATGGCCTCTTTTTCTTTAACTGTAAAATAAATGGGTTGTACCTTAACAGGAAGGGTTTCTCAAGTTTGAATCAGCATGAACCAGCTGCAGCACAATCATCTGGGACACTTGTTACTGATAGAATCCTGGGCCCTAACTCAGACCCACTGAATCAGAATCTCCTGTGTTGGGGTCTTGAAACTTGCATTTAAAAATATATATATTTTTAAAATTTATTTCAGGGAAGAAGGGAGAGGGAGAGATAGATAGAAACATCAATGGGAATTGAACAGTTCATAGATAGATGCTCAACCACTGAGCCATACCAGCCTGGCTGAAACTTGCATTTTAACAAATTTCATAGTTCCAAGGTCTCTTTAAACTCAACATTTCATGAATCAGTGACCTGTTATACACTTTGCCTTATCTCCATCATCTGTTTAGAAACAGGAACAGACTGATAGATCTTAGAGTGGAGGGGAATGGGGACACTGAAAGATATTAATCAAAGAACACATATGCATATATGCATAGCTAATGGACACAGACAAGAGTATCGTTAAAGGCTGGGATGGGGTGGGGTCGGGACTGGATGCAGGGCAACAAAGAGGAGAAAGTGCTACATCTATAATAGTGTCAACAATAAGAGGACATCTATAATAGTGTCAACAATAAGAAATAGGACACATTCTCACCTGGTCCCCATGCTATTATTAGCTTCTGGTTTGATCCTTAGTGTAGCTATAGAAGCCATATTTCTTCTTCCAGTAAAGGATGGCCTATAGCAAGGGGAAAAGCAAAAATAAAGGTTTGATGAGAAATAATCTTGAAACTACTAGCTTACCATAAACTTTTGATATTGTGTAGCTTTTAATTTTCCAGAACTTGTTTATCCCTCATGAACACAAATAATCTGTAGGTAGCCTCATTAAAAATTTCCTTGAACTGGTTCCTTTGACCAAAAAAACAATAGAAAGAAGGGTAGATTCACTAATCATTTGAGTTCTACCCAATATTGCATAATTATCTTGCATATCAGTATTTTGGCCTTTCCTGCTAAAGGTCTTTCCTTGGGTTTGCAAACAGGAGTTTGAGAAGAGTCCTGGTACTTACTGAGCTTTCTTGGTAATGTCACAAAATTTCCAACCACAAAGTCAATCTCCATTTGAGTCAGAGCAATTAGAAGAAGACTAATGACTGTGGACAAAAGTACTGAAATATTTTATTGAGGAAGCAATAGGCAATTTGAATGGGAAAATGTCTTTTTACAATGGTGAGGCATGTCCAAAATATATTCTTAAAAAGAGGAGAAAATATGATTATGAAAGACCCCCTCTCACAGACTGTAGGGAATGACATTGAAGTGCCCTTCTATAACATTTGTTTTCCACAATCTTTCCATAACTCAAAGTTTAAACCTTGATTTCCAGATGATCTGGCATTGCCCACATTCCAGTGCCTGGTTTAGTGTGTCAGGGAAACAAGTTTATTTCAGCCAGTCTAGGATACTATTTATCAAAGGCAAAAGTAAATTCGCAAGCACATGTGATCTTGGGCTCAGTGTAAAAACATACTGTGGAGTTAAGTAGAAAAGTCATTTTTACAAAGCTGAGTGTTGGCTAAAAGAGGGTACCCTATTTAGAAGTCAAAATAGCTAGAGCCTCTAAATGTTCAAATGGTTATTTTCACTTGAGAATACATTGATGTTGGTAGCTTTTTATTTTCTGAGCATTGGCGGCCAGTGATGAAGAGTTCCTTGTATCAAGATAATGCACTTTTCATGGAATCCAGGATAATGAGAGCCCATACTTAAAAAAGAGGCTCACAATGCAAATTATTTGGATTGATAATACTATGTAGATCAACAAACACAAATTATAGATATGAAAATTTCTAAACATTTACTGGTGTCTAAGTAAAACTTAGGGTTGGAAGTTTTTAGCACTGTGACAAAATGCAATAACCTTTATCAGGACTATAGAATCTGGGTGACACCTCCATCAGCTAAACCACTTATAGTCAGAAAGATTCTGCTTCTCGAAGACAGCTCTATTGGTGGTGTTTGGGTGTATCGAGGGTGGAGGGATTGAACAAAAAATAAAAAAAGAGAGAGAAATTATGGGCATGGACAACAGTGTGGTGATTGCCAGGGGGAGGGGATACAGGGGTGGGTGAAGTGGAAGCAGGTAAAGAAAGGATAAATGGTGATGGAAAAAAATTAAATTAAATTAAAAAGAAAGAAATATTCTGCTTCTCATCAGAGGATTTCATTTGGTGTCCTTTAAGACGCTAGAATCTTCTCACTTGGTTATCACGGAGGTAAGGTGCAAACCCATCAGGGCACACTCTCAATCAAACCAACCAACCAGATTTAAAGGATGTGGGAGAGGCCTCTAGATATGCAACCCCCACATCAAGGCCACTGAAACACCTCTAGCTAGGAGTAGGTCATATAGGTGCCAATATAGAATATGATTTTGAGGGTGGTAGACTTGTATCACTGAAAATGACTCATGCATTTGCACCCATACGTACTTCAGTACTCATGGAGGTGTACCTGTTTAGACAGTCCTGAACTTCACGCCACTCATGTTTTATGGCTCCAACTTAAGGGTCTTTGAAGAAATTACTATCTCCACTAGGAAAAAATAAAAGCTCTTTGAGGGCAGTAGCCACGTCATAAAACTCTTTACCCTGTGCCGATTGCAGAGAAATAGGAGAAAACCCACAATCTCCCAGTGATGCAATGCTATTAAAAAGAAGCATTCTATTATGTTGCTTTTTAAAATGTGGTTATTAAAATGTGGAGCAACATAGAAAAATGCTTGTTAGAAAAGGCTAAGTGAAGATATATATGTGAGGGGATGGAAGTGTTAACTAGATGAGGGAATCCTTTCACAAGGTAGTGGAACCTCGGTTCTCGAACTTAATGCGTTCTGGAATGCTGTTTGAGAAGCAATTTGTTAAAAAACCGAATCATTTTTCCCCAGTAGACATAGTGTAAATTGAATTAATCTGTTCCAGTCCCCCAAATTATTCTGTTTTAACCTTTCGTATATACAGTATATGTCTAATGCACTGATTAATGTATAAATAAATATTTCTTTTCTTAAATTTATTGAGCCACCCCTACTAGCTTTAAACAAATCACTTTCAACAATCTTTACAGGGGTGTCTTTCAGGTCAGATGCAGCATCTTTGCTTGTTCATATATCACTACCTCTGAAATGTCTGTCACTGCTAACTGCTTTTCCTTTATCCAAATCAACAACAGTTTTTCTACCTCTTCAATTGTCTGTGATCCTTGTTTCTTTCACATCCTTAGCAACATTAGCACTCTTGATGGCCTCTTTATGCTTTAAAATTGTGTTAATTAAGATTTCACCAGTAACACAAGCATTCTCTCCTTTGTTTGTTGCCTGAGAGAAGTTTTTTGTCATGCTGAGGTGTCATCATGAAATGGTTGTCAGGTTAAAAACCAAAGTTTGTTTAGACAACCAAAACATTTTTTCTGTGAACAATTTTGTCAAGAACGGAATTGTTTGAGATGTTCAAGAAATGAGGTTTGACTGCATATGTACACAGCACAATGTACATTTTAAATATCTTATTATTTTATTTGTCAATTATACCTCAATAAAGCTGAAAAAGGCAAGTAAAAAAGCAGGTTACAAACATATAGATTCTATAATTACAGCTAAGAAAAACTTTAAAGAAAAGACTAGAAGGAAATATAACAACAACAGTTATGCTAGAAAGTTAGGTTAATGAGTACTTTTATTCCTTTTATATTTCTTTCTTTCTTGGCAATATCATTACATAATACTTTTTTCAGAATTTAATTTAAAAGAGGATTTATGTCAAGTTATTATAAAGTTAAGTTCCTAGGTTGAAAGCATGAGTTGATTTTTTCCCTTATGGAACCCAATCTTCTAGAAAACAGAGAATCTCAATGGGTGAGCAATTCTTTGTTCTAAAAAAGGTTGCCTAGGAGAGGGGTTCTTCAGTTGGGCTTTTGGCTCTGAATGAGTAGGCCTGGAGAAACTCTGAGTCACCTCAGGACAAGAGCCATCAAATTCGTTTCTGTCTGTTCCTCTAAACTGAGACCATGGTGCATCCCATTCTTATGTGTGCCTACCAGGATAGTTTCATAAAACTGAGCCTCAAGGAGGAAGATAAGTAACAGCTGGAAGGCCCTGATTTGAGCTTGATGTGTATGGGCCTGAAGTAGGGAAAAGGGAAAGGGAGCAAGCTGGCTAGGATTTGCCACTTAGAGTTTTCCCTGGTCGCCACAGATCATCAACTAAATCACCAGGCTCACCAAAATATTTTTGTGGGGGCTGCTTACTAAAATGACCAAAAAAATCTTATAGATATTTGAATTAATCCAGCAATTGTTTATTAGAAAATGGGGAGTGAAGGGCACCAAAGAAACTTAATACTTAGTGTTTGTTGAGGAGACAAGAATCAGTTAAGTACCATGCCTGGTGCTACATAATTAAGTGCCACATGAATGAAAAGAGAACTCCAAGGCTACCAGAACAACATCCAAATTTCTCTGCCACTCTCTGGGCTCTGGAGCTGTTTTCATTTGTTTATTAGGTTTGGTATTTGATAGTAATGGAATGTGCCTCTGAGAGCCAGTGATAACATCATTTTATTTATAAAATCAGTTCCTAATAGAAACAAATTTGGAAATAATTTAAATGGGAAAATGTTCACCCTACACACAATGTTCAGGGGAAAAGTGGGTGATATACTAAGTATGAATCCAGTGATGCATAATGTATGCACATATATTTCTTTATTAACAGAGAGAGCATGCAAGCCAGTAAGCCTAGAAGGAAATACTCCAAAAATGTTATCAGTGGTTATCTTTGAGTTGTGGGTGCTTTTTGTTTCCTTCTTTATATTTTTCTGCATTTTAAAGTTTCCCACAATGAACACTTATCACTCTTCTCATCAGAAAACCAGAGCTCCATCAGGCACTAGTGGGTGAAGTTTTCTAAAATGTAGAGCTCTCCGTGAAAATAATAAAACAGGTTTAAGAACAATTTAAAAGAAAACCTTAGATAATAGAAAACAAGTTCTTAATAGAAATTAAGCCTCTGTGATGTAAACTTATTTCCACTGACATCCAGGGGGGCAGTCATACCTCCCCATACACCTGCCTTAATATCTCAGTATCATGATATGTCTCCCAGGGTCTGAGCAAGCAGGAACTGAATAACTGCTGTGTGCCCAGCATTGCCCCGGGTGTAATAAGGCTGTACAGTCCTCTCTTCTTTGTTGTGAGTGAGCCCAACACCCATTAGTTACAGGAGAAATTTGGATTTTTATCTGGCCATGTTCCCTCCAGCATCTCCTACTGTAGCAAGAGCCATCATAGGATAGAGGTTAAAAGCACAAACAGGAGTCAAACAGATTTATATTTTCATCTGTTTTGTGCTTCTTATTAGCTTGGCCAAGTTACTCGACCCTTCCCAGATTCAAGTCTACCTCACAAGCTGCTGCTGGGAGCTTCTGATGAAATAAAGTATATCAAATCTTTAACATGAACTAGGCATATAATAAGTCCCATCCTCTTTACTTCCCAGTCTCACCCAAAGTTCTGAATTATTGCAATAGTTTACCATGTGTCAAACAGGAAAGAATTGCAAAAATATATTTATACAAGGCATTAGGTGGATAAAGGGAATGGTAATGTGGAATGCAGTAAAAATATTTGATGCCATTTCATAGCAATACACAAGAAGCACAGATTTGTCTATGTATTAAGAAAGGGCCAAATTGTTTGGTAGACAATCAAGTTGCCATAGAAATTTAGATAAAAGAGAGAACGCTATGGGCCTCCCTGGAGAAAACACAGCTGGGGTAAGTCGTGAAGGGGGTGTGAAGGGAGAGAAAGGTATTGCAAGTGAGGTGAATGAAAAGGAGAGCTTAATGGAGGCAATAAAGATGTTGGGCTCTTGGCCTAAATTAGTACCTTGCTTACAGCAGTAGTTTCTGGGTAGAATGTAAGAACATCAAAGTCCCTCAGGGAAGATTTTATGGTTTGAACCCCTCAGTTTCCATCTATAAGAAACTGAGACCCAAAAAAGGAAGGTCACATGGTCACACAGCTGGTTAGAAACAGCCAGAAATAGAACCTTGGTCTTCTGACCCCCAGCGCCCAATGATGTGGCACAAGACTGGGAGAGCCTAAGGACAGGGACCCTTCCTTAGTCGAAACTAGATAGGAGTGACAAGTTTGGAGCATGACTACTAAAAAAACGTTTTGAATTAATGGTGGTAATGGTTGCACAATTCTATGAATATACTAAAAACCATTGAACTATACACTTTAATGGATGAATTGTGTTGTATGGGTATTATATCTCGAAAAAGGTATTATAGAAAAACTGAAGCTGAATTCCTAAGGCCAATCCTGAGTCCTGGCCCAGAAGATAGGCTCAATTGCTGGGAGAGAAATGGGGCAGGTGAATGGCAGGACAATAGAGTGATATACAGTTCAGACCATTTAGCAACTACAAAACTTCATACACACCAAACAAAAAAGCCTGGGTGCTTTTGAAGTGAGGTCTCAAATTTATTCTCTGAAGTTCTTAAGTTTGGCCTTAGATGCAATTTCTCCCCCTCCTTTTCTCTCACTCAGGATGCCCTTGATCTCTTCATAAACAGTTGAGATCAGATGGTTCTCCTTTGTTAGGAGTGCCAGGTGTTAGGTTCCGGGTGTTGGCAAGGAGCTAGGTGGGTGTGTAGAGACCCTGTGGTTTGAGAACTGTTCGGACCAGCAGAGGACCCAGACAGCTTCTCCATCACCTCTAGTAGTCAAGTACGGGTTCAGGCTCGATGCTCACCTGGGTTATATTCTTTACAATTTTCCAGAACCTTTTGTGAAGTTGTTAGAGCTCCCTCAGCTTCTTAAACATAATGGTGAAGCATTTTGCTAATCAAAATATGAAGCTATTTTTCCTTAGTTCTTTTTCATTCATTCATCTGTTCATTCATTCCACAAAATAGAAGTGGCCCCTGCCCATGTGAACTTTCTGATCAAGTGGAAGAGAGGTTAATCAACTAATCACTGTAGACAGAATTCTAAGATGGTCTCCAAGATTCCTACATCCTGGTGTTCATGCCTTATATAATCCCCTCCCCTGGCATGTGGGCAGAACTGTGATTATAATGGAATCTCATTCCCATGATTAGGTTATATTATACTGTAAAGGTGAAGGGATTTTGCAGATTGAAATAAGGTCTCAACTCAGTTGGCTTTGAGTTATTCAAAAGGGAGATGATCCAAGTGGACCTGAATTAGTCAATCAGTGAAAGATATTGTTAAGATGACAATTGGGACAAATGCTACAGAAGGTAAATGCATACTGCTATGAAGGACTACAACAGGGATATTTGAAATGAGAATAGCTAACACTCAACAGTTTTCCACATGCTGTTCCTGGTGCCTTGTTTAGATCTTACACTATCCCAGTGATTCTCAACCTGTGGGTCGCGACCACTTTGGCGGTCGAACGACCCTTTCACAGGGGTCGCCTAAGACCATCCTGAATATAAGATATTTACATTATGATTCATAACAGTAGCAACATTATAGTTATGAAGTAGCAACAAAAATAATTTTATGGTTGGGTCACAACATGAGGAACTGTATTTAAAGGGCCAGAAGGTTGAGAACCACTGCACTAGCCCTATGAGCAGACACTATTGTTGTCCACATTTTGTGGGTGATAAGATGAAGGCACAGTGAGTTTAATGACTTGTCTAATATTGTGTGCTTAAACAATTGTGGACTTAGTTATAGATATAGAGAACAAATTAATGGTCACCAGATGGGAGGGGGGTTCTGGTAATGGGTAAAGATGGTGAAAGGGATTAAGAAGTACAAATTGATAGTTATAAAAATTGTCACAGTGAATGAAGTATGGCATAAGGAATATAGTGAATAATATTGTAGTAACTATGAATGGTTTCAGGTAGGTACTAGATTTACCAGAGTGATCACTTCGTAAGTTATATAAATGTCTAATCACTATGTTGTACACGTAATATAATATTGCATGTCAACTGTAATTGGAAAATAACTTTTTAAAAAGAATGGTGGAGTTGGAATTTAAAGCTAGGCTGTGTGGTTCTAAATCTGAGTGTTAGGCCAAGGTGATTAGCCCAGGAAAAACCTTCCTTTGGGAGGTGTCTGGTGCTTGATGGGAAACAAGATGGTTGAACTAAGTCTTTCTTGCATCTTTTTTTCCATTTTGGTTTCTATGGTACTGCCTAGTCCTGAATCTCATTTTTTTTTTTTACCACTTCTCTCTCTCTCTCTCTCTCTCTCTCTCTCTCTCTCTCTCAGAATAGACTGATGGTTGCCAGATAGAAAGCCTGGGGGACTAGGTGAAAAAGATGAAGGGATTGAGAAGTATAGGAAGTACAGATGTACAGATTAGTAATTATAAGAGTCCTCCTATCTAATAAAAGACAAAAAGGGTAATTAACCTTACCTCCGCTATACTTCCCATTGGCTAATCAGGGTGATATGAAAATTAACTGCCAAGAAAGATGGCAGTTAATTTGAATATGTAGGCGCCAAGCCATGGACTGAGGCATTAGGCCTGGGCAGGGGCGGAGCCAGCCAGCGATCCTTGATGGTGGCGGCGGGGACCTGGGGGTCCCCTGCCCAGGCCAAATGCCTTGGCCAGAGGTGTTATGCATGGGCAGGGGTGGAGCAGGAGATTGCGAAGAGCTGGGTGTCCCCTGCCCAGGCCTAATGCCTCGGCCAGAGTTGTTATGTCTGGGCAGGGGCGGTGCCAGCGATCACGGGTAGCAGGGGCAGAGCCAGCCATGGTGGGAGCTGGGGGTCCCTTGCCCAGGGCTAATGACTCGGCCAGAGGCGTTAGGCCTGGGCAGGGGCCAAGCCAGCAATTGGTGTGAACTACAGAGGAAGCACCTTTTCTGACTGCTGGTTGGCTTAGCTCCCTGTATGCCACTAGTAATATTCTTAGTAACTTGGGTAATAAGAGTCCAAATAGGTGATCTAGGGTTTTTTACCACACTCCTGGAGAAAAAAAGGAAGGTCTGCTGCTGGAGGGTTAAGAAATGTCATATCCTGTCCTAGCCAGTTTGGCTCAGTGGATAATGCCTTGGCCTGCTCACCACAGGGTCTGGGTTCAATTCTGACCAAGGGCATGTACCTAGCTTGCAGGCTCCTCCCTGGCCGGGGCCCAGGTCAGGGCTCATGCAGGAGGCAACCAATCAAAGTGTTCCTCTCGCTTTGATGTTTCTCTCTGTCTTTCCCTTTCTCTTCCACATTCTCTAAAAATCAATGGAAACATATCCTCAGGATAAAAAAAGAAAGAAAGAAATGTCATATCCTATGAAAGACACATCTTGAAAATGCCTAAAGAAAGTTGTCATTTTTTCATGGTAAAGGGACTGGAGTCTGTATTGATGAAAACACCTTGGTGGCTGTGGTGACTGACAGTGGCTCCAGCAGCGGGGTGATGAGGCTGGTGTCTTCCCCTGATCAGCCCGGTCGCCTTCCACAAAGGGAGGCCAGACTGTGGCTTAGGCCCGCTCCCCAAGGGGAGCAGGGAGCAGGGAGTAGGACATCCCCTGAGGGCTCCCAGTATGTGATAGGGGACAAGCTGGGCTGAGGGACCCTCCCCAGTGCACAAATTTTTGTGCCCCAGGCCTATAGTAAGGTTATAAAGTACAGCATAGAAAATAAAGTCAATAATCCTATCTATTAATAGACAAAGATTGAAATTGACCATACCTTCGCTATGCCTCCCATTGGCTAATTGAGATATGCAAATTAACCATCAACAAAGATGACGCCTAATTTCCATACTGCAGGCAGATCCCGCTGCGCTGCCCCAGCGCAAGATCCTGGCCTGCCGTGTGCGGGGAGGGTCAGGCAGGGCGGGTGGGGCAGGTGGCAGCGTGATCCGAGCTGCCGCCCGCCTCAGCACAGGAGGGCCTGCCGTGTCTTGGGTGGGGTGGGCGGGGCGGGCAGGGCGAGCAGAAGCATGATCCGTGAGAGGGCACAGGTTGGGCTGAGGGACCCCTCTCCCCTGCTAGTGCACAAATTTTTGTGCATGGGCCTTCTAGTATTAAAATAATTGTATATGGTACGAGGGGGAACACTTAGTAAGTTATATGATTGTCTAACCACTATGCTATATATGTGAAACTAATCAAAATAATAAAGGTGTAATATGCTAATTAGACCAGACAGTCGAATGACCTTCCGAACAACCTTCCGGATGAAGCCGGGGCTGCGAGGGCTGAGCCCTTTGCATGAATTTTGTGCATTGGGCCTCTAGTATAAAATAATATTAAATGTAAACTATAATTGAAAAAAATTTAAATAAAAAATTGTAAAATATTTTTTAAATGTTTTTTTAATTTTATTGATTTTTTACAGAGAGGAAGGGAGAAGGATAGAGAGTTAGAAACATTGATCAGCTGCCTCCTGCACACCTCCCAGTGGGGATGTGCCCGCAACCCAGGTACATGCCCTTGACCGGAATCGAACCTGGGACCTCTCAGTCCGCAGGCCGACGCTCTATCCACTGAGCCAAACCGGTTTCGGCGTAAAATATTTTTTAAAAGTTGATTTCAAAAACAAATGACTATATATATATATATACATATTTACACATATACATATATATAACAATTTGTGTAGAGGTAGTAAAAATATTTGTAACTTTGAGTGAAATGACTACTATACCATTTTGAAATTCTAGCTCACCCATGAAGTCACATGTGGAAGCCGCTAAAGGTTATTCTAATGTATAACTAGAGCTAGGAACTATTGGGTTAATACAACCAATGAAGCCAATAGGTAAATCTTCCTTTATGAGGGTCTACAAATTAGCATGAAGGGAATGATCAGGAAGAGTGTTAATGAATAAACACAAGCTAAACAGCAATAGAAAGACTCTACATCCACTGGTACAAATGAAAAACAAAACAGGAAGACAGAAACATGATAATACAATATGTCACTTCCCTTTGTGTGTTCCATACAGTGTTTATGTGTTACACAGGTGAGTAAATAAGGCAGGAATCGGGTATTGTGTGATAGCACTTTACATATATATTACTGAATTCTCATGACAAGGAGAAGTATTTCTTATTATCCCTATTTAAAATATTAGAAAACTGAGACACAAAGAGTATGTGACATACCCAAGGTTATAGAGATAGTAAGACTGAAATATAAATTTATCTTACAAATGAAGAATGCCACTAATTTTCTTCTTCTAAAAGCATTATCAGAAATTAATGTTGAATTTTTTTGCCATTTAAAACAATATTGTTCTTTCTTCGTCTGTTACTACTGTGAGTTTTATTTTCTAATATTAAACCATTCTTACATTACTTGAATGGCACTGGTTATACATTAGAATAACTTTTAGCGGTTTCCACATGTGACTCTAGATTCCTTTTACTAATATATTACTTAGCATAGTTTCAATAAATCTTTATGTCCGAGACTGATAGGCAGTTTACTTTTTCATGCACTTTGTCAGGTTTTTAGATTTTATTTATATTATCATGAGAACACCTAACTAACATGAGATTTACTATCTCAACAAAATTTAAAGTGTATGATACTATTGTGAGTATAGGTACAATTTTGTACAACAGATCTCTAAAGCTTATTTATTATGCTTAACTGAAACTTTATGACCATTGATTAGTAATTCCACATTTTCCCCTCCTCCAGTTCCTGGAAAATAATTCCACTCTTTGGTTCTATGAATTTGACTGTTTTAGATGCCTTATATAAGTGGAATCATGCAGCATTTGTCTGTCTTTCTGTGACTGGCTTATTTCACTTAGCATAATTTCCTCAAGGTTCATCCTTGTTCCATATTGCAGAACTTCCTTTTTAAGGCTGCATAGTGTTCCATTGTATATATACAGCACATTTTCTTTATCCAACCATCTGTCAATAGACATTAAGTTGTTTCCACATCTTGGCTATTGCTGCAATGAACATAAAAGTACTATCTTTTTGAGATTCTGATTTCAATTCTCCTGGATAAATAAATACCCAGATGTGGGATTGCTGGATCATATATTAGTTCAATTTTTTATTTTGGTGGGAACTTCCATATTCTTTTCCATAGTGGCTACACCATTTTTGCATTCTTATCTACATGTGTGAGAGTTTCAGTTCCTCCACATCCTCATCAACACTGGTTGTCTCCTGGTTTTTTGGTACTAGAAACCATGACAGATGTGAGGTGATATATCATTGTGGTTTTGATTTGCATTTTTCTGAAGATTGAACATTTTTATATATCTACCAGCCATTTGTATGTCTTTTTTGGAGCATTGTCTATTTAATCCTAAGTCCATTTTTAATTGAGTAGTTGGGTGGGTTTTTCCTTTGTTTTGTTAGGGTGTTTTTTTTTTACTATTGAATTGTAGAAGTTCCTTATGTGTTTTGGAGACAAGCTCCTTATCAGATTTATGGTTTGCAAATATTTTCTTCCATTCTATAGGATGCTTTTTTATTCTGCTTAGTGTTTCCTTTGCTGTACAGAAGCTTTTTAATTTGATATAGTCCTACTTGTTTATTGTTGTTTTTTCAAAAATATATGTTTATTGATTTCAGAGAGGAAGGGAGAGAGAGAGAGAGATAGAAACATCAATGATGAATCATTAATCGGCTGCTTCCTGCACGCCCCTTACAAGGGATCAAATCCACAACCAGGGCATATGCCCTTGACCAGAATCGAATCTGGGACCCTTCAGTCTGCAGGTCGACGCTCTATCCACTGAGCAAAACCAGCTAGGGCTTGTTGTTTTTGTTGACTCTGCTTTTGGTGTCATATCCATGAAATCATTACCAAGATTTCATGAAGCGTTCCCCCTATATGTTCTTCTAGATTTATAGTTTCAGATCTTATATTTAAGTCTCAAATCCATTTTGAGTTGATTTTTGTAAATGGAGTAATATAAGGATTCAATTTCATTATTTTTAATATAGATATCCACTTTTCCCAGCATCATTTGTTGAAGAGACTCTCCTTTCCCTGCTGTGTATTCTTGGCATCCTTGTCAAAGATCAGTTGGCAGTATATATGTGGATTTGTTTCTGAGCTCGCCATTCAGTTTCATTGATCTGTATGTCTGTACTTATGCAGTACCATTCTGTTTTGATTACTGTAGCTTTGTGATATATTTTGAAATCAGGAAGTGTGAGATCTCCAGCTTTGTTCTTCTTTTTTTTTTTATTAAATCTTTATTGTTCAGATTATTACAGCTGTTCCTCTTTTTTCCCCCCATAGTTCCCCTCCACCCGGTTCCCACCCCACCCTCTGCCCTTACCCCCCCACCCCCGCCACTGTCCTCATCCATAGGTGTACGATTTTTGTCCAGTCTCTTCCCATACCCCCCACACCCCGTCCCCCCCCTGAGAATAGTCAGTCCATTCCCTTTCTATGCCCCTGATTCTATTATATTCACCAGTTTATTCTGTTCATCAGATTATTTATTTACTTGATTTTTAGATTCACTTGTTGATAGATGTGTATTTGTTGTTCATAATTTGTATCTTTACCTTTTTCTTCTTCTTCCTCTTCTTAAAGGATACCTTTCAGCATTTCACATAATACTGGTTTAGTGGTGATGAACTCCTTTAGCTTTTCCTTATCTGTGAAGCTCTTTATCTGACCTTCCATTCTGAATGATAGCTTTGCTGGATAAAGTAATCTTGGTTGTAGGTTCTTGCTATTCATCACTTTGAATATTTCTTGCCACTCCCTTCTGGCCTGCATAGTTTCTGTTGTGAAATCAGCTGTATGGGTACTCCGTTGTAGGTAACTGACTTTCTTTCTCTTGCTGCTTTTAAGATTCTCTCTTTGTCTTTTGCTCTTGGCATTTTAATTATGATGTGTCTTGGTGTGGTCCTCTTTGGATTCCTTTTGTTTGGGGTTCTCTGCACTTCCTGGACTTGTAAGTCTACTTCTTTCACCAGGTAGGGAAAGTTTTCTGTCATTATTTCTTCAAATAGGTTTTCAATATCTTTCTCTCTCTCTTCTTCTGGCACCCCCATAATTCGGATGTTGGTACACTTGAAGTTGTCCCAAAGGCTCTTTACACTATCTTCATATTTTTGGATTCTTTTTTCTTTTTGTTTTTCCGGTTGGGTGTTTTTTGCTTCTTTGTATTTCAAATCTTTGACTTGATTCTTGCGATCCTCTAGTCTGCTGTTGGAACTCTGTATAATATACTTTATTTCAGTCTGTGTATGCTTAATTTCTAGTTTGTCCTTTTTCATAACCTCGAGGGTCTCACTAGATTTATCGAGGGTCTCACTAAATTTATTGGCAGTTTCTAGAAAATTCTTGAAAAACCTTATAAGTGTGGTTTTGAACTCTATATCCTGTAGTTTGCTTTCCTCCATTTCTGTTATTTGTGACCTATTTCTTTGTCTCTGCATTTTGGCTGCTTCCCTGTGTTGATAGAGTGGCTTTGTGTGCTAGGTGTCCTATAGGGCCCAGTGGCTCAGCCTCTCCAATTACCTGAGGTGGACACTCTTGGTGCACCCCTTTGTGGGCTTTGTGCACAGTCTGGTTGTAGTTAAGCCTTGATTGTTATAGGTATCACTGGGAGGAATTGACCTCCAGGCCAATTGGCTGTGAGAATCAGCTGTGTCTACAGTGGGAGAACTTCTGTGCTGAAGACACCCTTCTGGGGCAAGACTTGCTTCAGTGGGGCTTTGGTGCTCCCTGGGTCTGCCCCCTGAGTGTGTCCCTTATGGATCTGAGGAGTTGTAATCTGGATGGTCCCACTCTGACCACTGGGTACACTGGCATGTGGATCTCTAAGGAGGTGCTAATTTAGCCTCTGCCTGAGGCTACCCAGCAGGAGTTATGGAGAGATCTTCAGATTCCTCTTCTTTGTTTGGGGTTTGGTGGTGCCCAGATGAGGCCCAGCTGTGAAGCAATGCAAGCTGCTGTGAGGCCTTGGGCCTTCTTTTGGAAGTTCTGGGTCTCTTTGACCTAGCTGCAGTTTGTTAGGTAATTTTCAGATTGCAAAGGGCCAGGCCTTTCATATGCAAAAGCCTCTGTACACAGCTTGGGTGAGGCGGGGTCTCAGGGAATGAACAGGGCAGAGCAAACAGCTATGGCTGATCCTCATTCCTACCCTAAGATGCCCCACACCTCAGTGTCCCAGTAAACACTGCAAGCACCTCTGAGAGAAAGCCGCCCTCGAGTTCTGGCCAATGCCAGACATTCCAGTTTCTACCTGTATGAGTGTGGGTCCCCAGAGTCTCTCCTGGAACTGGAGTTAAGAGCCGTAGGGAGCTTGAGACTCCCTCCCGATTGAAAAAGACAACCATGTCCTCAGTTGCCAGCCCTTTCCACGTGCGCCTCCGTACCTCTGCACTTTACTTCCGCACCTCCTCTGAGTCTCAGTGTGCTTTTTTCTTTCCTTCTAATTGTAGAATTTCCACTCAGCCAGCCTTCCTGTGGTTCTGGATGATGTCCATTTTGTCTTTTAGTTGTGTTTTTGAAGTGGTTGTGTGAGGCAGCAATTTCCGGGGTTTACCTATGCCGCCATCTTGGTTTCTCCTTTGTTCTTCTCTCTTAAGATTGTTTTCACTATTCAGGCTCTTTTCTGGTTCCATGTGATATTTAGGATTTTTTTTTATTTCTCTAAATAATTCCATTGGAATTTTGATAGGGATGCATTAAATCTGTAGGTCACTTTGGGTAGTATGGACATTTTAACATTATTAAGTCTTTTGATCCATGAACATGCAATGTCTTTGTGTTTTATTTAATTTTTCATCAGTCCTGTTTTCAGTAAACAGGACTTTTACCTCCTTAGTTAAATTTATTCCCAAATATTTAATTCTTTTTGGTGTTATTATAAATGGGATAGTTTTACTAATTTTTAGATAGTTTGATTTTAGTATATAAAAATACAACTGATTTTTGTATTTGATTTTGCATGTTGTCCTGCAACTTCACTGAATTTTTTTATTAGTTCTGACAATTTTTTTAAATGGACTCTTTAGAGTTTTCAATATATAAGATTATGTCATCTGCAAACAAGGACAATTTTACTTCTTTTTTGTTATTTGAATACCCTTATTTCTTTGTCTTCCCTAATTACTCTGGCTAGAACTTCCAGTTCTATGTTAAATAGAAGTGGCATAAGTGGCCATTCTTTCCTTGTTCCTGATCTTAGAGGAAAACCTTTCAGCTTTTCACTATTGAATATAACCAATTGAGAGTTAGCCCTATGATGGGCTGCATGTGTAAAACTTTTCAACAATAATTTTTTAAAGGGTTCAAATTAAAAAAAATTAAATATGGAACTGCCATTTGACCCAGTGATCCCACTTCTAGGAATATATTCTAAGAAACCTGAAACACCAATCAGAAAGAATGTATGCAACCCTATGTTCATAACAGCACAATTCACAGTAGCTAAGATCTGGAAACAGCCCAAGTTTCCATCCGTAGATAAGTGGATAAAAAATCTGTGGTACATTTAGCCCTAACCGGTTTGGCTCAGCGTATAGAGCATCGGCCTGCGGACTCAAGGGTCCTAAGTTCGATTCCGGTCAAGGGCATGTACCTTGGTTGTGGGCACATCCCCAGTGAGGAGTGTGCAGGAGGCAGCTGATCGATGTTTCTCTCTCATCAATGTTTCTAACTCTCTATCCCTCTCCCTTTCTCTCTGTAAAAAATCAATAAAATATATATTTTTAAAAAAATCTTTGGTACATTTAAACCATGAAATACTATGCAGCAGTAAAAAATAAGGATCTTCTACCCTTTGAGACAGCATGGAGGGACCTGGAGAATATTATGCTAAGTGAAATAAGCCACTCAGAGAAAGACAAGTATCACATGACCTCACTCATATGTGGAATATAATGAACAAAATAAACTGTTGAACAAAATAGATCCAGAGACATAGAAGCATGGAACAGACTTTTGAATCTCAGAAGAGATCAACCAAAGACCTTGTATGCATATATGCATAACCCATGGACACAGAAAATAGGGTGGTGGAGGCCTGGGATGGGAGATGGGGATGGGTTATCAGGGGTCAATAGGAGAAAGGAGGGGGCATATCATATGTAATACTTCCAACAATAAAGATTTAAAATAATTTTTATAAAGTGAGAACTCTGTGTTATTTTTTACTGTTCTAGAACATTTTTTAAAGTATCAAAAGTATCTGTTCCTTGAAAATTTTAAAGAACTCATTCATGAAGCTGCCTGGGCTTAATGCTGTTTAGGAGAGCTAGCTACTTAAAAGTTTCCTAGTTTGTTCTACAGGGTATTTAACAAATCCAAGGAACCCCATAAGGGACAGAAGAGATTCAGTGTATGCTATCAAGCCATTTCTTTGCTCTTCCTGTTCACTTGCTTACTCATTAGTGATATCCTTCTTTTTACCTGGTAAACCGTCTGTTTTCTTCTTATCCAAATATGAATAGTTCTAAAATAACATTTACTACGAGAACTTTTTCCAGGGCACATCTAGGTACATGACATACTTAGATGCACTACTAATACAATGGATGCATGATACAGATTCTTGACATTTGCAGGCAACTTCTGAATTAAAAATGCTCTGGACTCCTGAGATTGGCATTAATTTTTCTTCTCTGTTTTCTCTACTTCCTTTGTCCTAGCTATTGAATCAGATCCCCTGTACTAGAGAAGATAATTTAAAAAAAGACAGAAAACTAGGTGAGGGGTGGGGAGACAGAGTGGAAAACTATCCAAAACCTTTATTGGGAATTAGATTTCCCCTGCCTCCCCCACTCCAACTCAAAGAGATCTATAGTTCTTCCAGGCCATGGTTTGAGCAGCCATTCTAGAATGTTCCACAATGCAACCGTTAATTTCCTGCAGAGGTCATGAAACATAGATTTTTGGCTTTTCAGTCTTGCTCAAAGAGAGTCTTTATTTCAGTGAAATACCAGTTCAGAAGCTACTTTGAAAAATGTCATATGCTGTCCCCAGCCTTGGTTTAGGAATAACTTGTGCAAAGCCACAGTTGCTCTTCTCAAAACTAATGTGGTTTTCGCACATCACTGCTACCTTGAGCACAGTCTTTCTTCTTTCTTACAGAAGTAAGAGAAAGTATTAGCACTAACTCAGCTCTGTTCACATTTCCAGTTCCAGGGGAACTAACTCTGAAAATGCAGTAATTTTCATTGTTCACTAAATTTGTAAAAGGTACTCCCCAAATTTACCTCACCGAAAGAAAATTCTTATGTGTCTGTCCTAAGCTATAAATTAACATTTTGCTTCCAGATGAGAGTATATTTTGTGATAGTTCTTTGTTAAGAAGCATGAATATGAGCATTGATAATTGACAAATGCATTAATTCCTAGATTCAGTCACATGAGTGATATCCTGAATTGGCATTTTGTACCTAGTGTCTACTAATGCTGTGAAACCTAGGATGCTAGGGGCAGAATTATACAATGTTGGAAAAGAAGAAAAACACTCTCGCAACTCCCCTCCCATACAATTCAAAGGTCTGGAAGACTTCCTTTCACAGAATACATGTGGCTCTGCCTGGACACAAACATGCGTGATTTCTTGAAATCTTTTGGTATTAAAACTCCACCCCTCTCCTTGTCTAGAAAATTGGCCAGGAATGTCCAGAAATTAAGACAGTGGTATGAACTTTCCTTTTTACTTGGTAAACCTTCTCTTTTCTTCTTATCCAAATATGGATAGTTCTAAAATAACATTTACTGCGAGAAGTTTTTCCAGGAAGCAACTTCCTTACCTACAATTTATTGGTCCATAATCTTCTTTGTCTACCCATGTTTGATCTCACTGACATATCTAGACTTTGAGTCGTTCAGTGGCTGCTCCCTGGGTGGCAGTGGCTCCTTGGGCTGTGGTTGCTCCTTGGCGGTTGCGGTAGCAGCTGCTCCTCAGTTGGCAACTGCTTCTCTGGTGGGTGCTGTTCACAGCTGTGGTGGCTCTTCTGGCTGGTGGGGGGAGGCTTCACGTACAGCTGCTGTTCCTCAGACAGAAGGTGTGGTGCTCAGGAGGCTGCTGTTGCTTGGATCTGCTTTCCAGGGGAGCTCTGCCCTTCCTGGCTGCAAACCGTCTCACCAGCTGAGTAATTTTGCCAATTCAGGGTGGGTGTTATTAGTTTCAGCTGCTTACTCCATTTGCTCCGGGACAAGACCTGGGACGCGTCTGCCTATATTGCCGCCATCTTGTCAACCTCCCATAATCTTCTTTAAGCTTCCATTTCCTCTCCTGCTTGTGTGGAAAATGTCAAGGAAGGAGAGAATTGTGAAATCCTACAGTGTCCCCAGAACTCTGCTCCCTTATCCCAGTGCTCAGAGGCTCCTGGCACTGCCTGCCCTTCTCCAACTGCTCAGTTGACTTCCTGGATTTCCAGCACTAAGAGTAGTCATGTGCTTACCCTCCTAGGCAGAGAATGGAGCATCTTTAAAGTTTCTTAGGAACATGCACTTGAAAATAACTGGGGTGGCAGCTTGTAGGAAATCTGCTTTCTTGGAACCCATTTCCTGCAAGGCCTCATGGGAAGGTGTCACCTGAGTTGAGCATGTGGGATATCCTCACTTGTGAGGTCTAGAGGTTGGGCTAGGGTGACAGGCAGGGGTTGCAATGTCTCTGCCTGTTCCACCCCACTTCTTTTTTTCTCATTTGTTTCAACAAGTCTTCCTTCTTGACTTACTTTTGGATATTTTCTGTATTTCTCTTGTTCCATTCCTAAACCGAGACCCTTCTCCATCTAACTTGCTTCCATCTTCTCCATCTATCAATATTTCTTGGTGTGTCCTGTTCCTTTTCCCAGAACCAAATACATCATTCTGTGGTTGACAAGTACACCCATTGACATAACCTGCCCTCCTCTTGACCCTGGAATTTTTTGCTGGGTGTCATTATTTTTGGACAAGGAGCCCTTTTCATACTCACCTTTAACCATCCTGCATAGACGACTCCTTGTAGATGATGTGTGAAGCCAACCTAGAAATTAACTAGCACTTGCTTAGGGCAAGGTAACCAAAGAGTAAGCTGTGGAAGGACAGAGATTGAGGAGAGATCCCTTCAGTAGCCCTGGTACCTTTTAAAGAGTACAACAGCTTGTCTTAAAAATGTTCCTAGTAGCAGAAAATGTTTCAAAGGAGGAGCTTGCTTTGTCACATTCATTCAGTGAAAATGTACTGATATTTTACTATATGCCAGGCATCATTCTATGTGCTGGAGATATAAATGCTTGGAGAACAAGACAAAAAAAAAGTACTGTCTTCATGAATCTTACATTCTACAAACTGCTACTGAACTAGGTGTCAGGACCATGAGTGATATTCATAGCCCCATGAATTATTAGCTATGAGACCTTGGACAAGTTCCTTACTAAACTTAGGTTTATTATCTATTAGAGGGGTGTGAGGTTGAATTGGTCAATGGATATTGAAGTATGTTCTTTGAAGAGTGTCAAACACAAAATATGTAATTCTATTATTGTCTACCCTCATCCTTGCCAGGGCTTTTAGGGAGTAGTTCCTAACCTTGTGCCTACAAGAAACAAAGGTACCATGTGACTATTTCACTTGGAAGGATTTTGTAAGTGCATGAGAGTACTAATAATAGAGATAAATAGATGGATTACTATATGACGGGTAGATATAGATATATATTTTTACACAAGTCATATATATTCATTGTGGGAAACTTAGAAAATACAGAGAAGTTAAAGCAAAAGGACAGAAATCTCCCAGAATTTATCACCCAGAAACAAGACTTGAAGTATAAGACATTTCTCTATGAATGTATAGATCAGTATAGAACATAGTCAAAGGGACCATATTGTCCCTATGCTTGAGAGTGTGTCCTCTGTTGATAAGCATCTTTCTCCTCATATCACAATTGGAACAGTATTTCATAAGATGGGGACAATTTTGTCTATAGAAGTGTTGTATTAGTTTCCTAGGGCTGCTGTAACATAGTAACACATACTGGGTGGCTTAAAACAACATAAATTTATTTTCTCACAGTTATGGAAGCCAGAAGTCTGAGATCTCTGAAGGCTCTGTGTTAGAATCCTTCCTTGACTCTCCCTAGCTTATGGTGGTTGCCAGAAATCTCTGATGTTTCTTGGCTTGTGACAATATCACTCCAATCTCTGCTTCTGTCTTCACATTGCTATTTTCCCTTGGTGTGTGTCTGTGTCTAAATTTTCCTCTTCTTGTAAGGACCTCAGTCATTGTATGAGGGCCCACCCTTATTCAGTGTGGCCTTATCTCAATTTAACTAATATCTGCAAATAAGGTCACATTAAGGGTTCAAGGTAAATAAGAGTTCTGGGGGAACACTATTCAACTCATTATAATTGTCAATCTGATTGCTTATTTGAATTTGCTTCAGATATGGTTGGTTCCCCCACATCAGGAGAGAGGCATCCAGGCATCAGTGACCCTGTATGATAGGAGGCATCAGGGCTTCCTGCTTTTTCTAGTTAAAAAAATCTTGGTGTCAAAATCTCCAATTGGATTAGAAGTAAATGTGCTTCAGTGGAATCTGTTCTAAGTGCACACTTAGAAAGATGGCCCTGTTCACTGTGGGACATTGTGAAGGAGAAAAGTTCTCAACTCTATTTTCAGGTGGACACCTGTGCCACAACAGCTCTTGAAGTGTATCCTAACCATTTTCAACTATTAACCTAATGGAAAAAACTAACATGATTACAGATAATGGAAGGGAACATACAAATAATTTTTAACTACCACTTATAGGCACTTTGGGGACACTCTCAACTTATTTTGACAAGTGGAACTATGGGAACATGCTACTTTTGGCACGATATTTAAACAGTGTGTCACAGGGGTCCTTCTACGTTAGTAAAAATACTTCTGTACCAAAATGTATTTAACTAGTAATCCTAAATCTTTTGATAGGCCTTCGCACTCCCACCCCACCCCAGTGGTCCCCAACATCTTACCCTTTAGTTGAATCTCTCTGCTTCCTTTTGCAACCCTCACTCTACCAGAGGTGGGGGGGGGAGGGGAGTTTTCTGTTACTGGTGTTTCCTTAATCATATGCAGACATGGCTGGATGTTCTTCGCTAGGCTGCTGAGTCAGAAGCCTGGATGGGTCAGCTTCATTCTTAATGAACATGCTCAGGAAGGAAGTGCTAACAGAGATGGTTGCACTATGCCATCAGTGGGTGGGAGCTACTGCTGTCTAGAAAACCTAAGCCTTGTGAGAAGCAGCCTGGTTCCTGGGAAAGAGCATTGGCTAGAAGTCTGAAGGCCTGGGCTAGTTTCTGCTCTACCACTAACTTGCTGCATGACCCGGGCTAGTTTCTGCTCTGCCACTAACTTGCTGCATGACCCTGGTAAGTCACACCCTTTCTCTGAGCCTCTGTTTCTCTATGAAACCATGAGGCTGGCCCCAGGAGACACGGTAGGATAACTAGAGGTCTCATGAGTCAGATCCCCAATAAGAAGACAGTGTCCTATGAAGATATGTAGATGAGTTAGGAACAGAAGTGCTCATTTCAGAAATACACAAGGGTTTATCAGGAATGGACCACAAGAGGGATCAGACAAGGACTGCTGGAACTGAGGAGGGCAGCTTGGAGGACAGCAGTTAGAAGTTGGAGAGAGACAAAGAGAGAGGAGAGACCTGTGAAAAAATTAAGTCAAAAAGAAAGATTAGAGTAGGGGTGACATAAGAGGGCCCAGGAACAGGTTGTGTGGAAGGGTTTGGAGGCATAGGAGCTAAGAGCCAGCCTGCTAGAGCTCTGGAGCTCGGGAGAAGATGCAGAAGGCAGGCTGAGACTGGAGTCAGGGAGGTAAAAAAAAAAATGAGCCAGAACCACACAGACAAGTCCTATATGCTTAATAATATGCTGATTTCTGAAGGAAAATGGGTGCCAAAAATGTACCCACTTATAAAGCACTTGATCCCTGAGATCCTTTACCATGGAACAAAGAAAATGTTTTCACTGTTAAGCCTTGATATGCTGTGCTCCAATATCAATTAATGGACAATTTGAAGAACCTGGAGTGTTGTGCAGAGCCCAAGGCAAGGTTTTGGTCCCTATCATGCAGCTCAAGAGGAAAAAGAACCCCTGGTCTCCAACCTCTGGGTCCTTGCACATGCTATTCTCCATACCTGGAATAAATTGTTCCCTCACCCAGAACATTCCCTCAGGACTCTGATTTTTCCTCTTGCAGATATCTTCCCTGACTCTCTCACGCCTTCACCTCACTCCTCCTATATGCTCCCACAACCCACTGCACTTGCTCTCTTGTGGTGCTTTCCCAGTGCACTGTGGTGAAATCCTAAAATAGCAGTCCTTTTTTTTAAGTTTGGTTCCCCATATCTATCAGAGAGCCTAGTGCTTGCTAAGTGCTGGGCAAATATTTGCTGATGTGATATTGACTACTTGATGTTAGGCACAGGGCCATCACCCACTCCTGCTTGAAACATCAATGGGAAAACCTTTGGAAATTATACAGAAAGATGTTGGGGGGCTTGTCTTTTGGACAGACACACAGCAGTAGGTGTTAAAATCATATAAAGGGTGAAGCAGGACCCAAGAGCCCAGTTATGACTAGAAATTTCTTGTAAAATTTCCTTAGAAGCAAGCTGCTCCCGCTGTGTTTGGCTGAGGGAAGGAGGGCAGCAAGCAGGAAATGAGGGGACAGAATCCTGCCTTCAGAACACAACTCTGGAGTGGGGATTTTTTCCCCTTAGAGCCAGAGAATGAGGAATCTCCCTAAAACACTAAGTCACTGGCTGCCTCACGAACAACCCTTTGTTACTTGCCTTCTTTCCAGGCTTTATCAGAAGGTTAGAGAGACTCAGATGAACATTTAACTTATCAGCCACGGGAAAGAGAGCCTTACATATTTTCTCACCTAATCCTCAGGACAACCCTATGAAGCAGGAGCTATTATCATCCTTCTTTAAGGACAAAGCAACCAAGGCAGAAATAGGTTAAATAATTTGCTTAAGATCCCACAGTAAATAGAGTAGTCTGGAATGTCTGCTACCAAATTCTGGCTATTTCCACCCCTCCTCCGCCCTCCCCCACACACACAATCTGCCTCTCAGAAGGATTGTTACACTCAAAGACTATTCCTTAATCAGGTTAATGTCGTTATTATTTTCAAGCAATGAAAAATGATTATGTTCTATATTTATGGAAGATGTTAGCACCAAAGAGCACATATGGATGACAAATGAGCACATATAAAGATGTTTAACATCATTAGCCATTAGGGAAATGCAAAACAAAACCTGTTAGAATAGCTAAGATAAATAACACTGGTGGTACTAAGTGCTATCAAGGATAAGGAGCAACTAGAACTCTAAGTCAAAACTAATCTTTGGTGATATAAAGCAGAATGGTGGTTACTTTTATAAGAAGTAAAGGTGCTTGGAAGGAGAAACCAAGGGGCTTCAGAGATCTCTGATCTGGGTGATGATTACAATGTGCGTGTTTGCTTTATGAAAATTCATCAAGCTTATTATTTGTGCACTTTTTTGTACATAAAGGTTGACTTTAATAAAAAATTTATTGAAAATAAATTACCACAAAAATAAAATATGCTCATTGTAAAAATTATGCAAATAGCCCAGAGAGTATACATCAAAAAGTAAAACTTGCCCCCCATCCCAGTTCTACTTTCAAGTGATAACTACTGTAACCTGTATTTCTTGTCTATCAAAACACATAAACATACACAGCATTTTTACTTGAACAAATGGAGAGTGAAATCATAGTGCCCCCAAATCAAAAACAAAGAGTGGGTATTTGCCAAGAAAATTTGCCTTGGAGACTTGGGATGGAGGTAAACAGCTAAATAGAGATTGAGGATTCTAGTCACACTATCAGAACTAATATTTTTAAAAAACACACAATCTTATTTAAAGATTGCCCCTCATTTCCTCTGCATACTGGCCTGATTGCCCCTAACTGCCCCCCATGCTGGCCTGGTTGCTCCTAACTGTCCCCCCCCACCAGCATGGTCACTCCTTACTGCCCCCCTGCTGACCTGGTCACCCCAAACTGCCCCCCCTGCTGGCCTGGTTGCCCCCAGCTGCACCCCCACTGGCCCAGTTGCCCCTAACTGCCCCCCCTGCCAGCCTGGTTGCCCCCCAACTGTCCACCTCTGCTGGCCTGGTCACTCCCAACTGCTCCCCCTGCTGGCCTAGTCACCCCCAACTGCCCCCCACCAACCTGGTCACCCCTCATGGCCCCCCCGCCAGCCTGGTCACCCCACACAGCCTGCTGTTAAGTCGTTTGGTCATCCCTCACTAACCCCCCTGCCGGCCTGGTTGTAGGCAGCCATCTTGTGAGGGCATGAGGGTTAATTTGCATATTACCTCTTTATTATATAGGATAGTCAAGATATGAAAACAACTAAGGTCTCTACCAATAGATGAATGGATAAAGAACATGTGATATATACATAAAAAAAAAGAAATCTTGCTATTTGAGACAATATAAATGGACCTAGAGCAACGGTTCTCAACCTGTGGGTCGCGACCCCTTTGGGGGGTCGAACGACCCTTTCACAGGGGTCGCCTAAGACCATCGGAAAACACATATATAATTACATATTGTTTTTGTGATTAATCACTATACTTTAATTATGTTCAATTTGTAACAATGAAAATACATCCTGCATATCAGATATTTACATTACGATTCATAACAGTAGCAAGCAACGAAAATAATTTTATGGTTGGGGGTCACCACAACATGAGGAACTGTATTAAAGGGTCACGGCATTAGGAAGGTTGAGAACCACTGACCTAGAGGGTATTATGATAAATGAAATGTCAGACAGAGAGACAAATTTGGTATGATTTCACTTTTTGTGGAATCTAAAAAAAAAACCTAAACAAAAGCACAAACAAAGCAAAACAGAAATAAATTCATAGTAGAGAACAAATTGCTGGTTGCCAGAAAGGAAGGGGGTGGGTGATGGGTGGAAAAAGTCAAAAGGAATAAGAGGTATACACTTCCATTTATAAAAATAAATAAGCCACTAGGATGTGGTGTACAGCACAGGGAACACAGTCAACAATATCATATCTTTACATGGAGACAGTTACTAGACTTATCATGGTGATCACATTAGGTGTATAAATGTTGAATCACTATATCATACACCTAAAACTCATATAATATGGTATACCAAATATATTTTAATTAAAAGTTTATTTAAAAGCTAATATCTGAAACTAGGCTAACACTCCAAACCTTGACCACAGTCATCCATGCTGGAAATAATGATCTCCAATCCCCTCTTATTTTACTCCTCCTAAGTCTTTGAAGTGCCATAATAAATATAGCCAACTAGAAGATTGCTGCAGAATTAGAAAGGGATGGAAGATTCCAGAGTAGAAAAGCCAAAGACAGTAGATGGACACTGAATTTTGGGATTTGTCAATAGAGTGCTAGAAGTCAGGATACAAAGTTATGACAGGCATCTCTTCTTCTAAGGAGTCTTTCTGGGTAGGTACTCCTCTTTCTTGGCCCTATAGCATTCTGGGTTCACCTCCACTGAGTCACCTTACACATTGTTTTATGGTTGTCTGCTCATGTATTGGTTAGCTTCTCTAAACTGGAAGCTTCTGTCAAAGTAGGAACTATCATTTTTATCTTTGTGTCCCCAGCATCCAGCTGAGCATTCACCTCACAGTAGGCACACAGTGAGTGTTGATTTGAACAAGTGAACGGATTGAAAGAAATATTTCCTGAAATTGCTTCTTAACAATCTAGCCAACAAGTACAGCATCCTGGATGGAGGCCTCAGAGATCACATTTCTGGCTTTGTGCTGCAGACCCACATGGAGAATCCCACATGGTGTAACCAAAATCCCCAAGGCCAGATAAAACTTTGCACTGGAAGCTTTGAAATGCAATGCCTAGCTCTGAAGAGGATGTATAACAAATGATTTACTATGCATTGATCCAACTAATGGAAAATAAAAAACAACTTTTAAAATATCTTCCTTTGAGCGTGATGTGTTTAGGTTAACATTTTGATTGGGCAATGTTAAAAAACTGTGATTTTTAGCTTCCAGATCCAATGGAAATGTCTGAAAAGAAACTTTAAAAATGAATAAGTATAGGGCTATTTGTTGAAGTGTTGTTTAATATCATATGAATGGAAACAATCTAAATGTTCATCAATACAAGACTAGATAAGTAAATTACATTATGCTTTTCATACAATGGAACACTACGCAGTTGTTAAAAAGAATAAAGAACTTTGCTGACATGGAAAAACTTCCAACATATATTGTTAAATGAAAAAACAAACATGTAGAACAGTGTATTGTATACTGCTATGTGTAAAAAAGGATAAAAGAGAATATTTATGTATTTTCTTGAATGCACATAAAAGCATCCCTGAGAGATACATAAAACTGACAACACTGGTTGACAATGGAGGACTGGGAGGAAGAGGTGGAATGAAGACTGTACATTGAACAATCTTTTGTACCGCTGACATTTTTAAAAAAATACATTTTATTGATTTTTTTTTTTTACAGAGAGGAAGGGAGAGGGATAGAGAGTTAGAAACATCGATCAGATGTGCCTGCATCCAAGGTACATGCCCTTGACCAGAATTGAACCTGGGACCCTTCAGTCCGCAGGCAGTTACTCTATCCACTGAGCCAAACTGGTTAGGGCTGTACCACTTACATTTTAAACTATGTGAATGTATTACTTAGTCAAAAGTAAATGTAAAACTAATGAAACTACAACCACCATGGGAAACCAAAAAGGCGACATCAACGTGAAATAAATTTTGAGGAATATGGCAGAGCAAGAAAGCCAATAAATTTTGACCAACAGAGAAATCAGAGCAGAAAATATGGCAACTCAAGAAAACAGAGGTAAGAGTGGGTTTTCCCAAAGAGGCACCAATCTCAGAGTCAACAAATGCAAAGAGCAGAGGTAGGCTGAGAGGCAATCATTATGGTAACTCTTTTTACAGAGCTCTGGTGAAAAACCTGGGACAGATGGAGGCTTTTCTCACTCTCTCCCTTCCCCCATCGACCCTTTGTCAGCAGCAATATTTTACTTTTGCCCTCAGGCTAAAATTACTTGGAGAAGGCTCTAAGGAGGGTCCTGCAACTTCCACAACAGAAATGAAAAAGAAAACAAGGAAAACCAGCATCTGTCAAGAGTGGAAACCTCTACAGGGCTCCACCCTCAAAGGAAAGCCCTCCTTATTTTATCAGTTGTGGGGGTCCCTGGTCTTCCTGCCTCTCCACCCACATGACATAAAAGGAAGTCTGCCTGTTGACGGGCCCTACCCAATTAAACAGAATCCACAGTTAGCCCTCCCATTCCGGACAGAGGTGTGTGGGGGAAACATATCAACACAATAACAGAGGAAACTCATGCCATCTACCCATAAAACCTAACATCATTTTTCATTCATAAGGGTCATCACACATTTGAGGGAAACTATCAACAAGAAAGGGAAGGACCGAAATAAACAAATGGGATTAACGCCAGAGGAAAGAGATAATTAAAGGAATAAAGGAAAACTTAAATATATTCTGATTTGTATCACTAGAGAGGCTAGCCAGTGCTATTCTACTAGGTTAGATTGTTTTACAACTTCCCTTTCTATCCCTTTAAAAGAAAATTTTGTTATTTGGCAAGGATTTATGAATTCCTTACAGTGTGTCAGGAAGCAAGGATTTTAAATTTTTTAAAATTGTCTCTTTCCTCTAGAAGCTAATGGTATGGAAATGTCCAGACAAGTCAATCATGATGTGATATTATGATACTATGATAGATTAAGCACAGAAGAGGACACCTTGTCAGCTGGGAGGGGATGTTTTACAGACAGGGTACCTTTTCATCATTAATGGATAAGAGAGGAGAGAGTCAGTGTGCTCATAAAAAAAAGCTTGAACAAGCACAGCACATCTTGGGAAATAAGCCTCGCTTGATATGGTTGATTCCCAGGGCTGAGCATGAGTGAGTTGCAGAGATAAAGACAGAAATGTGGGTAGTGGTCAGATCATGTGCTGAGCTAACGATGGAGATGCTGTCCTCTACAGAAGGGTTTTCCAGACATGTTCAGGGAAAAGAATTTTGCGAGGCCCTTTGTAGAACAAACAAAACACTGATCTATTTAACTCTTTATATGTACTGGAAATAATTTTCCTAGCAGAAACTATGACTGTGTTCTAGGTTATCAATATAAAATCACAACCACAAGCAGATTCATTAACATAAAAAACAAGCTGTTGAAGTATAATCCATTGTGTGTTTTTAGTTTTCCCTTGATACTAATTTGCTTTAGATCAATCACTAGCTACAAGAAATGCAGTAGTAGAAAAGGGTGACAGACATTTCAGATAATTTTGTGTAAGAAAAACTGAAAATTGAAACAATTTAATCCATTAATTTAATTCTTTCTGTGAGCTAAGAAAAAGATGGCCAATATTTTATTTTGGCTTCAGGCACTTTCATGTACTTTATAGATCTATGCATTTCTTTGTAACTAAGTTTAAGAATCATTTCTGGATGCACTAAGCAGCTGAAGATTTTTAAAGGGGATCCAAAACCAGGACTAAGCCATTCCTTGCTGGGGCAGAGGCAGGTATTGGAGGTCTAATACAAAGGACATCTGATACAGAATCAGAAAATGAAATTTAGAAAGTGGAAAGGTAGCCAATTGTTCCTAGGACCAGGCAAAAGAAGAATGGGGTGGAGGAGGCTTCAAGAATTGAAGTACAAGCAGGTGATTCTGGAGCTAATCCCATTCATATTAAACATGTCAGAGCACTCTGTCAATCTGCTTCCCTGGGTCTAGCGCAGAGTCTGAGGGCTCAAATTAGATTAGATGATTGGTTAATTATAAGAATTAGAATTAGAATTAACATTCTGCTGGAAATGTGGAGGATGGATGGAGTTGGACAGAAAGGGAACAAGGAGATACATTAGGAGAATACAGTCCAGTAATCTAGCGGAGAGAGGATGTGGGCCTGGACTAGGATGTTGACAGGGGAAATGGAAAGAAGTGGTGGCAATCAAGAAGCTTTGGGGAGGAAGAGGAAGAACCACTGGGATTGGCAAGTAATTTGGGCAAGAGAGAGGGAGGAATTATAGATGACTACCAGGATTCTGACCTGAACAATTAGGTGGGTGTAGTAGTACCATTCACTCAGATAGGGAGACACTAGAGAAAGAACAGGTCTGGGCTGGAAGTGGAGTGGGGAGTTAAGTTTTGAGAATGCCAAATGTGAGGTGACTTTGAGATATCCAAGTAGAAATATTCAGAGGTAGACATACTTAAATATCTGAAGTTCAGAGCTACAGTTATAGATTTGGGATTTATCACAATGAAGGTGATATTGAGAACTATAAACATGGATGGGACTCACCCAAGGGAAATATGCAGAATGAGAAAAAGGAGAAGGGAGGAGAGGTGAGAACAGATGAATGAGGATAGGGAATACCTACGTTTTAAAGGATACAGAGAAATAAAGGAATCCATGAAGAAGTTTTCTGAGAGGCAAAAGAGGCTAGTTTTCAGAAGGATGACAACAGAATAATAGGTCAACAGACTAATAGAAAGGTCACTAAAAATAAACTCTAGAAAGAATTTGGCCAAAATTATTGAACTAATAATGGTGGGAGCATTTCCAGGGGAATATTGTGGGCAGAAGTCAGACTGCAGGAGGTGGGAGATCAGGAAGTGGAAGCAGGGAGGTTGGACAACCTTTTTTGGTCACATGAACAAATCCTTACATGTCTGCATCTCTGTGGTCCCTTCAGCTTATCTTTGCAGGGTCCTTGCAGCTCTGGCATTATGTAATTGTATGAAACTGGCCTTGGAGAAGTCCTCGAGCCCATTTTGGCTCTTGTGATAATTTTCCTTTAGTGGAACAAAGGCTTGTCTAAGAACTGAAGCCTCTTACTTGACTGATCAAAGTTTATCACGTGCATTGAAGTCACCTAGTTGGCAGATATAGTGAAAAGCTACGCAGATCTGGGCCCAGGACAGGATGCTGGGGCGTGGGAGGGGAAGAGAGCAGGTGCTAACTCTACAGATGGCATGCCTATCGGAGCATTTTGTTACATTTCCTATTTGTCTCTGAAAACAACTTTATAGGAATCACCAAAGCCAACTTGTCATGGTTTCTAGACCAGGTTGGGATGTGGGTAGGGATTTCCACAGCTGCTTTAATTTTGAAGGCAATCTGATAAGACTCTGCAAAAGTCATTCAGAAATGTGTAATCTTACACACCCCAGTGATTCAATTGGTTAACAAAACTTTGAGTTTTTTAATGTTTTTCTCTTTTTTTTTTTAGTATGTAAGGAGTTGACAATTTGGAAAACTCATATATTAGGCTAAACCAGTGATGGCGAACCTATGACACGCATGTCAGAGGTGACATGCGAACTCATTTTTTGGTTGATTTTTCTTTGTTAAATAGCATTTAAATATATAAAATAAATATCAAAAATATAAGTCTTTGTTTTACTATGGTTGCAAATATCAAAAAATTTCTATATGTGACATGGCACCAGAGTTAAGTTAGGGTTTTTCAAAATGCTGACACGCCGAGCTCAAAAGGTTAAACAAATCTTTTTTAAAATTTCAGGATGAAAATTGTTTGTCTATTGCTTAACACATTTGAAAGATCTTTCATACGCCTCTTTTTTGTACTTCACAACAACCTATAGTATAGGCAAAGCAGGTGCAACTGCCCTCTTTGGATATGAGGAAACTGAGGTCTAGAGAGATAGTTATTTGCCTGTGGTCCATAGCAATTTATTGGTAGAGCAAGGACTATAATTTAGTTATCTTAGGTGCAGCCTATTTCACCATTTCTGAACAGTTACATTGGCATCAGCAATGATCTGATGGATTGGAACAGTATAACAGGCAATTTGGCTAAGTCAAACTAATATTCCTACTTTAACATCAATCATAGAGTTTTGGCCTGATTTCCCTCAAGACCTTACTTCTCTTGACCTTTGAGAAATGTATTTTTTCTTGAATTATCTCTCTAGCTAAATTTTATTTAATAATTTTTATCACTCTTTTTTGTTTTATGCCATGTAGTCTCAACTTGAATAGCTGTTGGGATTTTGTTGGGTTTAAATATTAAATAAGTCTTGAGAAGCGTTTAACTAGTGACACACTGTCATAAAATCAATCCAAACTTTTGTCTTCATTTGTTTCTTTCCCTAGATACCAAGTTCCCACTTTACATTAGTAAGAACGAAAATGAAATATGTCTGTTACTGGTGGATTAATTTATCACTTTCCTTGAAACTGGTGAACCCCAAAAGTTAGACAGCAATTGGAAAATACTGCCATTGTCTGTTGAGAAGTCTATGACATTTCAAGGCAAGAATGAATGTATGGAAGAAGTTCTTTACTAACAAAAGGGAAAGCCTGGAAGTGAATGATATGGGTATAATTTAAGAAAGAAAAAAAAACCTTTACGTAACGTTTTTGCTGGGAGAGAAGACTACGAAGCACATTTTCCAGGAAGTGTGGGCTGCGATGATTGTATGCTCTTAACTAATTCTGAGTAAGGTGGCCACTTTGACAGTCTTCTCATGCTGCCTCTGTCACCTTCTCGAGCAGAAGATATTTCAATTCTAACACAGCATGATCGAAACATACAGCCAACCTTCTCCCCGACCTGTGACTAGTGGACCACCCGTCAGTATGAAAATTTTCATGTATTTACTTACTGTTTTTCTTATCACCCAGATGATTGGGTCCGCACTTTTTGCTGTGTATCTTCACAGAAGACTGGACAAGGTAAGATGAAATCTTTATTAACTAAATTTGGGGTCTTCAATTTCTGGGTTGGTTGGTTTAGCTCTACTCAAATGGTGGACAATGGTAAGAACCAAAACCAATAAATAGTCTTGTGGCATAATGTTTGTGCCTAGTGAATGAAATCTCATATTCTTGTCTGTGGTCAAGAGCTTGGACTCTGGAGTCAGACTGCCTGTGTTCAAATCTTGACTCTAGTCTACCCTCTACTAGCTCTGTGATCCTAAGCAAGTTATTTTACATTTATATCCCTCAGTTTCCACATCTGAGAAATTGGAATGATAATGGTATCCATTTCATTGATTAAATGAATTTAGCCTTATAACGAGCTTAGAACAGAGCCTGGCACAAAGTAAGCATTATGTAGGCATTGCGTATAATTGTTTGCTAAAGTTTTGTTTAAAAAGTAAACTACTTTTTATCATGCAAACAATTTTTTTAATTTTAAATTTCCAACTACAGAAGGAGAATATAAATTTGAGCTCAAATTTCATAGTGCTTCATATTAACATAGATATGGATAAATCCCAGAATTTTCCTTTTAGTAAAAGTGTATAATTGGTCAAATTCTGATTGTAGTTGCAAGTTGCAAATTCTGATTGTAGTTGCATTCTCTGTATAATTGGTAAAATTCTGAATGTAATCTAAGATGTTTTACATTGTTTGGTTAGACTTATAGAAGCAAAAGAGTAGAGTAATTTAGCAGGTTGTTTTGCATACTTAGGAAAAGGTAACCATTAGGATTTATCCTGTTTTGTTGCGCCTATCCACTTTCATTGAGGGGAATCATTGGCGGTGTTGACAAAATATCAATCATAAACAAAAAGGAGAAATTTGATCAATTATCCTAAAAGTTTGAATGTGGAAATTGAGGATGTACAGTATCTGGAGACTGTATTTTCTCAGGATTATTTAAGTATCTTTTATTGAAATGCCAACCTAGATTAAGGCCATGTGGTTTTCTATCAGAATAAAGTGGGGCAGTGATGTTTGAGGTAATTCAATGGGTTACTCAAATTTTAGCTTTCACTGCTGAGAAAAAAAGGGGGTGGTTTTGGTCTGGTTGTGTTTGGCCTAATGGTCTCTGCCAATCAAAGCCTGGACATAAGCTTATACTCTACAGGGTAAATATTGACCTGGGTAGACTCAAATTTAATGTATCATTTAGGTGTGCTCTTAATATCAGTGACAGTCACCGGCTAATTGCATCTTGTTTTGAATCCTAATATTTAATCTTAAAACAAGAAAACGGCAGAGAATTAGTTGATTATACAAGTGAATTCCATACATTCCAAGACATTGGAAAATAAAATATCTTGTTAACTTTGGAAATGAAAGATGATTCTTTAAAAATTCAAATGTTTTCTGCAAATACTAAAGTTAAAAAGAGAGAGATGTAATTAGAACTCGAGTTAATTGACACACATTGCAAATTAACATCTTCATCACAAACACTAAAATGAAGTGGGAAATTTTCTCAGTAGAGAAATGTTTGCAGACTCTTTATAATGAGTGATCACTACTGGAGCAATGAGGAATATGACAATTATAGAATGTTGCTGCTATAATACATTTTAAAATTTACACTTTGTGATTAAATTGTATTAGAATAGCTCTGATTTCCACCTAGAGTTACAGATAATCTGACATTTTAGTTGCTGGCTTTTGTAGATTTTTTGAGCTGTTAATACCAAATACCAATAATTCAGTGTACCTTTTTATTCCCCATGCATATCTGCAAAAACCCTCCTCCTATTGTTGATGCTGTGGAAATGAATGTAGCAGCAGACATCATCAGTGCCATTCTTTAGAATTACATGTCTCATGTCCCTGTTATTTTACAAATAGATAGAAGATGAAAGGAATCTTCATGAAGATTTTGTGTTCATGAAAATGATACAGAGGTGCAACAAAGGAGAGAAGTCCTTATCCTTACTGAACTGTGAGGAAATTAGGAGCCAGTTTGAAGCCTTCGTCAAGGTAAGGAGCTCAGTTGTTGGTAAAAGTGTCATTGAACAGTTTTAGTACTTCTGCTGGGAAACTGAAACATGACAAGGTAAAAGCTTAAACATTTGTTATTTATACATACATAGTATGAGTATAAAAAAAAGAAAAGAAAAAAATGAAGCCAAAATCCTATGTTAAAAGGATATGGTAATTTAGAAGTGTTCATTCATAGGAATGTTCTTGAGAAGGACAAAAAAGACTTTCTTAGGGAAAAAACACACTTTCATGAACACATTCACACATACATATAAGCTTATATTTGCAGCTGCCTCTGGGAAAATTTTGAAGTACACCAAGCTTGTTTTTTGCATTTTCTTATCTTCCCATCCAAATCTTGATGCCTTCTCACTGTGCACCCATTTTCCAGAGAAGTGATAACCATTTGCTGCTGCAGTGTTGGCAGGCCACAGATTAAGATATTGCCTTTACTGGAGTTCATAGAGACTTTTAAAGATGGATACATTCTAACGTGGCATGAAGGAATGTTTCTCTTATGATGGAATTCCAAGTGCCATGAAAGTTAGATCTTTTCCTTTTATTGTGAGGAAAGGTGTGGGGAATGGATAATAGACCTTCTCAGTGCCGCTCAAACCAAACACCTTGTAATACCACTTGCTCATGAAACCAGTTCACTCTAAGGCCAATAAAAAGGTACACTGAATATTGGTATTTGGTATTAACAGTTCAAAAAATCTAGGGCCTGGGGTAGAGAGAACTTGAAGCTTTCTAGACCAGAAACAGGTTGGTACCCAGCATGAAGTCATATAATGGGTACCTAAAATAATTTTTAGAACATTCATTGAGGCTGTACCTACAACATTAATTCCATCCTCATAGACAAAAGATCTAAGGGCTTTTTCTCTTGAAGCAGAATATCACAGATTCTTTCTACCTGTTTCCCTATAAGAACACTAAGTCATATACCTTTAGCCCTCAGCCCACTTTGGGGTCATGAATAAGAGGCACCATTCCACATTGAAGGCAGTTCTGTGCCAGGTGGGTAGGTATTAGGGTAAACCAAGAGGAATTAGTGCTCATATATGGATGATGTGTTATTTAACCCGGGATTGAAGGGCTTAAGATCTTACTTCTGAACTTATTCCTTTCCTCCTATATTGTCCCAGATTTGTAATTTAATCTAGTAGTGAAGACTCTAAGACAGTGGTTCTCAACCTTCCTAATGCCGCGACCCTTTAATACAGTTCCTCATGTTGTGGTGACCCCCAACCATAAAATTATTTTCCGTTGCTACTTCATAACTGTAATGTTGCTACTGTTATGAATCGAAATGTAAATATCTGATATGCAGGATGTATTTTCATTGTTACAAATTGAACATAATTAAAGCATAGTGATTAATCACAAAAACAATATGTAATTATATAGGTGTTTTCCGATGGTCTTAGGCGGCCCCTGTGAAAGGGTCATTCGACCCCCAAAGGGGTCGCGACCCACAGGTTGAGAACCACTACTCTAAGACCTTCCTTATTTCTGAGCCATCTAAGGGAATTAGAATGCAGCTCAACTCTGTTGCTGGCTTTTAGGTTCTTTATGCTAATCTAGGTTTTATGTAAAGACTCCTAAATTTTTATTTGTAAGGCGTAGAAATGAATTTATTTTCTGGTTCTTTGAGGCTTCTGGCCAGTATTACAGGGTACTGGTAGGTGTTGCAAATTTAAATGTAAATAAAGCCACTTTCAGAACAATGGTTAATAATCCCAATAACGTGTATAATGTGCTCACTGCGTGAGCCAACTTCGACATTTTGTAATTATGTGATCAGTCTTACATAGTTTTCTCCTCACAGTCCCTCCAAAGGCAGTGACACTGGCTCTTGCTTTATTGATCCTCTCTTCCTTACTGACAGTTTTACAGTTGAACTGCCAATTCCTCGTGGCTTTATTTCAGGTCAGATATGTAAAGATTCCCAAATCAACTACCCAGGATAGAAGTAAGAAAAACAGCTGGTTTGGTCTCTCTGCTTATGCTTACATAAAAACACACACACACAAAAAAACAAACGAGAAATGAACAAACAAAAAGACAACAGCAACAAAACACACAACAGCTCCAAAGTTTCATATTCTAAAAAGGCAGAACCTCTTGGGCACATAAACTGGGGCTCCTGACATACGATAGAGGAAGCCCAGTGCCTCTACTGCAGTAGGGGTGGAATCTGAGTCAATGTCATCTGTACCTATGATATGCATGATGGTGAGACACAAAGTCCTCCACAAATTCAATCCTCCTCCAATGACTGAACCCCACTCCAATATCCATCCACCCAAATTTCTCATTCTAGAACAATATTTTGGACTTTTTTTAACCTAACAGGTCAGCTACATAATAACCCCAAATTAAACTTTTATATTCTTAGCTAACATTAGCAGTCTTTCTGGGTCAGAATCTGAATGGTCCAGAACAACCTAGGGTTTGAATTTTGAGTACTGAATCATAGAACTTGAAGAGGTCTTAGAAATCATCAGATCTAATTATCAATACAGAACTTTAATTTTCTCCTCACTGTCCCTGCCAAGTTGTTCCCCAATTTCTGTTTAAACACCTCTAATAACAAGGAACTCATCTACTGAAGCAAGTAGCACCACGCTGTCACTTTGGTGGGATTATGTTAGGGTAGTGGAGGCAGCATCATGAATAGTGTAATTTCACATTAAAACTTACTACTCACACCCTCCCCAGCTTGGCTCAGTGGATAGAGCATCAGCCTGGGGGTTGAAGGGTCCTGGATTCAATTCCAGTCAAGGGCATTTGCCCGGGTTTCAGGATCGATCTCCAGTAGGGGGCATGCAGGAGACAGCCGATCAATGATTCTCTCTCATCATTGAGGTACTCTCTCTCTCACCCTCCCTTCCTCTCTGAAATTAAATTAATAAATATATTTTATAAAAAACTTTCTACTTATGCCCTGGCCAATTTGCTCAGTGGTTAGAGTGCCAGCCAGTGCACTGAAGGGTCACAGGTTTGATTGCCAGTCAAGAGTACATACCTCGGTTTCAGGTTTGAGCCCTGGCCCCAGTCAGGGTTTGAGCAGAAGGCAACTAATCAATGTGTCTCTCTCACCTCTCTCTTTCTCTCTCTCTCTCTTCCTTTCACCCTCTCTTAAAAAAAAAATCAATGGAAAAAAATATCCTCAGGTGAGGATTTTTTTAAAAAAAAATTACTACCCACCCTACACCGTGTTAGAATGATTAGTTCCATGATTGCCCACCAATTCCTGAGATGTCTTTAATAGTGTCAAAGCATTTTTTTTAAGTTAAAGGTTAATCTGCCCATACCTGCCACAAGAGTTCCCACTGAGAGAGAAATAACTAATCCTAGATTTTCTGAAAGTCAGCTTTAAAAAGTCTTTCAGTTGAGGTGGGGTGTAAAGCAAGAAAAAATGCTCTGGGGCATGTGGCTGGGGGAAAGTTCTCGGAAAGGCAAGGTTGGGTGCATAAAAGGCAAACTTTGCTGACTTCACATTCTCATCTTGTCTGGGCCCTGACACCAATGCAGCCACCTAGCTTGAAAGTATCTCAACCTCCATCATCACACTCCATTTTTTGAAAAGCCCTAAATACTCATTTGTTTACTTGTTATCTCACAAACATTTTCCTGTTGCCACACTTTCACAGTGCCACACTTCAGCTCAAGTGGAAAGTTGATGCTCTGTGACCTACGTGAGCTTTTCAAGGTGCAGGTTCTTCTTTTCTTTTAATTTTTTTAAAAAAAGTTTATTTTAGAGAGTGAAGGAGAGAGAGAGAGAGAGAGAGAGAGAGAGAGAGAGAGAGAGAGAGAGAGAGAGAATCAGTTGTCTCCGATCAGGGATGGAACCTAGGTATGTGCCCTGACGGAGAATCAAACCTGAGACCTTCTAGTACGATGCTCCAACCAACTGAGCCACCACACTGGCCAGGGAGAGGTACAGGTTCTTTTAACTTATACCCTCACATCTGGCAACTGAGCTGAGTCTATAAGAAGACAATCGATAGTTACAACACTAATTCCTTCTAGTGGAGGAATGAAAGGGAAGAGCCCTGTATAAAATTGATTCTAGTAATGGGAAGGAGCCCAAGACTGATTATTACAAGATGTGAAAATACTACTGTCTTCCTTTCTTGTGTTTAGAGTACAGGGTGATGATTTGAGTTAAACCTGGCCTATGAATGTGATCTCACAGTTTTGACTCTTCACTTCAGCCTCAGACTCCTTGGGTGACCTCATGCCAGCCAGTTATGCCTTTGAGGCCTTTTATTCAGTATCTTTAAAATGGCAGCAGTAGCCTTTATTATCTTCTGACCTGTGTTGGTTGCTGTCCCTGTTATACTCTTTAAGTACCTCTAACTTTCCTTCAGTTGCCAAGTGAGAAGAAACCCCTAAAGAAGTGTTGCATTTGCCTTTGAACATCAGAAGCATTGGGAGATGGCCTGTGTTTCCTATATACATGCTGATTATTCTAAACACAGGGGTTGGCAAAAGTAGGTTTACAGTTGTGAGTAGTTGAAACACAGTTTATTATTGTATTATTATTTATTAATTATTATGTTATTTATTTGTATTATAACTGTAAACCTACTTTTGCCCACCCATGTACATGTAGGCCACACAAGGGCACACCACCAGCAACAAGAGAATCTCCTCAGCCCACTGAAACAACAAAATAAAAAATGTTGAGATTTCTTCCCACAATCAAACTTACTGTTACCATTTTCTGGGAGATTTCAGACAAATTTTATTCTAATAGATATACACCAGGCTTTATGTTTAATAACATTCTATATACCAATTCCCAGGGTAGAAACATTTCCCCATTCAACATTATTTGCAAATGCATGTCAAAACCAGGGAGGTTGGGGTCATAGGAAGAGTCAGCATAGTAGCCTCTAGTCTAGAGAGAATGCTGGAATGAAGATAATGAAGACCAGATTCTGCTTCCAGGTCTACACTTCAGTTTTCTGAGCTGTCAGTTCATCTGTCAGAGCCATTGGCTCCCAATCAGTATGATATTAATGACAGGATCTAAGTCTATATGATAATCCTTACTAGAAACAGGCAGCAGAGTAAATATTGATACCAAATTGAATAATACCTCTAAAACCCCACAGAAGAGACCCTGTTAAAATTATCTTTTGCAATGATTCTTATTTCAGGATATAACGGGAAATGAAGTGAAGGAGAAAGAAAAAAACTTTCAACAGCAAAAAGGTAGGTTGCTATTTACCAATTTCTATGCATACTTAAAAACTAAAAGGAAGCTTTATAAGGCTGATTATATTGAGTAACCCAGTGTTGTATCAGGGAACTTTTAGCCTTGGAAATAAAACTGGAACACAATCAGATGGGTTCCTTTAATGCTGACAGTACCAAGTATGAAGAAATTCCATTATTTTCAATACCTTGATCAAAGCAACCATACCACCTAAACAGGATAAGATGATAAGAAAATCATCATTTGGTAGCAGTGGCATTCACTGCTCAATAAGTTTTTGATGGGGAACCATGGCCAGTGGAGCCTCTGGAATCAAGGAATGAGTCAATGTGACAATATTCTATTCTTTGCCTTGTTCTTGATATGAGAGTATCTGGAACATCTCATGGTTTGAAGGGGTCTTGATGGTTTTCAAATCCAACACCACAACCAGGGCACAAATCTCCTTCACAACAGCAATGACCATCTGACCTGGCCTCTGGTAGAATATGCTTAGGCACCTTCTATCTCATAAAGCAGCCTGGCTCGTCTTTGAATGAGTTTAATAATTATAATAAGTTTACTATATTACCTGAGAGAAGTGTTTTCTCCTCTGGAGTTGAATTTTGTTCCTGTAATCTCCACTCACTGGAACCAGTTCTGCTCTATGGGGCCATATGAAACAAAGTATAATTCCTCTTCTACACAGCAGCTGTCCAGATGTTGAAAACAGTAATCATGGAAGCCTTTTCTTCTCCAAGCTAAACCTACCAAGTACCTTCCACTCTTCCTCTTATGATCCTTTCCATACCCTTTCCTTTCCTAGATACCTCCTTTTCTGGATGACTCCCTAATTTTCCCTGTTCCTCTTAGAATATAACATAATAACTCCTGGAGTGACCTGAGTATCAGAAAGATGAAAAGTTGGTAGATGGATGTTTTTAGAGAGACTATTATATCACAAAGTCAGTGAAAATGATGGTATGGGTTTTGTAAATTTAATACACACAAATGCATATGCCCATACAGGGTCGGGCAAAAGTAGGTTTACAGTTGTGAGCACATAAAACACAGTTTTTCTTGTATTATTATTTATTTATTATATTATTTTCCATATGTCCAACTGTAAATCTACTTTTGCCCCCACCCTGTGCATACAGAAATACAGATACTGTTTTCTGAGGCAAAGAGCATACTCAGAGCCTGCTTTAATTATTGGTCTAGATGCAAAGGGTGATCTGATTTCCATGAAGGTTTTGTCTTTAGAATGACTCTAAGATATATTGAGTTGAACCATGTTATCTATTAAGTACAGTAAAAGTTGAGGAAACAGTTCATGTGGAGGCTGAAGTTAATCATACAGGCTGCCTAGCAGTCTTCAGAAAAATGATAAACTTAACAAAACTTGTAATTTAGGTCATGCAATTTGACTAAATATTTATAAGGCATTTACAGAGTGTCTGACACCAGACTCATTACTGGACAAAAAGAAACTTCCACACAATCTTTGCACCTAGGCAATCAGCACATCTAATTAAAAAGCAAGCCTTTTACATAAGAAACAATTAAAGATAGATACAATTGTTTGGCCAATTAATTGGCCAAATCAGGTAACATAAGCATCTTACTAGCTAATTGTGCAGACATGACCTTGGGGCCCACTAACATTCCCAATGGATGGAAGTTGTTCCTAAAAGCAAGACTCAAAGTATATTTTAATGCAGACCAGTACTTTTAGCCTGTATCAATCTATGTGAAATGGAGTTGAGTACTGAACAACTATAAGAAAAATAGAATCAGTGGAATTAGCCAATTCAATCATTCAGATTTTTTAGAAACCAACTTTTTCCACTGTGAGAAGGATTTCAAACCATTCTACCCTTACTTTTACATAACCTATTTAAACACAGCCTCTATTACACAGATGTGGAACTGAACCAAAAGCTCCATGGGCAGTTTTGCATTACTTTGGCCTGACAGTTTGTTTTTTGCTTCATTGTAGGTGATCAGGAACCTCAAATTGCAGCGCATGTCATAAGTGAGGCCAGTAGTAAAACAGCATCTGGTAAGTCCAAAAGCATCTGAGCATCAGCTATCCAAGGGGGAAGGCTAGGATACTGATGCAATGCAGCCAAATGATTACGTTCCTCTCTTCCTCTGGGGCCTAATCTACAAACCTACTCATACACCTCTTACATGTTCTCCTTTGTCTTCAAAGTGAGCTCAAATGTAAAGATGGGACTTGAAGGGAGAAAAGGAGGTGGGAAGCAATAACGATGTTCTCATTATGTTCTTGTTTAATGGCTGATTCTAAATGATGAATTACTGGGTGAAGAGACCATTATTCTGACAGCATAGAAGAGATGGCAGGTAGTGACTTGACTGTGAATGTCCCTCATACTAACCCTTCTTCACTGTGTGTAAATGGGCCTCAGGGGCATTTCCTGCCATCTGTCAATTGATGTATGTTACCCCAGCCTTGCATGGGGGCCAACCTCAAGGAAATTAAAAGGTAAAATCATTTTTCAAAGATCAGTAGGTGCCAGGATGTTAGATTTTCCAATGAAGTAACAACAGACAACATACTGTAATCTTTTCAACTCTGAATGACTTTATTTCCATATACGTTCTGCCATTGTTCTAGCCCTTAGATCTTTTTCCCAAATCTGTACCTCCTGATAGCTGGTGCTGGAGAATGTGTCACATCTGATAAATGGATGGAAACACACACGCTAGCATAAAATCCCCCATTTACATAAATGCAGTCTGAAAGCATCAGAGAAGTCTTTGAAAAATTCAGCACAGTGCTCTGGAATGGAGTTCTAAAGAGTGTGTGTTTGAGAGAAAAAGAGAGATGAGGAAAAAAGGAGAGGAGAGGAGAGGAGAGGAGAGGAGAGGAGAGGAGAGGAGAGGAGAGGAGAGAAGAGAGGAGAGGAGAGGAGAGGAGAGGAGAGGAGAGGAGAGGAGAGGAGAGGAGAGGAGAGGAGAGACAGCCTCATTTCTAAGGTGCGATTTCGATTTCTTAGTGGTTATACATGGTTATCGTGAATCATGGTATGGGAGTAAGAGCAGTGGATAAGGAGTTTTGAACACTGAGGCTCAAGAACCATGACTACCACTTGCTGGGTGACCTTGGGCAAGTCTCTTTACCTACACAGCAATTTCCTGCCTCACTTCACACAGTGACTCTGAACATGAAATCAGCTAATGTCGAAAAACATTGTACTGTCAAGTGTTATACAAATGTAAGGTGACATTACTTAGCTTTCTTCACTGTAATTTAGATGTCACAAAGGTGACATAAAGTCCTTCATTAATACCAGTATTCCCACAATATTTAATAATTCTTCCAAGTACCCCTTTCTTATAAAATACACTTACACATAAGAGAATATCACAACTATATTGACATATCCAGGGTGGCCATCCACATGACACCTTCTCATCCAGATTGGATAACAGCAACAGAGATGCCTCCTCAAAAATAGCTTCCCATTTGTATATAAATCTTTGCCCTTGTATATATCTCATGATGTTCAGATTCTGCTAAAAGGACCATTATTGGTATTGGCCCTAGTATATTTTATGGTCTGCATCACAGTAGGTTCCCAGAGGACCAGGTGAGAAAAAAGTAACATTCCTCCCCCTACCCCAGCCCCAAACCTCTAGTTCGTACTTGCTCATGCTGCTGCAGATTTGACCTACATCCCACAGCAAGGCTGAAAATTAGATTATGACTTATAAAAATAAACTTAGTGGATGAAAAGATAGGGAACCTGCACTTTTTTTCTCAATTGGTCCAAAAGTGAAAACATCATAATAAAGTACCATTTCTGAAGTGGTCTGGAGGGACAAAAAATCAGACATTTCAGGTGCCTTTTTTATATTAAAGGATGAGTCCTAACAGGTTGGATCTTGCACCCTGATAGGCCTAAGACCACCAAATAGGATTTTTTTTAAAGCTCAAGGAAGCAAATACATTAATACTTTTACTTCTCTCCAACCCCCACCCAGCAATCTAACTCTCTATGGGAGCTGAGATTTGAAATCAGGTGCACACACTACTTTGAACCCACTCAACATCTCAGCCGAGAAAATGGCACACTGTTGGTGGGTACTCTGGTTTAGCCACAAGAGTACATGTACTTTCAAGTTGGTGGCGCCCACTACAATGGGAGATCAAAACACATAGTGAAATGACAGGTTTATTTTCATACTTCCTTGCCTAATTTTAGTCCTTGCTGTGGGAGGCAGGTCAGGTTTGCAACAGCTTGATCAGGTCGGAAGAAATGGGGTCTTTCCTTTTCTCTGTGCAGAGGCTGAGCTAGATAGACCAGCAATTCTTTGACTTTGTAAAATTTAAGGAAAGGAATAAATAAATATTAATATTAGCGAGGATTTTGCTTGAATATTTTGGAATGCATAATTTATGATGTGTAATTTTGAAATCATTCACACTTTCTGAAGTTCAAGGACAAATCAGCTTTAAGAACTCTAAAGGGAGAAGGAAACTCACTGTGCTCTGTTTATTTAATTTTCACAAGTCTCTAAAATGTGCTGTAATATTAGCCCAGTGTTGCAGATGAGAAACTAAAACTCAGAGATAGATTTGCCTGTGCTTGAATAAAGCTTGGATTGGAACCAAGCTTCATTTGACTATAAAGCCCGTGCTAATTTGTCAGCCATAGCTCCTTCATAGACTTAAGGCTGAAAGGGTCCTTAAAAGTCCCTATTGCCCCAAACTTCCATTCATATATGAAATTAGTGTCAACATTAAACTATGTTTTGTTAGAATGTGAATCATGCTATGCTTCATCTCACCACAAATTTTTCTCCTCTCCATTACAGTTCTACAGTGGGCCCAAAAAGGATATTACACCATGAGCAACAACTTGGTAACCCTCGAAAATGGGAAACGGCTGGCTGTTAAAAGACAAGGACTCTATTATATCTATGCCCAAGTCACCTTCTGTTCCAATCGGGAAGCTGTGAGTCAAGCTCCATTTATAGCCAGCCTCTGCCTGAAGTCCACGAGTGGATCTGAGAGAATCTTACTTAGAGCGGCAAATACCCACAGTTCCTCCAAACCTTGCGGGCAACAATCCATTCACTTGGGAGGAGTATTTGAATTGCAGCCAGGTGCTTCAGTGTTTGTCAATGTGACTGATCCAAGCCAAGTGAGCCATGGGACCGGCTTCACATCTTTTGGCTTACTCAAACTCTGAACACTGTAACCTCGCAGGCTGCCGCTGAGCAGATGCTGGCAGTCTTCATAATACAGCAAAGCAGTTAAGACCACCCCCTGTTGAACTGCCTATTTATAACTCTAGGATCCTCCCCATGGAGAACTATTTATTATACACCCCAAGGCATATAGGGCTGCAATAAGTGAAATATGGGGCGGGTGAAACCCAAAGAGGCCACGTTCCCTATGAGCTTATATTCTGAAGCAGCAACCCGACTGATACAGACATCCAGAGATCCCTATGAAAAGACAAGGCCATTATGCACAGATTGAATTCTGAGTAAACAGCAAATTATTAGCCAAGTTAGTTTTTTAGTTTTGTTTTGCCTGCAGTGTCTTTCAGTGGATAATGTATTTGATTTATCAGTGAAGATACATAAGGGAAACAAGGAGCCTCAGTTCACATTTACTTATGGTTGATTCTGGGTCCCTGTGTCACTGATGAAAGGAACAGGCTCTAGAAAGTCTAATGCAGTGGAGAACTAAAAAACTCTGTCCCCCCACTAGCCTCCCTGACACTCATTTATTCTCTCTCTCTCCCCCCCTTCCCTCCCTCCCTCCCTCCCTCCCTCCCTCCCACCCTCTCTCCCTCCTTCACAGTGTGAGACTGTTGCTAATCAGTTATCTTATTTCAACCTTGTTCCTATCTCCACCACTGTAGATGGGAGGGGGAGCAGAGAGAACAGCTCTGAGCCTGCCCACTCCTCAAGAAATGAGTGTATTTAAAGGAAATCTATTGTATCTACTTGCAGTCTCCACTGTTTCCTGGGTGAACTTGTCTTTATCCTGTTATTTATTTTTTAATAATAAAAATCCCTTAACATTATTGTTGTTATTTAGACCTGAAGCTTAGGCCAGGTTTGGGGAGGAGGAATCATTTGGAGGGAATTTTCCTAACCTTTGTGATGTGTTCATAAACTAGATAAACTTGGTTTTCAAGCTTATTGCACCACAAAATATCACTCCCTGATAGCCTGTCATAGCCTTTTATAAATGACATGGAAGCTTACTCAGTGAAAAAACAATCTGGGTTTTTATTTCCAGCTTGCTCTGGAGAGGTTTCAAGGAATTGAAGAGAGACTTTTTTTTTTTTAATCACGGCTAAGTGAAGCTGGAGGGAGGGCCTTAAATGAGAAACAGTTGTTTATCTTTTTAATAGCTGTCTAGGTGGTGCCAGCTTAGGCAAGAGGATATAGTGCTGGGACAGCTGGGGGGAAATATCAGTCCTCAGTCTTCCACTGAAGTCAAGGGGGCTATTCCTTATCACCTCTAATTGAGGAATTTTCATGTAAGAAACCCAGAGTACCTTTTGTCTTTATTGACAGAGTGCACTGCTTAAGACAAACACCACATGTTCAAGCAGAAAAGTATTACTGTAGAAAAAATAAAGGAGAATGAGGAGAGGTGGGGTCAGCTCTTGGCCACTGCCCCTACTCTTCAGTCCTATGGACCACACACAGTCCCTTCTTGGCTGAGTGACTTTGAACACTTTAGAGCATGACTTTCTAACACAAGGCCAAAATCATGCTAGACAAACTTTTTCCAATGAGAAAATTTTGGTATGAGCAGGGGTGACATTTATTAATTCAGGGTCTTAGTTAACAATATGTTCACAGTAGGGATGGACAAGAGGCATTACCTCTTTAGTATGGTTCATAGAAAGGGAATACAGGTACAGCCTGAACATATCGTTTATAATATTTACTAGAGGCCTTGTGCACGAATTCGTGCATGGGTGGGGTCTGGCCAGCCTGCCCAGATTGGGGCCGATTGGGCCAGGCCAGCCAGGCGTAGGGGCCACAGGTGGTTGGCTAGCCAGCCCCGGCACTAACCGGGGGGGGGGGGGGGGGGGACAGGATCCAGGAGAGGGCCGGCCAGGGGGAGGGGCTACGGGCAGTTGTCCAGCTGGCCCCACCCCCTGGTAGATCTCCTGGTTGAACTCTCAGTCAAATTCCCAGTTGAGGGGACAATTTGCATATTAGCCTTTTATTATATAGGATATACTCACATCCTCTGATCTAAATATTGCCCCTGCACTTTACTTCACTTTCTTCTTCTTTGGAAATCATTATCATCAGACTATCTCTACCTCTAGTAACCAAGTTGGTAATAGTATCTGTTATTAGAAGGAATGCTATTGATACAAAACTACATTTTCTAGGCTATCGCCTCTGTTCCCATGCTTTCCACCACCCTCTAAATGCTGCCTGTAATAGCTACAGCCCAGAGTTTTCCCCTAAGCTTCAGCTTCAAATAGCTAATTGCCTTCAGCCTCTCAGACTGCTTCTTTATGAGGTCACCTTATACTTCGCAAGAACTCCAGGTCCCATCCTTCATCCTCTTCTCTTCCTGTGCTACAAGATCACAGTGGGTTGTCTCCCCCTAACGCTTCATGTGTTTAACTACCATCTTTATGTTACTAATGTCACTCTGTGAGCCCTGACTGTCTAAATCTCCAAATGGTGGGCCCAGGCCCTCAAACCCAACACATCCAAATGAAACTCTTGATCTTTTCCCCTATACAATGTGATCTACTTTCAGTGCTTCCTATTCTGGTGAATGATGGCCTCATCTATACTTGAACATTTTCACAATTGTTCCAATAAATGCTGAAAACTTGAGTACATTTCTGATCTACCTATACTATTCTGATCATAAATTATCTAATTTAATTCCATTTTTATAAACATGTCACTTCTGCATTCCATCAAAATGGGGGAGAAATGCTTAAAATTACCAATAATTTTATTTCCAGATAGAGAAAATGAACAAAGTACAAAGCATTACTATCTTTGTTACTTGGTAGGACATAAATGTCTACAAAATGTAAACTGTTCCTGCCCAGCTGGCTTGGCTCAGTGTTTGAGCATTGACCTGTGAACCAGGAAGTCACAGTTTGATTCCCGGTCAGGATGTATGCCTAAGTTGTGGGCTTGATCCCCAGTGTGGGGCATGCAGGAGGCAGCCAATCAATGATTCTCTTTCATCATTGATGTTTCTATCTGTCTCTCCCTCTCCCTTTCTCTCTAAAATCAATTAAAAAAATGTTAAAAAATGTAAACTGTTCCCTAGCAAGCTGCCAGTACAGGGCACCCAAGTTAAAGGGAAACAACATATAGACTCCTGGGCCCCAGGAGAACACTTTATGTGTTGAATTGGACTATGTCCATAGGGCCTGATACCAATGTGTTGGAAGCTGTACTGCCATAGTCCTTTAGAGCAGTCTGAAGTATTGTGAGACATAGAAACATGGAAAATGGAACTAATATTTTATTATGTTCTTTTTCTCTGTGAATCATATCTCCATTTTAAGAAACAAAATCAGGAATACTAATTGTAGTGTAGTGGTTAAATCTGGATTCAGAAAGAGTCTTAATCTAGGATTCACTATTTACCAACTTTATAACCATAGGTAAGTCATTTTACCTCCTGTGGGCCTCAGTGCCTTCATCTGTAAAGTGGGGATGATAAGAATACCTGCTTTGCAAAGCGTATGAGGATTTGATGATCATTCATAGAAACTTCCCAGCAGAGTCTGCTCTCTGGAGTGATCTATATAGTGATCTATAAAGAGCACTAAGGTGGTGTCAGCACACCAGTCTGCACTCAGGAGTGCATGTAGATAGAGTGGCATCTTAAAATGGTTGAAACCTCTATGACCAAGGAGAATGCCTGGCAGCCCAGGTACACATAAAAGGCCTTGCCTATGTAGTAGACCAAAAACCTAATCCAATTTGAAGCAAAGTAAAAGTAAAAAATAAAAAAAGAGGCAAGATTAAAACATATACCTAGCATTAGAGTAGATCTGTGGGTAGTGAAAACTCCTTCTTATAGTTTCATTGTTGAAAAAATTTAACCATTTGAGGCTTAGGGTTGCCAAATTTTATAGTAAGTTTCAGCAGTTCTATATTTAGGAAGATTTCTTTTAAAAATCTCTGATCATTGATTTCCACTCTGAAAGACATGCACACACAAATCTACCCCTTCCATACCATAGTCCTCTGAACAATGCCAATAGGCAATTCAACAACTCTCAAAAAAAACCTAGTTAAATATATAGTTGTATTCCATTCTGCATTCTTGAAGTTCCACTGAGGTATAGCTAAAATTTTTCCTGTTAATGTAACCTTACCTAAAGTTCAATAGTTTTTGGTCACAAACTATATTCCTATCTCAGGTACTTCTCTGACTATAAACCTCTTTGGAGTCCAATGTACAACTTTTAACACATCTTAGATTTCACTCACATTTCCTGTTACTAGGAGTTAAAATTTTTTTAATTAAATTTACTGGGGATATATCGGTTAATAAAATTATACAGGTTTCAGGTATGCAATTCTATAATACATCATATGTATATTGTATTGTGTGTTTACCACTCCAAGTCAATTCTCCTTCCATTACCATTTATCCCCCCATACCCTTTCTACCTCCATTCACCCACTCATACAACATCGATTGGGGTTATAGGTTCTCTGCTAGACACGAGATGAATATAACACAGTTCCTTCCCTCAAGTAGATTACAATCTTTTGTATAGCAGGTGTGCAAACGTTTAAAGCCTAATGTCAATGCTGCAGCAGGGGTCAGGACCAGCTTTACAAGGAACACACAGGAAGGACATGTAATTTAGATAAGCAGGGGAAGGCAGGTGTAAGGAAAGGCTTTCCAGGAGAGGTGGCACAGACTGAATCTTGAAGGATATTGCAGGGAGGAGGAGCCATAGGGAGGAAAGGAGTCGCAGAGGGAGAGAGCAAAACATGTAAAAACATAGAGGTGTGAAAATGGATAAAGGATTTAGAGGAGTAGGCAGGAGGAGTCAGCACACAGAGGGCCTTGTGTGAGAACAAATCTCTTGATGTATAGGCCAAATAGCACATTCTGAAGCCCAATCTAGGAAGAGGCTCTGTGCTCACATGGCAGAAATAAACTGTCCTATAGCCTGCTTTCCAAGAGGGGCTTGCTCTACAGCATCTTGCACTACAATGTGGGTGAGGCAGCCTGCAGTGCATGTCCTGGGAAAGGTGACAAGGAGGTTGGGTTACAGACTGGATCCTATACTAGTAGGCTTTGAGGTTGCAGAAAACTTAGAAACCCAGCTGACTTCTGCTATTGGAACTAAGGCAAGTTTTCATAATTTTTTGATACAAATAGCAGAGGCCTGAAATTATTTGGAACATTTGCTCATTCAATACATAATTACTGAGTCTGGACTATGGGCTCAACCTGTATCAGGCCCTGAATTTACTGGATCAAAGGTGTCAATCCCTCTTTTTATTTTTTTTTAATTTTTTTTTCAATCCCTCTTTTTAAAGTACTTGACATTTAGTGTGGAAAGAGATACAAGCAAATAAAGTGCAATGTGATGACTGATCAAAGGGGGTTTTCGGAGTCTGGATTCCCTGAGAAGGGAATGCTTGAGATGACTTTTAAAAATTTTTATTTAAAAATTATGTCAAACCTCCATATTGTTTTTCACAGTGGCTGCACCAATCTGCATTCCCACCAACAGTGCAGTAGGGTTCCCTTTTCTCCACATCTTAGTCAGCACTTGTTTGTTGATTTATTAATGATAGTCATTCTGACAGGTGTAAGGTGATATATCAAGTTGAAAAATAAGAATAGTATCAGTAAGAAGTGTATCTTTTTGCTGAATTATTTGAGAGTAAGTTCTGTACATTATAGCCATCACCTCTAAATACTTCAGTATGTATTTCCAAAGAAAAAAGTTCTTCTTGTTTATGACCAGAGTACAGTTATCAACTGCAGTAAATTTAACATTGATGCTGATCTCCCATTTGTATGCCAGTCTAATTAATTGATCTAATAATACCCTTTATATTATTTTTCCTTGCCAGTAAGATCCAGTCTAGGGTCAGGTATTGCATTTCGGTGACATGTCTTTTTAGTTGCCTTTAGTCTGGATCATTTCTACAGCCGTTCTTTATCTTTAATGACATTGACATGTTGAGTAACAATATCTCCCCTTTAAAATAAGAATGTTCCTTATTTTGAGTTTGTCTGATGTTTCTTCATGGTTAAATTCAGGTTATGCTTTCCTGGATGGAAATAAATATAAATGATGTTGTGTCCTTCTTAGGGTATCACATCTGGAGGCACATGGTAGCTGTTTGCCTCTCATTGTTTATGTGAATTTTGATGACTCAGTTAAGTATTGTCCAATTTCTCTACTCCATAATTACTATTTTCCTCCTTGTAACTAGTAAGCACTCTATGGGAAAACACTTTCAGACCATGCAAGTATCTTGCTCATCATCAACATTTCTTCCTATATTTAGCATCCAGTGATAATTTTTGCCTGAATCAATCTTTACTATGATGGTTTCAAAATAATGGTTTTCTGACTTCAGTATTCCTTCCACATTTACCAATCAACACTCTTCATGGTACTGTAAACAAGGGTCTTCTCTTTCTCCCCATTTACTTATTGGTATGGACTCATAAATTTATTATTTCAATGTTTTCTAATTCATTGCTGTACTTATTTTGGTGCTCAAATGTTCCCTTATTTGGCCAGTGGGTACCTGTGTCCTTATAACATGCCCCTATCATTTTTTTATTATTCTGTTACTTTCTGGAACAAAAAGATGTTCCAGGCTCAACTCTTACCTTCCCCGGCTCAGCCATAGAATCACCCATTTCTCCAAGGAGCCTTGTTTTCTTTCATCAAAGAGTAAGTGTTTAGAAACCAAGTTCTGAACACGAGCTCTGTTCATTGCTATTAGAATGTCATTGTTCTTAGGAAAGGTTTGTGAATATATATATACTAGAGGCCCATGCACAATATCATGAAATTTGTGCACTGGGGGGGGGGGGGGGGCATGTCCCTCAGCCCAGCCTGCACCCTCTCCAATCTGGGAACCCTCGGGGGATCTGGCCTAAATCAGCAGTCAGCATCCCTCTCATAATCTGGGACTGCTGGCTCCCAATTGCTTGCCTGCCTGCCAGCCTGATCACGCCCTAATCACTCCTCTGACAGCCTGATCAACACCTAAATGCTCCCCTGTCAGCCTGATTCCCCCCAACTACCCTCCCCTGCCGGCCTGGTTGCCCCCAACTGCCCTCTCCTGCCGGCTCGGTCACCCCCAACTGCACTCCCCTGCCAGCCTGGTTGCCCCTAACTGCCCTCCCCAGCTGGCCTAGTCACCCCTAACTATCCTCCCCTGCTGGCTTGGTTGCCCCTAACTGCCCTCCCCTGCCAGCCTGGTCACCCCCAACTGCCCTCCCCTGTAGGCCTGGTTGCCCCCCAACTGTCTTCCCGTGCCAGCCCAGTCACCCCCAACTGCCCTCCCCTGCCAGCTTGGTCACTCTCAGCTGCCCTCCCCTGCAGGCCTGGTCACCCACAACTGCCCCCCCTTGCTGGCCTGGTGGCCCCTAACTGCCCTCCCCTGCTGGCCTAATCTCCTACAACTGCCCTCCCCTGCTGGCCATCTTGTGATGGCCATCTTGTGGCCACATGGGGGTGACCATCTTTGACCACATGGGGAGGCCATCTTGTGTGAGGGTCAATTTGCATACTACCGCTTTATTATATAAGAAATTATATCTATATATATATATATATCCTATCTAATAAAAGAGAAACATGGTAATTAGCGTATGACTGCTACCCTTCCCATTGGCTAATCAGGGTGATATGCAAATTTACTGCCAGCCAAGATGGCGGCCGGCAGCCAGGCAGCTGATGCGAACAAGGAGGCTTGCTTGCTTCAGTGATGGAGGAAGCCAAGCTTCCCCGCCTGCCTTGCCGGCCTCTCAGCTGCACTCTAAGCAACATTGTAACAAATATAGAAGCTAAATAAAACCCCAGGCTTCAGCCAGCAGGACCGCAACATTGTTTCAAATACAGAAGGTAAACAAAGGCCAGAAACCTGCTTTCAGCAGCGGAGGTCTCATAGCTGGAGCCGAGCCTCAGAGCTAAAGCTGGCCAAGAATAAAAAATAAAGGAAAAAAGGACAGGTTGGGAGCTTCAGTCACCCACCAGCCTGAAAACGGCCCTCAGCCCCTCACCCAGGCTGGCCAGGCACCCCAGTGGGGGCCCCCACCCTGAAGGGCATGTGACCAGCTGCAAACAGCCATCATCCCTTCACCCAGGCTGGCCAGGCACCCAAGCGGGACCCCCACCCTGATCCAAGACACCCTTCAGGGCAAACCAGCCGGCCCCCACCTGTGCACCAGGCTTCTATCCTATATAGTAAAAGGGTAATATGCCTCCCAGCACCAGGATCAGTGGAGCCGTGAGGCCTCCTGGCCCCTGGAGCAGCGTGACAGGGGGCAGCAACAAAACCCCCTGATCGCCCTGCGGCTCTGTGTGTGACAGGGGGCAGGGCCACAAACTCCCTATCTGCCCTGCTCTGTTCGTGACAGGGGGGAGCTCCTCAACCCCCTGATTGGCACTGCTCTGTGCGTGACAGGGGGGAGCTCCTCAACCCCCTGATCACCCTGCGGCTCTGTGTGTGACAGGGTGCGGCGCCTCAACCCCCCATCGGCCCTGCCCTGAGTGTGACAGTGGCAGCACCCCAACCCCCTGATCCGCCCTGCTCTGTGTGTGACAGGGGGCAGTGCCCCAACTCCCCTATCTGCCCTACTCTGTGAGTGACAGGGGGGAGCTCCTCAGCCCCCTGATCGGCCCTGCTCTGTGTGTGACAGGGTACGGAGCCCCAACCCCCCTGATGGGCCCTGCTCTGTGCGTGACAGGGGGCAGTGCCCCAACCCTCTGATCGGCCCTGCTCTGTGCGTGACAGGGGGTGGCGCCACAACCTCCCTATCTACCCTGCCTTGAGTGTGACAGGGGGCAGTGCCCCAACCCCCCAATCGGCCCTACCCTGAGCATGACTGAGGGTGGCATCGCAACCTCCCAATCTGCCCTGCTCTGTGCATGACAGGGGGCAGCGCCCCAACTCCCCAATCGGCCCTGCTCTGAGCCCGATCAGGGGCTGCACCTAGGGATTGGGCCTGCCCTCTGCCACCCGGGAGCAGGCCTAAGCCAGCAGGTCGTTATCTCCCGAGGGGTCCCAGACTGCAAGAGGGCACAGGCCGGGCTGAGGGACCCCCTCTCCCCCCCAGTGCACAAATTTTTGTGCACCGGGCCTCTAATATATATATATATATATATACACACACACACACACACATACTGTCAGGCTTAGCAAATAAAAATAATTCAGGATACCCAGTTATATTTGAATTTTAGGCAAACATTGAAAAACTTAGTATAAATATAGCCCATGCAATATTTGGGACATGATATATACCAAAATATTATTTGCTGTATAGTTGAAATTCAAATTTAATTGAGCATCTTGTATTTTATTTGGCAATCATAATACATGCATACATAATACATATATGTAAATACACATATAGATGAATAGATACATATGTATATAAATTTTAGACATCATGAGTTCACATAGATACTTGAGCTGACTCTAAATGCAAAGGAAAGAATTTGCTTGATGGCAGGGATGGGAAAGGGATTCAAAGCAGAGCAAATGACATATTACAAGACTTAAGAGAAATTCAAGATCAAATTGTACTGAGTGTGGTGGGAATAGCAAGAGATTAAATTTTAAACAGACGAATGACATAATGAGATATTTTAAATAATCATTTCATGGGTACCAAAGAGACCAGACTAGAAAAGGTGATACAAGAGGCAAGGAGATATATTAGTCCAAGGGAGAGGCTACAAATGCTAAAAAAGAGAAAATAGTCATGAGAATGGACAGGAAGGAATTCAGGAGATACAATAGAGTTAAAAATGGTAAGACTTGATGACTAGAATATAAAGGGTTAATGTATCAAACTGATGGTTTCCAGGTCAGAGGGGTGTTAGGGGGATGGGTGAAAGAGGTGAAAGGATTAAGAATTACAAATTACTAGTTGCAAAATAGTCACTTGGATGTAAACTACAGCATAGGTAATATAGTCAATAATATTGTAATAGCTAGGTATGCTATCAGGGGTATACTATACTTATGAAGGGGATCGCTTCATAAGTTATATAAATATCTAATCACTATGTTGTGCACCTGAACTAATATAATATTGAATATTAACTATAATTGAAAGTTTTAAAAATTAAAAAATAAATGAAGGGTTAATGTATAAATCTATCCAAGGTTAAAGGAGGAAAAAGAATGAAGGATAATTCCTGTTTTTCTGGCGGGGGCAACTAACTGGCCAGAGATACTGTTCCCTGGGATGGGAAACTTTGGAGAAGCAGATTTGAGACTAGTAACAAGGAGTCCAGCTTTAGACATGTTGAGTCTGAGGCGTTGTTGGACATTCAAGCTGAGATGTCCAAAAGGTACCTGCATCCTGGGTCTGGAGCTCAGGAGAAAGTACAAGATAGAAAAATATGGGCACGGGGAGTTGTGTGGCTGTGGAGCTTGGAGGGGGATGTGAAGTGCCTGCCTCCCTATTGCAGGCTTGGTCAGCACCACCCGCAATGGGAGACTGTTTTGATCTGTGTTCCGAAGTCCTGGTGGATACACCCTGTTGAGCTTTCTTCTGTAATAGGGACAGCTGGATGCCATCAACTTGAACCTGCAGTGTTCTTTTCCAATGAAGCTAGAATTGGAAATTCTGGCAGAGATTGAATGGCATGGCTCTGGAGTAAGGGCCACTTTCCCCTCATTGAGTGCCTGACCGCTCTGCCCCCAAGTATGACATCCAGTAGCCTCATCTTCCCAACCCTAGTCACCCCACTATACTGAGCTCAAGCCTTTTGGAAGGACCCACTCTACAGCCTTTCTTCAGAAAAGTCCAGACACCTCAGGGAGTGGCAGAGTAGAAGATCATTGGAGGAGGACCTCAGGGAACTTTGGACCTTATATATCTGCCCCCAATTCAGAGTTAAAGGAAGACAACCTTGTACACAATTCGGCCCCTCCCATGCACACTGAGGCCCAGAAGATGCAGCCACAAACAGTGAGTAGTGTGGTAGCTCCAGACAGGTAGCCCAAGTCCAGATACACAAAATGTCTGACATCAACCTTCATGGAAACCCTGCCCAAATGGACCCAGAACTAACACAACCAGTGGTGGGCTTCAGACCACACCAGAGCTTGACCCAATTAGCCACACAGGCAGCACACCCAAAGGGTAATTCCAGCAGGCACCAGACCCTGCTAGTAACAACTCTGCCTTGGGGGGCAGCCCCTGAACAGTGACTAATACATGGTAGTCAAGGTCTATCCTTATAGTCAGCTAGCTTGAGGGTTAACTCCACTCATAACTGGGCAAACATCATCTAAGACTCAACTACAAGAGGGTGCACATAAGCCACACAAGAAACATTCCTGGAGCACCTAGCTCAGGTGATATGGAAAATTGTGCCACTGGCCCTGGCCGGTTTGGCTTGGTGGATAGAGCATCAGCCTGAGGACTCAAGGGTCCCGGGTTCGATTCCGGTCAAGGGCATGTGCCTTGGTTGCAGGCACATCCCCAGTGGGGAGTGTGCGGGAGGCAGCTGATAGATGTTTCTCTCTCTTTGATGTTTCTAACTCTCTATTCCTCTCCCTTCCTCTCTGTAAAAAAATCAATAAACTATATTTAAAAAAAGAAAAGAAAATTGTGCCACTGGACCCCACAAGACACCTACATCATAAAGCTATCATAACAAGTTTGGGAATCATATTAGATCTATCTAATACACAGAGACAAACACAAAAATGCAGACGAAATAGGGAGACAAATAAATACGCCACAAATGAAAGAACAAACAAAATCCCAAGAAAAATAAATAAACTGGAAGCAACCAAGATACCAAATAGAGAGTTTAAAACAATGGTTTTAAGGATGTGCAAGGACCTAAGGGAAAGAATGGATGTTCTCCATGAGAACTTAAACAAAGTGAGAGTAAGCAGTAAAAAACCATACACATAGAAACCATAAAAAAGAACCAGTCAGAAGTGAAGAATACATGAGAAAGAATCAACAATAAGTTAGATGAAACAGAGAGCCAAATCAGCCATTTTGAGGACAAAATAACAGAAAATACCGAAGAAGAGCAACAAATAGAAAAAAAGAATCATAAAAAATGAGAAAAGTGTAAGGCACCTCTGGGATGACATTAAACATAACAATATCTGTATCATAGAGGTAACGGAAGGAGAAGAGAATGAGCAATAGATCGAGAACCTGTTTGAAGACATAATGGTTGAAAACTTTCCTAACCTGGTAAATGACAAAGACGCAAGTCCAAGGAGCACAGGTAATCCCAAGTAATATGAACCCAAAGATACCAACACCATAATTACTAGTAAAGATATAGAGAGACTCTTAAAAGCAGCAAGAAAAAGACAATTAATTACCTACAAGGGAGATCCCATAAGACTGTCAGCTGATTTCTCAACTGAAACACTTCAGGCCATGAAATATTCAAAGTGATGAAAAGCAAAGGCCTACAACCAAGAGTACTCTATCCAGCAAGGCTATCCTATCTAATAAAAGAGAAACATGGTAATTAGCGTACATCCGCTACCCTTCCCATTGGTTAATCAGCGAGATATACAAATTAACTGCCAGCCAAGATGACGGCCGGCAGCCAGGCAGCTTGAAGCTAACATGAGGCTTGCTTGCTTCAGTGATGGAGGAAACCAACGTTCCCCGCCTGCCGCTGCCAGCCTCTGAGCTTGCAGTTTGAAACATTGTTACAAATATAGAAGCTAAACAAAACCCCAGAAACCTGCTTCCAGCCCACCGGGATCTCAGAGCTGGAGTTGATACAGTGTTTCGATTATAGAACCCAAACAAACCAGATACCTGCTTTCAGCAGCAGAGGCCTCAGAGCTGGAGCCAGAGCTAAAGCTGGCCCAGAATAAAAAAATAATAAAAAAAGAAGCAGTTGGGAGCTTCAGTCACATGCCAGCCTGAAAACAGCCCTCAGCCCCTCACCCAGACTGGCCAGGCACCCCAGTGGGGGCCCCCACCCTGAAGGGTGTGTGACCAGCTGCAAACAGCCATCATCCCCTCACCCAGGCTGGCCAGGCACCCCAGTGGGGACCTCCACCCTGATACAAGACACCCTTCAGGGCAAACCAGCCAGCCCCCACCTGTGCACCAGGCCTCTATCCTATATAGTAAAAGGGTAATATGCCTCCCAGCATCGGGATCAGCAGAGCTGAAAGGCCTCCTGGCACCGGGATCAGTGTGACAGGGGGCAGCGCCCAAACCCCCTGATCACCCTGCGGCTCTGTGTGTGACTGGGGGAGGGGCCACAACCTCCCTATCCGCCCTGCTCTGTTCTTGACAGGGGAAGGAGCCCCAACCCCCTGATCAGCCCTGCTCTGTGCCTGACAGCGGGAAGCTCCCCAACCCCCTGATCGCCCTGCGGCTCTGTGTGTGACAGGGTGCGGCGCCCCAACGCCCCTCCCCCATGGGCCCTGCTCTGTGTGTGACGGGGTAGAGCCATACTTCCCCATCGGCCCTGCCCTGAGTGTGAGAGTGGCAGCGCCCCAACCCGCTGATCAGCCCTGCTCTGTGCATGACAGGGGGGAGCTCCCCAACCCCCTGATGGGCCCTGCTCTGTGCGTGACAGGGGGCAGCGCCCCAACCCCCTGATTGGCCCTGCTTTGAGCCCGACCAGGGGCTGCACCTAGGGATTGGGCCTGCCCTCTGTCACCCGGGAGCAGGCCTAAGCCATCAGGTCGTTATCTCCCGAGGGGTCCCAGACTGCAAGAGGGCACAGGCCGGGCTGAGGGATCCCCTCTCCCCCCCAGTGCACAAATTTTTGTGCACCGGGCCTCTAGTCATTTAATATTGAAGAACAAAGAAAGAGCTTCCCAGACAAGAAAAAGGTAAAGGAGTTTATTAGCACCAAACCAGTATTACAAGAAATGTTAAAGGGCCTTCTTTCAGAAAAAGAATTAAAAAATACAGAAGAACTTAATTAAAAGATTAAAATGGCAATAAATACATCGCTGTAAATAATCACTTTAAATATAAATGAATTAAATTCTCTAATCAAAAGACATTGGGTAGCTAAATGGATAAGAAAGTAAGACGCATATGTATGCTGTCTACAAGAGACACACTTCAAAATGAAAGATACACACAGACTAAAAGTAAAGGGATGGAAAAAGATATTTCATGCAAATGGAAAGGGGAAAAAATGTAGGGGCATTTGTGAATGGGATTAGCTCCAAAATCACCTGCTTGTACTTCAATTCTTTTTTTTTAATATCTAAGGAAAAAAAAGTTTAAATATGATAATGTTACATGCAATAAACACCAATTATTCAAGAAAAATGATCTTATATATAACAATATTACATGCAATAAACATTAATATTTCAAGAATAAAAGGATTTTAAGTATAATAATATTAATGAAATTGTACTAACATAGTATGATATCACAACAGTTGTAGGAAGTATTAAAAATCTGCAAATAACAAGATTACTTCTATTATATTCTAGTATATTTTCCCCTCTGGCTCTATTTTTGATCATTAGTTTATGTTGTTCATTATATTCCATAAATGAGTGAGATCATATGATATTTATCTTTCTCAAACAAGGTTATTTCGCTTAGCATAATGATTTTAAAATCTATTTTGTCGGATATGAGCATTGCTACTCCAGATTTTTTTTTCTTTTCTATTTGCATGGAAAATGTTTTCCATCCCTTCACCTTCATCCTGTATGTATCTTTTGTTTCGAGGTGGGTCTCTTGTAGACAGCATATAATTGGGTCATGTTTTTGTATACATTCAGCTACCTTACACCTTTTGATTGGAGCATTTAATCTATTTACAATTAGGGTTACTATTGAGAGGTATTTATTTATAGCCATTTTAATTCTGTAAGGCTAGGTTTCTCTCTCTGTTTCTTCTTCTCAGCAATCCCTTACAGCAATCCCTTTAGCATTTCTTGTAATTCTGGCTTGGTGGTGGTGAACTCCTTTAACCTTTTTTTTTGCCTGGGAAGCTTTTTATTTGGCCGTCTATTTTGAATGATAGCCTTACTGGATATAGTAATCTTGGTCTCAGATCCTTGCTTTCCATTACGTTGAGTACTTCATGCCATTCCCTTCTGGCCTGTAGAGTTTCTGATAGGAAATCAGGTGTCAGCCTTATGGGGACTCCTTTGTAGGTAATAGTTTTCTTTTCTCTTGCTATCTTTAAGATTCTTTGTCTTTAATTTTTGGCATTTTAATTATGATGTGTCTGGGCATGAGTCTGTTTGAGTTCTTGTTTGGGATTCTCTGTGCCTCCTGAAATTATGTGACGTTTTCCTTTACCAGGTTAGGGAAGTTTTCTACCATTATTTCTTCAAACACCTTATCTATTCCTTTCTCCCTTTCTGCCTCTTCTGGCACACCTACTATTCTAATATTGTTACATTTCACATTGTCCCACAGCTCCCTTAAGCTGTCCTCTGTTTTTTAATTGTTTTTTCTTTTTGGTTCTCTAATTGAGTGATATTTTTAACTCTGTCTTCTAATTCACTGATTTGATTCTCAGCTTCCCCTAATCTGGTGTCTATTCCTTCCAATGTGTTCTTTATTTGTGTAATGTCATTCTTTATCTCCACACTGTTCTTTTTTCATATTTACTATATCGTTGTTCATACTGTTGAGAATTTTCTTTCTTTCTTTATTGATTAAAGTATTTGTTGAGCATTTTAAACATCATTACTCTGAATTCTGTTTCAGATAAATTTCAGGGCAGCGGAATACTTCATTTATCTCTTCTTCTGAAGAATTCGCTAGTTCTTTCATTTGGGGGTTGTTTCTTTGTTTCCTCATTTGGGTTGTCTGTTTGGGTTTGTGATTATGTTTTAGGTAGATCCTCTATACCTCTCAATTTCTAGTGCAGGACAGTGTAAAAGGCTGTTTCTGACTAATTGGATCAGGCAAAGACTTAAAGCCTCCAGATACCTCCTCAGTCTACAGACTAATAGGATTCTGGCTTTAATTGCCCCCAGGCAATTGTCCTCAGGTGTAGCGAGAGTTTTTTCAATAGGATGTGGCAGTTGCTTCTGTCTGGAGGCTAATTGTAACTTTTAATCTCTTAAGTGGCCCCAGGATAAGGTGTTTTTCAATAGGGTGTGTTGACTGTCTTTGCCCCAGGCGAGGCAGATGACTATGTGGAAAAGATGTCCTCCACTGTGTGAGGGAATGACTCATGCCCAGGAAACTTGGAGTGTCTGCCTTCTGAGCTCTATCCCTTCAGTTCCCAGTCCTGGGTTCTGCTCTCAGAGCTCCAGTCCACTTCACCATCCCTCTGCCAGAGCACAAGGTGGGTGGCTCCACAGGGAATTTTTGTGCATTGGCCCTTTAAGAGGGTGCCCAAACTTTCAGCTGCCATTCCTGGAAGACATCACCCCACTGCTTTTCACAGCTAGATGTTATGTGGGTACCCTCCTCAATTTCTCTTCTGGAGAGCCCAGCTTTGGGATTAGATCCCAGAGTCCTCAGTGGCACCCCCCACAGCTGAGATATCTCTCTGGGACTTCAGTTGCCATCTGTGGGTGCCCCGCCAGCCCTTTTGCACCTCCTCCCCTCCTACCAGTCTCTATGTAGTCTCCACCTTCGGTCCTTGGGTATCAGGGTTCTCTCCTGTGAGTTCTCCATTGATTATTCAGGAAGCATTTCCGTATTTCAATTGTAATTACAGCTTTTTCCTGGGAGCATGTCCATGCAGCATCCTCCTACTCTGATGCCACTTCTGTACTTCAATTCTTGGAGCCTCCTTTTCTTCTTTTTTCTTCTTTTTCTTTTCTCTCTTACCTTTTTTCCTTTTCTCAATATCATTTTTGCTCTCTTTTAGCTTTCCTAATTCTTTTTTATCTGGTGGTCACTTTTATTGGGGCTATTGGTGCCATGATTACATTCATGTTTTCTTCCCTTTGTGTTGTGTCTTGCTGAGCTGTTCAGTCAACATGGTAGAGAGTGAGCCACATAGCCAGATATCCTAAGAGGAAACTCCATCCATGGATGAGACAACAACTCTCAAGACCCAACTACATCAAGAGAACCCAAAATCCCAAGTAGGGGGCATACCTAGAATACCCAGCCAAGAAGACCTGAGAAATTGCACCACTGGGTCCCACAAAACATCTACTATATAAAACAAACTAATAAAATCTGTGTGGCATATCAGTTTGATCTAACACATAGAAACTATCACAAAAGAATAGCAAAAATGGGGAGTAAAGAAACAACCCCCATACAAAAGAAAACCAGGAATTGCCAGAAAAGGGAAAAAAACAAAATGGATGCAAGAAATTTGTCAGAGAAAGAATTCAGAGCAATGGTTATAAGGACACAGACAAGGATGAAAGACAAATTCAACATGTGTAAGAATTAAGAGGAAATGAAGAATGAGATAGCTGCAATAAATAACACAATAGAAGGTTTCAACAGTAGACTAGAAGAAGCTAAGGACCACATCACAGAGTTAGAAGACAGGAAGGAAAAAACCCCAAGCCAAGCAACAACTGGAAAAAAACTTAAAAAGCAGGAGGAGTGCCTAAGGAAGCTTGGGGCAACATGAAACAAAACAACATCTGCATAATAGGGGTGCCAGAAGGAGAGGAAGCTGAACAAGGAATAGAAAACCTATTTGAAGAAATAATGACAGAAAACTTCCCTGATTTGGGAAGAAACTAGTCACACAACTACAAGAAGCACACAGATTACCAAACAAGATGAACCCAAAAAGACTGACACCAAGACACATCATTAAATTGGCAAATATCAATGAAAAGTAAGAACTTAAAGGCTGAAAGAGAGAGACAGAAAGTTAACTACAAGGGATCTCCCATCAGACTATCAAGAGATTTCTCAACAGAAACACATCAGGCCAGAAGGAAATGGAATGAAATATACAAAGGAATGCAAAGCAAGGGACTGAATCCAAGAATACTATATCCAGCAAAGCTATCATTCACAATTAAAGGTGAAATCAGGAGCTTCACAGACAAAAAAAGGCTAAGGGAGTTTATTAACACCAAGCCAGCAATGCAAGAAATGCTAAAGGGACAGCTGTAAAAACAAGAAATAGAATTGGAAGAAGAAACACAGGCATAAAGAATAAAAATGGCTACAAACAAGTACCTATCAATAATTACCTTAAATGTAAATGGATTAAATGCTCCAATCAAAAGACATAGGGAACCTCAATGGATAAGAAAACATGACCCATATATTTTCTGTCTACAAGAGACCCACCTCAGAACAAAGGATTCACATGGACTGATAATGAAGGGATGGAAACAAAATTTTCAGGCAACTGGAAATTAAATAAAAACTGGGGTAGCAATACTTATATTGACAATATAGACCTTAAAATGAAGGCCACAACAAGAGATAAGGAGGGCCACTTCATAATACTGAAGGGAGCAATTCAACAAGAGGATATAACTTTGGTAAACATACACGCGCCCAATACAGGAGCACACAAATACGTAAAAAATCCTTCTGGAAGATATCAGGGGAGAGATTGACAGCAAAACAATCATAGTAGGGGACTCCAATAACCCATTGACACCACTGGATAAATCCTCTAAACAAAAAATCAGTAAAGAAACAGCAATCCTAAGTGACTCACCAGATCAGATGGAACTAATTGATATCTTCAGAACATTTCACCCCAAAGCTATGGGATATACATTCTTTGCAAGTGCATATGGGATATTTTCAAAGATAGATCACATATTGGACACAGGCAAAGTCTCTTCAAATTCAAGAAGATAGAAATTATATCAAGCATCTTCTCAGATCACAATGGCATAAAATTAGAATTCAACTACAATAAAAACAGTAAAAAAAATCAAACACTTGGAAGCCAAATAGCATGCTATTAAACAATGATTGGGTTACCAAAGAGATCAAAGAATAAATAAAAAGCATCCTGTAAACAAATGACAATGAGAACACAACAATCCAAAATCTATGGGACACAGTGAAAGCAGTCCTGAGAGGAAAGTTCATAGCTCTGTAGGCCTACCTCAAAAAACAAGAAAAAATGGTAATAAATTATCTAACGTTACTTAAGAATTAGAAAGAGAGAAACAAGAAAATCCCAGAGTAAGAAAAAGGAAGGAAATAGTAAAGATCAGAGTGGGCCGAGACCGGTTTGGCTCAGTGGATAGAGCGTCGGCCTGCGGACTGAGGGGTCCCGGGTTCGATTCCGGTCGGGGGCATGTGCCTGGGTTGCGGGCATATCCCCAGTGGGGGATGTGCAGGAGGCAGCTGGTCGATGTTTCTCTCTCATCGATGTTTCTGGCTCTCTGTCTCTCTCCCTTCCTCTCTGTAAAAAATCAATAAAAATATATTAAAAAAAAAAAAAAGATCAGAGTGGAAATAAACAATATAGAGACAAAAAAAATACAAAAGATCAATAAAACCAAGAGCTGGTTCTTTGAAAGGATAAACAAGATAGTTGAACTTCTAGCCAGGCTCACCAAAGAACAGAGAGAGAGGACACAAAAAAAAGATCATAAATGAAAGAGGTGAAGTAACAATCGACCCCACAGACACACAAAGGATTATAAAAAAAATACTATGAACAATTCCACTCCAACAAACTGAACAATCTAGACAAATTGGACATATTCCTAGAAAAATACAGTCTTCTAAAACTCAATCAGGAAGAACAAAAAAATATGAATAGGCTGATAACTGCAGATGAAATTGAAGCAATAATCAAAAAACTTCCAGCAAGCAAAAGCCCTGATCCAGATGGCATCAAAGGGGAGTTTTATGAAACATTCAAAGAGGAACTAAAACCTATCCTGCTCAAACTATTCCCGAAAATTCAAGAGGAAGGCACACTTCCAAGCTCTTTTATGAAGGCAGCATTACCCTAATACCAAAACCATATAAAGACACCACAAAGAAAGAGAATCACAGGCCAATATCCCTGATGAACATAGATGCTAAAATCCTCAACAAAATTCCAGCAAATTGGATCGAGCATTACATTAGAAAGATCATACACCATGACCAAATGGGATTTATTCCAGGGATGCCAGGATGGTACAATATACACAAATCAATAAATGTGATACATCACATAAACAAATTGAGAGACAAAAATCACATAAGCATATCAATTGATGCAGAAAAATTATTTGACATAATCCAATATGTTTTCTTGATAAAAACACTCAGCACAGTGGGAATAGAGAGAGCATACCTCAAAATAATAAAAGCCTTGTATGACAAAGCTACAGTCAACATCATACTCAATGGGCAAAATCTAAAACCATTTCTCCTAAAAACAGGAATAATACAGGGATGCCCACTTTAACCACTCCTATTCGACATAGTACTAGAAGTGCTAGCCATAGTGATCAGACAAGAAGAAATAAAAGGCATTCAACTTGGAAAAGAAGAAATAAAAGTGTCATTATTCACAGATGACATAATATTGTACATAGAAAACCCTAGACTCCATCAAAAAACTAATAGACCTAATAAATGAATTTGGCAATGTAACAGGATACAAAATTAACATCCAGAAATCTGTGGCTTTTTTATGCACCAATAATGAATTCACAGAAAATAAACTTTAAAAAAATCCTATTTACTATTGCAACAAAAAATTAACATACCTAGGAATAAACTTAACTAAGAAGGTAAAAGACTTGTACATGGAAAACTACAGGATGTTGAAAAAAGAGATAGAGGAAGACAAAAACAAGTGCAAGAATATACCATGTTCATGGATTGGTAGAATCAACATCATTAAAATGTCCATACTACCCAAAGCAATCTATAGATTCAATGCACTCCCCATTAAAATACCAGAGGCATATTTCACAGACCTAAAACAAACTCTCCAAAAATTTATATGGCATAAAAATCTTAGACGAATTCATAGGCAGCATAATACCAGAGATATGTTTTAGCAATATCTTTACCAATACAGCTCCTAGGAAAATGGAAACTAAGGAGAAAAATGAACAAATGGGAATACATCAAGATAAAAACCTTCTGCACAGCAAAGGAAATCATCAACAAAACAACAAGTGAGCCCACTGCATGGGAGAACATATTTGCCAATGTTATCTCTGATGCAGGTTTAATCTCCCAAATTTATAGGGCACTCATATAACTTAACAAAAGGAAGATAAACAATCCAATAAAAAAATGGGCAAAGGACCTAAATAGACATTTTTTGAAAGAGGACATACAGAGGACCAAAAGACATATGAAAACATGCTCAAAGTCACTAATCATCTGAGAGATGCAAATCAAAACAACAATGAGGTACCATCTCACACCTGTCAGAAAGGCTGTCATCAACAAATCAATAAACAAAAAGTGCTGGCGAGCATGTAGAGAAAAACAAACCCTCATGTACTTCTGGTGGGAATGTAGACTGGTGCAGCCACTGTAGAAAACAGTATGGAGTTTCCTCAAAAATTTAAAAATGGAATTCCCATTTGATCCAGTAATCCCACTTCTAGGAATATATTCTAAGAAATTAGAAACACCAATCAGAAAGTATATGTGCTCTGTGTTCATAGCAGCACAATTTACAATAGCTAAGATTTTGAAACAGCCTAAGTGCCCATCAGCAGATGAGTAGATTAAAAAATTGTGGTACATCTACAAAATGGAATACTATGCTGCTGTAAAATAGAAAGAACTCTTACCATTTGCAACAGTATAGATTGACCTGGAGAGAATTATGCTAAGTGAAATAAGCCAGTCAGAGAAAGATAAATATCACATGATCTCACTCATTTGTGGAATATAATGAGCAACATAAACTGATGAACAAAAGTAGATCCAGAGACAGAGAAGCATCGAACAGACCATCAAACCTCAGAGGAAAGGCAGGGGCAGGTGGGGGTTGGGGTAAGAGATCAACCAAAGGACTTGTATGCATGCATATGAGCATAACCTATGGCCACAGACAGTAGGGGTGTGAGGGCATGTGCTGGGGGGTGGGGAAAAAATAGATCCAAAAACAGAGAAGCATCGAACAGACTGGCAAACCTCAGACGGAAGGCAGGGGAGGGTGGTGGTGAGGGTTAAGAAAGCAATCAAAGGACTTGTATGCATGCATATGAGCATAATGGATGGACACAGACACAAGGGGGATGAGGGCATGTGCTGGGGGGTGGGAAGGGCCGGGGAGAGGTCAATGGGGGGAAAAGGAGACATTTGAACTAGTAATCTATATATCCTATCTAATAAAGAGGGAATATGCTAATTGACCCTCACACCATCTCAAAGATGGTGGCACCCACACCAATAAGGCAGGAATATGACAATTGACTGTCCCACCCTCAAAGATGGCGGTGCCCACAGCCACAAGATGGTGGCGTCCAGTCCCCTCAGCCCCCTGGGGCTGCACGCCCACCTCCAGAGTCCCCCAGTCCCATCAGCTCCCTAGCCCCCCAGGGCCAGCCCCAGGTGCAGACAAGCCTCAGATGGCATCTACCCAGGCGCCCAGGGCTGCTCGAGGCTCAGGTAACCAGAGCTGACTGAGGTTTGCGCTGCTGGCAGTGGCAGCAGCAGAGGTGTGATGGGGCATCGCCTTCCCCTGATCACTGGGTCGCCTCCCACCCCAGAGGGCTCTGCAAGTGGGGCAGGCCGGGATGAAAATTCATGCACTGGGCCTCTAGTACTAGTATAAAAGGCTAATATGCTAAGTGTCTGTCTGGTAATGATGTCACATAGCAACACCTTGCTTCCTCTCCCTAGTGACTAGCCTCCTTGGAGTTTCTTCAGTCCAGGAACAGGACTTGCTTTATACCCAGGTGCAAACATTTTACAGTTTAACCAAATGTTTGTGAAGTGTTTCCCATGCCTCATCTCATTTGATCCACACAGAAGTCCTGGAGTAGGTAGATAGGAGACTCAGTAGAATCCTCTTTTCTTTTCATTAGTGGGAAAACAGAGATTTAGAAAGTTTAGAAACTTGACCTAACTGAAAAGAAGTAAGACATGGTGGAACTTGAAAATGACTTCAGGTTTTCTCACTGCACAGAATGTAGTCAAACACTGCTATAGTTAAATATTTTATCCTTTGTTCTCCCTGCGTGATCTACAATAATGATATGCTTTTGTATTGATATTTACTGCTGTGTTGCTGACAATTACCTGAAAGAGAAGTTGGGGTGCTTCACTGGGCTGAAAAAAGTTTAGCTAAATCAGAAAGCAGGTCTAATTAAGCAAGTTTATTCTCTGTATATAAAAGGCTAAGTTGACTCGCGCAGGCACAATACATATAAAGCTCTTGCTGGTGCCAATCACACGCATGTGTTTTGATCTGTCATTGTCGATCGTGAATTTGGTTGACACTTCTATTATAGAGAAAGGGTGAATAGAGATATTAAAATATTTCTTCTAATTAATTTCCTTTCAATGTGCTCAAATTCATGTACCAGGCCACTATACTTTAAATAATAAAGAATTTTTAAAAAGAAATATATATATTTTAAATAGTGAATACCTCATAGGGTTATGAGGATTACATAAGCTTTATGTAAAACATTATGGGGCCTAACGCAGAGGAGGTGCAATATTTTATCTATTGCCTCAGAATAAAAAAATAAATCTATGAAGATATCTCATGCAGAAAAGTAATATGAGGTATATCTATAAAACTATTGGCTAAAGAAGTGGAAGTCAAGGGCCTACCTTTGGACTAATGGCTTTGTGGTCATATCATTGCAGTTGTGATCCAAATCTAGTTTAGGAAGCTGCTGCCACTTCTATCATCAGCACTGCTGCCACTGGTTCCTTACCAAAAACTGTGGATACACACACTGGAATGTAGAGTACATAAGCCATCAACATATCCTTGGAACTGCCTGCCAGCCAGCAAGCCCTAGGAAGATATCCTCTGCTTAACTGAAGACTTCCAAATATTGTGCAAAAGCATCTCATTGCCAAAACTGAAAATGTATAAGAACCCACATTGTATCCAGAATCCTAGCTGGAGGGGAGTCTGGGGTGGGTTTTTTTGTTTGTTTTTTAGCCTTGGGGGCAGGGGACATAAAAAAGGTAGGAATGGATGCTGAGTAGAAACATAATATCCAGCGCATATATCTTTAGATAAATAAATCCTTCCTGACTCTTGGCACCAACATTCCAACTATGGTCAAAATATAGGATATCACTGATTGGCAAAATCCTACAAAATACAAAGAGGGATGGGGATAAGATTTAAGATCAAAGAATAAGTTTGATCAGGAAAATGGATATTTTTCTAGTATTGGAATGCAAATGCTGAAAAATACAGACAGTTTATAGGTTCAGGCCAGAAGGAGAGGAGTGAAATTAAGGAAGGTTCTGTCTCAAGGCATGTATTATTTGTATAAAGTGGGGAGCAAATATCATCTGCCCTGAGTGAAAAAGGTCAAAACTGGCTAGGGGGCCTGATGTTGATGAAATAGGAAAGGAAGTTGACATAGCATGAGAAATCTTTCTGCACACCAGCTAGCTAAGTAAAGAAATGAATAAATAAATAAATAATAAATAAAAGTGATAAAAACACAGTACTTATTTTATAAAGCATTGTTATTCTCATTTATTTGAAAATGTCAATTTTTAAAGTTCAAAATAAAAACAAGTTAGAAAATTTGAGCCTGCGTAAGAAGGGACATGACAGAAGAGGAACTGAAAGGCCTCCAAGGGCAACAATTTAATTACAGGGTAACAGAAACCCATTTATAGAGTATTGTAAACAATACAACTATGGAGATACTGCTCTCAGGTTAACATGGCTTCATTTCCTTTATATTATTGTTTAGTGTGTGAGTGTGGACACCACTCTGCACAAGCTTTATTATCCAGACAACTGAGGGCCTCTCATCAGAAGGACCAAGTCCCCAAAACATGCATTTATACATGTCACTTTAAAATAAAGACCTTTCAATATTTTAAGCTATACCTTATCAACTAAAATATTTTGCAATCACAAAAATGTTTCCTATGGATATAGTTTGCACATGTATTGCAAGCCATTGACTAACCACAGACAGAGCAAATGCTAAGATCTGTGTTGTTTTTAATTTTTATGTGAAGGGTGGCATATCTAAACTGCTGTACTTAAAAACAGAACAACAGCCAATTCTTAGACATCTTCTTCACTCTTCAGCTTCCAAAGACAGCTGTGTGTGGTTGGCTGATGTTGGACAACAGGAATAGTCTATTTCCTGTGAATGGTTCATTTCTGCCGTGCAGCAAGCAGTGAACAGCCCCATACCATGCAGCTATCAGAACTTGATACCTCCAGTACTAGAAAGAAAAGGGGCTTAGGAAGCTGAGAGGTTCAAGCTTCAAGTTTGGTTTCTAAACAATATTTGCAAAATCCATATTTATAGGCACCTTTCAAATGTATCTAGAAGACAGCTTTGATTAGTCCACTGGCCCCTTGCCTCTTTTTCCAGTGATCTTCCCCACCTGGCCAAATTTCACCTCCTTGGGAGAAGTGATTTTTCAGTTGGGAGTAATTTGGATGTATGCTACTCTTCTGTGACCATCTTCTAAATCTGGTATGTCACAGCTCTAATTTCTGAGATGCTTACTAAGGCAATTGTTTGATTCCAGGAGAAACTTGAGTAAACCAGTTACAAATAATCTGCTTCATTAGTAACCAACACACAGCTACTAGAGGGGTACTTTTCCCCCCCTGGATATACAAACTGGACCAATAGCACATTTCTACAAATAATGCTTAGAGGTTGATGAATATTAAGTTTCTCATAACATATATGGGAGAGCAATATGTGAATTAAAGCTGTCTGCTGGGATACAATATCTCCTCAATGGCAAATTGTTTTAAAGATGAGAAGTTGCAATTTGAATATGCAATGTAGATATAATACCTGCTCACAGTCGATATTTTTTTTAAGTAAGCAAAGTACAAGCATACTACTTTACACACCACTTGGTATGGTTGGCTAAAAGCACTGAGGAAATATAAAACTTACAATGAGGCAGAAGGCTAGGGAAAAATTCTATTATGTATTGGAGAAGAGGTGGTCAACTCCATTGCTGAAGGGAGGACTGTCCAGTGGAGTTTGCTAATGGATTTGGTGTTGGCATGAATGACCCATAAAACTTTTGACCCACAGAACTAAAATGTTAACCAACACAAAAGGAAGGATGCTACTGTCTTCTTGGTCTTATAGACAACATTGGATAGTAATTAAAAAAAAAGTGCATTGAGGGGTAGCAAATGATGGTCCAGGGAAAGGCAGCTGGATCATTGGGCTAATGTGTTTGTCTTTCACTCTACTCTAGTCATAACTCAAAAAGCTTCGCTGTCAGTAAATTTGGTACTGAGGGGCTTCCAGGTACAGGAAAGCATTGGGGGAAAGTCAAACTCACCTTTAATAATCCATGCCTAGTAGCTTTGTGATAGTAGCCAGGCCCAAAAGGGTAATTAATGGTTGTTAAAGAGGCACTATGAATTCAAGGCCAACAGAAAATCAATTAAGTCATTTGCCTACATTAGCTTTCCTTTTGTTATTGAATAGAAAAAACACTGAGGAGACTTCTACCACCACCTCTTGCTTTTATCCCTGTCAGGAAAAATGTAACCAACCAACCAATAACCAAACAAAAACAAACAAACAAACAGAGGGAAGGGGGCTGACTCAAATACAAAATAAAAAACAAGGAAGTGAGCAAACTGAGCCAAATCATTCAGATGGACATTTTAAGATGCACTGAAGGCACACTCTGCCCAGGTACACGGTGATGGTTATGGAAGAATGGAGGTCTTGTTACTGGAGTCAGCCCGAATAAACTCATCAGTTTGCTTCAACAGCCTCCGAACGAGCTTTTCTAGGTCCCTTCTTGATTTCAATTCTTCTTCCAGGCATTGCTTCATTCTTTTATTCTCCTATTATGGGAAAAGACTTGATTACCAAACAAAGGGACCCCTTCTCAGGGCTCCTCTTGCTCATCCTCTTGGTGGTCTTCACTACGGACTACATTTTTCTTCCTCAAAATCCTTTCTCTCAGCTCCTAACACAAGGCAACTTCTTGATTCTCCTACCTCTCTCTGACAAACCTTTTGCATTCTTCTTTCTTGAAATACAACCATTCTCTAAGGCTCTGTCCCTGGCCTTCTGCTAATTCAGTACTCTTTTCTTAGTGTCTCTTCTCTTTCAACTCAAGTATCTATTAAGAGGCCTCCAAAATCTCTCTGGTACTTATTTCATCTCATCTCATGAGCACTAGGTCCCCAGTTCCCAATGCCAACTTGGTATTTCCTCCTAGATATGTTTCAAGCCCGTCAAACTCATTATGTCCTAAAGTGAACTCTATCTCCATCACCCCAAACTTCTCTTCCCTTGTGGTTGCTGATCTCCATGAAGGGCATCACCATATTAAACTAGATACCAAGGTAATAAGCTTCATCTTCAATCCCTGGCTCTTTCTTAATCCCAAAATCACACCATCATTTTCCACAGGCTCTAACTTTGCAATGTACCTTCTTTTACATTCGTTTTCCTCTGCTGTAGCCTCAGTAGCACTACCTCAGGTGAGAACTTCATCATGTCTCACCCTGAGTTTTGTAATAAGTCCTAACTGGTCTTTCAGAGTCTGGTCTCTCTTCCTTTCAATCCATCCTTTACCCTGTCCCTAGGTACAGTCAATCCTCAAACATAAGGAAGTGTGAACATCATGGAGCACTGGATCACATCTGCACTGGAGCTCACAAATTATGATTTATAATTCTGATTACATGCTCACAAATTATTTATCTTTTCTTAAGTTCTGTTAACAAATATCAGGAAACATGAAAGTTTTAAGTAAGTTTTGGACCCTATTGTAAATCACTAAATAGGTATAGAATCAAGCCTCAGAAGTTTCTACCCAAAGCCACATGGTAAAATCAACAAAACCCACCTTGATGACACAAGGAAAATAAAAATCCCCACCTCACCATTTTGTTCCTGGACCTTTCCCGAGAGCATCTACTGGTGCGTGACAAGGAAGAGGGAGTTATGATTTGAGAAAAAAGACTTATATTTCATTACCTGTTTCAGTTCTTTCACCTCATCCTTCAAGGCATAAACAGTGTCAACGAGGCTCCTAGAACATAAAGTTTAGAGATTAATAGCTGGCACTGGAGTATTGCTAAGTAACACTTAACAAGAAAAGCAGCTTTATAGAAATACAGATCCTGAAAAACAGAGGATTTTCTACCTGACCAGAGAAAATACTGCTATTAATTGTTCTTGTGTTCCTCCTTGTTATGGGCTAACCACCATCACCACGCATGCTCATGCAAACTCCGTGGGCACGGAGGATGGGCCGAGACCCGCCCCTGTGCCCACCACAGCTTTGTGGCCCACAGTTCCTTTCAAGGTGCACAAATTCAGGCACTGGGCCCCTGGTATATTCCATAAAAGGATAAAACACCCTAGCTGAGTTGTGAAGCAGTCATTTCTTCTCTGGCTCTTCCTGGACAAGAACTTTGGAGATCTGGGTTCCAGGTCTAATCCTATCACTTACCAAACAGTTAACCTTGGGTAACTAGTTCCTTCTCATTCTCTCTTGGTCTTTCTTCACATACAAAATGTGGATAATGCCACATTCCACTGAAAACCTCACAAAGTTGTAGGAGGGATTAATATAATTATAGACCCTCTCTCCACCCAGTCATCAGGTGCAGGTGGGCCCCAAGTCTGAGATCCATCAACCTGGCAAACATTGCTCACCCCACCTTGGAGTCTCCCTGAGATGTTGCTGCACACAACTTGCACACCAGACTGAACATCTGTCACTAGCTGTTCCTCACAAATCACTGGCCTCAGCCCACACTGCAGACTTTGGCTAAAATCTATCAAAGGTCTACAAACATGAAAGAAGCAGCAGTTGGATTTCACATGCCCTGTTCCTCTTGCTGAGCATGCCCAAGCTTGGCACTAGAGGCAGTCAGCCACAATTCATGGCATAGCTTCTCCCAGGCACCTCCACACCAAGGAAAGGCAGCTGTCAACTGCAAATCACTTTGTAGCTCCTGCCAGGTGGTCATGATCCAGGAAAAGGCAGTGGCTGGCACTTATCTCTATTGGAGACCCTCATAAGAGGCCGCAGAATCAATACACCTAGTGGCCAGCTTCAAACCACACAAGGCTACCACCCAATTAGCTCAACAAATGATACACCCAAAGGGTGTATTTGGCAGGCACCAGAGCCCCAATAAAGCAAACTCCACTCCATGAAGTCAGGCCCTGGACAACAGCTTATCCACTGCAGTCACAGCAGTCCTCTCAGTAAGTTAGCCTGAGGATCAATCCCACCCACCGATGTGCTAACAACAATCAAGACTGAACTACAACCAAAGGCCTCACACGACCTGCATAAGGGACACGCTTGGGGTATCTAGCTCAGGTGACCAGGGAGACTGTACCACTGGAACCCACAGGACACTTACTATGTAAGGACACCCTGCCAAGACTGGCAGGCATAAAAGATCCACCATTTAATAAATAGAAAATAACACATGGAGGCAGCCCAAAAGAGGAGACAACGAACATGTCACAAATGAAATAACAGAACTCCTGCCGAAACCGGTTTGGCTCAGTGGATAGAGCGTCGGTCTGTGGACTGAAAGGTCCCAGGTTCGATTCCGGTCAAGGGCATGTACCTGGGTTGCGGGCACATCCCCAGTGGGATATGTGCAGGAGGCAGCTGATCGATGTTTCTCTCTCATCGATGTTTCTAACTCTCTATCTCTCTCCCTTCCTCTCTGTAAAAAATCATTAAAATATATTTAAAAAAAAAGAAATAACAGAACTCCAGAAAAAGCACTAGACAAAATGGAGAAAGCATAATATCAGATACAGTGTTCAAAACATTGATTATAAGGATGCTCAATTAATTTAGGGAGAGAATAGATGAACTTGGTGAGAACTTACAAAAAGAAATAGAAACCATTAAAAAGAACCAGTCAGAAATAAAGAGTAAAATAACTGAAATGAAGATTACATTAAATGGGAATAAAATAACACGTGAAATGGAATCAATAATAGATTAGATGAAGCAGAGGATCAAATCAGTGAATTGGAAGACAAGGTAGCAAAAATGTAATTGGAACAGCAAAAAGAAAAAGATTAAAAAATATGAGAATTATTTAAGGGACCTCTGGGATGAAATCAATTGTCAACATTTGCATCATAGGGGAACCAGAAGGAGAAGAGGTAGAGCAAGTGATTGAAATCCTCTTTGAAGAAATAATGATGGAAAACTTCCTTCTCTAAATTGGTGACAGACATGGAAGTCCAAGAATCACAGAGAGCCCAAAACAAGATGAACCCAAATAGGCCAATACCAAGACACATCTCTATATATAAAAGCCCAGAAACTGACAGGCGGAACAACCAGAATGACTGGAATGACCGGCCGGATCTGGAGTAGGGCCAGACAGCCAACTTCCTGTGATCCTTCCCCCTGGCCGGCCCCACCCCTGATTGGCCTCTCCCACCCCAATCGAGGACAGGGAAGCCAGCCAAACGTCCCTGCAACCCCCTACCCCATTTGGGGGCAGGGCTGGCCGGCCCACCACCCACAGTCCCTCCCCATGGCCAGTGTCACCTCTGATCAGCCCCCACCACCCCGATCAGCCCACGGTCCCTCCCCCTAGCCAGCTCCACTCCTGATCGCCCCCCCACCAATCAGGGGTGTGGCCAGCCAGACCACCACCCACAGCCTTTCCCCACAGCCAGCCACACCTGCAATGAGCCCCCCCCCAATCGGGGGCAGGGCCTGTTGGCCAACCTCCTCCCATCTCCTCCTCACAACAGGCCCAGCCCTGATCTGCCCCGATTTGGGCCAGGCTGGCCAGACCCCACCCGTGCATGAATTCATGCACTGGGTCTCCAGTTTCTGTATATAAGGGGTGTATCACACAAACTGCACTTCAGGAAGAAGCCTGCACTAAGTTGCCTACCTCTGCATTGAACTGCCTTCCTTCACAGTGTTTCTTTAATCTGAGCCAGCCCTTACAGAGTAGTTCCTGGAATCCTATTTCAACCAATAGGACTGAGGCTTTCCCCCTTTAATAGGAGTTATGCAGCTGTATTTCCATCAGTATCTTCACTAAAAAACCGGAGTGTCTCCACTCTGACCAACCAGAATAGTGCCTTTTGGACCAACCAAATTGTGAAGATTTGGAGTCCTCATTTGCATGAGGACAAACCAATCAGGGACCAGAGACAGGGACTTCTGTCTATATGAATCAGCTCCCCTCTGGCTCAGAGAGTGCACTTTCCTTTTCCACCAAAGATGAAACATAAAAGGTGTCTTACTGGAGCAGAGCACAACTGTCTATGTGGAGAGAGGCTTGGCTCCAGGCTGCCTGGCCCCATTGCTGGCTCACCCTAGTGCTTCACAGCTGGGCTGTTAAACAGCTGTGATGCTTCGTAACTGAGCTATAACACTATTGAGCTGTTTGCACTGAATAAAGTTTCCTTTTTCATTATACCCCAAATTGGGAATTCCTGTTGGTGTTGAATTGATACCAACAACCATCATTTGACATGCTCAAACTATATAAAGAACTCATACGACTTACCACTAAAAAAACTAACAAACTAATTTTAAAAAATGAGCAGAGGACATGAGTAGACATTTCTCCAAAGACAACATACAAATGGTCAATAGATATGTGAAAAGATGCTGAATGTCACTAATCATCAGAGAAATACAAATTAAAACCACAATGAGATATACCTGAAGCTAACACTAAATAATAATGACTATAGAGAGAAACCAAGATGGCGGCATAGGTAAACACCAGAAATTGCTGCCTCCCACAACAACTTCAAAAATACAACGAAAAGACAAAATGGACAGCATCCAGAACTACAGGAAGTCTGGCTGAGTGGAAATTCTACAACCAGAAGGAAAGAGAAAAGCACACTGAGACCCAGAGGAGCGGCAGAGGTAAAGTGCAGAGGTACGGAGGCTGGAGCGCGTGCGGAAAGGGGCTGGCACCTGAGGACGCGGCTGCCTTTTGAATTGGGAGGGAGTCTCAAGCTCCCGACTGCTCTGAACTCCAGATCCTGGAAGTCTCTGGGGATCCATGACTCATACGGGGAGAAACTGGACTGTCTGGAAGCAGGCAGAACTCGGAACTTGAGGGCAGCTTTCCCTCAGAGGTGCTTGAAGCGATTACCGGGATACTGAGAGGCGGGGCCCCTTAGGGCAGGGCTGAGGATCAGCCATAGCTGCTTGCTGTGCCCTGTTGATTCCCTGAGACCCCGCCCCACCCAGGCTGCGGCAGAGGCTTTGGCCCTTTGAAATCTGAAAATGACCTAACAAATTACAGCTGAGCCAGACAGATCCAGAACTTCCAAGAGAAGGCTCAAGGCCTCACAGCAGCTTGCATTGCTTCACAACTGGGCCTCATCTTGGCACCTCCAAACCCCCAAAAAGGAAGGGGAATCTGCAGACCGCTTTGTAGCTCCTGCTGGGTAGCCTCAGGCAGAGGCTAAATTAGCACCTCCTTAGATCCAAGAGCCAGTGTACCCAGTGGTCCGAGTGGGACCATCCAGATAACAACTCCTCAGATCCATAAGGGACACACTCAGGGGGCAGACTCAGTGAGCACCAAAGCCCCACTAAAGCAAGTCTTGCCCCAGAAGGGTGTCTTCAGCACAAAAGTTCTCCCACTGCAAACACAGCTGATTCTCACAGCCAATTGGCCTGGAGGTCAATTCCTCCCAGTGACAACTACAACAATCAAGGCTTAACTACAACAATACTACAACAAGACGGTGCACAAAGCCCACAAAGGGGTGCACCAAGAATGTCCACCTTAGGTAATTGGGGAGGCTGAGCCACTGGACCCTATAGGACACTTAGCACACAAAGCCACTCTACCAACACAGGGAAGCATAAAAAATGCGGAGACAAAGAAACAGGACACAAATGACAGAAATGGAGGAAAGCAAACGACTGGATATAGAGTTCAAAATGACGGTTATAAGGTTTTTCAAGAATTTTATGGAAACCACAGATACATTTAGTGAGACCCTGGAGGATATGAAAAAAGACCAACTAGAAATTAAGCATACACTGACTGAAATAAAGAATAATATACAGAGATCCAACAGCAGAGAAGAGGATCCCAAGAATCAAGTCAAAGATTTGAAATATGAAGAAACAAAAAATACCCAACTGGAAAAGAAAAAAGAAAAAAGAATCCAAAAATATGAAGATAGTGTAAGGAGCCTCTGGGACAACTTCAAGCGAACCAACATCCGAATTATAGGGGTACAAGAAAAAGAGAGAGGGTAAGATATTGAAAACCTATTTGAAGAAATAATGACAGAAAACTTCCCCTACCTGGTCAAAGAAATAGACTTACAAGTCCAGGAAGCGTAGAGAACCCCAAACAAAAGGAACCCAAAGAGGACCACACCAAGACACATCATAATTAAAATGCCAAGAGCAAAAGACAAAGAGAGAATCTTAAAAGCAGCAAGAGAAAAAAAGTCAGTTACCTACAAGGGAGTACCCATACGACTGTCAGCTGATTTCTCAACAGAAACTATGCAGGCCAGAGGGAGTGGCAAGAAGTATTCAAAGTGATGAATAGCAAGAACCTACAACCAAGATTACTTTATCCAGCAAAGCTATCATTCCGAATTGAAGGTCTGATAAAGAGCTTCACAGATAAGAAAAAGCTAAAGGAGTTCATCACCACCAAACCAGCATTATATGAAATGCTGAAAGGTATTCTTTAGGAAGAAAAAGGTAAAGATAAAAATTATGAACAGCAAATACACATCTATCAACAAGTGAATCTAAAAATCAAGTGAATAAAAAATCTGATGAACAGAGTAAACTAGTGAATATAATAGAACCAGGAGCATGGAAAGGGAGTGGACTGACAATTCTTGGGGGGAAAGGGGTTTGAGGGTGCAGGAAGAGACTGGACAAAAATCATACACCTGTGGATGAGGACAGTGGGAGGGGTAAGGGCAGAGGGTGGGGTGGGAACTGGGTGGAGGAGAGCTATGGGGGGGGGAAAGAGGAACAATTGTAATAATCTGAACAATAAAGATTTAATTAAAAAATACAAAATAAAAATAAATAATGTCTATAAACTAGAATTGAAAAATAAAATATTAAAAAAATAATGCGATATCACCTCATACCTGTCAGAAGGGCTATCACCAATAAACCAATAAACAACATGTTTTGGTGGGTTTGCAAATTGGTACAACCAGTATGGAAAACAGTGTGGAGGTTCTTTGAAAAATTAAAACTAGAACTATCAAATGGCTCAGCAATCTCACTTCTGAGTATTTATCTAAAGAAATCCAAATCACTATTACGAAAAGAGATATCCAACCCTATGCTCACTGCAGCATTATTTAAAATAGCCAAGACATGGAAGCAACCTAAGTATCCATCAATAGACGATTGAATAAAGAAGTGGTACATATACAATGGAATATTACTTGGCCATAAAACAAATGAAATCTTATCATTTGTGACAAAATAGATGGACTTATAAGGTACTAGGGGCCTGGTGCACGAAATTCATGCACTGGGTGTGTGTGTGGGGGGGAGTGTCCCTCAGCCCAGCCTGCCCCCTCTCACATACTGGGAGCCCTCAGGCGTTGACCCCCATCACCCTCCAATCACTGGATCGTCCCCTTGCCCAGGCCTGACACCTCTGGTCTAGGCGTCTGGCCTGGGCAGCGGGGACCTGCAGTGGCAGCGGGGGGTGGGAGGGGGGGGCCGCGATCGCGTGGGCTCCGCCCCTGCCTCTGCAGGATGCCTTTAGCTGAGACGTCCAGCCCGGGCAGTGGGGACCCACAGCTGCAGCGGCCCCGCGATTGTGGGCTTCGCTTTAGGCCCAGGCAAGGGGCCCCTAGCTCCTGGGACTGCCAGCTTCGACCGTGCCCAGCTCCCATGCTGGCTCCACCCCTACTTCCTGCTATCACAGGCCAGGGCAGAAAAGGCACCTGATTCTCCAATCATGGCTGGGGGGCAGGGCAAAGGTGGCCCCAGGACCGCCTTTGCCCTGCCCCCCAGCTCTTAGCTCCCCGCTGGGTTTCCGATCACTGTCAGTGGCAGGGGGCTTCTTCCTGCTTTCCCTTTCTCCTCCCTGCATTGTGCCTACATATGCAAATTAGCCGCCATATTGTTGGCAGTTAACTGCCAATCTTAGTTGGCAGTTAATTTGCATATAGCCCTGATTAGCCAATGAAAAGGGTATCGTCGTACGCCAATTAACATTTTTCTCTTTTATTAGTGTAGATTATGCTAAGTGAAATAAGTCAGATAAAGAGAAATACCATATAATTTCACTTATATATGGAATCTAAAATACAAAATAAACAAACAAAATAGAAACAAATTCACAAATACAGGAAATAAACTTATGGTTGACTAGAGACCCGGTGCACGAAATTCATGCATGGGTAGGGTCCCTAGGCCTGGCCAGTGATCAGGGCTGATTTGGGCCTTCCAACTGCCGGCTGGGGCCTTTCTTCATTCTGCGCTGACCCCTGGTGATCAGCACATATCATAAGGAGTAATCAAACTCCTGGTCTCCCGGTTGAACTACCGAGGGAACTATTTGCATATTAGGCTTTTATATATATATAGATAGATAGATAGATAGATAGATAGGAGGGGTGTTGGGTAAAAAAGGTGAAAAGATTAAGAAGTACAAATTGGCATATACAAAATAGTCCCAGGGACGTAAAGCACAGCATAGAGAATATAGTCAATAATATTGTAATAAGTATGTATGGTGCCAGGTGGGTACTAGACTTATTGAGGATCATTTCATAAATTAGATGCATCTAACCATTATGCTATACTCGTGAAACTGATATAATACTGAATGTCAGCTGTAATTAAATTATAAAAATTTAAATAGCATAGTCCTATATAATAAAGAGGTGATATGCAAATTGACCATCACACCCTCACACAAGATAGCTGCCCCCGTGGGGTCACATAATGGCCAGCAGGGGAGGGCAGTTGGGGGTGACCAGGCCAATAGAGGAGGGAAGTTGGGGGCAACTGGGCCTGAAGGGGAGGGAGGGCAGTTGGGAGGGACCAGGCCTGCAGGGGAGGGCAGTTGGGGGGAACAGGCCTGCAGGGGAGGGCAGTTAGATGTCGATCAGGCTGGCAGGGGAGTGGTTAGGGAGTGATCAGGCTGGCAGGCAGAAGTGGTAAGGGGAAATCAGGCAGGCAGGCAGGTGAGCAATTTGGAGCCAGCAGTCCAGATTGTGAGAGGGCAGTCAGACATCCCTCGAGGGGTCCCAGATTGGAGAGGGTGCAGGCTGGGCTGAGAGACACACCCCTCCAGTGCACAAATTTCATGCACCAGGCCTCTACTTATAGTATAATCATTTATATTGAGTGATTACCATGTGTTAACCTTTATACACACTTATTATTCCATTTAAGCTCACAACAACCTGAAAGTATTACTACCATACCCATTTTAAAGATGAGGAAACTGAGGCACAGATAGATGCAGGAATTTGCCACAGGTCACACAGCCAGCAAGTGGTAGAATTTGGAGTTGAACCAGGATTGTTCTTCTCATAAGCCCAAGTGCTTTACCACTTGGCCGTTACACTCCATACACCAGATGGAAAAGTATTGTACACTGATGACGCCAAGCACTTTGAAATATGCTGTCTGCTGCAAATTTAGGCTTGATTTCAGAAATGACTCAAGCTTAAGCAAATGAATTATTTTGCTACTTTGTGTTTATTTTATGAGCCATAAGTTATTTAAGCTGATTTCCCCCCATTAGTCCACCCTCACTACTGTGCAAAGGTAGGCCAGGGACATAATCACCCTGAACCTCAGTTTCTTCATCTGTAAAAGTGGTGAAAATAATGCTTATCTCACTGATTGCTATAGGATTTTAAATGAGGTCATGTTGGTGAAAGTCCAGTGCTTGACTCAATAAATGTGAGAAGCACCCTCTAGGCAGGGAAATTGATGCCATGGCCTCCCCAGGTGCCCCCTACATCCATGTAGAGTGATAGTCATATGTATCCTGAAACACCTTACTGTATGAGGGAGTGGGCTCCAGGGGTAGCCACCATGAAGAGAGTTTTGCCTCCTGTGTCTCTCCTTCCCCCTTCCCTTTGCTGGGGGACAGCCCTCCCAAGGCTCCCAAGTGCATGATCAACAAAGATGGTCACATTCTCAGACAAGAAGGGATAGTCCTTCAGTATAGGCTTTGCAAGAGCCACATTGCCCTGCCAGAATCATCTTTCCAGCCCCTAGACAAATCAGAAAAGGTTTAGTCTACTCTACTCACTTTTCTTCGATGATGGTCTGACCATTGCTTCTGGTTTCTTCAATGATGAGTTTCTCTTCCTCGGGGAGTAAGACTTGTGGAACTGAATCTTTACGAGAACCTACAAATAAGCATTGCAAAAAGGTGGAGAGGGAAGAGTTCCTAGTGAGAACTATTTTTAGGTGTCAGTTCCTTTCTCCTATTGTTATTGAAGGGGACTTATTAATAGCATATTACAACCTTGCACCCAGACATCCACCCAACATTAATGACTAAATCTTCCTGACCTGAGAAAATTCTAAATGACCAAATATATTGATTAAATCTAGGGGAGGAGAGAATTTTGTACTCAGAAAAATTATGTGAAAGGGCCACTGTGATACCTGTATTCAACCACGACCCCATCTTTTCCTGTTTTGCCTCTTTCACAGCAAAAAAATTTGACCAGTGATCATTTGTCTATGCACATCTCCAGAGAAGAGCACACCACATCCTATGCTATGGTGTTATATAATTTTAGTACATTTAGAATAACACTACACTGTGATACAACATGCTTAAAGGGCCTCAGAAATATCACTCACTCCCATTTGTTCTCTTTGCAGTCCTATAAGGTGAGGTAGGGTCAGGAAAGACCATTTTGATTAAGGGTAGAGCCAGAGTTGGGAGATTTCTCTCTGCTCATACTGTCTATAAGATTTGGGATAAAAGAGGTGGCAGAACAGACATAGGACCTAACTAAACAGCTCTCCTGCACATCCAATCTCCCCCTCATTTCTGGATCCTTCCTCCTGAAGCTCGAGCCCTTAATCTCAAGTCTCCTTGAGTCACTGGTTTCCTATCTTCTAAACCAGTGGTTCTCAACCTTCCTAATGCCGTGACCCTTTAATACAGTTCCTCATATTGTGGTGATCCCCAACCATAAAATTATTTTCATTGCTACTTCATAACTGTAATTTTGCTACTGTTATGAATCGTAATGTAAATATCTGATATGCAGGCTGTATTTAGGCGACTCCTGTGAAAGGGTCGTTCGACCCCCAAAGGGGTCGCGACCCACAGGTTGAGAATCGCTTTTCTAAACCAAGCTCCTTCGTGTTGTGAACACTCACTGCCTTCACTTGACCACCTCCCCTTTCCTGAGGTGGATATGTCTCTACCTCATAGCACTTCATAGGTACTTAATAAATGGATAGCAGACTGACTGACCAACAATTGAATGCAGCAAGAAATAATAACAGTTTTAGAGAAACAGAACTTTTGGCTGGAGAGGGATAAAGGGTGGTAGTCACCATGATGCTAAAAGGCTTACTGTCTGCCAAGAACTGCACTTTCCACATGTAAAAGGTAGGCTGCGGAGGAACAAAATGTGATTCTTTAGGTTAGAGTACCTGCCTGCACCTCCAAGTATATCTATCAACTCTATTGATGTGAAGAGAGGTTGTGGGAAGAGGAGATGAGGTCAGATTTTGTATGAAGGATGTTGCTTCTGGTATCTCCTTGTGCCCTACTCATTCCTACTTTTCACATTAAAAACTGCTCTCACTTCCCTTTTCTGGATCCTCAAAACTTGTTAGCAGAGCTGGGTATGCCCAAAGCCACAGCCAGGTTTTGCCTGTGAAGCAGAAGTTGTGACAGTCCCTTCTTCATGGTCAAATGTGCCAACTTCCATATTGAACATTTTCCTCATGACAGTCACTTCAAAAGCATATGTCAAGGCAGTCCACCTAAGTGATCCTCTCTCACACTCGAGATGTGTCAATGGCTGTCCAAAATGGAGCATGATGGAGAATTCATTTTTTACACAGATATCAAAGCCCCACATAACCTATCCTGAGACATGATCGATGTGACCTGGCTTTTTAAAAAGCACAAAGATGAATCAGAAAACATTATCTCGCTTTCATTTTGTAACCTGAAAGTTGTTCAGGGACATACCCTCACCTAATAGTTCCCTGATAAATTGTATACATTTGAACAGCCCCTGCTAAGCAGCTACATTTCCAGATTTTCAGAGCAACTTTGAAACTTGAATTCGGTGAAGTACTGTTTGCTTAAATATGCAGCTGATCAAAGATAGTATTTTGACTTCCTTTCCAAATCTGCCTATAAGAAGAGATTAGCATCAGTTCACAGACACAGGAACTCTCTGGGCTCTTTAATTCCTAACTAGTGTTGATGAAGGTATCTGTGTACTTCAAAGGAGAATGACTTTTTTTAAAAAAAAATTTTTTTCATTTCTATCACCTCCAACTTTTTTACTCTTGCATCTCTCTTTCTCTCTGGGTGAAAAGAAACTGGGTAAACAAACCGCTTGGTAGGTAAAACCACCTTATCTGAAAGATGCAGTCCTGTACAGCTCCTCTGCACTGTTCCTCTGCACCAAGTCACCTGTTTTAAACACCCTGCACCAATGTGGGTTGCTTTTCTCTTCTTTTAAGAGGCAGTGAGCAGTAAAAAAGAAACATTACTCATTAGAGAAAGTGGTTTGGGGGAACCTACTTGAGCCATGGCCTTGTTGAATATTTGCGCTGGTACAGTAGGCTTCAATCACTTTAAGAATCTGAGCGTCCTCTTCCAGAGCAGCTGTACCTGTCAAATTTAATTAATAATTACTTTTCATAGTGATATATGCCTCTGGAGCCTCAAAATTATGCAGTGAACTCCACTGCTATGGACTGGCCTCTCTGACCAGTGGTATTTCTGAAAGACAGGAGCAAAAGCTTGTTCAATTCTCATAACGGAGTGAGAGTGACATTATTCCCAAGGAGAACTGGGACCAGCACCAGTGAGTTCAGCACCAAGGGTGGCATGCTCCCAAAGCCCATCCAGAGCTCTAAACTGGGGAGTCCTGTCAGTCTCCTCCTCAAGGCCACGTTTACAGCACTGGGCTTGATACCAGCCTCAGTTCTCATCCAATACAACACATCCTTCCTCTCAAATGTCAAGGCGCAACTTCTCTAGGAAGCTCTCTCCATTAACCCTAGACATTTTCCCAACCAACCAGGATAGTCACTGATTCTCCCTCTTCCTTCCTCCTCCTCCAACTCATTCTTGAAATGACTAGATGGCATAACCTTATTAATATGCTGACATGCATACCCAAGTGAGTGGTGAGGGAGAGGGAGGGGGATGCAGAAGCCAGAGTTAATTAACAATTTATCCAGACTGTATTTTCAACTAATACACACAGTTTTGTCACACCTGATGAGAAGCTAAGAGGGGAAAATGTATCCATAGCAAATGCTCCTTTTAATGGTTCTAAACCAGGTGGGAAAAATATTCAACATGAAAACCATACAGATGGTGTCTGCCTCAAATGACATGAAGTGCAGAGGAGGCAACTTATTAAAAAATTTTAGAGGTAACCAAAACTTTCTATGCATTTGTTGTTATATAACAGATGATGCTGGGGGGAAAATTGCTCTAACTGCTTTTAAAAAAAATTATCTGTTATTTAATCCATTACCAATTTTCAGAAAGTACAAAATGCATACTTTTCCGAATTACATATTCCTCTTCTGATGGCTTTCTTTCAGTCTTTCTTTTATGAAGAAACTTCTTCATGGTTTTGGGGCTTTTACTAGATTCCTGTAAGAATAGAGGTTTCTTTATGAATTAAACTTATCCTCCAAAAACAAATTAAAAAGAGCAAATAAAATTAAATAGAATGGTTCTCTCTTATTTTGTATGTCAGTATGAGAAGTGCATCAAAATGTAATACTATCCACAACTTTAAAAATGGTTCCAATAAATTCTGAAAGGTTAAGTAAAACAGAGGTAATGACATTGTCCTCTCAATTGCTATAGGGATGGGAGTAAGACTGGAGCGTGCCTACTAAAGATGCAGCAGATTCTCCAGGAGACCAAATGCCTTTAGGGTACCATCTGCAGAGAAAGTAATGGATGTCAATCCTAGGGAAATACAGTATTCCTAACGTGGTTTATATTCCCCACTGATACAATATTAAGGGAATTTAATAGTAATTAAATTATAACTACTACTGTACTATATACCTCTTTTCAAAGAGCTTGAAAATGATTTAAATTAATCTTCCTGTGCAACAGTCCCACAATGAAGAATATTAATTTTCATTTGTCCGATGGGAAAATTAAGACAAAGAGACTAAGTAATTTCCCCGTGGTCAGAGAGAAAGGCCAAATGAAGGATTTCCTGATAATAATTTTGGGTTAGGGGTAACGTTCCTACAGCCAAGCTCAATATACATATATAAAACTTTTTTAATTAGTATATTTAAAAAGATATAAATTATATCAATTATTGAATTTGTTTTTGCCATATGCATAAAACGACAGACATGAAAAACTCACATGTGACAAAAATAACAAAAAAATATACCTTTAAAATACAGGAAAACAGACATTTTTAAAGCATTATAAAATGACAGTTTCATATGTATTTCACAAGAGCCTGCTTTTTGAAGAAAATACTTACATGCCAGAATTGCATCTTCATATTTTAGCCACCAATAATAACAAGGGACAAAACAAGCACAAAGGAAAGCTTCATTCATAAAAGGTTACAGCACAACATTATGATGTCACTGTAAGCCAAAGATAGTGTTCTACCCTTACCTTCAAGATATAAGACATCCTCTAAAGTGAATATGTAAAGAAAGAGAAGATGAGCGTGAGAGGTCGATGATTACAATGACCAAATCCATTTATCAATACTTCTAAAACAACATTTGAAATGTTAGTGTTATCATAAATTACACAGAGAGAATATCATCACGTTTCCCACATTAGTTTTAGATGCAATATCATCATGCAAAAGCCCAAGGAATACAGTTCTGTGCAGAATAACAAATGTTGAAAATAACTAAAATACACACTGCATAGTAAGAATTTATTAATAACTCTCTTCTCCCAGCAGAAAAAAAATAATCATGCCTTAGTTTTAATGGATTAGTTCTGTGAAGGATTAAGTCAATTTTACCCCCTCAAAGCTCACCTTAATTTGAATTTAGTAACTGACAATTATGAAATATCCATCATCAAAAAGGGGACCTACATAAATATGAAGTGGCACTCCTGGTTTAGGTAATCAAAGAAAAAAATTGGATAATTGCAATTATCACAGGTCAATTTTCAAAGCAAACCTGTGGGACTGTTTCATGGCCAAATTCTGAAAAAAGGTACATAATGAAAATTCAGCTCAAGAGTTATTTTTCCTATCCTATTGGGTTGAAAGGATAAAATAGTTTTCCAGTGTCCAAATATTGTTCCATTTTTACTACACTAAGAGTTGAGGCAACAATCGAAACAGTAGCATGTGTTTCAAATAAAAACAAACTCAAAATTCAGCTAAGTCTTCATCATTCATCAAAACATACGATAGATAAATATATGCTGTCTTTGCATCATAACTCTAAGACGTGTCTCACAACTGTCATAAACTTAAATCTTCACTCACTAAGGCCTATTTAAAGAACAGTTACAAATAAATGATGATCTTTTATAAAAGCTGAAATGGTGAGCAACAGGTTAGGGGGAAAAACGACTGGATGGAAAAGGTAAACTCCACACAGCTATGGAAGCTAGTGACTGACATTTCCTGATTGCAACTTCGAGAGAAAATAAAGCCTTGAAATCCCCACACTACCCAAATACCAAATGTCCTCTACAGTTGACTTAGAAGACTCTTTTTTAAAGACATTCCTTTCATTAACCTCTTTTCCCTTTTCAACTGTAGCAAATAGTTCAGACTTTCATAGTTCAGACACATGGCTTGTTACCATAAGACTACTGATTTGGTTCAATAGATCAAAATGATCCAAAAAGTAGAATTGGGTCTGTTTGGTTGGAAATTCAACTCTAATGAAGTGGCTCTTGTTTGAGATGTGTATACATCACACCAATTTAAAAATTATCATATCATCATAAAGGTAAAACAAAGGCACTTCAAGAGAAGTTTGGGGAAACTCAGTACACATGAACCCTGTGGAAATTCAATAAATATTTGTAGATAAACAATGGGGAAAAAGAAAATTAAGAACTAAAAATCACCCTAGCTGGTTTGGCTCAGTGGATAGAGTGTCAGCCTATGGACTGAAGGGTTCCAGGTTTGATTCTGGTCAAGGGCACATGCCTGGGTTGGGGACTCGATCCCCAGCAGGCGGCATGCAGGAGGCAACCGATCAATGATTCTCTTTCATCATTGATGTTTCTCTCTCTCTCTCTCTCTCTCTCTCTCTCTCTCTCTCTCTCTCTCTCCCCCCCTGAAATCAATAAAAATATTTTTAAAAAGAAATAAAAAATCAATGAATCAAGCAATTGACTGACATGTATCACCTATCATAAATTCTAAGCACATTCCCTCAGAACTATTGGTAATAAGCTACAAAATTAGCTTGTCAGAAGCATTTTATATCATATATAGTAAAATTACCTCTTTATAACTTAGTGCTGCTGATGGTCTAAGTGGAGGTGCAGGTCGTAGACAACTTAAACTCCATGGTTTTATAATTTGAGGAGGCTCCAAGGGTCCTCGGGGCTGTCCAGTAGAGCTAAAAGACTGGGAAAATGTCTGATGAGATATTGGAAATATGCCATTTGAACCCAACCTTATGCCCCACAGTAAGAGAACATCAATAGTGTCATTGGATCAGCAGTGCCAGCCACAGAAAGGAAAGAACAAAAAACAAAAGTCTCCAGTTTAAGAACTTGCACTTTCCAGTAAAGATTATGGGGTCTCTAATACCTTAACCAATAAAGAAATTTTTTAAAAAAAGCAAAACTGGGAAAAAAAAGATTATGGGGTCTCTATGGAACAGTACTAAATGAATTCAATATCCCATACTCCTGTTCTCCCTCTCTCTTCTGCAATTTCATTAAAGTCAGAATTTTTTTCATCTATAACGGAGAACAGTCAAAATTTAATGAGTTCAGTTATATGTTTAGCACTCTATTAGATACTTAAATTGGTTATTTCATCCGAACAAACATAAGAAAAACTGTAACAAAATGAAGTAATTAGCCAGTAATTGGCAAAGCTAATATTTGAACCCAGATCTGAGGCCAAGGCCCTTGTTCTTCCTACCACAACACACAGTTCCCCAAACTGGAATTTTGGTATCACAGGTTTGAGTGTTAATAAACAACACAGCATATCTTCAGTATCACTCAGCAAGTACAGTAAAATCTCATCAATTCAAATTCCATAAATAGCTAAATTTATGATAACTTGGAAGAAAACAAACTAAGAGTTTACCCTTGAAGGCTACTGAGTGAATATCTATACTAATAAAAGGACAATATGCTAATTAGAGCAGACATCTTCCGCATGACCTTCTGGACATCCTTCTGGACAAAGCCGCAGCGGCTGCAAAGGCCAAGGCTCAAGCCAACAGTGGCAGCAGCAGCGGGGTAATGGGGACGGTGCCTTCCCCTGATCCTTCAGGTCACCTCCCACAGAGGGAGGCTAGACTGTGGCTTAGGCTGGGGCTGGAGCCAAGGCAGAGGCAGTTAGGGGCAATCAGGCTGGCAGGGGGGCAAGTTAGGGGCGATCAGGCCAGCAGGGGGGCAAGTTAGGGTCGATCAGGCCGGCATGGGGTACGTTAGGGGTGATCAGGCAGGCAGGCAGAGGGGTTAGGGGCAATCAGACAGGCAGGCAGGTGAGCAGTTAGGAGCCAGCAGTCCTGGATTGAGAGAGGGATGTCCAACTGCAGGTTTAGGCCTGATTCCACAGTTGGACATTCCCCAAAGGGTCCCAGATTGGAGAGAGTGCAGGGTGGGCTGAGGGACCCCCCCCCCACTGCATGAATTTCATGTCCTAGGCCTCTAGTGATAGTATAAATGAGATTACATGGAGATGCTTCAATACTTATGAAGGTAAACTGATGGTTTTGACTTAGCACACTATTAATATGAGAACAACAGTTGCTAACTAAAAATAAATCTTGCCTATCATTAAAACATTTTAGCAGGACTTCTGGTTAGAAAAATATTGCTAGCAGTTAGTTGGTATTCCAAGTTAAGGTCAAACTAAACTGCACACATTTAAGTAAAACTGTATTAATTTAGGAGGACCTCTCTGACAAGAAATACAAATTAGTGAGGCTTAACTGTACTTTAAAACCTACAGATATAGACTACCCAAAGATTAAGGGCATGCTCACTGCTTCTTATAAGTCCTCAGCAGACAGGATTTGACGATTTAGTAATCCCTGGACAGAACAAATGGACTACTTACAGAATGAGCACTACAAGATGATGATGATGTCTTGGATAATGAACTGCAGGAGGCAGGTCCTCTAATCAGTCTATACAGCTGTTCCAGCCATTCCTGGAAGTCCTGGTTGTTGCTGCAGTGGACCACAATTCTCTCTAATATGTGACCTGAATCACCCGCATTTGGAAACAAAAGGCAAGGAGAACCTTGAGCTTGCCTCATTCAAAAACACTTCACACAACTTGGACTCAAGTGTCTATTTTCAGGAGTTTTTATACTTAGGGGAGAACGCTTTTGAAACTACTATATAAAGAACAGATATGCTGTGATAATAAAGAAATAGTTATATCTGATTTGTAAAACCGTCCTTGATTTCTACTGCTTACAGAATCTTAGAAGTAGTATAAAACTTCACTCTAAACAAACTCACAATCCAAAAATTTAAGTAGAGTGCATTTAATTCATAATCTAAAGTGAGAATATTGTAGTTTTACCCAATATCAAAGTTGAAACAAAATCCAACTAAGACTGGTTACACCTAACACCAAATCTTTAACTCCCTATTGGGAAAAAGGAGGGTAAGGTCTGGGACCATTATCCTAGTGTTCACCATTGCACCATATCAGTGCATAAAGTACAAACCATTGACCTGGCAAAAGGGACAACAGGCTAAAATGTCAGAGAGCCAGGCATTTTCTCAATTTGTGAAAAAAGTTTTATGGCTTTTCAGCACTTTTTAGAAACATAATAAAATCTTGCTAATTCATAAGCTAATGATAAAATTGCTGATAAAATTCCACATCTTTGGCTTCTCTGCCACCAGGGAATAGATGGCAGAAAGGGGAGAAAATTGCATTAACATCAGTCCATTTTGTTATTTCTTAGCTCTAACAAGTAGCTCTTATTCAAGAGAAAATTGAAACTAATGGCAAAGCTGAGGCTTTTGAATGACCAGGAGGCTTCTCTGTTCTATAGCTGTACCCTAATTATCCCAGGAAATGATATATACTTTGTTATGCCCATGCAAAAGTTACTCGTGGACTATATAACAGAAAATAATCGCATTTATTTATTTAAACCCCACTTCTTTCCAAAAAGGATTTGAAGTAGCTACATGAAAAAAAGAAAATTACCTACCTGTGATTTCAAATGTGTAGTCATTCCCTTCAATTTCATCTAATCTAGTCACCACCATTCCTGCTATTGGTATTTTTCCCTACCAGGAAAAAAAAAAGAGAACATTTCCCATTAATTCTGTGGTTGCACATGTCTCTTCTTAGTTCTATTAGATTTTCTGACCCTCTCAGGAATCACTGCCAGATTATGGCTAGATATATTTCTCTGGTCTGTCAATAGATAATGTTTCCCTGCTTTAAATTTCAATAAGATAAGAAAGAGGAAAAACTGAGTTGTGTTTTGCTAGCACATCCTAAACCATAAGGTCAAGATTTATAAACAGCTTACTTTTCTAACAGATTTTCATGAAAAATCAGTAAACGAAGACTCAAATTTTATGAAAATTAATAATTGCTAGGCCATGATAAGAGGCAACAGTAATTTATAATACTCCATATTTAGGAAACAGACTGAAGGAAGTTTAATTTCTTAAGGAGTTTAATGATTTGCATCTCAGAAATTCAAACCATATGATGAGACTGTTAGGATGAGGTTCCAGCTTTATAGTTTTTTAACAGTAATGATATAATATGGACCTGTAAAATGCTTTTGCTAATTGATCTAGTTGCAGACTTATATTTATGTTTATACATTTATAACCAGCAGTGGACATTCAGGATAAACCCATTATAGTAATACAAAGGATCTAAGGCACATCCGCTCTTCTAAGCTATGTAATTACAATGAAGGTTCAGAACATTCTGCCTTTTTTGGATGGAGCTTTTAATGTTATAGTAGAAATATTGCATCTGAATGGAAACCTCTGTTAATTATGAGTCCTGCTATTGGTTCTATATGAAATCTACTAACCTGATAGATAAAGCCACTCATCCGAGGACTTGCAGATAACATTATCAAGACATTTGAAAATAACATGAGGTACCGCTCCTCTTTTTCCTGAAGTGGAATGAAAAATATTAAGTGAAGAATAGAAATTGGACATTTTATTTGTTAAGAATTTCTGGCCCTGGCCAGTGTGGCTCAGTTGGTTGGAGCATCATCCTGTACACCAAAAGGTCATGGGTTTGATTCCCGGTCAGAGCACATATCTAGGTTCCATCCCCAGTTGGTGCATGTACGGGGAGGCAACCTATCAATGTTTCTCACATCGATTACTTTTTTTCTGTCTCTCTCTCCCCCCATTCCTCTCTCTAAAATCAATAAACATAGCCTCTGGAATTACTATTTTGTAACATAGATCTTACATAAGGCAATGAAACATGAACAGCAAATTTAAAAGAAAGATACTCAATTTAAAAGCACAGAACTAGTTGAATTTTATTTTGAAATGGATATAAACCAAGTCTCTCTCCTTCCCAGACATACCAATTAAATACAAATAACCCTGGTTGTTTCCCAAGTATGTAAGCCTGAGAGTCACATAATTAATGCCTTCCTGCCCAAGCTGCAGCCAGAGCACAAGATAACTATCTAGGTTCACAAAAAGAAAACTATTTTATTTTGAAAAGTAGCAAAATAAAGAGTTTTTCAGGTGATAGGAAATTTATTATGTTCTAACATGTATGTTAAATTCTTATTTATAAAATTACTTTTAATCAGTAAGAACAAGATAGTTTTTGCATCTATAAAGAGAAGCAAATACTTTTTAATGGCACGAAAGAAAATTTTACACAGAAGGATTTCTCTGAACTCCTTAAACAGATATGCAATTAGTAGATGCAAACAATTACATTCAGTTTACATGTCCAGCCATCTTAGCTGCAATTATCCTTATACCTATCTCCATCTTCTTCTTCCCACTTGAGAAGAGCAACCTTTTGAAGCTAACTCTTCTAACAAGGGCTCTCCATCCTTTCACATCTTTCTCTTCCTTGGCTTCCTTCTATAGATATCTCACCTCTGTCTTCTAGCAGCCTCACCTATTCAATCAGCTTTTTCTTTTTGCTTTTAACATATGCACATTTCCTATCATAATAGGCCTTCACTTGCCCCTGTGACTACTTATACAAAATACCACTTCTTGTTATATTTCACTGGTCTATAAATAGATAATGTTTCCCTGCTTTAAATTTTAATCAGATAAGAAAGGGGGGAAACTGGGTTGTGTTTTGCTGCCTTCATGTTCTCCCTATTGATCCCTACCTACTTGCTTTGTTCTCTTAAAGTAATCAATAACTGCCTTCTAGCAAAATCCAATGGCTTCTTCTTGGTCTCCATGCTCCTTGACCTCTGAACCTTCTGTAGCACTCAGCAGGCTGACCATTTTCAAATGATTTTCCTGGAATTTCCATGACTCCACACTCTCCCAGTCCTTCTCTATCTTCCTCTTTGTCTTTTCTTTCAGGTAGTGATTCTTCCTCCCTTCATCAAAGAGGTTTATCCAAAGGTGTGAGACTCTAATAGTTAAACTCTCTGCATTAACCTCCCCCAGAGTATTTACATTTTAAATGAGATTGCTTATTAACCCTATGTAATGAATCTCTGACAGAGACCTGTCCGGGAGCATAGGAAGATGTTTTAAGAGTGGGAAGGCAATTCTAACACCAGATAAATCATACCAGTTGACATAATCAACCTTCTTCCCCTACTCTACCCCCTTCCTAAAAGACATAATACATCTTCAGCCCTCTGTGCTTCTCTCTGGATATTTACTTCCTTGGAAGGCCCATCTGTCAGAGACATCTAAGTCTCTGCCTCTAACTCTGACCTCCTACCCACACTTCTATACTTTTTTTTAACAGCTACCTACAAGACATTTTCACCTGGATACCTACAGTTACTTGAAAGCTAACACATCTAAATTACATTTGTTATTTCCTCTAGCCCACAACTTCCTATAGACTTTCCCATCTAAACATGCCTGAGATTTGCCCCTTAAGTTTCATTCTCTCCACCACTACCTTCATCAGGGGTACTTATCACTTTCCAACTCATCTATACTTTCTGTTTCTAGCCCCACCCCCTCCAGCTTACCTAACATATATGGTTGTCAGATTAAATATCCCTTTCATTATGTTTCTCTTCTACCAAAGTCTCATAGTTTCCTATTGCCTGCTGCGTCAATGTGAACTATTCTTGTCTGACATCCAAGGTTCTTCATAACCTGACTCTGACTCAATCAACTTCTCCACTCTGCCCAACATGCTTCCTCTGCTCCTAAGAGACTGGCTTCCTCACTGTGTTGTAGAAAAAAGACCATTTCCTGTTCTCTTCTGGAATAAAAATGACCTCTACCTTACAAAATCCTCTCCTTCCCTCTTCATGACCCTCCTCCTCAAATCTTATCTCCATAAAATATTCTCTTTTACTCTCCATAAAATATCCTTCTCTGAACGTCAATAGAATCTATTGTTGAGATTGCACAAACTGGCATTGATTATTTTGGTTTGTTTTCTACTTTCAACTTGTGTTTTAATTTGTTCTTAAGGAATTCTTTGAAGGCAGAGAACAATGTGTGTTCTGTCTTCCTATCTCCCATAGCACCTAGCAGTATTGGGCAAAGAATAGGTGCTCAGTTTCTTTGAATGTTCGAGCATTTGACCTTGATTAAAGAACAAATAAAGGAAGAAAAACGTGAAAAATGGGAAAAAATGGTGTTGAGATTTGAAACATCTTACCTCACATGTTCCGTACTGTACCATTACTTGTGACATAAAAATTACATTTCCCAATGTTTTAATATCCTCCCCTTCCCATGCCTGAATAGGTTCAGAAAGTATCTGCAACTCCAGCTGTTTTCGTTTTCTTAGATCTTGGCACTGTCCCTATAGAAGAAAAGCAGAGGAACAGAAATTCTTATGAAACAGACCTAAAACAAGACCAAAGTAAGATGTGGCTTTTGAGTCTCATAGACTTCCACAGTGTTCCTATTCTTCACCATGAATCCCATCACCAATGTCTTGACAGATGGAAAAATCCACTACTCTCAATTTCTAGCCTTGAGTCTCCAAAAGTTTTGTGAAGAAGAGCTACTTTTCATCTTGCCAAAATATCAAGATAAAATGGAGGAAGGAGCTTGTTTCTCCTTCCCTGCAAGGAATATGGGAAGACAAATAGCAGAATCACATCAAACAGAACCAGGAGACCAATTGGTAGATTCAGAACTTCTGGGTGATGTCCCTGCTCTAGTTCCTCTCAATCTTGTCTACCTACATAAATAGTGTTTTAATTGCAAAGCAATTTTATTTTTCTAATACATGCTCAGTTTCCAATCAACTAACATCTTAATTTTTTTTCAAAAAAGTGACTCCAGACCTGGCCAGCATGGCTCAGTGGTTGAGCATCAACCTATGAACCAGTAGGCCACGGTTCAATTTCCGGTCAGGGCACATGCCCGGGTTGTGGGCTCGATCCCCAGTGGAGAGTGTGCAGGAGGCAGCCAATCAATGATTTTCTCTCATCATTGATGTTTCTATGTCTCTCTCCATCTCCCTTCCTCTCTGAAATCAATAAAAAAATACTAAAAAAAAATAAAAATAAAAAGTGACTCCAGGAATTACAGAAAAAGAGAAAAATTAAATCTTTATGCCACAACGAATCAAACTAATCTTATAATAAAACATATGTACTATCCTATACTTTATTTAGGAACTACTAGTAAATTCTATTAAAAATACTAAATTAATTTTTATTCCTAAAAGGATTGGAAGAGATACACCTGAATTTCATGAGTACAAATGGAAAATACAAACCAAGAAACAATAGGTGGGATATAAATACAATACAATACAACACACACACACACACACACACACATACATACACACACACACCATTGCTTCAGAAAGTGTGAAATTATCTTAGAGTAATTTAACAGTACTCATTCCAAATTAAATATAAAAATAAGCATATGATTAGTTATGTCACTGTTTGCAAATGAATGTCAGGTTTTTTGGATGTGTTTTCTATAAAATTTATGCTGCCACTTTCAGCAAAATGGAAACTTGAAGAAATAAATTCATTGTACATATATTTTTGAAGCATCTATAGTGCAAATAAATATACTATCACCATTAAAGCCAGTTTTACAACATGTGTTGAACCGTGTAAAACTGCCAATATTAGACTGTTTTTGATCTATAAGAGCAATTTTAACCTAATTCCTTATTATGGTCTTCAATTTTCTGTTTAACCACGGACATGTCAGGTACTGATCTTTCAACAGCAATAAAAACGAGGTGATAGTGAATGTTGCATCACAACCTTACAGCAAGAATCAATAACTAAACATTAATCTCAATCACTTAGAATGCTACAGAAATGTCTCAACTGAAGCTAAACTTAGTCAGTTGCCCAAAATAATGTTTTATTTCCTTCTAAAATGCCACCAAGTGGTTTTACATCAGTTGGTATCAAGAAGTCATTAACTATCATGCTCAAGATACAAGATTACAGGCACATTTGATAGCAATCTATATAAAGCAATTGTATTTTAGTAGGTTTTCTTTTCCTTTTACATTTGATGAAGATTTTTTTCATATGCAAAGAATAAATTCACACCTTTTGGCATAAGTAGATGAATCTAGTATTGATGTCAGTCAGTGAACAACAAGTTGCACCAACATAAGGTGAGCAACACAAAGAGACTAAAGGAAACCCCCCACCTACACAGCAATGCTTAATGTGGCAGAGACTTCAAATGTGAGTGCTTTATACCCTCAGACTGGCAACCTTTCTTAGGTAAGCATGATTTTTGGAAGACAAATTTAAATGAATCAATCCCGGCAATATTGTCACTAGAGCTTATTGTTTCCACTCTAAAGACCTTTTCATAAGAAAATAAATGTTACACACAAATTACTCTTTTAGAAACACAGCATAAAAATGGAGAAATATAATTTTAGAGCATGACCTACCATGAGAGTTTTGAATGCTATGATGGCTTTCAGAACATCTTGATGATCTGGATGTGTATCCTATTAAATGAATACATTTTAAAACAATATTAAAAGAGAACAGATCAGTAGTTGCCAGGGGTTAGAGGTGGGAGAAGGGTGTGGCTGCAAAGAGACAAAATGAGGAAATTTTGGGGATGATGGAACTGTTTTGTATTTCAATAGTGGGAGTAGTAACACAAATCTATGCATGTCATAAAACGGACATCAAAAGAAAAAAGTCAATTTTAATGTATGCTAATGTAAAAATTTAAAGAAAGCATTTGAGCATTTGGAATGTCAGCACCACCAATTATTAGATGATTAAGAAATTAAAACCTTACTGGAGAGCTCATTTGGTTAAAGTATTGCCCTGATGCACCAAGGTTGTGGGTTTGAACCCCTGTCAGGGCATATTCAGGAAGCAACCAGTGAATGCATGGATGGGTGGAGCAATGAATCAATTTTTAAGCCCTGGCCACTCTGGCTCAGTTGGTGGAGTGTTGTCCATACAAGGAAACACCAAAAAGTTGTGGGTTCAATCCCCAGTTGGGGCGTATGGGGAAGGCACCCAATTGATGTTTTTCTCTCACATCGATGTTTCTCTCTCTCTCTCTCTCTCTCTCTCTCTCTCTCTCTCTCTCTCTCTCCTCTCCCCTTCCACTTTCTAAAATAAAATTAATTTTTTTAAAAGGTATGAAAATGCGTGGTAACACATCATTATATTTGATAACCACATATTAGGTATGGTTATTGAGGCAAAAATTACCATTTCCTTTTTTGCTGTTAATAAAAAAATAATTGGGGGCATCATTAGTCACATTGTTAGTAAATGACAATAGATAGGGAATTATGGAAACAGAGTGGTGGTTAAGAGAAAAATCAATCCAATTTTATCTCCTAAAATCCTTCTTTTTTCTTTCAGCAGACTCAAATGGCAAATGGGGGGGGGGACCCAAGTTTTATACCATATATGCCTTCTTAAGCAAAGTTATTACATATGGTCTGCAATTCCACAGTACTTACAACACCAAAAAGTGGACAGCTTCAAAAATTGCTTTGAGCAGGATTGGGGGGTGGGGGAGCAATGGGGGACCACACATTTTTAATACCTTAATCAATAAAAAATTGCTTTGAGAAATACACATCTCCATAACTGTTTATGAAGGAAAAGTAGAGCTTCTTGGGGATAGATATACACCTATATGGGGTTATATGAAGTATAGATATGTATCTAACATTGGGGGTATATATGTACCTAACCTTTGGAATTCAGCTGGAGTAATGGGAAGACAATCTGCTGCTCAACCAGCCTTGGGTGATAAAATACAGAGCTGAACAGACTAGGGGTCTGACCCAAGCCAAAACCAGCATTGTTTAATGAAAGGAAAGGTTGTATTCTTTTTATACTTAAATTTATCCTTACCCAAATCAGCTGTAAAGTTCAGGTTCTATCTTCCATTAGCCATAAGCCATACTAAACAATCAGAAAGCTGGATCAAGTGTTTCACTTGTGGTGAATCAGTGCTAAGGGTGTGTATTATCTTATGGTGGAAAATGGAAGGCAGCCAAGACAGGTAACTGACAGCAAATGGAGGTAGAAGTAGAAATGGGCTCTGATACAAGGAAGGCCAAGATAGAGGATCCAGGCAGTAGGAGATCTGGGGATTTATCTCTCCAAATTAAGTGTATATTCGTAGTTCAGCACTGAGCAGTAACAGAAACTGAGGCCACTAGTTTCTGGATTTTTGTGACAAGCAAGGAGGGGCAAACCTCAAACGGTTCATCAAATTGTTTAAGCTTTCGGAAAGGCATCCAGAGGTCAGCACCTTCCCAAGCCCTAACTGAAATTTCATTCCCGCCGGCTTTACTACTAGTTCCCCACTGCCTCCAGCTTTCTGGCAGGTCAAATAACCTGAGAATGTGGTTTTGCTCAGAGTAAATACTTTCAATCCTTACAAATGCTGACAAGACAAGCAGTGTGCAACCTTTTTTTTTTTTTTTTAGAGATAATCAAACCCTTTAAAACCTCAAACCTTTCCCCAGACACAGGAAGAGCAAGTAGGGTGAATGCAGCCTCCCCTAGCAGGCTCTCCTTTCCCACCCACACCTCAAAACCCCATGTTCATGAGCAGCTCAAGAAGCTATCCCTGTTATTTGTTTTTTAATAAAAGTGCCTGGGCTCTTGGTAAAAAAATAAAAATCAATTATCAGGCCTCACTGAAATCTTAATATTTAGAAAACATATGGCTATGTTATAGCTGTGGCAAGTTAATTGTAAGTTTATAAACAAAAATGTGAGGGGACCTTGATGTAGATGTATAGATGCAAAGAGAGATAAACTAATATTGGACCCATTTATTAATCTTTAAGGAAATACAAGAATCTTCCATTATAATCCAAAGTCAGGCAGCTGAATGACCACAGAGATCAAGAGATAAATATTCCTGTCTATATCCCACAATAAGGTTGTTCATATACCAGAACATAAGATTTCCTGGATGATTTTGATTGAACCACCATCTACAGATGAGAGGGCAGAAGAAAACCTAAGTCAACAAGTTAGCAGAGACTTGAGGGAAGCAACAGGACCAAGGCTGGGAGGGGAAAAGGAGAAAGAAGAATGATCATGAATATTTAATAGTAAAGGGTGGATAACATAAGTTCATGGTGATTATAGTTTATAACATTGTATTGTATACTTTTGCTAAGAGAGTAGATATGAAGAGTTCTCAGTATAAAAAATGGTAACTATGTGAGATGATGGATGTGTTCATTAACTTGATTGTGGTGATCATTCCCTGACATTTGTGCATATTGAATCATCACATTATACACCTTAAGAAAATCATGTTGTATACCCCAATATACACAATTTTTATTTGTCAATTATACTTCAATAAAGCTGGAAAAAATAAGTAAAAATGCATAAAGAGTAAAGAATATTCTGAAGGGGGGAAATACCCCCTTTTTGCTGCACAAAAAGAAAAACCAAAAGTCTGGGAAGAGGGGAGATTGGATCAAGTAAATTTGGAAACTACGGCTTTTTCTGAATTCTGCAATAAGGTTAAGTTTGAAGGCAGACTGACAGCTTCCTCTAAGAGCAGAGCCCCATAATTTGTGCATGAGCTTTAAAAAGCTCACCTTCCCTTACCTCCATATGCCGTTCCAACTCTTGCAAGAGAGTAACATACTTTTCCAGTCTCATGAATGGTTTGCTGAGGCTTGTTGTTAAAATGAGGATACCTGGGCTGGATGCACCTTGATTTTCCATAAATTGCTCCAGTTCATCACTACCAAAATGACAAATACAAATTTGTTACTGCTTAATCTTTCATGAAAAAAATTAACTGAACATTATTTAACGTATTTCACATAACATAGAACAAAATAAAATTTTGTTTCACTGGACTAAATGCTGTCCCTTTCATTTTAACTTAATCCAATAAAACTTTATTCAGTTCCTCTATGCAATTAGCAATGCACAGAGTGCTGGGGCTACAGTGGTAAGCCAGACATTCATGAACCCTGGCTTCATTTACTCATCCAACAATTACTGCATCTACTAAGCAACAGGCTCCATTCTCTGTTGGGAATACCACAATGAACAAAACAGAAATCCCTACCTATAAGGAGACTGCATTCATGGGAATAGGGCATACAGTCTATCAGATGACCTTGATATCAGGTTTTAAAAGCTATTTGCTTGTCGCTTCAAACATCCTAGCTATTGGCTGGTCAGATGCCAAGGGTAGCAACTCACCAAGTGCTCCCTATCACCGGAGCACCCACTTGTATTGTTCCAGAATCAAGTACTAAATTCTGATAGCAGCATGTTTGTATGACTAACTATAAAGTCACTTAGCCTAGGATCTGAAACCAGTATAGCAAGCTACCCAAACAACTTGGTTAAAAATAAAGGAGAGTGTATTAATAGTTTATTAACTATGTCCTGTAAATATCTATTCTCAGCTTGTGCTTTCTCTGCCCTTTAAGCACCCTGTGGATTGTCTTCACCAACAGGATATTGAGTCCCAAGGCTGCAAAATCATTTTAATATACATTTACACAAAATATAATTAAGAATACCTACTGCCTAACTAAACCATATTTTGAAACTTTTGTCTATCACTTGATCCCTTTACCTCTTTGCATGCCCAAGCATATCCTATCAGTCACAAGTCTTCTTGTATCTGTTTATTCCTTTCCATTCCCACTGCCACTGCCTCAGTTCAGGCTTTCTCATCTTATCTGGTTCACTTCAATAACCCAAGTGATCTTCTAGGCTTTTTCACTTCTGAACTATTCTGAATACCACCATTTTAATCCCGTTGCTTTCCTACTTGAGAACCTCTGATTGCCTATGAGATCATGTCTTATTTTTTTTTTTAGACGCCTACTGGCCTCACCAATCTTTTTCATCACTCTCCAACAGAAACCCTGAACAACTTATTCTCCCTAGGACACATCTTATCCAGTGGTCCCCAACTGTGATGCATTGCAATAAGTTGTGAAATGTGTTCAATGAAACTTATCATTATTAAATACTAGGAGGATTGAGAATGGGGTGGGTTACAGGTTATCCCTATTAACAGACATTCTCCTTCTATGATTTTTTTTTTAAGCAGGAGGGAAAAGGATGGAGATTCAGCTAATGTCTCAGCTTCCTTGAGTATCACATATGTGCCAGAGGGGGAAAAGGACTAAGAATTGCTGCCTTAAGGAAAGCTAAATCACATCTGAGTGGTCACATTTAATGATTAATGTTATTTTAGCAGTTTTTGCAATCTTGCTCCAAAAGCAGCTGAAGGGAGTGAAGTGCCCAAAACTTGGAGTCATAAAACAGATTTGCTGTGGGCACACAGTGCAAGATACAGATCTTGTAACATAGAAACCCACACCAGAAGCCTATATGATCATATTAACCAATGTCACCCCAGTAAATTTAATAATAAAAAATTTAAAAATAATAATAATGGATTTTCAACTAAAACAAAACAAACAAAAAACAGATCTGGTGACCCTGGATCAGTGACCTAGCCTCAGATGACTCATCTGTAAAATAGAAATAAAACCTACTTCCTACTACAATTATTAAGATTAAATACTTGGGGCTTGTAAGGCTACTATTTCATGCTAAGATCATTGCATACATTGGTTCTTATTTAATTCTAGAGGCCCGATGCATGAAATTGGTGCAAGAGTAGGCCTTCCTTCCCCTGCTTCCGGCACCGGCTTCCCTCTGGCACCTGGGACCCGGGCTTCCCTCGCTTTGGTGTAATGATATAAAGGGTGGGCAGAAGTCCTGGCTTCGTCTGGAAGGTCATCTGGAAGGATGTCTGGTCTAATTAGCATATTACACTTTTATTATTATAGATTCACAACATTTCAACACAGGTGTTATCCTCATTTTACAGATGAGAAACTTGAGTCTCAAGAAGAATGAGTAACAGAATGTGCATGGCTAAGTTGGGGTTCATACTCAAATGTGAAGTTAAAGCCGCAGGTCTTTCCATAACACCACACTGCCTCTGTATAGGAAAGTATTTTATAAATTTTAAAGCAGTCACTAGATGCATTTTTATTACTATTATTATTATTCCAAGGCAAATACCTTGCTAAAATAGCATCTTTAAAGCCGAAACCAGTTTGGCTCAGTGGATAGAGCGTCGGCCTGCGGACTGAAAGGTCCCAGGTTCGATTCCGGTCAAGGGCATGTACCTGGGTTGCGGGCACATCCCCAGTGGGAGATGTGCAGGAGGCAGCTGGTCGATGTTTCTCTCTCATCGATGTTTCTAACTCTCTATCTCTCTCCTTTCCTCTCTGTAAAAACTCAATAAAATATATTTTAAAAAAAAATAGCATCTTTAAAAACTACATTTTTGCAGAAACCGGTTTGGCTCAGTGGATAGAGCGTTGGCCTGCGGACTGAGAGGTCCCAGGTTCGATTCCGGTCAAGGGCATGTACCTGGGTTGCGGGCATATCCCCAGTAGGAGATGTGCAGGAGGCAGCTGATCGATGATTCTCTCTCATCGATGTTTCTAACTCTCTATCTCTCTCCCTTCCTCTCTGTAAAAAATCAATAAAATATATTAAAAAAATAAATAAATAAAAATAAAAACTACATTTTTAATTGAAATCCAATTGATGTTTAATTTCCAACCAAAAGCATAAAGTGCACAAAGAGGTTTAAAAATTCATGAAATATAAAATATAATTAGGAAAATAACTGGAACTTGGGGAGTGCATTTGAGTAGAAGTGTAATTTAGAGAAAATCACTTTCCTAATTTCTTTTCAATTTACTAAACAAGTCTTACTTTTTTCTTTCCATGACTAAGTAACCACCCATATTCTCAACATTCTACTCTAACTAATACAAGTGATACAACACTTAAAAGCAAATGCTAATGTGTTCGCTGTTATTGTTTCCCATGCAGCATTTTAACTTCTAGACTTATTAAATATTATAAAAAAGCTTTCAAAGTTTTTAGTATAATATGAGAACACTGGTTATTGGAAATAAAACACATTTTACTACTGTAATTGAAAAATAAAATTTTAAAGAGGAAAGAACATTATACTAGTACAACAAAAGAACAAAACTATCACATAAAGCAATTGTCTGTTATGATAAATAGATTATAAAATGTATATTTTCATTTAGCCAAATAAATTTAATATACAAATTAACATACACAAAAATCAATACAGGTTAAGACAAAAGTAGGTATACAGTTGTGAGTACAGGATACACAGAGTTTATTCTTGTATTATTATTTATTAATTATTATTTATTAATTATTGTATTATTTTCTATATGAACAACTGTAAATCTACTTTTGTCCACCCTGTATATCATTACACCAAAGAACAATCTGTCTATAAATGCAGTTTTTAATTTTATACAGCTTGTTTGAACAATCTGTCTATAAATGCAGTTTTTAATTTTATACAGCTTGTTTGAAAATGTGAGTTAAGACTTTCTTTTCAAGCTTAATATGTTATATATATATATATATATATATATATATATATATATATATATGATATGACACAACAGAAGCATTTCTCAATGTATAAACTTTGTTTGAAACTCAACATACATTTATCTCATAAAATTCATGGTGGATGAGGTTCTGGTATGTTCTGGGTTGGGCTGGAAAGCTCAAGAAAACTATCTCACATTGTAATATAACTACAGAGCTTAACCATATCATGTACCTGTGTTTTTGTGGAACCTCTGCATAAGATTGCTACTTTGAATAGTGATAACTCTACCTAGAACAGCTAGAAAAAGATCAGATATTTATTTCCTCTCCATACCAGCCTTTCATGGGAATCACTGTGGCCTAGAAAGGGGAGGTGAGACATGAGGATCTGGGAGGCCCTGGCCTCTAGCCAGTGGAAAATTTCAAGGATGCCGCTCAGTTGGGTTGGGTAGTTATCTATTATCCTTTTTTCATTTATCCAGTCTCAGAGACTAGGCTGTCTGCTGCTTTTTTTGTCCCCACCACATTTTGTTTGTGTCCAGTCTCACTTTCTCCTTTCCCTGGATGCTCAAAGACAGAAACAGAACAGAATCTAATCTGATTTTTTTCCTATGCTCCTTGTCCCCAAAGCAAAGACACAATTCTTTGGGTTTTTCCTAAAGTCTTCACTGCTGACAACAGTGATAACAGAGACTTAATAAAACTAACAAGAGGAAAAGTACACTGTGGTTTTTATGGTAGTTCCTGCAATAGAGACAGAAGTAAGGTCCAGATCTGTCTTAGCACCAAATCTCTTCTCCTCTCTATTAACTCCGGGTTCCTCTCCCTCACGCAAAGAATGGACATCATACTGAAGCATGGGAAGAAAGTGGGTATTTTTGTAAGGGAGAAACATAAGCTACAGCAGCAAGCCAGAGGGGAGAGAAAGGGGAAATCCCAAAAGACCTCACCCAGGGGATAGTAAAAGACTGGGGCAGCTATTCAAATATATGTAAATCTGTGAACACACCAAGGCTGGAGTCTGCTTATATATCCAAATTCAGATGATACATTACTGCATTTTTTACAAGGTACCAACAGGCAATCATAGTGTTTATTAAGGCTGCATGTTTTCTCATTGCCAACTGCCACACTAATTTCTGGTATGATATTGCCACCTGCAGGCCAAAAGGATTCAGTTCAACTGACTGGTCTGCTCAGGCTAGGAGTGATTTTCCTGCTTGTAAATATCTTACAATTCATCAGGAAAGGAACAGAAATCCATCAATGTCCTTATTTCATCTGCAACCTTCCGCTAACACAGGATTTCTATCTGAATTTTATGCAAATTTTATTCAGCTATGCTTTTCCTCTAGTATGTCAGCATAAATTAAAGATGCATATAAAGTAGCTGAGATAATATTAGAAGCACATCTGAGGAAAATCCCAAGTATTATAATTGAATTTTCACCCCTTACATGTAAATAAACCAGTAAGATAAAAATTCAATTCTAGAGGACTCCAGTGAATCTTCTTCCATTTCTAGGGATAGTATAAATCTCAAAAAAAAAATCACTAAGCAAAATCAAGCAAACAGCATAAAATAATTCCTCCAAAAGTTGTGAATCTTTAAATTAACAAATGTAACACACTTTAAATCATAAAGTTAGAAGAAATATCTATTATTATTTATAAAATTAGATTCATAATATAGGTAAATTCAGTCAGTAACATTTTAGCACACAGAGCTACCACAGAAAGTTCTCTAAATACTACAAAAGGCTGTTGTTTGAGGTACACCATTTCTTCCTGATATTTATCCAGAATGCTGTTCCCAGACTAAAAGGAAAAGAATTGTAGGTATCTCTTTTTGTTGTCATTAAGAAATCTGTCCTTATACATACAGGATGTTTATGTACCCATCACAGGAAAAACGCCCTTGAATCATTTTTTTCTTTATTGAAGATAGGTTGTAATATATGCAAACATTCTTGGAAATGATAAAAACAAATTCAGGACTGTGGTTCCTTCTGATGAGGGAGGGGGAAACAGGACATATTGGAAAGTATACACAGGACTCCAATTGCAGCTATAATTAAGCTGAATGCTTTGTGTACTTGAAATATCGCATTTTTTCAAAAAAATAATTAGAAGCTGTTAGAAGATGAATAAAGTAGAAATGGGGAGTTACAACAACTACCTTGTGCTTTATGCTGTAGACTTCGTATACATTATTTCATTTGATCCTCATACCAACCCTACAAGGTAGGTGATTTTATCCTCATTTTACAAATGAGGAAACTACAGATTAGAAGTAACAAAACTTCTAGGTGGCAGAACTGTAAACTGAAACAATATTAAAGTGGTAAAAAAATTACACTGAGATCAAGGAGTGGCACAAAGGAGCTTAAAAGGAAATGGTAAGGAGTTTTACTTTCAGCATGGTGGCATGAGATGCTCCATGGACCTTTCCCAGTGAAACAAGCATAGCTGGTGGAAACCACAAAAGCAACAGTTTTAAGTCTCTAGAAATTGTCTTAATGGCATATGATACATGAAAAAACACTTATTCAAGAAAAATATTCTAAAACTCAGAACAGGGAGAGTTCAGGCATTTGAGCCATGACCTGCTATCTCCCACTCTCCTTTCTTTTCAGCTCAGCTTGACACAAGCTCCAATCCAGGCAAGTGTGGCCAAGACAGGCCTCTCTCTCCCCTCAGCTCCCAATTCAAGGATAAAATATCTCACTAGCACATCTCATCAGCTTCAATTCTGAGTTGAAGAAGCTAAATTCCTGGCAAGTGTGGATTTAAAAAAAAAAAAAAGAAAGAAACAGGAATGTGTGATCCATACACAGGTTGGGATGGAGAAGACAACAGAAATGATCTGTGAATGTGACAAAATGTCAGATTTAATAAAGACTTCAAAGTATTAATTATAATGTGTTCCAAGAAAAAAGGAAACCATGCTTAAAGAATTAAAGGAAGCTATGACAATGTTTTATCAAATAGAGAATATCAGTAGTGAGAAATTATTTGAAAGCACCAAATAGAAATTCTGGAGTTAAAATGTACAATAACTGAATTTTAAAATTTCACTAGAGGTTCTCAATGATAGATCTCAACTAAGAAAGAATCAATGAACCTAAAGATAGAATGACAGAGATAATACAATCTGAGAAAAAAATAATAGAAAAATGAATGAGCTTCAGAGAAATGTGGGACATCGTTAAGCACAACAACATATGCATGATGAGAGTACCAAAAGGAGAGGAAATAGATAAGTAGAAAAAATAGTTGAATAAATGATTAAAAATTTCCAAAACTTGAGAAAAAATATCAATATACACATCCAAGAAGCTCAATGAATTCCAAGTAGAATAAATGCAAAGAGACCCACAGACAGAAAAATTATAGTAAAAATGCTGAAAGACAGACAAAAAGAAAATCTTGAAAAAGAGAAAGAGGAAAAACAACTCGTCATGGGCTAGGGAAGCTGAATAAGATTAATAACTAATTTTTATCAGAATTAATGGAGGTCAGAAAGCAGCGGAATGACATACTCACAGAGTCATGAAAACACTAAGCTACTAACCAATAATTCTGTATCCATTCAAAGTATCTTGCAAAAAATTTGGAATGAAAACAATCTCAGATAATAAAAAATTGAGAGAATTCTTTGCTAGAAGATCCACCTTACAAGAAATACTCAACTTACAGCATAAAAACAAGTAAATTCAGATGTTAACACAAATCGACATATAAAAACATAGAATACCAGTAAAGGTAATCATGTAATTATGAAAGGTAATTATGCAATTATAAATACATATTTCTCCTTCTTCTCTTAACTGATATAAAAACAATATTATAAAGTAATATTATATAATTGTACTGTTGGACCTATAGCATATAGAAATGTAATATATTTTATAAAGGCAGTACAATGGAGGTGGTTGGGAGCAAAGTTCTATCGGAATAAGGATATGATACCAGATAGTAACTCAAATCCACAAGAAGAAATGATGATAAACAAATAACAAATAAGAATGTTAATAAAACAAATGCCATAAATATATCCTTGCTCTCCTTTTTTCTCCCAGTTTCATTCGTAGATATAAAATTATATTAAACAATCATAACTATGTATTATTGTGCTTGTAATAGCATATATAACAATAATAGCACAAAAAGGAAAGAGGAGACAGCTATACTAGTAGTAACATTTGTATATCTCACTAGAATTACATTAGTGTAAACATGAATTAGATTTTAACAAGTTAATATACATATGGAAAGCCTCAAAACAACCACTAAATTTTTTTTAATTAACAGAATTTTTGCAGCTCTGACATGTAAAGAGCTTAAAAGTCATCCTTACTGTCTTCGTAATAAGAAAAAAACACTGAACAAACTAAAAATTGTTTGTTTGTTTTTAGATCCAGTGAGAATTGAAATTACAAGAAAATCACCACCCTCAAATCTGCAAAGACAGGCAAATACGGAGAATTAGAGCTGAAATCAGTTTCCCTCAGAAGAAGCCACTGGAGATGATAATTGATAGGAAAACACAAATGGTAATTTTGATGAATTGCAAGAGTCTGAATGTTAACTAGCTTGACAGTTAAAAACTCCCAGGAACCCAGCCTTGGGGACCCCAACACTTTTGTGGGTTCTGCATCTCAGGTTCTCATGGTAAAAATCTAAGAAAAATCCCCTTGTGGTTCAGAGAGGGAGAGAGAAAAGCAACCGCTGTGAAAAGCTCCTAGAACATTCTCCATAATAAAAGCTTGCTCTCCAAGAGAATCTAGCTTGGGGTCAGCTCCAACCCTCTCTCATCTTCCTGTCATAAGTGAGAGGAGAAAAAGAAAAGGCTAAGGAATATTTCTAAAGGTCAAAGTTCAGGAACCCAGGTCCATTAAAAATGAAATTTATTCATAACATTATAGCCTGCATCCCCTCTAGCACACCTTGCCACCACATCAACAGGACTCCAGTATAATAACAGGAGAGAGAGCTAAAGACTCAGACTCTATTTTAAAAGGAGTTCTTAGAAACACAAAGATAGAGAGACAAAAACAACAAGGAAATTCAAAGAAACTGAAGCCCAGTACTTACAAAATGCACAGGTAACAAAAGAAAAAAATAAACAAATTGGACTATTCAAACTAAAAAGCTTCTGCATAGCAAAGGAAACCAACAAAATGAAAAGGTGGCCTATTAATGAGAGAAAATACTTGCAAATCACAAATCTGATTCATACAACTCAATAGCAAAGAAACAATCAGATTAACAAATGGTCAAAGGAACTGAAAAGACATCTTTCCAAAGAAGACATACAAATCACCAACAGGTACACAAAAAGGCGTTCAACATCACTAATCAGCAGGAAAATACAAATTGAAACCACAATAAGCTATCACCTCGCATATGTTAGAATGGCTATCATAAAAAATACAAGAGATAACAAGTATTGGGGAGGATGTGGAGAAAAGGGAACCCTTGTGCATTGTTGGTGAAAATGTAAATTGGTGCAGAAACTACAGAAAATAGTATGGAAGTTCCTCAAAATATTAAAGATATTACTACCATATGATTTAGTAATTCCATTTCTGGGTATTTATCCAAAGGAAACAAAATCACTATCTGGAAGAGATATCTGCATCCCCATGTTTATAGCACCATTATTTACAACTAGAGGCCTGATGCACGAAATTCATGCACTGTGGGGGGGGGGGGGTCCCTCAGCCCAGCCTGCACTCTCTCCAATCTGGGACCTCTCAGGGGATGTCCGACTGCTGGTTTAAGCCCAATCCCACAGGCAGTCAGACATCCCTCTCAATCCGGGACCACTGGCTCCCAAAGGCTTGCCTGCCTGCCTGCCTGACTGCCCTAACCGCTTCTGCCTGCCAGCCTGATCACCCCCTAACCACTCCCCTGCCAGCCTGATCAATGCCTAACTGCTCCCCTGCCGGCCTGGTGGCCCCCAACTGCCCTCCCCTGCCAGCCTGGTTGCCCCTAACTACCCTCCCCTGCCAGCCTGGTCACCCCTAACTGCCCTCCCCTACAGGCCTGGTCACCCCCAAATGCCCTCCCCTGCTGGTCTGACAGCCCACAACTGCCCTCCCCTGCTGGCCATCTTGTGGCTGTGGGTGCCGCCATCTTTGAGGGTGTGGCAGCCAATTAGCATATTCGTTCCTTATTGGCTGTGGGTGCCGCCATCTTTGAGGGCATAGTAGTAAATCAGCATACTCCCTCCTTATTGGCTGTGGGTGCTGCCATTTTTGAGGGCAGGACAGTCAATTAGCATATTCCCTCCTTATTGGCTGTGCGTGCCACCATCTTGTGATGGTGTGAGGGTCAATTAGCATATTCCCTCTTTATTAGATAGAATAACTACGCACAAAATATATGGAAACAACCAAAGTGTCCATCAATAGATGAATGGGTAAAGAACATGTGATTAAATAGATGATAGATAGATGATAGATGATAGATAGATAGATAGATAGATAGATAGATAGATAGAGTGAAATACTACTCAGCTATAAAAAAAGAGGAAACATTGCCATTTGCAACAACATGGATGTATCTTGAGAGTATTATGCTAAGTGAAATAAGTCAAATGAAAAAGAACAAAAGCTGTGCAATTTCACTCATATGTGGAAAATAAAACTAAAAAAGAAACAAACCAACAAAACAAAAGCAAACATATAGATACAGACAACAGATTGATGGTGACCAGAATTGAAGAAGGCGGGGGAGGGCAAAATGGGTAAAGGTTAGTATATGGTGACAGATGGAAACTAGACTTTTGGTGGTAAGCACACTACAGTGTATACAGATACCAAATTATAGTATTCACAGATAATAGAGTAGTGAAGGCCTGGAAGAGGCTGGTGCGGAGTGGAAGAGGTCAATGGGGCAAACAAACAAACAAAGGGGACTTCTGTAATATTTTCAACAATAAGAAAAAAGAAAAAAATTATAGTATTGTCCACCTGAAACTCATATAATGTTATTAACTAATATTATCTCAATTGTAAAAAAAGAAACAAAAACTACAGGCCAATATCCTGAGTAATATAGATGCAAAAATCCTCAACAAAACACTAGCAAACCAAATTCAACAGCATATTAAAAGGATTATACACCATGACCAAATGAGATTTATCCCTAGGATGCAAGTAATAGTTCAACACATGAAAATCAATCAATGTTATACACCACATTAAAGAGACAAAGGATAAAAATCACACAGTCATTCCAATAGATGTAGAAAGGGCATTTGACAAGATTTAGCACTCTTTTTTATTAAGAAAACACTCAACTAATTAGGAATAGAAAGAAATTACATCAACATTAAAAGGGCATAGATGAAAAGCATGCAGTTCACATCATACTCAATTGTGAAAAACTGAAAGCTTTCCCTATAAGATTCAGAACAAGGTATGGATGTCCACTATTGCAACTTCAATTCAACATAATACTGGAAGTCCTAGCTAGAGCGATTTGACACAAAAATAATTTAAAGTCATCTAAATAGAAAAGGAAGTGAAATGATCTCTGTTTACAGATCACATGATTTTATATGTAGAAAACACTAAGTAATCCAGATCTTAGCTATTGTAAATAACACTTCTATGAATATAGGGGTGCATACATTCTTTCTGATTGGTGCTTTGGGTTTCTTTGGCTATATTCCTAGAAGTCAGATTACTGGACAAATGGAAGTTCCATATTTAATATTTTAAGGAAACTCCATACTGTTTTCCATAATGGCTGCACCAGTCTGCATTCCCACCAGCAGTGTACTAGAGTCCCCTTTTCTCCACATCCTTGCCAGCACTTGTCATTTTTTGATCTGTTGATAGTAGCCATTCTGACAGGTGAGAGCTGATATACTTCATTGTTGTTTTAATTTGCATCTCTCTGATGATTACTGACTTTGAGCATTTTTTCATACATCTCTTGGCCATCTGTATATCCACTTTGGAGAAGTCTCTATTTAGGTCCTTTGCCCATTTTTTAACTGGGTTGTTTATCTTCCTTTTGTTAGGTTGTATGTGTTCCTTACATTAACTCCTTATCAAATATATCATTGCCAAATATGTTCTCGCATACAGTGGGCTCCCTTTAATTTTGTTGATGGTTTCTTTTGCTGTGCAGGAGCTCTTTATTTTGATGTAGTCCCAGCTGTTTATTTTCTACTTGGTTTCCTTTGCCTGTATCGGTAAAGATATTGCTACAACAAATGTCCGCTATTTTGCTGCCTATAGCTTCTTCTAAGATTTTTATGGTTTCCCATCTTATATTTAAGTCCTTTATCCATTTTGAGTTTATTTTTGTGTATGGTGTAAGTTAGTGGTCTAGTTTCATTTTTTTGCATGTAACTGTCCAATTTTCCCAACACCATTTATTGAAGAGACTATCTTGACTCCATTGTATACTCTTGCCCCCTTTGTCAAATATTAATTGGCTTGGGTTGATTTCTGGGTTCTCTGTTCTGTTCCATTCATCTATATGCCTGTTCTTGTTCCAATACCAGACTGTTTTGACTACAGTGGCTTTGTAGTATAACTTGAAACCTGGTATAGACTTTTAAATCATGTGCCTGGCACATAGTCAATGTTATTATTAGCTAACTAGAGGCCCGGTGCACGAAATTTGTGCACGGATGGGGAGTTCCCTCAGCCCAGCCTGCACCCTCTCCAATTAGGGATCAGGCCTAAACCGGCAGTTGGGCATCCATCTCACAGTCTGGGACCACTGGCTCCTAACTACTCACCTGCCTGCCTGCCTAATCACCCCTAACTGCCTCTGCCTGTCAGCCTGATCACCCCTAACTGCCCTCCCCTGCCAGCCTGGTTGCCCCCAACTGCCCTCCCCTGCTGGCCTGATCTCACCCCCAACTGCCCTCCTCTGCTGGCCAATTTGGTTCTGATTGGTCAGTTTCTATGCCAGTCAGTGTCAGAAGCTCCGCCTCCTAGGCAGCCATTGGTTTTTCACAGCACCCACATTTGGTTCTGATTGGTCAGATCCTATGCCAGTAAGCATCTCTGGGCCTATCTCTGGGCCTGATCAGAGAGGCGGAGCTGAACAGTAGCCCCTGCAGAGGCCAAGAGAGAAAGAAAGGCCTGGCTGCTGGCGAAGCACGGAAAGAAAGAGGGAGAGAAAGAGAGAGGCAAGTACTGATCAACAGCTGCCACTGAAGCTACGGATCAGACCCTGCCTCTCTCTCTGGGTCTCAGCCCCCTGGGCAGTCAGTGCTGGGTCACCAGGCTGCAGCGGGACAATCAGTGCTGGGTCGCCACAGCAACCCAGTGCTGACTGAAGGACTTCCGGGTCAGTCAGCCTTCGGTCATGATTGGTCGTTACAACCCTGGCCTTTTATATATTAGGTTATGAGCTTTAAGCACTTGCCTAAATAACCCAGAGTCATGGCTTCTCTTTCTATAAATTCAACTTCCATATTTACTATTCCATAAGAATTCATAACTTTGATCAGGAGAATAAAATGTACCTTCAAATAGGAACTACTGAATTCTACATTAAAAATGTCCTTACATAACAGCTCTATGAAGTCAATAAAGCTCCTTACAAATCAGAAAAAAACACACACAAAATTACTGCCACTTCTGAGGGTCGGTATCAACTAGTGTTCTAGCCTGGCTCTAGGAGTTCAAGTTTGGGTCAGGCTAAGAGAAGAATATTCTTTTGTGTTTGTTTGTTTGTTTTTAACTAAATTTTTATTGTTCAGACTATTACAGTTGCTCCTCTTTTTTCTCCCCATACCTCCCCTCCACCCAGTTCCCACCCCACGCTCTGCCTTTACCCGCCCCCCCCCCCCACTGTCCTCATCCATAGGTGTATGATTTTTTTCCAGTCTCTTCCTGCACCCCCCACACCCGAGAATAGTCAGTCCACTCCCTTTCTATGCCCCTCATTCTATTATATTCACCAGCTTATTCTGTTCATCAGATTATTTATTCACTTGATTTTTAGATTCACTTGTTGATAGATGTGTATTTGTTGTTCATAATTTGTATCTTTACCTTTTTCTTCTTCTTCCTCTTCTTAAAGGATACCCTTCAGCATTTCATATAAAACTGGTTTGGTGGTGATGAACTCCTTTAGCTTTTTCTTATCTGTGAAGCTCTTTATCTGACCTTCAATTCTGAATGATAGCTTTGCTGGGTAAAGTAATCTTGGTTGTAGGTTCTTGGCATTCATCACTTTGAATATTTCTTGCCACTCCCTTCTGGCCTGCATAGTTTCTGTTGAGAAATCAGCTGACAGTCATATGGGTACTTCCTTGTAGGTAACTGACTTTTTTTCTCTTGCTTCTTTTAAGATTCTCTCTTTGTCTTTTGCTCTTGTCATTTTAATTATGATGTGTCCTGGTGTGGTCCTCTTTGGATTCCTTTTGTTTGGGGTTCTCTGTGCTTCCTGGACTTGTAAGTCTATTTCTTTCACCAGGTGGGGGAAGTTTTCTGTCATTATTTCTTCAAATAGGTTTTCAATATCTTGCTCTCTCTCTTCTTCTGGCACCCCCATAATTTGGATGTTGGTACACTTGAAGTTGTCCCAGAGGCTCCTTACACTATCTTCATATTTTTGGATTCTTTTTTCTTTTTGTTTTTCCTGTTGGGTGTTTCTTGCTTCTTCGTATTTCAAATCTTTGACTTGATTCTTGCGATCCTCTAGTCTGCTTTTGGAACTCTGTATAATATTCTTTATTTCAGTCAGTGTATGCTTAATTTCTAGTTTGTCCTTTTTCATAACCTCGAGGGTCTCACTAGATTTATTGAGGGTCTCACTACATTTATTAGCAGTTTCTAGAAAGTTCTTGAAAAATCTTATAACCGTGGCTTTTAACTCTATATCCAGAAGTTTGCTGTCTCCATTTCTGTCATTTGTGACCTGTTTCTTTGTCTCCGCATTTGTTATGCTTCCCTGTATTGATAGAGTGGCTTTGTGTGCTAGGTATCTTATAGGGCCCAGTGGCTCAGCCTCCCCAATTACCTGGGGTGGACACTCTTGGTGCATCCCTTTGTGGGTTTTGTGCACAGTCTTGTTGTAGTTAAGCCTTGATTGTTGTTGGTATCACTGGGAAGAATTGACCTCCAGGCCAATTGTCTGTGAGAATCAGCTGTGTCTACAGTGGGAGAACTTCTGTGCTGAAGACACCCTTATGGGGCAAGACTTGCTTCAGTGGGGCTTTGGTGCTCCCTGAGTCTGCCCCCTGAGTGTGTCGCTTATGGATCTGAGGAGTTGTAATCTGGATGGTCCCAATCTCACCACTGGGTACACTGGCTCTTGGATCTCTAAGGAGGTGCTAATTTAGCCTCTGTCTGAGGCTACCCAGCAGGAGTTATGGAGAGATCTTCAGATTCCTCTTCTTTGTTTAGGGTTTGGAGGTGCCCAGATGAGGCCCAGCTGTGAAGCAATGCAAGCTGCTGTGAGGCCTTGGGTCTTCTTTTGGAAGTTCTGGGTCTCTCTGACCCAGCTGCAGTTTGTTAGGTAATTTTCAGATTGCAAAGGGCCAGGCCTTTCATATGCAAAAGCCTCTGCAAACAGCTTCGGTGGGGCGGGGTCTCAGGGGATCAACCGGGTGGAGCAAGCAACTATTGCTGCTCCTCAGCCCTACCCTAAGAGGCCCTGCATCTCAGTGTCCAGTAATCGCTGCAAGCACCTCTGAGAGAAAGCTGCCCTCAAGGTCCGACTGATGCCAGACAGTCCAGTTTCTGGGTATGGGTCTGGGTCCCCAGAGACTCACCCGGAACTGGAGTTCAGAGCAGTTGGGAGCTTGAGACTCCCTCCCGATTGAAAAAGACAACCATGTCCTCAGTTGCCAGCCCTTTCCATGTGCGCCTCCATACCTCTGCACTTTACTCCCGCACCTCCTCTGAGTCTCAGTGTGCTTTTCTCTTTCCGTCTAGTTTTAGAATTTCCACTCAGCCAGCCTTCCTTTGGTTCTGGTTGATGTCCGTTTTGTCTTTTAGTTGTATTTTTGAAGTTGTTGTGTGAGGCAGCTATTTCCGGTGTTTACATATGCCGCCATCTTGATTTCTCTGAGAAGAATATTCTTTTCATTATTGAGCAGTCTCCAGAATCTGTGTCCATTATGAATCTAGTCTCCAGGTTAAGTCCTAAGAGCCTGTGTGTGTTGTTCTTGCTACTGTCCCACCCATATTTCTAGCACATGATTTAAAAGTTAAAGCTGCATCTTTAAGCCTATCATACAGTGTTCTCTCCCAGATAAATGTCTCAGCAAATGTGTCAGGGATAGGTAATCAGAGGGTAAAGGAAGGTAGAAGATTTATCCTAGTTCCTTGCAAGAACTCTTAAAGGAGACACTACTATTCTGTTGTTCTCCTTGGAATCAGAAACATTTATATTCAGTGTATAATTATTATAAGCCCTTTGCTTAAAGTACCTGCCACAAAGTTCACAGTGTTAGTTTCCTTCCACTTTTCCATGTTAATAGCTGCCTTTTAGCCATAACCCTGTCTGAGACTTCCCCTACCAGAAAATAGAAAATTGAAAGAGATTAACCTAAGTGGTTTAGCTACTTGCCAGCATCCCAGATAAAACATTCACTGGGGCAGGGAAAGGCTAACCCATTGGATCTAAATAGAATTTTACTTCAGGAACACCTTCTCCAATCTTCCCCTCACCCCACACTGAGTTGATACCATGTTGCAAATTCTCACTGCATCTTTTTAATTACCCTTTAGTATACAACATGTTTACAATATTTAATTTCATGCCTGCATTTCCGTCAAGATTCTATGCTCCATGAAGAGAGGGACCTTCTCTTCCTTGTTCACTGCTTTATCCCCACCAGCTAGTACAGGATCTTGCACATATTAGGTGCTCAGTAGATTATTTGTTGAATTGATAAACACTCAATACAGTGGGGCCTTGACTTATGAGTGTCCCGACTAACGAGTTTTTCAAGATACGAGCCGTCTCTTGGCCGATCTTTTGCTTTGAGTTGCGAGCTAAAATTCGGGTTACGAGCCAGTTTCAAATACCCCACCACTAGTTGGCGTAGCGAACGTCACAGTGAACGCCACAACATCAGCCCAGCATCACGTGTCTCACTCGTTCACTTTTTGATTTGACATACGAGTAATTTGAGTTACGAGCTCCGTCACAGAACAAATTAAACTCGTAAGTCAAGGCCCCACTGTACATGTAACAGTGAATCAATTCCTGGCATGATGAATGGGAATAATTAAGAGTTCTACAGGAGAACTTAGATTTCCAAATGAGATGGTTCTAGGAAAGGGTCTCACTGTAAAACAGTTTTTTTGGGAAAATGTTAATGATTTACCTGTGTTGGGTGAGTACATTTACAGCTGAAGGATGATTCGCACAGTAAGCCAAATACATGGATTTAAAATGAGGCATGAGGTTCAGTAGACAACCTCCTACTTTGTGTTGGTTTTCTGGAAATCTGTAGGTAAAACAGGTGGAACATAATGTAAAACAGAAAACAGGGGAGAAAGGAAGATGATTCAAATTAATACCAGGAACATGCAAACATTTCGAATTCTGCCAAAGTTAAAGGAGAAACTATATTACAACCATTTTATCCATGAAACACAAATTCTTGACTGCTGCTGTAACTCTAATCACCAAACATAGGCCAATACATAGGGTCAGATACTTATTTAGAAACAGTAGGTAGGGTTTTCTTCTAAAATGCTTGTTCAAATTATAATATTCAAATTTTACTGGCCATACTAAAAATACTCTTAGCTAATTTAGATGAAGGTCAAGTATAAACAAAACTAATAAAATCCAAAAAGAAGTATTACATAGTCTTGGTGGCCTGGTGCTTGCTAGGCAGGGTGGCCTCAGGATTTTTAAAATTACAAACCACCTGCTTTCATTTATGGAAAAATCAGACAAATACCAGGAAGAAAAAAAGTACTCAGGATTCCACCATTCAGAGATACCTATGATAACAATTTTGTCATATTCATTGGACTTTCTCCTACATGTTTCTCTGTAAAATGGAAAATAAAGATCACAAATCTAGTTTGTAATCTGCTCTTCTCACTTAGTGAACATCTTTCTATATGAATAATCTGGATCCTTATCTGCATTTGGAATGGCTCCTCAGATCTCTTTAGTGTGGGCTTTTACCATTGCCTTCCCTAGACAACCATCTGTGTCCCATAAAGAAATAGGTGGGGGGTGGGGGTGGCCGGGCAGAGGTCAATGGATGAAAAAGGAGATATATGTAATACTATATGTAATACTTTAAACAATAAAGAATTTTTTTAAAAAAATAAGAAATCAATTACTATTAAATAAATAAAATTTTAAAAAAAGAAACAGATAATAGCCCCAATTTCCCTATAGATGATGAAAGTCACCAACTTTTCCAAAATACACTGCTTGGAAAATTAATCCTTCTACAGAAATATGTTGCCTGACAATCATTATAGTTCATTTTGTAGTATGAAGTTGAATACTTCAACAATCTAGCTAGCCATCAAATATGTGTTTTGGTTCACAGAAAGATACTTTTCCTTTCTCCACTTTTCATCTCTTTCAACTATTAGTATAATAGACATGATACCAGGAGTAATTAAAAGAGAAAAACAAGTTTGTGAAACCGAATGAATAATCTGAATAACTTTTCCAAGTAATTTACAATGTACAAAAGAAAATACCTAATCTATGTCAAAGGCTTCATCCATAGTTAATTGAGACCTTATTTCTCTCTTATACTGACCAGAAACAGTAAACTTATATGATTTTAAAATAAAGACAAAAATACAAGTGATTTGACATTGTACAACCACCTGGTGCATCCCCTCTGCTCTGGGACAATATCAAGTTGTATTAAAAGCATAGATATAAAGTACCCCTGTCTAAGACAAAAATTAAAAGGAAAATAAAACAAAAACAATGTTGCTAGCTATCCTTATGGCAATATGTGACACTTACTTTGAACATTCTTCTAAGGCTTGGCAGAGTGTCTGCTGAAATGTGCATACTTCCTCAAAGTTCCCCAATAAAGATGTAAACTCCACAGTACTCAGACTGAAAAAAACAACAACATATACATATACATATATATATATATGTGGTGTCAGTGAATAGAACTTGACTCTAGTTATTTCTCTCTAGTCCAGTGAGCTGATAATTTGTTAGGAAGTAGCATATGAGTCAAGGGAAGCAATCCATATATTTTAACTTTTTTTTATTTATGCCAACTCCAGTTTTAAGCAACTTTCTAAAGCTTCTTTCCTTGATTTCTCTTTTCTATAATAAGAATAATGATCCTAAAGAAAACAAGTGTTTATAAGGTATTTTATGTATTTATCAGGAATTTTACAAAATGAGTAAATTAATAACAAGTACTGAATATCTAAGTATCTACAGAGAACAGATTGGTGTTTGTCACATATGAGGGGTAGGGGTTGACAAAATGGGTGAAGTCAAAAGGTATAAACTTCCAGTTATAAAATAAATGTGATGGAGATGCAATGCACAGCATGGTGACTATAGTTAATAATACTGCACTGCATATTTGAAAGCTGTTAAGAGGGTGGATCTTAGTAGTTCTCATCACAAGAAAAAAAATTTCTGTAACTATATAGGGTGATGGCTGTTAACTAGACTTATTGTGGCAATCATTTCACGATATAAACATATATCAATCAAATCATTATGCTGTACACCTGAAACTAATGCAATGATATATGTCAATTATACCTCAATAAAAACATCTTAGCATCTAAACATGTAAAATACATCATAGGTGGAGATAAATGTAAAAAAAAATGAGTACTCTCTTCTAGAGGAGCTGGGAAAGTAATTGAAAGGTATTATATATGCTAATATAATGCACAGGGGGAAAAGAAAAATCCAGTTTCTCCTATATTAAAATGCACATAAATCAACTAAAAAAATTCTATATGAGAGGAAGTAGGAGGAAAGAAAATAGCACTGATTTCTTTCTTTGTTTTTGGAGTGGAATGGAGTCAAACAAAAACAAACTGAACAATTTTGGCCAGGGCCTCTATATTAAAATTTTTCTCATTCATTCTTCCCCTATCAAAACAGAAACAGAATCACAGATACACAGAACAGACTGATAGCTGCCAGAGGGGAGAGGGGTTGGGGGACTGGGTGAAAAAGATGAAGGGATTGAGAAGTACAGATTGATAGTTACAAAATAGTCACAGGGATATCAATCACAGTATAGAAAATATAGTCAATAATCTATACTAATAAAATGGTAATATGCTAATTACACCAGACATCTTCTGGGCAACCTTCCAGATGTCCTTCTAGACAAAGCCACGGTGGTGGGGCTGAGGCAGAGGCAGTTAGGGGCGATCAGGCCGGCAGGGGAGAGCAATTAGGGGGATCAGGCTGACAGGGGAGAGCAGTTAGTTAGGGGGATCAGGCTGGCAGTTAGGGCAATCAATCTGGCAGGGGAGAGCAGTTAGGGGGATCAGGCCGGCAGGGGAGAACAGTTAGGGGCAATCAGGCAAGCAGGCAGAGTGGTTAGGGGCAATCAGGCAGGCAGGCAAGTGAGTGGTTAGGAGCCAGCGGTCCTGCATTTCAAGAGGGATTTCCGACTGCCAGTTTAAGCCTGATCCTGCAGGCATCCCCCAAGGGGTCCCAGATTGCAGAGGATTCAGGGTGGGCTGAGGGACACCCCCCCACACACATGAATTTTGTGCACTGGGCCTCTAGTATTGTAATAACTATGTATGGTGCCAGGTGGGTACTGGAAATATCTAGCCACCATGCACATTTGAAACTAATACAAAATAATATTGAATGTAAACTGTAATTGAAAAAAATACTAGTAGGTGATAACAACAAGAGCTAACAACACTCATATAGCACTTAACACTTATGCAAGCATTTTACAAATAATAACTCATTTGAACCTTACAATAACTTTATGATGTAGGTACTATTGTTTCTATCTTACATGTAAGGAAACCCAGGCACAGGAAGGTTATGCAAATCACCCCAAGTCACAAAGCCAGTAAATAGTGAAGTCAAAATTTGAATCAAAACATGCATGCATATAAGCATAAGTGATGGATGTGGACAACAGGGGGTGAGGGTGAGGGCAGGACTGGGGGGATGAGGGGACAATGGGGGGATAAGGACACATTTGTAATACTTAATCAATAAAAAAATACATAATTTAAAAAATAAATTTAAAAAAAATTCTAGCTTCAGAGCCCATACTCCTAACCACTTTTTGGAAGAAAACTTTGCTGAAGATTTACTTAAAAGGCCAGTATCTGCCACATGTCCTTTCTCCTTAGTATAGTAATACTAAGGGAATATTTCCAAGAGAGTAATTTTTTTAAAATATATTTTATTGATTTTTTACAGAGAGGAAGGGAGAGGGATAGAGAGTTAGAAACATCAATGAGAGAGAAACATCGATTAGCTGCCTCCTGCACACACCCCACTGGGGATGTGCCCACAACCAAGATACATGCCCTTGACTGGAATCGAACCTAGGACCCTTGCATCCGCAGACCAACGCTCTATCCACTGAGCCAAACCGGTTAGGGCCAAGAGAGTAATTTTTGCTGACAAAGAAAAGGAAGACCCCCAACAAATGTTACCAATAACCCCTAGAGTATAAAAAGCTCCCAGTTCCTCTACTCTAATGTCTTCCTGAACCGAGCTGGAAAACCCCTTTTATAGGTGTCGAAAGTGAAACCTTCAGCCAGCTTCCCTGGTTGTTACTCTCTCACAGCCCCAAAGAACTTGACTGGCCTTATTTGGCCCCTTTAGGATCAGACAATTAATAATCTGGTTTGGCTCAAATCATTCTGGGGTCTCCAAGACAGAACCAATGGAAATTTACTATAACTGCATTTTGAATTTATTTGGGAACAGTTCAGTTCTGACTCAGGTCTCTCACCTCCTCTAACCTGGCTCTTTTCCTTTCCTTTCCTCGTACTGTTTCTTGACTACTAATCAGTCACTACTTCATTTGAAATCTTACGATCTCCCCTCCCAGGGTTACCACTTCAGTGTCCCTCTTCTCCTCTGCCTGTCACCTCAAAAGGCACATTTCACTCGGTGGCAGGAGACAAAATGATCCAATCTGGCCACTGACTGGTTGTGTGATGGGTACAGCAGAAAGCCTTTATGGACTTCAGTTTTCTTATTTATTTAGTGGGGACAGTCATTTATTCCAGGGCACTAGACCCAGTGATTCATTGAGGTTCCATTCAGCTCTAAGAACCATGATTCATAGAACACTTCATGTTTTACATAATAATGACAAAAGACATTTTATTGATTATGTTTAAACTCTTACAAAACACAGGAATACAAAGTCCTTTCATACTGAAGTAAGATTCGCATAGTGCCAAGAAAATAACCAAGTGCAAAATTTAGCAAGACATTATGCCTAAGCAAACATGATTTGGAAAAAAAAAGAAAAGTGAAATATATTAAACTTATTCAAGCCTGAAGTCAATAGTTTAGGCAACTGTCTAACAAAATAAACTCTTACTCAAGTAAAAGAGGAGGCTTTTGTTTTCCATTATATGAACCAACTGCTAAATTTTCTATTTGACTTATAGATCATAATCTGTAGTAAAGATTAATAAATTAACATAAAAATACAAACAAATGCAGTGAGGCACTATTTGTTAAATATGTTATTCCTACAAGCACACAAAAAATGAATGGCCAATATTTTTCATTTGTGAAAATTAAGTTTTCAATTCAGGCCTCAGACAGTCACCTCAGGTTTCTAAGACCAGAATAAGTTCAGAACATTTTATTAAAAAAAACATTTTTGCATCCCTTTATCATTCACTTTTGCCTGGGTAAAATACTGCTTTGAATTGTTCTTATGAACATTCATAAAATGCCACACTTTTTCCACTCTCGGTGCATGGGAAAGAATTTCCGCCCTGGCAAGCAAACGTCAGAGTGAACAAAAGAATTTTCAGTTTATGCGCTTTCTGGATAAAAACACCAACAAGGTCTTTTTCTGTGATGTAAAACCAGATGTATCGCTTAAAACATATAGCATAAAAATTGTGAGACAGAAATGCAGATCTACTCATCCCTTCCACAGTCAGAAGAGAAAGAAAACCACGCTCTTTTCTGTTGCCTTGATCATGTTCTTAGCAACCTGTGATCTGTGGAAATTCTTCTAAAGGGCAATATCAATTATTCAGTGACATGAGAGCAATGACTCCATATTGCTGATGTTATCTTGCTTTATTTAGTGAGCGGTTTCAAATATAAATCTTACTTGTTATTGGACTGCAGGGGTCTTAAGTAAGTAACAAGAAGAGACTGAAGTTCTTTAGCATAATCTTTTTCAGTGTCTAGTATGTTCTGTAACACCTGTGGAGAAACAAAGATCAAGGCATTATAATTGTCAGGACAGTCAGTCCAAGATAAAATTAGAACTTTAGATCTTTTAATCAAATTACTAGATCAACATCCCATTTACTCAGGCTAGCAGTGTAAGTAAAAGCACAAAGTCTGAATGCACTTTGTTTCATTCTAGCAAACTACTTTTAAAATTGCATCACAAGAAAAGTCTCAGTTAGCTAACAAAGGATCATCATTCCCATTTTATGTATGGAAAAATTGAGACCAGCTACCTTAATCCATAGAGCAGGTCGTTGAATAATGTTATTTTGTTCAACATAATTTTATTACAATGTTAATGAGATGCTGTAGGAATCTAACTCTCGTTGATATCAATTAGTCCAGTGGTCGCCAACCAGTGCTCCATGGACCACTGGTGGTCTGTGAGGCCCGAAAGGTTGGAAACTGCTGATAGTCTATGGCAGTGGTCGGCAAACTGCGGCTCGCGAGCCACATGCGACTCTTTGGCCCCTTGAGTGTGGCTCTTCCTAAGCCATAGGAGTACCCTAATTAAGTTAATAACAATGTACCTACCTATATAGTTTAAGTTTAAAAAATTTGGCTCTCAAAAGAAATTTCAATCGTTGTACTGTTGATATTTGGCTCTGTTGACTAATGAGTTTGCCGACCACTGGTCTATGGTAAAATTCGTTTTGTTATACATCATTTCACTTAAAGTCATAGAACCTCTCGACGGTGTTGTGAGGAATTACTCTAGAGATTCAATCAATATCAAGATAATATAACAATAACTGATGTCAAACATCACAAACGATTTTTTAAGTTATGTTTTTGATAAGACCCTTAGGGAACAAAATCTGAGGACACTGAATTTTCAAACAGGGTTAAAACTGGTCTTTTAATAAAGATAAAAGGTGCTAGTATAAACAATTCAAAGAGAAAAGGAAGCTGAAATGTGAGAAATTTAACAAGGGAAATAATACTTACCAGTATTAATGACAAACCAATTAAATCCTATAGGCAAAACAACCAATGTATAGGCCCATAATTTCTCTTCCCCTTTTCCTAGCCTCTCTGGAGGCACCTACAGCTTTCACTTTGAGCTCCTAGGTATAACCAAGCTTACATTTTTACATATTTTCTCTCATATAGCCCTAATTCTTTCAACAAAAAATTCATTGAATATCCAGTCAATGCCAAATGCCATGTTGTCCGCAGGAAGTTTCCACTTTATTTGTAGAGGGAGATATTAAACAAGACAATGAGGGATCACAAGACAATGTAAAGCATTCTTAGCTAGGAGAGGCCCCCGAGTCTACCAATATGCCAGACATATACTCACAAGACAATGCACGATGACCTGATTTTGAAAGATGGAATGAACAATGCAAGTGGAGCCCAGGTATCAGTGGGCTTTTTTGGGAATCAACTGGTCTAGAGCGTGGTCATCCACACTTTGCTATTGACTGACAGGTTGCTTCAAATTTAAGGCTTTGCTCACCTCATCTCAAATCATGACATTTCACCTACCTTCGGTGACGACTGTGAAGAGATAGTAAGACACCTGTACAGGTAGGGGCTGGGTGAGTGGGAAACAGTCCGAGCAATTTAAGGGGTTAAAAAGGTTTCTGAGTGGCAGCAATGTTGACATTTCAGACCAGATAATTATTCGCTGTGAGGGGATGCCCTGTGCACTATAGGATGTTGAGCAGCATCCTATATCGACTAGATGCCAGTTGCATGCCATCCTCTACCCCAGTTATGACAACCAAAAATGTCTCTAGACATTGTCAAATGTCACCGGAAGGGTAATATGACCCCCTAGTTGAGAACTACTGGTTTAGAAGAACAAGGGACACAAGGGTGGCTTCAAAAACTGGGGATTATAAACAGAGAAAGACAAATACCACATGATTTCACTTATATGTGGAAACTAATTAACAAAATAAAGTGGCAAACAAAATAGAACCAGGGGTATAGATACATGGAACAAACTGACAAGTGTCAGAGGGAAGAGGGGAGGGGGGACTGGTTGAAAGAAGGTGAAGGGATTGACCAAGGAACATATATGTATACCACATACACACAAACAACAGTGTGGTGATGGCCAAAGGGAAGGGGGCTGGGGCTGGTGAAGGCTGGCAAAGGGGTAGAAAGTGGAGATATGGGTAACTGTAATAAGGTCAACAATAAAAAAGCAAAAAAAAAAAGAAAAGAAAAAGCTGGGGCTTAAATGGTAGCCCTTCCTCCCCAGCCACTAATGTCTACTCTCAGTTCCTCTATTCTTCAGAAACTATTCTTTAAAGTTATAAATGTAAATCCAGGGGCCTGGTGGGACTAAAGTTCTCTGAAATTAATCCAATAATGAAATATAAATGTCACCCTTATACAAAGTCTAAGGACAATAAAGGGAATTAGAAACTAACTTGAGGTTAATTTTTTAAAAAACATAAAAAACATATGGAATTCAGTTAAAGCAGTGCTTAGGAGACAAATATATAGCTGTGAATGCCATCAAATAATGACAATAAATACATATCCATCAACATGTGAATCTAAAAGTCAAAAATAAACAAACAAAGAATCTAATGAACAAAATAAACTGATGAATAAAATAGAATCAGAGACATGGAAGCATGGAACAGACTGACAAATCTCAGAGGGAAGCAAGGAGGGGGACGGGATGAGCTTAACCAAAGATCTTACCTATGGACAAAGACAGTAGGGTGGTGAAGGCCTGGGGCGGGGCGCAAACCAGGTGGAGGGGGGTAATGGGGGGAGGACATCTGTAGTACTCTCAACAATAAAGACTTAAAAATTAAGTTAAAAAGCCCAAAAAAAGAGATGTATTTGGACTTCTGATTTCCAGTCTTGCATTTAAGAAGCTTGTAAGTCATTACTCTATCCTAATAACAAGTAAATAGCTGAACACACTGAAAGAAAACTTGTCTTCTCTTCTATCTGTCAGTGAATTGTGGTCATGGAGAAAACACTACTCCCTAAATTGGAGAAACAGACAGAAAGATACAGAGAATCAAAACTTGCTGGAGAGGAAACCCAGGAGCAGAAGTCTCCATGGGAATTGGAACCTGGGTAGGAAAACCTGAACTGAAATGAATAGCTGGGGGTTCAATGCAAAACAGTATGAAAGTTAAAAACTCTAGGGGCCCAGTCACAGGGGAGTATACCCACACTTTTGTGACTTTTACTTCCAGTAGCTCTAAAGGGTTCTCACAATGAAGATAGGAGGATAATCCCACTCATGCTTCAGAAAATTCTGTTCTTTGTAACAAGGTTTCCTCTCAAGAGAGCAATAATTTTACCATAGCCTAACCTATTGGGGTTTTATCAGAGCCTAACATATCTAGGAGAAGGGAAATACCTAATTTTGATCTTGAAGTCCCACCTAAGGGAGGAAAAAAAAAACTGAGAAGCGCTGGTGAAGCTTACAATCTAGGGACATAAGCTCACCAAAAGATGGAGAACTAATCATAGAACATTAAAACACTTCCTCACACCTCACCATCACATTACTAAAGGCCTATTTACTACAATTCCTTTTACCTAGTACATCATGTCTGGTTTCCAAAAAAAAAATTACAAAGCATACTAAAATGTAAAAAAAAAAAAAAAAAACAGCTTAAAAAAACAGAGCAAACATTAGAATGAGAGTCAAATATGGCAGGAATGTTGGCATTATCAGACCAGGATTTTAATGTAACTATGATTAATATGCTAAGACCGGTAATAGTAAAAGTAGATAACATAAAAGAACAGATTGATATTGTAAGCAGAGAGAAATACTAAGAAAGAATAAAAATGAAATGCTGAAAATAAAAAACACTATAAAAGAAATGAAGAATGCCTTGGATGGGTTCATTAGTAGGCTGAGCCACTGAAGAATCTCTGAGCTTGAAGATATGTCAATAGAAACTTCCAAAACGTAAAAGCAAATAGGAAAAAAAGACTAAAAAATTGGAACAGAATACTTCAAAAGTGGGGGACAATACCTAACAATGTGTGATGAGAATACCAAAAGAAAGAGAAAAAGGAACAGAAGAAACATTTGAAACAATGACAGAATTTCCCTAAATTAATGTTAGACACAGAACCACAGATCCAGAAAGCAGAATAAATGCTCCCCCTGCCCCCACCAAAAAAAACCCCACCTAGTCATATTATTTTCAAACTCTAGAAAAATCAAAGATAAAGAAAAAATCTTAAAAGAAGCCAGAGGAAAAAAACAGCTTACCTATAGAGGATCTAAGATAACAATTATATTCCACTTCTCCTTATAAACCATGCAAGTAAGAGGAGAATGGAGTGAAATATTTAAAGTGTTGAGGGGAAAAAAAAATCACCAACCTGGAATTCTGTATCCTGTGAAACTTTTTTTTCAAAAGTCAAGAAGCAATGAAGACTTTATCAAGTATACAAATATTGAGGGAAATTTTTTTCAGTAGACCTGCCTTGAAAGAAATATTTTTAAAAACTTCTTCAGATCCTTAGCCAGTTTGGCTCAGTGAATAGAGCGCCAGCCTGCAGACTAAAGGGTCCCAGGTTCGATTCTGGTCAAGGGTACATGCCCCGGTTGCAGGCTCAATCCCCAGTGGGGGCCGTGCAGGAGACAGCTGATCAATGATTCTCTCTCATCATTGATGTTTCTATCTCTCCCTTCCTCTCTGAAATCAATAAAAATATATTTAAAAAAAAAACTTCAGAGAGAAGGAAAATGCTAAAGGTCAAAAACTCAAAAAGCGTGGGGGAAGGAGTAAGTGAAGGTAAAGTAAAAAGTTATTTTTCTTATTATTAGTCAATCTAATAGATAAGTTTGTTCAGAATAACAGTAGAAATAAAAATAATAGATCATATATGCTTATATATAATGCTGATATACACTTATGTATAAGTGAAATGAATGAAAAAAATGATAGAGGGGTGGGGGAAAGAATTAGGAATATGTTGTTATTATGAGGTACTTGCACTACCTGTGAAGCCATACAGTATTATTTAAAAGTGGACTTGGACTAATTCTAAATGTATATTGCAAATTGTAGGGCAATCACTTAAAAAAGTAAAATAATTTCTAGAAAGGCACAAACTACCAAAACTGACTCACAAAAAAATAGAAAATCTGAATAGATCTACAACAAGTAAAGAGGTTGAATTACTATTCAAAACAACTTGTCATAAGTTAAAGCCTAGGATGAGATGGCTGATTCTACCAAAAGCTTAAAAAATGCATACCAATCCCTCACAAACGCTTAAAATTTTGGAAAAGAAGTGCAAAGTTAGAGTGTACACTTTCCAATTTCAAAACTCACTGCAAAACTATAGTAACAAGAAAGTTTAGTACTGGCATAGGATAGATACATAGATCAATGGAATAGAATTGAGTGTCCAGAAATGAACTTATGGTCAATTGATTTTTGACAAGCATAACATAACAAGACATTTCAAAAGGAAAAAAAATAGCCTTTTCAACAAATGGTGTTGGGACCACTGGATATCTACATGCAAAAGAAAGAATTTGTATTCCTACTTCACACCACATACAAAAATTAACTCAAAATTGATTCAAGTCTTAAAATTGCAAAACTTTAAATGAAAACAAAGAAGGAAATCTACATGACCTTGGATTCATCCATGAAATCTTGGGTGACACCAAAAGCACAAGCAGAAAGAGAAAAAAATAGAGAAATTAGAATTTATGATAATTTAAAAATCTGTGTGACAAAAAGACATTATCAAAAAAGTAAAAAAGCCCTAACCAGTTTGGCTCAATGGATAGAGCATCGGCCTGCAGACTGAAGGGTCCCAGGTTCGATTCTGGTCAAAGGCATGTACCTTGGTTGCAGGCACATCCCCAGTAGGAGGTGTGCAGGAGGCAGCTGATCGATGTTTCTCTCCCATGGATGTTTCTAACTTTCTCTCCCTTCCTCTCTATAAAAAATCAATAAAATATGTTTTTTTTTAAAAGTGAAAAAACAACCCACAGAATGGGAGGAATATTTACAAATTATACATCTGATGAGGAATATATAAAAAACTCTTACAACTCAATAATAAAAATAATCAATTAAAAGTTGGGAAAATATTTGAATAGACATTTCTCCAAAGAAGATATACATGTGGCCAATGAGCACACAAAAATATGCTCAACATCATTAACCACTAGGGAAATGCTAATCAAAACCACAATAATGAGATACTACTTCACACTCATTAGAGTGGTTATAATAAAAAGAAAAAGAAAATATACAATAAGTGTTGTTGCGAAGGTGGAGAAACTGTAACCCTCATACGTTGCCAATTGGAATGTTAAAAGGTGTAGATGCTGTGGAAAACAGTGTACCAGTTCCTCAAAAAGTTAGACATAAAGTTACCAAATGACCCAGCAATTCCACTCCTAGGGAAAAGAAAACATATGTCCACACAAAAATTTGCACATGAATTTTCACAACAGCATTATTTATAGTAACCAAGAAGTGGAAATAATTCAAAGATCCATCAACTGATGAATGGATATACAAAACCTGGTATATCCATATGATGGAAGATTATCTAACCTAATAAAAGAGAAACATGCAAATTGACCATACCTCTGCTACACCCAAGCCACGCCCACCAGCCAATCAGAACAACTATATGCAAATTAACCCAACCAAGATGGCGGCCGGCAGCCATGGAGCTGGAGCAAGCAGAAGGCTTGGTTGCCCTGGCAATGGAGAAAGCCAAGCTTCCTCCCTGCCCTGGCTGGCTGTGGCCTCCACTCAAGGCAACAAAGGTTCAATTATAGAAGATAAATAAATCCCAGATACCTGCTTCCAGCCAGCCTCCACTGGGAGCTTGCGTGGCTGGGGGCCATAGTCAGCCTTCAAACAGCCATCAGCCCCTCACCCAGGATGGCCACACCCTCATGAGGTGAGGGTCCCTGGTGGGGGGCTTGGCCAGCCTGCAAACAGCCATCAGCCACTCACCCAGGCTGGCCACACCCTCATGGGGTGAGGGTCCCCACTGGGGGGCTTGACCAGCCTGCAAACGGCCATCAGCCCCTCACCCAGGTTGGCCAGGCACCCCAGGGGGGACCCCACCCTGAATGGGGTGTGGCCAGCCTGAAAACGGCCCTCAGCCCCTCACCCAGGCTGGCCAGGCACCCCAGAGGGACCCCCACCCTGATCTGGGACACCCTTCAGGGCAAACCAGCCTGCCCCACCCCATGCACCAGACCTCTATCTTATATAATAAAAGGGTAATATGCAAATTGACCCTAACTGCAGAATGACTGGGAATGACTGGTCACTGTGACACACACTGACAACCAGGGGGCAGATGCTCAATGCAGGAGCTGCCCCCTGGTGGTCAGTGCACTCCCACAGGGGGAGCTCTGCTCAGCCACAAGCCAGGCTGACGGCTGCCAGTACAGCGGTGGTAGTGGGAGCCTCTCCTGCCTCCTCAGCAGCACTAAGGATGTCCAACTGCAGCTTAGGCCTGCTCCCCGCTGGCAAATAGACATCCCCCGAGGGCTCCCAGGCTGCCAGAGGGATGTCTGACTGCCAGCTTAGGCCCAATATCCCAGGAGCAGGCCTAAGCCAGCAGGTGGTCATCCCCCGAGGGGTCCCAGCCTGGGATAGGACACAGGCTGGGCTGAGGGACCCCCCCGAGTGCACAAATTTTTGTGCACTGGGCTTCTAGTTCAGCCATAAAAAGAAAGGAAGTACTGACACATTCTACAGCATGGATGAACCTTGAAAACATTATGCTAAGTGAAAGAAGTGAGACACAAAAGAACAAATATTATATGAAATGTCCAGAATAGGCAAAATCCATAGAAACAAAAAGATTAGTGGTTGTCAAGGGCTTGGAGGGAGTACCTGCTAATGAGAATTTCTTATTAGGGTGGTGAAAATGTTATAAAATAAGCTAGTGTTGATCACACAACTCTGTTAATTTACTAAAAATCAGTGAATTTTACACTTTTAAATGGTAAGTTTAAAAGTGGTATGTGAATTATATGTCAATAAAGCTGCTATTTTAAAAATTCAAAGCACAAATTTCGCATCTGTCAATAAAACCTTCTGTTTATTTCTGACTTCAAGTCTTTATACAGTATCATGTCCCTCCAACTCAAATTTGTCCATCACTATAGCTCTCTGCCCAGCTGTGCTGTTGTTCACTGCAATACTTCAAGTAATTACTTACACTCATATATTCATATTTATATTCTTAGAAATGGAAAGAACTGCACTAGAATTCAATGGTACCATATTATACTAAGCAAAAGGTAAAGCTCATATTCATATTGCTTTATTAACAATATTTGTTTTTCTATATTATTTGTATAGGGGGAAAGATGGTGACATACCTTCTCACTTATATTCAGGAGAGAATCAAGTTATCTAATCAACTCATTTTCACATTTTTCTAAAAAGCCCATGTTTGATTGCCCAACCAGTGATGAGCATCAACCTATGAACCAGGAGGTCACGGTTCGATTCCCAGGCAGGGCACATGCCCGGGTTTCGAGCTCAGTCCCCAGTGGAGGGTATGCAGAAGGCAGCAGATCAATGATTTGCTTTCATCATTGATGTTTCTATCTTTCGCTCCCCCTCCCTTCCTCTCTGAAATCAATAAAACTATATTTAATAAATAAATAAATGAATAGACCATATTTGGTAATGAGCCATCCACATCCTTACCCTCCTTTTAGGCACTGTTGTCTATAATTGTCACAGTACCAAAATTATAATGTCTGTTGAAAAAAAGCAAAACAAAATAAAAAACCAAACCAAATAACCTTTGCCTGAAGGGAATTTTTAAATTAGAAAAATCACAGATATTATTTACAGCATAAAATGTGATTTGTATATTGTAATAACTATGTATGGTGTCAGGTGGGTACTAGACTGATCAGGATGGTCACATCATAAGGTATATAAATGTCTAATTACTATGTTATACACCTGAAACTAATATAGTATTGCATGTCAACTGTAATTAAAAATTTAAAAATCATATTGACATATTTAAAAATGTGATTTGTAAACCAATTAAACAACTTTATAATTTTTAAAACAATATAAGAAGCTTTAATTTCATGGTTGCTATAATTCAGCCTCCCTCTCCCCATTGAAACAGCTTTATCATTTTAACTTCCTTTAAAATGCTATTATCTGTGGCTTATTTATTTATTTATTTATTTATTTATTTATTTTGAATTTTAGTGTCCCGGTGCATGGATTCATGCACATTGAAAGGAAATTAATTAGAAGAAATATTTTAATATTGCTATTCACATCTTGCTAATGAAAAGAAAATAGGATTCTACCGAGTCTCCTATCTACTTACTCCAGGACTTCTGTGAGGACCAAATGAGATGAGACATGGGAAAACACTTCACAAACACTTGGTTAAACTGTAAAATGTTTGTACCTGGCTATAAAGCAAGTTGGGTTCCTGGGCTGAAGAAACTCCAAGGATGCCAGTCACTAGGGAGAGGCAGCCTGGCGTTGCTACCTGACATCATTACCCAGCACCCACAGCCACAGTTTCCAGGCTGGGCTGGGCTGTGGGCCTCATTTTGTACCATGGGGTCTTGGCAGCATTGGCTGAAATTTGGTGGGATGTCACTCTGGGGTGGTGGTGGGGCCTGTGTTCCACTTGGGAGATGCCAAGTGTTGGTTTGTCGGCACCAGGTCCATGGTGCCATTTATTTTTAAATGGCCAGTGCGCATCATGGCAGCTCCTGTGTCGAGTGTCTGCCCCCTGGTGGTCAGTGTGCATCATAGCTACCGGTCGGATGGATGGATACTTAGTCTTTTATATATATAGATTACAGTTGACATTCAATCTTATTTTGTATTAGTTTGAGGTATACTATCTGGGGCTCTTGTAAAAGAAATCACTAAGATTTTGCAAGAAAGGTACCAACTGTCCTGTTCCATGGGTTTACTTGCTAGGTGAGGCAGCACACTTTTGAGGAGTTCCATCTCTGTTGAAACCACTAGCATGGGACACACAGAAGGCAAAGGTGAGGTAAGCAAAAAGACATTTCCTGTGCCTTTGAGTGAGTTCTGGAGAGCTAAACGTAACATGTACATTGAATTCATATTGTTACCAGTTTTGAGGATGGCTGAATGCTGAATTTATAAAACTAAATTGATAAGGCTGATTAATGAGTCCTTCATTAAATAATGCAAAAAAAGGTTTTGAATGGTAATGCATTAAACAATACTGTTCATTCTGTGGTTTGAGAGGTAGACATGCTCATCAGGGTGAATGTTTGGGATTCTTTCCCAAATTTGCTTGGACATTTATTGCTTTCCTCAGTCTCAAAAGACCAACTGATGAACTTCTGATACTGGTTCTTTATTTTTCAAACCACAGGACATCTACTGCAAAAGGATAAAAAGGGAAGCAGACAGAGAAGGCTATGTGCTCCCAAACAGAAGGCCTCAGTGGTGAGTCAGAAGGCAAGGAGTTTGGCAGGCCAACCAACTTCAGAGCAGTACAATTTGATCGAGATGAAATCCATTCAAATTTACTAAAATAGACCGTGTCCAGACATTGCCTTCGCTTCCCTGTCTCTGTCTTCACAAGGACAACTGAGTATCCTTTTGTTCAATTAACCTTTGACTAAATTCAGAACAAAACAGATGGTAAAAAACCATAGAAAAAGAGGTGAAGGCCTTTTGTACCTCCATCCTAGGCTACTGATTTTCCACTAAAATATATTTCCTACATTTCCTGGAAAGTCTTTAGAGTGAGTTCATTTTTTTTATAACTCTGAGGGAAACAGTCATATAAGAATGAAGACATTATTTTATAAAGTTAATATGTATAAACAAAGGCTGAAAATAGAGATATGAAAACTACGATGGCCCCAGGAAACCTTAAATCAAATAAGAAACATCATATTATAGGATTTCTAAGATAATTATGATGCCTGTAAAAATGAGTTAATGTTGGTGAAGTCTTATGAGACTAAAAAAAGCAATATATTAATATACTGTATTTATGTTATATCTGACTTATATTCCAGTAGAGCCACCCATTTACATTCAAGTGCAGTAATTGGCTTCACAAAACAGGCAGCACTATCCCCCATTATTGACAGACAGACTCTGCAAAATACTGTCATCTCTTCTATCTACCTTCATCCCTCAGATGAAAAAGATGTGTGGAAGAGTAAGACAAGATATTGGTAGGTAAAAAAGAAGAGGGAATATAGATAAGGAATAAATAGATAGATATGTAAGGTAGTTTAGGTTGTTGGATTTTTAAAAGGTGGATGCACAGAGGATTTTCAGGACAGTGAAAATACTTTGTACGATAATATAATGATAGATGCATGTCATTACACATTTGTCCAAACCTATAGATTGTGCAACACCAAGAGTGAACCCTAATGTAAACTATGCACTCTGGGTGATAACGATGTATCAATGTAGAGTTTTCATTTATAACAAATGCACCACTCTAGTGGGAGATGCTGATAGTGGGGGAGGCTGTGCATGTGCATGGGCAGGGGGCATATGAAAAATCTCTGTAACTTCCACTTAATTTTGCTGTGAACCTAAAACTGCTCTAAAAATATAAAGTCTTTTTAAAAGGAGGGGCGGATAAGCACTAAAAAAGGTAGAGAAAATTCAGGGTAGGAGCAAGTAGGTAGATAAATGACTGAGAAAGAAAATAGGGGTAAGCAGAATGTGGGTGGCAAAAGCAAGGATTCCAGGTTTCCTGGAATTTTTATGTGATTAGCATGCCACAGACTTCTTCCTACCTTTCCAATTGCATATAGGTTCTGTGAGAAATACCCCTTAGGCATCTGTCACAAGTTATAATACAGTAGAAGAAAGTTAGAAAAAAAATAAATAATACTAGTCATTATTGATTATATTTTTTCTAATTGGAAGTAGGGAAATATCACCTCTCATTCTGCAGACAGATGCTCATATCCAGAGTTGAATATTAGTCTGAGAGTCCAGCCTATTTGTGGCAGCACAAACAATAGCAATCTTAAAGTGAGCTACACTAGTTGCAATGAATAAAGAATTCCACCTTCAGAGGGACATCTGGATGGGGGAGAAATGGATTGTAGTCTACACTATGACCTGTAGGGATGGATTGTAGGCATGTACATTCCTACCTGGGTGAATCTGCTCATATAGTTCCCCTTGCCTGAATTCTCTCTCAGCTCATCTCTGCTTATCTGTCTCCTGACACACCTAGAATCCTATCTCTTCCATTCAACCTATCCCTTTGTTGGTTCTCAAACTTTAGTTCAGTGAGCATCCAAATCACCTGGGGTGGAGGAAGGATGAGAAAGAGGCTGAGGAAGTTGTTAAAATGCCTTTTCCTGGGATCTGTGGCCAGAGATTCTGATGTAGCAAGTGTGGTGTGGGGCCCAGAGTTCTAAAGTTTTAACAAGCTCTTAGGGGCTTCGGATGCAAAGGATCCCCAACCACATTTGGAGAAACTCATTTTAGGACCTTTTATAAATTTATATCATTCTCTGCCATGCTTATGCTATCATGTCTGTACTGTCTTTCCCATAAGATTATGGGTGCCAAGAGCTAAGTACTGCATACAAACTAAGCTTGATAACTAATATAGATTCCTTTTTCTGTTCTTTACTTTTTCAATTTTGTTGAGATATAATTGACAAAGAAAATTGTATATATTTAATATAAACAACTTGATGTTTTAATATATGTATACATTGTAAAATGATTACAATTAAGCTACTTAACACACCCATTACCTCACATAGTTACCATTTTCTTTTGTTGTTCTTTATTTTTTAATCCCTCCTGGCATATAACATCAAGTTAAAAAGGACAATGAGGAGAAGGTAATTAGAAAAACAATTACTAAAAAAATGCTTTTTTTCAATGGTGAGAGAAGTTTAATAAATTGCATTGAATTTTGAGGACAATGAAAGAACCAAGGTCAGGGATAACAAAAGCCTCCATTGGCCTTCCATGTCCCTAAAGGATGCTAAACTCCCATTCAAAACAACAAGCCAGGAGTGACTAAGCCTCAGTCAGACACATTAAATATGCCTCATTGCAGATGCTGGTCTGAACTGGTTGCCTAAAGCCATTTGATCACACTGAAGAATTTAACATTTAAAATTGATTTGCCACCAGAATCACTTCAAGGCCTGAATGGGCCTGAAATCTGCAGATAATTTCTTGGAAACTTGAAAAGGGGTGGGGGGGGGGATGTCTGAACACTTGCAAATTCTAAGAGTTCTCTATCCTGTCCAAGTTTATTGGATGTGATGGTTAATCTTATGTATCAGTCATTACTTCTGGGTGTGTCTGTGAGGGTCTTTCCAGATGAAATGAATCAATAGACTAAAGAAAGCAAATTGCCTTGCTTGTGTGGGTGTGCATCATCTAATCTGTGGAGAGCCTGAATAGAACAAAAAGGTGGAAGAAGGCAGAATACATTCTCTGTCTGACTGCTCCAGTTGGGACATCAGTCTTCTGTTCTCAGAAAAGAACTTACACTATTGGTTCTGATGCTTTTCAAGCCTTTGGACATCTTTCCAGGGTCTCCAGCTTGCAGATGACAGACTGTGGTACTTCTCAGCCACCATAGTGTGTAAGCCAATTCCTTATAGTAAATCATTGGCTCTGTTTCTCTGGAGAACCCTGACTAATACACAGGACCAAAGTAAAGGGAACATGTGAACCTTCAAGGACTCACTGAATGAAAGAGTCTAAGAACATGTTTGGTCAGATAAGTATTGTCAAGGTGTGAGTATAGAAAAATCTCCATAGGCCCTGGCCGGTGGCTTAGTTGGTTAGAGCATTGTCCCAATATGCCAAGGTTGCGGATTTAATTTCCAGTCAGGGTATATACAAGAAGCAACCAATGAATGCATAAATAAGTAAAACAACAAATTGATCTCTCTCTCTCTCTCTCTCTCTCTCTCTCTCTCTCTCTCTCTTCCTCTTCCTCTCAAAAGGCAATTTTTATTTTTTTAAATATATTTATTGATTTCAGAGAGGAAGGGAGAGGAAGAGAGATAGAAACATCAATGATGACAGAGAATCATTGATCAGCTGCCTCCTGCACACCCCTTACTGGGGATCAAGCCCACAACTCAGGCATGCGCCCTTGACAGGAAATGAACCTGGGACCCTTCAGTCCCTGGGCCAGTGCTTTATCTACTGAGCCAAATTAGTCAGGGCTCAAAAGTCAATTTTTTTAAAAAAAACTTTTTAAAAAAGAAGAATCTCCATAAAGGAGAAATAATAAAAAATGCATAGTTCCACCCGGTCAGTGTAGCTTCAGTTCCCATTTTTATTTTTTGAAATATATAAATATGTATATATCCATATACATACATATATCCCAGGCTAGATATATGCACATGAGTACACACACACCTCTTACTTCAAAGAAAATTTGGCATGAGATTCACCAACATGTTACTAGTGACTATCTATGAGTGGTAGGATTACAAGTGATATTTATTTTCTTCTTTATGCTTTTGTGTTTTGTGTGTTTTTTTCAAAAAAAAAAAAACACACAACAGTTAGTTATATGATGTTATGGAATCAGAAAAAAGTCCTATCTGTTTTTAAAAAATGGATGAAAAAATCCTTCGCTGGTGTTCTTACAAAACTAGCAACAGAAAATATCTACAATTAATGACTCTTAGAGGGAAGAAGAGTTAATATAAGATCAATCATATAGGGAAAATTTGCATGCGGGTAAACTTGATTTTCCAGATCTCCAAATACTATGGGAGGGCTAGAATTTTTTTGATTTGTCTAAGCCAATCAACACAGATTGGGAGGATGATCAGAACGTATTTTGAATTAATTGCCTCTAAAATTTTGCTTAAATACTCAAAGCAAAAGAAATGTGGATAAAAACAACAACAACCAACCCAAATCCCTTCATATACTTATCTAGTTGCAATAATATATCTAACTGGTCTCAATAATTCAGGAATATTTATAAGAAAGATCTACAGCTCCTTCACAGGCCATCATGAGCTCCCCAAGGCATTCTATTTTCTTTATTATGCTTTGGGTTTTAGACAAAATCTATCAAAATTTAAAAATAAACATACAGGAGTGGGAAAAATTAGGTTTAAGTTGTTGGTGAAACACAGTTTATTCTTGTATTAATTATTTTCCATATGAACTATAAACCTACCTTTTCCCACCCTACGTGTGTGTGTGTGTGTGTGTGTGTGTGTATACCTTTTGATCTAACAATTTAACTTCTATGAACTTAACCTACAAATCTTTATATAATTTGCCAAGTTTGTAGAAGATGTTTACTGCTGAATTGTTTATAGTAGCAAGGAACTAGAAACAACATACATGAATTCCAATAAGAGGTGGATGATAAAAATAGAGTTTGTATATAGTATGTACAAGATTTACATAAGGCCCATAAGAATCACAGAGGTTAATCTGCCTTGGATAATTCCAACAATATTATAAATTGGTAGAATCAACCGAGGCAGAGAGAGAGATAAAGCAGAACGATGGATGGTATGCTCCAAATCCACAGGGAAAAGAAGCATGGTAATATATTCATCCACCATTTGAATGTATCTATCTTTGAAAATTAAATCATTGAGAGTCACCTAGAAGCTAAAAGAAGTGGTCAGAGTGGAAGGAATAAGGGAGCCTAGCTCTGTTGGGTAATATATTTTAACCTCAGAAATGTAAGAGAAAAAATAGTGACAAAATTGTCCTTGTTGATATGAAGTTCTGTCTTGATTTTTCATACCAGCTACTGCTGATATCATTATGGAGCAAATTCACTGAAGAGTGAAATTTATTTTTTTGAAAGCAAATGTATAGAGATGTTTAAAAACTGTTCATCCATGCACAAAATGAAAGGAATATGCAGTACAAACACACATAGAACACTAGGTGAAAAGTGAAACTGTATTTCAGCAGTGCAGGGGTGTGGGGGAACGATGTGGCTACCGGTCAGAGAAACTCAGAGGTTATCATGACGTGACCTTTTCATTCTGGACTGGGCCAAGTCAGGAAAGGAGACATGAAGGAAAACAGAGAGAATATTAAGGAAAAGGATATTATATCTTTTTCAAAAGGAACTTCTTTTGAGTATTGCACATGCCTTATCTATACCTAATATATTTTGACATATCTGTGTTCAAACCAGAGCCATTTGATTCCTCCCTCTGTGCCAAAGGACAACCTTCCTTTTGGCCTCTCCTCAAGAATAAAGCTGATAATATTTCAGAGGAAATCATAATGAATTGATCGATTCTAAAATAAAACCACAGTATGTAATCACTGAAAACTTACTGCATTAGAGGAACTTGATAATTCAGCTTCTAAATATCTGGTAAGTACTACTCTTTGTAATATTTTAAGCAATAAAAAAAATAAAAGTGGTAAAATATACAAAAAAAATATCTGGTAAGGCTATTTAGTGACAAAATTGACTACCTAACTGCTGAATTTCCCCATCATGTCTGTAATTTCTCTTTCACTACAGTTTAATAGGCTACAAATGAATTTTTCGGGACAGTAAATGTAAAACTTCCAGACATATATAAAAGGCCTACAGTAGAAGAGCTCTATTGTAATGCAGCTTATATTAGACCCTTGTGATGCAACTTTATCCAGTCTTCCACTTGTTTCACCTCAATACATCAGTGATTCAACAAGTGAAAAGTTTCCATATAGTCAAGAAAATTTTGTTCATCATCTGATCACTCACCACGGAATAATAATTCTTGGTAAGTGGAGTAGTTTCAAATCCTTTGATAGCCTTGGGGGAGAGAGGTCTCTCTGTGAAAAAAAATTTAATTATATTAATATCATACAAATATAAGATGAACATTTTATAACATAGGTAAACTAAAACACCATAAATATTATCAAGCGGAAAGATCAATGGAAATATCCTAAACAAGAAACCATAATTTTACCAAACCACATATGGTCAAAGTTAGATCTTCTTATCCAGATCCATCAATTTATGAGGGGGAGAATAAGACAAGGAGTTAAGGTTTAGCTACTTAATGCCAGGGTGGGGGCAAGAACTTCACTCCCAGCTTCAGGTTGTTCTACTCAGCTTATCAAAACAGATAAATAAGGAAGGCCAATGCTAACCAAATGCATATTTGTAACTTGCAACTTACAATTCAAGTATAATATAAATAATAGTAACCATACTTTCTTAGGGCTATCTACTGTGCCAAAAATAAAATAATCAGAATATATAATATACTAAAACAAGCAGAAAACTCTTCTCTTTTATGCATCATTTTAATATTAATACATTATGCTATAAAATGCTGTCTTTCTTTTACAAATTTAAGTTTACCTATTAAACTCATGACTAAGAGACATCCTAGTACCTTTTTTCTTTAGAAAAGAAAAGCAGTTAATAAAAATACAAGACATTAGTGATAAATGTTTAACAGTCACTACATACTATCTTTCCTACCCTCATTTTCTCCTTTGCTTCATTTTGTTTTATATTCCACTTTTATCTTGCTACATTGTATGTGGTTTTAACCTTTCTGAAGTATGAGGGAGTATAAATAACCAAACAATATACTAACATCAGGCATTGATTTTTCTTTTTTTTTAAATTATATTTTCTAGTTTTAAATCTATTACATATCTACCCTAAAAATGCAAAATATAGAAAATTTAGAAAAAAGAAAAACAACGGTTGGCCCATCACTCAGAGTAACATTTTGAAGTGTGTCTTCTCAAACATACACACATACAAACGGATCTTTCTTACTTTACCTACAGTTTTATAATTCTACTACTACAACATTATTTCATGGATGATTTCCCATTTAACCTTTATTTCTAATTATTATTATATTTAAAATATCCCTTATGTTTATTTGACTCATAACAGCTTTTAAAACATTTTTTTTATTTCTACAACAACCCTGTCAGGCAGAAATGATCTCATTTTGCAGGGGTCACTAAGGTTCAGAAAGGTGGTGTCAGCTGCCTAATGATATGAATCCGGGAAACACAGGTGTGCCTTGATAAGAGGCTATGCTTCTAATCAACATGAGGTCCTGAGATAAAGCTATTGAAGGTTTCAATTGATGAGTAATGGTTCCTACTGGAGTTCAGAAAGATCATCAGTTTGACTTGGGATGGTCAGAGAAGACCTTGCTGGGCAGAGGGCACGTGATCTGGCTCTGGAAGGTGGCTAGAATTCAAACAGGCATAGAAGACAATAGGGAGTTTTGTAGTCAGGGAAGATTCCAGAAACACAGCTATAGTAATGACAATGCTCAAGGCAGAACTGTTCCTGTGATGGAGAATTGTACAGCTTTGCCAGGCTGAGCAGAGTGGAAACAAAGTAAAAAGGTAACAATGAGGGCCAATTCGATCATTTCCCAGTGATGACAAATGGGGTATGGCCAGTTTGAGGAAAGTTTATGCTATTTCAAGATCTGCCTGGATCCACTTGGTGGCTTCACAAGGCTTTACTGGGTGAACCTGAGCAATGTGGAACCACCTTGCGTATTACTTGAGATTGTAAATGGCAATGACAGTACTCAAACCGAAGTATTGCATTACCAAATCTGGTGTTCTTTCCAATACGCCATGGTTTTGCACTCTTAGACATATTAAAAATTGACCATTACCAAATTCTTTTAGTTTTGTATTAGGCAAATTTTCTATAATGTAGCTATAATGGTTCTACTTAGACCTCAGTTGTTCTGTGGAATTATAATGTAAACCAGTATTGATAAAAATAAAACTTTCTAGCCCGGCCGGCATGGCTCAGTGGTTGAGTGTCAACCTATAAACCAGGAGATCACAGTTCAATTCCCGGTCAGGGCACATGCCCGGATTGTGGGCTCGATCCCCAGTGTGGGGCATGCAGGAGGCAGCCAGCCAATCAATGATTCTCTCTCATCATTGATGTTTCTCTCTCGCTCCCTCTCCCTTACTCTCTAAAATCAATTGAAAATATATAATTAAAAATAAATAAATAAAACTTTCTAAAAATAACATCAAGATGTGGTTACCTTTCAAAAGCAAGGCCAAAGGGAAGAGTAAACAGTAATTAGAGCCTGCCAAGACATAGAAGAGGAAAGGAAAGGCCATAGGAATGGGTCTTTGTAATTGAAACAAAATGTTAACTAAGTAACTTAGAACTGAGAATCATGACTTGAAAAGAAAGAAGTGGCTGCCATGGAGATTACTGGGTGGATGAACAGATGCAAAAGAGCTGGTGCTTTGATAAGGTCAATAAAGTTGTCAAAACTCTAGCAAGACTGACAAAAAAAAAGTGAGAAGACATAAATTACCAATATGAGGAGTGAAACAGGAGATAACACTACAGACCCTAGAGATATAAAAAATATAAAAAAGAGTACTATGAAAAACTCTACACACATAAAGCTGATAATTAGAGTGTAATTAACCAATTACCCAGAAAATAAAAACTATCTCAACTCACCCATATGAAGTAGACAATTTGAATAGCTTTATAACTATTAAGGAAATTGATTTTATAAATTTAAAACTCTGGTAAAAGGAAACCACCATGTCCATACCATCTCACCGGAGAATTCTATCAAATGTTAAGGAAGAAGGAATACAAATTCTTCACAATCTATTATATAAAATAAAAGAAGACCACTTTCCAACTCATTATATAAACTCACTCTTATAGAGTCACAAAAAACAGACCAAGACAGCACCAAAAAAAAGAAACCTTCAGACCAACATTCTTCATGAATATCTTAACAAAGTATTAACAAATATAATTAAGCAATATTAAAAGAATTATATACTATGTAATTCATCCCAGGGATGAAAGGTTGGTTAAATATTCAAGAATCAATCAGTGTAACCCACAATAATAGTCTAAACCAGTGGTTCTCAACCTTCTAGCCCTTTAAATACAGTTCCTCATGTTGTGACCCAACCATAAAATTATTTTCGTTGCTACTTCATAACTGTAATGTTGCTACTGTTATGAATCATAATATAAATATCTGATATGAGGGATGGTCTTAGTCCACCCCTGTGAAAGGGTCTTTCGACCGCCAAAGGGGTCGCGACCCACAGGTTGAGAACCGCTGGTCTAAACAGAAAAATCATATGATAATATCACATAACAAAACTGAACACTCTTCAAGAAAATAAAACTTCCAGTCCTGGCCGGTGTGACTCACGGGTTAGAGCATCAGCTGGGTTCGCTTCCTTTAGTGACCACATACCTGGGTTTGCAGATTCGAGCCCCAGTCCCTGTTGGGGTGTGTATAGGAGGCAACCAATCAATGTGTCTCTCTCACATCAATGTCTCTCTCTCCCTCTCTCCCTCCCTCCCTCCTCTCTCCCTACCTCATTCCCTCCTTTCCTTCCTTCCACTCTCTCTAAAAATCAATGGGAAAATGTATCCTCTCATGAGGATTAACAAAAAAGATAAAAGACAAAACCTTCCAGAAAAAAATAGGAATAAACATCAACTTTTGCAACGCAATAAAGAACATCTATGGAAACCTATAGCTAGCATCTTCAGCAAAGTATTGGAAGTTCTAGCTCTTCTTGCAGGTTTGGCAAGGGCAATCAAAACAAAAAGAGTAGAAGGAAGACAGATTTGGAAGTACATACTTGGGAAGTCAAAAAAAAAATGTAGCCCTTGTAAATTACTGGCCCTATTGGGGTGTGGGGAATCAAGGAGTGGTTACAAAAAGAAAAACACCAGCACTGTGCCTCGGTGACAGTTTCCTACCTCTGGTTCCTCTTTGCCCCCCACCCCCACTGCTACCATTGCTTACTCTTACTATGTGCAGTTCTCTCTGAAACGTACACTGAGCAACATGCAGAGAAAAAGCAAAGATGTGGAGATTCAGAAGAAACATGTTCAATCCCTAGGGGTATTTCAATGTGACCTAACTGGAACTAACATCAAAACATGTAATTCCTGGCTGATTCTCACAGCCACTTGGCCTGGAGGTCAAATCCCCCCTAGTATTAGCTACAACAATCAAGGCTTAACTACAAGACTGCGCACAAAGACCACTAGGGGGTGCACCAAGAAAGCATAAAAAAATGCGGAGACAAAGAAACAGGACAAAATTGTCAATGGAAGATATAGAGTTCAGAACCACTCTTTTAAGGTCTCTCAAGAACTGTCTAGAAGCTGCCGATAAACTTAATGAGATCCTCGAGAAATCTAATGAGACCCTCGATGTTGTGATAAATAACCAACTAGAAATTAAGCATACACCAACTGAAATAAAGAATACTATACAGACTCCCAACAGCAGACCAGAGGAGCGCAAGAATCAAGTCAAAGATTTGAAATGCGAAAAAGCAAAAAACACCCAACCGGCAAAGCAAAATGAAAAAAGAATCCAAAAATACGAAGATAGTGTAAGGAGCCTCTGGGACAGCTTCAAGCGTACCAACATCAGAATTATAGGGGTGCCAGAAGATGAGAGAGAGCAAGATATTGAAAACCTATTTGAAGAAATAATGACAGAAAACTTCCCCCACCTGGTGAAAAAAATAGACTTCCAAGTCCAGGAAGCGCAGAGAACCCCAAACAAAAGGAATCCAAAGAGGACCACACCAAGACACATCATAATTAAAATGCCAAGAGGAAAAGACAAAGAGAGAATCTTAAAAGCAGCAAGAGAAAAACAGTCAGTTACCTACAAGGGAGTACCCATATGACTGTCAGCTGATTTCTCAACAGAAACTATGCAGGCCAGAAGGGAGTGGCAAGAAATATTCAAAGTGATGAATACCAAGAACCTACAACCAAGATTACTTTATCCAGCAAAGCTATCATTCAGAATTGAAGGTCAGCTAAAGAGCTTCACAGATAAGGAAAAGCTAAAGGAGTTCATAACCACCAAACCAGGATTATATGAAATGCTGAAAGGTATCCTTTAAGAAGAGGAAGAGGAAGAAAAAGGTAAAGATACAAATTATGAACAACAAATATGCATCTATCAACAAGTGAATCTAAGAATCAAGTGAATAAATAATCTGATGAACAGAATGAACTGGTGATTATAATAGAATCAGGGACATAGAAAGGGAATGGACTGACTATTCTTGGGGGGGAAGGGGTGTGGGAGATGCGGGAAGAGACTGGGCAAAAATCGTGCACCTATGGATGAGGACAGTGGGTGGGGAGTGAGGGCGGAGGGTGGGGCGGGAACTGGGAGGAGGGGAGTTATGGGGGGGGGGGGGAAAGAGGAACAAATGTAATAATCTGAACAATAAAGATTTAATTTAAAAAAACATGTAATTCCTTAACTAATAAAGAATTTAAAGATAAAAAACAAAACAAAAAAAAACAAACATTTTAGGTGGTGATTCTAAGGCAATGAAAAGATTGGTCGATTCAATCACTGAAAAAACATCAGCGTAATATATAATTCAAATGGGTTATTTGGCACAATATAACTCAAATAACAACAGTGTCACATAGATATATATGAAGCACTTCAAATCCTGATATAAAGATTCCTTTCCAATTAACTTTTTTTTGTACCAGTTAACTTTTGATTCTTTCCCTTCCCTTGCTGATATACAGATTCCCCCACCTATTGGTGGTGACAAGACAAAAAGAAATTTAGTGACAACTAGTTTCTCTGATATGAAACATCTATGTGATATACCCAAGGGATTAAACAGGAAGTCTAAATATAAAGCTCAATCCAAGTTTTGGTATATAATCAGTAGAGCTATTTCTTAATCTGCCTTAATACAAATTTAATTAGTCATCTACCTAACTCCTTTATTTGATATCTGTATTTACCTACTAATAAGAAGTTTTAGAAGAAGGATTTAATGACCCCTTAATTGAATCAGTTGTATGACAGTGGGGTTTAAAATTCTAAATTGAAGGTTTCATTTCAATGAGATGTATATTTAATCTATGACTCATTTTTTTAAACAACTTAAAGATTAATCTTCTTTCCTAAGCTTATACATCAGTATGAACTTCCTGGAAAGAAATAAAAGTTGATAAGTATTTTCTAGACCAAACATAAAACAGCATAGCATTGAGTTTAAAATGTCCCTCTGCAGCATCCTACTCACTATTTTGTGAAGTAGCAAGAGTTGGGATGGGAAAGAATTTAAGTCAACAAAGACTTGATACCTACTTTCCTAACAAGACATTTTCATTACATCAAGCTAATCTCTCCCACTGTTCCCCAAGCTCACTCTGCTCAATCCTACTGCAGATCTTTTGTGGTTTTTGTTCTCTCTGATCAATCACTGATTTAGATTGTCCCCCACTCTCTTTTGGGCCTACCCATAGCCTACATGTCTCTGGGGGTTTAATTCAAGCTCTTCCTTCTCTGTGAAGCCTTCCCCAGCCTCTCCAGCCACTTTCCTTTCCTTTCCTTTCCTTTCCTTTCCTTTCCTTTCCTTTCCTTTCCTTTCCTTTCCTTTCCTTTCCTTTCCTTTCCTTCCCTTCCCTTCCCTTCCCTTCCCTTCCCTTCCCTTCCCTTCCCTTCCCTGTGCATTCTCTGTCCACTGATGATCTGCTATATATTTTATACTTCATCATCTACCACTTTATACTGTCAGTTGTCAGTTTCATCTCCAGCTCTTCTATCTCTCCCATGCTCTAAATCCATACTGCCAACTACCTGTTGAAAATCTTCAGAACTATGATTTGCTGGCACCTCCACTCAACATGCCCAAAAGAATAACTCGTCATCTTCAGTGCCAATAACCCACCCAACACACACACACACACACACACACACACACACACACACACACACACCCCTCCTATCTTCCCTATCGTCTCTATTAATGGAGGTCAGCACTTATCAGTCATTTCCAATGTCTAAAGCACTGTGCTGGGCACTTTGGAGACAGAGAAGTATACAAAGATGAATTAGTCTCCTTTGACTTCCCTGTCAGGATGAATTAGTCACCTCTCTTCTACTCACCATTCTCCAAAACACCCTGTATTTAGCTCTATCACTAATCTTTCACATTGCATTTTTATATCTCTCCTTCACTAGATTATGAATACCATGAAGGCAAGATTTATGTCTTAGGTTTCTCTGCCTCACCAGTGCCTAGGAAAGACTAAGATCCTAGTCACAGGGAATAAACTTTTGCTGACTGGCTAAGTGGATTAACACTGCATGTCCCTAAAGAGCTCACCATCAAGCTGGACCCCTAGACTTGCAATTATTCTCATCTCTTCCCTTTTCCCCATAACTAATCATCAGCAAGTTTTCTTGATTCCATTTTAACAGTATATACTGCATACATCCACTTTCTCTTCCTCTCCACTCTCACAGAAATAGCCTACACCACTATCTGGATTGCCTGGACCTCAGCAGTTATCTCTACTGGCTTCCCCACATCCTCCTCAGTTATCCTCACCACTTCCCTGCAATCCAGCCCCCACACTACCACTAGAAAGATCTTTCTAAACCACATATTATCCCCTGCATTGACACCCCTCTTAATGCAGCTCCCGCTCAAGGCCCCACTCCTCTTTGTTTACCTTACTCTCAAATCATCCTACCACCCACCTCATGCTCTCCTACTTCCATGCTTTAACTTACTAACTCCTTCTAACTTTCTTCTACCAGTCAGAAGCTTCTTTCAATTCTTCAATACCCAATTCAAGTACATTTCCCCCACCCCTTAAAGTTATTGATAATCGAACTGTTTCTTTACTGGTTCCACAGCATCTTATTTAGAGCTTTGTCTGTATTATTTATGCTGTCCTATCTTGCTATGGTTGTGTTCACACCTATCTTGACGACTAGAGTGGCAGGTCCTTGAAGATAGGGGTTCATGAAAACAGATTATTATAGCCCTCTCCCAGTAGGAGATGCTCAATAAACAATCTGAACAGAATTTAATGACCTACCCTACAATATTCATTCATCTTACAAATCTTTATTGAGCATAAACGAAACAAAAAAAATCTCTACTCTCACAGAACTTTAATGGTAAGATACAGACATGAAATGAAATAAATAAGTAAATATATACTGTGTTAGATGGAGAAATTGGTAAACAAAAATATAAAGCAGGAAAGGTGGCAGGGCAGTGAGGATAGGGTTCAATTTTCTCTCAGGTGACCAGGGAAGACCCTACTGTGGAGCTGATAAGTAAGCAAAGACCTAAAGAAAGTGACTGAATCAGTCATGCTGATTCTGCCATGACAGTGTTCGAGGCAGAGAGACAGCAAGTGAGGGAGTTACCTGTCTGGCATAGGCAACCAGGAGGACGAAGGCTGGTGTGGCTGAAGTGAATGAGTGAGAGGGAGAGAGCACAGAGAGGAAATCAGAGGGAGAATGGGAAGCCAAATCCTGTAGGGCCCTATAGGTTATTGGGATGACCTTGACTTTACTATTTTTTAAAATATATTTTTATTGATTCCAGAGAAGAAGGGAAAAGGAGAGAGATAGAAACATCAATGATGAGAGGGAATCATTGATTGGCTGCCTCCTGTACACCCCACACTGGGGATGGAGGCTGGGCTAACATGACCTTCTGGTTCATAGGTCAACACTCAACCACTGAGCCATGCCAGCTGGGAGACTTTACTATTTTTTAAGATGGGAAGCCATTACCCAAGTTAAATTTTAAAACAATAACTCTGGCTATTGAGTGTAAATTAGATTATAAGAGTGACAAGGACAGGAGCAGAGACATCAGTTAGAAAGCTACTGCAGGAACACAAGATAAATTACCTGAATCTGTGTCTCCTGGGCTTCAGCTCCTTTTTGCTCAAATAAGTGCTTTTTTATTCTTTGTCAGAAAAGGGCGGGGGGGGGGAGGGAAGGGAAGGGAAAGGAAGGGGAAGGGAAGGGAAGGGAAGGGAAGGGAAGGGAAGGGAAGGGAAGGGAAGGGAAGGAAAGGAAAGGAAAGGAAAGGAAAGGAAAGGAAAGGAAAGGAAAGGAAAGGAAAGGAAAGGAAAGGAAAGGAAAGGAAAGGAAAGGAAAGGAAAGGAAAAGAAAGGAAAGGAAAGGAAAAACTACTGCAATAAGCTAGGTAAAGAAATTTGTTCCACATACTTCCCTGACTAGCTTTCTACCTGGCCCCAGCTGTTCAGACCTAACCTGAACAGTTGGGTAAAATGCTTCCCCAAGGGAGTGCCCAAAATGTCCTATGAGGCAAGGACATTATAATGAAGGCATGCTGTCTGTCCACTTCCCAAGGAAAGGCAGCAAGTGCTGTGCCTTTTGCAGATGAAGACATGAGTCAGAAAACAAAGTCAGAGTAAATCTGGAAATTTATTTAGAAATCCTAACAATCAAATGATACCAATTGAAAGATGTAGCACAGAGGTAAAAATCAGCTGTGAAAATCATCTAAACCAAGAAAATTCTAGGCAAGGCCTATGAAATTACTCCAGGGTTCAACAAAAATTTCTCCACTCCCAGTAATAAAAAATGCTAAGAAGTCTACACATACCTATATAATTATAAATCTGTTGATAACATTTATTCCATTAAAGGAGACGCTCCTTCCCTTAACCCAACATACAATACAGAAAAGTGTGCAAACTAAATTTTATATTAAATGCTTTAGGGAAAAGCTCCTAAAAGTAGTTATCTGGGGAGGGGGCAAAAGGGAAAGAAATTTTAATTATCTATATTATACATTTCTGTAATGTTTTAATTTATTTATAGTGAACTTACAATTTTATTAATTAGTAGTATTAATTTTGAGGCATTAAAAAGCAATAAAGACATGTACAAAAATGCACTGAGGAACTAACTATTCAAAGGAGCTCTTGGGTAAATATTTTTGAAAAGTGAAGAAATATAATAATGTGAATGACTGAACACTATTTTATCTGCATTGTAACATATTTCTATATATCGGGGGGGTTGTAATATAGGCAGGACCTACCTTCTTAAGTAATAAAAATCAAGTAAGTTACCTAAGAAAGCTTTAGAAAGACTGCTGAACAGCAATTAGATTTCACTTTCTGGATATTTTTATGAAAAATGCGCCTAGCCAGTTTGACTCAGTGGATAGAGCATCGGCCTGCAGACTGAAGGGTCCCGGGTTTGATTCCACTAAAGGGCACATGTCTGGGTTGCTGGCTCAATGCCCAGTAGGGGGCATGCAGGAGGCAGCGGATCAATGATTCTCTCTCATCATTGTTGTTTCTATCTCTCCCTCTTCCTTCCTCTCTGAAATCAATAAAAATACATATTTTTTTAAAAAAGGAAGAAGAAAAATGTAAGCAGTTATCAGTATACAATGAGTTAAGGGCAATTTTATCCAGAATCAGAGTGGCCAGACAGCTTCCTGCAATCCATCATTATTTCTCAAACACATCTTTGAAGCATTTAGACTTAGGTCTGCTTAAAGAACTTAGGGCTAAAAAAAGGAAGTTAACACATGGGCTCTCTTATTATTATATTCTGCCATGGTGATTCTTAGAGGAGCAGGAAGGACTATGTACTATGTTACATGAGCTAGAATTAGAAGACAGAGGGTTCATAGTTAAGGTGAAACAGTTGTCTTAGCTTTGAATTCTTTTGCTTTTTTTAGGTTTTTTTTTTTTTTGCTGCCTTGCTGTAATATAAATACAACTTCATTTCAAAATATCTAATCACAGATTTTTCCCAGTTCTGTTCTAGTTTTATTTTTGACATATACATACAATTACAGTTTCTGTTAACCAATTAAAACTACAATTATTTTCAGTAGAATGCCAAGAAAGTTCAAGAGTCACATTCAAGGCTTGTAAAAGATTCACTTACCACTGGATTTAATTTCTCGGACATAATTACTAGGGAACCAGCCTGTTCTCCCATTTAATGTGCCTTCCCACCAGCCTCCTTCTTCAACTCTAGTGACGTAAATGATGTCCCCTTTACAGACTGACAGTTCATCTTCATTAGTCTGCTTAAAGTTGAATCTTGCCTTTACTATCAACTGGTGACTTCCATTTTCAGTCATCTCCTAGAGAAACAAAAGCCACACCAGATGAAGCACTCATCTAAAAGAGGCAGGGGCAAAAATTATATGAACTTAACCAAATTGAGTGGGGTAACCTAGGATAAACCCAGGACCATCTCAGTCATGTGTTTTTAACTTAGGAGTTGGCCTAACATGGATAGGTCTCAGTGGGAATTAATAAACCCCTCAAAACTGTATGCAAACTTTTGTATTTGTGAGACTGTGTATTTTGGAAGGAGTCATAGCTTTCATTTTCCTCTCCCCCTATCAATTATCTAAACCAGTGGTTCTCAACCTTCCTAATGCCACAACCCTTTAATACAGTTCCTCATGTTGTGGTGACCCCCAATTTCATTGTTACAAATTGAGCATAATTAAAGCATAGTGATTAATCACAAAAACAATATGTAATTATATATATATTTTTCCGATGGTCTTAGGCGACCCCTGTGAAAGGGTCGTTCGACCCCCAAAGGGGTCATGACTCACAGGTTGAGAACCGCTGATCTAAAGATACTTATTTTAAATGATCCAGGAAACAAAGGACAGTGGTACACTATTCTATCCTGCCTCTACCCAACACATAGACCTATCTTATGTAATTATATAACCAAGATTAGGTACTAACCTACTCTAATAACATGTGTCTTCCACATCCCAATTATTAAGAATATCTTAAATTGGCTAAGACTTAGTCGTAGGCATAGATTAAATACCCCATAGTTACTTAAGTCAGTAGTTCTTAACTTATCACAAGCCCCTTTGAGAAACTGATGAGTACAATTGAACTTTTCCCAAAACACATCTACCCCTAAGTTCACACACAGAAGATTTTGCACACAGTTTGAGATGGTCCAAGGAATATAGAACCATAGTATTTATGAGCTTCTCAAAGGGTCTGTGATCTCCAAAGGTTAAGTGCTTTGGAAGTAATTAAAGTGTTTTGGAAGTAATAGCTCTTGATAGCTTAAAGCAAGTGGCTGGCTTTGACAAGAAATAATGTCTCAAAAGGGCAGAAGATGGGGTGTTCCTTCCTAAACAAAAGCTCCTGTTAAGACTAAATGCAAAGATAACTGGGCTATCCCAATACAGGAGCTCATTATAAGCCCAATATAAGTACAAAGAGAAAAATAAAATGACAATTGCAAGTAATATTGATTGCCTACTATGTGCCAGGCACTATTTAGTTCTCCTAATAAACTGAGTGATGGGGAAAATAACAGCAATCTGCCATCAGGAAGTAGTCATAATGACATATATACATAGTATTCTCAGTTAAACAACTTGCTCAATTTTAGGAAGAGAGAATTTGGGAGCTTTAACCTCAATTTTCTGACTCTGTGCCCCACATACCTTTGATTTGTTCCAGGGGCCAGCCTGAATTTGTGCTAGGTTTAAAATTAGTTTTCTCCAGACTCCCCAAACAAACAGGATGGCTATCTTACTATATATGAAAATTCAACCGAGTTATCGATCAAGTTTCATGGATTTTAAAACAGGCAGGGGGAATTGGGAGCAATACTTACCACTGCCTTTGACTGCCTTTGCAGCCTTGGAGCTGTGCTAGAAACTGCTCCCTGTGGGTTTGTCTGAGAACTATTAGCAGCACTAAGAGAAGAGGAACGTCCACATGGTCTTTCTGATAGCTGATCTGTGAAAAGAGGAAAAGGCATGGTAAAGGGAACCACTCATGTCAGAAAAACATCTACAACATAACATCTTTAATGGGACACGATCAAAGGCAACCTGGCTATAATTCTAACTATCACCATTATGAATGTGCCAAGTGTATTTCATCCCCCCTCCCTTTTTGGTGGCCAACTTCTTTTTCTTAACCTTACTGGCCATTGCTCTCCAGTAGAATGAAAAACAGCGACAGAGCCACATTTTCTCTTAACCCATTTCCCTACAGCTCTTCCCTCCTGAGCCAATTGCAACAGTATGCCCTGTTATCCCAGGCAGAACTATATTGGTTACCAAACAGCTGTTTGTGGCTCTTATTACTTTGAAATATTTCAAATTTCTATCTTTGTTTTCTGGCCTATAGCTGAGTGCTTCTTTTCTTCCTCACATGTAACAATATGTGTGGCATATATAATGTAAAATCTCCCTTTGCCTGGTGGGGGGAGGGGAGAACAAGAATGAGTGAGTGTGTCTGGGAAAGATGCAATCTTAACACTAGAATAATTTTTTTAATCAAACTCAAGAGTCTTCCCTTCCTTGAGACCTTATGAAATTTGATCCCACCAGCGCTGAGCTAGATGTTTTCAGTATGTTGATAGTGTACTAAAGAGAGGAGCTGGCTTCGTGACAAACTCAAATGAAGGTTCTTTTTCTCTCCATTTATTTTTAAAATATATAAACTGCAAAAGTATAAAGCCAAAACATTCCCTAGGCGACAAGCTCAGTATCCAAGTAGTTTTCTTGATACTGTGGGTTTTAACTTTCACCTCCTTGTATTTTATAAATATCTGTGGTGAAGGAAGAGACTATAAAACTTGCTAGAAGAGTTTGGCAAAGGAACATATAATTTTCATGGCATATGTTAGAATTATACGGTTCTCCCTGCCCAGAACTCGAGAGTTGTCATGTGTGTTAAATATAGTTACTTGAATTAGCTGTACTTTCTGCTCTACGCCTTGCAATAAGCACAAAAGTATTTTTTTCCCAAATAGCAAAAGAACAACTTTGGAGAAGTATTTTTACATTTATTGCTATCATATACAGCTCTTTTGACTAAAACTATAATTACTTGATAGCTTCCTAGATGCTCCATCCTATTTGGCACTTGATTATATTGTCTGCTCTTCTTCTCTAATTGTTTCACGTGGGTAAGCTGAATCTCCCTAAATAGATGGCAATTTTCTCAAAGGCAGGGACCATATCTTACACTTACTTTGTAGTATCTGGCAGTGCTGGACACACACTCTGTTGACTCTCCAATAACTGGAGCACCAGGACTAGTGTTTGGGCATAAGTGCTCTGGAGTCAGTCAGATGTGGGTTTGAATCCCAGTTCTGCCACATACTTTCTAGATGGGCAAGTGTAGGCCTGACTTTTCTTATCTATAATATGGGCCTAATAATAATACCTACTCACAGGGTTGTTTCAAAGATAGAATGAGACTACCTAAGGCTTGTAGGGCAGCTAGATCCATGGTAAGGGCTCAAAGCACTTTATGATTATTACTGCCCATTTGAAGGTAAGATACTATATCACATAAGGTGTGAAATTATACTCTAAGGTAGTGATTTTCAACCGGTGTGCTGCAAGAATTTTTAAGACATGCAATACCTGACTATTTAGTCAGGGGTATTGACATCTTTTCCCTTAGATTATCAAATAAAAAACTGACAACAGCCAACACAATAGTCATCCAGTGTGAATGCTGTCTTGAACCATAAATATGTAGGTCATATAATAAAGTTGCATCTTATTGGTCACATTGCATAATAAGGTTGCATCTGGTTGGTTAATTCTTGGTATCAGAAATCCTTATATACAAATATATGCACCTGATTTTTTAAAAGTCACTTTGGAACAAAAAGGGTATATAATTACTATTTTTTTGTAAATCAATAAAAATTACATCTATTTTTTTTAATTACACCTATTTTTTGTCAGATCAGCAAAAATATATTTTTGGTGTGCCACAGAATTTTAGTAGTTAGTTTATATGTGTCATGAGATGAAAAAGATTGAAAGTTGCTGCTCTGAGGTAATCATCAAATACCTCTAATGTGTTGGGTATTAACATCTAAATAAAAGATACTCTTTCACTCACTATGAATCTGAGGTTTCATTTCCAGTGCAAGATTCCTGAGGGGTTCCTTCACATGGACAAAGACATACAAAAAACAATGAGAAAAAATGTCTCTAGTGGAGAGAGGGAAGTAACAACTATAGTCTTGTAAACTTTATGAAAAAGGTAACTTGTCGTGTTTTTTTTTTCTGTCTTGTTACACTCAGTTGCCTATTCAATAGCTTTGAATGAAATAGTTTCTTGATTCTTGTCATTAGAATGCCATCTGTGATAGGTATGTTTAAATTCTAAACCATCATGGACCTGGAGAGCATTATGATAAGTGAAATAAGCCAGTCAGAGAAAGACAAGTACCATATGATTTCACTCATATGTGGAATTTAATGAATAAAATGAACTAACAAGCAAAATAGACAGACTCGGATAGAAATTAGGCTGGCAGCTATTGGGGGTGGGGGAGTGGAGGAATTGAACAAAAAATAAAAAAAGAGAAAGAACTCATAGACAAACAGCAGTGTGGTGATTGTCGGGGGAGGAGCTGGAGGATGGACTATGGGGATACTAATAAATGCTGATGGAAGGAGACTTGACTTTGGTTTGTGAACACAATACAGCATACAGACGATGGGTTGTGGAATTGTGCACCTGAAACCTATATAACTTTTGCAACCAGTGTCACCCCAATAAAAAATAAACAATAAATCCTAAAACCATAAAAAATTAAAGCATTTGACACCCATTGAAGTTTATTTGATGGAAGGGGAGAACTTTGCACCAATCAAACAGTCCTGGCCATAGTTGGCTCCTTGGGTATTCAGAAACATGTGAATCCAAACATGTCAACCAGAACTCATAAATCACAATTCCTACTTACCTTCTGTTGCTTTGTTAACAGCTAAAAGAGTGCTCAGAACCTTGGAGAAATTGACTCCTGAATAAAGGTCGTCAGGATTAAATACCTATGAGAAAGGAAATTGAAACTGTAAGACACCGTTAAGTATTCAACTCAACAAACCCAACTATCAAAAGACCATTTCCTTTAGCTCTAAGAAGAAGAAAAAGTAAAACCCAACACCCAAACCTCTGTATACATTTTGGAGAAATGAAAGCAGCAGCTGAGTCGCCTAATGACATGTGGCAAGCCATCAGGGAGTTAGAGCAAATGGGAAATGAGAGCCTAGATGAGAACACAGGGCCCACCAGGAAATGCACAGTGCATACTCAGAACCACTCTTCTAATCTGAACATAGCAATACTCTTAGCCCAGTTACAGGAAACTTGTATGCATGGGTTACAGTTAATGCCCATCACCTACACAATGTCCGTAGGAGTAGACAAAAAAGGGGGTGGAGCCTTTTTGACACTTTTTCATTTGTAAAGTTTATTCATTGTACTCAGTAGGGGCACTGTCAGGTGTGCTTTTCTCTCTGCTCTCTGTCCTCCCCACTGCCACTCACTGGATCCCAAAGTCTGTGATCCCAACTCCACATTGCCCAAACGTTGCACCCAGATAGGCATTTTTCTTCCAGCCCCTATTTCTGATTTTTGCTGCTTAACCTTGACCGCCCTCAGCTCATCTTCATGAATTTGAACCTCTGCCTGCCTGAACTTCTAGATTCTTCCTGGCCTTAAATGACTTTCCCAGATATGACTTCTGGCCTTTCTGATAGATACTACTAAACTGTCAGCAACACAAGATTAAATAAATAGAATATTCCACTTTGTCATTTTCAACTGTCATTCTGATATGCCACTGTTCCTAGTGAAGATACCAGTCAGTTGTTGTTTTGAAGAAATTTACTAATTTTAAAATGTATTCCATGTATTAAAATGTATTGAAACTTCTTTTAGTCTCACATATGTGTATTTGAAACTAGAAGTACTCTCAAGTACAGGCACAATCTATTAATCTCCCAGTCAATGATCTAGATATGTACATCTGTAGGTAACCAGATGCCCACTTTATGGATGGAAATGCACCTACTAAAAACATTTTGTTCCAAGATGTCTGAGTTTGCATCCCCCCACCCTCACCCCAAATGTGGTGATGAGAATAGAATGTACCTTTTCATATGGGACATGTTTGGACCTAACATTTTGAAGGATCTATCTTCCCATTAGGTAGAGCCATTTGCTCCATTTCAAATCTGCCTGTTTTCTAGCAGCCATATCTAGACAACATTTTATCTTCTTTGTGTATATATTATTTTTTTTTCCTGTTTCCTGATTTTCTTTCTTTTTTTTAATTTATTGCTTAAAGTATTACAAAGGGTATTACATATGTGTCCATTTTATCCCCCCACCCTAGACAGTCCCCTAGCCTCGCCTATCCCCCAATGTCTTATGTCCACTGGTTATGCTTATATGCATGCATACAAGTCCTTTAGTTGATCTCTTACCCCCCTACCTCCTGTGTGTATATATTATTGAAAATCTAAAATCATCTATAGAATGAAAATATATGGAATCTTTTTTTTCAAGTGAAGGGGCATTCATGTAGATAATATATGCAAATATGTGTTTATAGCAGCCTGCCTACTCTGGAATTCACAGCTCTACTATTCATTTGCTCAGTGGATAGAGCGTCAGCCATGTGAAGGGTCCCAGGTTCAATTCTGGTCAAGGGCACATGCCTGGATTGTGGGCTTGATCCCCAGTAGGGGGAGTGCAGGAGGCAGCCAATGAATGATTCTCTCTCATCACTGATGTTTCTATTTCTCTCTCTCCTTATCCCTTCCTCTCTGAAATCAATAAAAATATATTTAAGAAAAATGAGGCATTAATATACTTTTAGTAAAGAGCTAATGCCAATATTACTAAATAGTTAAATGATATTACAATCCAAATATATTTCTGAGTGCTACTATATATTTCAAAGTTTTCCAGGAATAAATTGATAGGCATGCTGTTTTAGTTTGTCAAAGCCTGGGTGAAGAAGTTCCAATAGATGCTGGTAAGAGTATCTAGTATCCCAAGGGATTCCAGACTTACTGACTCTCCCTTAATATAATGACATGTATGCCAAAATAGTAACAAAACAAAAAAAGGTCATTTGTTTTTAGTTCATAATTCCTCATAGGAATGTGAATATGTGTGTTTGTATATATGGATACATTTGTTGGGTAGGTTGGGTGGACATGGGTAGAGTCTAAAATAATAAAGAGAAGTAAATATTTGAAGAATAAGGCATGAAAGCAAATGGTGTGATAAAAACCTTCTTCCTGCCCTAGCTGGTTTTGCTCAGTGGATAGAGCGCTGGCCTGCAGACTGAAGGGTCCCGGATTTGATTCCAATCAAGGGCACATGCCTAGATTGCGAACTCAATCCCCAATAGAGGGCGTGCAGGAGGCAGCCGATCAATGATTCTCTCTCATCATTGATGTTTCTCTCTCTCTCTCCCGTCTTCTCTGAAATCAATAAATATATATATATTTTTTTTAAAAAAAACTTCTTCCCTTTTTTATGTTGCTCCTTATCTAGGTTAATTGACTGCCCATATGTAGCAACACTGGCATTATTCACTTGTACTGGTACTTGACTAAATGGGAAAATAAATAAATTGATGGAAAAATAAAACATGCATCAACAAAAGTCATTGTGTCTGCTTGAGGGAAGTTGCCTGGGCTATGTACAGTTTCCTTTTTAGAAAACTAGAGTTTACCCACAGACACTGTTCTCACTGCAAGCTTATTCTGTAGCACTAGGAACTACACAGAAGAAGTTGGAAGAGGTCTCTAGGGACTAGTAGAGAAGGCAATGCCTAAGGGTTATGATTCCAGAGCAGTTGGAAGATTATATATAACTACGAACACTCCCCACTGTACCACACCCGTCCAAGCCTCAAATTGAATGCTATTGAAAATTCCACCCCAGATCTTTCTTCAATGCACTTGAGATTGGTCCCCTGCTAAAATGGGAATATTATTTGGAGGGAACACAGCAACTTAATTATCAGTCTTTTATACCTTACTGGAAATGAGGAGCGTAAGACCAAGTTTAGAGATGATGATGTGGAGAAAAGCTAAGGTCACTGGTGCCCAACTAGGAAAAAGTAAGGGAGAACCCCCCCCCCCCAAATGTGGAGAGGAGTGTAAGAAGAACAAGGAAAAGTAGATTATAGTACAGGCCCTTTGCCTGGGACTAAACCCAATCATTTATATATAAAATGGAAAACCAATCCCTTTTCCAAACTACAAAGCACTCTGGGACTTGTTAAAAGGTAATGCAGCCCTGGCCAGGTGGCTCTGTTGATTGGAGCATCGTGCCATGCAATGAAGGGTTATGGGTTCGATTCCCAGTCAGAGTACATACCCAGGTTGCAGGTTTGAACCCCAGTTGAGACGCAGTGAGAGGCAACTGATCAATGTTTCTCTCTCCCTCTCTCTCTCCCTCCCACTCTCTTTGTAAAGTCAACAAAACTGTATCCTCAGGTGAAGATTTTAAAAAAGGTTTCTAGCCCTAGCTAGTTTGGCTAAGTGGATAGAACATTGGCCTGTGGACTGAAAGGTCCAGGTTCGATTCCAGTCAAGGGCACATGCCTGGGTTGTGGGCCTGAATCCCAGCAGAGGGCATGCAAGATGCAGCGGATCAATGAGTCTCTCTCATTATTGATGTTTCTGTCTCTCTCTCCCTCTCCCTTCCTCTCTAATATCAATAAAAAATATTTAAAAATAAAAAAGGTTTCCAATAAAAAGGTAATGCATATTTGCATATTTATGCTGTATGTGATAATACTCTTCTTCTGGTACACTGTGTAAACTTTGCTAGCATGTTTAGTATGATATCAAACTAACTTTCTTTATACCTATTTTGGTCTAGAAATTAGCTGGTTAGTTCCAGTTGGATCTGTGACGGTCAAATGAACAGCAAGATTTCCTCCTTCCATTTACCATAACTGTAATGAAGACAAGAAAGAAATGACTGCTTCTTATACTATCACTAGATGGTTTCAAGGTCCCACTCCTGCAATGGGATGAGGCAAAGCTCAAGTATAACAGCAACAACAACAAAACTTTTACTCTACTCTGGGTAAACAATAGGAGAGACATGGATTAAACTTCATTGAAGATTTTTTATAAGTATTTATATATAGCTTGTCTAAGGTCCAATCCTACATCAGCAGCTCAAATCAGACAAAGCATTTAATTTTTCAATGTTTCTCCACATTTTTCCATTTTGAACATCTACAATGACAGCAAAACCTATTTTCTATCCACTAAACAGCAGGTGTTAATTCTGAGCTGTTGGGGATCTGCCAGTATAAACTGCACAGAAGTTAATATTTTTATGCTTTACAAATAGATCCTTTTGAAGTAGTTTTCACTTTCAACATGTATGCTGTTTTAGACATTTTTCCTGAACTGATAAACACAAGGAAACACATGAGGAAAAACTTCCACAACCCCTTGTTCCATTTCCTTACTAATCTTACAGCTACAATTTACTGATTTACTGAGCACTTGCTATGTGCTGACACCATGTTTGATGAGGATGGATGGATGGATAGATAGATAGAAGATAGATAGATAGATAGATAGATAGATAGATAGATAGATAGATAGATATTCATCATTGCACTTGATTTTCTCAGTAAGCCTGTATTGTGGGTACAATTATTTCTCCCATTTTATAAATGAGTAAATTGATATTCAGAGTACTTAAGTCACAAAGAAAGAAAGTGATGGAATCAATAAATATACACTAAAAAGTGTTATAAGGGACATTTTAGTACTGCATGTATACTTATGTTTTCATGAGCCATTTTAAAAAATGAAAAAGGAATCCATGGGTTTGTACATACAAAAAAAATCCTTTGCTGCATCTGTACCATCTGCAGTAAGTTTGTTACAACCTCTAACATGACTAATTCAACAAATCATGGCAAAGAGAAAATATCCCATATGACAAGACTTTTTCCACAGGGGTCTTCCCTAATTCCTGTGCAATACTTTTCATTTCAAGGTGGTCTTGACCCAGCAGCTACCTTTTTCCAGAAGTGGGGAAGGGCTACAGTGATCTATTCTTATTTGTTCATTGGGTTACATCTTGTAAGCCACCATCCATATTTGTGAGGTGTTGGTAGGGTGGGGGTCCAGCCCATGGTTACCGGACCAAGCTAAACCATTCCTTGGCATCATGCTCTAAACATTTAAGTTAGCAGTCATAGCCCCCGCCAGATCTTTGTTAAGAGAAACCATACTGTATACTAGTTCAGAACTGGATAATGTCTCTAATGTCATGTGGCTTCAGTCCTACTCAATCGACTTCCTTTTAAAGGTAATTTAGGGTTTGAAGTGATCACAATAGGCTCCATCACTCAATTTTTAAATCTAATCAACCGAAAAGGAAGGGATTCAGTGGAACCACATGGACAGAGCTTGTTTCAGGCCCATTAAAAAGAAATTCCAAATATTTTAGGAGCATTCCATCTCTCACTTGTTCTTATTGTTCTTACTGAATAAAATCTTAAATTAACTTAGCCCATCTTGAATCACATTTTCTAATTCTCACAGCTGAACAAGCTGCTTCTGTTAACCCCTGAACTTTGGAGGAAATGTCATTACATAGTGCAACAGAGCAAGCAAATCTGAGCTGCTTAGTCATATTTCACTGGGTGGTACTGCTCTTGGCTCTGTGAATGCTTCCACATAGCCCCTATGAAAAGTAGTCACAAAGTCAGCAACAAATAATGCTCTAAGCTCAGAAATTAGATTCAATTAGGCACTGATATTCCACTTACTAGAATGCAATGGATGGCATTTGTACCTGCCTGGTTTTAAATAACTGTTCCTATTTAATATGGAGCAAACTTAAGAGTGCAAGCCCTGCTCTCTATTCCTCTCTTATTTCTTTCCTTTCTCTCCATTTCAGCAGTTTAGGAAACAAGATCTGACTTGTGCATATAGTTGTAAAAACATCGATGAACTGAAGATAGCACTGGTGCAAGGGTCAGAAGACCTTGACTCCAATCTGAGGTTTGTCACTGCTGAGTAGTTGTGAGGATTTAGGAAAGCAACACCAGTTTTTCTGTGGCTCTGTTTCCCATGTGGAGAGTGAGAGATGTGCTGGCCTATCATCTAAATAGGAACTCTGAAAGGCAGCATCTTGCCTGTGTGCCCAAGGTCCAGAATCTGATCTTCAGTTCTCAAGACTTTTGAGAATGGATTCACACCATCCAAGTTCATAAAAGGTCAATGCATAAACCAAAATGCCAATTTGCTAATTTTTTCTTTAAAATGAAGCATTAAGAATATTAAACATTCCCATTTTATGACCAGATCACTCTCTCCCAATAGAGAATTCTATGTGGAAAGCCAAATTCGAATTAGGAATTTGTTGGATAATATAGAATCAAAGCAAAGGGAGTCTGGGGTAGCACAGCCTACCATAATTGTTGTTTATAAGTTGACTTTTTAAAAATGTCATTTTAAAATGACTTAATTATAAATCCTGGCTCAATCTTGCTGGTACTGCCTGGTGGGACTTGGACTGTTATTGTAGGCAGGTTTAACCATCTATGTTCTTTTGTCTCTGTGGCTTTATATATAATCACTACATAACTATTATGGGCTTCTAGATTACTTGGACCTCATAGAATCCAGAACCAGGCAGTTCAGCTCCATAGAGCTCCTATGACAGGAACAAAGATCCAAGGGTAATCCCTCACTGCTCACTCCTCATTGCGAAGTCACCATATCCACTTCCTCAGCATCACTAACATCAATATATCACACACTTTTACTTCCATCCTTCCTTGCTACAGTCCTTTAGGGGAAAAACATTTTCTCCACAAGAGATTCATCTTCAGTTGAGTATTAAGTGTTCAGGAAAGAGGAGAATGAATGAGAAATGATACAAGCATCTTGGTGGGGACAGTCACAGGATTAAGGAGAAAGAGAGAGAACAACTGGCTTTGGATAATCTACCAAAAAGAGAACAGAAATAAAGGAAAGAGAAAGAGAAAACCTCTCCTATCAATAATGCTTGCCAAGCCAAGCATAGGAAGTGGGAGGCCTAGACCCTGCTGCCTGTCAGCCAGCCAGCCAATATGGCCTGCCCACGCCCCCTCCTCCTGTGCTCCTGTCACTAGAGCCTTTGCAGGAGCCATACTGGCTGCCAGTTTTGAGTGATACTTCAGCTGCTGGAGCATCTGTGTGCCAGACCTGGGGATGTCCTCCTCAAGCCCCTCACCCCACCCCTTCAAAAAACGGGACTTATTTTCTAGTGTTCCAAATTGGAATGCAGAACACATTTTCCCGAAGACATAGCATCACACCTGCTACTTAGTCTCTGAGAGTTCTAAAGTCAACCACATTAGTTATTAAGCAGGCTGTTGTGAGCCTGCCAGAAAACATAATCATTGTGGAACCTAGTTTCTTTGGAAAAATGTTTTCTGTGTTCCCAACAATAACTTACAAATGATCTTTAGGAAAATAATCCATTTTTGCATTGAAGAATGCCTGAATGTGTGGTCCCAAATCAATGTCCACATCCTTCATAGTTTTCCCTTGTCCTGTCACATAAAGGATAAACAAATACCATAGACCAGTGGTCGGCAAACTGCGCCTCGCGAGTCACATGCGGCTCTTTGGCCCCTTGAGTGTGGCTCTTCCTAAGCCTTAGGAGTACCCTAATTAAGTTAATAACAATGTACCTACCTATATAGTTTAAGTTTAAAAAATTTGGCTCTCAAAAGAAATTTCAATTGTTGTACTGTTGATATTTGGCTCTGTTGACTAATGAGTTTGCCGACCACTGCCATAGACATTCAAAGTACTATTTATTTTAGAACTCTTTGTGGTGAGAGAACCAAATAATACATATGAAGACTATGAGAATATCCTCAGAAATTATAATAGTTAATAGCCCCTGCATATGTAACAGTCCATGCAGTTAAGGGGGAGATTCAGCTGTGAAGAAAGCTCCTGCAGCCCGTGCTTTCCTAGGAACCTGCTATGATTTATGGTAAGAGCCTGAAAGTCTAGCAGAAGCAACTGCTTCACTATGACTTCCACAAACAGGAGAGACTGGTGTTAAATGAATCCCACACAAAATTAAGGCAGGAGGAGGGCAATGAAAAAAAGGAGCCTGTCTTAGCTGGTTTGCCTCAGTGGATAGAGCGTCAGCCTTCAGACTGAAGAGTCCTGGGTTTGATTCTAGTCAAGGGCACATACCTGGGTTGCAGGCTCGAACCCCAGTGTGGGGTGTGCATGAGGCAGCCAATCAGTTATTCTCTCTCATCATTGATGTTTCTATCTCTCCCTCTTCCTTCCTCTCTGAAATCAATAAAAATATATTTTTTAAAAAAAGAAAGAGAAAAAGGAACCCCTCCCGGTTGCTTTAAGCAGGAGCTTCTCTAGCAGTTTCATCTGCAGTCTTCCCTAAGTCCTCCACTGACTTACCCTCACATGTTTTTCTTCTGAAGAGCTACACTCTTATAGTCTGTACAGAAGCTGCACTTTTAAGCCCTCAATCATCCATCACTGTAATATTCTCTATTTATTCTGTAGGTGTTAAGATTAGCCCTGGATTTGCTATTATAAGGCAGACTCTTTGAAATCCAAATTGCCTCCCTAGCCCTGGCCCAATATTCAACATATGTGAGGCATTTGATAAATAACCATTCATTGGTTGATCAACAGGATGTACTGTCAGAGAAAATTAAATTGTGCCTAGAATATAAGCCCCACAAAGCCAGTTTTCAAAAAACTTCTTTACCTTTGCATCCTCAGTGTCTAGATAGAAGAATGCCTGTCACATAATAGTTGCTCATAAACTATTTAATAGATTAATGAATCTTTAGAAGCTCTCACCAATACATGATTCATCATAATTAAAGAAAAAGTATTGCTGAAACTACAGTAAAGTAAAAAAAAAATTATCTTTCCTTCTGTGACAATATGGATGGGCCTTGAGGGTACTGAACTAAGTAAAATAAGCCAAACACAGAAAGATGAATACCACAAGAATTCACTTATATGTGGAATCTACAACACAAAACAAATAAAAACAAAACCCAGATTAATAGATACACAGAACAGATTGGTGAATGCCAGAGAGGAAAGGGGTTAGGGGAGTGAAATGAGTGATTAAATCATAAGATCTTAAGGATTAATAAGTACACATTTTCAGTTATAAAATAATTAAGTCATGGGGATGTAATGTATGGAATGGGGAATATAGTCAATAATATTGTATTAACTTTGTGAGGTGACATGGTAAGTAGACATTGTGGTGACCACTTTGCAATCTATAGAAGTGCCAAATCACTATGTTGCACAGTTGAAACTAACATAACGTTGCATATCAATTATACCTAAATAGATAAATTGAAAGACATACATGTATATATTATTAAGGATGAAAAAATTCCATGCATTTATTAGGAAAGATATTACCTAAAATAACATACACTTGTACTCATTAGCAAAATTAAGCCCTGTGACCATGAGGTGACCAAAGGTGCTTCAAACTCCATGCTTATGTATTTCATTGAGTTGTGTGTGAGAATGGGCAAAGTCTGCAATTGCTGACCTGCCCAGACTCCTTTAAATCTCACAAAGCACCATGACTTAAGCATTATAGAGAAGAAGAGCTGAAAAGAATTGTGGGGTTTATTGCTTTGCTGGAGTAGGCTACATATATATTTTTTCATTTTTTTTATTTCAGAGAGGGAGAGGAAGAGAGAGAGAGAGAGAGAAACATCAATGATGATGATAGAGAATCATTGATTGGCTGCCTCCTGCACCTCCCACACTGGGGATTGAGCCCACAACCCGGGCATTTGCCCCGACCAGGAATCGAACTGTGACCTGGTTCATAGATTGACACTCAACCACTGAGCCATGCTGGCTGGGCAGGCTATATTTTTTGGACTATTTTACTGTAAGATAGCTTAAATGACAAACACTATAAGCCACACTCACCTGTTCATACTCTGCTCTAAAACAAACTCCAGGTGCAGCCAGAGCAGAATGGGACAGGAAAATGTGGCAAATTAACTCATGAGAAGCAAGAAAGGTGTGGCAGGCAATTTGAAAGAGACCATAAACCACACGCACAAAGTCCCTCTTATACCAGCTAATCTGGGTAGGAAAGATGTTTTTCCAAAGTCGCTACCATTTTCTTTATTGGAGACTAGAGGCGCAGTGCACAAAATTTGTGCATGGGGGGGGGGAGTCCCCTCAGCCCAGCCTGCACCCTCTCTAATCCGGGACCCCCTGGGGGATGTCCGACTGCCAGTTTAAGCCCAATTGCCTAAACCGGCAGTCGGACATCCCTCTCACAATCCTGGACCGCTGGCTCCTAATCGCTCACCTGCCTGCCTGCCTGGTCGTTCCGAATTGCCCCCCCTGCCGGCCTAGTTACCCCTCACTGCCCCCCCCCCGCCAGCCTGATCGCCCCAACTGCCCCCCCTTCTGGCCTGGTTGCCCCCAATTGCACACCCCCACCAGCCTGGTTGCCCCTATCTGCCCCCCTGCCAGCCTGGTCACCCCCAACTACCCCCCCTGCCGGACTGGTAGCCCCATGCAGCTTGCTGTTCAGTCGTTTGGTTGTCCCTCACTAACCCCCCTGCTGGCCTGGTCACCCCACACAGCCTGCTGTTCAGTCATTTGGTTGTCCCTCACTAACCCCTGCCGGCCTGGTTGCCCCACGCAGCCTGCTTGTTCAGTTGTTTGGTCGTCCCTCACTAATCCTTCCTGCCAGCATGGTCGTAGGCAGCCATCTTGTGAGGGCATGAGGGTTAATTTGCATATTACCTCTTTATTATATAGGATTACCTTCAATAACACATTAGGCAATGACTTTTGGCACTCCTTGCTTATATGTGAGTCACTTTTTCAAAAGTATGTCATTTTCAGAATTGCCCATCAATGCCTAACAGACATTAGTTAATTAATTAATTAGTTAATTAATTTTCCTCTATCTGATCACAAACAAGATTTGTGCCTAAGAAACAATCCAAACATAGTAGGGTGGGTGTTTGAGAGTTCAGATGCCGGTGACATCAGGAATGGTGCTTTCCGTTAATATCCATGTCTCTCAGCCTAATGGAACCAAGCCTATAACTACCTACAAGTTCAAGTCCACTCTTTAGACTAGCATTCATATTTCTTCTCAGCCTGGTCCAACCCTTAGCAAGCCCATCATTTCTCACCATCATCTTCTTGTTTGCTCCACAATTCTTCACTTTCTTCACTATGCTTCTCTGTGATATGAAAAAGTTCCCTCAACTATTTGAATCCTATATGTCCTTCAGGGTCCATCCTATATCACTCCTTTCCATGGGGTCTTCCCCAAACACTACACCTCAGTACATGGGGGGCTTCTCTTCTTCTGAACTCTGCATTATGCTCTATACCAGTGATGGCGAACCTTTTGAGCTCGGCGTGTCAGCATTTTGAAAAACTCTAACTTAACTCTGGTGCCGTGTCATATATAGAAATTTTTTGATATTTGCAACCATAGTAAAACAAAGATGTATATCTATGATATTTATTTTATATATTTAAATGCCATTTAACAAAGAAAAATCAACCAAAAAAATGAGTTCGCGTGTCACCTCTGACACGCATGTCATAGGTTTGCCATCACTGCTCTATACTCTGGAGTCACTAACTTGGATACCTACCTATACACTGTTAAATTCCACTATTTCCCATGTACATTTTCCTCTTTCCACAATGCCAGACACAGCACTTACCATATATATGGTGAACAAGTATTTGCCATCAGTCTTTTCTCTCAACCTAAAATTTAAAAAGATATTTCTTCCAACAGAAATACCTGTCCTTTTGGCATGCATTTCCCAGAAGGGAAGACAGGAAAAGGCTCATTTTTTTTTCTGGTAGACCTTGATAAATCAGGGCTCATATATATTCCATCACTTGGTAAAATAGATTCTTCCTTTTGAAGAATATGATTGTGAGAAGTGAAGAATACTGTCAAAGCATTTACACCTCACCAAAAGGAAGCAAAGTTACTGCCTGGGAGAATCAAAGTCACAGAGTCCTAATGTGCAAATCTCACACCTTGAAAACCCAATGAAATCGAGAGACTTTTGGTAAGATAAGAAATAACAAGTGACCTGAGGACTAGATAATAGAATGGGAAACAATGGTTTACCAGTTTGTGCACCTGAAGAGTGATTTTTTAAATCTCAAATCAAGATTTCTCAGTTCAAAACACATTCCCAAACACCAGCATGTCTTCATAGAATGCAAACTGGTTATACTACAGTACAAATGCTTATTGATACATTCACAACATACATTTCCCAAAGGTAGTGGTTAAATTTCTATTTTAGTAAAATACTACATTCAATTGATAGTGCACATTAATTATACCTAAATAAATCTCTTGATTTACATACATTTATCAGCAATCATTGGTAAATATCCCCAGTTTGCTAGAGACCTAGCCAAGAACAGACAAATTACAAGACAGAATGTTCCTTAGCATACAGGCCTGCTTCACAGACTGGGCTCTTCATAAAAGATATTAAGAGCTTGACACCTCTTAAAATAATGTCCATGCTTCCAAGGGGTAGGGAAGCCTGTATGTCATTGTCTCTGGTGAAACAAGTCCTTAATAGCTCACTGCTTTGCAAACTGCTGCATTTCATCTCATTTTAATTTAATTCCTTCTTTTCCCTATTGCCCTGTTCAATTCCTCAACTGACATGTCTGATCTCTGTAATAATATTCAAGTCTCAGGAAAGTATAAAACTGGGATTTTACTCTATTTGTCTAAGCAGAACTTAATTAGAAAGGTAAATCTTCTGCCAGAAGTCAAATAGAAATGATGTGTGAGTGTATGCTATTTCAGATGATCCACATTTCGGAACCCACACAGCTTTCTGTGTGGTAGGGTCCAATGTGCCAGGGTATGACAAAGCCTAGAGCTAGTCAGACAGATGTCTGGTGTCATGAGTGTTTTTTTTTTCCCAGATGACAGCAGAGGAAGTGGCACTGTAAGTGTTGAAATCCAGATATAGAGCAGCTTCTGGACTGAGTGGACATATACCTCCTCTAAAAAGTTGGTAAGCAAAGGCCCTAAAACTGGCGAGTGTCCCTCACACTTCTTCATTTGCAATTCAAAGGCCAGACCTTGCACATCCTTTTGGTGTTAACTCCAATGTCATCACGAATGGTTTTGCATACCTTATGCTGTGCTGGCAACTCTTTACCTCTCAGACTGATCCTTGGGGTGGGCGGGGGCGGGGGGGCGACTCAGAGATAACATATGACCAAATTAGAATGGGGCTGGAGTAGGGAATAGCTTGCCAAGATTGTATGATTTTAATAAAGACCTATGTTGTGCTCCATTGCCCCCAGAAGCAGCCTGGATTAGAATCAACATGAAGGCCTGAGGGAGGGCGGGAATAGGGTGGAGGAGTCAATGGGGGGAAAAGGGGGAACATTTGTAATACTTCCAACAATAAAGATAGTGCCCTAGCCCCATGGTCGGCAAACTGCAGCTCAAGAGACACGTGCGGCTCTTTGGCCCCTTGAGTGTGGCTCTTCCTAAGCCTTAGGTCTTACCCTAATTAAGTTAATAACAATGTACCTACCTATATAGTTTAAGTTTAAAAAATTTGGCTCTCAAAAGAAATTTCAATCGTTGTACTGTTGATATTTGGCTCTATTGACTAATGAGTTTGCCGACCACTGCAGCCAATTTGGCTCAGTGGATAGAACATTGGCCTGAAGGATACCAGGTTCGATTCTAGTCAAGGGCACATACTCAGGTTGCTGGCTCGATCCCCAATAGGGGGCATGCTGGAGGCAGCCAATCAATGATCAGCATTCATGTTTCTATGTCTCTCTCCCTCTCCCTTCCTTTCTGAAAGAAAAAAAAATCTATTTTAAAAAAACAATAAAAATTTAAAAAAAAAATAGAGTGAGTTAGATTTAAAACAAGATAACTTTTACATCTTCTGTCAGGAAGATTCCTTGATCAAATTTTCTAACAAAATACATTACTTTTGGTATTATCAGTATACATTCAACCCATTCAGAAACAATCTTTTTCCTTTTCAAGTGTTATATACTGTGGGTTTTTTCGTATAGAGGCAATTGATTTTTATTTTCCCCCCTCAACTATGCCCAATTCAATAGGTTTATTACTTTTTCTGAGGGTATGGGGGAATGTTTTTGTTAGTCATCATCAAAAAAAAACAACAACAACAAAAACAATTTGGTGAATTGTTTAAAACAAAATGCATCTTGCTCTGGGGTGTATTTTCAAATTTCAAGCTATTGTGACTATAAAATAAACATGCTTGCTTTAAAAGACAAAAATTAAACCACTCTATCCAGGTAAACATGAGAAACTGAAAATACTCAGTTTTCACATTCTTCTAGTTTATGGATAGATTAAGAACAAGTGGAAAGCTTTCCTGATTTTTTAATTCCAAGAGGAATCTATCAAATTGTTTATATTATTAGCATAAAATGGTAGATAAAGAAGTTAATGTGGTTAACAATTGAATAATTCATAGTCTCTGAAGAATTCAGTTGCTTTGTCTTCTCTAGTTCCTCTTTTGAACTGGATCCCCAAACGTATTTCTAGTCCAGAGTTGTTATAAAGAACATAATATACAAATTGTTTTCAGCAGTTAAAAATTGGTGATGCTAAGCATTGACAACAGCAGCAAGACAAACATCTGGAGACTTAGCATGAACTTTTATAACCAATTCTTAAAATTCTTAAGACTACATGCTTATTGTCAGAAATTATAGTTAAAAATTCCAATCTCTGTTCCATGAATATCACTGGGCTCTACAATATCACTGAAATTTAAACTGTGTTTATATAGTCTTCCAAATACAAGATATAAACAAATTAAATAAGACATATAAATAATTTTAAACACATTTCAACATCCTCTCATTTAAATTCAAATTATTTTCTATTATGTGAAGCACTAAAAATTTCAAGTCCAGAAAAAAAGCACTTCAATTTGTGAGTGAAAGATGTTGATAATGTTAAAAAGAGTAATTTCTGCTGTTAACATGAGAGCAAAGCCTGCCATCACTATTCATCTAAAGTTCCCAGAAATAATCAACTTTGTTTTGTCTTCAAAAGAGGAGTATTAAGTATTAGAAAATATGTGTGGGGTTTTAGCTTCAACTTTATTTTTCAAGAATGTTTTTCCAAAAATAAGTGGTCTCTGCCAAATAAAGCATGGAACTAAGAAACAAGATGGTTGGATTTATTTTCCTGTTTCATCCCTGTCTAAATTCTCAATGTAACTAGTGTAAAACCTCAGAACCCTTGGAGAAGCCATTTCTCCAGAGTCCACAATTTACCCTTTCCTGTATCCAACTTTTCTTTAATGTTAAGATTTCAAAAGGAAATCTTTCTATAAAGCATGACTCACTTTTTAAACGGAGCTTGCGTAACATTACTGAGTGAACTTTTTTTCATAATGCAATGCTATCATTTGTGAACACTAGTCTAATGAAATATATTAAAATTCTAATTAGTAACTAGCTTTACCCAGTGCCAGGCACTGTGCTAAGTGCTTTACTTGCAGTCTCCCATTTAACATTAAGAGGTAGCATATATCTAATAAGCATATAACTAACAATAAAGTAGCATATACCTAATATAACATAGCACTACCACCAAGGAAGTTAAAACATACCTAATATAAAAAAAAAGAATATACCTAATAATTGGCTAGCCCGGGTCAGTTCAAGTCCAAAGCTCAAGCTCTTAGCCACTGCAATACTATACTACTTCTCAAGAACAAAGTCTCCTTGACAGGAATTACACCCAGAACAAGACAGGGAGAGTCACAAATTCTAGCCACTAGAGCAGTGATGGCGAACCTATGACAAGCGTGTCAGAGGTGACACGCGAACTCATTTTTTTGGTTGGTTTTTCTTTGTTAAATGGCATTTAAATATATAAAATAAATATCAAAAATTTAAGTCTTTGTTTTACTATGGTTGCAAATATCAAAAAATTTCTATATATGACACGGCACCAGAGTTAAGTTAGGGTTTTTCAAAATGCTGACACGCCGAGCTCAAAAGGTTCGCCATCATGCACTAGACCAACCACACATGTACTGGGTTGCCTGACCCCACACCAAAAGGCCCCAGATGGTTATACGTTTGGGTGTCTGCTTTTTATAGTTTTTCTGTCTCTTTACTTGATGTGTTGTTTATTTCACTTCTTCCATGTTATATTTAGATATATACTCTTTCTGCCATTGCCAGCACATCTAATCTATAGGAGCCCCTCTTCTCCCTCTATCACAAGTTTCTATTCACATCTATTTTCCACTTTACAAAGTGTTTCCACATAGCTTATCTTGTCTAATCTAATTTGCTATTTCTAATCAATTTTGGGATGAGCAATGGGAGTACCCATAATTATAACATGCTTAGATAAATAAAAGTAATTTAGACTCTGAGCGAGGGTCTACGGCAGTCTCCTAGGAATAAAGTGCATAAGTTTTAGTGCAAAGATGTGGCATTTCTTTGACAGCCCAAACCTTCTCTGACCATTCAGTCATACTATGAATCACTCATTTAATGAACATTTACTGAGCACCTGCTATATGCCATGTTCTAATACTAAGTGCTGGGATCATAAGCATGATCAAGCTCTGGTTCCTGCCTTTGAGAAGTTCCAAGACTGGTAGAGAGACAAATGTGTCCACAGATTACCATAGTGAGAGTGGGCAGACAGAATAAAGGTACCTTGGCACAAGGGAATATAAGAAAATGGACAACAGCTGCCCAATCCAGCAGAGATTTTTCTAGAAGATCTGAGGCTGAGAAGGATGCTGTTATCTCTTTATTGTTCTCAGCTAGGTGGCAGACACTAGAGGTTGCTATATTGCTGAACTCTAGATTAGCCATCAAAATGGTTCTCAACTCTGGATGCATATTAAAATCTCTTGGGGAGCTTTAAAAAATGAAATAATAACAAGACCTGGTCACTTTGGAAAACTGTTGGGCAATACCTACTCAAGCTAAACATGTACACACCCTATGACCCAGCAATTCATTCCTATGTATAAATTCCAACAGAAATGTGCACCAGAAGACATGCACAAGGATAGTCACAGTAGCTTCATTCATAGCAACCAAAAACTGGAAACAACCTAGATGTCCATCAATAGGTGAATGGAGACACAAAATATGGTACATCCACATGATGGAATACTACTAGCAATAAAAAAAGAATGAACCACTACTACCTGCAAAAGCATGGCTGACTTGTAAAATGCTACCTTGAGTGAAAGAAAACATACAAACGAGTACATACTGTATGATTCCACTCATATAAAGTATCAAAACAGAAAAAAAAGAATTGAGTTTCTTAGAAGTCAGGACAGTGGTGTCTGTTGGGGAGGGGTAGTGACTGAAAAGGGGCACTAGGGTAGCTTCTGGGTGCTGAAAATGTTCTGTTCCCTAAATGGTGTGCTGGTTATTATATGGATGTGTTCAATTTGTAAAGATCCATCAGACTATACTAGTATACTTAGGATTTGTACAGTTTCCTGAATTCATGTTATATTTAATATAAAGTTCACTTAAACATTAAAATAAAAAGAAATACCAAGGCCTGGCCCTCATTGAAGACCAATTCACATAGAAGGTCAACATTTGCATTTTTTAAAGATTTTTAAAATTGATTTTTAAAGGGAGAGGAAGAGAGAGAGAGAGAGAGAGAGAGAGAGAGAGAGAGAGAGAGAGAGAGATCCATGTGAGAGCAAAACATGGATCAATTGCCTCCCATATGCTCCCCCCGACCTGGGATAGAACCCATAACCTGTGCATACGCCCTGACCAACAACTGAACCAGGAATCTTTTGGTGCGTGGGACTACGCCCAACTAACTGAGCCACACTGGCCAGGGCAACATTTGTGTATATATATAATTTTTTATTGATTTCAGAGAGAAAGGGAGAGGGACAGAGAGATAGAAAAATCAATGATGAGAGAGAATCCTTGATCGGCTGGCTGCCTCCTGTACACCCCCAATGGGATCAAGCCCAAAACGTGGGCATGTGCTCTGACTGGGAATTGAACCGTGGCCTCCTGGTTCATAGGTCAATGCTCAACCACTGAACCACACCGGCCAGACTCTAGTTACAGCCATATCTGAAAACCAAGGGGCTAGGTGTTCCTGTATTTTATCATCAGTTCCTTTGGAGAGACAGCCTGACACATGACAAACAGAATGATTTCTGGAGTAAGGTATACATCAGTGATTAGATTTTGGCACTATGAGACCGGCAGTTGAGACATTTGTCTGAGACATTTGTCTAGATCAGTGAAGGCGAACTTATGACACGCGTGTCAGAGGTGACATGCGAACTCATTTTTTTGGTTGATTTTTCTTTGTTAAATGACATTTAAATATATAAAATAAATATCAAAAATATTTATTTTACTTTGTTTTACTATGGTTGCAAATATTAAAAAATTTCTATATGTGACACAGCACCAGAGTTAAGTTAGGGTTTTTCAAAATGCTGACACGCCGAGCTCAAAAGGTTCGCCATCACTGGTCTATTTCATCCACAAACCAGCACTGTGTAATGGGCACAATGCCACCTTCCTCTTGTGATTGTTGTGAGGATTAAGTAAAATAACATAAATCATCCAGCACAGTACCTAAAACAGTAGGTACTTGAGAAATGCTGGGTACTCAACTCCTTTTCTTCTTTTGCATCTAAGTCCCCTATGTACAGTGATGAGCAGATTGCTTTAAATGAACAAAACTCATACTCTCCAATTTCTCCTCCTGAATGAGTTTCTTTGTAAAGACTGGAGTAATATTATACTTGAACTAGTGATGTCAGACAAATATCAGACATTTTTGGGCCCTAGTGACTCACTCTATTCAGCACCTGTTATCCCTGAAGATGAATGGAGAGGAGGCCATCCGTGGGAAATACAAACCACAGACCCTCCTTTCAAAAGCTTTGCTCCTGTACTCTCTCCTAAGAACAGTGCCAGCCTTATGCAAAGACAAGGCCAAGATGTGAGTTGGCACAAAGAATAGAAAAAAAAATGGTAGCTCAGAAGATATACCATCCATAAAACATGTGCCAAGTGAAATACTTTTGTATAAAATGTCATGTTTTAGTAAAAACAAACAAACACAACCTTGAGCTGAAAGCAGGAGATCCAGGTCAGAATTTTGATACTACCACTGGTAAGCTGCCTGACTTTGGTGAACTAAACTTTTGTTTCTCTGTCAAATGAAAGCAATGCCATCTTTCCCGCATGCTTTACAAAGGCCCAGTAAGTTGCAGATAAATAGACGACATTCCAAAAAAAATTAAGCAGCAAAGAAATGCAAGATGATAATACCAGCTAGAAATTTACTTTGTTCCAAACTCCAACCAGCACCACCCCTCAAGACTGAGAACTCTCTGATATTAACTGCTTCAAGCACACTGGGGGGAGACTATGATAGCCTGAAGCTCATTTATGTAAGAAGGGACTGAAGCATTGCCGCGCAGGTATCAAAATACTTCCCTTAAGAGAAATCCCTGGAAATGCCTCAGCTGAAGTACAAGAGCAGGCCCAAGCCTTACGTTTTGGAGAGAAGTGCTTTCAGTCACGGAACACCAGAACTGTTGCTGGAGTAAATGATGTCATTGAAGCTCCTCTTACCATGGTCAATGTCAAAATTAAGATAGGAAGTTCAAGGACAAATTGTGGGGTTGTCAAGCAAATATAAGTTAGAAAAGCAGTTGCTTTAAATTTTTTAAATACTTTACAAAACATCAACTGAAATTTATCCTAGTCTATAACTTGTTTGTTTTATGTAAAGCTTTTATTGACAAAAATATACACAGTTGCATAGAAAAATATATTCCTTTACTCTATTTTTATTCCCACTACACATTAAGAAAAAAGTCATGTGAGTCACCTCTATATCCAAAACCAGTAACGAACCAAAAATACAAATATAAAATTTTTTAAGACATAGAGATAAACTTAAGGGCTCCCCACTCTAGAGATAAGAAACGAATAGCTCAAATACCTGTTGGGTTTTTTAATGTCTAGAAAATGTAAACTAGAAAATAACTACAGGCAGGTTGGAACGTCTTGTAGAGTATAGGTCTTTCCCCATCCACAAACCATTCCTGCGACAGACCTGTATACTCATCGCCGAAAATATCCCCAAATGTACGGATGCCAGGGATGGAAAGGGGAGGCATCACATTCGTATATATATTAAAAAACAAAAACAACAACAAAAAACAGTACTGTGGACCCCTTCCCCTGGTTGGGGTTGTGGGAAAGGAATCCGGTCTGATGCAAATCTTGCGGCCAGAGCCGGACAACTCGCCCCTAAGTTTGGCGCGTCCTCTCTCAGCGCCCTCAGCCCCCGCCCTCCCTCCGGGCACCCCGGATCTCAGTTCACTGGGAGGCCTTGGCAGAGAAGGAACCCCGAGGCTGGGGCTGGGAGCCAAGGCAGTGGAAGGGCAGCTCCCCTCTAAGGGGGAGTCCTTGGGCACCACCCCAAACCCTCGCGCTCTCCCTTTCCCCTGACCCTCTGCCCCCCAGGCAGGTCACCTGGCTCGGCCGCTGCCCGCTTGTCCTCCGGCTGCTCGCTGACCCCAGCCGTGCCGCCGCCGCCTCCTGGAAGCGGCTTGTCCTCCGGAGTCACCGGGCCGGCGAGCGGGCGGGCTAGCCTGTGCCAAGGCTGCGGGAACCGTTCAACCCAGCCAGAGCTGGGACCCTGCCCTAAGCGCAGCCGCCACCAGGGCGAAACTGGAGAGCTGGGCTCGGCTTCCCCGGGCGGGGAGGGGCGGCTGCAACTTTGCTCTTAGACGCCGGCGAGGAGGGGGCGCCAGTCTCCAAACTCTGTGCCACGCCCGTAACCTCTCCAGTCCAGGAAATTTTTTTATCCCTTTATGTTTTTTTAACCTAAAAGGAAACCAGATTCTTGCCCTCAAGTTCTTGCTTCCAGTATTGTGCCCTTCGGTGGGCTGAGGACCAAGGGGCCGAATGCGAGGGAGGGGGTGGCGGGAGATGAGCCCGGCTGAGTGCGCTGGCCGTGAGCGGGCCAGGGCTCTCGGGCGGCGGCGGCAGGCCTGGATCGGCTGCCTGGGGGACCTGCCTTTGCGGCTCTTCAGGACCCTGCTCAGCTGCCCACGCTGGCCCCCTCCTGCCTGGGAAGGAGGGAGGCCTCGAGAGGCCGGGCCAGCGGCGGGGAAGCAGTGACCCGGACCTGGATCACCCAAGTAGGAACTGGAAGTGACTGAGGCGGACGGCAGAGCAGCAGCAGCAGCAGCAGCAGCAGCAGCAGCAGCAGCAGCAGCAGCAGCAGCAGCCGCCGCCGCCAAGTAGCCGCAGCAGCTGCTGAAGCTCCGGTGTAGCGGCAACGGCCACACTGCGCATGCTGCTGCCTCCCGCTTCAGCCCTGAGTTCAGGGCTGCGGGCGTCTGGCCTGCGGTGGGCCAGTGCCAGAGCCTCAGGCGGGAATCCTGGCCTCACAGACTAGCCTGTCCTAGTGGCCCATGTCCTCCTCCACCCCCGAACTCCACTCAGAACCCCAAGTTCGATGGTGAGCCGCGGAGACACCTAAGCAAGGAAGCATTCTCCAAGGGCCCTCCACATGCCTACCTTCCCTGAACTAACCTTGATGCCCTTCCTGGATCTCTGATAACAGGCCCCAAATCAGAAGTCTCTTTGAGGGAGAATAAAAAGGTTCATGATAGATGGAAAATATTTACAACATTATTGAAGTCCAATTTTTAAAGAAATATAATGCATTCAGTAAAAGATTAGGATGGCCAGAGTCATGGGTGCCATTTACTGTAACTCATGAAACTCACTAAGAGTGTCAGATTTGTTCAACAGAAAAGAAAAATTTACCCAAATCCTCTTTAGTCTTCCCACTAGCTCAAATTGAGCAGCTAAATATACAAAGTTTTGCCCAGTAGAAATTGATGGAAAGGGGCCAATTAAAAATAGTGTCCAACAGTTAGACATTAGCAATCCCTACTCAGTTGGGGGGGGGCAGTTGGGGGCAATCAGTCAACAGAAGCCTAGAGAAGGGGACTCAGACTTCATACAAGTGTCAGGCTCAGGGCTTGAAGGAAGGTCTGCTGATAACCATTACAGTTACTGAGTAGTTGCCTGCCCTTATACCTCACTCCTCCAGGGAGGTTCTACCTCCTAGAGCTAGAGCTCTTTCATGGGAAATTTAGCCTTGATCATTAGTAAATCTGCTTTCCTTCCAAAACTGCTTCCCTGCAGAGCAGCCCCTGTGAAATGGCAAATCATCCTTCCCACAGGCCCCACTTTGGGTAGGGCACCCATGCTACTCCAGTGACAAGGCAGATGGAGTGAGTCAAGGAAACAGGAGGCAGTGAGGGGGTGGGGGCAAAGAGAAAAAAACCCTTACTGACACCAGCTGGTGAGAGAGAGAGAGAGGGAGAGAGAGAGAGAGAGAGAGAGAGAGAGAGAGAGAGAGAGAAAGAGAGAGAGAGAGAGAGAGAGAGAGAGAGAGAGGCACAAACTGAGCCTCATATATATTCAATTAAATGCTTCATAAATAAAACATCTTTTACAAAGTAGGCTTGGCCTAGGAGCAGGATAGGAGATGGTAGCAGGTCCTTGGCAATGGGTTGGTTGTAAGGGTGGCAGGAGACAAAGCAAGAGGACCTGCTGGGAATGAGGTAGGGGAAGCCTGGCTGTAAGGAAAACTAGCCACAGAACAATGCAATCAGAGAGGTACCAACTATCCAGGCCACTCCAGAAGGATCAGAAGAACTGTGTATGTCCCTGACTCCCACCAAGTTCAAAGGCAAAACAAAATCAAAACTACCATTGCTAGACTACTGTTGTCAAGGGACTTCCTAATCACATTAGTAATATTCTACCTAGACAATGAAGATTTTTTCATATGTTCTGGAATACTTACTCTTGAGGCCTATATATCAACCCTGCCTTCTCTACTCTGTAAACAAATAGGACAGATATACATATTTGATTCACAGAAAAAGAAATACAAATGGATAAAACGGAATGATAAGATGTCCAAACTCACTGAGAATCATGAAATACAAAAATATAGCAATATATAAAATACCATTTTCACCCAGCAGTTTAACAAACATTAAAGATAATATTGAGAGCTGCCAGGGACATGAGGAAGAAGGCACTTTCTATACTATCAGTGGGAGTAGAACTTCATATAGCATTTTTGTAGGGGAATTTGAGAGTACCTATAGAATTTTGATACAGTAATTTATTCTATGAACAAAGATGCTTCAAGAATAATCACAGATGTACACAAATTTCTATGTGGGTATCCAAGATGACACAATGGGATTTATCCTGGGAATGCAAGATTGACTTAACATATCAAAATTAATCAATGTAATACCACATATCTACACTAATAAAAGAGAAAAATGGTAATTGGCGTACGGCGATACCATTTTCATTGGCTAATCAGGGCTATATGCAAATTAACTGCCAACTAAGATTGGCAGTTAACTGCCAACTAAGATTGGCAGTTAACTGCCAACAAGATGGCAGCTAATTTGCATATGTAGGCACAATGCAGGGAGGTGAAAGGGAAAGCAGGAAGAAGCCCCCTGCCACTGACAGTGATCGGAAACCCAGGGGGGAGCTAAGAGCTGGGGGGCAGGGCAAAGGCAGCCCTGGGGCCGCCTTTGCCCTGCCCCCCAGCCATGATCAGAGAATCAGGCGCCTTTGCCATCCTGGCCAGAGATAGCAGGAAGTAGGGGTGGAGCCAGTGATGGGAGCTGGGCACGGTCGAAGCTGGCATTCCCAGGAGCTAGGGGTCCCTTGCCTGGGCCTAAAGCGAAGCCCACAATCGCGGCGCCCCCCGCTGCCACTACGGGTCCCCGCTGCCTGGGCTGGATGCCTAGGCCAGAGGCGTTAGGACTGGGCAGGGGCGGAGCCTGCAACCGCAGGGAGCTGGGGGTCCCCTGCCCAGGCCTGACACCTCTGCCGGAGGCCTCAGGCCTGGTCAAGGGGCCGATCCGGTGATTGGTGATCAGAGGGTGATGAGGGTCAACTCCTCTGGCCGAGGCATCAGGCCTGGGTGGGGGGCGGAGCCGGGGATTGGGGGGATATGATGGTCCCCTTGCCCAGGCCTGAAGCCTGGGTCAGAGGCGTCAGGCTTGGGCGGGGGGTGGAGCAAGCGATCAGAGGGAGATGGGGGTCCCCTGCCCAGGCATGATTCCTGGGCCAGAGGCCTCAGGCCTGGGCAGGGGCCAGAGCCAGTGATCGGGGGGAGATGGGGGTCCCCTGTCCAAGCCTGACACCTCTGGCGGAGGCGTCAGGCCTGGGCAAGGGGCCGATCAGGCGATCGGAGGGTGATGGGGGTTTACGCCTGAGGGCTCCCAGTATGTGAGAGGGGGCAGGCTGGGCTGAGGGACACTCTCCCCCCACACACACACCCAGTGCACAAATTTCGTGCACCGGGCCCCTAGTCTATACTAATAAAAGGGTAATATGCTAATTAGACCGGGAGACCTTCCAGACATCCTTCTGGACAAAGCCATAGTGGCGGGGCTGAGGCAGAGGTGGTTAGGGGTGATCAGGCCAGGAGGGGAGGGCAGTTGGGAGCGAGAAGGCTGGCAGGCAGAGTGGTTAGGGGCGATTAGGCAGGCAGGCAGGTGAGTAGTTAGGAGCCAGCAGTACCGGATTGCAAGAGGGAGGTCCAACTGCCGGTTTAGGCTGGATCCCACAGAGACATCCCCCGAGGGGTCCCAGATTGGAGAGGGTGCAGGACAGGCTGAGGGACACCCTCCCCCAATGCACGAATTTCATGCACCGGGCCACTAGTCAATATAATAAAGGACAAAAACCAATGGTCATCTTAGCAGAAACAGAAAAGAACTTTGACAAAATCCAGCATCCTTTCATGATTAAAAAACCAGCAAAAAAGTAGGAATAGAAGGGAACTTCTTTAACATGATAAAGGGCATCTATGAAAAATCCACAGCTAATGCCATACTTAATGATGGAAGACTGAAAACTTCCCCTAAGATAAAAAACAAGACTAGGATGTCCACTCTCATCACTTATAGTCAACATTGTACTGAAGGTTCTAGCCAGGAAAATTAGGCAAGAAAATGAAATAAAAGGCATTCAAATTTGAAAGGAAAAAGTAAAACTATCTCTATGAACAGATGACATGTTGTACAAGAAAACCACAAAGAATCTAAAAAACTATTATAACTAATAAATAAGTTCAGCAAAGTTGAAGAATACAAGATCAGTATACAGAAATCAATTGTATTTTTATACACTTAAAATGAACAATCCAAATATAAAATTAAAAAAACAATTCCACTTACAGTAGCATCAAAAGGAATAAAATACCACCAAGGAATAAAATACCATCAAGATATTTTCTTATATCACATAAGATATTAAATATCACCAAGGAGGTACAAGGCATGTGCACTGAAAACTGCACAGCATTGTTGAATGAAATTTTAAAAGACCTAAATAAATGGAAAGACATCATGTGTTATGGGTCAGAAAACTTAGTGTTATTAAGATGGCAACACTCTCCAAAGCAATATACAGATTGAACGCAATCACTATAAGAATTCCAGCTTTTTGTTTTGTTTTGTTTTCTTTTTTGTGTTTTTTGTTTGTTTGTTTGTTTGTTTTGCATAAATGGACAGGCAGGTCCTAAAATCCATATGGGCACAAAAGGGATTTAGAATAGCCAAAATTATTTTGAAAATGAAGAACAAAGTTGGAAAACTCACACTTTCTGATTTGAAAACTTACTGCAAAGCTACATTAATCTATTCAATGGGGAGAAGAATAGTCTTTTCAACAAATACTGTTGATACAACTGGATACCCACAGGTAAAAGCATGAATTGGGAACCCTACCTCACATCACACAAAAAAAAATTAACTCAAAATAGATCAAAGACATAAATGTAAGAGCTAAAACTATAATACTCTTAGAAGAAAACATAGGAGTAAACCTTTGTGACATTGTATTAAACAACTAGAGGCCTGGTGCACAAAAATTTGTGCACGGTGGGGGGGGGGGTCTCACAGCCCGGCCTGTGCCCACTCGCAGTCTGGGACCCCTCAGGGGATGACCACCTGCTGGTTTAGGCACGCTCCTCGAGGGATTGGGCCTAAGCTGGCAAACAGACATCCCTCTGGCAGCCGGGGAGCCCTCGGGGGATGTCCATTTGCCAGTGGAGAGCAGGCCTAAGCTGCAGTCTGACATCCTTAGCGCTGCTGAGAAGGCAGGAGAGGCTCCCACCACCACCGCTGTACTGGCAGCTGTCAGTCTGGCTTGTGGCTGAGCAGAGCTCCCCCTGTGGAAGCGCACTGACCACCAGGGGGCAGCTCCTGCATCGAGCGTCTGCCCCCTGGTGGTCAGTGTGTGTCACAGTGACCAGTCATTCCCAGTCTTTCTGCTGTTAGGGTCAGTTTGCATATTACCATTTTATTATATATATTAGAGGCCTGGTGCATGGGTGGGGGCTGGCTGGTTTGCCCTTCAGGGTGGGGGTCCCCACTGGGGTGCCACTGGGGTGCCTGGCCAGCCTGGGTGAGGGCTGATGGCTGTTTTCAGGCTGGCCAAGCCTCCCCAGCAACAGAAGCTCCCAGCCTCTCCTTTTTTTCTTTTATTTTTCTGGGATTTATTTACCTTCTATAATTGAAACTTTGTAGCCTGGAGTGGAGCTCAGAGCTGGCCAGGGCTTGGCTTCCTCCATCGCCAGGGGGAACCCAAGGCTCCAGCTCAGTGGCCACGGCCAGCTGAAAGCAGGTATCTGGGGTTTGTTTAGCTTCTATAATTCAAACTTTGTTGCTTTAAGTGTAGCTTAGAGCTGGCCGTGGCAGGCGGGGAACCTTGGCTTCCTCCATCATTGGAGCAAGCAAGCCTCCTGCTAGTTCCAGCTCTGTGGCTGCCAGCCGCCATCTTTGTTGGCAATTAATTTGCATATCTCACTGATTAGCCGATGGGAGGCATAGCAAAGGTATGGTCAATTACCATGTTTGTCTATTATTAGGTAAGATAGTTTCTTAGATATAATAGCCAAAACACAAGCAACAAAAGAAAAAAATGGATGATTTTTACTTCATTGAAATTAAAAAAGTTGTATTTCAGAGGATACTGTCAAACTTGGGACGGTGTTTCAGATAGTGCTTTGTTTCGCAGGTGTCTCAGCAGACTTACCTGACCAGCTGCTAGCTGTGTGATTCTCTGAGACCCTAGGACACTATAGCCATATGAGAACACAAAGATGGAGGTCATTTGTAAAGGCCGACTAGCCACCCAGAGGGTCACATGGCAGCAGCTCTTTAAGGTGATCACTATGACCCACAGACAATATTGAAACTTTCAGTGTGCTATTGCATATCTAGCTTCATTGTTTTGCATTTCCAAACTGACCATTTCAAATTTATACTCTTTCTTTAGATAATAGTGTGTTCTGGGCAATATTCAAACCCTGTTTTTATATTTTTTGTACATTAACAGTTTTACATCATCAACAAAAATCTATTAAGCATGCCCTATACTAGGCAACTTTCATGTAAGCATGCCCTATACTTTAGGCCTGAGATATAATCTATCTAAACTGTCATAAGTATCCATCAATGAATAAATGGATAAAAAAGATGTGGTGGGACTAAAATCATTTCCCCTAAGAACAGGAACAAGACAGGGATGCCCACTCTCACCACTCCTGTTCGACATAGTACTGGAAGTATTAGCCACTGCAATTAGACACGAACAAGAAAAAACAAACATCCAAATTGGAAAAGAAGAGGTAAAACTGTCCTTATTTGCAGATGACATGATATTGTACATAAAAAACCCTAAAGACTCCATCAAAAAACTATTAGATGTGATAAATGAATTCGACAATGTAGCAGGATACAAAATTAACACCAAGAAATCTATGGAATTTCTATACACCAATAGTGAACTTACAGAAAGAGAGACTAAAAACGCAATCCCATTTACCATCACACCAAAAAAATTAAGATACCTAGGAATAAACTTAACTAAAGAGGTAAAAGACCTCTACTCAGAAAACTACAGGATATTGAAAAAAGTGATAGAGGAAGACATAAACAGATGGAAGAACATACCATGTTCATGGATTGGTAGAATCAACATCATCAAAATGTCCATACTGCCCAAAGCAATCTATTAATTCTATGCACTTCCCATTAAAATACCAACAGCATATTTCACAGACCTAGAACGAACACTCCAAAAATTTATCTGGAATAAAAAAAGACCCCAAATAGGTGCAGTGATCCTGAGAAAGAAGAACAAAGTAGGTGGGGTCTCAATACCAGATATCAAGCCGTATTACAAAGCCACTGTTCTCAAAACTGCCTGGTACTGGCACAAGAACAGACATATAAATCAATGGAAGAGAACAGGGAGCCCAGAAATCCACCCGAACCAATATGCTCAATTAATATTTGACAAAGGAGGCAAGAACATACAATGGAGTCAAGACAGTCTCTTCAATAAATGGTGTTGGGAAAATTGGACAGATACATGGAAAATTGGACAGATACAGAAAACTGGACAGATACATTTTTTCACATGCAAAAAATGAAACTAGACCACCAACTTACACCATACACAAAAATAAACTCGAAGTGCATAAAGAACTTAAATGTAAGATGGGAAACCATAAAAATACTAGAGGAATCCAAAGCAACAAAATCTCAGACATATGCCAAAGCAATTTCTTCACCCATACAGCTCCTAGGGCATTGGAAACTAAAGAGAAAATAAACAAATGGGACTACATCAAAATAAAAAGCTTCTGCACAGAAAAAGAAACCATCAACAAAACAACAAGAAAGCCCACTGCATGGGAGAACATATTTGCCAATGTTATCACCAATAAGGGTTTAATCTCCAACATTTATAGGGAACTCATACAACTTAACAAAAGGAAGATAAACAATCCAGACTTTATCTAAAACAAAAGGAAGATAAGCAATCCAATAAAAAAATGGGCAAAGGACCTAAATAGACACCTTTCAAAAGAGGACATTCAGAAAGCCAAGAGACATATGAAAACATGCTCAAAGTCACTAATCATCCAAGAAATGCAAATCAAAACAACAATGAGGTACCATCTCACACCTGTCAGAATGGCTATCATCAACAAATCAACAAACGACAAGTGCTGGCGAGGATGTGGAGAAAAAGGAACACTCATGCACTGCTGATGGGAATGCAGACTGGTGCAGCCACTATGGAAGACAGTATGGAGTTTCCTCAAAAAGTTAAAAATGGAACTCCCATTTGACCCTGTGATCCCACTTCTAGGAATATATCCCAAGAAACCAGAAACACCAATCAGAAAGGATATATGCAACCTTATGTTCATAGCAGCACAATTCACCATAGGTAAGATCTGGAAGCAGCCTAAGTGCCCATCAGTAGATGAATGGATTAGAAAACTGTGGTACATCTACACGATGGAATACTATGCTGCTGTAAGAAAGAAGGAATTCTTACCATTTGCAACAACATGGAATGAACTGGAGAGCATTATGCTAAGTGAAATAAGCCAGTCAATGAAAGAAAAATACCACATGATCTCACTCATTTATGGATAATTAAGACCATTATAAACTGTTGAACAAAAATAGATACAGAGGCAGAGCAACATCGAACAGACTGTCAAACTACAGCAGGAAGGCCGGGGAGGGTTGGGAGGGTTGGTAAGAGATCAACTGAAGGACTTGTATGCATGCATATAAGCATAACAAATGGACACAAGACACTGGAGGGTAAGGGAGGCTAGGGGAAGGTCAAGGGGAGAAAAAAAAGGAGACATATATAATATTCTTTGTAATACTTTAAGCAATAAAACAGTTTAAAAAAAAAAGATGTGGTGGGGAGAAACCAATATGGAGGCATAGGTAAACACCGGAAATTGCTGCCTCACACGACCACTTCAAAATTACAGATAAAAGACAAAATGGACATCATCCAGAACAACAGGAAGGCTGGCTGAGTGGAAATTTTACAACTAGAAGGAAAGAGAAAAGCACACTAAGACTCAGAGGCGGTGCGGGAGTAAAGTGCAGAGGTACGGAGGGCCATGCGCAGAAAGGGCTGGCAACTGAGGACACAGTTGTCTTTTTCAATTGGGAGGAAGACACAAGCTCCTGACTGCTCTGAACTCCAGTTCTGGGCGAGTCTCTAGGGACCCAGGCTCATACAGAGAAAAACTGGACTGTCTGGCAGTGGACAGAACTCGAGGGCGGCTTTCTCTCAGAAGTGATTGCAGCCATTACCAAGGGACACTGAGACCCAGGTCCTCTTAGGGCAGGACTGAGGATCAGCTATAGCTGTTTGCTCTGCCCTGTTGATTCCCTGAGACCCCGCCCCACCCAAGCTGTGTACAGAGACTTTTACATATGAATGTCCTAGCCCTCTGCAATCTAAAATTACCTAACAAACTGCTGCTGGGTCAGAGAGACCCAAAACATCCAAAAACAAGTCTCAAGGCCCCACAGAAGCTTGCATTGCTTCACAGCTTGGCCTCATCTGGGCACCTCCAAACCCCAAACAAAGAAAAGGAATCTGAAGATCTCTCCATAGCTCCTGCTGGCTAGCCTCAGGTAGAGGCTAAATTAGCACCTCCTTAGAGATCCAAGTGCCAGTGTACCAAGTGGTCAGAGTGGGACCATCCAGATTATACCTCCTCAGATCCATAAGGGACACACTCAGGGGGCAGACTCAGGGAGCACCAAAGCCCCACTGAAGCAAGTCTTGCCCCATAAGGGTGTCTTCAGCACAGACGTTCTCCCACTGCAGACACAGCTGATTCTTACAGCCAATTGGCCTGGAGGTCAATTCTTCCCAGTGGTACCAACAACAATCAAGGCTTAACTACAACAAGACTGTGCACAAAGCCCACAAAGGGGTGCACCAAGAGTGTCCACCCCAGGTAATTGGGGAGGCTGAGCCACTGGGCCCTATAGGACACCTAGCACAGAAAGCCACTCTATCAACACAGGGAAGCATAAAAAATGTGGAGACAAAGAAACAGGTCACAAATGATAGAAATGGAGGAAAGCAAACTACTGGATATAGAGTTCAAAACCACACTTATAAGGTTTTTTAAGAATTTTCTAGAAACTGCCAATAAATTTAGTGAGACCCTCGATAAATCTAGTGAGACCCTCGAGGATATGGAAAAGGATGAACTAGAAATTAAGCATACACTGTCTGAAATAAAGAATATTATACAGAGAACCAACTGCAGATATCAGCACAATTTACCATAGTACTGCAAGAATCAAGTCAAAGATTTGAAATATGAAGAAGTAAAAAACATCCAACCAGAAAAGCAAAAAGAAAAAAGAATCCAAAAATATCAAGATAGTGTAAGGAGCTTCTGGGACAACTTCAAGCATACCAACATCTGAATTATGAGACTGCCAGAAGAAAAGAGAGAGAAAGATATTGAAAACCTATTTGAAAAAATAATGACAGAAAACTTCCCCTACCTGGTGAAAGAAATAGACTTACAAGTCCAGGAAGTGCAGAGAACCCCAAACAAAAGGAATCCAAAGAGGACCACACCAAGACACATCATAATTAAAATGCCAAGAGCAAAAGACAAAGAAAGAATCTTAAAAGCAGCAAAAGAAAAACAGTTAGTTACCTACAAGGGAGTACCCATATGATTGTCAGCTGATTTCTCAACAGAAACTATGCAGGCTAGAAGGGAGTGGCAAGAAATATTCAAAGTGATAGCAAGAACCTACAACAAAGATTACTTTACCCAGCAAAGCTATCATTCAGAATTGAAGGTCAGATAAAGAGCTTCACATATAAGAAAAAGCTAAAGGAGTTCATCACCACCAAACCAGTATTATGTGAAATGCTGAAAGGTATCCTTTAAGAAGAGGAAGAGGAAGAAAAAGGTAAAGATACAAATTATGAACAACAAATACACATCTATCAACAATTGAATCTAAAAATCAAGTGAATAAATAATCTGATGAACAGAATAAACTGGTGAATATAATAGAATCAGGGGCATAGAAAGGGAATGGACTGACTATTCTCAGGGGGGGAAGGGGTGTGGGGGGTGCGGGAAGAGACTGGACAAAAATCGTACACCTATGGGTGAGGACAGTGGGGGGGGGGGCGGTAAGGGCAGAGGGTGGGGTGGGAACCGGGTGGAGGGGAGCTATAGGAGGGAAAAAGAGAAACAACTGTAATAATCTAAACAATAAAGATTTAATAAATTTTTAAAGATATTAAAAAGAATAAAAAATGCTATAACATAATCATTTATATGAATTACATATATGAAATATAATGTAAATAATACTAAAAGCTATAGTTTTTTTTCTAAGCACTGTTTTAGCTACATCTCACAAAGTTTGATATGTTGCCTTTTTCATTGAATTAAAAGTATTTTCTCAGAAAATAAAAAAGATGTGGTGTATACTAGTATACATGGTGGAATATTATTCAGCCATGAAAAAGATGGACATCCTGCCATTTGCAACAACATGAGTGGACCTTGAGCACATTATTCTAAGTGAGATATGTCAGAGAAAGACAAGTAGGGTATGATATCACTTATACGTGCATTCGAAAAGAAGTGAAACTTCAAAAAAACCCCAGAAAGTAAAATGGTGGTTATCTGGGAATGAAGTAAGGGGATAAAAATTGATGTTGTTTGAGGGTACAAACTTGCAGTGAGTCATAGTGATCTAATGCACAGTATAATAAATATAGACAATGGTATTGTACTATAATTATTAATGTGGGCATATTATAATATAAATGTATCAAAGTAACACATTGTACACCTTAAATTCACACAATGTTACATGTCAAGTATGGTCAGTTAAAAATAAGTTAATTTTTAAAACTTTGCAAAGATTTGTGTTTAGGCATGTCTCTTAGCTCTCTAGAATCTTAAAACTGGATGGTCCGTATTCATGGCTGCTGGGCGCACCCCTGCTCAGCTTTCAGTCTCATGTATTGATTTAATTAGACTTCCCTCAGGGTTCTAGGAGGGCCTCAATAGTCTTCTATATACTCCCTACAGGCATAATTTTGCATACAATATTACCTAATATTAACAGTAACATTGAGCAGCTAGTATGCATGCCTTATGTACAGTAATATATTAAATGCCTTAGATGTATTTTCTCATTTAATCCTTAAAACAATCCTATGCAATAGATATTATGGTTATTTTTTTTTAATCCTTGCCTAAGGATATGTTTTTCATTGATTGTAGAGAGAGAGGAAGCGAGAGGGAGAGATAGAAATATCGATGTGAGAGAGAAACATTGATCAGTTGCCTCCCTTATGCAAACCCACAACCTGAATATGTGCACTGACCAGGAGTCAAACTCTCAACCCTTCAGTACAATGGGACAATGCTCCAACCACTGAGCCACACTGTCCAGGGCTGTAATATATGATTAATGTTTTCATTACACAGATAAGGAAACTGGAGCTTAAAGAGGCCAAGTAACTGTCTTGATCATCACTCTATTTCCAGTGCCTCGTTCATATAGCAACCTCCCCATAAAAAAAAATGAATAATTGATTTAGAGAGAGAATCTGGAATATTGGGAAGCACCAGGAATCCTTCTTCCCACCTAGACAGCAATTGTACTGGCAGAATCTGTCTGATGTAACCATTTAGAGGTCTGGAGTCTATTCAAAGTTAATTTCAGTCTATTTCAGCTTTTAACATTTTAGCAGCTACCAATCCCCACACTCTCCAATCCCATTTCAGGAAGCAGTGCATGCATTCCAAGAGCTGTTTGCAGAAGCCAAAGTGGGCAATAAGACCTCATCCCCCGCCCCCCACCAAAAAAAGAGGCCAAGTAACTTTTCTCAGAGTCATATAGTCAGTAACTGACCAAGCCAAGACTCTGGCCAAAGTCTATCCAACTAGAGAAGGTATGTGCTTAACCATGATGCCAATATTGCCTTATTACAATAGTTATATAATGTTCAAGCCAGCCTGAATTATCAAAAAGAGATTTAAAATATGCCAAGTGCCTTTTATTTAAAAAAATGAAAATTATGATATACTTTTTAGAAATACTTCTATTCAAAGTGGATAAAAGTATTTTAAGCATTAGTGCTTAAAGAAGTAAACATTAGTTATCAGACAAGTTCACTTTTATGAAACAACTCATTTTCCAGCAATGCCCATGAGGTGTTTCTGTATTATCTAGTATTCTTAGAACTGCAAAGCAGCTTAATATACCTTCTGGCAGCTTCAGAGTGCAGAAATCATTGGCAACCTCACCATGTTTTTATTTGCCAAATAAAAATGAAAACACTATTACCTGTTCCATAGTAGCCGTCATTCTATAAGGGATATAGAGTGATCTCAGGCCATACCTACTACCTCAAAAGCCATACACACAGGTGCTCATGCTCACACATGTGAACATATGGACATGTGTGTGCATACACACACATAGATCTAAAATTGGGCAATGGAGAAACCTGGAATAAAATATTCTGAGACAAGCATAGCCTGATGCTATGGGTAACTTTAGGAAAAATTCTGAAGCAAGCAAAGTTTATGTAGGGCAAAAACTACTTGTATTGCTATTAATAATACTAGCTAACATTTGGAGAATACTATGAGAATACTATGTGTGAGAAACCCTTCAATGAACATGAATTTATTGATATCTCACACCAATCCTATGAGATAGGCACTGCTATTATTCCCACTTTACAGCTGAGGAGAATGAGGCATAAAGGTATTGTTAGGCCCTAGCTGGTTTGGCTCAGTGGATAGAGCGTCAGTCTGTGGATTGAAGGGTCCTAGGTTCGATTCCGGTCAAGGGCCTTGGTTGTGGGCACATCCCCAGTAGGGGGTGTGCAAGAGGCAGCTGATCGATGTTTCTCTCTCATCAATGTTTCTAACTCTCTATCCCTCTCCCTTCCTCTCTGTAAAAAAATCAATAAAATATATTTTTTTAAAAAGGCATTGTTAGCCCTGGCCTGTTTGGCTCAGTGGATAGAGCGTCAGCCTGCGGACTGAATGGTCCCAAGTTCGATTCTGGCCAAGGGCACATGCCTGGGTTGCGGGCTTGATCCCCAGTGGGGGGATTGTGGGGGGCAGCCGATCAATGATTCTCATCATTGATGTTTCTCTCTCTCTCCCTCTTCCTTCCTCTCTGAAATCAATAAAGAAATATATTTAAAAAATAAATAAATAAATAAAAATAAAAAGGCATTGTTAGGTAACATGTTGAAGTTCACAAAGCTACTGGTGAGAGAGAACTGAAACAGTCTAGTGTCAGAGTCCATGTTCAAACTACCACTAATACTTCCCCAGAAATACTACTACTAATGAATATTTATACTCTTATGTCCCTGATCCTGTACTAAGCACTCTACATATATTATGTCATGCTAGAGGCCCAGTGCATGGATTCGTGCACCAGTGGGGTCCCTCGGGTTGGCCTGTGGGGATTGCGCCAAAATCAGCTCTCCAACATCGCCCAAGGGGTCCTGGGTTGTGAGAGGGTACAGGCCAGGACGAGGGACCCCACTGGTGCACTGGGCCTCTAGTATGCATATAAGATCTTTGGTTAATCTCTTCCTGCTCTCCGCCCTACCCCCTTTCCTCTGAGGTTCATCAGTCTGTCCCATGTTTCCATGCCTGCGTTTTCTGCTCCTGCATTGAGTGTCTGCCCCCTGGTGGTCAGTGCACGTCATGGCTACTGGTCAGTTAGTCGGCAGGTTGGCTGGTTGCTTAGGCTTTTATATATATAGACATGTTTTGAGGTTGGAGGTTTTAGTTCTAAATTATTATGCAGCATCTTATTTGATCTTTAAAACAACCCCATGAAGTACCTATTATTTGTGTCCATTTTACAGATAAAAATACTGAGGCCCAACCCTGACTGGTTTGGCTCAGTGGATGGAGCATCAGCCTGCAGACTGAAGGGTCCCAGGTTTGATTCCGGTCAAGGGCACATGCCTGGGTTGCTGGCTTGATCCCCAGTGGGGAACATGCAGGAGGCAGCCAATCAATGATTCTCTCTCATCATTGATGTTTCTATCTCTCTTTCCCTCTCCCTTTCTCTCTGAAATCAATAAAGATATATTTAAAAATAAAAAAACTGAGGCCCAGAGAAGTGAAGTAATTTGGCACACAGGCAAAAGTATCAACTGAGTTTCAGTAAACCCCCTATAAGTACAGTAAGGATCCATGTAATATAAAATAATGCAACGTAAGTTAATATACAATTTCTACCTCAGGGTCAGGTTCTCTCAGCTTTTCAAAGCCTCTGTCCTAAAGTGTTAATGGAAAAAAGTAACAATAGACTTTCCTTTCTTCCCAACTCAAGGGGAATACAGTGACCCTCTGAAGCAGCCAGTTCCCCTTAGTAGGGAAGCACACCATAGAAGCTTTGTCACCAGAAGCCTGCTTTCAGGGCTTGGTATCTAAAAGAGTTTTGTTTTCTTTTGAAAATGGTTTCAGGAAAAGCCAAACTAGCAAGCCACCACTGGAGCCACCAATCTCAACCACGGTTTCTGTAAAATGCTTCCTCTATTTAACAGTGAAAATAAACCAAGAACTTTTACTACAATACTGTCTTCACTAGCAGTGAAAAAACAATGACAACAAGAATGGCAATCTGGGTGGGCTTACCTCCACTTGAAGGGTTACACATCCTTTCAGGAAGTCATTGATGTTGTTGATGCAGTCAGCTTCTGTTTGGGGCTCCAGACAGTACTAGAGAAACATGGTCAAGTGTCACTTGGAGACTGTCATCCCAGATCAAACATACCATATTCACCATTCACTAATAACTGCACAGGCAGGCTTTTTTAAGGCAGGGAGCTACATTGCTGTCAATCCAGGAAGAGAAATAACCACCAAAGGAAGTGATGCAAAAATCTAAACGGTTGGTCTTTATTTCAAATGTCACCAAACCTTTAGTCTCAAGCCATCTCTACTTATAAACTTTTTCTCATGCTTTTTGCCTGAGTATGGTGATAGCAAATCAGAGAAACCCAGATAGGTTTTTGAGTTTGGTTTTGCTTTCAACTTACTACCTCGCTCCCTCCTCTTCATGATGATTTATTCAAGAATATTTTACCCTTTGTTTTTCTCTGCATCTGATCACAAAAATCTACATTTTACCACTATTTTCTCACTGCTTTTTAAGTTTAAGAAATTATAAGTAAGTCAACTTTTTTCAATAAAAATACAAACTAGTTCAAGAAGGCAAAAGAACTATACTCAGAGTCACATTCCTGCTAACCTTAAGAACATAATTGCATTACCTTTAAATTACCTTTAAACTGACTTAAAGTGCCTGCTTTGAAAATTATCCATTCTCATGACCATGGGTTTCCAACATTAAAAGTTTTGGCTTTTTAAAAGAGAATAAGGGTAGTTTCACTTTGAACACATGTTGTACTTGAAACATATATTTGGTTTTTATTGTTTTAACAAACCTATGTGCCATTTGGGATTATTTCTCCTAATTGCTAAATAGCCTCTCTTTCAATGGATATTTTATTCTTTTTGGAAAGAAAATCTACATTGATTTTAGTCAAACTGTCACTAAACACCATCAACATCTGTTATAAATCATCCCATTATTTCACAGACTCATATGTACCCCAAGTTTAAAACATGTCCTCGGTACACAGGGAGGTCACGTATCTCTATGACAGAATAAGCTTGTCAGGTTCAGTGTTTTTTTAGAATAAGCTTGTGATATGGGTGTTCTCTTTGTCCCCTAGTATCAGTGGCTTAAGAGTTTTTTTATAATACTATTACTTGGTGGCCAATTACTAAAGGATAACATTTCATGTTCTGATTTTTTCAAACTACAAAAACAGTAAGAAAGAATATCCAACTCTTAGAAAGAGATTAAAGTAGGAGAAACCCAAGACCGGGACAACAGAAAATCTCAAGCATTACATTATTGCTGCTCTCTCACAGTTAGCACTCCTAAAGATACTGTAAATATCCCTTACCTTTTCCACAGAGCCAGGCCTCAGTCTGTTGATCAGTTTGCACAGCACTACCCCATTTTTCAGCGAGGACTTCAAGAACTCCTCTGGATCACAGATAGTTTTCTTGGGAGAATCTAAAACTCCCAAGGATATAAGCCATGTCACGATTTGCTCTTCTGGATTCATTCCTTAGAACTGTACGCTCGGAACAGCTCTCTGGGGCAGCTGCAAGGACGAAGCCACATCCGCGATTGCATCTGCTGTTGTCTTCCTTTTTATGAGTTCTCTTCTGGTGCTTGCAGAGCAAAGCTTTAAAACAACTTTCTTAGACAACGTTGGAACTCACTCAAATTAAGGGATTTTAAAACCACAGAGATCACACTCAAAGATATGGGAAGAAAATTAATGTAAAAACCCTGGATAACACTGGTTTTCTTTTTCAAAATCTGCAAAACAAATTCATTAGAATAAAAAAAGAAGAAATACACACGAACACACACCAAGGGGGGGGGGGGGAAACACAATGCAAGAAGCTGTAAGGGAAGGAAGTGAGGAGGATGCTGGGGAGGGAGGCGAAAGAAGGAAGCAAGCACTCTTGGAAAACAGAGGTGAGCCAGCACTTCAGGGGACCTTGAAAATGAGACACTCTTGGGCCAGTCTGGGAAAATGCTGTCAATAAATAGTCTAGCCCCAGTGAAAATCTGGCTTCTGTCAGGAGGAAGATGCCAACTGGCTCTTAGGTCAGACAGATCTGAGCCTCATGGGGAGCTCTGCTGGCACAAAATGTCTCAAAGAAGGTAGGTTCATAAAATTATTCCATGAAATGGCCGAATCTCCATCTCACAGAGATGGTGGGTTATGATCATTGCTTGCAAAACATGTTGAGTTGCATGGTGACACCGTGCCAAGCAAATGAAGATTGTGCCTGCTGTCAGCCATCACTGTACATAGTCAGAAGCGAAAGGAATGGCATTTTACTTTGCAGCCAAAAAGTTATGTTTAGGGAAATAGGCTAAGGATAACATCTGACATCCTGTTTACTTGCATTCTTGAGCAATTCTTTTTCTAAACCTGATTCCACTGCACAATCCAGCTGCAGTACCCTTAGCAGAGGCTCAAGCACACTCACATAAATGGGGGGGAAAAACACACTTGAAAACAGAACTTTTGAGAACAAAAAAGCACTTGACCTCTGTCTATACTACAGTCTGGAAGGTTGATGTTTCCCCAACAATAAGCACTTTACATTAAAAATGCTTCTCTGAAGATAAAAACTGGGCTATAATAAAAGTCCTTGAATTATTCTTGAACATTTTTAGAACCAGTCAAAATAGTCATACTATTGGGAAATTTATAAGGCCGACTTTAACAGTATGGCCTCCTCATATTGGTAAATGCATGGAACTCACCATCACTACCCATCCTCATACGTGGGATCCTCCTAAGCTTCAGAATCCTTTTCAACACATAGTAGGCATATACACACTACCAAATAATCAGCTTATATTATCCTCTTAAATGTTTCCCAAAGCTTTCCCTACTTGCCCTGTCATAACACTTACCACACTTTACTATTATTACTTTTTGATCTGTCTCCTCTATCAGAATGTAATCTTTCTAGAGTAGGGGTCTTGTCTGTCTTGTTTAACACTGTTTCCAGCAGAGTGCCTGGTACACAGCAGATGTTCAAAAATGCTGAATGAATGGATGAATGAACTCATATAATGTCCCAGGTATAGACACTACCTAATTATAACAAGGATTTTTTTTATGTTTTAATGTCTTAAAACATTTTTTCTTGCTAATTATTTTTATACTCTTATTGAAGTATAACTGACATAATAAACTACATATATTTAATACTAGAGGCCCAGCGCACAAAATTCGTGCACTTAGGGGTGTCCCTCAGCCTGGCCTGCACCCTCTCGCAGTCCGGGAGCCCTCAGGAATGTCTGACTGATGGCTTAGGCCTGCTCCTCACAGGGAGCAGGCCTAAGCCAGCAGTCGGACATCCTTAGCGCCACTGTGGAGGCGTGAGCCCAGCTTCTGGCTGAGCAGCGCTTCCCCTGTGGAAGCACACCAACCACCAGGGAGGAGCTCCTGCTTTGAGCATCTGCCCCTGATGGTCAGTGTGCATCATAATGACCGGTCATTCTGACGTTGAGCTGAAAACTGGCTCTCTGACATCCCCCTAGAGGTCCCAAATTGTGAGAGGTCACAGGCCAGGCTGAGGGACCCCACTGGTGCACGATCTGGGCCAGGGAGGGATGAGGGAGGTTGGCCAGCCGGGGAGGGACTGCAGGAAGGCTCCAGGGTATGTCCAGCCCATCTCGTTCAGTCCCTATCAGCCAGACCCCAGCAGCAAGCTAACCTAACAGTCAGAGCATCTTCCCCCTGGTGGTCAGTGCATATCATAGCAAGCCGTTGAGTGGCCTTAGCATATCATTAGCCTATTATACTTTGATTGGTAGAATGGCCAACTGGACAACCGGACACTTAGCATATTAGGCTTTTATTATATAGGATGTACAATTCAATTAATTTTGACATATGTATACACCTGTTATACAATCACACACACACACACACACACACACACACACACACATAATCCAGATAAACCTTTCTATCACCCCCAAAATTGTCCTTGTAATCTTTTAACCCTTCATCCCTTCCTTCTCCCAAAATCCCAGACAACCACCAATTTGTTTTCAGTTATATATATTATTTTGCCTTTTCTAAGATCTTATGTAAATGGAAGTACACAGTTTGGTACCTTTTTGTCTGGCTTCTTTCAATTAACATCATTCTTTTTAGATTCATTCATGTTGTTGCATCTATCTATAGTTCTATAACAAAGATTTGGCCTCCAAATGATTGGTTTGATGTAATTACACTTATAAGCAAAATAGGTATAACCAATCAAAAGTTTTAATTGACCTTTGACCGATGGCTAAGTTCATGTAATGGAAATAAAATCAAAATCCATTTGTTGATAAAAGAAATTTCCAAATCTGACCTGCTTACTTACATTTTTAAATGTCATTTGGACAGTTTTCACAATTGTTCATCAAAATTGTACTCTTTAGACAAATAAATTTGGCAGTATTGAGGTATCACTTACATTCTCTGGTGAAGACCAAAGAAGCCTGAGTAATTTCAGGAACTCAGCCTAGTTCAAAATAGATTTGAGTCCACTGAGGTCATCTGGGTGAAAATCTGCCTCATTTTGGACACTGACTGTAGCAAATTACTCTAAGTCATCAAGTAAAATCAGAAAGGCAAGGTCTCCTCCTCAAGGCAGAAGAAATAGTTCTATAAGTATAAAGATTGGAAGTCAGGGTTGGTATGTTAAAATGTCAAGAAAGCAAGGAATTCTGGGACAGTAGCAAGCATGTGGGTGAAATGAGCAACCATGAAACCCTGGCTGGGTAAGGAAGCCAGTGATGATAGAAAGTATCTGATGAACTGGGGAATCAGGGAGGAGGGTTGAAAGACTGGAGGTCACAGCAACACAAAGAGCAGACTTCATACAAAGGAATGAGTGAAAAAAGCAAAAGTCTCTCACTCTACTTCAGATCCTTAATACCATACACCATGAGCCATAACCTGTGTCCTCACTGGCTTTCCTACCTCCTCCTTCTTGTCTAATGAACTCTCTGGCACAGCAGTTTGGTTGATTTTCCCAAAATACCCCTTTAATAGTGTAATAGCCCTGCTCAATAACCATCAAAGGCTCTCCATCACCTAAAACAATGATTTACAAATAGCAATGTACAAAAATAATCATCTTGTGTGGGAAGGAGAAAGGAATGAGTGGAACTTGAGCCAAATTAGGTAACATTTTATTAAAAACTAGAGGCCTGGTGCACCAAATTTGTTCATGGGTGGGGTCCCTAGGCCTGGCCAGCAATCAGGGCCCATCGGGGCCAGGCCGATCAGGGCCGGGTCAGAGAGGAGGCGATGGTTGCTGGGCTAGGCGCAAAAGGAATGGACTCCAGATGCCGAAACTACCATTATCGGCGCCCTGCCACCATTCGGTTCCCTGCCTCCCCCCTCCTCCTTCCCTTGCTGCAGCGCCACCACTGTGGCGGGCAGGCAGAGGGCCAATCGGGGCCTGCCAGCCAGGAGGAAGGACAGGGCATGGGAGGTTGGCTGCTGGCCCCAAGAGGGAACTGGCCCTCGGCCCCCCTGGGAAAGGGGCTGCATCTGCCACCACCCACCCCTGATTTCCCATCCCAGCGAGGGACCACGGGAGTTTGGCTGGCCGGGGGAGGTTGGCTGTGGGTACACACTGACCACCAGGAGGCAGCTCCTGCATTGAGCGTCTGCCCCCAGTGGTCAGTGCGCATGATAGAGACTGGTCGTTCCAGTCGTTCTGGTAGCTTAGGCATATATATATATATATATATATATATATATATATATATATATAGAGAGAGAGAGAGAGAGAGAGAGAGAGAGAGGAAATATGCAAAACGGGTCATGACCAAACAGGAGGAGGTGCGCAAGCAGGTGAGGCCCAGAGTGGAGACGAAGACAGAGACAGGGGGCTGGTGAGCTGCCATACCCCGGCTCGGGCTGGCCCCCCAGAGCAGAAGCGAACACAGATAGGGACAGGGGGGCCTGCCCACAGCCTCCACTGCCGAGCGCAGGCCTGGAGAGGAGACAGCAGGCCCATCTCCCTCCCGCCTCCTGCAGAATCAGCGCGGGTCCCTCCCGGCTCCCGCAGAAGTGGCGTGGCTCCGTCCTGGCTCCTGTGGGTGCCAGCGGCTCGCTACCACTCCCCACAGAAGCCGCACAGCTCCCGTGGAAGCAGCACGGCTCCCAGCGGAGCGTTGCAGTTCCCGCCAGCTCCCCCGGAAGCAGTGGGCAGCCTACTGCACACGATATCATGCAATGGGCTACTAGTATCCTATCTAATAAAAGAGAAACATTGGCTAATCAGCGAGATATGCAAATTAACTGCCAGTCAAGATGGTGGCCGGCAGCCAGGCAGCTTGAAGCTAACATGAGTCTTGCTTGCTTCAGTGATGGAGGAAACCAATGTTCCCGGCCTGCCTTGCCGGCCTCTGAGCTTGCAGTTTGAAACATTGTTACAAATATAGAAGCTAAACAAAACCCCAGAAACCTGCTTTCAGCCCGCTGGGATCTTAGAGCTGGAGTTGATACAGTGTTTCGATTATAGAACCCAAACAAACCAGATACCTGCTTTCAGCAGCAGAGGCCTCAGAGCTGGAGCCAGAGCTAAAGCTGGCCCAGAATAAAAAAAAAGAAAAAAGGAGCAGTTGGGAGCTTCAGTCACCCGCCAGCCTGAAAACAGCCCTCAGCCCCTCACCCAGACTGGCCAGGCACCCCAGTGGGGACCCCCACACTGAAGGGTGTGTGACCAACTGCAAACAGCCATCATCCCCTCACCCAGGCTGGCCAGGCACCCCAGTGGGGACCCCCACCCTGATCCAGGACACCCTTCAGGGCAAACCAGCTGGCCCCCACCCATGCACCAGGCCTCTATCCTATATAGTAAAAGGGTAATATGCCTCCCAGCACCAGGATCAGCAGAGCCGCGAGGCCTCCCGGCACCGGGATCAGTGTGACAGGGGGCAGCACCCAAACCCCCTGATCGCCCTGCGGCTCTGTGTGTGACAGGGTGTGGCGCCCCAACCCCCCCCCCACATGGTCCCTTCTCTGTGTGTGATGGGGTAGAGCCATAACCTCCCCATTGGCCCTGCCCTGAGTGTGACAGTGGCAGCACCCCAACCCCCTGATCGGCCCTGCTCTGTGGGTGATAGAGGGCGGCACCCCAACCGCCTGATGGGCCCTGCTCTGTGCGTGACAGGGGGCAGCGCCCCAACCCCCTGATGGGCCCTGATCTGTGCATGACAGGGGGTGGCGCCACAACCTCCCCAATCGGCCCTGCTCTGAGCCCGACCAGGGGCTGCACCTAGGGATTGGGCCTGCCCTCTGCCACCCGGGAGCAGGCCTAAGCCAGCAGGTCGTTATCTCCTGAGGAGTCCCAGACTGCGAGAGGGCACAGGCCGGGCTGAGGGACCCCACTCACCCCCGAGTGCACAAATTTTTGTGCACCGGGCCTCTAGTATATATACAAAGATCTGTAAGAACTTAGGTAAATGTCAACATTTCTTAAAACTGGTTGCTAGTTACACTAGAATCTATTATACTATTTTCCTTATTTTTATGTGTTTGAAATATTCATAATTGATTTTTAAAATTTTAAATCTACTGGGACACATGTTAAAAAGATTTGGGGGCCATACTCCCCAATACCCTAGTTCAAAGGATCTGCAATGGGACAAAGGAATCTGTATTATTAAAGTGCCCCACTTGATTCTGGTACAGGTAGACCAAGGTCACACTTGAAGAAATAACTTTATTTCTGCCAATACCTGAGTCATCCACAAGATCCACAAGAACAATAATCCAAGATTAGAACTATTAGGTCCTTGACCACCTGAACCTGTGAAAATGGATCTGAGTCCTTTAAATATTTTTTAATTTGCCAGTTGGCATGACATGAAGTTTTATCAGTAGACAGTGGTAGGAAGACATTGCAGGAAAAAGGGCTTTTTTATTTCCTGTGTGTTCACTGCACAGGCTCCTGCCAAGCTCACAGCTTTCCTGATGCTCACCTTTTGTGTCATTGGCTTCCTCAATGCACAGTGGATAGAAGCTTCCCTGGGCACCACCTTTGGGTGGTTCTGTAGTGAGTGTCTCTGGTGAGACACCTCCCCTATAACAGGCACCAGCACCTTAGAGAGGCACATTTTCAGCAAGTTCAAGAGGGTGGGTGTCCAGGGAGATCCACTGACTCAGCACCATAGCAACTTCTCTAACAAGGCCTGGATCTCGACTATGGGTGGAGACATGGAGTATCACAGCTCTAAGGGAATGGCTATAATATATTATTTTTATATTGCCTGCTATTAGATAGTATATATGCTATTTCTAGATCCTTTTAGAGTTCCCTTTACTTATTACTAGCCAATCCCTCATTACTCCAATCCCATTATCATTAAGAATTCTTTATGTTAAATTTTTTCTGTTCAAATCCCTCTTTGATTTTTCTGTCCTGATTAGACCCAGACTGACATGCCTCATTATCTTCAATGAACACTCCTCCACATTACCCAAATACTTGTAAGGTCACATCTTGTACTTTTGTCATCATACAAATTTCTCTGCCTCCTAAATAGTGAATTCGAACACTACATTTTTCTAACCACAACCTACCATTTTTCTTTCACCTTGCTTGTTAAATTACTCCTACTACTAGTCCTTAACCTCACCAGGATGTCCAACACATTGTTTTCCAAAATGATTATATAAATTTACATTCCCACAATCAGGGTATGATTTCCCATTGCTCCATATCATAGGTAACACTTGGTAGCTCAGACTTTTAAATCTTGTTGTTTTCATGGGTGTGAAGTCTACTTTTCTATTACTACTAACAAGGTTGAGCAGTTTTTTTATATATTGATTGGTCACACATACTTCCTTTTCTGTGAAATAGTTAAAGTGGGAAAATTATCTGAATAGACATTGCTCCAATGAAGATATACAAATAGCTAGTAAGCATAAGAAAATATATCCAATATCATTAGCCTTCAGGGAAATGCAAATCAAAACCACAGTGAGATTCCACTTCACATCTACTAGGATGGCTATAATCAAAATGTCAGATAATAACTAGTGTTCGTGATGATGTGAAGAAATCACAACCTTCATACATTGCTGATGGAAATGTCAAATAGTGCAGCTGCTGTGGAAAACAGTTTTGCAGAGCCTCAAAATGTTAAGCATACTTACCTTATGACCCACCAATTCTACTCCAAGAGAAATGAAACTGTGTCCACATAGGAACTTGTACACAAATGCTCATAGCAGCATTATTTGTAATAGCCCCCAAAGTGAAAACAACCCAAATGTCCATTGTTTGATGAATGGATAAATAAAATGTTTCAACAGCAACAGAATATTATTCAGTCATAAGAATGAAACATGTTACATCATGAATAAACCTTGAAAACATGCTAAGTGAAAGAAGCCAGTCACAAAAAGATCTTATATTGTGTGATTCTATTTATATGGACTGTTCAGACTAGGCCAGTGGTCGGCAAACCACGGCTCGCGAGCCACATGCGGCTCTTTGGCCCCTTGAGTGTGGCTCTTCCACAAAATACCATGTGCGGGCGCGCACGTACAGTGCGATTGAAACTTGGTGGCCCATGCACAGAAGTTGGTTTCTGGCCTGGGCGAGTCTATTTTGAAGAAGTGGAGTTAGAAGAGGTGGGGGGTGTCGGTCGGTTGGGCCGCGGGATACGCAGCATAGGGGAGGTACATTGTTTTGAGGTACATTCGTTGAGGTCCACCCTTTTCAACTCTCCCATCCACACTCGTCTATCTGAAACTAGTATACCAGTGTGGATGGGAGAGTTGGAAGGGGTCGACCTCAGCGAACGTACCTCAATTAGATTGAGGACATTTTTAGCAAAGGCCAGCTTAGGAGTATGCTAATTAAGTTGATAACAATGTACCTACCTATATAGTTTAAGTTTAAAAAATTTGGCTCTCAAAAGAAATTTCAATCGTTGTACTGTCGATATTTGGCTCTGTTGACTAATGAGTTTTCCGACCACTGGACTAGGCAAACCTGTAAAGACAGAAAGTATAACAATAGTTGCCTAGGACTGGCTGGGGTTGAGAAGGTATGAGGGGATTTGGGGGACAGTGAAGAAAATGTCAAATTGATTTGGTAATGTTTGTACAATTCTGTGAATATACTAAAAAAAATTGAATTATACATAGGTGCAGTGGCTGCATTTAAAAAAAATAAATTATGAAAGTAAGTTGCAAACATCATATTACTTCTCCCCAAACACTTCAGCATGCCTTTCCTAAAATTAAGGTAAATTTTCAACATAACCAAAGGTCTATTATCACAACTAAGAAAATTAATAATAAATCACTAATGCCATCTAATTTTTATTCCATATTAAGATTTCCCCAATTACTCCTGAAAATATCTTTTAGAGATTTTTTTTTCAAAGCAGCATCCAATTAAGTCATCCCTCCTGGTGTCATAGTACTGAATTTGCTTTAGGGCAAAAATCTAAATGGCATGGGGTTCTTCCTTTGAGGATCAAAGTCCTACATTGCCTGTTGTCTCAATGTCTGGAAAGAATTGTTTCATATATACTTTTTCCAGTTTTCTAGTTGTTTATATTGGGAGTACAAATCCATATGACATAATCCTTCATGGTTAGGAGCCGAAGTTGGCTTACTCTACTTTCTTTTTTTTCATTTCAAGAAAAACGATTTTAAATATAATAATGTTACATGCAAGGAACCTTAATATTTCAAGAAAAATGATCTTAAATATAGTAATGTTACATGCAATAAACATTAATATATCAAGAAAAGTGATTTTAAATATGATAATGTTGCATGCAATAGACACCAATTATTAAAGAAAAATGATTTTACATATAATATCACATGCAATAAACATTAATATTTCAGAAATAAAAGGATTTTAAGTATAATAATATTATCAAAACTGTACTAACCTAGTATGTTAGCACAAAAGTTGTAGGAAATATTAAAAATCTGAAAATAACAGGATTACTTCTATCATATTCTAGAATACCCCCCCCCCCGCTTTGTTTTTGTTCATCAGTTTATGTTGTTCATTATATTCCACAAATGAGTGAGATCATATGATATTTCTCTTTCTTTGATTTGCTTATTTTGCTTAGCATGAAGCTTTCAAAGTCTATTTTGTCGGATGTGAGTACTGCTACTCCAACTTTTTTTTTTTCCATTTGCATGAAAATTTTTTTCCCATCCCTTCACTCTCATCCTGTGTGTGTCTATTGTTTTGAGGTGGGTCTCTTGTAGACAGCATATAGTTGGGTCATGTTTTTGTAGTCATTCAGCTACGCTTTGCCTTTTGATTGGAGCATTTAATCCATTTATATTTAGGGTTATTATTGAGAGGTACTTATTTATAGCCATTTTAATTCTGTATGGCTAGGTTTCTCTCTGTTTCTTCTTCTCAGCAATCCCTTTAGATTTTCTTGTAATACTGGCTTGGTGGTGATGAACTCCTATAGCCTTTTTTTTTGTCTGGAAAGCTCTTTATTTGACCATCTATTTTGAATGATAGCCTTGCTGGATACAGTAATCTTGGTCTCAGATCCTTGCTTTCCATTACCATGAGTACTTCATGCCATTCCCTTCTGGCCTGTAGAGTTTCTGGTGAGAAATCAGGTGTCAGCCTTATGGGAACTCCTTTGTAGGTAACAGTTTTCTTTTCTCTTGCTGCCTTTAAGATTATCTCTTTGTCTTTAATTTTTGGCTTTTTAATTATGATGTGTCTGGGCATGAGTCTGTTTGAGTTCTTCTTGTTTGGGGTTCTCTGTGCCTCCTGAAATTGTGTGACTTCTTCCTTTACCAGGTTAGGGAAGTTTTCTACCATTATTTCTTCAAACACCTTCTTTATTCCTTTCTCCCTTTCTGCCTCTTCTGGCACACCTACTATTCTAATATTGTTACGTTTCACCTTGTCCCAATCTCCCTTAAGCTGTTTTCCTGTTTTTTTAATTGTTTTTTTAATTGTTTTTTCTTTTTGGCTCTCTAATTGAGTGGTATTTTCAACTCTGTCTTCTAATTCACTGATTCAATCCTCAGCTTCCCCTAATCTGCTGTCTATTCCTTCCAATGTGTTCTTTATTTGTGTTATGTCATGCTTGATCTCAGACTCTTCTTTTTTCATAGTTACTATATATTTGTTCATACTGTTGAACATTTTTTTTCTTTCATTATTGATTAAGGTATTTGTTGAGCATTTTTAACATCATTACTCCAAACTCTGTTTCAGATAAATTTCTTATCTCCCTTTCATTTTTCTCTTCTTCTAGAGAATTCTCTAGTTCTTTCATTTGGGGGTTGTTTCTTTGTTTCCTCCTTTTGGTTCTCTGTTTGGGTTTGTGACTATGTTTTAGGTAGATCCTCTACACCTCTCAGCCTCTAGTGCAGGACAGTGTTAAAGGCTGTTTCTAATTGGATCAGGCAAAGACTCAAAGCCTCCAGAGACTGCCTCTGTCTACAGACTAATAGGATTCTTTTTTTTTTTAATATATTTTATTGATTTTCCACAGAGAGGAAGGGAGAGAGATAGAGAGTTAGAAACATCGATGAGAGAAAAACATCGATCAGCTGCCTCCTGCACATCTCCCACTGGGGATATGCCCGCAACCCAGGTACATGCCCTTGACCGGAATCGAACCTGGGACCTCTCAGTCCGCAGGCCGACGCTCTATCCACTGAGCCAAACCGGTTTCGGCGACTAATAGGATTCTGACTTGAATTGCCCCCCAGGCAATCATCCACAGGTGTGACAAGAGTTTTTCAACAGGGTGGGGCAGTTGTTTCTGCCTGGAGGCTAATTGTTACTTTTAATCTCTTAAGTGTCTGCAGGGCAAGGTGTTTTCCAATAGCGTGTGTCGACTGCCTTCCCCCCAGGCAAGGCAGATGTCTATGTGGGAAAGATGTCCTCCTCTGTGTGAGGGAATGACTCAGCCCAGAAAACTTGGAGTGTCTGCCTTCTGAGCTCTATCCCCTGAGTCCTCAGTCCTGGGTTCTGCTCTCACAGCTCCAGTCCACTTCACCCTCCCTCTGCCAGAGCACAAGGTGGGTGGCTCCACGGGGAATTTTTGTGCATTGCCCCTTTAAGAGTGTGCCCTAACTTTCAGCTGCCACTTCCTGGCAGACAGCATCCCACTGCTTTTCACAGCTAGATGATATATGGGTAGCCTCCTCAGTTTGGTGCTCTCTGCTGAGGAACCCAGCTTTGGGATTAGATCCCAGAGTTCTCAGTGGCACCCCCCCACACACAGCTGAGATAACTCTCCAGGACTAGAGTTGCCGTGGGTGCCTGGCCAGCCCTTTCGTGCCTCCACCCCTCCTACCAGTATCTATGTGGTCTCCACCATCGGTCCTTGGGTATCAGGGTTCTCTCCTGTGAGTTCTCCATTGATTATTCAGGAAGACTTTCCATATTTCAGTTGTAATTCCAGCTTGTTCCTGGGAGCATGTCCATGCAGCATCCTCCTACTCTGCCACTATTTTGAATCTCAACCCTCCTATCAGCTTACTCTACTTTTAATTATGTCATCTACATCATGTAACAAATAAAGGCTCTCTAGGTATTAAGGATACTAACCTTTTGATATATATTTTAAAATAACTTTCCTAGTTAGTATTCACTTTAAAATTTTATTTTTTAACAAATACTATACACAAGTTTTAAATTTTGTCTATAATTAAATATACCAATCTTTCCTTTTATGATACATACCTTTTATATCATACTTAAAGTCCTTCCACAAGGTTGCTTTAGAAATTTATCTTCAGGAAATAATGACAAGTTCAGAAGATACATATTGATGACAATAAATATCCCAATCCAAAGAATCAATGAGTCCTAGCTGGTTTGGCTCGGTGGCCTGCAAACTGAAGGGTTCCAGGTTCGATCAAAGCCAAAGGCACATGTCTGGGTTGTGGGCTAGATCCCCAGTGAGCGGCATACAGGAGGCAGCCAATTAGTGATTCTCTCTCATCATTGATGTTTCTATCTCTCCCTCCCTTCCTCTCTGAAATCAATAAAAACATATTTTAAAAAAGAATCAAGCCGAAACTGGTTTGGCTCAGTGGATAGAGCGTCGGCCTGCGGACTGAAGGGTCCTGGGTTTGATTCCGGTCAAGGGCATGTACCTTGGTTGCAGGCACGTCCCCAGTGGGGAGTGTGCGGGAGGCAGCTGGTCGATGTTTCTCTCTCATCGATGTTTCTAACTCTCTATCTCTCTCCTTTCCTCTCTGTAAAAACTCAATAAAATATATTTAAAAAAAAAAAGAATCAAGAAGAAATTAATAAATTAGTCTTTTGCTCCTCAAAATTTTTTAAGTGGAATTGCTTTATGACCCAGTAATTCTAATTCTGAGAATATATTTCCTCTAATTAATCCCCTTTTAATGTGCACAAATTTCATGCACCGGGCCACTATTAATGATAATAATAATATATCACATGATCTCACTCATTTGTGGAATATAATGAACAACATAAACTGATGAACAAAAATAGATCCAGAGACAGAGAAACACTGAACAGACCGTCAAACCTCAGAGGGAAGGTGGGAGGGAGGGGCGGCGGTTAGAGATCAACCAAAGGACTTGTATGCATGCATGTAAGCATAACTAATGGACACACATGGGAAGGGGGTGACGGGTGAGGGCTTGTCCTATGGGGTGGGAGTGGCCAGGGAGGGGTAGATGGGAAAAAGGAGACATATGTAATACTTTTAAAAAATTTAAACATCAGTTATATAATACAATTAATAAAAGCATGGTTATTTAAAAAACAAACAAACAAAAAAAAACACCAAACCATAAACATAGGTTTCCTTATACTGCATCCCAGAAATAGGCAGACTGACTGTAGTAGCCACTGGTGTTTGCCACTCTTCTGACCAATGCACCCATCCTTTAGCTCCTGGGAGAGATGCAGCTAACAGTTTAAAACCAACTTTAGAATTGTTCTTAGCTCTTGGGGACTACCTTGCTCTTAGTTTTTTATTGTTGCATGAACAGATTGCTACAATTTTAGTGGCTTCAAACAAAACAAAGATTTGCTATTTTATAGTTCTGGTGGTTAGAAATTCAGCACAGTTCTCATTGGGCTAAAATCAAGGTATCAGCAGAGCTGTGCTCCTTACTAGAGACTCTAAGGGAGAATCCACTTCTGTGCTTTTTCAAATTTCTAAGGGCCATCTGCTGCTATGGTCTGAATGTTTGTGCCTCCCTCCTCAAATTCATCTTTTGAAGTACTACTTCCAAAAATGTTGTAATTAGGAAGTGGGGTCATTGAAAGATGTTTCGCTGAAACCGGTTTGGCTCAGTGGATAGAGCATCGGCTTGTGGACTGAAGGGTCCCAGGTTCGATTCCGGTCAAGGGCATGTACCTGGGTTGCGGGCACATCCCCAGTAGGAGATGTGCAGGAGGCAGCTGATCGATGTTTTTCTCTCATCAATGTTTCTAACTCTCTATCTCTCTCCCTTCCTCTCTGTAAAAAATCAATAAAAAAAAAAAAGATGTTTCAGTCATGAGGGCAGTGTTTTATAAAGGAGGCTCCAGAGATCCCTAGCACTTTCCAGCACAGTGAGGACATAGCCTGAAGGCACAGACTATGAACCAGGAGGAGAATATTTACCCAACCATGTTGGCACCTTATTTTTGGACTTTCCAGCATTTAGAACTGTGAAGAAAAAAAATTATATTGTTTGTAAACTACCCAATCTGTGATATTTTGATACAACAGCTTCAATGGACTAAGGCACCTACATTCCTTGGCTTTTAGCCCCATTTCACCATCTTCAAAACTAGCAACAGACAGCAGGTTGAGTCCTTACATCACATGTGACCCACTCTTAAGATTTTCTCAGGGAGAAACCAAGATGGCGGCATAGGTTAACGCCGGAGATTGCTGCCTCGAACAACCAATCAAAAATACAACTAAAAGACGGAATGGACATCATCCAGAACCACAGGAAGGCTGGCTGAGTGGAAATTCTACAACTAGGAGGAAAGAGAATATCATACCCCGACTCAGAGGGGGCGCAGTGCTGAAGTGAAATACTAAGGTGCAGAGTGCGCGCGGAGAAGGCTGGCGGCGGAGGGCGTGGTTGTCGTTTTCAATCGGGAGGGAGTTTCAGACTCTGAGCTCCAGATCCAGGCGAGTCTCTAAGGACCCAGACTCAAACGGGAGAAGCGGGACTGTCTGGCATCGGTCAGAACTCGAGGGCAGCTTTCTCTCCGAGGTTTGCAGCGGTTGCTGGGACTCTGTGAGGCAGAGCCCCTAGGGACAGAACTGAGAGCAGCCATTACTGCTTGCTCCGACTGCCCTGTAGATCCCCAGGGACCCGCCCCGCCCAAGCCCTGCACAGAGCCATTTACTGGATAGCCTCAGGCAGAGGCTAGATTAGCACCTCCCTAGAGGACAGAAGTTCTCTCACTGCAGACACAGCTGATTCTCACAGCCACTTGGCCTGGAGGGCAAATCCCCCCTAGTATTACCTACAACAATCAAGGCTTAACTACAACAAGATTGCGCACAAAGACCACAAGGGGGTGCACCAAGAAAGCATAAAAAATGCCGAGACAAAGAAACATGACAGAAATGGAGGATATAGAGCTAAAAACTGCAATTTTAAGGTCTTTCAATAATTTTCTAGAAACTGCCGATAAATGTAGTGAGATCCTCAAGAAATCTAATGAGACCCTCGATGTTGTGATAAAGAACCAACTAGAAATTAAGCATACACTGACTGAAATAAAGAATATTATACAGACACCCAACAGCAGACCAGAGGAGCACAAGAGTCAAGTCAAAGATTTGAAATGTGAGGAAGCAAAAAACACCCAACTGGAAAAGCAAAATGAAAAAAGAATACGAAAATAGTGTAAGGAGCCTCTGGGACAGCTTCAAGCGTACCAACATCAGAATTATAGGGGTGCCAGAAGATGAGAGAGAGCAAGATATTGAAAACCTATTTGAAGAAATAATGACAGAAAACTTCCCCCACCTGGTGAAAAAAATAGACTTACAGGTCCAGGAAGCGCAGAGAACCCCAAACAAAAGGAATCCAAAGAGGACCACACCAAGACACATCATAATTAAAATGCCAAGAGCAAAAGACAAAGAGAGAATCTTAAAAGTAGCAAGAGAAAGAAACTCAATTACCTACAAGGGAATACCCATACGACTGTCAGCTCATTTCTCAACAGAAACTTTGCAGGCCAGAAGGGAGTGGCAAGAAATATTCAAAGTGATGAATAGCAAGAACCTACAACCAAGATTACTTTATCCAGCAAAGCTATCATTCAGAATTGAAGGTCAGATAAAGAGCTTCACAGATAAGGAAAAGCTAAAGGAGTTCATCACCACCAAACCAGTATTATATGAAATGCTGAAAGGTAACCTTTAAGAAGAGGAAGAAGAAGAAATTGGTAAAGATACAAATTATGAACAACAAACATGCATTTATCAACAAGTGAATCTAAGAATCAAGTGAATAAATAATCTGATGAACAGAATGAACTGGTGATTATAATAGAATCAGGGACATAGAAAGGGAATGGACTGACTATTCTTGGTGGGGAAAGGGGTGTGGGAGATGCGGGAAGAGACTGGACAAAAATCATGCACCTATGGATGAGGACAGTGGGTGGGGGAGTGAGGGCGGAGGGTGGGGTGGGAACTGGGAGGAGGGGAGTTATGGGGGGAAAAAGAGGAACAAATGTAATAATCTGAACAATAAAGATTTAATTTTTAAAAAATTAAAAAAAATTTAAAAAATAAAGATTTTCTCGTCCATTTTAAGAACTGTTGTGATTAAAGTGGGCCCACCTAGATAATTCAGGATAATCTCCCATCTCAAGGTTCATCCCCTTAATCACATCTGCAAAGTCCTTTTTGCCATATAAGGTAACATTGACAGGTCCCAGGCAGTAGGCTATGGACATCTTCAAGGGCCATTATTTTGCCTAAATTGGAGAGATATAATTGAAAAAGAAATTCTCTCCAAACACATAAATCCTTTCCACAATGGTAGTAAAGAAAGAAAACACTTTCTATTATTGAATAAGCCTTAAACCAGGATGTGATTTGCATCACAGGTAACCTACTAAAAGATTTCGAAGACAGAACAGAATCTCACCCTTTTTACATGATATACATGTTCTCAGGACAAAATGATGGCCAAGACTTCTTAAGAAAGAGGACTTGACAGCACCATTTTTCACACATAGTTAATCCTAACTTTACCTGGTTATTGTGGTGATCATCTTTGTTAGCTAATTAGCTATATAAAAATAAAAAACGAACTTCTCATATCTTTATGATAGGTAGTAGTTTTGCAACTGGAAGCAAGGTGCCTACTCCTACCCTGCCACAGAAACTAGGAGATAGGGGTGCAATCTCCCTTGATGTTTGCATCTCAAAGAGATGGCCCTCAGGTTCTTAAAAAAATACATTCCTGGGTAACAAAGCTGACAAAAGGCCTATATCATCTTCAGAGAATTTATATACATTTCAAAGAGATGAGAAAGTACTTAACAATTACAAGTTTTCTAAAGTAAGTGCTTTGAGGAAAAGGAGAGGAGGGAAATCTTATACCTTATTTTCAACAGGGAGAATTAAGCTTATTTTAAATTTGTATTTGTCCTTACAATCTCCTCCCTGTTTTAATATAAAATAGTAACATTAGATTTTTTAAATGATCCTTATTGCTTTTTTTCCCTTTCTCTGGGAAAGTTGTAGCCATTTAAGTCCAGCCCGGTTGGAATGGCTCAGTGATTAAGCATCAACCCATGAACCAGGAAGTCATGGTTAGATTCCGGGTCAGGGCACTTGCCCAGGGTTTTGTGCTCAATCCCCAGTAGAGGGCATGCAGGAGGCAGCTGATCAATGATTCTCTCTCATTGATGTATCTATCCCTTTCTCCCTCTCCCTTCCTCTCTCTGAAATCAATAAAAAAATAATTTTAATTAAAGAAAATTTTTAAAAAATCCAGCAAATCTAGCCCTGGCCAGTGTTTCTCAGTGGTTAGTGAATCGGCCCATGCACTGAACAGTAACGGGTTTGATTCCCAGTCAGTGGCATGTACCTGGATTGCAGGTTAGATCTCTAGCCTCAGTCATGTGGGAGGCAACCAATCAATGTGTCTCTCTCAAATTGATGTTTCTCTCTCCTCCTTCCCCCTTTCACTTTCTCTGAAAAGCAATGGGAAAAATATCCCCAGGTGAGGATAAATAAATAAATAAATAAATAAATAAATAAATAAATAACTGTAGCAAATCCATAGTAAAATACAAAGCAAAACAATTATCCAAATTGTGATAGAATAACAGAATTCCTGAATTTTTAGAAAGTCAGGATATTATTTACCTTGGGGAAATAACCTATGAATATATCATACTTATGATGAACAGTTAAATCAGATTCTTGATTTGCAACAAACAACCTTTTTTAGTTATACATCAATTTTACAAATTGTTGTGATGGTTTTATTAGTTGTGCTTTCAAATGATTAACTATTGAATTTTATTTTGTACTTTCTTATGCAGTCTTTCCCAATACAAGCCTAAGAAGATTGATCATTTAAAATTTTAATTAAGAGTTTTCTTTTAAGCCATGGTCGGTGGTTAGAGGATCAGCTTGAGCACTGAAGGATTGCAGATTCAATACCTGGTCAAGCTTTGATTGCAGGCTTGATCCCCAGCCCCAGTCCAGGGCACATGCGGGAGGCAACCAATCAATGTGTCTCTCACATTGATGTTTCTCTCTCTCCTATCATTATTTCTCTCTCCCTCCCCCTCTTCCCTCCCCTCTGCTCTCCCTAAAGAAAAAAAATTAATGGAGAGAATATACTTGGGTGAGGATTTTTTTTTTTTAAAAAGAGTTTTCCATTAAAGCAAATAAATTTCTCCTGAGGTTCCATTGATTATATAAGTAACATCTCATTTAAATGATAACTTAAGCACTTCAGTAATTGTTCATCTTTCCACATATTCTTTTCAGATGTGAAATACAAAGCTATCCATATCCATCATCTGGAATCAAAGTCTTTTTTAATTGATTTTAGAGAAAGAGGAAGGGAGAGCAAAACATCAACATGCGAAAGAAACATGGATGGGTTGCCTCCTGCATGCGCCCCAACTAGGGATGGTACCCCCAGTCTGGTTATGTGCCCTGACTGGGAATCAAACCTGTGGTCCTTTGGGCCACAGGATGATGCTCAAACCAACTGAGCCACACCAGCTAGGGCTGGAATCAAAGTCCTATTAGAAGGTACCAGTTAAAGAATACACATGAAAGTCCCAGTATTTAATATACGTGGCTCTAGTGTTTTAAGTCTTAAGGACAAACCCATCCTAGGGGCCATTTTTCACATTGGTCTAAGTTAATACTTATATTATTATAACAGTCAACTAAATCTCTATAAATAACAGTCAACCATCTTTGTTTATCCATCTATACTGTGACTGGAGAGAACTTGACTCCCCATGATAATCTAGTGATACCAAACCTGTCTTTTGCAGCTTCTATCTGTAGATGCCAGCTTTCTCTGTGTGTAGTAATTAAGTGTTCCTCCTTTCTACATAAACCTTTCAATCAAACCGGTTAACAAAACATTTCTGTGTTAAATTTAGAGCTTGAGTACATAGACACATACTTACTACTTTTACTTTGTTATAATAAAAATTACTAATAAAGATGGTCCCACTTGTACTCTGCAAATGATCAGATTACTGTATTTATAAATCCAGATCATGTCCATGACAGGAGCATAATTCAGAGCAGATCAGAAATATGTGGTTGAAGAACAGAAAGAAAAGTATAGTAACAATGTTTGTTTTCTTGAAAAATGTGACTCTTAACATAATTGGAATAACCACTGCCATGAGTAGGACTGCCATGCAGCCTATGAGAACAGTAATCAATTTTATAGGATCTCTTTTTAGTTGACTTCAGTTTCAATATTCATTACTCTATAAAAATCCTTTGTGGGAATCACAGTGCAACTCTCCTGTGAAGCTGACTTCACATGTAAAGCATGAATCGAGCTAAATTTCTCCTTTATTTTGGTAGCTGTATGGGTGATCAGCAGAACTTGGAAGTGTCCCTTTCAACTCTGTGGGTGACAGCTGTCTTTTCTCCAGAATACCTTTATGTAAATGAAGTTTCCCAGTTGATAGGGGTGGCAGACTTCCTAAGGCAGGTACTTCCAGGTACTATGACCTTAAGTCTCAATGTTTCTAGAGAAGAGAGAAGCCCTTTTAAGTACTGAACATGATTACAAGAGGATTCAATGAAATCAGGCACAGTACATGGTCTCAGACCCAAATTCATAGACCTGCTAAACTAAATTAATTAATTAAGTTCAGAGGGAATCACTTTAATTTTTAATAAGGCTCTAAGTCATTTTAACCTGGTAGACTGCTGAGTCTTAGCCAAGGAGTTTGGTTCATTTGCTCTACATATTCAGAAGATTGAGCTTTACAAGCACCTACAAACATTTGCACAATTCCTGGATAACAGAAAAAATAAAATGACTACCTTTTTCCTTGTCAGTGTATTCTAGTATCCCCAAATGGGAATCATGTGTATTTAAAAAGCCTGGTCAGGGCACATGCCCAGGTTGTGGGCTTGATCCCCAGTAGGGGGCATGCAGAAGGCAGCAGATCAATGATTCCCTCTCATCATTGATGTTTCTATCTCTTTCTCCCTCTCCCTTCCTCTTTGAAATTTATAAAAACATATTTTTAAAAATAAGAAGCCAAGAGAGCTCCCTCACCCCTTCTGTCATGTGAAGTTACAGCAAAAAGATGGCCTCTTATGAACCATGAAGCAAGTTCTCACCAGACAGCAAATCTGCCATCACCTTGATCTTGGACTTCCCAGCCTCCAAAACTGTGAGAAATAAATGTTTATTTTTTACAAGCCCCGCAGTCTCTGGTGTTTTGTTTTAGCAGCCCAAACAGTTTAAGACAGAGGTCAACTGCCTAATGGAAAATCACAACCCCATTTGGGAGGGGTTCATCATAGTGTCAATGCAGAAATGACTTCAGAAAGAACTGTTGGATTTGCAAAATGATCCACCTCCCAGGATGACTTTAAATGAAAATAGCAATTACACAGTGGATTGTAAACATGGAATGTGCACCAAGTACCTTATATGAAGGGGGAAATGTAAACTTCTTTTGCATGTTTAGTAGTCAATGTCCTTTTGACTCTCCTCAGGTCATGTTTCCTGGTGAAAATATCTTTGTATATCCTCATGTCTACAGCAATGGTCATATCTGTTTATTCATTCTAACAAAAGACTGGTCCCCAGTGCTCTCAGTCCAGTCAGTTTGTCTTAGTGATATTCACCTGCTTTCCAGCTGCAAAGAAATGACACGACCACCAGATCATTCTTTTTAAGTTCAAACATGTAACAAGAATAAAAGGAAAACAAAATGGTGGTATCATGACGATACTTGTTGATGCCGCTGTTATCATCCTCCTGGCAGGATAGTCCTACTGAGAAAATGAACACTTTGATCATTCAGACTTTGAACTTCAACCTTTGACTGGAAGTGACCCACAGGCAATGAAGACTATTTCATTTTACTGCATTATTACTTGTGTGCATTCTGGGTACATGTTGATTGCTGGTTCAGTCCAGGGAATTGACATGCTTTTATTAATCATATGGTATTTGCAAGTGTCAGAAAAATGTAACATGTAATTCCACTCTTTGTTTTTATTTTTTTTAAGCTTTTGGAAAAGTTCCAGGTCCTCATGTATTGTGCAATAACAATGATTTCCTTGGCAGTTTTGAGATGTTTATTGTTGACAATGGACATCACAACAGGAAAAAGTTTCATTAACTCCTGTGACTCAATAATTAATTCATGATTAAGCCTATGAAATGAACTTACCAATTGTAATGGGATTATAATTAAACTGAGAAATCCAACATTACTTTCAAAGTCACCTCAACTCATTCCTATTTGGATTCTAAGCACTGTTATCCTAAGGTTAGCAGCATGAATTAACATGCATCTTTAATGGACTGTAATGAAAGATCATTGCACATTTATTGAATTGTTTATATTTGCTGTCAAATTGTTTTGACATGGAAGGTTTTCAAGTAACATTAGCAGAGAAGTCCAATATGTTATCCCTGTGGTAAAAATAAATTCATTTGTTGTATATAGTTCTTCAGTCTCTGAAGGAAAGATATGAGTAATATAGGGCATGAATGGTTTAATCAAGGCTTTATTTTGGAAGTAAGAAAAATGACAGTGATGATTAAACTACTGCAATCCATAATTTGGGCTTGTTATTGTACATTAACGATTTTTCCAAGTGGATTACACTCATTACTTCCTGATAGTTATCAAATGAGCCCTACTGCTTAAACACTATTTCTTTTATGCTTGGAAAAAAATCCATAAACATTTTTGTTTGCAATTTTGTTTCTCTTGTTATGTTTTAAATCAAGTTTGAATGTTACCCTTAACTGAAAAAGTTTTGTCAAGAATTTTCTTGTAAATTTTCTTTACTTGTATCATCTTGTCCTTCAATCCAGTACCCTAAAATAAGAAACACAGTTTTGACAGAGGCTTAATGTTTAAAAAGAAAAAAAGAAAGACACAACACTTTTCCAATTTCCAGGACTAAATCAGTTCTCAGACCCCAGAACCCATAAAATGAAAGAGAGGCCAGGTTCTCATGAGGAAGGACCATACAACAATATGGAAATTATAGCCAGTAGTTATTTCCCCATTCCTTCTCCAAAAGGATCTATGACTATTCACTCAAATAGCTGGGGAAAGGGGAATACACAAAACTTTTGAGGCCTATTGGAATCAGAAAGTAAGCAGACACTGATACCAAGGAGCTCAATTATGGCTGCCCTGTAAGAGAGAGATTTATGGGGGTCAGGTAATAAGAAAATGAGGAGAATTGGCTTATATCTGTTTCACAGTAGGTCCAGTAATCATCTCCATAGCTCCCAGATGAATAATTGGAATTAATATATTAGCAATTAGCAGAATCCTTATACCAGTTCCTTGATCTATAGAGTAAGAGTTATTGTAATAGAAAAGGCCCCATGGAAGCCCCTGAAACTCCTCTCCCCCCCAAAAAAAAAAAAACCTCCAGTGGCAAAGATAGTAAATAAAATGAAACAATATCACAGCCCTAGAAGGGGGATAATAAAGATTAGTGTCAACCTCAAAACATTAAATGATACAAGAGTCATGGTCCCCATCATATACCTATTTAATCAGTCTTGCACCTACCCAGTAATAGCCCCAATTATATTTACTGAGCTGAATGTGGTATCTTTACCAGAGTAGATTAACACAGCCTCTGGTAGGTGGTAGGTGGTAGCTGGCTACAGATTTGGGCAAATATATTGTTTTCATACCATCAGGAAGGAAAATAAAAAACAGGTTCCATTCAGAAGTAAAATGTTTCTCAAAAAGTTTACTGGATTCCAAAATGGTGACAGATTAAGTGGAAGCTACAGACACTCTCCCAGGACCAAACTTTAATTACAACTAAAATATAGAGAAACCATCTTAATATATAAAAACCCAGGGTCCAGAACGACTGACCGAAGGCTCGACCAAACACGGGAAGTCTGTTCTGCAGTCTCTGCTGTGGGCGCAGCCACCCAGCACTGACTGCCAAGGGGTTGTGGATCAGGCCTGGAGAGAGAGGCAGGGTCTGATCCACAGCCTCTGTGGCAGCTATTGATCAGCCATTGCCTCTCTCTTTCTCTCCAGGCTTCTCCAGCAGCCACGCCTCTTTCCCTCCGGCCTCTGTGGGGGCTGCTGATCAGCCCCACCTCTCTGATCAGGCCCAGAGATAGGCCCGGAGAGGCCAACTGGCATAGAAACTAACCAATCAGAATGAAAGCTGCATGAACTGTGAGGAGCCAATGGCTGCCTAGGAGGCAGAGCTTTTGACACTGACTGGCATAGAAACTGACCAATCAGAACCAAATTGGCCAGCAGGGGAGGGCCATTGGGGTGAGATCAGGCAGGCAGGGGAGGGGAGTTGAGGGTAAGATCAGGCCGGCAGGGGAGAGCAGTTAGGGGTGAGACCAGGCCAGCAGGGGAGAGCCATTGGAGGTGAGGTCAGGCTGGCAGGGGAGGGCCATTGGGGTTGAGATCAGTCCTGCAGGGGAGGGCAGTTGGGGGCAACCAGGCCGGAAGGGGAGGGTAGTTGGGGGCGAGATCAGGCCGGCAGGGGAGGGCAGTTAGGGGCAATCAGGCAAGCAGGCAGAGGCAGTTAGGGGTGATCAGATAGGCAGGCAGGTGAACGGTTAGGAGCCAGCAGTCCCATATTGTGAGGGGGATGTCCGACTGCCGGTTTAGGCCCGATCCCACAGGGATATCCCCCTAGGGGTTCCCAATTGGAGAGGGTGCAGGCTGGGCAGAGGGAACCCCCCCCACACACACACACACACACACTAGTCTATATATATAAAAGCCTAAGTGACTGAACAATCCAACTACCAAATGACTGAACAACTGGTTAACTGGTTGCTATGATGCGCACTGACCACCAGGGGGCAGACGCTCGATTCAGGAGCTGCCCCCTGGTGGCCAGTGTGCTCCCACAGCCAACCTCCCACGGTCTCTCCCCCTGGCCAGCCGGCCAACCTCTCATGATTCCTCCCCCTGCTGGCCAATCTCACACAGTCCCTACTCCCCACCCCCCCAGCCAGCTGGCCAACCTCCCATGGTCCCTCCCCCGCAGCTGCCATCCTTCCCCGCCGTCGGCCTCAATGGTCGGCCAGGCCAAAGGACCCCACCCATGCACAAATTTGTGTACTGGGCCTCTAGTCTTGAATAATCAACTGAAGACTAGCTGTAGAGAACCCTTATAACCAAGGACATAAAGTGGAGACCGCATAAGACTGGTAGGAAGTATGAAGTCATGAGAGGGCTGGCCGGGCTCCCACAGGCAGCAGCTGAAGTTCCAGAGGGATATATCAGATGTGGGGGGTTCCCACTGAGAACTCTGGGGTCTAAACACCAAGTTGGGTTCTCTAATCCAAAGCATCAGAACTGAGAAAGGTGCCCACATAACATCTGGCTGTGAAAAGCAGCAGGGTTGCTGTCTGCCAGGGAGAGGTGGCTGGAAATGCTGGCACCCTCTTAAAGGGCCAACGCACAAAATTTTGTGTGCAGCCACTCACCTTGGGCTCTGGCAGAGGGAGGGCAGAGTGGATTAGAGCTGTGTGAACAGAAACCAGTTTGAGGGCTCTGGGTTAGAGCTCAGAAGGCAGCCACCACGGTTTCCTGTGCTGAGTTATTCCCCCATACTGCAGAGGACACCTGTCTCAGGCAGACATTTACCATCCAAGCAGCTTTTGCATGGGGGAAAGTAATTGTCACACCTGGTTAGAAAACCTTTCACCTCACTCTGTGGAGTTTGAGGCTCATTACGAGATTGAGGATAACAATCAGCCTGCAGGCAAAGGCAAATCTCTGGATATTTGTTTATCTTTTCAAAGAGCCAGCTCTCACCCTGGCCAGTTTGGGTACGTGGACAGAGTGTTGGCCTTCGGCCTTCAGCCTTCGGGCTGAAGGGTCCTTGGCTTGATTCTGGTTAGGGGCACATGCCTGGGTTGTGGGCTCAATCCCCAGCAGGGGGCATGCAGGAGGCAGGCAATCAGTGATTCTCTCTCATCATTGATCTTTCTCTCCCTTCCTCTCTGAAATCAATAAAAAATATTTTTTTTAAGAAAAAGAACCAGCTCTTGGTTTTATTGCTCTTTTGTATTTTTTCTTAGTCTCTATGTCATTTATTTCTGCTCTGATCTTTATTATTTCCTTCCTTCTACTTACTCTGGGCTTTTCTTAGTGTTGTCTTTCTAATTCTTTTTTTTTTAATATATTTTATTGATTTTTTTTTACAGAGAGGAAGGGAAAGGGATAGAGGTAGAAACATCGATGAGAGAGAAACATCAGTCAGCTGCCTCCTGCACACCTCCCACTGGGGATGTGCCCGCAACCAAGGTACATGCCCTTGACCGGAATCGAACCTGGGACCTTTCAGTCCGCAGGCCGATGCTTTATCCACTGAGCTAAACCAGCTAGGGCTCTTTCTAATTCTTTAAGTTTTAGGGTTAGATAGCTTATTAAAAGTGTTTCTTGCCCTGGCCAGTTTGGCTCAATGGATAGAGCGTTGGCCTGCGGACTGAAAGGTCCCAGGTTCGATTCCAGTCAAGGGCATGTACCTTGGTTGCGGGCACATCCCCAGTGGTAGGGGGGGGGGGATGCAGGAGGCAGCTGATCGATGTTTCTCTCTCATGGATATTTCTAGCTCTCTATCCTTCTCTCTTCCTCTCTGTAAAAAATCAATAAAATATTTTTTTTTAAAAAAGTGTTTCTTATTTTTTAAGGTAGGCCTGTAGTAGTGCTATGAACTTGCCTCTCAGAACTGCTTTTGCTGTGCCCCAGAGATTTTGGGTTGTTGTGTGTTTATTTCATTTGTTTCCAGGAAGTTTTTTTATTTCTTCCTTGATCTCATTGGTAATCCATTCATCTATAACAATAAAAGGGTAATATGCTAATTAGACCGGACATCCTTCCAGATGAATCCAGGGCCAGAGTGAAGCCTGGGTCCTGGGTGCCTATCAGCAGCCGGAAGGAAGCAGCCTGGGTGCCAGATGGAAGCTGGTGCTGGCAGTCAGGGGAAGGAAGGTTTACTCTTGCACAAATGTCGTGCATCAGGCCTCTAGTTGTTTCATAACATGCTATCTAGCCTCCATGTGTTTGAATGTTTGAATGTTTTTGAGTGGAGTGTTTTTGCTGTAGTTCATTCTAATTTCATGCCATTGTGATCCAAGAAGATGCTTTTCCTTTCACTGGACCACTTGTCATAATTCTTGTTGTACAGTTTCTCTCCACCAGGTTACAAGCCCTGCTCGCACAACAGGGAATACCACTTCTAGACACCATTGCCACCTTCTTCCATGCCCAGGCCTCATCGTCCCTCTGACACGGCACAAGGTTTTCTTGGCCCTGAAGAAATACGTCACCCCCTTTAATATGGGATTTATTTAGTCCTTTTCCAGTCTGTTAAAATTGTGTCTTTTATATAAATATAAACTTTTGGTCAAATAAGTTTGACAAACTTCCCAGAGTTTGAATTTTAAGAAACTAGCCTTAGACTTGTGGTGGCTAGAGGGGGTCCTAGTCCTTACTAGAATTGTAGGAAAGCCTAGGAGGGAGGTACAGCATGCTTCTGGTGCCTACACCTCCCTGTGTGCTAGAGGGCTTATGAGCCCTGGAGTAATGGACTTTTTCCTTTAATATGAAAAAACAAATAAAACAGAGGACTGGGAAGAGGAGGGTCAAAAGGGACTAGATCAAGCCCTCCAACATTATTTGTAGTGTCCCTCCATGTTCCCAGATAGACAATATACCAAATACCTATATCATCAAGAAGATTTCCTCACCAGTGGGTTTAGAGTCCTAGTCTTGGCTAGAGTTCCATCCTGGTTGTGGGCTTGTTGTGCCCAGATTTCAAGGTTCCCAAAAAGCCCACCAGGGAGCCAGTGAGTCCAATGCAAAAGCAAAGAGTCCTTCATTTTGAACTAGTTTGGCTCCCCGACCACACTCACCAATGCAACGGTAAGCCCAGTGGCAGAGAGAGCGAGGCCTGATGGGATTGTGGGTTTTATAGTAAGGGCAAGGGAGGGGACTGTGGGCCCCGCCGATTGGCCAGGCGCGAGTCATGTCTTGTTACACAGGATGTGGTCATCTCTATGGCGCGCACATTCCTTGATTGTCATTGGTTAGTTTAAAGAAATCCCGGGCATGGCCAGCAGGGGCCTGGGCTTCCGGGAAGAAGGTACTCTCCTGAGCACATGGCAGCTGCCCCAAAAATGGAGGACCCAGGGCAAGATGGAGGGCGCAGTCCTAGCCCCCACCCCCCCAGGGCGAACTGAGCCCGGGCTCCAGGGGCCAGTCCGGTTGCCGGGGGTCCAGCAGATCGACCAGTTCCAGCCCAGACAGGAAGTCCACGTCCTCCGTCTCGTCCCTGGGGGTGCCGGCAATAGCCTCCTCCTCCATCTCCTTGGGCGAGGGCACGCGCCCCGCCCCACCGCCACCGCCGCTGCGCGGGTCTGGTCCAGGGGCAGCGGGCGGGTGGCGGCCTGCGCTGGGCCCCCGCGGTGGGCTGGGGAGTCGGTGCCCGAGGCCGCCAGCAGCATGGTCAGGCTGTGCCTCATGGGGCACGGCGGCCAGCCCACATAGGCCCTGCGACGACTCGCCCTTTCAGGCTCAATCCCCAGTGTGAGGCATGCAGGAGACAGCCAATCCATGATTCTCTCTCATCATTGATGTTTCTCTCTCTCTCTTTCTCTCTCTCTCTTTCTCTCTATCTCTCTCTCTCTCTCTCCTTTCCTCTCTGAAATCAATAAAAGTGTATTTTTTTTAAAAGTATGCTAATACAGAGTTAAAATTTGGTTCTTTTCTCCTTTGTTAAAAGGACAAGAATTTTCCTCTTGTTTTTCAGATATAAGGAGATTTTTTTAAACAATTTGGTAAATTATATATTTTTTCTCCCTACTTATCCCTCCAGAATTTGGCAATTCTTAATGAGTAAGTCATGGCAATATGTTTCTTTGCAAAAATTCAATAAGATCAGTTTCAAATTGTGGTTTTATTAACCAAGACTTTATCTGAAATTTCATGTCTGAGAGAGACATGCCTGGACTCTGGATGTTACCAGAAAGCCTTAAGGAATGAAAATTCCCTTTGAAGCCAATAAGAGCACCTAGGAGAAATAGCCTAGTACCTTGATCGGTCACACAGTTCATGGTAGTCTTTCCAGCTAAGGAAGGAAGGCTGCTTTCCTAAGAGATAGCAAGGAAGGAACCTGAAGACATCATTGGGGACATCAAGAACTTGAGGAATTCACCCAAGACTACAGGTATTGCAGGCAAACCTGATGGCAACTAGATGGCTCAGCTTCGTTGCCCTACTGGCTAGTTAAAGCTCAATCATGAGATTCCAGCAAAGCAGATTTTTAAAAGCATATTATGATCAATTGCTATTCTTATTATATTTATGCAAATAACCAGGTCAAATTGAAACTAGACTTAGTGCAGTAAATAGATTGGTCTTACTTTGGCTCTTCAATAGAAATGAGGGTGATTTTAGGGTGGAAAATTGTTTCAACAGACTATAATACACAGTTGTGAATATTAGTTTCTAATTCAATTAGTTATCTTCAAAGTTTTATTTTTCACCTATGAATTGAACTGGATACTGAATTTTTCTAATGTCCTTAAATATTTTATTACAACCTCCAAACTAATGTTTCATTTTTCTCCCATCCATTGATTTAGAATTAATGAGAACTAAAACTTTTTCCTCCCACTTGATCATTTGTCATAATTCTTGTTCTAGCTTTTGCCCCAATAACATTAAAATTTATAAGTTTGTCTCCTTCAGGTTACAAGCCCTACTCATACTCAGGGAATACCACCTCTAGACATCATGGCTACCTCCCAGGCCTTATTGTCCCTCTGACAGAGAGCAAGGTTCTCTAAGCTCTGAAGAAAAATGTCACCCTCTTTCAACAGGAAACAGCTATAGAAGAGACCCTGTGCCCCTTTTCCCTGGAAGAATTCAAAGCAAAGATCCTTGAGGGGAGGATGTGGTAGGCAGTTAGACAGACATGACCAGAGCAAGGATGATGGGCCAGGTACAGAAAGGCACCAGGATGGAAAGCCCCAGGTGCCTAGCAAAGGACAATTATAGGGTAGGACCTGGCCCCTATGGTGAACTTTTCTCCAGTAGCATATCGCTGGTCATGCGGTTTGGACCTCCTGACCTTTCCTCCCCAGAGATTTCACCTATGCCTCAGTTATATTTCAGCTCCAGGTCCAGAAAAGCAACAAAACCAGACCAGTGACCCCAGGGCTGACCTCAAGACAAGCTTCATTGAATAAGGACCCTCTGCCCTAATGCTGGTCAATCAATCAGTGGAGAGCACACTTGGAAAACTGCTGAACCTTCTATTGAGATCTTCTCCTGGGGCCTCCCCTAAAATCTCAACCCTTAGGAAGGAGGACCCAGTGTGCTCACCCTCCCCACCTTTCCCTTCCCTTCCCTTTTCCCTTCCCCCTTCCCTGACCCACCAGGCACTTTATCATTGTCTTCCTCACTCCCAAGCTACTAGAGGTTTGCCTCCATAACTCATTTCCTCAGCCCATCTCTTGTATGAATTATTTCTTCTACCTCTGTAATTTTGAAACTGGAAAACCAATGGGTCTGTCACTACTTGAGCCAATTAAGCAGAGACAGGATTGAATCTCATATGAGCATTCATTCCAATAATGCTGGCAGTATGAGAGAGCAGCAAGTCATCCACAAAAATCTGCTCTGCTACTCCTCATAAACCAGCTGCCTATATAGGATAGAACAAGGATTATATGGGGAAGTAGGGATTATAGACATGGAGAATTAGGTTATGCAGGCTGGGGTAGGGCTGCATTGTTTGGGCAACAAGGTTGCTAAACTTTCCATGATAATAGGCAGTTCTTGAATGAGAATGGACCACAAGGTTGACTCCCAGGTCCAAGGTTGACTCTTAGGTCCCAGGACATACAACTCCCAGCCAGTTTAGAATGTCATTACTTTAACCAGAACAAGGCAATCACAATTAACAGAGCATGAATAATATTTCCCATAACCATAGCTAGTCCCCAGTATTCTATTTTTGCGCCTAACAATTTTATAAATAAGTGTTCTCATTTAAAAACAGAAAGAAAGAGTATAAATGTAGGCCTCTTTAGGTCCAGAAGCAACGTTGTCTGCTCTTGGGAATACTACACTGGTCCATTTATTGAATGACATGGAAGGCTACTAATTTTGAGTTGGGTTCAAAGTTAGGAAGGTTTCTGTATTACGTACAAGCTGTAATAATGCAATCCTCCCACTTCGGTCATCTGATCCAGAAAGAGCCATGACACTAGAGGTATCTGTGGTAAAAAAAAAAAAAAAAAAAAAAAAAAGAAAGAAAGAAAAGAAAAGAAAAGAAAAGAAAAGAAAAGAAAAGAAAAGAAAAGAAAAGAAAAGAAAAGAAAAGAAAAATACTGGGTGGAGTCTCTGAACAGTCCAAATAGGAGTGGTACAATAAGACCTTTAGGGTTCTGGAGCAAGGACATGCCATTTGGAAGCAGAGAACTATATACCATTTGAAAAGAATCGCCTATCATGCTATTGAGTCCTTGTAGATATTGAGCATCTGACCTTGGGATATCAAGTGACCATGTTCCCAGAACTTCCCATCATGAGTTGGGTTCTGTCAGACTTAACCAGTCATAAGGTTGGGCAGGCCCAGCATAATTCCATTGTAAGGTAAAGTGGTACATCAATAGGATTGGACTCAAGTAGGCCCAGGGGGTACAAGTAGGCAGTAGGAACAGGTGGTCCAGTGTTGTAGTAAAATATAGAAATTTTAAAAATGTTTTAAAATGCCAAAAAATGTTTAAAAGGTTTTAAATGTGCCCTAACTGGTTTGGTTCAGTGGATAGAGCATCGGCCTGCGGACTGAAAGGTCCCAGGTTCGATTCCAGTCAAGCGCATGTACCTGGGTTGCGGGCACATCCCCAGCAGGAGGTGGGCAGGAGGCAGCTGATCGATGTTTCTCTCTCATCGATGTTTCTAACTCTCTATCCCTCTCCCTTCCTTTGTGTAAAAAATCAATAAAAAATATATATTTATTTATTTTTATTTATTTACTAGGGGCCCGGCGCACAAAATTCGTGCACTGGGTGGGGGGGCGGGGGGAGGAGAGTGTCCCTCAGCCCAGCCTGCCCCCTCTCACATACTGAGAGCCCTCAGGCGTTGACCCCCATCACCCTCCGATCGCCTGATCGGCCCCTTGCCCAGGCCTGACGCCTCCGCCAGAGGTGTCAGGCTTGGACAGGGGACCCCCATCTCCCCCCCATCACTGGCTCTGGCCCCCGCCCAGGCCTGAGGCCTCTGGCCCAGGAATCATGCCTGGGCAGGGGACCCCCATCTCCCTCTGATCGTTTGCTCCACCCCCGCCCAAGCCTGACGCCTCTGACCCAGGCTTCAGGCCTGGGCAAGGGGACCATCATATCCCCCCAATCCCCGGCTCCGCCCCCCACCCAGGCCTGATGCCTCAGCCAGAGGAGTTGACCCTCATCACCCTCCGATCACCAATCACCGGATCGGCCCCTTGACCAGGCCTGAGGCCTCCGGCAGAGGTGTCAGGCCTGGGCAGGGGACCCCCAGCTCCCCGCGGTTGTAGGCTCCGCCCCTGCCCAGTCCTAACGCCTCTGGCCTAGGCGTCCGGCCCGGGCAGCGGGGACCTGCAGTGGCAGCGGGGGGTGCCGCGATCGTGGGCTTCACTTTAGGCCCAGGCAAGGGACCCCTAGCTCCTGGGACTGCCCGCTTCGACCGTGCCCAGCTCCCATCACTGGCTCCACCCCTACTTCCTGCTATCACTGGCCAGGGCGGCAAAGGCGCCTGATTCTCTGATCATGGCTGGGGGGCAGGGCAAAGGCAGCCCCAGGGCCGCCTTTGCCCTGCCCCCCAGCTCTTAGCTCCCCCCTGGGTTTCCGATCACTGTCAGTGGCAGGGGGCTTCTTCCTGCTTTCCCTTTCGCCTCCCTGCATTGTGCCTACATATGCAAATTAGCCGCCATCTTGTTGGCAGTTAACTGCCAATCTTAGTTGGCAGTTAATTTGCATATAGCCCTGATTAGCCAATGAAAAAGGTATCGCCGTACGCCAATTACCATTTTTCTCTTTTATTAATGTAGATTTTTTAAAATATATTTTATTGATTTTTCACAGAGAGGAAGGGAGAGGGACAGAGAGCTAGAAACATCGACGAGAGAGAAACGTCGACCAGCTGCCTCCTGCACACTCCCCATGGAGGATGTGCCCGCAACCAAGGTACATGCCCTTGACCGGAATCGAACCTGGGACCCTTCAGTCTGCAGGCAGATGCTCTATTCACTGAGCCAAACCAGTTATGGCTAAAAAATATATTTTAAAAAATTAATAATAAAATAAAAGTTTTTAAATGTTTGAGTTAACTTTCCTGAAACTTAAAGTGTGATATTAAGGACACATTCCCCACTGTCCTGAAGTGTGTGTATTCTATTGATAAGGATTTGAACTTAGACTGCTGACTTAGAGTGACTCGCCATGATAACCATATGTCTGATGACATATACTCCTCCTCCTCCCCAGAGTGAAACCGAGTGCTTGCAAGTTTGTTTACTGATATGCCCATTGGAACTAATGTTAAACTTGAGATCTTGTTATGCATTTTGCTTACCAGAATCCCTCTACTCCCCCGCTGGACTGCGGTGGGTACTACAGGCTATTTAAAGGGTCCCCAAACACCAAGTTGATCATCACTTGATCACTGGAAACCTGGTTGTCGCTGATCGCTTTGATCCCTGCGCTGCACTGGTTACTCTGATCACTGGAAGTTTATCTTCGCTGATCGCCTTCAGTTTGGGCGCAATCCTCCTCTCCACTTCACTCAGCTCCGCTCCGTGCCAGAAGACAGACAAACGGTGGGGCCTCAGATAGATCCACGCTGTGCATAGGGAACTCTGAAGGCAATGCAGCCCTGAAACTGAAACTTCGTTCCTGATTTGACCAGCCAGTCAGAGAAAGCGCCACTGCTGCCACCAGAGGAAGCCACACTTTGGGAGCTCCCTTTAAGACTGTACCCATGGCACCAGGAATTTTGTAACAGTGTGCTGTGTTTTAATAAGCTTTGTGCCCACTGCAATGATAAAAGAAGAATAAATAGCTGTGTGAATTGCAACTGTAACTATTTGTGTGGCATAATTCCTCTGGCAGTCATAATTATCCTATCTAATAAAAGAGAAACATGGTAATTAGCATACGTCCGCTACCCTTCCCATTGGCTAATCCACGAGATATGCAAATTAACTGCCAGCCAAGATGGCGACTGGCAGCCAGGCAGCTTGAAGCTAACATGAGGCTTGCTTGCTTCAGTGATGGAGGAAACCAACGTTCCCCGCCTGCCTTGCTGGCCTCTGAGCTTGCAAGTTTGAAACATTGTTACAAATATAGAAGCTAAACAAAATCCCAGAAACCTGCTTCCAGCCCACCGGGATCTCAGAGCTGGAGTTGATACAGTGTTTCGATTATAGAACCCAAACAAACAAGATACCTGCTTTCTGCAGCAGAGGCCTCAGAGCTGGAGCCAGAGGTAAAGTTGGCCCAGAATAAAAAAATAAAAATAAAAATAAAAGGAGCAGTTGGGAGCTTCAGTCACCCGCCAGCCTGAAAACAGCCCTCAGCCCCTCATCCAGACTGGCCAGGCACCCCAGTGGGGACCCCCACCCTGAAGGGTGTGTGACCAGCTGCAAACAGCCATCATCCCCTCACCCAGGCTGGCCAGGCACTCCAGTGGGGACCCCCACCCTGATCCAGGACACCATTCAGGGCAAACCAGCCGGCCCCCACCCGTGCACCAGGCCTCTATCCTATATAGTAAAAGGGTAATATGCCTCCCAGCACCGGGATCAGCGGAGCTGGGAGGCCTCCGGGCACTGGGATCAGTGTGATAGGGGGCAGTGCCCAAACCCCCTGATCACCCTGCGGCTCTGTGTGTGACAGGGGGCGGGGCCACAACCTCCCTATCTGCCCTGCTCTGCTCGTGACAGGGTAAGGTGCCCCAACCCCCTGATCAGCCCTGCTCTGTGCCTGATAGGGGGGAGCTCCCCAACCCCCTGATGGCCCTGCGGCTCTGTGTGTGACAGGGTGCGGTACCCCAACCCCACCCCCCCACGGGCCCTGCTCTGTATGTGACGGGTTAGAGCCATTACCTCCCCATTGGCCCTGCCCTGAGTGTGAGAGTGGCGGCGTCTCAACCCCCTGATCAGCCCTGCTCTGTGTGTGACAGGGTGTGGCGCCCCAACCCCCTGATCCGCCCTGCTCTGTGCAGGACAGGGGGCAGCACCCCAACCCCCTGATTGGCCCTGCTCTGTGCTGACAGGAGGTGGTGCCACAACCTCCCCATCGACCCTGCCTTGAGTGTGACAGGGGGCGGTGCCCCAACCCCCCAATCGGCCCTACCCTGAGCGTGACTGAGGGTGGCATCGCAACCTCCCAATCTGCCCTGCTCTGTGCATGACAGGGAGCGGCACCCCAACTCCCCAATCAGCCCTGCTCTGAGCCCGGCCAGGGGCTGCACCTAGGGATTGGGCCTGCCCTCTGCCACCTGGGAGCAGGCCTAAGCCAGCAGGTTGTTATCTCCCGAGGGGTCCCAGACTGCCAGAGGGCACAGGCCGGGCTGATGGACCCCCCCCCCCCCCGAGTGCACAAATTTTTGTGCACCGGGCCTCTAGTACTAATATAAGGTCAGATGAAATTGCCTGCCATGGTCCTGCCTGCATAAAGTAGTCATTTTGCTGGCAACTACTTTGAATGTTCGAATACCTGCATGGTTAAAGTTTATCTCAAGGGATGCTTCAGATAAATGCCCCTTCCTTTTCTCAGACATCAAGACACCCATATCACCCACCACTGTTGCTTTAGTGCCTCTCACTCAAGTCACACCTATGGGCACATGAAAGAGGGACCATCCCTTATTACCAACCGACATAAAAGGAAAGACCTCAAACTTGTTTCATGGATGGGTAGGCTCAGTGAAAATGTGTAGCTGCTTTCCTATGGCCCTTCTCAAAGATGTCCATGAAAGGCAGTGACAGAGCTTTTGGTGGTATGCTTGGTCATCCATTTTGTGTGGAAGAAGTTACCTGAGGTTATCATATTGATTCATGGGCAACAGCTAATGACTTGGTTGGTTGTTTAGGGACTTGTAAGGGAAAGATGGAAAGATTGGGGTCAAGGAGGCCTGAGGAAGAGACTTGTGGGTAGACTTATGGAAATGGGTAAAAAGTAAAGGTTTTTGTCTTTTTGTATTAACATCCACCAGAGAGCATCCACTGAAAAAGGATCACTAAATCACCAAAGAGAAAGGATGACCTGGCCTATTAATATCAGCCAGTTTGTCTTCTACCACCCTAGTGCTTGGACAATGAGTAGCCACAATGGCAGAGATGGAGGATATGCATGGGACCAACAGCATGAGCTTCCTCTTATCAAGGCTAATCTACATATTACTATTATCAGATGTCTAAGCTTCCAGCAACAGAGACCAATACTAAGTGCCCAGTATGGCACTATCCCTTGAGGATATCAACCTGTCAAAATGATTATATTTGACCCTTTCCCTTTGTTTCAGTAGTTTATTCTGCCAGATTGACACCTATGCCAAGTGTAGATTGCCTTTACTGCCCACGAAGATTGAGCCAGCATCACTACCTGAAGGTTCACAAAACATCTGATATACCAACATATGCCAAATTCCTAATTCCAAATTCACAATTCAGCATGTCACTTCTCCTCCCATAGGGGGAGGTGGGGGCACAGAAAATCCAGCAGTAATAGATGTCCCTCCACCTGAAAACTGAGGAATAGGAATAAGTAATACCCCTTGTCTTGGGTTTAGTTCTCCAGAAGCAGCTGCTGAGATAAGGACTTATGTACATGCAATTAATTTAAGGAAGTCCTCCCAGAAGAACCTGATAAGAGACTGGAGGAAGCAGGACAGGAAAGGGAAGAAACTAAACAATTGTGTAATTTCTGGCAACATCTTGTGGAGAGTTGCTTCAGCATGATCCAGTAGGGGAACACTAAGTGTAAATTCGGCCTCAGAGTTTGTGCTTTCTTGAAGCAAAGGAACTAAATTTTCACACCCTCATTGGGTAAAGACAGTCCACGGCTTGCAGGTGGGGAGGAATGGGGTTGTGTAAGGGTGACTATAAACTCATACACATTGCCAGCTCTCTGCATGTGCAAGCAAAGCAGCTCCATTAACCCCAAAACAGGCTTTCAATATAATTAAAGAGACAGGTGCATGCATTGAGAAGCAAACATACACAAATTCCAGGGGAACTGGCCCTCAGGAATTGTTAAAGGGATCAGAAGTATATAGAAAAACACACTCCTGTTCTCCCTTACACACTCACTACTCTCAATACTGGTCACCAAAAGTGTGAGGGTGTTTTCCCACACCAAGCAATTCTGCAGTACCATCTAGGTGTCTTATAACTCAATTCTGACACTCTAAAGATAGTGTTAGATCCACAGGTTAAGATGATATAGTAAAGGTAGAAATTTTTTTTCAGCTCTTAAGGTAGTGTTACAGTAGCCATAGCATTTCCAAGAGCACAACAAATGAAAAGTCCTAGCGGGATTTGAGAGAACAATTTCTTGTTATAATAAACCATAAATACAAGATTCTACTGAAACTGAACAGTTGACAAAATATGGTTGAACTTACAAACCTTCAAGGGAAATAAGAGGGTCAAACAAAGCCAATGTATGGAAAAGCCCAAGACTGGTTTGGGATAACCCTAAGAATTACATTCAACGTGGGTATCTTCTAACCCCTCCCCAGCAGGTATCTGCCATAGTTCTGTCATCTCTTCTGAAGCATCTGCTTAACCAATGGCCTTTCCCTCTCTACTGCAGGTGTAAGCCAACCCAATAGCAACCCTTTGTACATGATGCAAAGCCAAGAGGCAAGTTTATAAATATTATTCCATGGTAGAAATAATGCACACACCCAAACCAGCTTACATATGTGGTATCAATGCACATGGTAGTAACTTCCATCAAATCAGAGCTGCCACCATGTATAACCTGTCATGTGACACTTTAGCTAGGTCAATGTTCTTAATTTACTATACTAAAATATCAATGTGGCAGAATGCATTTTTGAACTCCAGATTTTCTAACCACTTCTAACTGGCTATTAAAGTGATATAGAACAGAACTGTATCACAGACACCTAGGCATTGGGGAGGAACATTGAATGAATTCTTTCTGGGACTTTCAGAGGGTAGAGAGATGAACAGAGGAAATGTTAGACAGTCAAAGCATATATGGCAGGTGAGGGGAGGCAAAGGTGGAAAGAAGGCTAACATATTCATGTTCAAGGAGAAGTCTGGGAGAAGGAAAAAACAAACAAACAAAGAAGCCCATCAACAAAATGAAGCCAAACCCAAGTCAGAGGAAAAAAGGGTTTCATATAATAGATATCAAAAAAGTAAAAGGAACACACTAAATGCACACACTGGTCACAAGTAAGTCCATAGTCAATTGTGATAGGTCAGTGGTTCTCAACCTTCTGGCCCTTTAAATACAGTTCCTCATGTTGTGACCCAACCATAAAATTATTTTCATTGCTACTTCATAACTGCAATTTTGCTACTGTTATGAATCGTAATGTAAATATCTGATCTGCAGGATGGTCTTAGGCAACCCCTGTGAAAGGGTCGTTCAACTGCCAAAGGGGTCGCGACCCACAGGTTGAGAACCTCTGTGATAGGTCCTTCCAGCATCAGTCAGGTAGGCTCTTCTCATCTGGCATCTCAAGGTTATTTACACACATGGCAACTTTTAACAAGTCTCTCAGAGAAGGGAAGGCAGGCTTCAATCATTGGTTTCAGGATCTGTGCCATGTAGGCATCCAACTCCGCACCCAGGTGTCCTTTTGTTTTTGACATGTATTCATCCAATTGGTTGTCCAGCTGGTCCTTGGTCAGTACAGGGCGAGAAAGGGCACCTCTCCCTCGTCCACGGCCTCGGCCTCCAAAGCCTCCTCTTCCCCGACCTATCATACCCCGACCTCGGAGCAACATCCCGCCCCTAAGAAGGGTTCTTGTGGCACATCCCCCACGTAGTCCTCCTCTAGGCAAGTTGCTCTGGATTATGGGTAGGCCTCGTCCTCCGCTGGCTCCCCTGGCCAGGGCCCCTATGGGTCGGCCTAACCGTGCCTGGATGTTACTCTTACCCAGGCACTGCTTTAAGCTCTGTTTAAGTTTTAATGCTGCCTGGACAGAGGGTCTATTTTCCATCTGCTGGGCCAGTCTTCTGTTTCTGGCAGTGGCTAGCTGCTGCTGTTGCTGCATCGAAGCCCGAATATTCACTGGCATCAGCTGTTTGTTCTTCAGCATATTAGTAAAGCACTCATTTAGAGACATCTTGGTGGTGCCTTTTAGCACAACTTTCGGTGCTGACTGTGCAGCCATCTTCAAATCCCGAGGATCGAAGGAAAAGGATGCCAGTGCTCCTCTCAGGGCTGCCACGATGGCCGGGCCGGCAGAACCTGAATTGATGGTGAAGTGGCTCAGGTGAACTGGTTTGGTTGGCTAGATGCGTAAGTGGTAGACTGCTAGGTTAGTTCGCTGTTGGCTGGCTGTCTGCTGGGCTCAGCCGGTCCACCTGCTCACACGGCGTGCCCTTTCCTGCCTTTAGTTGGTGCCACCACAACCACTGCCATCAACTCCCGCTTGGTTCCCAAACAAAATGGCCACCACCAAGGTAGAAATTTATTGAAGAACAAGTACAGACTCCCATGTGGGGAAGGGGAAAGAGTCCCACTGAGTCCCTTTTTCCACAGTTTATAAGGGCTGCAGTTTTTTCTGCTTCAATATTGTCTTTGATTTGGTCACTATAGTAACTCCTGAGCTCAAAGGTCAAACCTCACATGGGACATGTGATGCCCTCCTCCCTCATTGTTCTCCTATTCCCTCTGGGCTTTCTCCGTCCTTCCTTATTTTGTAAATATAGACCTTTGCTACTCCCAGTTCCCTTATCTTATGGAAATATAACTGCTGCCTCTCCCAACTTCCCTGTCTTATGGAAATGTAACCTTTTTCAGCTTTGCAGCCTGTGCTTTTTACATGGATCCCCTTAATTTAAAAAAAATCCCTAAAAATGCCTATTTCACCCCTAAAAATTCCTATTTCAAAGGCTCAGTCCTGTGCTCCCAGGAGGGTATACTCCCAGGAGGGAGAGCTTGCTCAGTCCTCCTTTCTAAGGGTTTTAAGGATAGAGAATTCAGGGGAGGTCCAAATGAAGATCTTAATAGAATATTCAGTAGTTTTCCAGGTGTGTCCATTCAGGGTTGTGGTCTCCAATGATTGACTGGCCAGCATCAGGGCAAGGGGTCATTATTTCATGCAGCTGGTCCTGACAGGAAGGCAGTGTGGCTGGTTTTGTTGCTTATCTGGGCCTGGAGCTGAAATAAGACTGAGGACTAGATGTTATTGCCAGGGAGGAAAGGTCAGGTGGTCCAAACCTCAAGGCCAGCGATATGCAAGGGGAGAAAAAGTCACCTGGGGGCAAGGCTCCAATCTACAATTGATTGTCCATTGCTAGGCAACTGGGACTTTCTATGCTGATGACATTCTATAGCTGGCCCATCATCCTTGCTTTGCTCATGTCTGCCAACTGCTTACAGCAGTCCCACAAGACTGTCCCCATTTAAGACATAATCAAAAGACCAGGTTATCACCTGTTTTTCTGACCAACAGGCTAGTAATCAGAGGTTCCCATGACTCTCTATTTAGGTTTATTATTTGTAGTGTGGCTCACAGAACTCAGGTAAAGAGTTTACTTAATAGATTACTCATTTTTTTAAATTAAATATTTATTGTTCAGATTATTACAGTTGTTCCTCTTTTTTCCCCCCATAGCTCCCCTCCACCCAGTTCCCACCCCACCCTCTGCCCTTACCCCCCGCCCCACTGTCCTCATCCTTACTTGTACGATTTTTGTCCACTCTCTTCCCACGCCCCCCACACCCTTCCCCGGGCCCCGAGAATAGTCAGTCCATTCGCTTTCTATGCCCCTGATTCTATTATATTCACCAGTTTATTCTGTTCATCAGATTATTTATTCACTTGATTTTTCGATTCACTTGTTGATAGATGTATATTTGTTGTTCATAATTTGTATCTTTACCTTATTCTTATTCTTCCTCTTCTTAAAGGATACCTTTCACCATTTCATATAATACTGGTTTGGTAGTGATGAACTCCTTTAGCTTTTTCATATCTGTGAAGCTCTTTATCAGACCTTCAATTCTGAATGATAGCTTTGCTGGATAAAGTAATCTTGGTTGTAGGTTCTTGGCATTCATCACTTTGAATATTTCTTGCCACTCCCTTCTGGCCTGCATAATTTCTGTTGAGAAATCAGCTGACAGTTGTATGGGTACTTCCTTGTAGGTAACTGACTGTTTTTCTCTTGATGCTTTTAAGATTCTCTCTTTGTCTTTTGCTCTTGGCATTTTAATTATGATGTGTCTTGGTGTGGTCCTCTTTGGATTCCTTTTGTTTGGGGTTCCCTGTGCTTCCTGGACTTGTAAGTCTATTTCTTTCACCAGGTAGGGGAAGTTTTCTGTCATTATTTCTTCAAATAGGTTTTCAATATCTTTCTCTCTTCTTCTGGCACCCCCATAATTCGGATGTTGGTACGCTGGAAGTTGTCCCAGAGGCTCCTTACACTATCTTCATATTTTTGGATTCTCTTTTCTTTTTGTTTTTCCGGTTGGGTGTTTTTTGCTTCTTCGTATTTCAAATCTTTGACTTGATTCTTGCGATCCTCTAGTCTGCTGTTGAAATTCTGTATAATATTCTTTATTTCAGTCAGTGTATGCTTAATTTCTAGTTGATCCTTTTTCATATCCTCGAGGGTCTCACTAGGTTTCTTGAGGGTCTCACTAAATTTATTGGCAGTTTCTAGAAAATTCTTGAAAAACCTTATAACCTTGGTTTTGAACTCTATATCCAGTAGTTTGCTTTCCTCCATTTCTGTCATTGGTGACCTGTTTCTTTGTCTCTGCATTTTTTATGCTTCCCTGTGTTGATAGAGTGGCTTTCTGTGCTAGGTGTCCTATAGGGCCCAGTGGCTCAGCCTCCCCAATTAACTGAGGTGGACACTCTTGGTGCACCCCTTTGTGGGCTTTGTGCATAGTCTTGTTGTAGTTAAGCCTTGATTGTTGTAAGTATCACTAGGAGGAATTGACCTCCAGGCCAATTGTCTGTGAGAATCAGCTGTGTCTACAGTGGGAGAACTTCTGTGCTGAAGACACCCTTATGGGGCAAGACTTGCTTCAGTGGGGCTTTGGTGCTCCCTGAGTCTGCCCCCTGAGTGTGTCCCTTGTGGATCTGAGGAGTTGTAATCTGGATGGTCCCAATCTCACCACTGGGTACATGGGCTCTTGGATCTAAGGAGGTGCTAATTTAGCCTCTGCCTGAGGCTACCCAGCAGGAGCTATGGAGAGATCTGCAGATTCCTCTTCTTTGTTTGGGGTTTGGTGGTGCCCAGATGAGGCCCAGCTGTGAAGCAATGCAAGCTGCTGTGGGGCCTTGGGCCTTCTTTTGGATGTTCTGGGTCTCTCTGTCCCAGCTGCAGTTTGTTAGGTAATCTTATATCTCAAAGGGCCAGCCCATTCATATGCAAAAGCCTCTGGGCACAGCTTGGGTGGGGCGGGGTCTCAGGGAATCAACAGAGCGGAGCAAACGGCTATGGCTGATCCTCAATCCTACCCTTAGAGGCCCCGTGTGTCAGTGTCCCAGTAATCACTGCAAGCACCTCTGAGAGAAAGCTGCCCTCGAGTTCCGACTGATGCCAGACAGTTCAGTTTCTCCCCGTATGAGTCTGGGTCCCCAGAGACTCGCCCAGAACTGGAGTTCAGAGCAGTTGGGAGCTTGAGACTCCCTCCCGATTGAAAAAGACAACCGTGTCCTCAGTTGCCAGCCCTTTCCACGTGAGCCTCCGTACCTCTGCACTTTAATTCCATACCTCTGCACTTTACTTCCGTACCTCCTCTGAGTCTCAGTGTGCTTTTCTCTTACCTTCTAGTTGTAGAATTTCCACTCAGCCAGCCTTCCTGTGGTTCTGGATGATGTCCATTTTGTCTTTTAGTTTTATTTTTGCAGTGGTTGTGCGAGGCAGCAATTTCCGGTGTTTACCTATGCTGCCATCTTTGTTTCTTTCAGATTACTCATTTTTTAAAAAGGATACAACTCAGGAACATCTATATAGAAGAGATGCATTGAGCAAGGTATGTAGGAAGGAATGAAGAACTCCCATGCTCTCTCCAGGCACACCACTCTCCCCACATCTCCTAGTGTTCACCAACTAGGAAGTTCTTTGCACCCTTTTGGGTTTTTATGGAGGCTTCAGTATTAGTTAGGCATGATTGATTAAATCATTGATCATTGGTGATTAATTCAACCTCTATTCCCTCTACCATCCCTGTAGGTTGGAGGGTGGGGTTGAAACTTCCACTCCTCTAATCACTGCCCTGACAACTGGCCCCACCCTTAGGCAGCTTTCATGAAGTCACCTCATTAACACAAACTCAGGTGTGGTTTAAAGGGGCTTGTTATGAATAACAAAAGATATCTCAATCTCTCTTATCTCTTAAGAAATTCCAAGTTTAAGGAGCTCTGTGCCAGGAATAGTGAAGAAGATCAAATATATAGTTTTTAAAAAATGTATATTTTTATTGATTTCAGAGAGGAAGGGCGAGGGAGAAAGAGATAGAAACATTAATGATGACAATCATTGATCAGCTGCCACCTACACGCCCTCTACTGGGGATTGAGCCTGCAATCCAGGGATGTGCTCTTGTTACAGAAGACCAAAGAAATACCAAGCACGCTTTCAAGAGAAAGGGAGGGACCCCGTTTATTAACACTGGTGGGTTCCGGGAATAATATTCAAATCAGAGTGAAGAAACATGCAGAGAGCCTGTCTATATATATCCCACTGTGGTCTTTGTCTTGTAAATATGGTTCTGCCCCCTTTCATGGGCTTACAGGAAGGCCCCCAGGTTTTGGGGGTCCGCAGGCCATATCCGATGATCTGTCCAGGGGGCCAGCAATAACAACCTTCCCACCCCCCCATGGCAGTGCATTGTTCACAGTTTTTATGGTCTGACACGCCTTGCAAGACCATTTTCCTCCTCATCCCCCCCCCCCTTGTCCCACAAGCTTCTTTTAGCCTTGTGAAACAATGAATCCGCAGGGGGTGTTTCTGGTATCCGGGTGTTCAGTCCTACAACCTGTACAGGAATGTTCATAAGCAGCATTATTCATGATAACCAAAATGTATAACTACTCAAATGTCCATTAGTTGTTGAATGGATTAAACAGAATGTTTTTTCTTGCCCTAGCTGTTAGGTCGAAGAGAAGCCCAGGAGCAGATGCATGCCCCAGCAAGTCAGATGGTGATGGAGATAATGGACCCTCCCTGGAATCCACAACGACCCCCACACAGATACTGACTCCTTCCTGAATACCTTGTCAACGCCCCGTGGCAGGAACTTCCTCAGCTCATGCCCCCCACCCCTCATTAAACACCTGTATAAAAAGGAGCCCCCCCTTCCCTGTTGGCACGAATTCACTGGCCCTGTCTTTGGGGCTCGTGGATTTTCGCCCAGGGACACAGATTAAACCTTTCCTTTTCTTTCTTTTCTGGATGACTCGACTCTCTTTGTTTTCCTGCGCCACTAACTTTACACTAGCCAGTTTTGCTCAGTGGATAGTGTTGGCCCTGGGACTGAAGGGTCCTGGGTTTGATTCCAGTCAAGAGCATGTACCTGGGTTTCAGGTTTGATCCCTGGCCCTGGTCAGGGCAGGTATGGGAGGCATCCAATGTGTCTCTCTCACATTGACGTTTCTCTGTCTCTTCCCCTTCCTTCCATTCTCTCTAAAAATCAGTGGGAAAATACCCTCAGGTGAGGATCAACAAAAACATTTTAAAAAATGTGTTATATCACCCTAGCCAGTTTGGCTCCGTGGATAGAGCATTGGCCCATGGGTGGAAGGGTCCTGGGTTCAATTCTGATCACTGGCATGTACTTGGGTTGCAGGCTTCATCCCCAGCCCTGGACAGGGATTAGGCAACCAATCAATGTGTCTCTCTCACATGGGTGTTTCTCTCTGTCTCTCCCCTTCCCTTCCACACTCTCTAAAAATAAATGGAAAAAATATCCTTAGATGAGGATTGACACACAAAAAACAAATAAATAAAAACTAGCCCTAACCAGTTTGGCTCAGTGGATAGAGCATCAGCCTGTGAATTGAAGGGTCCCAGGTTCGATTCCAGTCAAGGGCATGTACCTTGGTTGCGGGCACATCCCCAGTAGGGGGTGTGCAGGAGGCAGCTGATCAGTGTTTCTCTCTCATCAGTGTTTCTAACTCTCTATCCCTCTCCCTTCTTCTCTGTAAAAAATCAATAAAATATATTTTTTTAAAAACAATTTTAAAAAAGTGTTATATCCATACAATAGAATAATTGACCAAAAGAGGAATGCAATACTGATAAAGCGTGTCCCAAAATTCACGCAAGTAATTTCGATAGAAAACATAGGTTTATAATTAAAAATTGTAAATTTTTTATTGATTCATAAAGTATACAGTATAGGGTTATGTATAGAATAGCATATTGGGTAAATGGCTTCCACGGCTTTGCTGGCACATATGCACTCTTTTGTTGAAATTTTCCATGACCATTTTGCATAAATGTGGCTGAATTTCGTTGATACAGCGCTCAATTTCCTCCTTCAAGGCGTGGGTGGTCGTGGGCTTGTTGGCATAAACCTTAGACTTCAAAAAAACCCAGAGAAAAAAGTCCAACGGTGTTAAATCACACGATCTGGGTGGCCAATTCTGATCACCAAAATGGAAAATTACACAACCAGGAAATGACTCATGCAGTAATTGAATTGTTTCTTGGGCTGTATGGCATGTGGCACCATCTTGTTGAAACCACATGCCGTCCACATCCATATCTTGCATTTTAGGCACAAAAAACAGGATTATCATGTCGCGATAGCGAGCACCATTAACTGTTATTGCCTGAGCAGCGCATTTTCGAAGAAGAATGGTCCGATGATGCCTCCAGCCCAAAATCCACACCAAACAGTGACACGTTGTGGATGCATTTGTTTCTCAACAATTACTCGTGGATTTTCTGAACCCCAAATGTGACAATTTTGTTGATTAACCAAGCCATCAAGATGAAAATGAGCCTCATCTAAATTCAGCCACATTTATGCAAAACGGTCATGTAAAATTTCAACAAAAGATTGCGTATGTGCCAGCAAAGCTGTGGAGGCCATTTACCCGATATGCTATTCCATACATAACCCTATACTATATACTTTATGAATCAATAAAAAAATTACAATTTTTAATTATAAACCTGTTTTCTATCAAAATTACTTCTTGCATGACACCCTTTATATGCTACAACATGGATGAACCTTGTAAACCTTATATTAAGTGAAAGAAGACAATCACAAAAGGCTATATATTTTATTATTCCATTTACTTGCAAAAAAAGAATAGGCAGAAAAGGAGCAGAGCCCGATCGCAGTTTCTCTTCAGGTTTTGTGGGGTGAGACTGTCAGGGACAGGCTCAGCTATGGACCCACTTTCAGAGCTGCAGGATGACTTGACCTTGAATGACACCAGTCAGGCTCTGAACTAGCGGAAGCTAGTCTCCATTGACGAGAAGAACTGGCCCTCAGATGAAATGCCCGACTTTCCCAAGTCAGATGACTCCAAAAGCAGCTCCCAAGAACTTGTCACCCACCTGAATGCGATAACCCTTACTACAACATCGCCAGGCACCAGAATGTGGAGGTGGCAGGAGATGACAAGTATGAGCAAAAGATCATTATGTTTAGTGCCTGCTGAATGCCTCCCAGCCACCAGCTGGACCACAGTAAGCTCCTGGGGTACCTGAAGCACACCCTGGACCAGTACATGGAGAATGATTACACACTGCTTACCTGCACCATGGTCTGACCAGCGACAACAAGCCCTCCTTTAGCTGGCTCCAGGATGCCTACTGGGAGTTTGACCGAAAGTACAAGAAGAACATCAAGGCCCTGTACATCGTGTACCCTACCATGTTCATCAAGACCCTGCTCATCCTCTTTAAGCCCATTAGCTTCAACTTTGGGCAGAAGATGTTCTATGTGAATTACATGAGTGAGTTGAGCGAGCACGTGAAACTAGAGCAACTAGGTATCTCTTGCCAAGTTCTCAGGTATGATGACTTCTTGATGTCCACACAGAAGAGCGCTGCAACAGCCCCCAAGCCCATGTCACCACGGCCCCCTGTGCCCAACCAGAAGTTTGGGGTCTCACTGCTGCATCTCCAGAAGAACTCAGAGCAGGAGCCCATTCCTCTTGTGCTCCGCGAGACCATTGCCGACCTGCAGGCCCATGCTCTCACCACTGAAGGGATTTTCCGGAGGTCCGCCAACATCCAAGTTGTACAAGAGGTGCAGCAGAAGTATAACACGGGGCTGCCTGTGGACTTCGACCAGTACAATGACTAAAACCTGCCAGTGGTCATCTTCAAGGGTAAATTATATCTCAATGAAGCTACTATATTTAGAAATTTCCCTTTGACACTGCTTTACATGAATCCCATATATTTTGATATGTTGTATTTTAATTCTTATTCAATTCTATGTCTTTTTAAAATTTCCTTTGAGATTTTCTCTTTGATCCATGGATTATTTAGTAGTGCTAAAGTTTTATTTCCAAGTGTACATTGATTTTCCTGTTGTATTTTTATTGATTGCTAGTTTGGTTCCATTACAGTTAGAGAATACATTTTGTGTGGTAAGTAGAAAAATGGCCCTCACAAAAATGTCCATGTCTTGATCCCCAGAATCTGTGAATATGTTATATGGAGGAGTTATGCTTGCAGATGAAATTAAAGCTGCTAATCATTTAAAATAAAATTGGGAGATTATTCTGAATTATCAATGTGGGACCAGGGTAATCACATGAGTCCTTAAAAGTAAAAGAGGGAAGCAGAAGGTCCAGAGAGATGCAACATAAGGACTCAACCTGCCATTGCTGACTTTGAAGATGGAGGAAGGGGGATACAAGCCAAGGAACCTGGTAGCCCCTAGAACAGTGGTTCTCAACCTTCCTAATGCCACAACCCTTTAATACAGTTCCTCATGTTGTGGTGACCCCAACCATAAAATTATTTTCGTTGCTACTTCATAACTGTAATTTTGCTACTGTTATGAATCGTAATGTAAATATCTGATATGCAGGATGTATTTTCATTGTTACAAATTGAACATAATTAAAGCATAGTGATTAATTACAAAACAATATGTAATTATATATGTGTTTTCTGATGGTCTTAGGCGACCCCCGTGAAAGGGTCATTTGACCCCCAAAGGGGTTGTGACCCACAGGTTGAGAACCGTTGCCCTAGAAGCTGGAAGCATTCCTTAGTTTAGAGCCTGAAAGAAAACATGGACCTCAGTCCTGTAAGGCTTATCCAGCGATTCTCAACCTGTATGTCGCGACCATCAGAAAACACATATAGCATATCAGATATTTACATTATGATTCATAACAGTAGCAAAATTACAGTTATGAAGTAGCAATGAAAATAATTTTATGGTTGGGGGTCACAACATGAGGAACTGTATTAAAGGGTCGCGGCATTAGGAAGGTTGAGAACCACTCAGGAAATGAAATTTGCCACCACAAATGAATAAGGAAATGGACTCTCTCCTAGAACCTCCAGAGATGAATGCAGCAATTCATTTAATATAACACTTTGATTTTAAACCTGTTGAGACTAGGACTCTACCTCCTGTGTTGCAGTTGTCCCCAGGCAGAGAACTGGAGTGAATGTGTTTCCCTTTTCTCAGAGATTATACTCTTACTAGTGACCCAGTGCATGGATTTCTGCACATTGAAAGGAAATTAGAAGGTGGTTGGCGGGGCAGGACTGGGCGAGAAGGGCCACACACACCCTGGAGCCAACCTCCTGCAGTCCCTCCCCAGCGTCTATGGAGTGAGTGGGGTCCCTCTGGCAGGTGGGGTCCCTTGGCCTGGCCTGTGGGGATCGGGTCAAAACTGGCTCTCTGACATTCTGTGGGGTTCCAGAGTGTGAGAGGGCACTCTGCAAAGTTTCTGTCATATAGGGTATGGAACGCGAATGCAAGTGTGCAGTAAACCAGATTTGGGGCCAACATTACCCCAGCAACAGCATAACACATGGCCAAAGGTGGAATCGTGTGGCCCCACAAGGAATAGGGCTCCCTCCTCTCTGGTTTCGGTGTGCGTCACCCGTGAACTGGGGCTGCCAAGTCACTGCAGCTTGGCAGCTCCTGTGTTGGGTGTCTGCCCCCTGGTGATCAGTGCATGTTATAGCAACCGGTCAGATGGTTGGAAACATAGCATATTAGCCTTTTACTAGTATATATACAGATAATGCTTACTGTGTAATGCCTGAAAATAATTGTCTCATATTTTGTCCAGTTTTACAGTTGTTTGTGGTGGGCAAGCAGGGTCAGCACCAGTTACTCCAGGTCATCATAAGAGGAAGTGATTTTGCCCACAGGTTCTTTCCCCATTGGATCTGAACACCAGTTTTGGTGGTTGTTAAAGGAGGAAAAGTAATACTGAAGCTGGCCTCATGGTGCTTGTAGTCTGCTCTATAGCATGTGGGCTAATTTCAAATAAAGCAAAAGGGGTGGGGAGAAGAAAAAGGAAAAAAGACATGGAAGTGGTTTAGTTTACTTTTCTGTGTTATACTTCAATTTTTAAAAAATGTTTTTTAAAAGGTAAAAATCAAGCAAAATGGTGACAGACTCAGAGAGAGCAGACTGACACTTAACCATTGTACCAGTAATGACCATAAAGACTGGTGTTGAGCCCTAGCCGGTTTGGCTCAGTGGATAGAACATCGGCCTACAGACCAAAGGGTCCCAGGTTCAGTTCTGGTCAAGGGCATGTACCTCGGTTGTAGGCTCCTCCCCAGCCCGGGGCCCTGGATGGGGACATGCAGGAGGTAACCAATTGATGTGTTTCCCTCACACTGATATTTCTCTCTGTCTTTCTCTCTCTCTTCCACTCTCTCTAAAGATCAATGGAAAAAATCCTGAGGTGAGGATTAAAAAAAATAAATAAATAAAATTCCTGTCTTAAAAAAAGAAAAGACTGGTTTTGGGAGGATTATTTTGAGTTCACTTGAGTGCTTACAAAGAAAAAAATTACAAGCTCAAGTCCATTAACTCTCAGTCCATCAGTCTATAGCTGCAGTCCTCATATTCCTGAAAATCAACTGAACTGGATGATGAATTATGTGTTGAACTTGGTCTCATCAAGTTTCTCACGTGAAAGGGCATTTATAAGGAATGGGACTCTGAAACTTGGAATGGAGACATCTATCTGTTTGGACCCAGATGAGACTGACAATCTTGAATCAAGTCATTCTGAACTTCCCTTACCAGTTGAAGCCCTGCAGTGTCTAGAATAACTCTTTCACTGCTTAAAATCTTGTGATAACCTTACCTAGGACAGACCCCTTAAAATGCTGTTTTTAAGGTCCACCACAACCACCTCAAAATGCCACTAGACTCACAACTAGGGTCAAATCTCAGCATACTTCAGGTAATATATAAGCCAGGAAGAAATAGCTTACATACCAAACAGGCAGAGTAGATGGCAAATGATGGGAGATGCACACCATCAATTATGATGCTATAGCTAGAATGAACTAGATGTATATTTTGCAACATGGGTAAATCTTCAAAACATGGTGATGAGAAGTTAGAACATTATATATATATATATATATATATATATATATATATATATATCTAAGTGACCATTCGACCAGTACCTATGATATGCACTGACCACCAGGGGGCAGACGCTCAATGCTGGAGCAGAAACCACAGGCAGGAAACATGGAACAGACTGATGAATCTCAGAGGGAAGGGGGGAGGGGAGAGGATGGGGAGTGATTATCCAAAGATCTTACATGCATACTAGAGGCCCAGTGCACAGATTTGTGCACCAGTGGGGTCCCTTGGCCTGGCCTGTGGGGACCAGGCCGAAACCAGCAGTCCGACATCCCAAGGGGTCCCAGATTGTGAGAGAGCACAGGCCAGGCCAAGGAACACCACTTGTGAAAGAAATAGACATACAAGCCCAGGAAGTGCCGAGAACTCCAAACAAGAGGAATCCAAAGAGGACCACACCAAGACACATCATAATTAAAATGCCAAGGGCAAAAGACAGAGAGAGAATCTTAAAAACAGCAAGAGAAAAGAAGTCAGTTACCTACAAGGGAGTACCCATAGGACTGTCAGCTGATTTCTCAACAGAAACTATGCAGGACATAAGGGAGTGACAAGAAATATTCACAGTGATGAAGAGCAAGAACCTAAAACCAAGATTACTCTACCCAGCAAAGCTATCATTTAGAATTGATGGTCTGATAAAGAGCTTCACAGACAAGAAAAAGCTGAAGGAGTTCATCACCACCAAACCAGTATCATATGAAATGCTGAGGGGTATTCTTTAAGAAGAGGAAGAAGAAAAAGGTAAAGATAAAAAATTATGAACAACAAAGTGACAACAAATACATATCTATCAACAAGTGAATCTAAAAATCAAATGAATAAAAAATCTGATGAACAGAATAAACTGGTAAATGTAACAGATTAAGGGGCATGGAAATGGAATGGACTGACAATTCTCGGGGGGAAGGTGATGAGGGGGATGTGGGAAGAGATGGGACAAAGATCTTATATGCATGTATGCAGTACCTATGGACGCGGACTGTGGGGTGGTGAGGGCCTGGGGTGGGGTGGGAAGTGGGTGGAGGGGAGCTATGGGGGGGAAAAGAGGGACATCTGTAATAATCTGAATAAAGATTTAAAAATGTATATATAGAATGAAAAATGATACAAGAAAATAATATCCATAAAACAAAGGACCCTGTGTGAATAATCACAATAATGTACCCAAAAAATGAGGAATATGACTCAGGAGAAAAAGGAAAAACCTTGGCTTGCAGTAGGGACTTTCAGTCCTTTACAAGATGCTGATCTAACATAAGGTGCTGGCTCCCTCCCCAATTCCAGCCCTAAAGATGACACATGAGAAAAACTGACAGATGAAATCTGCTACTTATGCAGCATTTACCACATGCCAGGCACTATTAACTCAGTTAATCTTCTCAGCCAATGCTATTAGATATTATGAACCCCATTTTACAGATGAGAAAACAAGTATAGAGAGGTTAAGTAACTTCCCTAAGGTTACACAGCTGGTAATGCTGGAGCTGAAATTTGAACTCAGTCTCTACCTATAGCAGTGGTTCTTAACCTTGGCTGCACAGTAGAATCACCTGGGAATCTTTTTAAAATCCTGATTTCTGGGCCTCATCCTCCAGAATTCTGTTTCTTTGTTATGGGGTGGGGCCACATTAGATTCCCAGGTGATTCTAATTTGCAGCCAAGGTTGTGAGCCACTGACCTATAGAGATGAGTCTGGGGCAGGGATGAAGGTCAGGGGAGAGTGGCCTAAAATGGTATAGGGGCAGGCACCATTACAGAGATGCCAGGAGAAATTTCTAATTGTGCCCTCCCCCCACACTCCATTCCAACATTGCTGAGATCATTCTCTACTTCATCACCATGGCAAGACAGAGAAGAGCAGTTCCCAGTCAACAGGAGCTGTTGGAGTGGAGAGCATATTACATGTGCAGGCCGTGTCAGACATACACTGAAACCCCAACCCTCCATCTTGGGCTAGGAAAAACAACTTAGATCTTCAAGGCAGGAATTTGGCCAAGATTTCCTTGAGGAATATTACTAACCCAAGAGGAAAAACCTAAAGGCATTGGAATCAGGGGTTCCCCAACAAACAGTTAAGTTCAAAGCCGAAAAGCCTTCAGAGATTACAAACATTTTAATCTCCTACTCTTATAATCATAAGCATGAAACCAAAAATTTCCACTCATTTTAGGAAAGCCTCTAACATGGAAGATGGAGTTTGAGGAAGAAAAAACAAATAGCAATTACTTTAAGGGGGGAAAACACTCTGCAGGAAGAAAACTTTTTTTAAAAAGTAGTATCTTTACAAAATTTACTATAAAACTACAGTAATCAAGATAAAGGTAGACATACTAATAAGAAAAAGTACAGTAATGTACCGAGGGGTATATATGGCTCCTACAAATATACTGAGATTCTCAACAAAAGATGCTAAAATAAATGGATATCCATGTTTGTTTTAAAACATTTTTATTGATTTCAGAGAGGGAGAGAAACATCAATGATGGCGCATGACTAGTGAGCTGGACTGGGACAGGTCGCATCGTGACCACCCAGGTGGCAGGGACGCAGGGCCAGCTGCTGGGGGCAGGGGAGCTTTAAAGCTTTATTCATTCAGAATAGAGAGCCCAGAAATCGGCCCGAACCAATATGCTCAATTAATATTTGACAAAGGAGGCAAGAACATACAATGGAGCCAAGATAGTCTCTTCAATAAATGGTGTTGGGAAAATTGGACAGATATATGCAAGAAAATGAAACTAGACCACCAACTTACACCATACACAAAGATAAACTCAAAATGGATAAAGGACTTAAATGTACGACAGGAAACCATAAAAATTCTAGAAGAATCCAAAGGCAACAAAATCTCAGACATATGCCGAAGCAATTTCTTCACTGACACAGCTCCTAGGGCACTTGAAACTAAAGAGAAAATAAACAAATGGGACTTCATCAAAATAAAAAGCTTCTGCACAGCAAAAGAAACCATCAACAAAACAACAAGAAAACCCACTGTGTGGGAAAACATATTTGCCAATGTCATATCTGATAAGGGCCTAATCTCCAAAATTTATAGGGAACTCATACAACTCAACAAAAGGAAGATAAACAATCCAATCAAAAAGTGGGCAAAGGACCTAAATAGACACCTTTCAAAAGAGGACATTCAGAAAGCCAAGAGACATATGAAAACATGCTCAAAGTCACTAATCATCCGAGAGATGCAAATCAAAACAACGAGGTATCATCTCACACCTGTCAGACTGGCTATCATCAACAAATCAACAAACGACAAGTGCTGGAGAGGATGTGGAGAAAAAGGATCACTTGTGCACTGCTGGTGGGAATGCAGACTGGTGCAGCCACTATGGAAGACAGTATGGAGTTTCCTTAAAAAACTGAAAATGGAACTCCCATTTGACCCTGTGATCCCACTTCTAGGAATATATCCCAAGAAACCAGAAACACGAATCAGAAAGGATATATGCACCCCTATGTTCATAGCAGCACAATTCACCATAGCTAAGATCTGGAAACAGCCTAAGTGCCCATCAGTAGATGAATGGATTAGAAAACTGTGGTACATCTACACGATGGAATACTATGCTGCTGTAAAAAGAAAGGAACTCTTACCATTTGCAACGTCATGGATGGAACTGGAGAGCATTATGCTAAGTGAAATAAGCCAGTCAATGAAGGAAAAATACCACATGATCTCACTCATTCATGGATAATAGAGACCATTATAAACTTTTGAACAATAATAGATACAGAGGCAGAGCTGCCTCAAACAGATTGTCAAACTGCAGCGGGAAGGCCGGGGAGGGTTGGGGGGCAGGAGGTAGGGGGGTAAGAGATCAACTAAAGGACTTGTATGCATGCATATAAGCATAACCAATGGACATAAGACACTGGGGGATAGGGGAGGCTAGGGGACTGTCTAGGGCGGGGTGATAAAATGGACACATATGTAATACCCTTTGTAATACTTAAAGCAATAAAAAAAAAAAAAAAAAAAGCTTTATTCATTCTCATTCTCTCTCTCTCTCTCTCTTCCACCTAGCAGTCAAGAAGGATGGACTCCCCCACGATGTGGATGAAGGGGTGTCCCTTAGACTTTTAAATTTCATTAGCCAGTGGTACCTGGGCCGAAAGAGATTGACTGGCCGCCTCCTGCACCCCCGACTGAGGATCAAGCCTGCAACCAGGGCATGTGCCCTTGACTGGAATCGAACCCGGGACTCTTTAGTCCAAAGGACGATGCTCTATCCACTGAGCCAAACAGGCTAGGGCTTATATCCATGCTTTTAAAAAATGTTTCAAATCCTACATCATAAAAATATCAAAAAATGGATTACTAGTATAGACCTAATGAACAAAACATCACTTTCTTCCTTACATCTGACAGCTGTCAGTCTATGTATGTTTCTATTTTACTTTGATTAGATTCCACATATGTGAAATCATATAGTATTTATCTTTTGCTTTGACTGGCTTTTTACTCAGCATACTTTCCAGGTCCATCCATACTGTTGCAAAAGATTTTCTTTAGTCGAGTAGTATTCTATTGTGTAAATATACCACAGATTTTTTTATCCACTCTATTGATGGGCACTTGGGTTGTTTCCAGATCTTGGCTATTGAAATAATGCTGCAATGAACATAGGAATGCATGTATTTTTTCAAATTAGTGTTTGGAGTTTCTTCAGATATATTCCCAAAAGATCACTGGTTCAAAGGGTAGTCCTTTTTAATTTTTTTTTTAAAAATATATTTCATTATTGATTTCACAGAGGAAGAGAGGCGAGATAGAAACATCAACGATGAGAATCACTGATCGGCTGCCTCCTGCACGCCCCCCACTGGGGACCGAGCCTGCAACCCAGGCATGTGCCCTTGACCGGAATCGAACCCAGGACCCTTCAGTCCGCAGGCTGACACTCTATCCACTGAGACAAGCCAGCTAGGGCAATCCTTTTTAATTTTTTGAGTAAACTCCAGTTTTCCAGTGGCTGCGCCTGTCTGCATCCCTATAACAGTGCATGAGATATCTCATTGTGGTTTTAGTTTGCATTTCTGATTGATATTGAGCATCTTTTCCTATCTGTTGGCCATCTGAATGTCCTCTGAATAAGTGTTTATTCAGGCCTTTTGCCCAGATTTCTAATTGAGTTGTATGCTTTGGTGTTAAGTTCCTTATATTTTCAAAACTAACCACCTATCAGATATAGCATTGGTATATGTTCTCCCATGCAGTGGGCTGCCCTTTTCATTTTGTTGGTTCCTCTTGCTGTGCAGCTTGTTTGGTGTAACCCCATGTTTTTTTTCCTGTATTGCTGAGTTGTCTGAGATTTTACGGCCTGTTTTCTCTGAAGATTTTTATGGTTTTGTGACTTTTAAGTCTTTTATCCATTTTTAGTTTATTATGTATGGTGTTAAGTTGGTGGTCTAGTCTCATTTTTTTTTTTTTACATGTACCTGTCCAATTTTCCCAACACCTTTTATTGAAGAAACTGTCTTTATTCCATTGTATGCTCCCGTCTCCTCTGTCAAGTATCAACCATAATGGTATGGGTTTATTTCTGGGTTCTCTGTTCTGTTCCACTGATCTATTTGCCTATTCTTATGCCAGTACCAGGCTGTTTTGATTACAATGGGTTTGTAGTATAGTTTAAGAAACATAGACAACAGTGTGGTGATAGTCAAAGGGAAAGGGGGAGGGATAAATGGGGATGCAGAGACTTGACTTTGGGTGAACACACCAGACAGTATCCAAATACTGAGTTGTTCACTTGAAACCTATATGTAGAAGACAAAAAAATCTTAATGACCTCAAAGTAGACAGTTTTAATAGGTCACAGGCAGCAATAACCACAAAATTTGATAAATTGCTCATCAATAATAATAGACAAGCCCCAGCCAGTGTGGCTCAGTTGGAGCATCATCCCGTGCACCTAAAAGTCTCCAGTTCTACTCCCAGTCATGGCACATAACCAGGTTGCAGGTTGGACCCCTGGCCAGAAGTGCATGTGTGGGGCAACGGATCCATGTTTCTCTCCCTTCCTCTAATCAATAAAAACATATTTTAAACAGACAGACATCCTCAGGTGAGGATTACAAAAAAATTAGGATGAAGACTAGGAGAAAATATTCACAACACACAATATCTGAAGATAAACTTGTATCCAGAATACATAATATTTGCAGTATTTAAAAGATGATCCAGCTCTGGACAGTATGGCTCAGTTGGTTGAGCATTGTTCTATGCACCAAAAGGTTGCTAATTTGATTCCCAGTAAGGGATCTTGCCCAGGTTGTGGTGTGCTGGAGGCAACCAATCATTGTCTCTCTCCTCTCTCTAAAAAGAAAAAAAAAATTAAAAAGTAAAAAGACGATCCAGTTTTTTGGAACTGACAAAACACTTGGACAGTTTGTGAAAGATATACAGATGGCTATAAGAACACGAGGAACTGCCCCATTATAAAATACAATGTGACACACTGGATTGGATCCTGGAACGGAGAGGATAGTAGTGGGAAAATTGTGAAATTTGAAGTTTGGTTAAGTCATATTCCAGTGTTAATCTCTTAAGTTTTGACAAATGTGCCACAGTTATATAAGATTAAAATCAGGGCATACTGGGTGAAAGATATATAGGAACTCTATGCTATCTTTGCAACTTCTGTAAATTTAAAATTAAAAAAAGTATTTTTAAAGTGCTCAGTTATCATTAGTCATCAAGGGAAATGCAAATTAAAATCATAATGAAAAGACAAATAACCTATGTTTCATTTTATGTGGAGAGTAAAAAACTAAATCAAGAACAAAACAAAACCTCATAGAAACAAAGTAGAGAGGCATAGAAGCATTGAACAGACCAGACTATCAAACCTCAGAGGGAAGGCAGGGGAGGGTGGGGGCAAGAGATCAACCGAAGGATTTATATGCAAGCACATAAGCATAATCAATGGACACAGATAGTAGGGGGGGGTGAAGGTATGTACTGGGGGGTGGGAGAGGTCAATGGGGGGAAAAAGGAGACATACTTAATATTTTCAACAATAATTTTTTAAAAACCTCAAAGAAACCACTTATGGTTAGAGGTGTAGGGGAATGGGTGAAAAAGGTGAGGGGTAATATATATAATCAATGCTGTGATAAGTATGCAATGACAGATGGTTACTAGACTTATTGGTGATCCCATTGTAAGGTATTGAATCACTAAGTCGTACACCTGAAACTAATATTGTATGCCAACTAAACTTAAAAATGGTTAAAAAGAAATAGATCAATAAATGTTGGAAAGCAACCAGAACTCTTCATAAATTTTAGTCAATAGCCCAAAACTGGTAATAGCCCAGATAACCAATGGATAAACTATGCACATAAAGTAAACACTGAAATTCTACTCTATAACAAAAAACTACCCATAATTATAACAATCTCAAAAACATGCTGAAAGCAGACATAAAAGCCATATTCATGTAGGACTTAATATGAAGTTATTAAAATATGCAAAAGTATTCTAGTGATATAATCATTGCTTCTCTGGGGGTGGGAGATGCTGTTGACTGGGATGGCATTTTTCTGGAACTGATTATGGGCTGAGGTTATTTATAGAATGACAACAGTTGGGCCTTTCTGTCATCCTAATTCTCAGTAGTTAACATTCCTTTTTCATGTGGTTAAAGTTCCATGCAACTGGCTATAACTCAAAGGCAATACACTATTTTAGGTGCTAGGAAAGTTAATTCATATATTAGGATCCACAAAACGGAAGCTGCCCCAGTGGCCTGGCCCATGTCACAAATTTAAGCCTATATTTATATGTAACACCTGTCAAGGAAATCTTTACACCAATCACAATCCTCCAACTCAACTTTAGCTAGCTCACCTTAACCTAGGGTAACTGGACCTGTTAATACCTCAGTCCATGATTTTCCCTTGAATAAAGGACAAATGTTACAAGTTGGTTTGGCATTAAGTATCAGAGGTCAGATATATATATGTAACTGGCAGAGAAACAAAATTGTGAATACAGAAAATACATTAATCATGTGCTGATTTAACAGCAATGCTGAAGGACTTTAGTCCAAGGTGGATTCACTGCCAACTGAATTTCCATACCAATTTTCCCGAGTTAAGTAAGCAATATTAAAAGCAATACAGTACATCTTTGCTATTTTAACTCCTAGTTTGTTATTGCCCCCATTTCATTTCAGGGTAAGGATTAAATGAAACCATCCAAATTACCTTGATGCCTACCTGGAGCTCACTCCCCAAAAAAACCAAGTCCTGTGACAGCAATAGGCCACCTCAGTGACTATGTTACTTAATAACTGCTCAAGTGCCAACAGTGGATGAGAACTAGTTTTGGGGAAGGGGCCAGGTTAATGTCGTATTTAAAAGTTAAGTGGCCTGGCCAGTGTAGCTCAGCAGTTGAGAGTGGACCTATGCACCAAGAGGTCACAGTTCAATTCCTGGTCAAACCACATGCTGGGGTTGCAGGCTTGAGCCCCAGTGGAGGATGGGGTGGTGGTGGTTTTCAGGAGGCAGCCAATCATTGAGGACTCTCTCCCTTCCTTTCAGAAAAAAGTCTAAATAAATTCCTTATTGCAAATAAGAACCCAGGGACACAAAAATGAATATTAAGTTTTATTAAGTTTCAAATACAAAACATTCCAAAAAGAGAAAAGTGATCTATTAATACCTATGTTCTATATTCAGATAAACAAGGAAAACACTATCATTCTGGGGTTTGTTTTTTTTTTTACAGCCAGTATAAAGCCAGAAATATCAAGACCAATTCTTTTCCAACGAGAGCAGAATTAAGTCTGCTGGGTCAGTAAACTACTTGCCAAATGACTGTCTTGGTCATTTAAGCATACTTCCTAATTTGAATTTAGTATTGATATTTACTATAATTAATCTCAATGTTCTACACTATCTTCAAGATATCTAAATAAAATCTCAGGACTCAAAAGCATAAGCCCAAGTAATTTAAGATTATAGAATTGAGGAAGACAGCTATATATAAGTGCAATAGCCATTTAAAATTTGGCCAGTACCCTCATGGTCTGTGATTAAGAGCCTGTCAAATGAGGGTTACATCTTTTTTATTATTTCCCACAATCACAAATATTGGACATCATAGTACTGCTATTTTATTATGCAAAAAAATCTTGAGTTGATTTTTCTAACCCAACAACTCAACTCTGTTTCTTTTGAGAACAGTAGCTTTTATACTATTGGCTCTGGAGTCTCCAACATAATGAAGCTGTATTTGGATTTGTTTCCAAGATAGGAGGTGGGGGTAACATAAGCTAACAAAAATATAGTTTAAAAACCCAAGTGGCCCAATTTTGTTTCCAGTTTTTAAATGTGCTTTCAATCATTTCAGCCATGTTTCCAGTTACTTTAGTTTCCAGATACTACTCTTCCCTTTAGTTTTATGACTTAGTTCCAGTTCTGGATAATAAACAGCAGTGTTTCACTTGCTGGAAAATCAGATAAGAGCTACCACTTATGCCTTTCATTTTTTCTAATTAACTTTCTGACATTGATAATTAGGAAGTTCTAAATTAAAGTTGTTCCTAATGACTTTAGCTAAACAATGAAAGCCAAAGCTATAAAATCTACATAAAGAACCATGAGCGCTCACTACCTCCACTTACCAATTTCCTTAATTGCTCCTTTCTCCATCTGTCAATTATTATTTATCTACCACTCCCTAGTTAAGAGTGCTAACCAACACTGATGCCTTTGTCCAACAGGAACCCTTGAAGGCAAAAATCTATTGCTTGCACCAAACCAATTCTGATGAGCACTGCTTATGCAACTGTTGTGCCTTATGCACATTCTGCATTCTTCTGCTTCAACAACTCTGTAAAATGAAAAGCATGTGATCAGGTCAATTACTCCTCCTTACTTAGTCTTTAAATACATGCTATTTTGTTGCTTTAACTGACAACAATGCATTTTCTTTAAAAGTTGTAAACTCTAAAAGCAACCATAAATACCCAGTACAATTCCTGTAAGCATCAATTTAGTGTAATCAAGACTATATAACTATCATAACACCAATAAAATTGTTTTTCAAACTGGGAACTTAGCAGCTGCATCTAGTCTCCCTTTAGTGGATTTGTACTGTGTCCTGCAATCAACCAGGTACTGATAATAGGAAGCTTGCTCATGTGCCAAAACAGAAGCTATATATCTCCAGTCAACAATTGCTTATGCAGAAAAAGCACTAACAAATTTTATACACTAAAAAACAGCAAAGCATTACATGACTGAGCCATAATGGAAATACACCTGTGTTTAAAATAGCTTCACCCTACATTCAAATCAGCAGTTAATATGCAAGGTGTTGCATATTACAGCACTTAAGTTGATCCCCCCTTTACAATGTGCCAATATCCTAACCATGCTAAGTGGCAAACCTAGTCTTTAAACCTGTAAAAGCTACCATGCTTTTGAAACTTACCTTAGCGTTTGATTTCTCTTGCTGCCAGCTTTAGTCAGCTTTATCTAGTGTGAATAAATCAGCATTCCGTGACCATAATCCTCAACCTGTAAAAATTAAATAGGTAACTATATCTTTAGTCAGAAATACTTCAAAACTTGCCTATAACTTACTGCCCCCTGTGCCAGAAAGAAAAGGCAAGTTCAGACTTGCAGCTTAAGGTATTGCATGGTCTATTTCTCTTAAGTGGTGGAGATTCACTGGCTTGGGATGGACTGGAATGGCTTAAATGGTTAAGTTGCATGGCTTATGGATTCTCATTCTGTTCCAATGGTGCACTGCCATGTTAAATCCATAAGTTGAACGGACAAAACTTATTTGAAGGAATATGTGCAGTACAAGGATTTTTAGTTGGAGGTCTTCAAGTTTACTATATTCAAGAGCATCTTTTTCAACTTCGTGGCTGGACCTGGGTCATGCTGCCTCAGGTTTTGCTTTTTAAAGACCACTTGCAAATAGATTTTCTCCAGTGTAGTTTCACAGAAGTAAAAACAAGTCAGGCATCCAACTAAATGTCAAGTTTGCAATGGCTTACAGGGGTAGGGAGAGGGGCACCCCAAACTTAAGCCATTTCCTATATTGACTAAAAAACTAATTCAAAAAATGTTAAAATATGTGAAGCATGTTTAAAGGTCTTCATCAAAAACTTAAAAAGTTACCCCCTCCCAAGCCCCAGGTGGCTATTGGTAAACAGCTGTATTAAAGGCCTTTAAGTGTCATACATGCTTTAAAAAAAAAAATCCAAGAGTTGAATTTGGAGAACTTCTAATACGCTATAGAACACTTGGCTTTTCCAAAAAGATTTTTTTAAATCTAGAAAGCATTTCCACTGCCATGAGGTACAGTATTTCACTGTACTATGAGGAAGTGTTCAATTTCGACTTAGACGGAAAAACTAGTTTGCTTTGCTTACCATCTTTGCTGTTTCACAGGCATTTGATGCTTTAAATCTGATGTGGAATGCTGATAGATTCACTTTTTAGAAGTCATAAGCCTTTGAGAAGTTGGAGATAACTTCATTGCTTATCTATTTTCTCCTTTGCAATCAAGCTGTTCCTTAAAAGTGAGACACTACAGAGTTGCAAAAATTTGAAACAGTAAGAGCAAGCACCGTTTGCAGCTTCATGGTTGGTTTTGGCAAAACTTTTTATTTAGTATTCTGTAGTTGCTTAACACACACTTAAATGATCTTATTGGGGGTGGGGGGAGGGAGAGGTTCTTGTAGATTCCCAAGGAAATGTCAGAAAGACAAAATATGGCCAGCACTATCCATTTGTTTTGGGTTTACTGGGTGAATAGCACTTTCTTTACATAAGTATCTGATCTCAGATTTTTCATACTGATAACATTTGAGATTTCAGTTTGAAGAATGTATGATATCCTATGAGTAACATACCCCAACCACCCTCTAATAGCTAGCTTGTTTGTATAGGCAGAGGGATTCATCTTTCCATTTTAGATGGCTAGATGTTTGTAGAAGATCTTAGAATTGCTTGCCTCATTAACTGGGGAAAAAATTAGAAAGTGGCCTTTTGGGACACTTTTACTTGGAAAATTACACTAGTACACAAGTCAAGCCTTAACACATTTAACATTTGCTTGCTGAAAGCAATGTCATAAGATCAAACATGTTTTACTTTTTTCCTCACAAGAACATAAAAATTATGAAAGGGGAACTTAACAGGAAATTTAAAAAATGTAACACAATTTTTCCTTTTAGTAGTCCTTGGGTAGTTATGACAGAATAGGTTCCACTTTCTGTTTGTTTCTTTGAACAGGGATTTTGGTCCAAAGTTTTGTTTTTAATATCTGCTTCTGCCTCCCCCTCTATCAGATCGGCTTCCTCCACGGCCACCACCCCTGGGTGCTCCGCGGCTTGAACTGCTGTAGGAATCACGTGGAGGAGGGTACCCCCTTTCCATAGAAGGGGGAAGCCCTCTTTCTTGTCTGCCAACCCGATCACGACCACTTGAGTAGAGATCACTTCGGCTGCTTGAGTAACTGTCTCGACTTCCACCATATCCGTCACGTGAGCTGCTGTAATCATCATAGCGACTGCTTCCACCATAAGATGGCGGGGGCCCTCGTGTAGGTGGAGCACTACGTGAGTTACCTGCAGGGTCAATGGTCAGGTAATATGGCAACACTATAAATTGTATATATACAACATTTAAATCTGAATTTACAGAATTTCTGTATTAAACTTTTACTTTCTCAACTGGGAGGTTTTAAACTGTGCCATTGCTGGCCATTAACAGGGATTTGCTCATTTGCTGAGATATGGAAATGGATGGGTTTTAATGTTTGTTTGAAAAGACTGAAGACGGTGTGTATTTCAAGAGGATATTCCAGACAGCTTGTTATTTTATAGTAGACACTCAGCCACTTTCCAGTGATAAGTTGCAATTTTGAACTGTAGACTTTCCTTCATATTGGAATGGTAAACATTTGTTGTTGTTAATAAAATTTTTAAATTGTATTTGCACTGTTGGGGGAAAACACATAAGGCTGCCAATTTAAGCAAGCAAAATCCCCTCCAAAGCAAGCAAACAGCCTCAAAAAAAACAACTTATAGGAAAAAAAAAACAACAACAACAAAAGCCCCTCACAAAACTAGGAAAAGCCCAGCTGATAGTTATCCCCTTAAAAGCAAGCAAACATCCCTTTAAAAGCAAGCACCACACAGCCTAGTAAACTGGCTCATGAACCTAAAAACTCAAGCTGGTGATATTTAAAGACACTAAACCAGTATCTTACCATAACTGTCATATGAATCCCTGTAGGAACCACCACTTGGATGATCTGAATAGTCACGATCACGACCATAGCCATCTCTATCACTATATTAAAGAGAAAAATTTAAGCCCAGAGCATCAACCTTTACAACGTTTTACAGCAAAATCATGGAAGCAAAGTCACTTACCTATAGCCTCTTGATGGATAGTCATCACGTGAACTGGAATGACCATAATCACGGTAAGTATAATCTCTTGGTGGTGGAGCATAATCTCTTGTATCACGAGAGCTTGGGTAATCTCTACTTGAGTAGCTACCAAAACAAAAATAACTTGTTTGATGCTTTGGATGAGCTTTCCCTTCAACACTAATCATTCGTAAGAGGGAGCTATTACATTTTCCGGTTACCTGTCTTTAGTAGAATATCCATCATCTCTTGGGGACAAATAAACGTCTCTACGGGAAGGCAGGGGTTCCCTTCGAGGTGGGCCTCCATAACTATCTCTTCCACGTGACACAGGAGCTTAAGGAAAAAACATTATTAAAATATACTCAAAGATAAAAAATGAAATGTGAATTTAAGTCAGTCAATAAAAAACAGTGATTCAGTGACATATGACCTAGAACTCTATCATGGTATTTTGTTCTTTAAAATTTTCTATTCACACCTAAATTCTTTTTAATGTATATTTACTGCATGTACCTAGATCACCTGGGGTCTGTAAGTCAGTTTTAAGTATTTTTAGGATTCACCTCTCAATCTTTTGTGTTATGGTGGTAGGTTAGATGGTTATAAATGGAAACTTACCTCTTCCTCCCATTCCACTGCTGCTGCGAACTGGTCCTGAAGGAGCAGATCTTTTAGGAGGAGGACCCCCACTTCTCGGTGGTGGTCCTCTTTTTACTGGAAGTGGTCCCCTGGAAGAACTCATGTTAAAATTCATGGAATAGCCACCATCATCTACATTAGAAAAGAAAAATGTTAGTATTAATAAGAATCAAGAAAAGGCTATAAAAGTTCTTTGCTTCATCGAGAATACTTGTTCAGTTGGGTAATCTTGCTTTAGTTTTCACACATACAAGACTTGAGCATGTGCCCTGCCAGTGTGGCTCAGTGTTTGAATGTCAACCTATGAACCAGGAGGTCATGGTCCGAGCACATGCCCTTGTTGTGGGCTTGATCCCCAGTGGGGGCTGTGCAGGGGGAAGATCAATGATTCTCTCATCTTTGATGTTTCTATCTCTCTCTCCCATCCTCTGAAATCAATAAAAATACATTTTTAAGAAAATACCGAGCATGAAGTCTTTATAGGCTAGTGAAATAAAACAAAAGGATAATCTTAAAGTTATCTGATAAATTGTTTAATTTTCATATGCCCAATCAGCTAGGCCTATCATAATTTTTTAAGTGTCTTTTCCTAGAGTGAACTATTTGGATAAATAGTATATTTCTCATCATTTAAAAACACTATGTAATTTAGGATTTGATGTCCCATTTTTAAGTCACTATCACTTTGGTAGCTAAGCATGTGTTCTCAATTTCAAAAGTTGGAGCCCTTAAACAGACTTATACAAAGCACACATGGTATGGATTTGCAATTCCTAACTTAAACACCAAGCATGAGGTAGATCCAAATTACCCATGTGCCCTCCACGTGAGGGAGGTCCCCTGGTTCCTCCACTTCCTCCTCTTCCGCCTCTAAGACCCCTTGGAGGGCCTCTGCTTCTTGGAGGTGGAGGTGGTCCACGCCTACCAGTTTCAAATGATGGTTTAGTGGCTTGTTCTACCTTGATGGCTTTTCCATCTAAGGACTAAATAATATCAAAGTGGTTAGTTACATCAACGTTTAAAAAGAACTTGCACATCCACTGCACATTGACAGCAATGGTCTTAAAAAGGTAAATTTTGCTCACTAATTAATCTAAGAAAAATAATACAAATAGTCAGTTACTTTTCCATTTACTTAAAACGCTTACTCATCTTTAAGACTGATACTGATGATTTGAGCCAAACAAGGTAGACCCACTGCACTACTGGTGGATAAGATTTTAAAACAAGGCCAGCTATCAACTTATCAATACTAGTAACCAAAAGGAAAAGCCAAGTTATTAAAGCAGTTTATAAATCCCAGAAAAAATAAACATCACACACTATTCTGAACTTAAAGACTTAATACCTGTAAAGTTGCCTATAAAATTACCAAGGGTTACAATCAGAGTCCTGGAAAGTTATACACCAAAAACAAAATCCAAGAGATGCCATGTCCTAGGCCTGACTTGACTAACACTGTGCCATTTTATGCAGTAGGGAACACTGCATTAGTATGCAGACAATCTCACCTTTCCATTCATATCTCTGGCTGCATCCTTAGCATCTGCTGGGCTTTCAAAGGTGACAAAAGCAAATCCTCTGGATTTGTTGGTTTCACGATCTTTCATCAAGAGTACTAAAAAGTCATTTTCGGGGGGGAAAAAAGTGTTATTCTGGTTCAAATGAATTAACAAAAGTGAATCTTTAAAAAAGAAAGCTCAGAACTTCTTAGAGGACAAAATACATTATCATTTCAGATGATCATTGCAATTAAATTCATCATAGCTTCCCTTTTTAATTACAAAATAGCCCTGCATATACTTTCAGATAAACTCACCTTCCACTATCCGTCCATATTTGCCAAATACAGCTTCAAGGGCTTTCTCATTTGTTTCTGTATTGAGGCCACCAATAAAGAGCTTTCCTGGGCGATCAGCTTCAACCATGTTTCCCTCCTGGTAAGAGTCTATTGAAAAAGAATATATATAGTATGTCACTGGGAAAAGTTCCAAGTTTATCGGACACATGAATTTACCGGGGTGCATTTCTCTTATTTTTCTAAAACCAGTATTCCTTAATAACTAGACACCAAAAGTGAGCTCTTCTAAGCAGGAAACCCAAATTAACTACTTAAGCCATAAGTGCAGTTTCCATTAAACTGATTAAAAGGATCAATTTAATATATGCGTTTACCCTTAACCCACCCTGGCAATTTTAATCCAGTAACGGCTACTCAACATTTACAAGTTTAATCTCGGAATTGTAGCCTTTTAAAGGTACAATTACATCCTAATTACCCTGAAGACTATCGACTCATTCAAGGTCACACACAGGCCAGACGCAAGTCCTTAACATCAAGCTCTCTTAGGAGGACTTTGTATTTTCTTATTAGGATTCCCTGGTAAATTTATTTAGAAATTTAAAGTTTGAGCCAAGTTATGCCTCCCGTTCACCAGCCCGTGGCCCGCCGAAAAGGTCACAAGAATCTTAAAAAGTGTCAATATCATTTCATATTAAATAACGGTACGTGAAATCACGCACTGGAATGTACAACATTCCCTGGCTGCAGCAGAACCCAATTAAAACCGTCACTAAAAACCGCGTGGAAAACACAAAATGGCGACACTTGGACTCGGCCCAGAACCGGCATCGGTCAGAGGAGTAACTTTTACCATCAGCAGTAGCTGAGAAAATTCAAAGGGCTTCCTCTCCAAGGCCCCACCAATGAACAAGGTCCCCACATAAAACTGCACGTGCCCATCTGTAATGCCGACGCCATCCCAATGCAGGTACCGCGCGCGGTGGCGTGGTCTCTCCTAGTCCAGCCAAAACCCGGACCTCCACCACCGCCCCGGCAGGCGACAGTCACACTTTCTCCAGGCATACAACTATACGGACCCGCCGCATTTGTTTCCCCGCGACACTCTGCTTTATCTAAATAGGTCGGCACCTTTGGGTTCTTAAAATGGCGCCCGCCAGCCCCATCTCCTCGGAGATAATCTCAGATTCTAACATGACAAGAGTGCCAAGAAAAAGGTCTAAGGAAAGAACACACTTACCGGAGGGGTGACGACGGTTTCAAGCTCCTACGAGCTCGCTGACAGGGGCTTCCTAGCCGCTCAGCACAGGGAAGGCCGCTGGCTCAGAAGACTGAAGAGAGAACCTGCAGGAACTACTGCGCAACGAGGGCGAACAAAGGAGACAGCAAACTTTATACTGCCCGGGAACGAGGCTGAAGGACCCGGATGAAAACGGAGCTTAGAATTTGAAACGCAAGGGAGAGGTGGGAGCAGTTCTCAGTCTCCCCATTGGCTGTCTTTTCTGCCAATCATTCTTAGTTCCTCCCCATTTCCGGGCCCTCCGCTCTTGGCCAGGGCTGGTTCCTAACCGTTTTCCCAGCCCCCACCCGTGCGCTGTAAACCCGCGTTTTTGCTTTCCGGTGAACTGGTTCACTGGCTGCATTTACTAAATAACTGAAATTAATTGCGTGTTGTAGTGACCGGGGGACGTTGCTAAACTTTAACATCCCTTAAATGGTTTAATTCTCAAAAGTAGCGTGATGAGGGTAGATACTGCCACTTTTGCAGAAATGGAAAACAAAGAAGTATAGATGATAAAATATTTTTCCCCAAAAATACATTTAACCAGAATTTTTAGTGGATGGATAAAATTCTGATAAATTAATATCTCTTTGGGGGCATACCAAAAGGCAGCAGATAAACTGAACACCTAAATGGTGGGCTCTGTGCTTGGCTATGAGAATACAACCCAGAACAAGTGAGACAAGGGCAGGGCACCTCCATGGGTAAGGCTGCCAGATTTAGCGAAGAAAAATACAGGACTCCCAGTTAAGTTTGAAGTTCAGATATTTTATTTTCAGTTTAAGTAAGTATCATATATAAAAAAAAAACTTATTTATTGTTTATCGGAACTTCAAATTTAACTGGGCATTGTGTATTTTGTCTGCCATTGGGGGGGGGATTACAAAAATTAAAAATTTTCTAATTTCTTTAAAAGCTAAAACAACAACAATTATTTTTTTTTAAATATATTTTATTGATTTTTTACAGAGAGGAAGAGAGAGAGAGTTAGAAACATCGATGAGAGAGAAACATCGATCAGCTGCCTCCTGCACATCCCCCACTGGGGAAGTGCCCACAACCCAGGCACATGCCCTTGACCGGAATCGAACCCGGGACCCTTCAGTCCGCAGGCCGATGCTCTATCCACTGAGCCAAACCGGTTTCGGCAACAACAATTAAATAAAACAGTTTATTGCATATTGTGATTAGGGCCAGGGCTGAAGTAAACTAGGTGCTCTGATGGACAATATTTGGGAGACCAAATTTGATTTAGACATCAGGGAAGGTCTGTCTAAAGACGTGACTTTGGTGATCAGATGTAAAGGGAAAAAAGAAACCAGCCATGGAAAAGCTAGGGGAAGAGCTTTTCAGGAAAAGAAAACAGTACTAAGCAAAACTTTGCAAACTCTACTGGCACATAAATAAAGGGGGCATTATCCTTGTTATCTACATTTGCTCTCATCTTTTTATTGCATCTTCTTTTGATTTATAAATGAGGCAAATATATAAAAATGCCTACAACAGTGCATGTTATGCGGTATTCATTTACCCTTTTTATTTATTCTGAGTCATACTGTGCTCTTATTAAGTGCCCGGATTTGTGCTAAGGATATGAAGATAAGGAAGAAATGGATCCTGTGCTCAAGAAGTTTACTTTAAATAGAAGGAGAGACACAAGTAAGCAAATAAAATGAATAAAGTGTTCTTCACTTTTCTACCAAAATACCCCTAATGGCACAGGAGGTAGAACCTATATCTCCTTGGAGTTTGGGCATAGCCTACATTAAGAAATTAATTTCTTTGAATTTTACCTTTTAAAAGCCTTGCAAATTTTGCATTCCACACCACAAGATAGCTCCATTTGTTTTGTTGTTGCTTTTGTTACACAGCAACCAGTCAAAATAGTGGTGTTTATTCTGGAAGCACAAGGCTGATTTAATATTTGAAAATCAATGTATTATATGAATAGTCTTAAGAAGAAACGGCTGAACCCGGTTTGGCTCAGTGGATAGAGCCTCGGCCTGCGGACTGAAAGGTCCCAGGTTCGATTCCGGTCAAGGGCATGTACCTGGGTTGTGGGCACATCCCCAGTAGGAGATGTGCAGGAGGCAGCTGATCGATGTTTCTCTCTCATCGATGTTTCTAACTCTCTATCTCTCTCTCTCTCTCTTCCTCTCTGTAAAAAATCAATAAAATATATTTTAAAAAAAGAAGAAATGTGCAATCATATAAATTGATGCTAAAAATGGGATAAAATTCAATATCCAATCATGATAAAAAAACAAAAAGCCAACTTCTCAGCAAACTAGGTAGGGAAGGGTACTTCCTTTGTTTTGTTTTCTTTTTAAAAAATTATTGACAATGTTACAGATGCCTTCCATTTTCTCCCTTTTTGCCCCCATCCACCCAACCCCCACCTACCCTGGGGGGGAAGGGTACTTTCTTAACCTGATAAAGGGCAGCTGTTCAAAGTCTATAGCTAATATATTTAATGGTGAAAGTCTGAATATTTTCCCTCTAAGATGGAGAACAAGGCAAGTGTGTCCACTCTCACCACTTCTATTCAACATCATATTGGAAATCCTAGCTAGTGCAACAAGGCAAGAAAAAAGAACAAAAGTCATACAAGCATTAACCTGCTAAATTTATACATGCTTCTGCTAATGGCTAGCTCACTGCCTTTGTCTATCTTGAATCACCACCTGTCAATCAGCAGAAGACTTAGACCTCTTGGAGGGAGGGAACTTCGATAGAAAGGCACTTGGGGAAGCTCACATGTCTCAGCATAGATGAATGACCTTTTGTTCTTCAAAGTTCTGAGACACTGTTATAATGTACCCCTCGAATCACAGGAGGACGCCTCAAGAAGTCGAATTAAAGGGTCACATTTATTGCAAATCCGGGACTATGAGGGGGCATTTCACTCTCCCAAATCTCATAATGATAAGATGGCCGCAACACCAGATTTATATAGGCAGAAATCACAAAGGTATTGATTACATCCCAGGGTTTGGAATGAGGACCCTGGTTTGCACAAAGCTGTTACAGAAGTGAGATTGAGCCGATTAGTTATCTACAAAGATTAATTATAGTTTTGGGTCTTTGGACCACTGAGTTGACAGAAACACATTATCTAGAGCCCTCGGGTCTTGGGACCACTGAGTTGACCGGGAAACATTATCTGGAACCCTCAGGTCTTGGGATAATTGTGCTGTCCTGGTTCCCAGGTACAGAGGAATTTGCTTTCTAAAACCAGTAAGATCACAATCAATGGGATATTCACATTACAATCAATAACGCATTCAATCGAATGGGATGATTTATACAATTCAGAAAATCACAGTAACTTTTCTCTTGTTAAACAAAGCAAATAAGTACAGAAACCAAACAGCAGGGTTAAAGTTAAACTACAGTTTCTACCTGAGATGATTGCTACCATACTTCAACACAAGGTAGAAAAATAAGCTCTTCTGCTATCTCTGTCCTATGATACTGACAATACTCTCTAGGTTCTAATACAAGCACTTTGCCAGCACAAGGAGCAGAAGGTACTGGCGACAAGGATTCTAACAGAGGTTGCAAAATAAGATCCCTGCCATTAAGAGAAACTTTTTCTCAGAATTGAAGAGAAACTCCCTTTCTCCTCCGCTCTTCTTTAGTCTTATCCCCTTCCTTCCTCCTTTCCCAGACCTGTGCAGTTCAATAGAAATATAACACAGCTACTATAAAAGTAATTTAAAATATTCTAGTAGTCACACTTGAAAAATAAAGCAACTGCTGAAATCAATTCTAATGTTTTAACTTAATAAACCCAAAATATTATAATTTCAGCATGTAATCAATATAAAATGGAGAAGTTTTGCATCTTACTGTGCAAATTCTTTGAAACACGGTGTGCATTTGACACTTACAGAACAATTATTTCTGACTAGCTGCATTTCAATCGCCTAATAGCCACCACACTGGGCAGCAAGGATCTGGAATTCCCCTTTTTCTTTCTCCTCGCCCCGCCCTCCACCCTCAGCAGCTAGAAATGAAAATGGCGGGGGCGGTAACCCTGCTACTTTGAAACTGAGAAAGGCAAATTCGGAAGGACAGGAAATCCTGTGATGTTGAGATGTTGAGACCTATCACACTGCCTCCCCCCGCCCCAAACCCATCCCAGAGGCAGCTCTGAAGGCAGTGGGTGAGGCACCGCCTCCCCCCCTCCCCCCAGGAACCACGGGAAAGTGCCTGGCTGTGGGTGGGGGCTGGGGAGTGAGGGAGGGGCTGGCGGAGGGGCGGGGTAGAAAAAAAACAAAACAAAACTCGCTGCCCGCACGCATGCGTACTGGGTGCACATACAAACCCAACCAGGCAACTAGCAACCCGGTTCCAATCCAGTGTCTCGCCAGAATAAGTGGTCTTCCTGGGAGTTCGGTTCCCACTAGTTGTTCTTGGCTCTTCTCTGTCCACGTTCTTCCTTATCATTTTTGCTTCTCCCCTCCACTGGTACCCATCTCGCTCATGGTGTGTGTCCCCAAGCACTGAGCCGGCTCCTAAAATTAGTACTCGTGGTTTCCGCGTGGGAACCAACCTCTACCCACTCTTCCCTGGGCTGAGGTGCTGCTGGGGCTGCTCCAGGGGCCTCAGGCCGCTGCCCCACATTATACCTCCCCAGGTTGGCTCAGGTCAACTATTGCGAGGCGGACCAAGAGACTGCAACCTGCAACATGAGGACAGGAGTGGATGAGGGAGATGTGAAGGGAGTTTCAGGTAGGGCCTCGGGGTACATTGGGGCAGGGCAGGGTCTGTGGCTCTTTGACTTGGACCCGGATGCCAGAGCCCTCTCTGTGGATGTGTCTCAAGGTCTTAAACTCTGAGCCTCCCACTTTGCAGATTCCAACCTCTCTTTTTCTCTGATCTTCTAGGCTCCTCCCCCTTTCTCTTGGTCCCTCCAACTACCCCTCTCCCTCACAGTTCCTCCTTTTCTCCTTTTTATAAGCTCTATCCCTTCTGTATCTGCTACTCCCCTTCTCACTTTCAGCTCCCCACTCCCTTACCCTTTTCCCTCTCCAGGGGTGGGCAAACTTTTTGACTCGAGGGCTGGAACAAAAGCATGGATGGAGTGTTTGTGTGAACTAATATAAATTCAAAGTAAACATCATTACATAAAAGGGTACCGTCTTTTTTTTTTTAGTTTTATTCATTTCAAACGGGCCGGATCCGGCCCGTGGGCTGTAGTTTGTCCACGGCTGCCTAGGCTCTGCCATTCCCCTAGGCCTTGTCCTTTTTATCTTGGTACCTTCCTTTCCTAGGTTGCTTTTTTCCGTAAACAATTATTTATAAGAATTATATAGCTTCTCTTACAGTGTATCATCAGAGGCAGAAAGATGGGTGGGCAAAAAGGATAAACTGTATGGTAAATATTGAGCTACATATACTAAGTACTAGGAAGAGTGGCGAAGACTGAGATTGAATAATTCGACAAATATTTATAGAGCCTCAACCAGATGCCAGTCACTGTTCCAAGTAAGTAGAATATATTAGTGAACAAAGCTGACACAGAGTTCTGTTTTTATGGAGTTAAATTCTTGTGGGCACAATATATTTCAAAGTTAAGTGAGTTCTCTAATATGGTAGAGGGCAATAAATACTATAGAAAAAGAGTAGGGCAAGATAATGGAGTACAGGAATGCTAGTGGGGTGGGGGGAGGTAGATCAGGGTGCCAGCATGGTTGGGTTGTTGTGAGAGCCCTCTTCCTGGCTTACAGACAGCAATCTTCTCTCAGTGTATTCACATGGGGAATAGTCTTGATTGCTTTTTCACTGCAAATCAGTGTTTCTCTCTTTTTTTCTCTCCCCCTTCCTCTCTCTAAAATCAATTAAAATACAATAAGTTTCAAACATGCACTTAAAAATATAGTTCAAATATTTTGTACTTTGTTGGTATTGGGACTCTAGATGAGAACTATTATCCTTAACTATCTGCCGTCTTTTAGAAACTTGTGCCTATTTACCTTTATAAAACTATAACTGAGATATATTGCTATTGCAAAATTTCTGATTAGATACAACTGCAGGATTGTGAGTAGTCACCTATCACCATTTAGTTTGGGGGCAATGTATGGAATTTTGAAAAAGAATAAAGTTATTACCAAGTTGTCCTGTTTTAGTGATTTAAAAAATCCTATTTGGTAAATTATTAAGAACACAGCTGAGATCTAGAGAAGTAAGCAAAAATGTTCTTTGAAGAGCCAGACTAGATGTCATAATATTCATGCACTAACTCACATGTCTCAGAGAATCTTTTTGACATAGTTTTAACAAATCTTGTTTTTATTCCACAAATGGAGGGCTTGCTTGCTAACAAATTAGGGGAGGAAAAAGGGAGAGGAGGCATATTGACTGCTGATCACCAAAAGAAAAGAAAGACAACATTTTTGCAAACAAGTTAGAGTTCTTTGGTAGGAGTGGGTGTGGGTAACAGGGTTGTGAGTGGTCACCTATCACCATTTAGTTTTGGGGCAAATTGCTCTTCTCACATCATTTGATACTAAAGATGTCATAGAGTAAAAGCAGGTGCAATGATTGATATTCAAAATGACCTTGAACATTGTGATCACTGTGTTCTGTTTAGGGTAGAAAAGACAGAAGTGCATTTTATTTTTTTAAAAAAATTTGTATATTGATTTTTAGAGAAAGAGAGTAAGGAGGGAGGGAGGGAGAGAGAGAAAAGAAAAACATTAACTTGTTGTTCCACTTATTTATACATTCATTGGTTGATTTTTGTAGATGCTCTGACCAGGGACTGAACCCACAACCTTGCTGTAACCAGGACAACCCTCTAACCAACTGAGCTACTGATCCAGGGCCAAGACTAAAGTGTATTTTAAAATGGTTCTTATAAAAATGGTTGAAATAATACAAGAAAAGCACTTATGCAGGTAGCTCTAATTGTTTCAAATTTTTAACCTAATTTCCATGGACTCTAGGGGCCCTATGAAGTCTCTTAAAATGAACAGAGAATTTGGTGAATATGGTGCTTTTCTGGGGAGAGAGGCCTTACCTTTCATCATTTTCTCAAAGGGTTCTATAATTTAAAAAGGTTAAAGCCAGGCTGGTGTGGCTCAGTGGTTTAGCATAGACCTATGAATCAGGAGGTCATGGTTCAATCCCTGGTCAGGGCACTTGCCTGGGTTTCAGGTATGATCTCCCATAGGAGATCAATGAGTCTTTAAAAAAAATGTATATTTTAAAATTTATTTCAGAGAGAGAGCAAGAGGGAGAGAGATATAGAAACATCAATGATGAGAGAGAATCATTGATTGGCTGCCTCCTGCACGCCCCACACGGGAATTGAACCATGACCTTCTGGTTCATAGTTCAACGCTCAACCACTGAGCCATGCTGGCCAGGCCGATCAATTATTCTTTCTCATCAGTGATGTTTCTGTCTCTCTCTCCCTCTCCCATCCTCTCTGAAATCAATAAAAACATTTTTTTTTTTAAAGAAAAGGTTAAGAATGGCTGAGGTATCTGAAAAATTTATGTATTTGGGAACCCAATGATGCCAGATAAATGAAATGTTATGAATTTATAGCTATACTGTGTTAAAAAATTTATAACTTAGTACAGCGTTATAAATTTATAACATAGTACAGTTATAAATTTATAATTATGTAATTATAAATTGATGGGAGCAATAGACTCAATAACCTTTCAGTTACTTCATTATGTATTTTGCAAGAGCTACCTTATTTTACTTTGTATTACTAATCAATGTTTTTTTTTTTTCCTTCTTGTAGTCACACTATTTGTAAATAGGTTGGATTCAATGGAATCTGTCTTACCTTAGGAATATAATACGTAAGTCATAAGTATTATAATTATAACTGATATAATTTTGATTGTGTTAAAATGTGCCTTAATTTTTTTAAAGATAGTGAATGAAAGCCCTGGATATATTAAGAAACGTGGTGGTAATTTTGTAATAAAAGTAACAGGAAAAAAATGATTAGGATAGAGAACTTTTGATGTGAGACAAATGCTTAAAAAATTAGGAAGTTGTCATACTTCTTTTCCTTTCTAAGAAAAGCAAGTCATAAATTTACTACACTTTGAACTTTGAAAAATATTTTGCAGAATTATAGCTTATTTGTAAAACATGGGATTGCTATACTTATACTAGTACTAAGGTTTTTAAGAGATGAAAGTGCTTAGTTTAATAGTGAGCAGTTATTACATAATCAAGATTAAATATGATTAGTCATTTGATAATAACAACACATTACTTTTTTTTTTTTTTTTTTTAAATATATTTTATTGATTTTTTACAGAGAGAAGGGAGAGAGATAGAGAGAAACATTGATGAGAGAGAAACATCGATCAGCTGCCTCCTGCACATCCCCCACTGGGGATATGCCCGCAGCCCAGGTACATGCCCTTGACCGGAATCGAACCTGGGACCCCTCAGTCCGCAGGCCGACGCTCTATCCACTGAGCCAAACCGGTTTCGGCCACATTACTTTTTTTAAAAAAAAATATTGTAGTCCACTTTGATATTACCTTATTTCCACTAATTACACAGAAATAAAATCAGGTCAAATTTTTATTAAAATACAAGGTGTCAAGGGTGTTAGTATGAGTATTTAAAATATTACATAGGCTTAAAATTTTATCTTTTACTTAAGCCATTTTATTTTTTATATATTTTTATTGATTTCAGAGAGGAAGAGAGAGGGGGGGAGAGAGAATGAGATAGAAACATCAATGATGAGAGAGAATCATTGATTGGCTGTCTCCTGCATACAACCCAGGCATGTACCTTTAACCAGAATCAAACCCAGGACCCTTCAGTCCACAGGCCAATGCTCTATCCACTGAGCCAAATCCACTAGGGCTACTTAAGCCATTTTATATTCAAATTAGAGGCCCTGTGGATGAAATTCGTGCGGCGGGGGGGGGGGGGGGGGCAGGGTCCCTCAGCACGGCCTGCACCCTCTCCAATCCAGGACCCCTCAGGGGATGTCCGACTGCCTCTCTCAATCTGGGACTGCTGGTTCTTAACTGCTCGCCTGCCTGCCTGCCTGATCACCCCTAACCCCTCTGCCTGCCTGATTGCCCCTAACCACCTCTGCCTGCCTGCCTGATAGCCCCTAACTGCTCCTCGACTGGCCTGATTGACCCTAACTGCTCCCCTGCTGACCTGATCACCCCTAACTGCTTCTGCCTTGCTTCACACCCAGGACCCAGGATTCCCTCCCTATGGCCGGCTGCAGGCACCCAGGCCCCGGGCAGGCTTTGCCCGAGCCAGCTGCAGCCACAGGGGACTGTGGGCAGGTGGCTTTGCCTGGGCCGTAGCCGCAGGTGCCCAGGACCATGGGGTGGGTGGCTTGTCCCTCTCCTTGGCTGCAGCCACAGGCGCTGGCTCCAGGGACCATGGGGTGGGTAGCTTGTCCCTCTCCCAGGCTGCAGTCCCAGCTGCTGACGCCCAGGACCGCAGAGCGTGCAGCTTGTCCCTCTCCCAGGCCAGGACGCAGGCGCAGGCACAGCCGCTGGTGTCCGGAACTGTGGGGCGTGTGGCTTCTCCCTCTCTCAGGCTTGTCCCTCTCTCAGGAGTCAGGCTCAGGTGCAGCTGCTGGCACCTGGGACTGCAGGGTGGGTGGCTTGTCCCTTTCCCAGGCCGCATCCTGGCTGGTCCCCATTCCTTTCTTGCGAGCTCATTTGTACCTGGCTGGTCCCCATTCCTCTCTCCCCAGTGTTGAGTGTCTGAGCCATTGCAGCATGATGGTGTGAGGGTGTGACAACCATTTGCATATGAGCTCTTTATTATATAGGATTTTCTTAAACATACTTGTAATTCTATTCACCTAGTACCTATTTGATTTGGGAGTGAGTATGTATGAATGTGTTTGGGGCGGTTTTTAGCTTTGACCTCTGTTAAGAGTCTGAAAAGGAAAGCCCTTTCTGAAAATTTTGGATAAGTATTATTTGGAGAATGAATAACATCATCTTCTTATAAGGTTAGTCAGCTGATCTTATTATTAAATCATTTTATTTTAAGATGAGTTCTTTAATTTTTAAAAAATATTTTTTTTTATTGATTTCAGAGAGGAAGAGAGACGGGGAGAGAAATAGAAACATCAATGACGAGAGAAAATCATTGATTGGCTGCTTCCTGCATGCCCCCCACTGGGGATCGAGCTCATAACCCCAGTATGTGCCCTGACCAGGAATAGAACTGTGACCTCCTGGTTCACAGGTCAATGCTCAACCACTGAGCCACGCTGGCTGGACTTAAATCTTATTTTAAAATAAATCTCAAAACTGACTATAGATGCTCCTCGAATTATGATGGGGTTATATCCTAATAAATCAATTTAAAGTTGAAAATGTTGTAAGTTAAAAATGCACTTAATAATCTACTGAATACCGCAGTTTAGCCTAGCCTATCTTAAATGTGCTTGGAACACTTCATTAGCCTAGAGTTGGGCAAAATCATCTAACCTAAACCTATTTTATAATAAAGTATTGAGTATCTCTTGTTATTTATAATGTGTATCGCTTTTGCACCATCATAAATTTGAAAAATTGTAAGTCAGGGACTGTCTGTACATATAATTGTAGCAAAGAGTCTTTGTTTTAAAAGGAGGTAGAAAAAAGGAAAGGAGGGAGAATCTGGTGTTGCCAGAAGAATGCATTAATATATGGTCTTTAAGCCTTCTGCAGAAGTTAGTAGTTCCTCATAAAGGTTTTGCCTTTTAAGTTCTTTTTTGCTCTATAAAGAAAAAAGTTTAATTTATTGTTCTTGCATTATTTTAAAATATGTTTTTTTAAAAGATATTTTTATTGATTTCAGAGAGGAAGGGGAGAAGGAGAGAGACATAGAAACATGAATGATGAGAGAGAATCATTGATCGGCTGCCTCCTGCACGCTCCACATTGGGGATCTAGCCAGCAACCCCAGGCATGTGCCCTCTTGGTTCATGGGTCAACACTCAGCCATTGCCCCACACTGGTCGGGCTGTCCTTGCATATTTTGGATAGGGTGATATAAGCAAATATAATTGGACTCTTAGTGTCTATTGATATTGCCTTCAATGTCTTAATAGGTATGGAGGTAGGATAAAGATGTTTTCACAAGCAGTTGTTAAAATGAAGCCATTAACTTCTTTCTTCAAACTTCATTGAAGTATAATTGAAGTACAATAAACTGCACATATTGAATGTGTATAATTTGACCGATTTAATATATGTATACATTTGTGAAACTATTACACAGCTTCTTTTAAAACTTTTTTAAAAATAAATCTTTATTGTTCAGATTATTACAGTTGTTCCTCTTTTTTCCCCCCATAGCTCCCCTCCACCCGGTTCCCACCCCACCCTCTGCCCTTACCCCCCCCCCCCCACTGTCCTCATCCATAGGTTCACGATTTTTGTCCAGTCTCTTCCCACACCCCCCACATCCCTTTCCCCACTGAGAATTGTCAGTCCACTCCCTTTCTATGCCCCTGATTCTATTATATTCACCAGTTTACTCTGTTCATCAGATTTTTTATTCACTTGATTTTTAGATTCACTTGTTGATAGATATGTATTTGTTGTTCATAATTTTTATCTTTACCTTTTTCTTCTTCCTCTTCTTAAAGAATACCTTTCAGCATTTCATATAATCCTGGTTTGGTGGTGATGAACTCCTTTAGCTTTTCCTTATCTGTGAAGCTCTTTATCTGACCTTCAATTCTGAATGATAGCTTTGCTGGATAAAGTAATCTTGGTTGTAGGTTCTTGCTATTCATCACTTTGAATATTTCTTGCCACTCCCTTCTGGCCTGCATAGTTTCTGTTGAGAAATCAGCTGACAATCATATGGGTACTCCCTTGTAGGTAACTGACTTTTTTTCTCTTGCTGCTTTTAAGATTCTCTCTTTGTCTTTTGCTCTTGGCATTTTAATTATGATGTGTCTTGGTGTGGTCCTCTTTGGATTCCTTTTGTTTGGGGTTCTCTGTGCTTCCTGGAGTTGAAAGTCTATTTCTTTCACCAGGTAGGGGAAGTTTTCTGTCATTATTTCTTCAAATAGGTTTTCAATATCTTGCTCTCTCTCATCTTCTGGCACCCCTATAATTTGGATGTTGGTACGCTTGAAGTTGTCCCAGAGGCTCCTTACACTATCTTGATATTTTTGGATTCTTTTTTCTTTTCCGGTTGGGTATTTTTTAGTTCGTCGTATTTCAAATCTTTGACTTGATTCTTGGGATCCTCTTGTCTGCTGTTGGATCTCTGTTTATTATTCTTTATTTCAGTCAGTGTATGCTTAATTTCTAGTTCGTCATTTTTCTTTTTTTAAAAATATATTTTATTGATTTTTTACAGAGAGGAAGGGAGAGAAGATAGAGAGTTAGAAACATCGATGAGAGAGAAACATCGATCAGCTGCCTCTTGCACTCCTCCTACTGGGCATGTGCCTGCAACCAAGGTACATGCCCTTGGCCGGAATCGAACCTGTGACCCTTCAGTCTGCAGGCCGATGCTCTATCCACTGTGCCAAACTGGTTAGGGCTAGTTGGTTCTTTTTCATATCCTCGAGGGTCTCACTAAATTTTTCGGCGGTTTCTAGAAAATTCTTGAAAAACCTTATAACCATGGTTTTGAACTCTATATCCAATAGTTAGCTTTCCTCCATTTCTGTCATTTGTGACCTGTTTCTTTGTCTCCACATTTTTTATGCTTCCCTGTGTTGATAGAGTGGCTTTCTGTGCTAGGTGTCCTATAGGGCCCAGTGGCTCAGCCTCCCCAATTACCTGGGGTGGACACTCTTGGTGCACCCCTTTGTGGGCTTTGTGCATAGTCTTGTTGTAGTTAAGCCTTGATTGTTGTTGGTATCACTGGGAAGAATTGACCTCCAGGCCAATTGTCTGTGAGAATCAGCTGTGTCTACAGTGGGAGAACTTCTGTGCTGAAGACACCCTTATGGGGTAAGACTTGCTTCAGTGGGGCTTTGGTGCTCCCTGAGTCTGCCCCCTGAGTGTGTCCCTTATGGATCTGAGGAGTTGTAATCTGGATGGTCCCAATCTCACCACTGGGTACACAGGCTCTTGGATCTCTAAGGAGGTGCTAATTTAGCCTCTGCCTGAGGCTACCCAGCAGGAGCTATGGAGAGATCTGCAGGTTCCTCTTCCTTGTTTGGGTTTTGGAGGTGCCCAGATGAGTCCCAGCTGTGAAGCAATGCAAGCTTCTGTGCAGTCTTGGGCCTTCTTTTGGATGTTCTGGGTCTCTCTGACCCAGCTGCAGTTTGTTAGGTAATTTTAGATCTCAAAGGGCCAGCCCATTCATATGCAAAAGCCTCTAGGCACAGCTTGGGTGGGGAGGGGTGTCAGGGAATCAACAGGACTGATCAAACAGCTATGGCTGATCCTCAGTCCTGCCCTAAGAGGTCGCGAGTCTCAGTGTCCCGGTAATCACTGCAAGCACCTCTGAGAGAAAGCCACCCTCGAGTTCCGACCGATGCCAGACAGTCCAGTTTCTCCCCGTATGAGTCTGGGTCCCCAGAGACTCGCCCGGAACTGCAGTCAGGGCCGTCGAGAGCTTGTGCCTCCCTCCCGATTGCAAAAGACACCAGAGTCCTCTGTTGCCAGCCCCTTTTTGTGCACGCTAGAGCCTCCATACCTCTGCACTTTACTTCCGCACCTCCTCTGAGTCTCAGTGTGCTTTTCTCTTTCCTTCTAGTTGTAGAATTTCCACACAGCCAGCCTTCCTGTGGTTCTGGATGATGTCTGTTTTGACTTTTAGTTGTATTTTTGAAGTGGTTGTGCGAGGCAGCAATTTTTGGTGTTTACCTATGCCGCCATCTTGGTTTCTCTCTAAAAGTTTTTTTTATTGTTGACACTGTTACAGATGTCCCGTTTCTCCCTCTTTGTTCCCCTCTATCCAGCCACAGCCCCCCCAGACCTTTGACATATTATTGTCTATATCCATGGTCTATGCATATATGCATATGTGTTCTTTGATTAATGTCTTCCAGTCCCCCCTCCACATCCCCTCTGAGATCTGTCAATCTGTTCTATGGTCCTATTTTGTTCATTAGATTCCACATATAAGTGAGATTATGTGATAGTTGTCATTATCTGACTGGCTTAGCATAATGATCTCCAGGTCCATCCATGCAGTTGCAAATGGTAAGAGTTCCTTCTTTTTGACAGCTGTGTAGTATTCCATTGTGCAAATGTACCACAGCTTTTGTGTCCACTCATCTACTGATGGGCACTTGGGCTGTTTAAACGTAATATGCTAATTAGACTTGACAGCCAAATGACCTGCTGGACGTCATTCTGGACTTCCTTCTGGATGAAGCCATGGCTGCAGGGGCAGAGGCAGAGGCTGTTAGGGGTGATCAGGAAGGCAGGCAGAGTGGTTAGGGGTGATCAGGAAGGCAGGCAGAGTGGTTAGGGGTGATCAGGCAGGCAGGCAAGTGGTTAGGGGCGATGAGGCAGGCAGACAGAGTGGTTAGGGGTGATGAGGCAGGCAGGCAGAATGGTTCGGGGCAATCAGGCAGGCAGGTAGGCGAGCAGTTAGGAGCCAGCAGTCCCAGATTGCAAGAGAGATGTCCAACTGCCGGTTTAGGCCTGATCCCGCTGGGATACATCCCCTGAGGGGTCCCAGATTGTGAGAGGGTGCAGGCTGGGCTGAGGGACTCCCCCACCCTCCCCATCGTGCATGAATTTAATGTACCAGGCCTCTAGTTGTAAATAAAGCTGTTATGAACATAGGGGTGCATATATTCTTTCTGATTGGTGTTTTGGTATTCTTAGGATATATCCCCAGAAGTGGGATCACTGGGTCAAATGGCAGTTCCATTTTTAATTTTTTGAGGAAACTCTATACTGTTTTTCACAATGGCTGCACCAGTCTGGATTCCTATCAGCAGTGTACTGGAGTTCCCTTTTCTTCACATCCTTGCCAACATTTGTTGTTTATTGAGTTATTGATGGTAGCCAATCTGACAGGTATGAGGTGATAACTCATTATAGCTTTATTTTGAATCTCTGATAATTAGTGACATTGAGCATTTATTCATATACCTATTGGCCATCTGTATGACCTCTTTGGAGAAGTGTCTATTCAGGTCTTTTGTCATTTTTAAAGTGGATTATTTGTCTTTCTGGTGTTGAGCTGTATACTTTCTTTATATATTTTTGATATTAACTCCTTTTCAGACGTATCATTGGTGAATATATTCTCCCATACAGTGGGTTTCATTTTGTTGATTTTTTTTTTCTGTGCAGAGCTTTTTAGTTTGATGTAGTTCCATTTGCTATTTTTCCCTTTGTTTCCCTTGCCCTAGGCCTAGGAGATGTATCATTGAAAATACTGCTATGCAATATATCTAATATTTTACTGCCTATGTTTTCTTCTTTTAAAACCTTTTATTTTGAAACAATTATAGATTCATAGGAAACTACAAAAAATGAACAGGGAAGTCTGATGTACCCTTTACCCAAATTTGCCTGGTGGTAACGTCTTGAATGATTATAATACAAGATCAAAACCAGGGAGTTGACACTGGCACAATGCACAGAGCTTATTTAGATTGCACTAGTTTTACATGCAGTCATGTGTTCGTGTGTGTGTGCGTGTAGTGTGAATGAAAGGAGAGAGAGAGAGAGAGAGAGAGAGAGAGAGAGAGAGAGAGATGAGAGAGATTCTTTGAAATTTTATTACCTATGCAGATTCATGTTCCCACCATCACAATCAATACACAGCATAGTTCCATCACCATAAAGCTCACTCACTCTTTTCGTTTATAGTCACTCCAGCCTCCCTCCACTATCCTTACCCCAGATAAATGCTAACTTCTTCTCTATTTCAATAATGTTATACAAATGGAATCATACAATGTGTGACTTTTTTAGGATTAGCTTTTTTCACACAGCATAATTCCTTTGAGATCTAGCCAGGTTGTGTGTATCTACAGTTCGTGCATTTTTATTGCTGGATATTATTTCATGGTATGAATGTAGCAGTTTGTTTACTTATTGAGGGACATTTGGATTGCTCACAGCTTTTAACTGTTATGAATAAAATTGCTATGAACATTTATGTGTAGGTTTTTTAGTGCAGATAGTTTCTCATTCTTCTGAGATAAACACTCAAGAGCATAATTATGATATGATAAGTTGCATGTTTAGTTTTCTAAGAAACTAACTGACTTCCAGAATGGCTGTACCATTTTACATTCCCACCAGTAATTTATGAGCGATCCAGTTTCTCTGTATCCCTGCAAGCATTTGGTGGTGTTATTTTAAAATTTCAGTCATTCTGATAGGTGTATCTCATTGTGGTTTTAATTAGCATTTTCTAATAGCTAATGATGTTGAATATCTTTTCATGTGCTTATTTGCCATATGTCTATCCTCTTAAATGAGATGTCTCCCCTTTTGCCCATTTTCTATTTGGATTTTTTGTTCTTTTACTGTTGAGTTTTCAGAATTCTTTATATATTCTAGATATGATTCCTTTCTTGTAACAGTAATTTGTAAACAGTTTCTTCCAGTCTGTAGCTTGTGTTTTCATAATCTTTTTTTTTTTTAAATATATTTTATTGATTTTTTACAGAGAGGAAGGGAGAGAGATAGAGAGTTAGAAACATCGATGAGAGAGAAACATCGATCAGCTGCCTCCTGCACATCTCCCACTGGGGATGTGCCCGCAACCCAGGTACATGCCCTTGACCGGAATCGAACCTGGAACCCCTCAGTCCGCAGGCCGACGCTCTATCCACTGAGCCAAACCGGTTTCGGCGTTTTCATAATCTTAACAGGGTCATTCAGAAAGCAACTTTTTATGATTTCCATGAGGTCCAATAATAAAAATTTCCTTTTATGGATTATGCTTTTGGTGCCAAGTCTGAGGACTCTGCACAATGTTCAGTTCTGAAGATTTTCTTCCATGCATTCTTCTAAAAGTTTTATAAATTTTTCTTTATATATTTAAGTCTGTGATCCATTTTTAGTTGTTTTGTATAAGGTGTGAGGTTTGGATTGAAATTCTTTTTTTTTTCTTTTTGCCTGTTGATGTCTTTTTTTGTTGTTGAAAAAACTATCCTTCCTCCATTGAACTGCTTTTGCACCTTTGTAAAAAAAAAAAAAAAGCTACTTGGATATAGTTGTGTAAGTCTGTTTCTGGGTTCTCCATTGATCAGTTGGTCTTTGTGTCAAGCATTAGCTTTTCCATGATTAAAGCTGCACACAGTAGCCCTGGATTACTCTTGTCCTAACAGAAAAGTATAACTTTTCAGGAAATGCCACCCCTTGGGCTGAAGAAATGAGCCAGTGTTATTCAATTCAACTACCAATAAAGAATTTTTAGGTTAGTATTTGTATGATTTTAGGATATGAAGTGCTAAATGACTCTTTTCATAGTTTATTCTTGTTCATTAATTTTTGATTAATAACAATGGTGCTTTACCCTGATAATCCCCCATAGCTAGACCTTGTAAATAAGAGGTTTCATATTAAAAGTATCAAATACTTTATTATCACTTTTTATGGTAACAGCTTTATTGAGAGATATTCACATGACAAATAATTTACCCATGTAAAGTGGTTTTAGTATATTCACAGAGTTGTGTAACCATTACTATACTCAATTATATTATCACTTTTAAGTGAAGAGTTCTATATCAGGATAGTTTTTAGGAAACTACTGTATATTTTATATCCCATTTTATATGTTATAGAAGAAGCCAAAATCAGTGGTGAAAGTATTGTGTCTAGTGTAATCATTTTAAGTATGAATTGAAACTTATAGGAGATAGTGTTGAGGATGATGGCATACTGAAGCCCATAAGCAACAGTTTTATCTTAAGATAAAATGCTTACTTTGTGACATTTGGTTATAAAATTCAGTCGAATCTCTTAATATTTTTAATTCTTTCTTAACCGTTTTCTATTAATAAGACAGAAACATGTATAAAAGTTTGTGTAAGGTCTTGATATAGCAAATGAAGACCAAAAGAAAAAGCAGGCTTTTTTGAAGAAAGGAATGCAGCTTAATTATTAACATCACTGATAGGTTTGGCAGCTGAAAGACATAATTGAATTTTTCATTTTCTTTCAGAAGTAGTTTTAATAAAAATTTGAAATTTTATACTATTTTTTGTGACTTCAGTTTCATTAAAAATTTGAACTTAAATATACATAAGATGGTGTTAGAATTGCTTGACATGAAATATTTGTTAATTATTTTCTTTTAAAAATATTTATATTTAGGATTATTGATAATATGCCAGTAATATGGTATCATGATATGGAAGGTGAAAAAAGTATTGTATGCCAGGATTTCTGATAGGATATTTTATTACCAAAAGTGGCATATCAAAAGACTTGCATTATCAGTGTGTGTTGAGAACTTACTATAGAAACATAAGAACATTGCTTCACTTACAATTTGCTTTCTATTATAGTAAGTTAGCAAACATTAATGGGACACTTCCCACCTTCTAGGTTTTGTGCTAAGTACTGGGGATACAAAGACAAGTAGACATGGTCCCTGTCCTCTAGAAGTTAATAGTCCTAAGTGGGGAGATAGACATATAAACAAACAATGCAATAAAATGTTATATGATAGGAGACTGAGGAGCAAGGAGGATATAATGGAGGGGATGAAAAAGTATTTGTCAGATAAATGGTTAGGTGAGCATTTCTAGTGGGGAAATCAGTGTGATCGAGAGCTTGGAAGTCTGAAACAGCATGCTATTTTTTAAAAAAATATATTTTATTGATTTTTACAGAGAGGAAGGGAGAGAAGTAGAGAGTTAGAAACTTCGATGAGAGAGAAACATTGATCAGCTGCCTCCTGCACACTCCCCACTGGGGATGTGCCCGCAACCAAGGTACATGCCCTTGACTGGAATCGAACCTGGGACCCTTGAGTCCGCAGACCGACACTCTATCCACTGAGCCAAACCGGCCAGGGCGAAACAGCATGCTATTGTTGGGAGACTGTGAGTAGTTGAGTCTGTGGCATAAAATTTGGGGTTTGGGAGTTGCAGCTAGAAATAAGCTAAAAGGGGGGTAGGTAGAAGTCAGATCATGGAGGGAGGTCCTGTGTGCAATGGTAAGAAATATAACATTGAATGCCTGTTATGTGCCAGGAGCAATGTTATATTAATCTATATTCAGTGACTAATGTAATCCTTAGAACAGCTCTCTTGCTAGAATCTACTACTGCCATTTTACAGATGATGAAGCTCACTCTCAGAGAGGGTAAGGGACATGACTAGGGGTATATGGCTAGTAAGTAGCAGAGGTAGGACTCCATCTCAGATATTTTTTAGCTTGGAAGTCCCAATCACATTGTGTTTGAAATCTACCTTATGGTTCTCAAACTGTCTTGACTGGGCTCTAGGGTAATAGACCTGTCTTGGGGATGACACGGAGGCTAAGAAAGAGGCACGATGGACATGCAAGAGCTCAACCTGGGCAGCACTGCTTACAATCTGTTTTATATGTGGAGACTCCATGTGGATTAATGATGGGGATGAAAGGGAATGAAGAGGGAAGAGTATAGGATGATGGCCTGGTTTCTGGCTTGGTTGTCTAACTGATGGTACTCTGTTTTTATTTTTTTGTTAATCCTCACCTGGGGCTATTTTTTTCCCATTGCTTTTCAGAGATCGGGGGAGAGAAAGAGAGAAACATTGATGTAAGAGAGACACATCGACTGGTTGCCTCCTGCACTCTACTGAGGGTGGGGAGTGAACCCGCAACCCAGGTACAGGCCCTTGACTGGGAATTGAACCCGTGACCCTTTGGCTGGACACTCTAACCACTTAGCAACATTGCCAGGGTGATGGTACTCTTTTTTTTCTTAAAGTTTTTATTCATTTTACAGAGAGAGTAGGAGAGATGGATAGAGGGAGAAACATCCATGTGAGAGAGGAACATCGACTGGTTGCCACCTGTATGTACCCAGACCAGGGACTGAACTCATAACCTAGGCATGTGCCCTGACTGGGATTTGAATCAGTGGACCTTTCTGTGCATAGGACGATACTCAACCAACTGAACCACACCAGCCAGGGCAACTTATGGCTCTCTTTATTGTTTCTTTCCAGAAAAAAGGGCATGCTTCTCAAATTATAGTCATTCATGCATCACCTTACCTTGGTGATTTTTGCCATATCTGAGTCACTTGTATTATTATTTATCTATTAAAATCCAGGATTTAACTTAAATCAATTTAGAAAATAAACTATAGTAGCCCAGAAATTATAAGTTTTGTGTACTACTTACATTTTTTACTCATCTAATTTCAAATAAATAGGTAAAAAAGTGAAGTACCAACTGTTTTTTTATCTACCACCTGAAATCATCTCATATATCCCCAGTGATATGTATTCTTCACAATGGTAAACATTGAGGTAGAGAATATGGGAAGAGGAGCAACAAACAACTGCTTCACTGATAATTCTTTTAAAATAAGGGAAGAGTGGTGGAAGAGGGGGTTCATGAACAGGAGAAATTTTGATTAATATAGCCTGTGTTTAACACTATACATGAAAGTGGCTTCCTTGGGACCTTTTAAAGACCATGTCTGTGGAGATCAAGTCTGAGAAGAATAAATGAACCAATAGGAAAAAAGAGCCCCAGTTGGCCAGAGTAGCAATAACTTATCAACATTTGTGGTTTGCCATCCTGAAATTACCAAGGTTAAATAAAACCAGCAGTTGCTTTTTGTTATCTCTTTTATGCAGAGAAGAACTCTTTCTTGTGACTTTTCGCATTTATTTTTGCTTTAAGGCTATTTATCTTGGATATATGTTGACATTCTCCTCTTTGCCCCCTTTGCACATAGGCCTCTTTCATTGCAAAATTAAAGCTGTAGGCAAGTTTCAAAGTTATTCATAGTATTTATAGGGTTATTGACCATTTTTTGTGGGAATAATTATATCAGCTGTTCTCAAAGTGAGGTCTGGGGTCCATTGAGAACTTTTCAGGGGGTCTGCAAGGACAAAACTATTTTCATAATAATATTAAGATGTTATTTGCCTTCTTTACTCTAATTCTTTTATGAGTGCACAGTGGAGTTTTCCAGAGGTTATATGAAGTGTGATGATGTCATCACTCTGAAGGTTAATGGAATGTGTACATCTGTATTCTTGTGTTTAAAAATTTTGCCATTTTAACTTATAATGTGGTCAATATGGGTAGATAAAATCCACATAAACAAAAGCTCTTTAGAGTCCTTAATAGTATTTAAGAGTAGGAGTCCTGAACCTAAAAAGTTTGAGAACTGCTGAATTAGATGATTATAATCAAAGTGGCAAATATGATTTTCTGATCAATGTTTTTTTTTTGCTTTAAAATTCATTAAGTAAATTTAACTGTGCAAACACCATCACTATGATTGCAAAGTTAATACATATTTGTAAAAACCTCATACAACACAGAGGTATAAAGAGTACACAGTGGGAGTCTCCCCATAATCCTCCCTCAGCTTAATCCCTACTGTTTTTTACAGCTAGAAGCTATGGAGTTTCTCTTCTTGGCACTGGAACCCTGGGCTGGGGGGCCTAGTGTGGGACTCCTTGCTTCTCTGGGGAGACCTCCATTGGCAGCCAAGATATCCCTCCCACATGTGGGTGTGGGATCAGCACGTTCCACATCTCTACCCCTCCTACTAGTCGATGTGGCTTCTTTAATTCCCTAGTTGTAGGATTTCCATTCAGCTAGATTTCAGGTAGTTCTGAATGATGGTTGTTCTGTAGTTTAGTTGTAATTTTGATATGGTTGTGGGAGAGGCAAGTACCACATTTACTAACATGGCCATCTTCATAGTTTCTTAATCTAAATGAGATTATACTATATATATATATATATATATATATATATATATATTTCTGTTATCTGCTTGTCTGTCTTCAATTAGAAGTTTATAATGGACTTCTTATCATGTTCACCTACATACATAGATAAAAAGAGAATATAAGAGCAAGAAAATATACTTAAAATTATTTCACAATATTCCATTGTATGGATGAATCATATTTTTTACCCATTCCATCATGAGTAGGTGTTTTCAATTTGTGTTATTAAGAATGCTGTAGCGAACATTCTTTTACCCTTGAGTCTCATTGGTAAAATGGGAATAAGAATAGTATGTACTACATAGGGTTGTTGTGAGGATAAATAGGATAATACTTGTAGAATGCTTAAAGCAGTGTCTAATACATAGTAAGCACTCAATAAATGTGTACTCTTCTCTAATTATTACCTTAGAGTAAATTCATGTAAGTGTTAATTGCTGGGTCAAAAGATAAGGACTTTCCAAAACCACACAGAACAGATATAGTGTTAAGGGGAACACTTTTGTAAACTTTAGCCAGTTAAGAAATAGAATTTCACCAGCCACCCCAGAAAGTATGCATGTATCCTTACACATTTACAATAACCCTCCCTCTCCTAAACCTACTCTTTTATCCTAATCATTTCCTTGAGTTTATTTTATAGTTTTATCATCCAGGTCTACATCTGTAGACACTATAGTTTAGACATGATCATTTTATGTATCTTTATTTAATATTTTATTAAGAGTATTTTCAGCCGAAACCGGTTTGGCTCAGTGGATGAAGCGTCGGCCTGCGGACTGAAAGGTCCCAGGTTCGATTCCGGTCAAGGGCATGTACCTGGGTTGCGGGCACATCCCCAGTAGGGGGTGTGCAGGAGGCGGCTGATCGATGTTTCTCTCTCATCGATGTTTCTGACTATCTCTCTCCCTTCCTCTCTGTAAAAAATCAATAAAATATATTTTAAAAAAAAGAGTATTTTCAAACACACAGAAAAGTTGAGTGAATTATATAGTGGCTACTCATATACCCAGCACCTAGATGCTATAATTATCATTTATCCAAATAATTTTGCATACTCCTTTTGTCTTTATTTCCTACAAATTGGCAGATGGATCCAGTGGCTTGATCAGATTCAGGTTTGATCTTTTTGGCAAGATAAGGTAGTGGTGTGTTGTTTCATCAAGAAGCATGTGATATCTCATTTTTAAAAATAGATTTATTATTTAGAGTAGGTTCAAAGAAAAATTGGCAGGTACAAAGATTTCCCATGTACTGCCTGGCTCCACACATGCATAGCCTCCCCCATTATCAACACCCCCACCCCCAAATGATACATTTTTTATAATTGATGAACCTACACTGATACAGCATATTCACCTAAAGTCCATAGTTTATATTAGAGTTCAATCTTGGTGTGCTCATTCAATGGATTTGGACAAATGTATAATGACATTTATCCACTGTTATAGTATCTTACAGAGTAGTTTCACTGTCCTAAAAATCCTTTGTACTCCACCCATTCATTCCCCCCGTCCCACCTGATGTCTTTTTGTGGTTATATATGGATCCATTAATTCATTAAAGGTTGTGCACACTGGAGATAGAACATGTGGAGTGAGCTCCCATCAACCAGCGCCCTCTACTGACAGTTTCATTCAGTGCCAGCTTGTAAAGGAAAAATATTTAAAATATTTAAAAGGCCCAGAGAATTTTCACGTAGGTAAAAAAGCAATAATTTTTTTGCTGCTCCTTTTTTTTAAAAAAAATTTTATTGTTGAAAGGATTACATATGTCCCCTTTCTCCCTCATTGACCTCTCCCACCCTATCCCCTCCCTGCCCCTGCCCCCCACTCCAGGCCTTCACCACCCTATTGTCTGTGTCCATGGGTTATGCATATATGCATACAAGTTTTTGGTTGATCTCTTCTCACCCACACACCCATCTTGCTCTCTCTGAAGCAAAGAGGCAAAAGGCTGTTTTGTTTTGCTTTTAATCCTATTTGTAATTCCTTGAGTTCCCTGGATTGGTGCCTTTTATCAGTTCTGGAATTTTCAGCCATTGTCAGATATTTTCTTCATTCCTTTTCAGATATCAATTAAAGCCATATTAAATATTCTCATTTTCTCCTCCATGTATCTTAACCTCCTTTCGGTATTTTCCACTTTTTTTTCTGCGCTCTGTTCTTCTGGCCTATCTTCTAGTCTATAAATTCTCCACTTGTTCCTTCTCTCTCTTTTTTTTTTTTTTGCCATCAATAAGAAATTTACTTGTTTTAAAAAAATCCAAATGCTGGCATTGTCCAGAAAAATTTAACAGGTTTATTTATATTGTTATAAAGTTGAACTGCTGAAACTTGTTCACTGAAACATTTGACTTGCATTAATGCTTTATGTCCCCGCATTTATATTAAAAAAATTCACACACAAATGAAAATGGAAAAACTGCCAAATACCTGATTTGTACCCTATTTTCAACTTGCAGTCATATACTTAGGTACCTTTTGACCCCATGGGAAAAAAAAACAAACAAAACCTAACGTTCAGAACTACCAATAACAGGAAGAAGAGAAAAATTTTTAAAAGAATGAAATGTTTCCATCATAGTGGATTCTTAAGCACGTTCTCCACGTATGCGGCGTGCTAGCTGGATGTCTTTTGGCATAATTGTTACACGTTTGGCATGGATAGCACACAGGTTGGTGTCTTCAAACAGGCCAACCAGATAGGCCTCACTTGCCTCCTGCAAAGCACCAATGGCCGCGCTCTGGAAGCGCAGGTCTGTTTTGAAGTCCTGAGCAATTTCTCGCACCAGACGCTGGAAGGGAAGCTTGCGAATGAGAAGCTCAGTGGACTTCTGATAACGTCTAATTTCACGAAGTGCCACGGTACCAGGCCTGTAGGGATGCGGCTTCTTCACCCCTCCGGTGGAGGGCGCACTCTTCCGAGCGGCTTTGGTCGCCAGCTGCTTCCGAGGCGCTTTGCCCCCGGTCGACTTGCGGGCGGCCTGCTTGGTACGAGCCATGGGAGCCATGGCGCAGGGACCTCGTCACTTACGCCCCTTCTCCTTCGGCTGGAGCTCGGCGAGCTGGAGGTGGCGCAGGCGTTGGAGAGCGGCGGCGGCGGCGGCGGCGAACACAACCTTGTTCCTTCTCTTAAGCATAGGTATTGCATTTTTAATTTCAGTAATCATTCTACAAATTTTATTTTGTTCTTTTCAAATCTGCTAGGTCATTATTTTATATTTATATATTTCATGCATGTGCTTTCATACTTACATTTTATTTCTTTTAAATATATTAGATTTTGTTAATTTTAAATAAGCCCCTGACCATTTCTGTGTCTGAAATCTGGGCAGAGTATGACATAACCTGCAGCGCGGAAATACCTGAGTGACTAACCATGTACCTTATATGTACTATACATTGAACCACCAATCAACACCTACCAAATACCATAAGCCCTTGTTCCTATATGGACCATACATTAAGCCACCAATCATCGCGCGCCGAATACCCTAAGCCCCCATTCCTTCCCACTCCTCCCCTTAAAAGGTGTGCTCACCTCTGCATGGGTTGCTGTTCTCCCATTGCGAGACAGCCTGGCAGGTCTTTTTCCCCTAATAAAGCCTGTAATCCTGGTTTTTCGGCTCCCAACTGGTCTCTCAGATAACCCATCCCACCACCCCTGTTCTGTTTAGCATCAAGCATCTGTTTAGCGTCTTTTCTATTGTCTGTTGGAGGTGTGGAGAAGGCTCACATCTGGCTCACCTTTAGCCTGAGGGTGTTGCTTTGGGAAGGGTGGATGGTCTTACCTTAATTTGTAGAGGATCTCATATTAACCTTTTCACCTGGGAGGCAATCATAGGGCTCAAAGAAGGTAAATGACTTGCTTATGGTCATATAGCTAGTAAATGGCTGTCTGGTTGCAAAGCTCTTATTAACCCTTGTCTTAGTTTGCTAGGGCTGCCCTGACAGAGTATCACAAAACAGGTAACTTACAACAACAGAAATTTATTGTGTCACAGTTCTGGAGGCTAGAAGTTCAAGATCAAGGTGTTGGCCGTGTTGATTCCTTCTGAAGACTGCGAAGGAGACTCTCTTCCATGTCTCTCTCCCGTCCTCTGGTGATGGCTGGCATTCTTGGTATTTGTGGCTTGCAGTGGTGTTGCTCCAGTCTTTGTCTCTGTCATCACATGGCCTTTTCCTCTTATAAAGACACCAGTCATATTGGATTAGAACCCATCCTAATGGCCTTATCTTAATTTGGTTTTGTCTGCAAAGATGCTATTTCCAAATAAGGTCTCATTCACAGGTACTAGGGGTTAGGACTTCAACACATCTTTTTGGGGGACATAATCCAACTCATAACAAGTCTTATACAAAAAATTGCCCCCAAGCCCTCTTGGAAAAATACTTATTCACTCTCCCTTAACAACTTCTGCCAGAAAAAAGTGGTCAAATGTTTTCTTCTTCTGGATTAGAGCAGTGGTTCTCAAAGTGTGTTCTAGGACTAAGAGCAGCACCCAACCACGTCCCTTGGGACAGGCACAGCCGCTCACTGGGGAAATGACATCCGCAGGACTGTTGGTGTCGGGGGATTTGAGATCTGGGTGCCATAATTACGGAAGACTGAGCACAAAGGGGGCAGCCTGAAGCACTGACCAGACCATGAGGTGCCAGTAAGAGAGGAGCTCACAGAGACTCAGTCTTCCCTGTTTCTGCAGCCGGAGTTTGTTTTTTTTTTCACCGAACCCTGTTCATAGGACATTTCAGATATAGACACTCAACTGTGCTGAGGAGCAGGAGAAGGTGCAGACAAGTGGAATCTGGGGAGAGGCTGCAGAGAAGGCGGTCCAGGAGAGGTGGCAGCAACTTGAGTGCTGAGTCATGCCTGAGCCCAGGACCTGGGCAGCCATTTTCTCCTGAACATATAATCCCTCCCTTCAGTCTCCAGGCAAGGAATACAGCCACACCCAGATTCCACCCTGAATGGTACCAAGGATTAAAAAAAATCTGATTAGGAGAAACCAAGATGGCGGCATAGGTAAACACCAGAAATTGCTGCCCCACACAACACTTCAGAAATACAACTAAAAGACAAAACGGACATCATCCAGAACCACAGGAAGGCTGCCTGAGTGGAAATTCTACAACCAGAAGGAAAGAGAAAAGCACACTGAGACTCAAAGGAAGTGCGGAAGTAAAGTGCAGAGGTATGGAGGCGCATGTGGAAAGGGCTGGCAACTGAGGACATGGTTGTCTTTTTCAATCAGGAGGGAGTCACAAGCTCCCAACTGCTCTGAACTCCAGTTCAGAGCAAGTCTCTGGGGACCCAGACTCATACGGGGAGAAACTGGACTGTCTGGCATCAGTCGGAACTTGAGAGTGGCTTTCTCTCAGAGGTGCTTGCAGCAATTACCGCCCGTGAGACACTGAGACTCGGGGCCTCTTAGGGTAGGAATGAGGATCAGCCATAGCTGCTTGCTCTACCCTGTTGATCCCCTGAGATCCAGCCCCATCCAAGCTGTGCACAGAGGCTTTTGCATATGAAAAGCCTGCCCTTTGCAATCTGAAAATTACCTAACAAACTGCAGCTGGGTCAGAGAGACCCAGAACATCCAAAAGAAGGCCCAAGGCCCCACAGAAGCTTGCATTGCTTCACAGCTGGGACTCATCTGGGAACCTCCAAATCCCAAACAAGGAAGAGGAACCTGCAGATCTCTCCATAGCTCCTGCTGGGTAGCCTCAGGCAGAGGCTAAATTAGCACCTCCTTAGAGATCCAAGAGCCTGTGTACCCAGTGGTGAGATTGGGACCATCCAGATTACAACTCCTCAGATCCATAAGGGACACACTCAGGGGGCAGATTCAGGGAGCACCAAAGCCCCACTGAAGCAAGTCTTACCCCATAAGGGTGTCTTCAGCACAGAAGTTCTCCCACTGTAGACACAGCTGATTCTCACAGACAATTGGCCTGGAGGTCAATTCTTCCCAGTGATACCAACAACAATCAAGGCTTAACTACAACAAGACTATGCACAAAGCCCACAAAGGGGTGCACCAAGAGTGTCCACCTCAGTTAATTGGGGAGGCTGAGCCACTGGGCCCTATAGGACACCTAGCACACAAAGCCACTCTGTCAACACAGGGAAGCATAAAAAATGCGGAGACAAAGAAACAGGTCACAAATGACAGAAATGGAGGAAAGCAAACTACTGGATATAGAGTTCAAAACCATGGTTATAAGGCAGCTGTGGGCAAACTATGGCCCGCGGGCCAGATCCAGCCTGTTTAAAATGAATAAAACTAAAAAAAAAAAAAAAAAAAGACCGTACCCTTTTATGTAATGATGTTTACTTTGAATTTATATTAGTTCACACAAACACTCCATCCATGCTTTTGTTCCGGCCCTCCGGTCCAGTTTAAGAACCCATTGTGGCCCTTGAGTCAAAAAGTTTGCCCACCCCTGTTATAAGGTTTTTTTAAGAATTTTCTAGAAACTGCCAATAAATTTAGTGAGACCCTTGATAAACTTAGTGAGGCCCTCGAGGTTATGAAAAAGGACCAACTAGAAATTGAGCATACACTGACTGAAATAAAGAATATTATACAGTGTTCCAACAGCAGACTAGAGGATCACAAGAATCAAGTCAAAGATTTGAAATACGAAGGAGCAAGAAACACCCAACTGGAAAAACAAAAAGAAAAACAAATCCAGCCCTAACCAGTTTGGCTCAGTCGCTAGAGCTTCGGTCTGCGGACTGAAGGGTCCCAGGTTCAATTCCGGCCAAGGGCATGTACCTTGGTTGTTGGCATATCCCCGGTAGGGAGTGTGCAGGAGGCAGCTGATCAATGTTTCCAACTCGCTATCCCTCTCTTCCTCTCTGTAAAAAATCAAATATATATATATATAAAAGAATCCAAAAATATGAAGATGGTGTAAGGAGCCTCTGGGAAACTTCAAGCTTACCAACATCCGAATTGTGTGGGTACCAGAAGAAGAGAGAGAGAAAGATATTGAAAACCTATTTGAAGAAATAATGACAGAAAACTTCCTCTACCTGGTGAAAGAAATAGACTTACAACTCCAGGAAGCGCAGAGAACCCCAAACAAAAGGAATCCAAAGAGGACCTCACCAAGACACATCATAATTAAAATGCCAAAAGCAAAAGACAAAGAGAGAATCTGAAAAACAGCAAGAGAAAAACATTTAGTTACCTACAGGGGAGTACCCATATGATTGTCAGCTGATTTCTCAACAGAAACTATGCAGGCCAGAAGGGAGTGGCAAGAAATATTCAAAGTGATGAATACCAAGAACCTACAACCAAGATTACTTTATCCAGCAAAGCTATCATTCAGAATTGAAGGTCAGATAAAGAGCTTCACAGATAAGGAAAAGCTAAAGGAGTTCATCACCACCAAACCAGTATTATATGAAATGCTGAAAGGTATCCTTTAAGAAGAGGAAGAAGAAGAAAAAGGTAAAGATACAAATTATGAACAACAAATACATATTTATCAACAAGAGAATCTAAAAATCAAGTGAATAAATAATCTTATGAACAGAATAAACTGGTGATTATAATAGATTCAAGGGCATAGAAAGGGAGTGGACTGAGTATTCTCAGGGGGAAAGGAGTGTGGGTGGTGCGTGAAGAGACTGGACAAAAATCGTACACTTGTGGGTGAGGACAGTGGGGGTAGGGTAAGGTCAGAGGGTGGGGTGGGAACTGGGTGGAGGGGAGCTATGGGGGGGGGAGAGGAACAAGTGTAATAATCTGAACAATAAAGATTTAATTTTAAAAAATAAAAGTTAAAAAAAAATCCGATTAGCCCCTGGGAGTTAACAGGGTCTGGTCTTAGAGAGGCCTTCAGGCCTTCAGTCCCAGCAACAAAAACAAAACAAAAAAAAAATCACAGACATTCCAGAAAACTGGGATCTTAAGCCAGCCAAGGGAAAGACATTTCAATTTTTCATTTTTATTTTATTATTATTTTGTTAGCTCTTTTTTTCTTTGCTTTTTTCTTTGTTTGCCTTTTTTTGTTTGTTGCTTTATTTTCTACTTCTTTTCACATTATTTTTTCATCATTCAATTTTGTTTTATTTTTACTTGCTATTTTCTATTTTTATACCATTTTTTAAAATCAATTTTTTTGCAAATATATTATTTTGTTCCCATTCTTTCTCTTCTTATACACTCATTCCTTTTCTACTTCCTCTATACTGAATTGAGGGCCTCCCTATATTTATCCAATTCTTAACCTTATTTCCTGTATATCAGCTCAGCCTCTACAGATTCTGCCCCCACCCTCCTTATTGGGTGTTTGGTGTTTGTATTTGTTTGGTTTATCTATTGGTTCTGTGGTGTGTTCTCTCTCTCTCTCTCTCTCTCTCTATATATATATATATCTTACCTAATAATAGACAAACATGTAAATTGACCATCCCTCCACTACACTCACCAGCCAATCAGGAGAGTATGCAAATTAACCCAACAAAGATGGTGGTTAATTTGCATACGGAGGCGCGAAACGAAGACTGAAGGCTCTGGTTGGGGCTCCAAAGACTGAAGGCTCTGGCCGGAGCGAAGGCCTGGGTCCCAGGTGCCGGAGGAAAACCGGTGTGGCAGCCAGGGGAAGGGAAGGCCTATTGCACGAATCTCTTTGTGCAATGGGCCTCTAATATATATATATATATATTTTTTCTTTTTTTCTCCTTTTTCTTTTCTCTCCTATTTTTTTTTCTATCTTAGATATCATTTGTGCTCTCTTTTCTCTCCCCTAATTCTCTTTTCTCAGGTGGTCACTTATATTGGGGTTATTGGTGTTGTGAGTACATTCATGCTTTGTTCCCTTTGGGTCATGTCTTGTTAAGATGAATTTTATCCTGTCTGGCTAAAGTGCTAGAGAGCAAGCCACATAACCAGACACCTGGAGAGGAAACTTCATTAATGAACGGGTCAATTACGACCCAGCTACAGAGGCATGAAGAATGCGGCAGCAAGGGAGCAAAAGTGGAGCATGTGGTTGTGTGTGGGGTGTGTGTGTGTGTGTGTGTGTGTGTGTGTGTGTGTGTGTGTGTGAATGAGGCACAGTTAGACCCCGCGGGACCTTCAGTGGCAGGCTAACCAGGCTAGCCTAACTAGGCAGCCTCTGCTACCATTGCAAACAGTACCAGGAGGCCAGCCAGCTCTTCTTCAGAGGCCTCACCTTTTCGAAGGGGAGAGCTGATGTAACTGAGAGCCCAGCCTCACCTCCACCCAGGGTGCCCACAGGTAACACCTGGGACTCTACAGCCACCCCTGCCAGGGACCTGCTACCTCCGCTGTGGTCCCACAGTCACCGAGTCTCCAGTCACCCCAGGCACAGGTTCCTATGAGTTCTGAAGCATGCTCCCCTATGACCAGCCAAACACTTTAGTCCAGGGCACTGCAACCATGTGAGTAGCAGACACGTGAGTAGCACGATCCTGTCTAAGGAGCATCAGCCGCGGGAGCAGCCTGCCCCAGGCCTAAGAGCAGCAGCCTCATGTAGCCTGCCCCTGTCCAAGGAGCAGCAGCTGTGTGTGCAGCCCACTCCCCTGTCTAAGGAGCAGCAACCATGAGAGCAGCCTGACCCATTTGAGGAGCAGCAGCTGCACGAGCAGTCTGCCTACATCTGAGGAGTGACAGCCCTGTGCAGCCCGCCCCCATCCGAGGAGCAGCAGCTGCACTCAGCCCGCACCCTGTACCAGTCCGAGGAGCAGCAGCTGTGCAAGCATCTTGCCCTCATCCAAGCAGCATCAGCTGCACGAGCAGCCTGCCCAATCTAAGGAGCAGCAGTTGTGTGAGCAGCCCGCCCCCATCTGAGGAGCAGCAGTTCTTCGAGCAGCCCATTCCCATTTGAGAAGCAGCAGCATCCCACCCTGGTCCAAGGAGCAGCAGCCACATGAGCAGACTGCCCATGTCTGAGGAGCGGCAGCCCTGCGCAGTACGCACCGGTCCAAGGAGCAGAGCTACACACAGCCTGCACCTGTCCGACAAGCAGCAGCCGGGTGAGTGGCCTGTCCCTGTCCGAGGAGGAGCAGCCACACGTGCAGCTCACTCCCATCCAAAGAGCAGCTGCGTAATCTTTACTCCCTGGAATGGAGATAAGAAATGCTGGAGATCCTGGCTAGAACCTGGCAGACAGAACCTGGCTATGATGATCAACTGAATGCTGCCTCTGTGTCATTCCTTCTTCACTGACTCCGTCCACACCTATGGGAATCCCTGGACCTGCTGGGGCTGGACCCCAACAAATGGCGCCTGAACAGGATTCCCCTAGGTAAGCACTCGGGACGGATAGGACTCCACCGTAGGAAGAGGGTGGATAGTATTTGCTGACTCCGTCCACACCTTTGGAAACCCCTGGAACAGGATTCCCCTTGGTAAGCCCCCCCATTGAGAACCCCCACAGTCGGGATGGATAGTACTCCACCAGGGTGCTGCAGATCCCCCTATAGAGGATAAGTAGGGTAAAAAGGTGGATAGTACAGAACTTAGATTGAGAAGATGTGCCATACTGAGTCCAAAGAAAGAAGACTCTGTATTGATCTTTAGATTAAGAAGATGTGCCATACTGAGTCTAAAGAAAAAAGACTCTGCATTAATCTTTTAACACATATGCTTGCTAGCAGAGGAGGTAAGGTTACTCCCAGTCACACGGAACGTTTTATACAAGAAGTATGTCCATGCTTTTCTGAGGAAGGAAAGGTAATGTAAAGGCATGGGAGAAGGTAGGCCCAAGGAGCCTTATCCTTAACCCCACTGCAGCCTTTCCACCCCAGGAAAGTGCAGGATTGGCAAGCTCTCCCTGGGGAGATAGATCAGGACTCAGGTAATAGCTGAAAGCGCCAATCCTACTCTTAAAATGGATACAAGAGAGCATTTGGTGTTTTTCTTTTTCTTTTTTCTTTTTATTAATTTATTTTTTTGATTTTTATATTAAATAAAAATTTAAGTAGAAATAGTATATGTTCTACTACTTGCCACAAAACTGCAAAGAGGAACGCCGGAGATTGCTGCCTCGAACAACCACTTCAAAAAACAACTAAAAGACGGAATGGACATCATCCAGAACCACAGGAAGGCTGGCTGAGTAGAAATTCTACAACTAGGAGGAAAGAGAATATCATACCCAGACTCAGAGGAGGCGCAGTGCTGAAGTGAAATACTAAGGTGTGGAGTGCACGCGGAGCAGGCTGGCGGCAGAGGGCGCGGTTGTTGTTTTCAATCGGGAGGGAGTTTCAGACTCTGAGCTCCAGATCCGGGCGAGTCTCTAGGGACCCAGACTCAAACGGGAGAAGTGGGACTGTCTGTCTTCTGTCGGAACTCGGAGGCAGCTTTCTCTCTGAGGTTTGCAGCGGTTGCTGGGACTCTGTGAGGCAGAGCCCCTAGGGACGGAACTGAGAGCAGCCATAACTGCTTGCTCCACCCACCCTGTAGATCCCCAGGGACCCGCCCCGCCCAAGCCCTGCACAGAGCCATTTGCCGGATAGCCTCAGGCAAACGCTAGATTAGCACCGCCCTAGAGATCCAGCACAGAAGCTCTCCCATTGCAGACACAGCGGACTCTCATAGCCAGTTAGCCTGGAGGTCAAATCACCCCCGGTATTGCCGACAACAATCAAGGCTTAACTACAACAAGACAGCGCACAAAGAACACTAGGGGGTGCACCAAGAAAGCATAAAAATGCGGAGACAAAGAAACAGGACAAAACTGTCAATGGAGGATATTGAGTTCAGAACCACTTTTAAGGTCTCTTAAGAACTGTCTAGAAGCCGCTGATAAATGTAGTGAGATCCTCAAGAAATCTAATGAGACCCTCGATGTTATGATAAAGAACCAACTAGAAATTAAGCATACACGGACTGAAATAACGAATACTATACAGACTCCCAACAGCAGAGCAGAGGAGCGCAAGAATCAAGGCAAAGATTTGAAATGCGAAGAAGCAAAAATCACCCAACCGGAAAAGCAAAATGAAAAAGAATCTGAAAATACGAAGATAGTGTAAGGAGCCTCTGGGACAGCTTCAAGCGTACCAACATCAGAATTATACGGGTGCCAGAAGATGAGAGAGACCAAGATATTGAAAACCTATTTGAAGAAATAATGACAGAAAACTTCCCCCACCTGGTGAAAGAAATAGACTTACAACTCCAGGAAGCGCAGAGAACCCCAAACAAAAGGAATCCAAAGAGGACCTCACCAAGACACATCATAATTAAAATGCCAAGAGCAAAAGACAAAGAGAGAATCTTAAAAGCAGCAAGAGAAAGAAACTCAATTACCTACAAGGGAATACCCATACGACTGTCAGCTGATTTCTCAACAGAAACTTTGCAGGCCAGAAGGGAATGGCAAGAAATATTCAAAGTGATGAATAGCAAGAACCTACAACCAAGATTACTTTATCCAGCAAAGCTATCATTCAGAATTGAAGGTCAGATAAAAAGCTTCACAGATAAGGAAAAGCTAAAGGAGTTCATAACCACCAAACCAGTATTATATGAAATGCTGAAAGGTATCCTTTAAGAAGAGGAAGAAGAAGAAAAAGGTAAAGATACAAATTATGAACAACAAATCACAGCCACTTTCCCCTTCAAGATGGCATGGTCTCTGCGGCAGAGCCGGTTGCTCCAGGAGAGATTTCAGCAGCTGTGGAGACTGTGGAGACTGCCTGGTCAGGGGAGTCCAGTCCGGCAGTCCCCAATAGTCCCTTGGAATATAGCTGTCCCTCACTCACAATAGACAATCCCCGTATGTCCACACTCTCTCCTTTCATTCTCTCATTCACACACTATCTTGCAGTTTACCTTCCCATCGGCAGCCATCTTCTGAAAAGCAACATGTATGGCCCTGACCGGTTTGGCTCAGTGGATAGAGCGAAGGCCTGTGGACTGAGGGGTCCCGGGTTTGATTCTGGTCAAGGGCATGTACCTTGGTTGCAGGCACATCCCTGGTAGGGGGTGTGCAGGAGGCAGCTGATTGATGTTTCTCTCTCGTTGATGTTTCTAACTCTCTATCCCTCTCCCTTCCTCTCTGTAAAAAATCAATAAAATATATTTTTTAAAAAGCAACATGTATGTCTTCTTTGAGAAATGTCTATTCAGGTCTTTTGTCCATTTTTATTTTATTTTTTATTTATTTAAATTTTTTTATTGATTTTAAAGAGAGAGAAAGGGAGAGAGAGAGAAATATCAATTTGTTGTTCTACTTATTTATGCATTCAATGATTGATTCTTGTATTTGCTCTGACTGGGGATATGACCCGAATCCTTGGAGTATTGGCTTGAAGCTCTAAACAACTGAGCTACCTGGCCAGAACCCTTTTGTCCAATTTTAAATGGAATTGGTTTATTTTAATTAATTAATTTGTCTTTTACAATGCTCCCATATTATTGAAATTTGTTATAGAAGACACAATTCCAAATAGAACCACTGTGTGGTTTTAAGGCCTGTAGAAATCTGAGTTATGTTTTCCTACAAAAGAATATACAATACACTAAATTCAAACTATAGTGTAAATAGAAATTTAAAAAACAAATAGTATGTTCTCACGAAATTAAATATTTTCAAATGTTTTTTCCTAAGCACATACCAGTAGTTATAGCTCTTTTAAAAATTGAAATAACCAGCTTCAATTTAATGAGAAAACCTACACTTATTGTAGTGTAAAGTTTCATAAACTACAGGAAATTTGGAGATACTTTGTTGCTAGATGAAAATATGTCACTTATATCATGGGAAATTATACTAAACTAGAGGCCTGGTGAATGAAATTCATGCATGGGGGGGGGGTGGTTCCCTCAGCCCAGCCTGCAGCCTCTCCAATCCAGGACCTCTCAGAGGATGTCCAACTGCCTCTCACAATCCGGGACCACTGGCTCCTAACCGCTCGCCTGCCTGCCTGCCTGGTTGCCCCTAACCCCTCTGCCTGCCTGATCATCCCTAACCACCTCTACCTGCTGCCTGATCACCCCTAACTGCTCCCCTGCTGGCCTGATCACCCTTAACTGCCTCTACCTCACCCCGCACCCGTGACCCAGGCTTCTATCCCTCTGGCCGGCTGCAAGCACCCAGGACTTGGGCCAGCTTCACCCAGGCCAGCCTCAGCCACAAGGACCGTGGGTAGGTGGCTTCGCCAGGGCCGCAGCCTCAGGCTCTGGTGCCTGGGGCTGTGGGGCGGGCGGCTTGTCCCTCTCCTGGGCTGCAACTGCAGCCGCAGGCGCTGGTGCCTGGGACTGTGGGGCATGCGGCCTGTCCCTCTCCTGGGCTGCAGCCTGGCTGGTCTCCATTCCTCTCTTGTGAGCTCATTTGTGCCTGGCTGGTCCCCATTCCTCTTGCAAGCTCATTTGTGCCTGGCTGATCTTCATGTCTCTCTACCCGGTGTTGAGTGTCTGAGCCGTTATGGCATGATAGTGTGAGGGCATGATGACCGTTTGCATATTAACTCTTTATTATATAGGTTTAGCAGTTTAAAAAAATATTTTTATTGATTTCAGAGAGAAAGGGAGCGGGAAAGAGAGATAGAAACATCAATGATGAGAATCATTGATCGGCTGCCTCTCTTTATTAGCAGTTTTAAATGAGCAATAGTTCGAAATACTATTAGAGAGAAATCACCTCTTGCCTTACAAATGCAAAATAAATACTCTAGACTCTCCTCTCAGTGGGGATTATTGCTATCAAGGCTCTGAAACAGTAAGCACAATTAGTGAAAAAACAAGACAGACTTCAACATGAGAATTGGCGAAAACACATTTCCGGAGGGAAGCATTTTTGATTGTTTTTGTTAGTCTCTTGATTTTTAATCTCTTTATAAAAACCTACTCTATTCTGAAGATAACTTTGAGAATTAATAAATATGATGGCCCTCACAGCAACCTTCAACATGTCAAGGCAATATTTTAACTTGTGTCCTCTGATATTTCATTCCATTTCCTACTGACAGTGTCCCCCACTTCCCTTGCAGTGGTTCTCAACCTTCCTAATGCCGCAACCCTTTAATACAGTTCCTCATGTTGTGGTGACTCCCAGCCATAAAATTATTTTCGTTGCTACTTCATAACTGTAATTTTGCTACTGTTATGAATCATAATGTAAATATCTGATATGCAGGATGTATTTTCATTGTTCGCAACCCACAGGTTGAGAACCGCTGCCTTAGAGTATTTGAGGCTTTCCATAATACAAAGCAATCCTTACATTTTTTAGCTTTAGAAAAAAACACATCTTTTGAAAAATATGTCTAATAAATACCCTTCGAGTCCTGTACTTAATTTCCTGACATGTAAAGCATATAAGCAGGTGATAACCCCTGGGACTGTCTAAGGCTTACTTTAGCACCAACTATTTCAGAAGTTCTCTTGACTCCTAAGTTTGCCTTTAGAGATTAGAATTCAACATAGAAATAAATTCAGTTGTCAAACATCTGTTCCTAACTTAGAACAAAGGTATACAATATCACAAAGCTCCATTTATTAAACTTTATTTCAAGGAAACTTAAAAATTTTAAAATATTAATTCCAGGCCCCAGTGTAGACCATGAACATACTTACACACACACATGTCAAACAAAATCAAGAACTTTTCCAATTTTCCTAAAAGAAGTGTGATGTTTTTGGCTGATACATAAACATTAGAGATAAAATCTGTTGCCAAGGAACACAATTTTTGACGTCGTAAGGAAATCATTCTGGTAACCTGACACATTGCCAATATTCTAAGATTAGAATTAAAGGCATTCTTTTGGATTCTGCCCTTTGATAATTTTCAGAGGAAAACTGTGAAGCGGCTTCTGGCTCAATAGAGACATTGATCAAAGCTTGGTAAAAATGGCAGGTTTGCAGTCCTTGGTTACTGTATGTCAAATTCAGGGAGACATCTGTAATACTTTCAACAATAAAGTTAGTATAATTATATATTTGAAAAAAATAAAATAAAATGTTAGTTTATGTCATTCCTCTTTTTTTTTATTAAATCTTTATTGTTCAGATTATTACATTTGTTCCTCTTTTTCCCCCCCATAACTCCCCTCCTTCCAGTTCCCACCCCACCCTCCGCCCTCACTCCCCAACCACTGTCCTTATCCATAGGTGCACGATTTTTGTCCAGTCTCTTCCTGCATCTCCCACACCCCTTTCCCCCCCAAGAATAGTCAGTCCATTCCCTTTCTATGTCCCTGATTCTATTATAATCACCAGTTCATTCTGTTCATCAGATTATTTATTCACTTGATTCTTAGATTCACTTGTTGATAGATTCATATTTGTTGTTCATAATTTGTATCTTTACCTTTTTCTTCTTCTTCCTCTTCTTAAAGGATACCTTTCAGCATTTCATATAATACTGGTTTGGTGGTTATGAACTCCTTTAGCTTTTCCTTATCTGTGAAGCTCTTTATCTGACCTTCAATTCTGAATGATAGCTTTGCTGGATAAAGTAATCTTGGTTGTAGGTTCTTAGTATTCATCACTTTGAATATTTCTTGCCACTGCCTTCTGGCCTGCAAAGTTCCTGTTGAGAAATCAGCTGACAGTCGTATGGGTATTCCCTTGTAGGTAACTGAGTTTCTTTCTCTTGCTGCTTTTAAGATTCTCTCTTTGTCTTTTGCTCTTGGCATTTTAATTATGATGTGTCTTGGTGAGGTCCTCTTTGGATTCCTTTTGTTTGGGGTTCTCTGCGCTTCCTGGAGTTGTAAGTCTATTTCTTTCACCAGGTAGGGGAAGTTTTCTGTCATTATTTCTTCAAATAGGTTTTCAATATCTTGGTCTCTCTCATCATCTGGCACCCCTATAATTCTGATGTTGGTACGCTTGAAGCTGTCCCAGAGGCTCCTTACAATATCTTCGTATTTTCGGATTCTTTTTTCATTTTGCTTTTCCGGTTGGGTGTTTTTTGCTTCTTCGCATTTCAAATCTTTGCCTTGATTCTTGCGCTCCTCTGGTCTGCTGTTGGGAGTCTGTATAATATTCTTTATTTTAGTCTTGTATGCTTAATTTCTAGTTGGTTCTTTATCACAACATCGATTGTCTCATTAGATTTCTTGCAGATCTCAATAAGTTTATCGGCGGCTTCTAGACAGTTCTTGAGAGACCTTAAAAGTGTGGTTCTGAACTCAATATCCTCCATTGAGAGTTTTGTCCTGTTTCTTTGTCTCCGCATTTTTATGCTTTCTTGGTGCACCCCCTAGTGGTCTTTGTGCGCTGTCTTGTTGTAGTTAAGCCTTGATTGTTGTAGTTAATACTAGGGGGATTTGACCTCCAGGCCAACTGGCTGTGAGAATCAGCTGTGTCTGCACTGGGAAAACTTCTGTCCTCTGGAGAGGTGCTAATCTAGCGTTTGCCCGAGGCTATCCGGCAAATGGCTCTGTGCAGGGCTTGGGCGGGGAGGGTCCCAGGGGATCTACAGGGCGGGCGGAGTGAGCAGTTATGGCTGCTCTCAGTCCTGTCCCCAGAGGCTCTGCCTCTCAGAGTCCCAGCAACCGCTGCAAACCTCGGAGAGAAAGCTGCCCTTGCCTTCCGATCGATGCCAGACAGTCCCGATTCTCCCGTTTGAGTCTGGGTCCCTAGAGACTCGCCCAGAACTGGAGCTCAGAGCCTGAGCCTCCCTCCCGATTGAAAACGACAACCACGCCCTCCGCCACCAGCCCGCTTCGCGAGCACCTCTGCACCTTTGTATTTTCTGCACTGCGCCTCCTCTGAGACCCGGTATGCTGTTCTCTTTCCTTCTAGTTGAAGAATTTCCCCTCAGCCAGCCTTCCTGTGGTTCTGGGTGATGTCCATTCCGTCTTTTAGTTGTATTTTTGAAGTGGTTGCTCGAGGCAGCAAACTCCGGTGTTTACCTATGCCGCCATCTTGGTTTCTCCCGTCATTCCTCTTTTAAGAACTTCCAGTTACTTCCCATCCCATTTAGAGTGAAAGCAAAACTTCTGAAAATGGCCTATAAGGCCTTATACACTCAGTGGCCAGATTATTATGACCACCTGATGTTTGTAGGCAAATTAGCTATAATTTCGCGCTGAAGTTGCTAGAGGGCCAGACCATTATAAATAGGGAAGTAGGTTGTTTACCACGACAGTAGAAGTGATTTTTTTTCTGAAGATACGGGTAGACAACACAATTTAACAGCCTTTGAACATGGGGTATATATATTTATGTATAACCTTTAGGGCTTCCACCTTGATTACAGATCTTAACAGTTTTTGTTGCATAATCTCTCTCATGAAATACAGCTATTTCTTATGCTGAGTTTAAGTAAACAGTAAACCTTGATATGTACTATCATTCAGTAATTTAATTTTTCTTTTTAGTGTTAAGTTTTGATCTGTAAACTTAACATTTATTAATTCTTTAATTCATAAGTGTTTTAAAATGTATTTTGGCCCAGCTGGCGTGACTCAGTGGTTGAGCATCGACCTATGAACCAGGAGGTCACAGTTTGATTCCCAGTCAGGGCATATGCCCGGGCTGTGGGTTCAATCCCTAGTGTGGGGTGTGCAGGAGGCAGCCGATCAATGATTCTTTCTCATCATCGATGTTTCTACCTCTCTCCCTCTCCTTTCCTCTCTAAAATCAATACAAATCTATTATAAAACATATTTTATCTTTAACTAGAATATGTTCAACCTACAAGCACTTAATAAGGGCATATTATCTTCTAGACACTAGGATTATAAAAATGAAGATTTAGAAGTGCACATCAATAACCTTTACATTTGTGAGTGAAGGTTTTATTGTACATATACATGTAGAGATGACAATCCCATAAGGATTGTATATTATCCTTTAAACAGAAGCCAAGAGATAAATTGTATATTGAGTAAATACAGCATAACTATTTTTTCTTTTGGTTTTTCTTTCTCCCTTTTATTCTTCTACTTTTCAAGTGGTATAAAAGCCTCTTTATTCATGGCTAAGCATTTGCCAGCTTCATCAGTCTTGTCTAGTTTCATCTAGTTTCAAACTTTTCTAGTTTTTGATTTCCATCTTCTTTTTTTTAATGATCATTCTCTTTTTCAAAAACGGGATTCACATACACTATGTCCTCAGTATCCTTTATTGCTAAGCATAGCATTTTATGTTCAGTAGACCCTCAAATCTCTGGGTATTTATAAATATGATTTTTACTTCACCTATTTGATTTTTTTTAACCCTACAGTTAAGGTTACAAGACAAGTTATTTAATATATTGAAGAGAGATGAGATGAAATATGAAAAATAAAGCCATTTGCTAATAAAAGGATTTACAAAATCGATCCACAAGTTCTTAAGTATTGCATTTTGGGCATTACATTGAGCTTCATTTTAGTGTTAGGGACATTTACAAACAAAAATATTTTAAATAGTAAATAATTTTAAATGCGGAATACAATGAAAGGCCCGGGTTTTTTAGCCTGCTATTGTTACATAGCTGATACACTATGAATTGGAAATTTACAATGTCAGAATGGAATAAAAATTTCCCTCCTTTCCTTTCCCCCCTCTTTTATTAGCTATAAGCAGTTATATGAAATTGACCTAACTTTTAATGGACTACCTATGGAAATTTCTGGAGAATATACAGATAAGTTGAATATAACCTACATTTATCCTGTGACATTTAAAGTATTCCATGACATCATCCAACTTTATTCCAAATCAAGTATATAAATATCATATACTTCATTAATATCAAAGCCTTAATTTTCATCGATTTAAAGTTGTATAATACAGCTAAGGAGCTCAAGAAAGTAGGTAAGTTCTTTATGTTAAAGCTATTCAAAGGACAATCATTAAAGGAATTGCTGTATTAAATCTACTACATTTCAGGTAATGTGCCAGGTACTTTACTTTCTCTTCATATTGAGGTTTGAAAAAAGGTACATGGGCGACCAAAGGGATGCTGCCTGGTGTTAGAAGGCTGGATGGCTACTCAAGTGGAACCTTAAAAGAAGAATATCTTTTTTTCTTCCTGCCTGATGTTAATCAGCGAATCTAAGTCGTATTAAAGTACATTCATTATTTTGGGGTTACCCTATTGATTTAGCAGCTATTAATTGACTCTGTTCCCAGCAAAGTACTGTGCTTGGTACTTCGAGGAATTAAAAAGACCCTCATTTTTGTATTTTGTTCTCAAGGAACTTAAAGCCTAGAAAGAAAAAAGCCTAACATACTACATAGTATTTCAGAATAAAAAGTGAAAAATGAAAAAAAAAAGAATATATTTTTTTAAAATTTTATTTTATTGTTTAAAGTATTACAGATAGTAGTACATATGTCTCCTTTTTTCCCCCCCATTGACCTTCCCCCGGCCTCCCCTACCCGCCAGCACATGCCCTCACACCACCCCCCACTGTCTTGTGTCCATTGGTTATGCTTATATGCATGCATACAAGTCCTTCAGTTGATCTCTTACCTCCCCGCCCCCAACACTCCCCAGCCTTCCCACTGTAATTTGACAGTCTGTTCCATGCTTCTCTGCCTCTGTAACTATCTTTTTGTTCATCAGGTTATAATCTTTATTATCCATAAATGAGTGAGATCATGTGGTGTTTTTCTTTCACTTCCTGGCTTATTTAACTTAGCATAATGCTCTTCAGTTCCAGAAGAATATCTTGTGGCCCAGCCTGTTTGGATCAGTGGTTGAATGTTGACACATGAACCAGGAGTTCACCGTTTGATTCCCAGTTAGGGCATATGCCTGGATTGCGGGCCTGATCCCCAGTAAGGGTTGTGTGTAGGAGACAGCCAGTCAATGATTCTCTCATTATTGATGTTTCTATCCCTCTCTCCCTCTCCCTTCCTTTCTCTGAAGTCAATAAAAACATATTTAAACAAATAAACAAAAAACAGAGAATATAATGTAATGAAAAGAACACACATATTGGACTCAGACTGATCAGAAGTTAAATTGAGGGTTGGCCACTTACTAGCTGCAGGAGCTAAGGAAAGTCACGTGGTCTTTGAGGCATGATTTCTTCTCATGTCATTTAATTTTATTTATTTATTTTTTAAAAAAATACATTTTATTGTTTTTTTACAGAGAGGAAGGGAGAGGGATAGAGAGCCAGAAACATCGATGAGAGAGAAACATCGATCAGCTGCCTCCTGCACGCCCCCTACTGGGGATGTGCCTGCAACCAAGGTACATGCCCTTGACCGGAATCGAACCTGGGACCTTTCAGTCTGCAGGCCGACGCTCTATCCACTGAGCCAAACCGGTTCTGGCATCTTCTCATGTCATTTAATTCTTATTTTCAGAATATGTAAAACCCTTAGCATGACACAGAATAGGTCCTTAATATATGGCAATCATTATTGTTTGTACAGCTAGAATTTTTTCTTTCATAAATCACTATTTTTTATAAAGATTGAATATATTTTTGGTAGATATTAACATTCTGGTGAATAACCTCTTAGCTCTCTGACACTTGTGCCTGTCAAAGGGTTTTCTGGAAATTAGTTGCTTCATATTTGATTTAATTTATTTTACTTGGTATTTTAAAAGATGTTATGTGAAAAAAAAAAAAGATTCTATGATGAGGTTCCTTTGGATAATGCTAGGTTAAACAATGTTAACAAAATGGCTTCAAGAGTATTCAGTATGTTAAAAACCATGGTGAATTTTCAGAAGGTGATTATAATATGCATCATTTTATGTATCAGGCAGAACTCATGGGGATATAATGTTCTGTAAAATATACAAGGGAAACTGCACATGGTGCTAAGAAATATGTGACTTTCTACAAATGGGATATTACATGTGCTATTTTCACTTAATGTGTATGTCATGGACATCTTTTCATGTCAACAACATAGAGTCACATCCTTCTTTTTACTGATTGCATAGTACATTTAATGTATCAGTTATAATTGACTTACTTAGTGCCCTATTGGCAAAAACAATCCAAATGTCTAATTTTAATTATTGAAAACAATGCTTTAATGAACATCCTTACTTTTATTTTTTTTTTACTTGTGAGATTACCTCATAGAGTTAAATTCTTAGAAGTAGGATTTTTTAGATTAAAGGGTATACAGTACACATTTTGATAACATATGCCAAATTGTTTTCCAGAAAAGTTGGTAGGCCTGAACACTCAGAAAAACTAGGTTTTTGTCAATCTTTAAAACTTTGCTTCAGAATTTTAATTCTGTGAGTATACCAAAGGGAGATAGATTCATACTAGGCAAACTCTTAAGAGTCCAATATTAATTTATTAGAATACCTATTTATTAATTTATGTGGGGAAATATAATGCCTAGTGAACCATGCCATTTATGTTAGTTGGTTAGTACATCTGCCTATAACAAAAATATATTGAAAAGCAAATGTAAATAGAATAGAATAAATATAAAGTTTCTTGGTAGCATAGGACCCCAGAACAAAGGGAAGTGAGGTATTAAAAAATGATACTCATGGCATTCTAGTGCTATGCTTGCTCATGGACCAGATGTTTATATTCATGGGTTAGGTATTCTTAGCCATGGACATTACTAGAGGTGCTTCAGCAACAGATTAACTTTGAGACTTTCCTTTTATAGGGAAAACCTTTTATGACTATATAGGTCTATATATTTCCCCTTTTAGCCTTTTTCAGATGATCATTTTGTTTTGATTCAGCTTTGATTTTGTATAAGGCTTATTTCTTATAGATTTAGATGTGCTTTCCTGAGACTAAACCCTAATCACTTTATTTGGGATTAGATTTCAAATCTCTTCAAACATTTACAAATTGTGTTTGGTTTGTGTCATTTCTATAGATAGCCTGAATAGCCATTATAACATGATTCTTCCTAATCTTTTTCTGAAAACAATTCCAGATTGGGGATGCCTTGCTTTTGTCCCTATGTATCACCTATAGTTGTTATCTCCATTTTATAAATGAGGATCCTAAAGCCCAGTGAGATGAAGTAATTGTCTCAGGATCATAGCTAGCAGGAGGTAGAAGTGATATTCAAATTCTAGTCTGGCCCCCAAATTCATAGTTTTTCCACGATACCATTCTGGCTTTCTATATTAAAGGTCTATTATGTTTTCTACCTACAGAGTTATGGTAAAGAAAATGAGAAACATTTATGTTAGAAATGTGTGTGTGTGTGTGTGCTTTGAATCATCTCGCTAGAGGTCAGAATTACTTGATCCTATATCCTGCAGTTTACCTAAAGTACAATTGGCAAAAACAGGCAATTTACTAGTCCAATAAGTATAGTCCAGTCTTATAGACTCTGGATGAAACACAGAAGTGTAATCTGGGGGAAGGAATGAAATATACCCTGAAGAAATGAAAATAACCTTTCCCTAATGATTGAGAATACTATTCAAAGTGTAAGCTATTATCAGAAGTTGATCGAAGTGCTGAAGCCCTTCTACATTTTTACCACCTATTAATTGGTTATTGAAAATTTAAATGTGGAAACTCTTATGGTAACAATAAAAGCCAAGGGGAAGCACATTTAAATTAAAGTTCAGATTCATACCTAGAGTCTACATGATATGGTGTTCTGTCTGTCTCTCAGAAAGTTAGTGTGGCTAGCAAAAGAGCTTAAGCACAAATTCAGATACAGCTAATACCAAATGGGAGAATTTTGGAAATCATCTTATTTAGGGTTAGGTCCTTTTTATATTAAATACTAGAGGCCCGGTGCACAAAAATTTGTGCACTCGGGGGGGGGGGGGGGTCCCTCAGCCCGGCCTGTGCCCTCTCGCAGTCTGGGACCCCTTGGGAGATAACGACCTGCTGGCTTAGGCCTGCTCCTGGGTGGCAGAGGGCAGGCCCAATCCCTAGGTGCAGCCCCTGGTCAGGCTCAGAGCAGGGCCGATTGGGGAGTTGGGGTGGTGCCCCCTGTCATGCACAGAGCAGGGCAGATTGGGAGGTTGTGATGCCACCCTCAGTCACGCTCAGGGTAGGGCCGATTGCGGGGTTGGGGCACCGTCCCCTGTCACACTCAAGGCAGGGTCGATGGGGAGGTTGCGGTGCCACCCTCGGTCACGCACAGAGCAGGGCCAATCAGGGGGTTGGGGCACTGCCCCCTGTCACTCACAGAGCAGGGCCCATCAGGGGGGTTGGGGCTCTGTACCCTGTCACACACAGAGCAGGGCCAATCAGGGGGTTGGGGAGCTGCCCCCGTCACACACAGAGCAGGGCCCATCAGGGGGTTGGGGCACCGCCCTCTATCACCCACAGAGCAGGGCCGATGGGGAGGTTACGGCTCTACCCCTTCACACACAGAGCAGGGCCCGTGGGGGGGGGTTGGGGAGCTCCCCCTTATCAGGCACAGAGCAGGGCTGATCAGGGGGTTGGGGCGCCTTCCCCTGTCACGAACAGAGCAGGATGAATAGGGAGGTTGTGGCCCCGCCCCCTGTCACACACAGAGCCGCAGGGTGATCAGGGGTTTGGGCGCTGCCCCCTGTCACGCTGATCCCAGTGCTGGGAGGCATATTACCCTTTTACTATATAGGGTAGAGGCCTGGTGCATGGGTGGGGCCGGCTGGTTTGCCCTGAAGGGTGTCCTGGATCAGGGTGGGGGTCCCCACTGGGGTGCCTGGACAGTCTGGGTGAGGGGCTGAGGGCTGTTTTCAGGCTGACGGGTGACTGAAGCTCCCAGCTGCTCCTGTTTTTCATTTTTTTTTTTTATTCTGGGCCAGCTTTAGCTTGAGACTTGCCTCCAGCTCTTAGGCCTCCGCTCCTGAAAGTAGGTTTCTGGCCTTTGCATACAATGTTGCGAATCTGCTGGCTGAAGTCCCATGGTATTAGTTACAATGTTTCTTAAACTGCCGGCTCAGAGGCCTGCAGCCACAGGCGGGGAATGTTGGAGTCCTCAGTCACTGAGGCAACCAAGCCTCATGTTAGTTTCAAGCTGCCTGGTTGCCGGCCGCCATCTTGGCTGACAGTTAATTTGCATATCTCGCCGATTAGCCAATGAAAAGGGTAGCGGTCGTATGCCAATTACCATGTTTCTCTTTTATTAGTGTAGATATTGGGTTGACATTGATCAACATGATCATGTAGATTTCAGGTATGGGTTTTCATGTTACAAGACCTGTATATTGCACTGTGTGCTCACCACCCAAAGTCAAATCTTCTCCTGTCACCATGTATTAGGATCCCCTTCTATCTCCACCACCTTCCCCCTGGAAACTACCACACTACTATTTGTGTTCACGCGTTTCAGTATTATGTCTCATGTATGAGTGAACTCATATGGTTCTTAGCTTTTTCTGACTGACATTTCACTTAGCATAATGTTCTCAAGGTCCATCCATGTTGTTGCAAATGGTGCTATTTCATCCTTTCTTATGACTAAGTTGTATTCCATTGTGTATATGTACTACATCTTCTTTATCCAGTCCTCTATTGCAGGACATTTCTATTGTTTCCATGTCTTGGCCACTGTGAATAATGCTGCAATGAGCATAGAGGTTCATATATCTTTGCAAATACATAACTTTAAGGATTTCAGGTATATACCCAGGAGAGAAATTGCTGGGTCATATGGTAGCTCTATTCTCAATTTTTTTGGGGGAATAGAACCACCAGACTGCTTTCCATAGTGGTTGTACCAGTCTATATTCCCACCAGCAGTGAATGAGGGTTCCCTTTTTTCCACAATCTCTCCAACACTTGTTATTGCTTGTCTTGCTGTTAATAGCCACTCTAACAGGTGTGAGGTGGTATCTCATTATAGTTTTGATTTGCATTTCCCTAATTTTCAGTGAGGTTGAACATCTTTTCATATATCTATTGGCTATTCATATGTCTTCTTGGGAGACGTGTATTTTCAGATCCATTGCCTACTTTTTGACTAGGTTGTTTGTTTGGTGTTGAGCTCTATGAGTTCTTTATATGTTTTGGAAATTAAACCTTTGTCAGAACTACTGTTTGCAAATATCATTTCTCATCTGGTTTTCTGCCTCTTTGGGGTTTTTTTTGTCAGTTTATTTTGTTGTGCAGAAGCTTTTTAGTTTGATATAGTACCATTCATTTATTTTTGCCTTTACTTCCTTTGCTTCTGAGGTCAAGTTAATAAAATGTTCTCAGTGACCAAGGTCCATAAGTTTGATACCTATATTTTCTTCTATGTAACTTATTATTTTGGGTCTTATGTTTAGGTCTTTGATCCATTTTGAATTAATTTTTGTACATGGGAACAAACTGTAATCCAGTTTCATTTGTTTGCATGTGGCTTTCTAATTTTCCCAGCACCATTTATTGAAGAAACTATCTTTACTTCATTGTCTGTTTCTGGCTCCTTTGTCAAAAATTATCTGTCCAAAAAAACTTCTGGAAGATATCAAGGGAGATATTGACAGCAATACAGTCATAGTAAGGGACTTTAATACCCCACTAACACCACTGGACAAATCCTCTAAACAAAAAAAATCAGCAAAGAAACATCAATCCTAAATGACTCACTAGATTAGATGGGATTAATTGACATCTTCAGAACATTTCACCCCAAAGCCACAGAATGTACATTCTTCTCAAGTGCACATGGGGCATTTTCAAAGGCAGACCATATACTGGGACACAGGCAAAGTCTCTTCAAATTCAAGAAGATAGAAATCATATCAAGCATCTCCTCAGATCACAATGACATAAAACTAGAAATCAACTACAATAAAAACAATCAAAAAAATCAAATACCTGGAGGCTAAATAGCATGCTGTTAAACAATGACTGGGTTACCAGAGAGATCAAAGAAGAAATAAAAAGCATCATGGCCACTAACGACAATGAAAACAAAACAATCCAAAAGCTATGGGACACAGTGAAAGCAGTCTTGAGAGGGAAGTTCATAGCTCTACAGGCCTACCTCAAAAAACAAGAAAAAATGGTAATACATTATCTAACCCTACAACTCAAACAGTTAGAAAGAGAGCAACAAGAAAAGCCCAGTGTAAGCAGAAGGAAGGAAATAATAAAGATCAGAGCAGAGATAAATGACATAGAGACCAAAAATATCAATACAAAAGAGCAACAAATATAAGAGCTGGTTCTTTGAAAGGATAAACACAATTGATGAACCCCTAGCCAGGCTCACCAAGAAGCAGAGAGAGGACCCAAATAAACAAAATCATAAATGAAAGAGGAATAAAAAAAGACCCCGAATAGCCACAGCAATCCTGAGAAAGAAAAACAAAGTTGGAGGGATCACAATACCAGATATCAAGCTATATTACAAAGCTACTGTTCTCAAAACTGCCTGTACTGGCACAAGAGCAGACATATAGACCAATGGAACAGAACAGAGAACCCAGTAATCGACCCAAGCCATTATGCTCAATTAATATTTGACAAAAGAGCAAGAGCATACAATGGAGTCAAGACAGTCTCTTCAATAAATGGTGCTGGGAAATTTGGTCAGATACATGAAAAAAATGAAACTAGATCACCAACTTACACCACACGCAAAAACAAACTCAAAATGGCTAAAGGACTTGAATGTAAGATGGGAAACCATAAAAATCCTAAGAGGCTCCATAGGCAGCAAAATAGCAGACATATGTTGTAGCAATATCTTTACTGACACAACTCCTAGGGCATTGGAGACTAAGGAGAAAATAAACAAATGGCACTACATCAAAATAAGAAGCTTCTGCACAGCAAAAAAACCAAACCAAAACAAAAACAAACAACAACAATAACAACAACAAAAAACCCATCAACAAAACAACAAGAAAGCCCACTGCATGGGAGAACATATTTGCCAATGTTATCACCGATAAGGGTTTAATTTCCAACATTTATAGGGAACTCATACAAATTAACAAAAGTAAGATAAACGATCCAATAAAAAAATGGGCAAAGGACCTAAATAGACACTTTTCGAAAGAGGACATACAGAAGGCCAAGAGACATATGAAAACATGCTCAAAGTTACTAATTATTCGAGTGATGCAAATCAAAACAACAATGATATAGCATCTCACACCTGTCAGAATGGCTATCATCAACAAATCAACCAACAACAAGTGCTGGCGAGGATGTGGAGAAAAAGGAACCCTCGGGCACTGCTGGTGGGAATGCAGACTGGTGCAGCCACTGTGGAAGACCTTATGAGTTTCTTCAAAAGGTTAAAAATGGAACTCCCATTTGACCCAGTAATCCCACTTTTAGGACTATATCCCAAGAAACCAGAAACACCAATCAGAAAGGATATATGCACCCCTATCTATGTTAATAGCAGGACAATTTACAATAGCTAAGATTTGGAAACAGCCTAAGTGCCCATCATCAGATGAGTGGATTAAAAACTGTGGTACATCTACACAATGGAATACTATAAAAAAGAAGGAACTTTTACTCCAGTTTCGTTCTTTTTTTCTCAGGATTGCCTTGGCTATTTGGGCTATTGTGGTTCCATACAAATCTGATGATTTCTTGTTCTACTTCTTTAATAAATGACATTGGTTATATATTGCTTTGGGCAATATGGCCATTTTAACCATTTTGGTTCTTCCAATCCATGAACATGGGATATTTTTCTATTTGTTGTGTGTTTTTTTTTCAATCTCTTTAACAATGCTTTGTAATTTTCAATATATAGGACTTTTGCATTCTTTGTTAAGTTTACTCCTAGGTATTTCATTATTTTGGTTGCAATTGCAAAAGGAATTGTTTCTTTCATTTCTTTTACTGAAGCTTTGTTGTTAGTATACACTGAAAGGTACTTGTTTGTAGTCATTTCTATTTTTGTGCCTGTGTTCTTTCTTACCTTTTTATTTCTTCTTTTTATAGCATTTCCTTTAGCATTTCTTGCATTGCTGGCTTGGTAGTGATAAACTCCCTTAGGCTTGTTATGTCTGCGAAGCTCCTGATTTCCCCTTCAATTTTGATTGATAATCTTGCTGGATAGAGTATTCTTGGATTCAGTCCTTGCAACACTTTGTATACCTCCTTCCATTCCCTTCTGGCTTGATGTGTTTCTGTTGAGAAATCATTTGATAATCTGATGGGGGATCCTTTGTAGGTAACTCTCTGTTTTTCTCTTGCAGCCTGTTAGATTCTCTCTTTGTTGTGTACATTTGCCATCATTATTATGATGTGTCTTGGTGTGGGTCTTTTGGGGTTCATCTTGCTTGTGACTCTGTACTTGCGTAACTTTTTTCTTCCCCACATCTGGGAAGTTTTCTGTCATTATTTCTTCAAATAGATTTTCTAATCCTTGCTGCTCTTCTTGTCCTTCTGGCAGCCCTATTATGCATATGTTACTTTGTTTCATGTTGTCCCAAAGTTCCCTTAGGCTCTCCTCCTGCTTTTTAATTTTTTTCTCCAGTTGCTGTTCAGATTGAGCTTGTTTCTCTACCTTATCTTCTAACTCACTAATTCGGTCCTCTGCTTCTTCTAATCTACTGTTGAAACCTTCCATGGTGTTTTTGATTGTAGCTATATCACTTTTCATTTCTTCCTGATTCTTGCATAGGTTGTTGATTTTCTCATCCATCCGGTGAATGAATTGTACAACCATTACTCTGAATTCTTTTTCTGTCATGTTGCATGCTTCAATTTCATTAATTTCCTTTCTTGGCAACTCCTCATTTTCTTTCCTCTGGGGGTTGTGTCGTCTCCCCATTCTGACTATCTTCAGATGGTTCAAACGTCGAGTTGTGTTGGCCTGGGCTGTGTGCAGTGGGAGCTTCGCACCACCCTAGTGTCACTGAAGAGCTCTGACACTAAGATGTGTGGTTGTCATGGGTTGGTGGGAACCAGGCTCGCTCAGAGTCAGCTTTACCAATGCTCAATGTGGCCTCGTGTGCGTACTTAGAATCCGGGACCCCGCCTGCACCGTGCTGAAACAAAGACCCCCCTGGAGTGTGTTGAAAATCAGAGCCCCCTAGCGTGCGCCAGGAGTCAGAGTTCCCCAAGAATCCAGTATCAGAGTCTCTGTTGCTTCGTGCTGCCTCGCATGGAGAATCAGGGTCCCTGTGTGCACATGCACTAAGAATTGGAGTCACTGGCTCTTCGTGTGAATGCACAGGGAATCAGGGATCCCAGGCGCAGGTGATAAGAAACACAGTCAAGTCACTGGTGCTTGGTGCTGCCTCCTGCCTGGAGAATCCGGGTCCTGTAGCCTGTGCTGCAGGAAACCAGTTCCCAGTGTTCGTATATTAGCTCCCAGGCTAAGGTTCCTGTAGCCCGTGCTGCGCGAGACAAGTTCCCAGTGTTCGTGCTTTAGCTCCCAGGCTGAGATTCCTGTAGCCCTTGCTGCGCGGGACAAGTTCCCGGTGTTCGCGCGCTTCCAGGCTAAGGTTCCTGTAGCAGCACTGAGGCCCGGGCAAGGGGTGGGTCTATCAGTAACTATGGCGCTGCAGGGAGGGGGATGGGCTCTGTTACAGAGATCTGCCGCAGGAATGTCTGGATTCTTGGTGTCCAAGGGTCTGTAGCTGTGGTTGCAGGTCTCTGTCCCCAGTGGCTGCAGGGTCCTGGTTTGCATCTGAGACCAGACTGGGTGGTGCTGAGGCCAGGATCCTAGTCTCAAGCAGCTCTGTTTCTCAAGATGGCGTAGTCTCTGTGCCCACGCTGGCTGCCCAGGAGAGTCCGCGCTGGGAGCAGGGCTCCGTCATCTAAGACTGCCCGGTTTGGCAGCCCCTTGGAAGACCTGCAGAATCTAACTGTCCCTAGCTCATACACACACATACCACACACGTCCACACACTCCTCTATCACTCCCTTGCACTCTCACACTCTCTCCCTCCCTACCTTCCTGCCGGTCGCCATCCCACTCATATGAATTAGACTTCAGAATCCAGGCTCTTAATACAGCCTCTTTAATACATATAGTAGTGTGAGTTTAGAATGGGAAGGAGTTGTGGTGGGTGAATTTGCCAAAAAGGCTTTATAAGAGATGGGTCTTGAGCTGAGTTTTGAAGGATGCTAAGGATAATTTGGATAGAAGGGACAGAGGTATGCAATGCTTGTTGGGAAGGCCCAGGGACTGAGTTAAAAGACCTGGCTAGATTTTAGGATTTTGGAGAGGAGCTATAGGTAGGGCTTTCCAGGTAACAATGTATGTGGTGTATGTGGGGAACAGTGAATATGCTTGTCTGATTGAAACAAATTTTTTGCATTTGGTTATTCATTCATTGACAGACAACAAATGCATTCTATGTGGTAGCTGTAAGGTACTGATGTATATAAAGGACAAAAAGATTCAGTCTAACATCCCATACTTTGTTACAAAGATTTATTTGAGCCAGATTTTGAAAAGCCTTGAATGTTAGGCTAAGGTATTTCTATTCACAATACTTTTACTTTAGGAACTTACTGTTTTTATATCAACAACCAAAGGTTTTTGTTTTTTCTTAATCCTCACCCTAGAATACGTTTTATTGATTATTTAGAGAGAAGGAAAGGGACACAGAGAGAGAGAGAGGTGCAAGATAAACGTCTTTGTTACCTCAGGTACCTGCCCCAACCGGGGATCAAACCCACAACCTAGGTATGTGCCCTGACGGGAATCCAATTTGCAAGCTTTCAGAGTACGGGGGATGACATTCCAACCAACTGAACCACACCAGTTAGGGCCAAAGGATTTTTGGTTTCACTGTAATCACATTAATTTTAGCTATGTATGGGAGTTATATAAGCTTTATTTGTGGGTTAGCCTGGGCTACTGGCCACATTTAGAGTTGCTGCCCCCCCGCCCCGCCCTGCCACTCAAGATGCATTCTGGATATTTAGGCATCATGGATTGAGAATCAGAAAATTTTAGTGCTGTTTTGCCTTAAAATTATACTGTGACCTTGGGTAAATTCATTTTCCTCTCAATCTCAGTTTCCTCATAATAAAGTGAAGGAGTTGAACTGGATCGATAATTCTCAATTTTATCAGGTTGATGTCCTCTTTTAATAACAAATGTCTATAATTTTCTTTTCCTATTGTAAAATTCTAGTAATAGATACTAGGTAATTAAATCTACCTATACATATAGTTACAACAAAGATCAATATAATACCCTAATTATGATATAAAGGAGAAATAAGAAGAAACTCTTTTTTGCAAGAGATTTTCTCTTTTTTTATTAAAGTATAATCGACACACATTATAGTAGTTTCAGTTATACAACACAGTGAAAGAAGAAAATACCTTTGAATAAAATATATATTTCATTCATCATATGTATGCACCTATGTGTGTCATATTGTCAATATGACAGCTATGAATGCAGATGGATAAAAGAATGTTTATGTTGGTGACTCAAATGTCACATCCTTTTCAAATGATTACATGATTTTATGAAGTGCTGATTAATATTGGTAAAGTTTCAAGTCAAACATACTACCATTTCCACTCAATTTACGTGGTAGTTGCTTTCCTGGAAAAAAAACAAAACCCAATGTATATTAAAACTATGTAAAAATACTTTATATTTATCTATAAAATGAAGTTAGAATCTAGGCTCAGATAGTCATAAGCAGTTTTAAACTCACACGAATGTTAGATGGGGCATTTGTAAGTTCTTTATTCATTGTGAGGGTCTCCCAGTGCACAATACCACTTCTGGCATTCTACTATGCTGCTAAATGCCAGTAGCATCCCCACACATTTTCATTATGCCCCCTAGGGGGTGCTGCTCCCCCTGTTGAAAACAACGGGACTAAAAGTTTTTTTTTTCTAAAATGAATATTTATTATTACAAGTTGCATAAAAACATACAGCCTTTACAAAAATGGTTTTTGATAGAAAAATATTTGAATCCATGTGATATTTGTAGGAACACCACACTATTGCTGTACCTCCAGGTAAAGCTTCAAAGAAACTGTATTTCTCATCAAAATAGCCAATATTTACCACAACTATCTTTGGAGAAAAGTTCATACATAATGTTTTCTGAACAAACCAAAGCATTTACTCCTGAGTCTGCATTCCAGGCCTGGTGGTCACTGTACGTGTGTCCAGCACAGTGACCTGCTGTGATAATTGCCGGCCGCCTGTGGGGAAGGGCCTGGCAGACCATGTAGGTACCCCTCACTTCACAGAGGCCCCCACACTGGTCTTTAGTTAAGTCATAACCACAAAGATTTAAAAGAAGTTAATGATTTTTCTCACATTCATTCCTCTACAGAGAATACAACTTCTGGTGACTGGGATGAGGGATGGAGGGTTATATGCCACTGAATAGTGTGAAAACTCACTGACAAGGGCACGCGGGCTGAGCACTGGCTCTGACTGCTGAGACTGGGTCTGCTCCCCGGGCCTCTGCCTCATCGGTCACTTGGGTGGGTCGACACTGAGGTGACAGTTCAGCTGCCACTGGACCTGCGGTCCTGTACTGTGAGCTCCTGACAGGTGACTGTCATCTGAGAGCACTGGTGGTTTTCTCTTTGACCGACTCCATGACAATTCAGAAGGTGAAAGGCCTGCTGTCCCATCTCCTCAAGGTCCCTTTGTCGGACCTGCTGCTGGCCTATAAAAGCCCCAAGGTGAGTTGCCCGGAGCTGTCAGCTCAGTCCACAGCAGTGGCAGCTGTGAAACTGCATCTCCATGACTAACTCTCCGCAGTCTTGGGGGCGGGTGCATCATGTAATACGCTCTGGCAGGTCTGTCTTCATCATCCCAAGCCTTTGTTCTGACTTTAGATGCTGGGCATAGAGATTGAACTAGAAAATGACCAACAGTTCTTACAGTTCTATTCTGTGGAAAATGGAGAGTGTCTGTTAGTGCGTCAGTGACAGCCAACTCATACAGCTCAGAGACTGGACTGTTGTTCCCGGGGTTCACTGGCAAGAAATGATCTATTGGAGCAATTCTCTGAGAGGTTGTACTTTTCTTTAGGAAAGAGACTGTTTCTAGGCTTGTACATTATAGCGACAGTAAAGGCTTTGCACCTACTAATGATTTTCTGATTTTATTTCATATTTATAGTTCGTAATTGCATTTCATTATGTGAAGATTCCAATACTAAATAGAACCTAGCTAGTCTAATAAAATCTGAACACAGTTCATGTCTGTCATAAGACCAGTTTAATGGAATCCTCTATTGATACTACTGGTTTAAAAGGCTACTAAAGTGATTTGGTTGGTCACTTAAGGAAATGTCCCTTAAACTTAGGGGCATACCCTCCACTATGTACAGCAGACATGCTATGATCGCTCTTCTTGAGTAAGAGTACTTCTAAAAGTTAGTTACACCTATAGGAGCATATATTCTTCTGTAAATGATTCGCAGCACTGATCAAAATTCACTCATATTAGGTAAACTTTAGGCAATGACAGCAGGAAAGCATAATTCTTTCAAAGTGTCAACTATTTAAAAATATCCTTCCCTCTGGCACTAAAACCCCGAGAGTATTTGATTTTACTTATATTCACAAAAATGTAGCATTTTAAATAGGAGTACTAAACTGTGACTCCCAGGATTTGTGTGAAATGGCAAAAGAAGATGTGCATTAGTCCATTAATAATAAATCAACTTTAAAACCAAGGTCCAGAGCTGAGAATTCACTGGGTTCTTTCCCAGGTCTAAGTTGCCCCCTTTGCTCAGACATCCACAGAAAGTGATGTTATTTCCAGAAACCCACACTTTGGTACAAGTGACTACTGCTCAGATGCAATCACAGCATCACACAGCATTTCTATGAGTTGTTTTTTGGCCCATATAATTGTCCTAATCATGCTAGATGAAGCTATTCTGCAATCCAGGCTGAAAGTCCAACTCTCAGTCATTCAAGATTTCTTAACAAGCCAACTTTTAACCAAAACCGATAGCTAGTGATTGCTAACTAGAAATGATGCAGCTGGATTTATAAACTATTCAGTATTTTTCAAATCTTCCAATATATAAATAAAGTTTTTGTTATGCTACATCATCAGGGTTGATTCTTAAAGAGGAAACTGCGAACATGAAGTGACACAACGCTGGTCCAGGGGAGCCTGCCTGGAGCTCCTGAGGGAGCACGCATCGAGCTGCACTTGCTCTCCTCCAGTTCACGCAGACACCCAGACCCCTCCCCAAGAGTCACCTTCATCTGGCCTCGCAATGACAAGGGTCACCACACAGCTCCTTCAGCCTCCACAGGTCTGTGAGCTCCTGTGGGGAGTACTACGGGGAGGACAGCATCTTGTTTCACAGGTCTTCTCACACAGCCACAGGCTGTCCTGGTATCTTTTAGGTCCTATGGCCGCCATCCATATGCCTATGCTCACATCTTCACCTGGTAGGTCTTCAGCCTGCCCGAGTTGCTAGCCAGCCAGTGGACGATGCCCGGGAGACCACATACCCCGACCCGCACGCAAAGGCAGGGTACGCAGGGCTCGGGTACTCCAGCTCCTGCCACTTCCCCGTCTGGTCCACGGCCCAGTTCAGCCTGAAATCTCCCCACCAGACACTCGGGCCCTGCAGGGTCCTGTGGACGATTCTGTTGAACATGGCTTCCAAGTATATGTAGCAGTTGTCATCCGTCTTCAGCAACAAATCAAAGCTGGTGGCTTCCACGGTCCACTTATAGAAGTTCAACAGCTTCCACGGTCCACTTATAGAAGTTCAACAGCTTCGCGGGGACGTCCCAGTAGATGTCAATGACGCCCACGAAGACAATATCGCCATGGCGGCTGCTCTCCTCCTGCACCAAAAGGCGTCTTCCTCGCGGAGGTTCCTCAGATGATCAGTGTGTTGTCTGGGGCGAGAGTGGAGGTTTTGTAAGAGAGCATCACCTTCCTGAATCGTATAAATAAAGCCGCCAGCCACGCCCTCCACACCTTCCGTGAGTTCAGGAGGCCACACACCCTCCCGGGCTGTCGTGACCCTGAGGACTCCTCCCCCATTATGGACCGCCACCCTGCGGAGCTCTCTGGACACCAGGCCGTGCAGGTCTTGGCTCTCACACACAATAGTACCTTCAAAGCTCTCTGGTAAGACGAACTGCTCCGCGGGCTTGTACCACAGTCTGTTCACCTGCACCCCACAGTTCGGGGGACTAAAGCGAGCGATGAAGAGGGCCTTCTGGGTCCGAGATGTTGAGCAGCCGGCAGGAGTAGGGGTCCTCCAGGTCTTCCACGGGCACCTCGCAGCCACGGGCGCCGATGATGAACTTGACCAGCACCCGGTGACTGAGTGCGGGGTGTTGGAGTGAATGTTTCAGCCAGGTGCTTCTTAACACATTTCGAAGCTCATGGTTATTGCGGGCGGACAACACACCAACTACCACGTCATAGTGACTGTGTTTTCCCTGAGGAAATGGGGCCAATGGATCTCATCTTTTAAAGAGCCTTCGAGGTGTCTTTATTTTTTTAAAATTTGTTTTATTGCTTAAAGTATTACAAAGAGTATTACATATGTCTCCCCCCCCCTTGACAATCCCCTGGCCTCCCCTATCCCCCAGTGTCTTGTGTCCATTGGTTATGCTTATATGCACGCATACAAGTCCTTCGGTTGATCTCTTACCTCCCCGCAACCCTCCTCGGCCTTCTCGCTGTAGTTTGACAAGTTCAATGCTGCTCTGCCTCTGTATCTATTTTTGTTCATCAGTTTATAATGGTCTTTATTATCCATAAATGAGTGAGGTGTCTTTAAAGGTCCTAGGGGTGAGCCCTACAGGGGACACGGTGGAGGCGCGCCTGGGCTGCGGGGAGCGCAGCCTAGCCAGAGGTGCAGCGCCGCCCCGGAGCAAGCACAGGCCCAGCAGCCAGTTTCGCATTGGTGGCCCCGCCAGCCCCACCTCACGCCCCCATCTCGCGCCGGGCCCTTCTCGTCCTGGCGGAGGGCAGGGAACCTGCCGAGGGGGCGGTTGACGTCAGTGCGACTGCTCCAGGGGCTCCCGCCACCATCCAGGTGCCTTATGGTTTCCGGCCGCGGCCCTGAGATCCTCTGATGCTGGCAGCGGCGGCCTGGACTAAAAGTTTAAATTGTCTGCCAGCTTGGTTCTTTGAGCCAATGTATTTTTACTGAGACCCATCATGGTGTTTTATTGTGCCAGGAACTAAGAAGTCCTATCTTTGTTTCTACTTTTACTGACTTCATTAAAGACCGGTTTGACTCTTATGATTTTATGAGAATTATTTCTTATAAAAATCTTTGAAACTCTAGGATATACAGATGCACAATAATTTGAGAATTTTAAGTGGGTTAAAAATAAGTTACACCGCTTTCTTTTTTGCATGTGTAATTTTGTTCTCAAATGTGCCTTAGGATTTTAAAATGATTTTTTATTTTCTTAGGGAAGAGCAATATGTATTATGGTTTCCAGCAGATGGCAATGTTTGGTGCAAAAACTACTTGATTTACCAACTGCAGATTTTTAAGATTCTCTTTGTTTTAAAATCCAAACTTCATAGTCCATATTTGAAAGTACCCTTTTAAAAAGACTCGATGAGTTAACTTGCTTAAGGTACTGGGTAGGCTGGTGAAGAAATACATGTTATTAAAATTTTGACAGATTAAGTTACATTTTACTGTAGGAACAATATTTTAATAGACTACCTAAGATAAGTCCTTTCATGCAATGAATATTTATCCTTGGATTTATCAGTTCTATAAATTCTGATTTCCTCATAGATTTAAAAAATAATTTATTTTGAAACAATTTCAGATGACAGAAAAAGTGCCAGAACAATACAAAGAACTGCTGTAGTCCCTTTAACAAGATACCCCAATTGTTAACACTTTACCTCAATTGCACTATTGTTCACTCTTCTCTCTCTGTGTCTATTAGCATTAGTCTGTGAGAGCTGGATGTCCCATCACCCCTAAACACTCCAGAGTGTCTTTCTCCAAAACAAGCTCACTTTCCTGCATAACTAATATACAATCCTCCAAATCAGGAATCAATATTGGTATCACATAACCATCTGATGTATAGCCATCAATTCAAATTTCACCAGCTGGCCAATATTGTCACTTTGCTCATTTCTGATGATTATATTTTCCAATATTATCTGTTGTGTGTAGGTTTCCTCTAATCTGAACCAGTTCTTTAGTCTTTCCCTGTCTTTCATATCTTTAAAGTTTTTAGAGTATGGACCTTAAATTCTGTAGGATGACCTGGGTTCTGTCTGATAATTCTTCATAATCAGGCTCTCAGGTCATTCATTATTGGCAGAAATACTACAGAAGTGATACTTTACATCAGGAGGCACATGATGTCAATCAACCTGCCCTGTCACTGGTAATGTTATTATGATTACCTGGTCATCAGGTTTTAACTAAAATCCATTGTTGAATTAAAACCCATTTTAATTAAAACTTATTATTTGTTTTTTAAAAGCAGTATACATTTACTTTCTTCACACACTGCCCCCAAACTTCAGAAAAAACTCTTAAAGATACCCAATTTTAAATAAGAAGTCATTTCAAACAACGTGGTTAGTCTGTACCAGTGTTTTCCTTTTGCTAAGAAGACATCATTGATTTGAGGAGTAATAATACTACATTTATGGTTTAAGTGTTTATTGGAAATTACCAGTTAAGATCATCATCTATTGCAGATATTTTATAAGAAAGCTATTGACAGTTTGAATTTGATCACACGTCAGCAGAAACAGCTTGACTAGTAATTGTATTTTCTTGTGTTTTATTCAGTATAAAAACTATAGTATTTAAAAAACAAAACATCTTTTATAAATGTGTCATTACAACATCTCAAAATACTTAATATACAAAAATGTAAAGTATTAGTGTATTTGATAAGAAATGACAAGTTGAACAGTGTTTTTATATTTAACAAAATACCCTAATAATAAAGATATTTGAAGGAGGAATTGGTGGGTTAAAGTGGAGCAAGTTGTCTTTTAGTTCAATTTAAATAATAATATTGATAATACTTATATACGATGAAGACATCAAAACATATAGAAAAATATAAGTAAAAATTTCCCTCACCTTACCATCCCCAAGTCCCAGTGTTTCTTTTCATAAGTATAACCATTATTTTTCTTATTTATTCTTCCAGAAAAATGTTTGCATCTACAAGATACATATATTATTTTTTTTTTTGGGGGGGGGGAGAATGGAATCTTGTTATGGAATATTTGAACCTTTCTTTTTTCACTTAATGCTATTATATACTAGTAGACATATCATCACCTATAGATGCATTTCTTTCTTTTAATAGTTACATAGTATATTTTAGCATGAGCTACCATAGTTTATTTATCCCATTTTAGTGGGCATTTTTAGTTGCTTCTAGGTTTTTAAATTTACAAACAAAACTGCAGTGATTCATTACATATATCTTTGTGTACCTTTGCAAATATGATATGATTAAGATGACAATGTGGTGGGGTGGGCTGATCACATGGCTGCTGCTCCTGGGACAGGGGCGGGCTGCCTGCAGGGCTGCTGCTCCTGAGATGGGGGCAGGCTGATCACACGGCTGCTGCTTCTTAGGCCAGCAGCGTTGGGCTGCCCCTCAGGTAGGTGGGGGTGAGCTGCTTGCGCAGCTGCTGCTCCTCAGAAGGGGTCAGGCTGCTTGCAGGGCTGCTGCCCTCCAGACAGGGGTGGGCTGCTCGTGTGACTGCTGCTCTTTGGATGGGGGCAGGTTGCTCTTGAAGCTACTGCTTGCATGGTTGTGGCTCCCTGGGCTAAAGCATCGGGCCAGCTGGAGAGGAGCATGCTTTGGGATTCACAGGAGCCTGTAGCCAGGGTGGCTGGAATCTCTGTGCCTGTATCTGAGGTAGCAGGTCCCTGGTGGAAGTGGCTGTAGAGTCCTGGGAGGTGTCTGAGGGCACTGTGGGTGGAGGTGAGCTGGGCTCCCAGTCACAGCAGCTCTTCCCTTCAAGATGATGAGGCCTCTGAGGAAGAGCTGGCCGCCTGCGGACTGTTTGCAATGGTAGCAGAGGTTGCCCAGCTAGGTAAGCCTGGTCTGCCAGCCCCCGAAGCTCCTGTGGATCTAACTGTCCCTCACTCACGTACACACACACAGATCCACACACTCCCCTTTCACTCCCTCCCTCACTCATGCTCTCTCCCTCACTGCCACCATCTTCCTGCCTCTGTAGTTGGGTCTGGAGTGTTATTGACCTGTTTGTGGATGGAGTATCCTCTCTGGGTGTCTAGTTATGTGGCTCTCTCTCTACCACATTGACCAAACAGGACAAAATGCAACTTAACAAGACACGACACCAAGGGAACAAAATATGAATGTACTCACGACACCAATAACCCCAATATAAGTGGCCACCAGAAAAAAGAGAATTAGGGGAGAGAAAAGAGAGCACAAATTATATAGAAGAGAGAAAAAATGGTAAGAGAGAAAATAAAAGAGGAAAAAGGAAGAAAAAGGAAAAAATATAAGGGGAGAAAACACCACACAACAAACAGATTAAACCAAAAATGCAAACAACATACACCCAGAAAAGAGGGTGGGGGCAGAATCTGTAGAGGCTGAGCTTATATACAGAAATTAAGGTTAATGAATTGGATGAATATGGGGAGGACCTTTGTTCAATATAGAGGAGGTAGAAAGAGGATGAGTGAGTAAGAAGAAAAAGAAAGATAAAGAAAAAGGATAAAAATAAAAATAGAATGATGAAAAAATAATGTGAAAAGAAATAAAAAATAAAGAAACAAATGAAAAATTAAAAAAAAACAACAAAGAAAAAAGGAGATAACAACAACAAAAAAGTGAAGTGTTGTTCATTTCTGCCGAGTTACATAAAGGAAAAGTACACAATTTCTGCTGAGTTTTAATGCCTCATGGGGGCTGGTTGAAGATCCCACTCTTCTGTATTGTATGCTGGGTTCTTGTCCCAGCATCAAGAAGTGTTCAGGAATCTGGAGAAGGCTATGCATAGACGTTAAAGAGGAGTCCAGAGACTAATAAGAAGTCTGAAGACAAGATATAATTTTGAAAGGCATTTTTTGGGGTCAAAGGAGCTTAGCTAAAGGAGCTAAGTTCTAAGGTCTTATGTCTAAGGTCTTAGGTTCTCCTCGTCCCCAGGACCCCATGCTTTTTATTAACACAATTTGTCCTGAGGCGAGGCAGAGATACATACTTCAAAGGGTCAGGGTTTGGTACAGAGTCCATTGTCAGAATGTGGGAATTAGCCTACGGCTGTTCAGGTGTTTGGCCAGTAGGAGGCAATAACATGTAGATTAAGAAGCCCTTTAACTGTCTGGCAGCCAAGAAATCAATTTAATGTATCCTATTCAGGTTTGGGGAAATGCCTCAGCCATTCCCAGATGCAGCCTTGCTGTCATGCTGGAATTGGTCTCCTGCAGTCTGCCACTTCTCAGTTTCCTATTAGGTAGTCAGCACCATGTTGAAGTTCCAAGTGATCCACCGCTCCCCTGTTTGTGTCTATCTCCACCACCTGACTGCCAGTAGGCGGGACCAATCTTAGCCTGTCTGCCCACTTTCAATCTTAATCTCTCAAGCGGCTGTTTCTGACAGGGCTATATCTGGGGAGGTTGCTGGGACTGAACAGCCTCTCTTCAGCCCAGTCCCTGAGGGCTCTCAGGAACTATTCAGATTTTTTTTTTGTACCACTCAGGGTATAGTCTAGCTGTGGCTGTATTGGTTGCCTAGAGACTGCAGGGAGGGGCTGGCTCTTCAGGAGTAAATGTCTGCTTAGGTCTGGAGTGTCAGGCACGTCTCAGTGCCAGACTCCCGTCCATCTCTCCCTGACCTGGTCCTCTTTCCAGCCTCTCCCCAGATTCCACAAGTCCACACTTCCACCTGCACCTCAGCCACGGGTGAGTGTTTGTATTTTAAAGGTCCTATGAACTGGGTTTAGTGAGTAAAAGCAAAAACTAAAAAGAGAGGAAAGAGCTGCACCACTGTGAGTTTCTCTCCCACCAGCACCAGGGGGCTTGGGCAGCTGTTCAGGTTGCCCCCTCCAGGCTCAGCCTCTTTTGGCTGTGGGCTTATGTCTAGAATCCCCTGCTGCCAGGAGCCCTGTGGACTTCCTTTCCACAGTCAGATGTTATGCCTGTCCAAAGGGACCCGACCTCAGTGCTGAACAGCTTCCTTCGGAACCTCTGGGCTTGGAGGTTTCGCAACTCTCTCCAGCCCAGATCCCTGATCTTACCTTTCTCCAGGTGTCCTCTGCCCTTCCCGGCTGCAAATTGTCTCACCAGCTGTGTCTACTTCGCCAATTCTGGGTGGATGTTATTCGATTTAGTTGCTCCTTCTATCTGCTCCAGGATAAGGCTCAGGACACTGCCTATTCGGCCACCATTTTGCCTCCCACCTATCCTCTCCAACTTTTTTTTGGTATTATTATTTTGGCTATTCTGGAACTTTGCATTTGCACATGAATTTTAGGAAGAACTTTTCAATTTCTTTAAAAAGCTGGGAGGGATTTTGATAGGGATTATATGGAACCTGCAGGTTATTTTGGGGGACATTACTATCTTAACAAAATTAAGATATTCAATTCATAAAGAGGGAACTATTGGGTATTCTTATTTTCTTTCATTGATATTTATTATATTTTGTATGATTTAATATCTTTTAAATTTATTGAGACTTGTTTTATGCCCTAACATATGGTCTGTCCTGGAGAATATTCCATGTACCTTTATGAAGAATGTGTATTCTGCTCTTGTTGGGTAGAGTGTTAGTAGATGTCTGTTAGATCTGATTGATTTATAGTGTTATTAAAGTGTTCCATATCCTTATTGATCTTCTGTGTAGTTGTTATCTATTATCAAAAGCGGGGTAATCAAGTCTCCAACTATTATTGTTGCATTATTTGTTTCTTCAGTTCTGTCCATTTTTGCTTCATGTATTTTGGGGCTTTTTTGTTAGCTACATATATGTTTATAATTGTCATATATTCTTTTTTGTGGGTGTGTTTTTTTAGTCCTTACTCAGGGATATTTTTCCATTGACTTTTTAGAGAGAGTAAGGGGGGGGGAGAGAAACATCGATGTTAGAGAGACACAATTATTGGTTGCCTCCCAAATGTGCCCCAACCAAGACCAGGGATCTAACCTGTACCCCAGTTACTTGCCCTTAACCAGGAATTGAATTGGTGACTCTCAGTGCATGGGCCATCACTCTACCACTGAGCAACACTGGCCAGGGCTCTTATAATGTTTTTTGTCTTAAAGTTTATTTTGCTTAATAGAAGTATAGCCACTTTAGCTCTCTTTTGGTTACTGTTATATGTATTCCTTTTACTTGCAATCTATATTGTGTCTGAATCAAAATTTTGTTTCTCATAGATATATATTTGAATCATATTTGGGGTACATTTTGCCAACCTCTGACTTTATTTGTTTGTTTTTTATTGTTAACGGTATTACAGATGTCCCCCATTTCACCCAGCCCTTCCCCACACTATTGTTTGTGTCCATGGGCTATGCATATATACATATATGTTCTTTGGTAAATCTCTTCCCATTACTTCTCCCTGATCCCCTCTGAGATCTGTCAGTCTGTTCCATGAGCAATGCCTTTGGGACCTATTTTGTTCATCAGTTTATTATGTTCACTAGATTCCACATATAAGTTTGATCATGTGATATTTGTCTCTCTCCAACTGGCTTATTTTGCTTAGCATAATAATCTCCAGGTTCTTCCATGCTGTCACAAAAGGTAAGAGATCCTTCATTTTTACAGCTGCATAGTATTCCATTGTGTAAACGTACTGCCGTTTTTTACCCACTCGTCTACTGGTGGGCACTTGGGCTATTTCCAGATCTTAGCTATTGTAAATAGTGCTGCTATAGAAATAGGGAGGCATATATTCTTTCTGATTAATGTTTTGGGATTCTTAGGATATATTCCTAGAAGTGGGATTATTGGATCAAATGGCAATTTCATTTTTAATATTTTGCAGAAGCTCCATACTGTTTTCCATAATGGCTGCACAAGTATGCATTCCCACCAGCAGTGTGCTAGGGTTCTCTTTTCTCCACATCCTCGCCAGCTCTTGTTGTTTTCTGATTTATTGATGGTAGCCAATCAGGCAGGTGTGAGGTGATAACTCATTGTAGTTTTAATTTGCATTTCTCTGATGATTAGTGACATTAAACATTTTTTCATGTCTCTTGTCCAACTGTATGACCTCTTTGGAGAAGTGTTTATTCAGGTCCTTTGCCCATTTTTTAATAGAATTGTTTATCTTCCTTTTGTTGAGTTGTATGAGTTATTTATATATTTTGGTAATTAACCCCTGACTTTTAACTGGAATATTTCATCTATTTACATTTAATGTAATTATTGATAAGGAAGGATTTATATCTGATATTTTGTTATCTTCCTTTTATAAATCTTAGAGCTTTTTTGTTCCTCTATTTCTCCATTGCTGCTTTATATTGTGTTAAATATTTTCTAGAGTAGCATTTTTATTCCCTTATCATTTCTCTTACTATATTTTGAGTTATTTTCTTAGTGGTTCCCTTATGGATTACAATTAATGTCTGAATTTATAGCAATCTAGTTTAGATTAATACCAACTTAATTGCAATATATATATATATATATATATATATATATATATATATATCCCAAATATGCAAATAGACCGAACGGCAGAACAAGTGAACAACTGGTTGCTATGATGTGCACTGATCACCAGGAGGCACATGGAACATGGCGGGTCGGCAGCAGGAGGCAGAGTGTGGAACATGGTGGTCATTGGCCACAGTGAGATGGTGGAGCAGGTGAGCAGGGGTGTCAGACCAATGTGGGACACTGGTTACTGTCATCGGGGTGAGCCTCTGGAGGTTACTGAAAATTCTTTGCTACTGCATGCCGCAGTCCTGCTAAGCACTCGCACCCGCTGCCGGCACCGGAGCCACTGCTCGCACCCTCTGCTGGTGCCTGGTGCTGGCCCTGATCGCTCAGCACCATCAGCGGATGTGAGCGGTGGCTGCCGGCCCCAATTGCTCCTCAGGGCTTCTCCACCTTCCCCTGCTCCTGAGGGATGATTGAGGCCAGCAGCCTCCTCTCAGACCCACTGCCAGAGCTGGTCCCGCTCACACCTACAACCAGTGCTGGTCCCGCTCACACCTGCAACCAGTGCTGGAGCCGCTGCTCGCACCCACTGCTGGAGCCAGGTGCTAGTCCCAATCATTTGGTGCCATCAGTGGGTGTGAGTGGCAGCTGCTGGCCCTAATTTCCCCTCAGGGCCTCTCCACCTCCCCCTGCGATCAGGGCAGCAGCTGCTGCTTGCACCCACTGCTGGTGCTGGCCCCAATCACTTTGCACTGTCAGTGGGTGCGAGCAGGGCTGGCACCATCAGTGCATGGGAGTGGTGGTGGTGGGAGTGGGGCTTCTGGCAGACAGGGGACCAGAGGCCATGGCAGGAGGGGCCAGGTGGGGGCACAGAGCATGGGCCTAGACCTGCCCCTGTGCCCACCGCAGCCTCATGGCCCACACTTCTTTTCAAGGTGCATGAGTTCATGCACTGGGCCCCTAGTGTTATATAAAAAAGAGATTTGCTCCTATATAGCTCCTTTACTCCCTCCCTCCTTTGTGCTATTATTGTCATACAATTTACATCTTAATATTTTGTATGCTCATCAACACAAATTTATAATTAGTGCATTATTCAGTTGTCTTTTAAATTAGATAGACAAAAAAGAGTCTCAAATAATATTTGCTAATCATGAGACCCTGGGCAATTTATTTCAAGTCTCTAATCTTAGATTTCCTTATCTATTTCATATGGTTGCTATGAGGATTAAATGGGATAATGAATGTAAAACATTTTGAACTGTGCCTAACACATAATAAGTGTTCAATAAATGGTAGCTTTGGTTATTAGCTGTTATTTTTTGTTAATCTTCAAGTGAGGATATTTTTCTATTGATTTTTAGAGAAAGTGGAAGGAAGAGGGAGAGAGAGATATTGATGTGAGAGAGACACATCATTTTTTTGCCTCTTGCAACCTGCAGCTGAGGTACATGCCCTTGACTAGAATTGAACCCAACACCCTTCAGTCCGTAAGGCAACACTCTATCCACTGAGCCAAACCAGCGAGGATAATTAGCTATTATTTTTTTCTACCATCATGCCTTTTCTCAAAATGTTTTATCTATTCTTAATCCCTTCTTTCCTATTTTTCAATGCCAGGTTCCACTTCATTCTTTAAGTCCCAGTTCAAATACCACCACTTTCATGTTCTGAAATTGAACAGGCTATTACTATCATTACAACACTTATTACTGTCTTCCTTAGATTGCAATAATTTGTGATATATTTTAGCTCTCATTCTACATTCTCAAATTCATGAGGGTGGCTATTATGTATGGTTTTGTGTATCTTTCACAGTGTGTAACCCAGTGCGATACATGGAGTACAAGTGCCTTATATGAAGTAAGTACTCAGTAAATGTCTACTGTATTATTTAGTCATGTGAATAATAAAAAAATGCAAAAACGGATTCAATTTCCTAGTTCTGTTAGTAGAACTGAGTGCAATTTTAGTGCAATTTTAAACCAGGCATGATACAAAAGAAATATTTCCTTCAAGTGATTAAGGAACTGTCTTAGGTAGATGGGAGAGAGAATCACAAAATACTGAAATTCTTATTTCTTAGAATGTGGTAGTTTGAAAGACTTTCAGTGCCTCTCAATATATAAATGGGTAGTGTAAAAATGAATTTAAATGGAAATGAAGAAGCAGTGCTCCCTAAAAGAAATCAAAGAAAGTAAAATCACAAAATTGTGTACTTTTCCTTTATGTAACCTCAAAAGTGGTAGGTAGGAAAGAAAAAAAAAATCAGTGTAGTTTGATGGGCATGTACCAAATCTTTAATATTAGAACAAGAAATTTTGAATTCCAGCACTCAGTATTAGGTAAGTGACTTTGGGTAAGTCCTATAGTCTTTCTGATTGTCCATTTCCTTGCCTGTAATGCCTGTGTCACAGAGTTGTTTAGAGAAGTCAATGAATTAATGGATTGTGAAATCATTTTGTGAGCTATAAAGCATTTTTGGTCACTCTTTTCTCTGCATTTCTACTGCTATGCTTTTATCATCTGCTATAGCATTTCCCATGTTGTATTGTAATTTGTTTGCTTATCTCTGTTCCCCACTAGACTCAGCTTTTTTTAGAGCAAAGATTTTTGTTTTATCTTTGAACAGCAGGGCCTAATATATAGGTTCTCAATAAATGTTTGATGACAGTGTGAATGAATGTTTCAGGTTGGAGATGAACCCAGATGACTTCTTAAGTTTCCTTTTCATTCTACTGTTTAAGATTCTATGAGACGATCTAGAAATAATTAGATATCGACAAAAGAAGAAATATTTAGAATTTAAAAACATGAAATTGAAGGACAGTTACAGAATTGTTAAACACATATTAATATTCTAGAGTATACTTTCAAGGGGGAAGTTGTTGAGATGAGTTAATTGAGTTTAGGTATAAGAAGGGAGGTTATGATTTGTCAAGTGGAAAGTAATTTTTCTGGCCATGGAATGATAAGAGCTGAAATGAATCTTTTAAAAGCTAGGAAAATTGTCAGAAGAATATTGTGCCAAAAAATTCATTAGAGCAGAAAGGTATTAAAAACATTTTAAGAAGTATGGTTAAATAATGACAACCAGATTCCCTTGTTAAGATGCTGATGAGACTGATAAGACATAAGTGGAAGTTTTGTTGCATTTGTTGTTTGAAAGGATTCAAAACTACATTTTCAATAGGAGCAAAGTATGAGTCCTTAAAAAGCAGAACAGAAAAACCTACTGGCATAGGTTTTAGTAGACAGAAGAGATCATAAACACAAGGTGTAAAGGTGAAGTAGAATTAGTAACATGAAAGAACAAATGACTGAAGTTGTTTTAGAAAGGACCAAAATCACTTCCAGTGAGAAATAAGGAAGAATAAAAAACAGTGATCCTAAATAAGAAATTGAAGAGAGATGGCGAATACAAAAATAGCATTAGAATTCTAGAATTGGGATGGACTTTGAGAGAACTTACAACTAAAGAACTAAACCACAGATTCCTTATACTGGAGACCTCAAAGCCTAACCTGCTATATCATAAAGTGTCTGTTACCACATTCCCTCTACCTGATCATTGACAAAATACCTGGGGTAGGATAAAATAGATGTGATTTGTGGGTGGGTTCTCACCATAGAGGCTTTATTGGGTCATTGAGGAATTAAAAAATTTGCTTTTAAAATATCAGACACTAATTTAGAATACCAGCTCTGCCTCTTATTAGTTGTCCAACCTGAGCAATTACTTACTTCCCTAAAAACATTAAGAAAGATCTCTATTTAGGTAACTTCTATTTTTTTATATGCCTGGGTTGGTCATCTAATTTTCCTTTTTTATTTTTTGCCTGTTCTCCATTTCTTTTTTAAAATGCTACTTTCTAAGAAATTTCACGGCTTTATCTTTCAACCCTTTTATTGATGACTTAATTTCTCTTGTCATATTTTTAATTCAAAAGAACTTTTATCTTCTCAATAGTCTTAAAATTTCTTCTACTTGTGTTCTAATCTCTCCAAGGATGTCAACCATAGATTTTCCTTTTGAAAGTTTTCCTTTGCACTTCAGGGATCTTCTCTAAGAGACTAGACCCCCAGGCTTCTGTTGGGGTGGGGAAGGAAAGTTATTTTGCTCTGCAGAGTAGGAGATACTGCAGGTCTATCAGTATCTTAGGCTGACTTTCAACCAGTCCTACTGGTTTTAGGAACTCCTTTCCCCTAATTACAGAGGTACCTGGCACTACAAATTCCTGACATTTTTTTTTTAAGTTCTGTGGTGTAAATTGAGTTGTTTACCAGCTTTTCCTACTGATGACTTGGGATACAGGTTTCCCAGTTCTACTAAATCAGTTACTACTTGTCCATCTGCTATCTGGTTTCCAAAATTTGTTGCTAATGTCTTCTCTCTTGTATCCCCCATTTTGTGTACTTATGTAACTTTAAAATGCCTTTACTATAATTTTATCAGTTTTGAGTAAAGAGCAGAGCTAAATGTATGAGTTTGATCTGCCATCTTTAACCAATTCTCGTATTTCTTTATGCCTTTTATGTCCATCCTTTACATTTTAACCATCACCATATTATACAGATTTTTACCACTTTATATCTAATCTCCTTGCTTCTAGCACTTCCTTGTCTCTAGTGTGTCTCTAGTCTGTCCTCTGCAATGCTGTAGATTCATCTTTCTGAAAAAATTGAACTGTGTATATCACAGCTTTGAGTGTAAAAATTCTTCAGTTGCTTCCTGATGCAGACAGGATCAAGTCTACGTTCCTTAACCTGACATTTAAAGCCTTCCCTAATCTAGCCTCTTCCCATCTTTTCAACCTCATCTTAGGCTTTTAGAAACACTCACATCCATACCCATACCCATACCCATACCCATACCCATACCCATACCCATACCCATACCCATACCCATACCCATACTCATCTGTAGCTTTGATCAAACATATCTGGAACAAATGAGGGCACAATAGCTGGGCTTACCTGGTGATTTACCAGTAGACTTAGCAGTTGACCTACTGATTTTGAGCAACTAATTACAAACTCTCTGCTGTAAGTGAATACTTGTCTGACTTGAGGCCCATTTCAGTCTAGGCTTCTAAAATCTGTTTTTAATAATATGTATTTTCTTATGTTCAGTATATTGCATGTTGAGGTTTTTCATGCTATAATACTCCACACCTTATTTATTTTCTACTAGAATCTGGAGGTGCAAAGATGAATAGGAGGTGGAAATTATGTCCTACTAGAGGCCAGGTGCATGAAATTCATGCACCGGTAGGGTCCTGAGGCCTAGCCAGTGATCAAGGCCGATTGGGGCCTTCTGGCTGCTGGCCGGGGCCTTCCTTCCCCCAGCTACCAGCTGCTGTCCAGGGCCTTTCTTCATTCTGCACCACCCCCTGGTGGTCAGTGCATGTCTAAGCGGGCAGTTGAACTCCCAGTTGGTTGAATTTCTGAGGGGACAATTTGCATATTAGCCTTTTATTATCCTATATAATAGAGGTAATATGCAAATTGACCATCACTCCAACACACAAGATGGCTGCCCCCATGTGGTCAAAGATGGCCACCCCCATGTGGACACAAGATGGCCTCCACAAGATGGCCTGCAGAGGAGGGCAGTTGTGGGTGATCAGGCCAGCAGGGAGGGCAGTTAGGGGGGACCAGGCCTGCAGGGGAGGCAAGTTGTAGGGGGGCCTAGGCCTTCAGGAGAGGGCAGTTGTGGGGAACCAGGCCTGCAGGGGAGGACAGTTGGGGGGGGCAAGGCCTGCAGGGGAGGAGAGCTGGGGGGGACCAGGCCAGCAGGGGAGTGCAGTTGGGGGCAATCAGGCCTACAGGGAGGGCAGTTAGGGGCAATCGGGCTGGCAGGGGAGCAGTTAGGCATCGATCAGGCTGGCAGGGGAGTGGTTAGGAGGTGATCAGGCTGGCAGGCAGAAGCAATTAGGGGCAATCAGGCTGGCAGGCAGATGAGTGGTTGGGAGCCAAAGTCGGAAAAGTGGTAGGATTATAAAGTGGGGAAAGAAAGCAAAGGTATAGTACAAGATATGGAGTTGTTTCATTTACAGATTTGAAGTTAACCTATTTGATGTGAAGGGAAAAAGAGCAGAATACTGATAGACTAGATAATTCCATACTTCAAACTCATGTATAAAAATATAACATGAGTTTGCAGGGGAGAAATCAGACAAGACAAAACAAGAGGGGGAGTTCCATAGGGAGCAGAAAAAAAGAAAGGAAAATTTTGTAAAACTATTGATAAATTTTAAGGCAAAGTATTTTTAAATGTTTTTATTATTTTATTTTCAATTATAGTTGACATTCAATAGTATTTATTTGTTTTAGGTGTACAGCATACTGGCTAGCCTTTTATATAATTTACTAGAGGCCTGGTGCACAAAAATTTGTGCACTCGGGGAGGAGGGGGGGTCCCTCAGCCCGGCCTGTGCCCTCTCGCAGTCTGGGACCCCTCGGGAGATAACGACCTGCTGGCTTAGGCCTGCTCCCGGGTGGCAGAGGGCAGGCCCAATCCCTAGGTGCAGCCCCTGGTCAGGCTCAGAGCAGGGCCGATTGGGGAGTTGGGGCGCCGCCCCCTGTCATGCACAGAGCAGGGCGCTCGGGAGGTTGTGATGCCACCCTCAGTCACGATCAGGGTAGGGCTAATTGGGGGGTTGGGGCACCGTCCCCTGTCACACTCAAGGCAGGGTCGATGGGGAGGTTGCGGCGCCACCCTCGGTCACGCACAGAGCAGGGCCAATCAAGGGGTTGGGGCACTGCCCCCTGTCACTCACAGAGCAGGGCCCATCAGGGGGGTTGGGGCTCTGTACCCTGTCATGCACAGAGCAGGGCCAATCAGGGGGTTGGGGCGCCGCCACTCTCACACTCAGGGCAGGGCCGATGGGGAGGTTATGGCTGTACCCCGTCACACACAGAGCAGGGCCCGTGGGGGGGTGGGGGTTGGGGAGCTCTCCCCTATCAGGCACAGAGCAGGGCTGATCAGGGGGTTGGGGTGCCTTACCCTGTCACGAACAGAGCAGGGCGGATAGGGAGGTTGTGGCCCCACCCCCTGTCACACACAGAGCCGCAGGGTGATCAGGGGTTTGGGCGCTGCCCCCTGTCACGCTGATCCCGGTGCTGGGAGGCCTCATGGCTCACTGATCCTGGTGCCGGGAGGCATATTACCCTTTTACTATATAGAATAGAGGCCTGGTGCATGGTTGGGTACTGGCTGGTTTGCCCTGAAGGGTGTCCTGGATCAGGGTGGGGGTCCCCACTGGGGTGCCTGGCCAGCCTGGGTGAGGGAATGATGGCTGTTTGCAGCTGGTCACACACCCTTCAGGGTGGGGTTCCCCACTGGGGTGCCTGGACAGTCTGGGTGAGGGCCTGAGGGCTGTTTTCAGGCTGTGGGTGACTGAAGCTCCCAACTGCTCCTTTTTTTCTTTCTTTTTTTTTTTATTTTGGGCCAGCTTTATCTTGAGGCTTGGCTCCAGCTCTTAGGCCTCCGCTCCTGAAAGTAGGTTTCTGGCCTTTGCATACAATGTTGCGAATCTGCTGGCTGAAGTCCGGTGGTATTTGTTACAGAGTTTCTTAAACTGCCGGCTCAGAGGCCTGCAGCCGCAGGCAGGGAACGTTGGTTTCCTCCATCACTGAGGCAACCAAGCCTCATGTTAGTTTCAAGCTGCCTGGCTGCCGGCCGCCATCTTGGCTGACAGTTAATTTGCATATTTCACTGATTAGCCAATGAAAAGGATAGCGGTTGTACGCCAATTACCATGTTTCTCTTTTATTAGTGTAGATGAAGTTATGCATCCCAGTAACTCTACTACACACCTGGCACCATACTAGTTATTACACTATTATTGATTATATTCCCTACTAGAGGCCGGTGCACAAAATTCGTGCAAGGGAGAGGGGGGTCCCCTCAGCCCAGCCTGCACCCTCTCCAATCCGGGATCCCCAGGATCAGGCCTAAACTGGCAGTTGGACATCCCTCTCACAATCCTGGACTGCTGGCTCCTAATCACTCACCTGACTGCCTGCCTGGTTGCCCTTAACTGCCCACCCCGCCAGTCTGATTGCCCCTCACTGCCCCCCTGCTGGCCTGGTCACCCCTAACTGGCCCCTGCTGACAGCCAAGTTGCCCCCAACTGCCCCATCCTTCTGGCCTGGTCGCTCAAAACTGCCCCCACCCTGCCAGCCTGGTCACCCCTTACTGTCCCACCCTGCTGGCCTGGTTGCCTCCAACTGCACCCCACCACCAACCTGGTTGCCCCTAACTGCCCCACTCTGCCTGCCTGGTTGCCCCTAATTGACCCTCCTGCCAGCCTGGTCACCCCCAACTGCCCCCCTGCTGGCCTGGTTGCCCCTCACTAGACACCCTGCCGGCCTGGTCGTAGGCAGCCATCTTGTGAGGGTGTGAGGGTTAATTTGCATATTATCTCTTTATTATATAGGATGTTGTACTTTACAGCTCTGCAGCTATTTTGTGACTACCAATTTGAACTTCTTAATCTCTTCACTTTTTTCACTCAGCTCCCCAATCCTCTCCCAAATGACAAACATCAGTTTGCTTTTTGTATGACAAATTCTGAGAGAGAAGGTGTTTTTTATATTTTTACTTATTTTTTATTTTTAAAAAAAATATTTTTATTGATTTCAGAGAGGAAGGGAGAAGGAGAGAGAGATAGAAACATCAATGATGAGAATCAATGATTGGCTGTCTCCTGCATGCCCCACTCTGGGGATCTAGCCTACAACCCAGGCATATACTTTGACCAGGAATCTTGGTTCATAGGTCAACTCTCAATCACTGAGCCACACCATCCAGGCAAGAATGTGTGTGTGTGTGTGTGTGTGTGTGTGTTTTAAATATGTTTTTATTGATTTTTTTTAAGAGCGAGATGAAGGGAGAGGGAGAGTGAAACATCAATGTGAGAAACATCGATTGGTTGCCTTCTGCACACCCCTCCTGGGGATTGAGCCTGCATCCTAGGCATGTGCCCTGATGGGTACTCAAACTGGTGACCTCATGGTTCATGAACAATGCTCAGCCAATGGTGGCACACTGGCCAGGGCTAAGAGGGAATATTTTTTCTTTTTTAAAAATTTCTTTATTGATTAAGTTATTACATATGTGTCCTTATCCCCACATTACCCCCCCATCCCCCCACTCATGCCCTCACCCCTCTGTTGTCTGCGTCCATTGGTTAGACCTATATGCATGCATATAAGTCCTTTGGTTGATCTCTCCCCCTTACCCCCACCCTCCCCTACCTTCCCTCTGAGGTTTGACAGTCTGATCAATGCTTCTCTGTCTCTGGATCTGTTTTTGTTCATGTTTATGTTGTTCATTATATTCCATAAATGAGTGAGATCATTTGATATTTATCTTTCTCTGACTGGCTTATTTCACTTAGCATAATGCTCTCCAGTTCCATCCATGCTGTTGCAAATGGTAAGAACTCCTAAGAGGGAATATTTTGACATCATATATTATTTCACTAGTAAATTTTGTACAATCTCTCCTTTGAAATTTATAAGAAAGGATAAACCTACTTATTGTTTAGCTGTGTGCTATGTAGTATGGGGGCCACTAGCCACATATGGCTTTTGAGTGCTTGAAATGTGGCTTGTCCAAATTGATATGTGCTGAAAGTGTAGAATACACACAAGTTTTCAAACATTTAGAGTAACAACACGAAGAATATATCTGATTAATATTTTTTATATTGATCACAAATTTAAATGATACTATTTGGTCATGTTAGGTCAAGTAAAGTGAAATATATGAATTTCATCTGTTGTTTTTTTTTACATTTTAAAATGTGGCTACTAAAATTATTTTAATTATATATGTGGCTTGCATTGTATTTCTATTACACAGCATTGGTCTAGTAGTCTCTGTCCACATTACTGCTCTTGGAAATGTTTCACGTCCTGTTCAGATTAAGGATTCTGTAATGTGATTATATCTGTATAAATTTACTTAGATTTCATGTCATTCTGATATTCACTGGATTTATTTTGAGCAGTTTAGGTGGTCAGTTACCACAAAACAGATTCCATATCAGGTTCCTCAACAGACTTTCTTTACAAAACCTTCTTGGCATCATAGTAGGTGCCATTTTACCTTTTAGCTGTATTTTTATTCAACTATTTTTTATTCTAAACACTATTTGGTGAGTATTGCATCTTTATAGTTTCAAAAATAGTAATTGCTAATAAATTAACATTCCTATATTTCAAGGTGGTTAAATTCTGATACGGCAAAACTTGATTTGTTCCTGCTTTATCCAGGAAGTATAAATCTGGGAAAATTTCCTAGGGAACTAAGACTTAATTCATAACAATTTAAAACCAGTTTTTGATAGAAATATCTATAAATTTTTCTCTTTCATAAAGTAACTAGGGGCCCGGTGCATGAAATTCGTGCACTGGGGGGGGTGTCCCTCAGCCCAGCCTGCCTCCTCTCACAGACTGGAAGCCCTCAGGGGATTCTGTACTGACAGCCTAAGCCGCAGTCTGGCCTCCCTCTGTGGGAGGCGACCAGGCTGATCAGGGGAAGGCGCCAGCCCCATCACCCCGCTGCTGCAGCCACTGCCAGCTACCGCAGCCACCAAGGTGTTTGAATCAACACGGATTCCAGTCCCTTCACCACGAAAAATGACGACTTTAGGCATTTTCAAGATGTGTCTTTCATGTGACATTTCTTTCTTTCTTTCTTTTCTTATCCTCACCTGAGGATAGGTTTCCATTGATTTTTAGAGAGTGTGGAAGAGAGAGGGAGAGACAGAGAGAAACATCAATGTGAGAGGGACACTTTAGTTGGTTGCCTCCTGCATGAGCCCTGATCTGGGCCTCAGCCAGGGAGAAGCCTGCAACCTAAGAACATGCCTTTGATCATAATCGAACCTGGACCCTGCGGTCAGCAGGCCAAGGGTTTATCCACTGAGCCAAACTGGCTAGGGCAGGATATGACATTTCGTAGGTCCTCCAGCAGTGGACCTACATTTTTTCCTCCAGGACTGTGGTGAAAAAACACTAGATCACCTTCTTGGATTCTTATAATCCAAGTTACCAAGAACACTGCAAGTGGCAGCTTACTGGGAGCTTAGCCAATGAGCAGTGAGAAAAGGTGTTTATGTTCAAACTGGTTTGGCTCAGTGGATAGAGCATCGGCCTGCAGACTGAAGGGTCCCAGGTTTGATTCATGTTAAAAGCATGTACCTTGGTTGGGGGCACATCCCCAGTGGTGAGTGTGCAGGAGGCAGCTGATCAATGTTTCTCTCTCATCGATGTTTCCGACTGTCTATCCCTCTCTCCTCTTCTCTGTAAAAAAATCAATAAAATATATTTTTTAAAAAAGAAAAGGTGTTTCCTCTGCAGCTCATGTGCAGAGGACCCCCTGTGTTGTGTCCACTGGGCTAGGGGCGTGTCCCTGCTGCCAGGGGGGCACACTCCTGAGCCCAGCAGCCAGGCCATGTTGTGGGCGTCGGTCTGGAGGGTGTGCAGAGACCCCTGGCCACGTGTGTGACAGCCGCTGCCAGGGGCACATCTCCCAGATCAGCAGCCCCTCCTGTGTATGCAAATTAACCTGCCATCGTTGTTGGGTTAATTTGCATACTCACTCCTGATTGGCTGGTGAGTATAGTGGAGGGACAGTCAATTTACATGGTCCTCTTTTATTATATAGGATAACCCTTTTTAAAGCCTTTCCAGGTGACTTAGTAAAGTTGGTCTCAAAGTGTACTTGTCTGAACCTTTGCAGGGGTTAGGGTGGGGGAATCCCTTGGAGGGAGGTACCTAAAGATGGGGAGGGGCAACTCTGATTTGTACCTGTTTTCCATACTGGCCTTCCATGGGAAATTTCAGTTAAATTTCCACTACTGAAAATTATTTGAAGATCACTGACTTTGGGTGTTCATCTGTATTGAGCTGTAAGTAATGTTTTCCTGCCTTTCTTTTTGTCAACTGTTAGTTTTGTGTGTCAGGATGCCTGCTCTTTATAGCTTTCTTTTTTATTTATTTATGTTGTGGTTTAAGAATTCTAATAACCAAGATATTTAGAAAGCATGTAAAGTAAGAATCAGTGCTCTCTGATTAAAGTTCAACAGCTTGAGTGCCCGAGCTTTGGGACAATATTTCAGTTGCTCTGAGTCACTGATTCTTTTTATTTTATTTTGTTTTTATTTATTCATTTTTTTATTGCTTAAAGTATTACAAAGAGTATTACATATGTCTCCTTTTTTCCCCTCCTTGACATTCCCCCGGCCTCCTCTACCCCCCAGTGTCTTGTGTCCATTGGTTATGCTTATATGCATGCATACAAGTCCTTCAGTTGATCTCTTACCTTCCCCTCCTGTCCCCCAACCCTCCCTGGCCTTCCCACTGTAGTTCAACAGTCTGTTTGATGCTGCTCTGCCTCTGTATCTATTTTTGTTCTTCAGTTTATACTGGTCTTTATTATCCATAAATGAGTGAGATCATGTGGTATTTTTCTTTCATTGACTGACTTATTTCACTTAGCATAATGCTCTCCAGTTCCATCCATGCTGTTGCAAATGGTAAGAATTCCTTCTTTTTTACACCAGCATAGTATTCCATTGTGTAGATGTACCACAGTTTTCTAATCCATTCATCTGCTGATGGGCACTTAGGCTGTTTCCAGATCTTTGCTATGGTAAATTGTGCTGCTATGAACATAGGAATGCATATATCCTTTCTGATTGGTGTTTCTGGTTTCTTGGGATATATTCCTAGAAGTGGGATCACTGGGTCAAATGGGAGTTCCATTTTTAACTTTTTGAGGAAACTCCATACTGTTTTCCACAGTGGCTGCACCAATCTGGATTCCCACCAGCAGTGCACCAGTGTTCCCTTTTCTCCTCATTCTCTCCAGCACTTGTCGTTTGTTGATTTGTTGATGATAGCCATTCTGCCAGGTTTGAGATGATACCTCCTTGTTGTTTTGATTTGCATCTCTCCGATGATTAGTGACTTTGAGCATGTTTTCATATGTCTCTTGACTTTCTGAATGTTCTCTTTTGAAAAGTGTCTATTTAGGTCCTTTGCCCATTTTTTGATTGGATTGTTTATCTTCCTTTTGTTAAGTTGTCTGAGTTCCCTATAAATGTTGGAGATTAAACCCTTATCGGTGATAACATTAGCAAATATGTTCTCCCGTGCAGTGGGCTTTCTTGTTGTTTTGTTGATGGTTTCTTCTGCTGTGCAGAAGCTTTTTATTTTGATGTAGTCCCATTTGTTTATTTTATCTTTAGTTTCCAAAGCCCTAGGAGCAGTATCAGTGAGGAAATTGCATTGGCATATGTCTGAGATTTTGTTGTCTTTGGTTTCCTCTAGTATTTTTATGGTTTCCCATCTTACATTTAAGTCCTTTATCTATTTTGAGTTTATTTTTGTTTATGGTGTAAGTTGGTGGCCTAGTTTCATTTTTTTGCATGTATCTGTCTAATTTTCCCAACACCATTTATTGAAGAGACTGTCTTGACTCCATTGTATGTTCTTACCTCCTTTGTCAAATATTAATTGAGCATATTGGTTTGGGTCGATTTCTGGATTTTCTATTCTATTCCATTGATCTATATGCCTATTCTTGTGCCAGTACCAGGCAGTTTTGAGAACAGTGGCTTTGTAATGCAGCTTGATATCTGGTATTGAGATCCCACCCACTTTGTTCTTCTTTCTCAGGATTGCTGCAGCTATTCAGTGTCTTTTTTTAATTCCAGATGAATTTTTGGAGAGTTCATTCTAGATCTGTGAAATATGCCATTAGTATTTTAATGGGAAGTGTGTTGAATTTATAAATTGCTTTGGGTAGTATGGATATTTTAATGATGTTGATTCTACCGATCCATGAACATTGTATGTTCTTCCATCTGTTTATGTCTTCCTCTATCTCTTTTTTCAATGTCCTGTAGTTTTCTGAGTAGAGGTCTTTTACCTTTTTAGTTAAGTTTATTCTTAGGTATCTTAATTTTTTTTTGGTGTGATGGTAATGGGATTGCTTTTTTAGTCTTTCTTTCTGTAAGTTCACTATTGGTGTATCGAAATGCCATAGATTTCTTGGCTTTAATTTTGTATCCTGATACGTTGCCAAATTCATTTATCAAGTCTAATAGTTTTTTGATGGAGTCTTTAGGGTTTTTTATGTACAATATCATGTCATCTGCAAATAAGGACAGTTTTACTTCTTCTTTTCCAATTTGGATGCCTTTTATTTCTTCTTCTTGTTTAATTGCAATGGCTAATACTTCCAGTACTATTTCGAACAGGAGTGGTGAGAGTGGGCATCCCTGTCCTGTTCCTGCTCTTAAGGGAAATGGTTTTAGTTTTTGCCCATTGAGTACGATGTTGGCTGTGGGTTTGTCATATATGGCTTTTATTATGTTGAGGTATGATCCTTCTATTCCCACCTTGCTGAGAGTTTTTATCAGAAATGGGTGTTGAATTTTGTCAAAGGCTTTTTCTGCATCAATTGATAGGACTATGTGTTTTTTTTTTCTCTCAATTTGTTTATATGATGTATCACGTTTATTGGTTTGCGGGTATTGTACCATCCTTGCATCCCTGGGATAAATTTTACTTAGTCATGGTGTATGATCTTTCTGATGTACTGCTGGATCCGATTTGATAAGATTTTGTTGAGGATTTTGGCATCTATGTTTATGAGAGATATTGGCCTGTAATTCTCTTTCATTGTGTTGTCTTTATCTGGTTTTGGTATGAGGGTGATGCTGGCTTCATAGAATGAGCTTTGAAGTGTTCCTTCCTTTTGAATTTTTTGGAATAGTCTGAAGGAGGATAGGTTTTAGTTCTTCCTTGAATGTTTGGTAAAACTCCCCTGTGAAGCCGTCTGGCCCTGTTTTTTTGTTTGCTGGAAGCTTTTTGATGACTGCTTCAATTTCTTCCATAGTTATTGGTATATTGAGATTTTTAGATTCTTCCTGATTAAGTTTTGGAATGTTGTATTTTTCTGTGAATATGTCCATTTCCTCCAGGTTTTCTAGTTTGTTGGAGTAGAGTTGTTCATAGTATTTTTTAACAATCATTTGTATTTCTGTGGGGTCTGTTGTTATTTCACCTCTGTCATTTCTGATTTTGTTTATTTGGGTCTTCTCTCTTTGCTTCTTGGTGAGCCTGGCTAGAGGTTCATCAATCTTGTTTATCCTTTCAAAGAACCAGCTCTTGATTTCATTGATCTTATGTATTGTTTTTTTGGTGTCTATGTCATTTATTTTTGCTCTGGTCTTTATGATCTCCTTCCTTCTGCTCACTCTGGGCTTTTCTTGTTGCTCTTTTGTAATTCTTTGAGTTGTAGTGTTAGATGATTTGCTGTCATTTTTTCTTGTTTTTTGAGGTAGGCCTGTAGAGCTATAAACTTACCTCTCAGGACTGCTTTCATTGTGTCCCATATGTTTTACAGTCACTGATTCTTGACTGATCTGATTTTAGGAGCTGACCAAGTGGGGTGTTACTATTGAGGGATTTTTGGAAATGGGGCAACTGTGCATTTGAAAGATAAGTAGTAAAATCTGTTACCTTGTCAGCAAGTAAATATTTATCATGCTGCAATATAGATTATAGTAACCATATTTTCCAGATTTTTTTGTAGAAAAGTGATTTTAAAATGAAAACTAAAAGATTCATTAGACAAATTAATTTTTGTTTAAATGAGAAACAGTGTGCTATCTGTGTTTATTATATATAGAAGTGATTTTCCCCAAATTTAATCCTTCGTCCTCACATTCAGATATATATTTAAGATGAGATTTTAAAATGGGGTATTGATTGCTTAAGTGTTTCTTTTTATCTTCAGAAGGCTTTAAATATATATTGTACATCCCAGTTTAGTCAGCTATGCTCTATAATAAAAAAGAAATTACTTCATTCCTTCAAATTTGGGCCTAAATGTAATCCACACATAGATTTTTTAAAAAGTATATTTCATAAAATTATGCATGCTGTGCTATAAAGACTTGTTTGGGGGAAGCTGTCTGTCAATAAAAGTTCAAAGGCAAAGTGGCAGTTGAGTCTCTGGTTTTCTGTTGTATAATCTAGCTACAGGTATTTTTGACATTTACAACCTTCCATTAATAAAGAGAAAGCATGTTTTAATATGTGTATCAAGAAAATTATAGAGATATTGGTGGGTCTTAAATGAAAACTAAATTACATGAGCAAAAAAATATGGGTTAGTAGCAACACTGATTCTGACTAGGGAAGATATGTTTTGCTATGCTATTTTCATTCATGTGCTGAGGTAAAGGCATAAGAAACTAATGACATTTTGATGGAAAATTTAAACAGAAAGCAATTTCTCTCTCGCTAGTTACTATAATTGCTGCATAATACTCAGAGTTAACACAGAAAATATTAGGAACTGATTTGATATTTAGACATATACAAGATCTGGTTCAATGGTGTTTTCTTTGTAACAATTAAAATTTTCTTGTAGCTTAGGCCAGGATTGTGTTTTATGGGTTTGAGACTGCTGCTAAAGGCAGTTTCTCTTACTTTATTTTTTTTTTCTTACTTTAATTTCATTGTCTTTTTGTTACCATGAGCATAAATAGTCCTTTCTACCCCTACTGGTCAGAGTGTCTGCCCCCTGGTGGTCAGTGTGTATCATAGTAACTGGTCGAATGGTTGAACAAACAGTCGGACACAGCATATTAGGCTTTTATTATATAGGATTATACTTGGCTATTCATTAATTCTATGGTAAATTTTCTAAGGGAAAATCTGCAACAATCTTTAATGAGACATACAATAATAGGCATGCAATGCATATATTTTTATTTATTATAAAATGTTTTAGGGAATTCTAAGACTATCCTTATGTTTGATGATTCACTAGAAGGACTCATGGGATGCAACATATAGATGCAGTCAAAACTAGGGTTTATTACAGCAAAAGGATACATAATAGGATCAGCAAGGGAAAAAGACACGGGTGGATTCTGGAGAAATCCACGTACAGTCTTCCAATGTTTTCTCTCTCTTATGGGGGGACACACCAAGTGTGCTCCTTTCTCTAGCAGTAAAAGGACATTAATATATGTGCTATGTTTCTGCCCAGAAAACCCATTAGAGACTCAGCATCTGCAGTTTTTAAAGGGGGTTAGTTACATAGGCACACTCTGCCTAGCAACTATAAAATTCCAGGTTCTCAAAAGGAAAGCAAGTGCTCACCATAAATCACATTCTTTGTACAGTCTAGGTATAGCAAACCAGTCTTATCAGTCAATTTCAAATTTTAAGGGATGATTAAATTTCAAATTCCAAATGTAAGCCAAAGATCTACCTTTCAAACAGGCTTTTCTAAAAATTGCATTTCAGACCTGCTGTGTTAACTCTTTTTTTGCACAGTCTATCCCCTTGGCCCTTGACCACAGTACCTTTCTAGTAAAACTATTATTCACAGGAGTTCATGGGGCAGGCTGAGACTAACCTGCATATTGACCTCAGTCATGCCTCCAAGGTTCCTGAATTTAGCTGGTTAAAACAAATTACATAAAAGGTCTATCTTAAGTTTCTTTTTTAAAAAAGTCCTTATTGTTGAAAGTATTACATATGATCCCCTTTTCCCCCTATTGACCCCTTCTAGCCCACCCCTGCCCCCAGTCCCAAGCCTCCACCATCCTATTGTCCATGACCATTGGTTATGCATATGTACATACAAGTTCTTTGGTTGATCTCTTCCCACCCATCCACTCCCCCCTGCCCCCACTTCTATGTGTCTGGATCTATTTTGTTCATCAGTTTATTTTGTTTGTTAGAATGCACATATGAGTGAGGTCATGTGATACTTGTCTTTCTCTGACTGGCTTATTTTGCTTAGCATAATACTCTCCAGGACCCTCCATGCTATCTTAAAGGGTAAGAAATCCTTCTTTTTTTTTTTTTTTTTTTACTGCTGCATAGTATTCCATGGTGTAAATGTATCACAGCTTTTTTATCTACTCATCTACTGATGGGCACTTGGGCTGTTTCCAGATCTTAGCTATTGTAAATTGTGCTGCTATGAACATAGGGGTGCATACATTCCTTCTGATTGGTGCTTCGGGTTTCTTAGGCTATATTCCTAGAAATGGGATCATGGGGTCAAATGGCAGTTGCATACTTAATTTTTTGAGGAAATGCTATACTGTTTTCCATAATGGCTGCATCAGTCTGTATTCCCACCAGTAGTGTGCTAGGGTTCCCTTTTCTCCACATCATCACCAGCACTTGTCATTTGTTGATTTGTTGATGGTCGCTATTCTGACAGGTGTGAAGTGATAGCTCATTGTTGTTTTAATTTGCATCTCTCTGGTGATCAGTGACTTTGAGCATTTCTTCATATGTCTCTTGGCCATCTGTATGTCCACTTTGGAGAAGTGTCTGTGTAGGTCTTTCGCCCATTTTTAATTGGGTTGTCTTCCTTTTGTTAAGTTGTATGAGTTCCTTACATATTTTGAATAATAACCTTTTATCAGATGTATCATTGCCAAATATGGGCTCCCTCTTCAGTTTGTTGATGGGTTCTTTTGCTGTGCAGAAGCTTTTTATTTTGATGTTGTACCATTTGTTTATTTTCTCCTTTGTTTCCATTGCCCTAGAAGATGTATCCGCAAACATATTACTATGAGAGATGTTTGAAATTTTCCTACCTATGGTTTCTTCTAGGATTTTTATGTTTTCACAACTTACATTTAAGTCTTTTATCCATTTTGAGTTTATTCTTGTGTATGGTGTAAGTTGGTAGTCTAGTTTCATTTTTTTTGCATGTATCTGTCCAATTTCCTCAACACCATTTATTGAAGGGACTGTCTTGACTCCACTGTATGCTCTTGTCTCCTTTGTCAAATATTAATTGAGCATAATGGAATGGGTCAATTTCTGGGTTCTCTATTCAGTTCCATTGATTGATATACCTGTTCTTATGTCAGTACCAGGCTTTTTTGAGTACAGTGGCTTTGTACAATAACTTTATATCTGGTATTGTGATCCCTCCAACTTTGTTCTTCTTTCTCAAGATTGCTGTGGCTATTCTGATCTTTTTTATTCTATATGAATCTTTGGAGAATTTGTTTTAGATCTGTGAAATATGTTGTTGATATTTTAATAGGTATTGCATTGAATCTATAGATTGCTTTGGGTAGTATTGACATTTTAATGATGTTAATTCTACCAATCCATGAACACGATATATTCTTTTACTTGTTTATATCTTCCTCTAGCTCTTTTTTCAATGTCTTATAGTTTTCAAGTACAGGTCTTTTACCTCTTTGGTTAAATTTATTTTTAAGTACCTTAATTTTTTGTTGCAATTATAAATGGGATTGTTTAGTTTCTGTTTCTGAGAATTCGTTATTGGTATAAAAAATGCATAGATTTCTGGTGTTAATTTTGTAACCTGTTACATTGACATATTCACTTATTAAATCTAGCAGTTTTTTGATGGACTCTTTAGGGTTTTCTATGTACAATATCATGTAATCTGTGAATAATGACAGTTTTACTTCTTCTTTTCCAATTTGAATGACTTTTATTTCTTCTTGTCTGATGGCTATGGCTAGCACTTCTAGTACTATGTCAAATAGGAGTGGTTAAAGTGGGCATCCCTGTCTTGTTCCTCTTCTTAGGGGAAATGGTTTTAGTTTTTGCCCACTGGGTATGATGTTGGCTGCACGTTTATCATGACCCCTACAATATGACCCCTCTATTTCCACTTTGCTGAGACTTTTTATAAAAAATGGTTGTTGGATTTTGTCAAATGCTTTTTCTGTGTTTTAATATGATCATATGCTTTTTGTCTTTCGATTTGTTCATGTGATGTGTCACATTTATTGATTTGTGAATATTGTACCAGTCTTGCATCCCTGGAATAAATCCCACTTGGTCATGGTGTATGATCTTTTTAATATATTGCTGATCTGATTTGCTAATATTTTATTGAGGATTTTAGCATCTGTGTTCATCAAGGATATTGGCCTATAATTTTCTTTTTTTGTAGTGTCTTTATCTGGTTTTGGAATTAGGGTAATGCTGGCCTCATCAAAAGAGCTTGGAAGTGTTCCTTCCTCTTGGATTTTTTGGAATAGTTTGAGTATTAGTTCTTCTTTGAATATTTGGTAAAACTCCCCTGTGAAGCAGTCCAGACCAGGGCTTTTGGTTGCTGGGAGTTTTTTGATTACTGCTTCTACTTCATCAGTTGTTATTTGCCTACTCAGGTTTTATGATTCTTCCTGATTCAGTTTTGGAAGGTTGTATTTTTCTAGGAATTTATCCATTTTAAACATGTTGTCCAGCTTGTTGGCATATAGTTGCTCATGGTATTTTCTTACAATCCTTTTTTTTCTTTCTGTGGTGTCAGTTGTTACTTTACCACCTTTGCTTCTTATTTTATTTATTTTGGTCTTCTCTCTTTGTTTCTGGATGAGTCAGCTAAAGGTTCATTAATCTTGTGTATCTTTTCAGAGAACCAGAACTTGGCTTCATTAATCTTTTGTATTTTTTTTTAGTCTCTATATAATTTATTTCTGCTATAATCTTTATTATTTCCTTACTTCTACTTATTCTGGGATTTTCTTGTTTTTCTCTTTCTAATTTTTTAAGTTATAAGGTTAAGTAGTTTATTATTAATTTTTCTTGATTTTTGAGGTAGGCCTGTAGTGCTATGACCTTCCCTCTCAGGACTGCTTTAGCTGTGCCCCAGAGATTTTGGGTTGTGTGTCCATTTTCATTTGTTTCCAGGAAGATTTTTGATTTATTTATTGATCTCATTGGTAACCTTTTCATTGTTTAATAACATGCTATTGAGCCTCCATGTGCTTGAATGTTTTTGAGTATTTTTACTGTAGTTGATTTCTAATTTCATTCCATTGTGATCTCATAAGATGCTTGATATGATTTTAATCTTATTTTTTTAGTTTTTTAAAAAATTTTGTTTTATTGCTTAAAGTATTACAAAGAGTATTACATATGTCTCCTTATCCCCTGCCCCGACATTCCCCTGGCCTCCCCTACCCCCCAGTGTCTTGTGTCCATTGGTTATGCTTATATGCATGCATACAAGTCCTTCAGTTGATCTCTTACCCCCCACCCTCCAACCCTCCCAGGGCTTCCCACTGTAGTTTGACTGTAGTTTCCCACTGTAGTCTGTTCAATGCTGCTCTGCCTCTGTATCTATTTTTGTTCATCAGTTTATACTGGTCTTTATTATCCATAAATGAGTGAGATCATGTGGTATTTTTCTTTAATTGACTGGCTTATTTCACTTAGCATAATGCTCTCCAGTTCCATCCAGGCGGTTGCAAATGGTAAGAATTCCTTCTTTTTTACACCAGCATAGTATTCCATTGTGTAGATGTACCACAGTTTTCTAATCCATTCATCTACTGATGGGCACTTAGGCTGTTTCCTAAGATATGATTTCAATCTTCTTGAACTTGTAGAGACTTGTTGTGTGTCCTAACATGTGGTCTTTTATATATATATATATCTATATCTATATCTATATCTATATCTATATCTATCTATCTATCTATCTATCTATCTATCTATATATATATATATATAGTGTGTGTGTGTGTGTGTGTCTTCTATATTTGAGAATGACCCATGTGCACTTGAGAAGAATGTATATTCTGCAGCTTTGGGGTGAGATGTTCTATAAATGTCAATTAAATCCATCTGATCCAGTGTGTCATTTAGAGTTGCTATTTCCTTGTTATTTTTTTGTCTGGGAGATCTACCCAGTAAAGTCATTGGGGTGTTAAAGTCCCCTACTATGACTGCATTGCTGTTGATATCTCCCTTAAAGTCCTCCAGAAGTTATTTTTATATATTTAGGTGCTTCTAAATTGGGTGTATATATGTTTGCCAGGGTCATATCCTCTTGTTGGATCAATCCCTTTAGTATTATGCAGTGACCTTTATTATCTCTTGTGATAATTCATTTTATGTTAAATTTCTATACTCATCTTTATTATCTGGCTCAAGGCATCAATTTAGGCCCAGAACAATTCTGGCTAGTATATTAAAACTGACCTGAAAGCCTCCCGGGTTAAAGTAACATCAGATGGAGAGGATGTACACATTAGAAGTATAATCCTCAAGGGTACACCTGGTCT